>NC_092666.1:5978205-7323449 GCF_032118995.1 Asterias amurensis
CCCATGCCGGCATCACAATTTTTTTGGGGATTTTTGACCAAAAACACAAACTAACAAAATTCTTAATAAATCTCTAACTTTTGCTTATATACCAGTCCACACTGATAAAATGTTTTCAGTATTCAGTAGTATCTTCTGTATCATTTGAAAGCATAAATTCACCGAAAAATTTTTCACCCCAAATCTGAAAAATCGACCCATGCCGGGCATCACAATTTTTTGGGGATCTTTGACCAAACTCACAAAACTCGTAATAAATCTCTAACTTTTGCTTATATACCCCGTCCGCACTGATAAAATGTCTTCAGTAGTATCTTATGTATCATTTGAAAGCATAAATTCACCGAAAATTTGTTCACCCCAAATCTGAAAAATTTACCCATGCCGGCATCACAGATTTTTTAAATTTTTGACCAAAAACACAAACTCACAAAATTCTTAATAAATCTCAAACTTTTGCTAATTTACCCAGTCCGCACTGATAAAATGTCTGCAGTAGTATCTTCTGTATCATTTGAAAGCATAAATTCACCGAAAATTTGTTCACCCCAATTCTGAAAAATCGACCCATGCCGGCATCACAATTTTTTGGGGATTTTTGACCAAAAACACAAACTAACAAAATTCTTAATAAATCTCTAACTTTTGCTTATATACCCAGTCCGCACTGATAAAATGTCTTCAGTAGTATCTTCTGTATCATTTGAAAGCATAAATTCACCGAAAATTTGTTCACCCCAAATCTGAAAAATCGACCCATGCCGGCATCACAATTTTTTGGGGATTTTTGACCAAAAACACAAACTCACAAAATTCGTAATAAATCTCTAACTTTTGCTTATATACCCAGTCCGCACTGATAAAATGTCTTCAGTAGTATCTTGTGTATCATTTGAAAGCATAAATTCACCGAAAATGTGTTCACCCCAAATCTGAAAAATCGACCCATGCCGGCATCACAATTTTTTGGGGATTTTTGACCAAAAACACAAACTCACAAATTCGTAATAAATCTCTAACTTTTGCTTATATACCCAGTCCGCACTGATAAAATGTCTTCAGTAGTATCTTATGTATCATTTGAAAGCATAAATTCACTGAAAATGTGTTCACCCCAAATCTGAAAAATTTACCCATGCCGGCATCACAGATTTTTTAAATTTTTGACCAAAAACACAAAGTCACAAAATTCTTAATAAATCTCAAACTTTTGCTAATTTACCCAGTCCGCACTGATAAAATGTCTGCAGTAGTATCTTCTGTATCATTTGAAAGCATAAATTCACCGAAAATTTGTTCACCCCAAATCTGAAAAATCGACCCATGCCGGCATCACAATTTTTTGGGGATTTTTGACCAAAAACACAAACTAACAAAATTCTTAATAAATCTCTAACTTTTGCTTATATACCCAGTCCGCACTGATAAAATGTCTTCAGTAGTATCTTATGTATCATTTGAAAGCATAAATTCACCGAAAATTTGTTCACCCCAAATCTGAAAAATTTACCCATGCCGGCATCACAGATTTTTTAAATTTTTGACCAAAAACACAAAGTCACAAAATTCTTAATAAATCTCAAACTTTTGCTAATTTACCCAGTCCGCACTGATAAAATGTCTGCAGTAGTATCTTCTGTATCATTTGCAAGCATAAATTCACCGAAAATTTGTTCACCCCAAATCTGAAAAATCGACCCATGCCGGCATCACAATTTTTTGTTGATTTATGACCAAAAACACAAACTAACAAAATTCTTAATAAATCTCTAACTTTTGCTCATTTACCCAGTCCGCACTGATAAAATGTCTTCAGTAGTATCTTCTGTATCATTTGAAAGCATAAACTCACCGAAAAATTTTTCACCCCAAATCTGAAAAATCGACCCATGCCGGCATCACAATTTTTGGGGGATTTTTGACCAAAAACACAAACTAACAAAATTCTTAATAAATCTCTAACTTTTGCTTATATACCCAGTCCGCACTAATAAAATGTCTTCAGTAGTATCTTATGTATCATTTGAAAGCATAAATTCACCGAAAATTTGTTCACCCCAAATCTGAAAAATTTACCCATGCCGGCATCACAGATTTTTTAAATTTTTGAACAAAAACACAAACTCACAAAATTCTTAATAAATCTCAAACTTTTGCTAATTTACCCAGTCCGCACTGATAAAATGTCTTCAGTAGTATCTTCTGTATCATTTGAAAGCATAAATTCACTGAAAATTTGTTCACCCCAAATCTGAAAAATCGACCCATGCCGGCATCACAATTTTTTGGGGATTTTTGACCAAAAACACAAACTCACAAAATTCTTAATAAATCTCAAACTTTTGCTAAATTACCCAGTCCGCACTGATAAAATGTCTGCAGTAGTATCTTCTGTATCATTTGAAAGCATAAATTCACCGAAAATTTGTTCACCCCAAATCTGAAAAATCGACCCATGCCGGCATCACAATTTTTTGGGGATTTTTGACCAAAAACACAAAGTCACAAAATTCTTAATAAATCTCAAACTTTTGCTAATTTACCCAGTCCGCACTGATAAAATGTCTTCAGTAGTATCTTCTGTATCATTTGAAAGCATAAATTCACCGAAAATTTGTTCACCCCAAATCTGAAAAATCGACCCATGCTGGCATCACAGATTTTTGGGGGATTTTTGACCAAAAACACAAACTCACAAAATTCGTAATAAATCTTTAACTTTTGCTTATATACCCAGTCCGCACTGATAAAATGTCTTCAGTAGTATTTTATGTATCATTTGAAAGCATAAATTCACCGAAAATTTGTTCACCCCAAATCTGAAAAATTTACCCATGCCAGCATCACAGATTTTTTAAATTTTTGACCAAAAACACAAACTCACAAAATTCTTAATAAATCTCAAACTTTTGCTAATTTACCCAGTCCACACGGACAAAAATGTCTGCAGTAGTATCTTCTGTATCATTTGAAAGCATAAATTCACCGAAAATTTGTTCACCCCAAATCTGAAAAATCGACCCATGCCGGCATCACAATTTTTGGGGGATTTTTGACCAAAAACACAAAGTCACTAAATTCTTAATAAATCTCAAACTTTTGCTAATTTACCCAGTCCGCACTGATAAAATGTCTGCAGTAGTATCTTCTGTATCATTTGAAAGCATAAATTCACCGAAAAATTGTTCACCCCAAATTTGAAAAATTGACCCATGCCGACATCACAGATTTTTTAAATTTTTGACCAAAAACACAAACTAACAAAATTCTTAATAAATCTCTAACTTTTGCTCATTTACCCAGTCCGCACTGATAAAATGTCTTCAGTAGTATCTTATGTATCATTTGAAAGCATAAACTCACCGAAAAATTTTTCACCCCAAATCTGAAAAATCGACCCATGCCGGCATCACAATTTTTGGGGGATTTTTGACCAAAAACACAAACTAACAAAATTCTTAATAAATCTCTAACTTTTGCTTATATACCCAGTCCGCACTAATAAAATGTCTTCAGTAGTATCTTATGTATCATTTGAAAGCATAAATTCACCGAAAATTTGTTCACCCCAAATCTGAAAAATTTACCCATGCCGGCATCACAGATTTTTTAAATTGTTGAACAAAAACACAAACTCACAAAATTCTTAATAAATCTCAAACTTTTGCTAATTTACCCAGTCCGCACTGATAAAATGTCTTCAGTAGTATCTTCTGTATCATTTGAAAGCATAAATTCACCGAAAATTTGTTCACCCCAAATCTGAAAAATCGACCCATGCCGGCATCACAATTTTTGGGGGATTTTTGACCAAAAACACAAACTCACAAAATTCATAATAAATCTCTAACTTTTGCTTATATACCCAGTCCGCACTGATAAAATGTCTTCAGTAGTATCTTATGTATCATTTGAAAGCATAAATTCACCGAAAATTTGTTCACCCCAAATTTGAAAAATTGACCCATGCCGGCATCACAGATTTTTTAAATTTTTGACCAAAAACACAAACTCACAAAATTCTTAATAAATCTCTAACTTTTGCTTATATACCCAGTCCGCACTGATAAAATGTCTTCAGTAGTATCTTCTGTATCATTTGAAAGCATAAATTCACCGAAAAATTTTTCACCCCAAATCTGAAAAATCGACCCATGCCGGCATCACAATTTTTGGGGGATTTTTGACCAAAAACACAAAGTCACTAAATTCTTAATAAATCTCAAACTTTTGCTAATTTACCCAGTCCGCACTGATAAAATGTCTGCAGTAGTATCTTCTGTATCATTTGAAAGCATAAATTCACCGAAAAATTGTTCACCCCAAATTTGAAAAATTGACCCATGCCGACATCACAGATTTTTTAAATTTTTGACCAAAAACACAAACTAACAAAATTCTTAATAAATCTCTAACTTTTGCTTATATACCCAGTCCACACTGATAAAATGTTTTCAGTATTCAGTAGTATCTTCTGTATCATTTGAAAGCATAAATTCACCGAAAAATTTTTCACCCCAAATCTGAAAAATCGACCCATGCCGGCATCACAATTTTTTGGGGATTTTTGACCAAAAACACAAACTCACAAAATTCGTAATAAATCTCTAACTTTTGCTTATATACCCAGTCCCAATAATAAAATGTCTTCAGTAGTATCTTATGTATCATTTGAAAGCATAAATTCACCGAAAATTTGTTCACCCCAAATCTGAAAAATTTACCCATGCCGGCCTTACAGATTTTTTAAATTTTTGAACAAAAACACAAACTCACAAAATTCTTAATAAATCTCAAACTTTTGCTAATTTACCCAGTCCGCACTGATAAAATGTCTTCAGTAGTATCTTCTGTATCATTTGAAAGCATAAATTCACCGAAAATTTGTTCACCCCAAATCTGAAAAATCGACCCATGCCGGCATCACAATTTTTTGGGGATTTTTGACCAAAAACACAAAGTCACTAAATTCTTAATAAATCTCAAACTTTTGCTAATTTACCCAGTCCGCACAGATAAAATGTCTGCAGTAGTATCTTCTGTATCATTTGAAAGCATAATTTCACCGAAAATTTGTTCACCCCAAATCTGAAAAATTTACCCATGCCGGCATCACAGATTTTTTTAATTTTTGACCAAAAACACAAACTCACAAAATTCTTAATAAATCTCAAACTTTTGCTAATTTACCCAGTCCGCACTGATAAAATGTCTGCAGTAGTATCTTCTGTATCATTTGAAAGCATAAATTCACCGAAAAATTGTTCACCCCAAATCTGAAAAATCGACCCATGCCGGCATCACAATTTTTTGGGGATTTTTGACCAAAAACACAAACTAACAAAATTCTTAATAAATCTCTAACTTTTGCTTATATACCCAGTCCACACTGATAAAATGTTTTCAGTATTCAGTAGTATCTTCTGTATCATTTGAAAGCATAAATTCACCGAAAAATTTTTCACCCCAAATCTGAAAAATCGACCCATGCCGGCATCACAATTTTTTGGGGATCTTTGACCAAACTCACAAAACTCGTAATAAATCTCTAACTTTTGCTTATATACCCCGTCCGCACTGATAAAATGTCTTCAGTAGTATCTTATGTATCATTTGAAAGCATAAATTCACCGAAAATTTGTTCACCCCAAATCTGAAAAATTTACCCATGCCGGCATCACAGATTTTTTAAATTTTTGACCAAAAACACAAACTCACAAAATTCTTAATAAATCTCAAACTTTTGCTAATTTACCCAGTCCGCACTGATAAAATGTCTGCAGTAGTATCTTCTGTATCATTTGAAAGCATAAATTCACCGAAAATTTGTTCACCCCAATTCTGAAAAATCGACCCATGCCGGCATCACAATTTTTTGGGGATTTTTGACCAAAAACACAAACTAACAAAATTCTTAATAAATCTCTAACTTTTGCTTATATACCCAGTCCGCACTGATAAAATGTCTTCAGTAGTATCTTCTGTATCATTTGAAAGCATAAATTCACCGAAAATTTGTTCACCCCAAATCTGAAAAATCGACCCATGCCGGCATCACAATTTTTTGGGGATTTTTGACCAAAAACACAAACTCACAAAATTCGTAATAAATCTCTAACTTTTGCTTATATACCCAGTCCGCACTGATAAAATGTCTTCAGTAGTATCTTGTGTATCATTTGAAAGCATAAATTCACCGAAAATGTGTTCACCCCAAATCTGAAAAATCGACCCATGCCGGCATCACAATTTTTTGGGGATTTTTGACCAAAAACACAAACTCACAAAATTCGTAATAAATCTCTAACTTTTGCTTATATACCCAGTCCGCACTGATAAAATGTCTTCAGTAGTATCTTATGTATCATTTGAAAGCATAAATTCACTGAAAATGTGTTCACCCCAAATCTGAAAAATTTACCCATGCCGGCATCACAGATTTTTTAAATTTTTGACCAAAAACACAAAGTCACAAAATTCTTAATAAATCTCAAACTTTTGCTAATTTACCCAGTCCGCACTGATAAAATGTCTGCAGTAGTATCTTCTGTATCATTTGAAAGCATAAATTCACCGAAAATTTGTTCACCCCAAATCTGAAAAATCGACCCATGCCGGCATCACAATTTTTTGGGGATTTTTGACCAAAAACACAAACTAACAAAATTCTTAATAAATCTCTAACTTTTGCTTATATACCCAGTCCGCACTGATAAAATGTCTTCAGTAGTATCTTATGTATCATTTGAAAGCATAAATTCACCGAAAATTTGTTCACCCCAAATCTGAAAAATTTACCCATGCCGGCATCACAGATTTTTTAAATTTTTGACCAAAAACACAAAGTCACAAAATTCTTAATAAATCTCAAACTTTTGCTAATTTACCCAGTCCGCACTGATAAAATGTCTGCAGTAGTATCTTCTGTATCATTTGCAAGCATAAATTCACCGAAAATTTGTTCACCCCAAATCTGAAAAATCGACCCATGCCGGCATCACAATTTTTTGTTGATTTATGACCAAAAACACAAACTAACAAAATTCTTAATAAATCTCTAACTTTTGCTCATTTACCCAGTCCGCACTGATAAAATGTCTTCAGTAGTATCTTCTGTATCATTTGAAAGCATAAACTCACCGAAAAATTTTTCACCCCAAATCTGAAAAATCGACCCATGCCGGCATCACAATTTTTGGGGGATTTTTGACCAAAAACACAAACTAACAAAATTCTTAATAAATCTCTAACTTTTGCTTATATACCCAGTCCGCACTAATAAAATGTCTTCAGTAGTATCTTATGTATCATTTGAAAGCATAAATTCACCGAAAATTTGTTCACCCCAAATCTGAAAAATTTACCCATGCCGGCATCACAGATTTTTTAAATTTTTGAACAAAAACACAAACTCACAAAATTCTTAATAAATCTCAAACTTTTGCTAATTTACCCAGTCCGCACTGATAAAATGTCTTCAGTAGTATCTTCTGTATCATTTGAAAGCATAAATTCACTGAAAATTTGTTCACCCCAAATCTGAAAAATCGACCCATGCCGGCATCACAATTTTTTGGGGATTTTTGACCAAAAACACAAACTCACAAAATTCTTAATAAATCTCAAACTTTTGCTAAATTACCCAGTCCGCACTGATAAAATGTCTGCAGTAGTATCTTCTGTATCATTTGAAAGCATAAATTCACCGAAAATTTGTTCACCCCAAATCTGAAAAATCGACCCATGCCGGCATCACAATTTTTTGGGGATTTTTGACCAAAAACACAAAGTCACAAAATTCTTAATAAATCTCAAACTTTTGCTAATTTACCCAGTCCGCACTGATAAAATGTCTTCAGTAGTATCTTCTGTATCATTTGAAAGCATAAATTCACCGAAAATTTGTTCACCCCAAATCTGAAAAATCGACCCATGCTGGCATCACAGATTTTTGGGGGATTTTTGACCAAAAACACAAACTCACAAAATTCGTAATAAATCTTTAACTTTTGCTTATATACCCAGTCCGCACTGATAAAATGTCTTCAGTAGTATTTTATGTATCATTTGAAAGCATAAATTCACCGAAAATTTGTTCACCCCAAATCTGAAAAATTTACCCATGCCAGCATCACAGATTTTTTAAATTTTTGACCAAAAACACAAACTCACAAAATTCTTAATAAATCTCAAACTTTTGCTAATTTACCCAGTCCACACGGACAAAAATGTCTGCAGTAGTATCTTCTGTATCATTTGAAAGCATAAATTCACCGAAAATTTGTTCACCCCAAATCTGAAAAATCGACCCATGCCGGCATCACAATTTTTGGGGGATTTTTGACCAAAAACACAAAGTCACTAAATTCTTAATAAATCTCAAACTTTTGCTAATTTACCCAGTCCGCACTGATAAAATGTCTGCAGTAGTATCTTCTGTATCATTTGAAAGCATAAATTCACCGAAAAATTGTTCACCCCAAATTTGAAAAATTGACCCATGCCGACATCACAGATTTTTTAAATTTTTGACCAAAAACACAAACTAACAAAATTCTTAATAAATCTCTAACTTTTGCTTATATACCCAGTCCACACTGATAAAATGTTTTCAGTATTCAGTAGTATCTTCTGTATCATTTGAAAGCATAAATTCACCGAAAAATTTTTCACCCCAAATCTGAAAAATCGACCCATGCCGGCATCACAATTTTTTGGGGATTTTTGACCAAAAACACAAACTCACAAAATTCGTAATAAATCTCTAACTTTTGCTTATATACCCAGTCCCAATAATAAAATGTCTTCAGTAGTATCTTATGTATCATTTGAAAGCATAAATTCACCGAAAATTTGTTCACCCCAAATCTGAAAAATTTACCCATGCCGGCCTTACAGATTTTTTAAATTTTTGAACAAAAACACAAACTCACAAAATTCTTAATAAATCTCAAACTTTTGCTAATTTACCCAGTCCGCACTGATAAAATGTCTTCAGTAGTATCTTCTGTATCATTTGAAAGCATAAATTCACCGAAAGTTTGTTCACCCCAAATCTGAAAAATCGACCCATGCCGGCATCACAATTTTTTGGGGATTTTTGACCAAAAACACAAAGTCACTAAATTCTTAATAAATCTCAAACTTTTGCTAATTTACCCAGTCCGCACAGATAAAATGTCTGCAGTAGTATCTTCTGTATCATTTGAAAGCATAAATTCACCGAAAATTTGTTCACCCCAAATCTGAAAAATTTACCCATGCCGGCATCACAGATTTTTTTAATTTTTGACCAAAAACACAAACTCACAAAATTCTTAATAAATCTCAAACTTTTGCTAATTTACCCAGTCCGCACTGATAAAATGTCTGCAGTAGTATCTTCTGTATCATTTGAAAGCATAAATTCACCGAAAAATTGTTCACCCCAAATCTGAAAAATCGACCCATGCCGGCATCACAATTTTTTGGGGATTTTTGACCAAAAACACAAACTAACAAAATTCTTAATAAATCTCTAACTTTTGCTTATATACCCAGTCCACACTGATAAAATGTTTTCAGTATTCAGTAGTATCTTCTGTATCATTTGAAAGCATAAATTCACCGAAAAATTTTTCACCCCAAATCTGAAAAATCGACCCATGCCGGCATCACAATTTTTTGGGGATCTTTGACCAAACTCACAAAACTCGTAATAAATCTCTAACTTTTGCTTATATACCCCGTCCGCACTGATAAAATGTCTTTAGTAGTATCTTATGTATCATTTGAAAGCATAAATTCACCGAAAATTTGTTCACCCCAAATCTGAAAAATTTACCCATGCCGGCATCACAGATTTTTTAAATTTTTGACCAAAAACACAAACTCACAAAATTCTTAATAAATCTCAAACTTTTGCTAATTTACCCAGTCCGCACTGATAAAATGTCTGCAGTAGTATCTTCTGTATCATTTGAAAGCATAAATTCACCGAAAATTTGTTCACCCCAATTCTGAAAAATCGACCCATGCCGGCATCACAATTTTTTGGGGATTTTTGACCAAAAACACAAACTAACAAAATTCTTAATAAATCTCTAACTTTTGCTTATATACCCAGTCCGCACTGATAAAATGTCTTCAGTAGTATCTTCTGTATCATTTGAAAGCATAAATTCACCGAAAATTTGTTCACCCCAAATCTGAAAAATCGACCCATGCCGGCATCACAATTTTTTGGGGATTTTTGACCAAAAACACAAACTCACAAAATTCGTAATAAATCTCTAACTTTTGCTTATATACCCAGTCCGCACTGATAAAATGTCTTCAGTAGTATCTTGTGTATCATTTGAAAGCATAAATTCACCGAAAATGTGTTCACCCCAAATCTGAAAAATCGACCCATGCCGGCATCACAATTTTTTGGGGATTTTTGACCAAAAACACAAACTCACAAAATTCGTAATAAATCTCTAACTTTTGCTTATATACCCAGTCCGCACTGATAAAATGTCTTCAGTAGTATCTTATGTATCATTTGAAAGCATAAATTCACTGAAAATGTGTTCACCCCAAATCTGAAAAATTTACCCATGCCGGCATCACAGATTTTTTAAATTTTTGACCAAAAACACAAACTCACAAAATTCTTAATAAATCTCAAACTTTTGCTAATTTACCCAGTCCGCACTGATAAAATGTCTGCAGTAGTATCTTCTGTATCATTTGAAAGCATAAATTCACCGAAAATTTGTTCACCCCAAATCTGAAAAATCGACCCATGCCGGCATCACAATTTTTTGGGGATTTTTGACCAAAAACACAAACTAACAAAATTCTTAATAAATCTCTAACTTTTGCTTATATACCCAGTCCGCACTGATAAAATGTCTTCAGTAGTATCTTATGTATCATTTGAAAGCATAAATTCACCGAAAATTTGTTCACCCCAAATCTGAAAAATTTACCCATGCCGGCATCACAGATTTTATAAATTTTTGAACGAAAACACACACTCACAAAATTCTTAATAAATCTCAAACTTTTGCCAATTTACCCAGTCCGCACTGATAAAATGTCTTCAGTAGTATCTTCTGTATCGTTTGAAAGCATAAATTCACCGAAAATTTGTTCACCCCAAATCTGAAAAAATTTACCCATGCCGGCATCACAGATTTTTTAAATTTTTGACCAAAAACACAAACTCACAAAATTCTTAATAAATCTCAAACTTTTGCTAATTTACCCAGTCCGCACTGATAAAATGTCTGCAGTAGTATCTTCTGTATCATTTGAAAGCATAAATTCGCCGAAAATTTGTTCACCCCAAATCTGAAAAATCGACCCATGCCGGCATCACAATTTTTGGGGGATTTTTGACCAAAAACACAAACTAACAAAATTCTTAATAAATCTCTAACTTTTGCTTATATACCCAGTCCGCACTGATAAAATGTCTTTAGTAGTATCTTCTGTATCATTTGAAAGCATAAATTCACCGAAAAATTTTTCACCCCCAATCTGAAAAATCGACCCATGCCGGCATCACAATTTTTTGGGGATTTTTGACCAAAAACACAAACTCACAAAATTTGTAATAAATCTCTAACTTTTGCTTATATACACAGTCCGCACTAATAAAATGTCTTCAGTAGTATCTTATGTATCATTTGAAAGCATAAATTCACCGAAAATTTGTTCACCCCAAATCTGAAAAATTTACCCATGCCGGCATCACAGATTTTTTAAATTTTTGAACAAAAACACAAACTCACAAAATTCTTAATAAATCTCAAACTTTTGCTAATTTACCCAGTCCGCACTGATAAAATGTCTTCAGTAGTATCTTCTGTATCATTTGAAAGCATAAATTCACCGAAAATTTGTTCACCCCAAATCTGAAAAATCGACCCATGCCGGCATCACAATTTTTGGGGGATTTTTGACCAAAAACACAAACTCACAAAATTCGTAATAAATCTCTAACTTTTGCTTATATACGCAGTCCGCACTGATAAAATGTCTTCAGTAGTATCTTATGTATCATTTGAAAGCATAAATTCACCGAAAATTTGTTCACCCCAAATCTGAAAAATTTACCCATGCCGGCATCACAGATTTTTTAAATTTTTGAACAAAAACACAAACTCACAAAATTCTTAATAAATCTCAAACTTTTGCTAATTTACCCAGTCCGCACTGATAAAATGTCTTCAGTAGTATCTTCTGTATCATTTGAAAGCATAAATTCACCGAAAAATTTGTTCACCCCAAATCTGAAAAATCGACCCATGCCGGCATCACAGATTTTTTTTGATTTTTGACCAAAAACACAAAGTCACTAAATTCTTAATAAATCTCAAACTTTTGCTAATTTACCCAGTCCGCACAGATAAAATGTCTGCAGTAGTATCTTCTGTATCATTTGCAAGCATAAATTCACCGAAAATTTGTTCACCCCAAATCTGAAAAATCGACCCATGCCGGCATCACAATTTTTTGTTGATTTTTGACCAAAAACACAAACTAACAAAATTCTTAATAAATCTCTAACTTTTGCTCATTTACCCAGTCCGCACTGATAAAATGTCTTCATTAGTATCTTATGTATCATTTGAAAGCATAAACTCACCGAAAATTTTTTCACCCCAAATCTGAAAAATCGACCCATGCCGGCCTCACAATTTTTTGGGGATTTTTGACCAAAAACACAAACTCACAAAATTCGTCATAAATCTCTAACTTTTGCTTATATACCCAGTCCGCACTGATAAAATGTCTTCAGTAGTATCTTATGTATCATTTGACAGCATAAATTCACCGAAAATTTGTTCACCCCAAATCTGAAAAATTTACCCATGCCGGCATCACAGATTTTTTAAATTTTTGACCAAAAACACAAACTCACAAAATTCTTAATAAATCTCAAACTTTTGCTAATTTACCCAGTCCGCACTGATAAAATGTCTGCAGTAGTATCTTCTGTATCATTTGAAAGCATAAATTCACCGAATATTTGTTCACCCCAAATCTGAAAAATCGACCCATGCCGGCATCACAATTTTTGGGGGATTTTTGACCAAAAACACAAACTAACAAAATTCTTAATAAATCTCTAACTTTTGCTTATATACCCAGTCCGCACTGATAAAATGTCTTCAGTAGTATCTTCTGTATCATTTGAAAGCATAAATTCACTGAAAATTGTTTCACCCCAAATCTGAAAAATCGACCCATGCCGGCATCACAATTTTTTGGGGATTTTTGACCAAAAACACAAACTCACAAAATTCGTAATAAATCTCTAACTTTTGCTTATATACGCAGTCCGCACTGATAAAATGTCTTCAGTAGTATCTTATGTATCATTTGAAAGCATAAATTCACCGAAAATTTGTTCACCCCAAATCTGAAAAATTTACCCATGCCGGCATCACAGATTTTTTAAATTTTTGAACAAAAACACAAACTCACAAAATTCTTAATAAATCTCTAACTTTTTATGGTATACCCAGTCCGCACTGATAAAATGTCTTCAGTAGTATCTTATGTATCATTTGAAAGCATAAATTCACCGAAAATTTGTTCACCCCAAATCTGAAAAATTTACCCATGCCGGCATCACAGATTTTTTAAATTTTTGAACAAAAACACAAACTCACAAAATTCTTAATAAATCTCAAACTTTTGCTAATTTACCCAGTCCGCACTGATAAAATGTCTTCAGTAGTATCTTCTGTATCGTTTGAAAGCATAAATTCACCGAAAATTTGTTCACCCCAAATCTGAAAAATCGACCCATGCCGGCATCACAATTTTTGGGGGATTTTTGACCAAAAACACAAACTCACAAAATTCGTAATAAATCTCTAACTTTTGCTTATATACCCAGTCCGCACTGATAAAATGTCTTCAGTAGTATCTTATGTATCATTTGAAAGCATAAATTCACCGAAAATTTGTTCACCCCAAATCTGAAAAATTTACCCATGCCGGCATCACAGATTTTTTAAATTTTTGACCAAAAACACAAACTCACAAAATTCTTAATAAATCTCAAACTTTTGCTAATTTACCCAGTCCGCACTGATAAAATGTCTTCAGTAGTATCTTCTGTATCGTTTGAAAGCATAAATTCACCGAAAATTTGTTCACCCCAAATCTGAAAAATCGACCCATGCCGGCATCACAATTTTTGGGGGATTTTTGACCAAAAACACAAACTCACAAAATTCGTAATAAATCTCTAACTTTTGCTTATATACCCAGTCCGCACTGATAAAATGTCTTCAGTAGTATCTTATGTATCATTTGAAAGCATAAATTCACCGAAAATTTGTTCACCCCAAATCTGAAAAATTTACCCATGCCGGCATCACAGATTTTTTAAATTTTTGACCAAAAACACAAACTCACAAAATTCTTAATAAATCTCAAACTTTTGCTAATTTACCCAGTCCGCACTGATAAAATGTCTTCAGTAGTATCTGATGTATCATTTGAAAGCATAAATTCACCGAAAATTTGTTCACCCCAAATCTGAAAAATCGACCCATGCCGGCATCACAATTTTTGGGGGATTTTTGACCAAAAACACAAACTAACAAAATTCTTAATAAATCTCTAACTTTTCCTCATTTACCCAGTCCGCACTGATAAAATGTCTGCAGTAGTATCTTATGTATCATTTGAAAGCATAAATTCACTGAAAAATTTTTCACCCCAAATCTGAAAAATCGACCCATGCCGGCATCACAATTTTTTGGGGATTTTTGACCAAAAACACAAACTCACAAAATTTGTAATAAATCTCTAACTTTTGCTTATATACCCAGTCCGCACTGATAAAATGTCTTCAGTAGTATCTTCTGTATCATTTGAAAGCATAAATTCACCGAAAATTTGTTCACCCCCAATCTGAAAAATTTACCCATGCCGGCATCACAGATTTTTTAAATTTTTGACCAAAAACACAAACTCACAAAATTCTTAATAAATCTCAAACTTTTGCTAATTTACCCAGTCCGCACTGATAAAATGTCTGCAGTAGTATCTTCTGTATCATTTGGGGTGAACAAATTCACCGAAAATTTGTTCACCCCAAATCTGAAAAATCGACCCATGCCGGCATCACAATTTTTTGGGGATTTTTGACCAAAAACACAAACTAACAAAATTCTTAATAAATCTCTAACTTTTGCTTATATACCCAGTCCGCACTGATAAAATGTCTTCAGTAGTATCTTATGTATCATTTGAAAGCATAAATTCACCGAAAATTTTTTCACCCCAAATCTGAAAAATCGACCCATGCCGGCATCACAATTTTTTGGGGATTTTTGACCAAAAACACAAACTCACAAAATTCGTAATAAATCTCAAACTTTTGCTTTTATACCCAGTCCGCACTGATAAAATGTCTTCAGTAGTATCTTATGTATCATTTGAAAGCATAAATTCACCGAAAATTTGTTCACCCCAAATCTGAAAAATTTACCCATGCCGGCATCACAGATTTTTTAAATTTTTGAACAAAAACACAAACTCACAAAATTCGTAATAAATCTCAAACTTTTGCTAATTTACCCAGTCCGCACTGATAAAATGTCTTCAGTAGTATCTGATGTATCATTTGAAAGCATAAATTCACCGAAAATTTGTTCACCCCAAATCTGAAAAATCGACCCATGCCGGCATCACAATTTTTTGTTGATTTTTGACCGAAAACACAAACTAACAAAATTCTTAATAAATCTCAAACTTTTGCTCATTTACCCAGTCCGCACTGATAAAATGTCTTCACTAGTATCTTATGTATCATTTGAAAGCATAAATTCACCGAAAATTTGTTCACCCCAAATCTGAAAAATTTACCCATGCCGGCATCACAGATTTTTTAAATTTTTGAACAAAAACACAAACTCACAAAATTCTTAATAAATCTCAAACTTTTGCTAATTTACCCAGTCCGCACTGATAAAATGTCTTCAGTAGTATCTGATGTATCATTTGAAAGCATAAATTCACCGAAAATTTGTTCACCCCAAATCTGAAAAATCGACCCATGCCGGCATCAAAATTTTTTGTTGATTTTTGACCAAAAACACAAACTAACAAAATTCTTAATAAATCTCAAACTTTTGCTCATTTACCCAGTCCGCACTGATAAAATGTCTGCAGTAGTATCTTATGTATCATTTGAAAGCATAAATTCACTGAAAAATTTTTCACCCCAAATCTGAAAAATCGACCCATGCCGGCATCACAATTTTTTGGGGGATTTTTGACCAAAAACACAAACTCACAAAATTCGTAATAAATCTCTAACTTTTGCTTATATACCCAGTCCGCACTGATAAAATGTCTTCAGTAGTATCTTATGTATCATTTGAAAGCATAAATTCACCGAAAACTTGTTCACCCCAAATCTGAAAAATCGACCCATGCCGGCATCACAATTTTTTGGGGATTTTTGACCAAAAACACAAACTCACAAAATTCTTAATAAATCTCTAACTTTTGCTTATATACCCAGACCGCACTGATAAAATGTCTTCAGTAGTATCTTATGTATCATTTGAAAGCATAAATTCACCGAAAATTTGTTCACCCCCAATCTGAAAAATTTACCCATGCCGGCATTACAAATTTTTTAAATTTTTGACCAAAAACACAAACTCACAAAATTCTTAATAAATCTCAAACTTTTGCTAATTTACCCAGTCCGCACTGATAAAATGTCTGCAGTAGTATCTTCTGTATCATTTGAAAGCATAAATTCACCGAAAATTTGTTCACCCCAAATCCGAAAAATCGACCCATGCCGGCATCACAATTTTTGGGGGATTTTTGACCAAAAACACAAACTAACAAAATTCTTAATAAATCTTTAACTTTTGCTTATATACCCAGTCCGCACTGATAAAATGTCTTCAGTAGTATCTTCTGTATCATTTGAAAGCATAAATTCACCGAAAATTTGTTCACCCCAAATCTGAAAAATCGACCCATGCCGGCATCACAATTTTTTGGGGGATTTTTGACCAAAAACACAAACTAACAAAATTCGTAATAAATCTCTAAGTTTTGCTTATATACCCAGTCCGCACTGATAAAATGTCTTCAGTAGTATCTTATGTATCATTTGAAAGCATAAATTCACCGAAAATTTGTTCACCCCAAATCTGAAAAATTTACCCATGCCGGCATCACAGATTTTTTAAATTTTTGACCAAAAACACAAACTCACAAAATTCTTAATAAATCTCAAACTTTTGCTAATTTACCCAGTCCGCACTGATAAAATGTCTGCAGTAGTATCTTCTGTATCATTTGAAAGCATAAATTCACCGAAAATTTGTTCACCCCAAATCTGAAAAATCGACCCATGCCGGCATCACAATTTTTGGGGGATTTTTGACCAAAAACACAAACTAACAAAATTCTTAATAAATCTCTATCTTTTGCTTATATACCCAGTCCGCACTGATAAAATGTCTTCAGTAGTATCTTCTGTATCATTTGAAAGCATAAATTCACCGAAAAATTTTTCACCCCAAATCTGAAAAATCGTCCCATGCCGGCATCACAATTTTTTGGGGATTTTTGACCAAAAACACAAACTCACAAACTTCGTAATAAATCTCTAACTTTTGCTTATATACCCAGTCCGCACTGATAAAATGTCTTCAGTAGTATCTTATGTATCATTTGAAAGCATAAATTCACCGAAAATTTGTTCACCCCCAATCTGAAAAATTTACCCATGCCGGCATCACAGATTTTTTAAATTTTTGACCAAAAACACAAACTCACAAAATTCTTAATAAATCTCAAACTTTTGCTAATTTAACCAGTCCGCACTGATAAAATGTCTGCAGTAGTATCTTCTGTATCATTTGAAAGCATATAAATTCACCGAATATTTGTTCACCCCAAATCTGAAAAATCGACCCATGCCGGCATCACAATTTTTGGGGGATTTTTGACCAAAAACACAAACTAACAAAATTCTTAATAAATCTCTAACTTTTGCTTATATACCCAGTCCGCACTGATAAAATGTCTTCAGTAGTATCTTCTGTATCATTTGAAAGCATAAATTCACTGAAAAATTTTTCACCCCAAATCTGAAAAATCGACCCATGCCGGCATCACAATTTTTTGGGGATTTTTGACCAAAAACACAAACTCACAAAATTCGTAATAAATCTCTAACTTTTGCTTATATACCCAGTCCGCACTGATAAAATGTCTTCAGTAGTATCTTATGTATCATTTGAAAGCATAAATTCACCGAAAATTTGTTCACCCCAAATCTGAAAAATTTACCCATGCCGGCATCACAGATTTTTTAAATTTTTGAACAAAAACACAAACTCACAAAATTCTTAATAAATCTCTAACTTTTGCTTGTATACCCAGTCCGCACTGATAAAATGTCTTCAGTAGTATCTTATGTATCATTTGAAAGCATAAATTCACTGAAAATTTGTTCACCCCAAATCTGAAAAATTTACCCATGCCGGCATCACAGATTTTTTAAATTTTTGAACAAAAACACAAACTCACAAAATTCTTAATAAATCTCAAACTTTTGCTAATTTACCCAGTCCGCACTGATAAAATGTCTTCAGTAGTATCTTCTGTATCGTTTGAAAGCATAAATTCACCGAAAATTTGTTCACCCCAAATCTGAAAAATCGACCCATGCCGGCATCACAATTTTTGGGGGATTTTTGACCAAAAACACAAACTCACAAAATTCGTAATAAATCTCTAACTTTTGCTTATATACCCAGTCCGCACTGATAAAATGTCTTCAGTAGTATCTTATGTATCATTTGAAAGCATAAATTCACCGAAAATTTGTTCACCCCAAATCTGAAAAATTTACCCATGCCGGCATCACAGATTTTTTAAATTTTTGACCAAAAACACAAACTCACAAAATTCTTAATAAATCTCAAACTTTTGCTAATTTACCCAGTCCGCACTGATAAAATGTCTTCAGTAGTATCTTCTGTATCGTTTGAAAGCATAAATTCACCGAAAATTTGTTCACCCCAAATCTGAAAAATCGACCCATGCCGGCATCACAATTTTTGGGGGATTTTTGACCAAAAACACAAACTCACAAAATTCGTAATAAATCTCTAACTTTTGCTTATATACCCAGTCCGCACTGATAAAATGTCTTCAGTAGTATCTTATGTATCATTTGAAAGCATAAATTCACCGAAAATTTGTTCACCCCAAATCTGAAAAATTTACCCATGCCGGCATCACAGATTTTTTAAATTTTTGACCAAAAACACAAACTCACAAAATTCTTAATAAATCTCAAACTTTTGCTAATTTACCCAGTCCGCACTGATAAAATGTCTTCAGTAGTATCTGATGTATCATTTGAAAGCATAAATTCACCGAAAATTTGTTCACCCCAAATCTGAAAAATCGACCCATGCCGGCATCACAATTTTTTGGGGATTTTTGACCAAAAACACAAACTAACAAAATTCTTAATAAATCTCTAACTTTTCCTCATTTACCCAGTCCGCACTGATAAAATGTCTGCAGTAGTATCTTATGTATCATTTGAAAGCATAAATTCACTGAAAAATTTTTCACCCCAAATCTGAAAAATCGACCCATGCCGGCATCACAATTTTTTGGGGATTTTTGACCAAAAACACAAACTCACAAAATTTGTAATAAATCTCTAACTTTTGCTTATATACCCAGTCCGCACTGATAAAATGTCTTCAGTAGTATCTTCTGTATCATTTGAAAGCATAAATTCACCGAAAATTTGTTCACCCCCAATCTGAAAAATTTACCCATGCCGGCATCACAGATTTTTTAAATTTTTGACCAAAAACACAAACTCACAAAATTCTTAATAAATCTCAAACTTTTGCTAATTTACCCAGTCCGCACTGATAAAATGTCTGCAGTAGTATCTTCTGTATCATTTGGGGTGAACAAATTCACCGAAAATTTGTTCACCCCAAATCTGAAAAATCGACCCATGCCGGCATCACAATTTTTTGGGGATTTTTGACCAAAAACACAAACTAACAAAATTCTTAATAAATCTCTAACTTTTGCTTATATACCCAGTCCGCACTGATAAAATGTCTTCAGTAGTATCTTATGTATCATTTGAAAGCATAAATTCACCGAAAATTTTTTCACCCCAAATCTGAAAAATCGACCCATGCCGGCATCACAATTTTTTGGGGATTTTTGACCAAAAACACAAACTCACAAAATTCGTAATAAATCTCAAACTTTTGCTTTTATACCCAGTCCGCACTGATAAAATGTCTTCAGTAGTATCTTATGTATCATTTGAAAGCATAAATTCACCGAAAATTTGTACACCCCAAATCTGAAAAATTTACCCATGCCGGCATCACAGATTTTTTAAATTTTTGAACAAAAACACAAACTCACAAAATTCGTAATAAATCTCAAACTTTTGCTAATTTACCCAGTCCGCACTGATAAAATGTCTTCAGTAGTATCTGATGTATCATTTGAAAGCATAAATTCACCGAAAATTTGTTCACCCCAAATCTGAAAAATCGACCCATGCCGGCATCACAATTTTTTGTTGATTTTTGACCGAAAACACAAACTAACAAAATTCTTAATAAATCTCAAACTTTTGCTCATTTACCCAGTCCGCACTGATAAAATGTCTTCACTAGTATCTTATGTATCATTTGAAAGCATAAATTCACCGAAAATTTGTTCACCCCAAATCTGAAAAATTTACCCATGCCGGCATCACAGATTTTTTAAATTTTTGAACAAAAACACAAACTCACAAAATTCTTAATAAATCTCAAACTTTTGCTAATTTACCCAGTCCGCACTGATAAAATGTCTTCAGTAGTATCTGATGTATCATTTGAAAGCATAAATTCACCGAAAATTTGTTCACCCCAAATCTGAAAAATCGACCCATGCCGGCATCAAAATTTTTTGTTGATTTTTGACCAAAAACACAAACTAACAAAATTCTTAATAAATCTCAAACTTTTGCTCATTTACCCAGTCCGCACTGATAAAATGTCTTCAGTAGTATCTTCTGTATCATTTGCAAGCATAAATTCACCGAAAATTTGTTCACCCCAAATCTGAAAAATCGACACATGCCGGCATCACAATTTTTTGTTGATTTTTGACCAAAAACACAAACTAACAAAATTCTTAATAAATCTCTAACTTTTGCTCATTTACCCAGTCTGCACTGATAAAATGTCTTCAGTAGTATCTTATGTATCATTTGAAAGCATAAACTCACCGAAAAATTTTTCACCCCAAATCTGAAAAATCGACCCATGCCGGCATCACAATTTTTGGGGGATTTTTGACCAAAAACACAAACTCACAAAATTCGTAATAAATCTCTAACTTTTGCTTATATACCCAGTCCGCACTGATAAAATGTCTTCAGTAGTATCTTCTGTATCATTTGAAAGCATAAATTCACCGAAAATTTGTTCACTCCAAATCTGAAAAATCTACCCATGCCGGCATCACAATTTTTTGGGGGATTTTTGACCAAAAACACAAACTCACAAAATTTGTAATAAATCTCAAACTTTCGATTATAGACCCAGTCCGCACTGATAAAATGTCTTCAGTAGTATCTTCTGTATCATTTGAAAGCATAAATTCACCGAAAATTTGTTCACCCCAAATCTGAAAAATCGACCCATGCCGGCATCACAGATTTTTTTGGATTTTTGGCCAAAAACACAAACTCACAAAATTCTTAATAAATCTCAAACTTTTGCCAATTTACCCAGTCCGCACTGATAACATGTCTTCAGTAGTATCTTCTGTATCATTTGAAAGCATAAAATCACAGAAATTTTGTTCACCCCAAATCTGAAAAATCGACCCGTGCCGGCATCACAGATTTACGGGGATTTTTGGCCAAAAACACAAACTCACTAAATTCTGAATAAATCTCAAACTTTTGCTAATTTACCCAGTCCGCACTGATAAAATGTCTGTAGTAGTATCTTCTGTATCATTTGAAAGCATAAAATCACAGAAATTTTTTTCACCCCAAATCTGAAAAATCGACCCATGCCGGCATCACAGTTTTTTGGGATTTTTGGCCAAAAACATAAACTCACTAAATTCTTAATAAATCTCAAACTTTTGCTAAGTTACCCAGTCCGCACTGATAAAATGTCTTCATTGGTATCTTATGTATCATTTGAAAGCATAAATTCACAGAAAATTTGTTCACCCCAATTCTGAAAAATCCACCCATGCCGGCATCACAGATTTTTTTGGATTTTTGGCTCAAAACACAAACTCACAAAATTCTTAATAAATCTCAAACTTTTGCTAATTTACCCAGTCCACACTGATAAAATGTCTTCAGTAGTATCATCTGTATCATTTGAAAGCATAAATTCACCGAAAATTTGTTCACCCCAAATCTGAAAAATCGACCCATGCCGGCATCACAATTTTTGGGGGATTTTTGACCAAAAACACAAACTCACAAAATTCGTAATAAATCTCTAACTTTTGCTTATATACCCAGTCCGCACTGATAAAATGTCTTCAGTAGTATCTTCTGTATCATTTGAAAGCATAAATTCACCGAAATTTTTTTCACCCGAAATCTGAAAAATCGACCCATGCCGGCATCACAATTTTTTGGGGATTTTTGACCAAAAACACAAACTCACAAAATTCGTAATAAATCTCTAACTTTTGCTTATATACCCAGTCCGCACTGATAAAATGTCTTCAGTAGTATCTTATGTATCATTTGAAAGCATAAATTCACCGAAAATTTGTTCACCCAAATCTGAAAAATTTACCCATGCCGGCATCACAGATTTTTTTAATTTTTGACCAAAAACACAAACTCACTAAATTCTTAATAAATCTCAAACTTTTGCTCATTTACCCAGTCCGCACTGATAAAATGTCTTCAGTAGTATCTTCTGTATCATTTGAAAGCATAAATTCACCGAAAATTTGTTCACCCCAAATCTGAAAAATCGACCCATGCCGGCATCACAGATTGTTTTGGATTTTTGACCAAAAACACAAACTCACAAAATTCATAATGAATCCCTAACTTTTGCTTATATACCCAGTCTGCACTGATAAAATGTCTTCAGTAGTATCTTATGTATCATTTGAAAGCATAAATTCACCGAAAATTTGTTCACCCCAAATCTGAAAAATCGACCCATGCCGGCATCACAGATTTTTTGGGATTTTTGAACAAAATTCATAATAAATCTCTAACTTTTGCTTATATACCCAGTCCGCACTGATAAAATGTCTTCAGTAGTATCTTCTGTATCATTTGAAAGCATAAATTCACCGAAAATTTGTTCACCCCAAATCTGAAAAATTGACCCATGCCGGCATCACAGATTTTTTTTTATTTTTGACCAAAAACACAAAGACACTAAATTCTTAATAAATCTCAAACTTTTGCTAATTTACCCAGCCCGCACTGATGAAATGTCTGCAGTAGTATCTTCTGTATCATTTGAAAGCATAAATTCACCGAAAATTTGTTCACCCCAAATCTGAAAAATCGACCCATGCCGGCATCACAATTTTTTGGGGATTTTTGACCAAAAACACTAACTCACAAAATTTGTAATAAATCTCTAACTTTTGCTTATATACCCAGTCCGCACTGATAAAATGTCTTCAGTAGTATCTTATGTATTATTTGAAAGTATAAATTCACCGAAAATTTTTTCACCCCAAATCTGAAAAATCGACCCATGCCGGCATCACAGTTTTTTGGGATTTTTGGCCAAAAACACAAACTCACTAAATTCTTAATAAATCTCAAACTTTTGCTAAGTTACCCAGTCCGCATTGATAAAATGTCTTCATTGGTATCTTATGTATCATTTGAAAGCATAAATTCACAGAAAATTTGTTCACCCCAATTCTGAAAAATCCACCCATGCCGTCATCACAGATTTTTTTGGATTTTTGGCTCAAAACACAAACTCACAAAATTCTTAATAAATCTCAAACTTTTGCTAATTTACCCAGTCCGCACTGATAAAATGTCTTCAGTAGTATCATCTGTATCATTTGAAAGCATAAATTCACCGAAAATTTGTTCACCCCAAATCTGAAAAATTTACCCATGCCGGCATCACAGATTTTTTAAATTTTTGAACAAAAACACAAACTCACAAAATTCGTAATAAATCTCAAACTTTTGCTAATTTACCCACTCCGCACTGATAAAATGTCTGCAGTAGTATCTTCTGTATCATTTGAAAGCATAAATTCACCGAAAATTTGTTCACCCCAAATCTGAAAAATCGACCCATGCCGGCATCACAATTTTTTGGGGATTTTTGACCAAAAACACAAAGTCACTAAATTCTTAATAAATCTCAAACTTTTGCTAATTTACCCAGTCCCATCAGATAAAATGTCTGCAGTAGTATCTTCTGTATCATTTGAAAGCATAAATTCACCAAAAGTTTGTTCACCCCAAATCTGAAAAATTGACCCATGCCGGCATCACAGATTTTTTAAATTTTTGACCAAAAACACAAACTCACAAAATTCTCAATAAATCTCAAACTTTTGCTAATTTACCCAGTCCGCACTGATAAAATGTCTTCAGTAGTATCTTCTGTATCATTTGAAAGCATAAATTCACCGAAAAATTTTTCACCCCAAATCTGAAAAATCGACCCATGCCGGCATCACAATTTTCTGGGGATTTTTGACCAAAAACACAAACTCACAAAATTCGTAATAAATCTCTAACTTTTGCTTATATACCCAGTCCGCACTGATAAAATGTCTTCAGTAGTATCTTATGTATCATTTGAAAGCATAAATTCACCGAAAATTTGTTCCCCCCAAATCTGAAAAATTTACCCATGCCGGCATCACAGATTTTTAAAATTTTTGACCAAAAACACAAACTCACAAAATTCTTAATAAATCTCTAACTTTTGCTTATATACCCACTCCGCACTGATAAAATGTCTGCAGTAGTATCTTCTGTATCATTTGAAAGCATAAATTCACCGAAAATTTGTTCACCCCAAATCTGAAAAATCGACCCATGCCGGCATCACAATTTTTTGGGGATTTTTGACCAAAAACACAAACTCACAAAATTCGAAATAAATCTTTAACTTTTGCTTATATACCCAGTCCGCACTGATAAAATGTTTTCAGTAGTATCTTATGTATCATTTGAAAGCATAAATTCACCAAAAATTTGTTCACCCCAAATCTGAAAAATTTACCCATGCCGGCATCACAGATTTTTTAAATTTTTGACCAAAAACACAAACTCACAAAATTCTTAATAAATCTCAAACTTTTGCTAATTTACCCAGTCCGCACTGATAAAATGTCTGCAGTAGTATCTTCTGTATCATTTGAAAGCATAAATTCACCGAAAATTTGTTCACCCCAAATCTGAAAAATCGACCCATCACAATTTTTTGGGGATTTTTGACCAAAAACACAAACTAACAAAATTCTTAATAAATCTCTAACTTTTGCTTATATACCCAGTCCGCACTGATAAAATGTCTTCAGTAGTATCTTCTGTATCATTTGAAAGCATAAATTCACCGAAAAATTTTTCACCCCAAATCTGAAAAATCGACCCATGCCGGCATCACAATTTTTTGGGGATTTTTGACCAAAAACACAAACTCACAAAATTCGTAATAAATCTCTAACTTTTGCTTATATACCCAGTCCGCACTGATTAAATGTCTGCAGTAGTATCTTATGTATCATTTGAAAGCATAAATTCACTGAAAAATTTTTCACCCCAAATCTGAAAAATTTACCCATGCCGGCATCACAAATTTTTTAAATTTTTGAACGAAAACACAAACTCACAAAATTCTTAATAAATCTCAAACTTTTGCTAATTTACCCAGTCCGCACTGATAAAATGTCTTCAGTAGTATCTTCTGTATCATTTGAAAGCATAAATTCACCGAAAATTTGTTCACCCCAAATCTGAAAAATCGACCCATGCCGGCATCACAATTTTGGGGGGATTTTTGACCAAAAACACAAACTCACAAAATTCGAAATAAATCTCTAACTTTTGCTTATATACCCAGTCCGCACTGATAAAATGTCTTCAGTAGTATCTTATGTATCATTTGAAAGCATAAATTCACCGAAAATTTGTTCACCCCAAATCTGAAAAATTGACCCATGCCGGCATCACAGATTTTTTAAATTTTTGACCAAAAACACAAACTCACAAAATTCTTAATAAATCTCAAACTTTTGCTAATTTACCCAGTCCGCACTGATAAAATGTCTGCAGTAGTATCTTCTGTATCATTTGAAAGCATAAATTCACCGAAAATTTGTTCACCCCAAATCTGAAAAATCGACCCATGCCGGCATCACAATTTTTTGGGGATTTTTGACCAAAAACACAAACTAACAAAATTCTTAATAAATCTCTAACTTTTGCTTATATACCCAGTCCGCACTGATAAAATGTCTTCAGTAGTATCTTCTGTATCATTTGAAAGCATAAATTCACCGAAAAATTTTTCACTCCAAACCTGAAAAATCGACCCATGCCGGCATCACAATTTTTTGGGGATTTTTGACCAAAAACACAAACTCACAAAATTCGTAATAAATCTCTAACTTTTGCTTATATACCCAGTCCGCACTGATTAAATGTCTTCAGTAGTATCTTATGTATCATTTGAAAGCATAAATTCACCGAAAATTTGTTCACCCTAAATCTGAAAAATTTACCCATGCCGGCACCACAGATTTTTTAAATTTTTGAACAAAAACACAAACTCACAAAATTCGTAATAAATCTCTAACTTTTGCTAATTTACCCAGTCCGCACTGATAAAATGTCTTCAGTAGTATCTTCTGTATCGTTTGAAAGCATAAATTCACCGAAAATTTGTTCACCCCAAATCTGAAAAATCGACCCATGCCGGCATCACAATTTTTGGGGGATTTTTGACCAAAAACACAAACTAACAAAATTCTTAATAAATCTCTAACTTTTGCTTATATACCCAGTCCGCACTGATAAAATGTCTTCAGTAGTATCTTATGTATCATTTGAAAGCATAAATTCACCGAAAAATTTTTCACCCCAAATCTGAAAAATCGACCCATGCCGGCATCACAATTTTTTGGGGATTTTTGACCAAAAACACAAACTCACAAAATTCGTAATAAATCTCTAACTTTTGCTTATATACCCAGTCCGCACTGATAAAATGTCTTCAGTAGTATCTTATGTATCATTTGAAAGCATAAATTCACCGAAAATTTGTTCCCCCCAAATCTGAAAAATTTACCCATGCCGGCATCACAGATTTTTTAAATTTTTGACCAAAAACACAAACTCACAAAATTCTTAATAAATCTCTAACTTTTGCTTATATACCCAGTCCGCACTGATAAAATGTCTTCAGTAGTATCTTATGTATCATTTGAAAGCATAAATTTACCGAAAATTTGTTCCCCCCAAATCTGAAAAATTTACCCATGCCGGCATCACAGATTTTTAAAATTTTTGACCAAAAACACAAAGTCACAAAATTCTTAATAAATCTCAAACTTTTGCTAATTTACCCACTCCGCACTGATAAAATGTCTGCAGTAGTATCTTCTGTATCATTTGAAAGCATAAATTCACCGAAAATTTGTTCACCCCAAATCTGAAAAATCGACCCATGCCGGCATCACAATTTTTTGGGGATTTTTGACCAAAAACACAAAGTCACTAAATTCTTAATAAATCTCAAACTTTTGCTAATTTACCCAGTCCCATCAGATAAAATGTCTGCAGTAGTATCTTCTGTATCATTTGAAAGCATCAACTCACCAAAAATTTGTTCACCCCAAATCTGAAAAATTTACCCATGCCGGCATCACAGATTTTTTAAATTTTTGACCAAAAACACAAACTCACAAAATTCTTAATAAATCTCAAACTTTTGCTAATTTACCCAGTCCGCACTGATAAAATGTCTGCACTAGTATCTTCTGTATCATTTGAAAGCATAAATTTACCGAAAATTTGTTCACCCCAAATCTGAAAAATCGACCCATGCCGGCATCACAATTTTTGGGGGATTTTTGACCAAAAACACAAACTAACAAAATTCTTAATAAATCTCTAACTTTTGCTTATATACCCAGTCCGCACTGATAAAATGTCTTCAGTAGTATCTTCTGTATCATTTGAAAGCATAAATTCACCGAAAAATTTTTCACCCCAAATCTGAAAAATCGACCCATGCCGGCATCACAATGTTTTGGGGATTTTTGACCAAAAACACAAACTCACAAAATTCGTAATAAATCTCTAACTTTTGCTTATATACCCAGTCCGCACTGATAAAATGTCTTCAGTAGTATCTTATGTATCATTTGAAAGCATAAATTCACCGAAAATTTGTTCCCCCCAAATCTGAAAAATTTACCCATGCCGGCATCACAGATTTTTTAAATTTTTGACCAAAAACACAAACTCACAAAATTCTTAATAAATCTCAAACTTTTGCTAATTTACCCACTCCGCACTGATAAAATGTCTGCAGTAGTATTTTCTGTATCATTTGAAAGCATAAATTCACCGAAAATTTGTTCACCCCAAATCTGAAAAATCGACCCATGCCGGCATCACAATTTTTTGGGGATTTTTGACCAAAAACACAAAGTCACTAAATTCTTAATAAATCTCAAACTTTTGCTAATTTACCCAGTCCCATCAGATAAAATGTCTGCAGTAGTATCTTCTGTATCATTTGAAAGCATAAATTCACCAAAAGTTTGTTCACCCCAAATCTGAAAAATTGACCCATGCCGGCATCACAGATTTTTTAAATTTTTGACCAAAAACACAAACTCACAAAATTCTTAATAAATCTCAAACTTTTGCTAATTTACCCAGTCCGCACTGATAAAATGTCTGCAGTAGTATTTTCTGTATCATTTGAAAGCATAAATTCACCGAAAATTTGTTCACCCCAAATCTGAAAAATCGACCCATGCCGGCATCACAATTTTTTGGGGATTTTTGACCAAAAACACAAACTAACAAAATTCTTAATAAATCTCTAACTTTTGCTTATATACCCAGTCCGCACTGATAAAATGTCTTCAGTAGTATCTTCTGTATCATTTGAAAGCATAAATTCACCGAAAAATTTTTCAACCCAAATCTGAAAAATCGACCCATGCCGGCATCACAATTTTTTGGGGATTTTTGACCAAAAACACAAACTCACAAAATTCGTAATAAATCTCTAACTTTTGCTTATATACCCAGTCCGCACTAATAAAATGTCTTCAGTAGTATCTTCTGTATCATTTGAAAGCATCAACTCACCAAAAATTTGTTCACCCCAAATCTGAAAAATTGACCCATGCCGGCATCACAGATTTTTTAAATTTTTGACCAAAAACACAAACTCACAAAATTCTTAATAAATCTCAAACTTTTGCTAATTTACCCAGTCCGCACTGATAAAATGTCTGCAGTAGTATCTTCTGTATCATTTGAAAGCATAAATTTACCGAAAATTTGTTCACCCCAAATCTGAAAAATCGACCCATGCCGGCATCACAATTTTTGGGGGATTTTTGACCAAAAACACAAACTAACAAAATTCTTAATAAATCTCTAACTTTTGCTTATATACCCAGTCCGCACTGATAAAATGTCTTCAGTAGTATCTTCTGTATCATTTGAAAGCATAAATTCACCGAAAAATTTTTCACCCCAAATCTGAAAAATCGACCCATGCCGGCATCACAATTTTTTGGGGATTTTTGACCAAAAACACAAACTCACAAAATTCGTAATAAATCTCTAACTTTTGCTTATATACCCAGTCCGCACTGATAAAATGTCTTCAGTAGTATCTTATGTATCATTTGAAAGCATAAATTCACCGAAAATTTGTTCCCCCCAAATCTGAAAAATTTACCCATGCCGGCATCACAGATTTTTTAAATTTTTGACCAAAAACACAAACTCACAAAATTCTTAATAAATCTCAAACTTTTGCTAATTTACCCACTCCGCACTGATAAAATGTCTGCAGTAGTATCTTCTGTATCATTTGAAAGCATAAATTCACCGAAAATTTGTTCACCCCAAATCTGAAAAATCGACCCATGCCGGCATCACAATTTTTTGGGGATTTTTGACCAAAAACACAAAGTCACTAAATTCTTAATAAATCTCAAACTTTTGCTAATTTACCCAGTCCCATCAGATAAAATGTCTGCAGTAGTATCTTCTGTATCATTTGAAAGCATAAACTCACCAAAAGTTTGTTCACCCCAAATCTGAAAAATTGACCCATGCCGGCATCACAGATTTTTTAAATTTTTGACCAAAAACACAAACTCACAAAATTCTCAATAAATCTCAAACTTTTGCTAATTTACCCAGTCCGCACTGATAAAATGTCTTCAGTAGTATCTTCTGTATCATTTGAAAGCATAAATTCACCGAAAAATTTTTCACCCCAAATCTGAAAAATCGACCCATGCCGGCATCACAATTTTCTGGGGATTTTTGACCAAAAACACAAACTCACAAAATTCGTAATAAATCTCTAACTTTTGCTTATATACCCAGTCCGCACTGATAAAATGTCTTCAGTAGTATCTTATGTATCATTTGAAAGCATAAATTCACCGAAAATTTGTTCCCCCCAAATCTGAAAAATTTACCCATGCCGGCATCACAGATTTTTAAAATTTTTGACCAAAAACACAAACTCACAAAATTCTTAATAAATCTCTAACTTTTGCTTATATACCCACTCCGCACTGATAAAATGTCTGCAGTAGTATCTTCTGTATCATTTGAAAGCATAAATTCACCGAAAATTTGTTCACCCCAAATCTGAAAAATCGACCCATGCCGGCATCACAATTTTTTGGGGATTTTTGACCAAAAACACAAACTCACAAAATTCGAAATAAATCTTTAACTTTTGCTTATATACCCAGTCCGCACTGATAAAATGTTTTCAGTAGTATCTTATGTATCATTTGAAAGCATAAATTCACCAAAAATTTGTTCACCCCAAATCTGAAAAATTTACCCATGCCGGCATCACAGATTTTTTAAATTTTTGACCAAAAACACAAACTCACAAAATTCTTAATAAATCTCAAACTTTTGCTAATTTACCCAGTCCGCACTGATAAAATGTCTGCAGTAGTATCTTCTGTATCATTTGAAAGCATAAATTCACCGAAAATTTGTTCACCCCAAATCTGAAAAATCGACCCATCACAATTTTTTGGGGATTTTTGACCAAAAACACAAACTAACAAAATTCTTAATAAATCTCTAACTTTTGCTTATATACCCAGTCCGCACTGATAAAATGTCTTCAGTAGTATCTTCTGTATCATTTGAAAGCATAAATTCACCGAAAAATTTTTCACCCCAAATCTGAAAAATCGACCCATGCCGGCATCACAATTTTTTGGGGATTTTTGACCAAAAACACAAACTCACAAAATTCGTAATAAATCTCTAACTTTTGCTTATATACCCAGTCCGCACTGATTAAATGTCTGCAGTAGTATCTTATGTATCATTTGAAAGCATAAATTCACTGAAAAATTTTTCACCCCAAATCTGAAAAATTTACCCATGCCGGCATCACAAATTTTTTAAATTTTTGAACGAAAACACAAACTCACAAAATTCTTAATAAATCTCAAACTTTTGCTAATTTACCCAGTCCGCACTGATAAAATGTCTTCAGTAGTATCTTCTGTATCATTTGAAAGCATAAATTCACCGAAAATTTGTTCACCCCAAATCTGAAAAATCGACCCATGCCGGCATCACAATTTTGGGGGGATTTTTGACCAAAAACACAAACTCACAAAATTCAAAATAAATCTCTAACTTTTGCTTATATACCCAGTCCGCACTGATAAAATGTCTTCAGTAGTATCTTATGTATCATTTGAAAGCATAAATTCACCGAAAATTTGTTCACCCCAAATCTGAAAAATTGACCCATGCCGGCATCACAGATTTTTTAAATTTTTGACCAAAAACACAAACTCACAAAATTCTTAATAAATCTCAAACTTTTGCTAATTTACCCAGTCCGCACTGATAAAATGTCTGCAGTAGTATCTTCTGTATCATTTGAAAGCATAAATTCACCGAAAATTTGTTCACCCCAAATCTGAAAAATCGACCCATGCCGGCATCACAATTTTTTGGGGATTTTTGACCAAAAACACAAACTAACAAAATTCTTAATAAATCTCTAACTTTTGCTTATATACCCAGTCCGCACTGATAAAATGTCTTCAGTAGTATCTTCTGTATCATTTGAAAGCATAAATTCACCGAAAAATTTTTCACTCCAAACCTGAAAAATCGACCCATGCCGGCATCACAATTTTTTGGGGATTTTTGACCAAAAACACAAACTCACAAAATTCGTAATAAATCTCTAACTTTTGCTTATATACCCAGTCCGCACTGATTAAATGTCTTCAGTAGTATCTTATGTATCATTTGAAAGCATAAATTCACCGAAAATTTGTTCACCCTAAATCTGAAAAATTTACCCATGCCGGCACCACAGATTTTTTAAATTTTTGAACAAAAACACAAACTCACAAAATTCTTAATAAATCTCAAACTTTTGCTAATTTACCCAGTCCGCACTGATAAAATGTCTTCAGTAGTATCTTCTGTATCGTTTGAAAGCATAAATTCACCGAAAATTTGTTCACCCCAAATCTGAAAAATCGACCCATGCCGGCATCACAATTTTTGGGGGATTTTTGACCAAAAACACAAACTAACAAAATTCTTAATAAATCTCTAACTTTTGCTTATATACCCAGTCCGCACTGATAAAATGTCTTCAGTAGTATCTTATGTATCATTTGAAAGCATAAATTCACCGAAAAATTTTTCACCCCAAATCTGAAAAATCGACCCATGCCGGCATCACAATTTTTTGGGGATTTTTGACCAAAAACACAAACTCACAAAATTCGTAATAAATCTCTAACTTTTGCTTATATACCCAGTCCGCACTGATTAAATGTCTTCAGTAGTATCTTATATATCATTTGAAAGCATAAATTCACCGAAAATTTGTTCACCCCAAATCTGAAAAATTTACCCATGCCGGCATCACAGATTTTTTAAATTTTTGAACGAAAACACAAACTCACAAAATTATTAATAAATCTCGAACTTTTGCTAATTTACCCAGTCCGCACTGATAAAATGTCTTCAGTAGTATCTTCTGTATCATTTGAAAGCATAAATTCACCGAAAATTTGTTCACCCCAAATCTGAAAAATCGACCCATGCCGGCATCACAATTTTTGGGGGATTTTTGACCAAAAACACAAACTCACAAAATTCGAAATAAATCTCTAACTTTTGCTTATATACCCAGTCCACACTGATAAAATGTCTTCAGTAGTATCTTATGTATCATTTGAAAGCATAAATTCACCGAAAATTTGTTCACCCCAAATCTGAAAAATTTACCCATGCCGGCATCACAGATTTTTTAAATTTTTGACCAAAAACACAAACTCACAAAATTCTTAATAAATCTCAAACTTTTGCTAATTTACCCAGTCCGCACTGATAAAATGTCTGCAGTAGTATCTTCTGTATCATTTGAAAGCATAAATTCACCGAAAATTTGTTCACCCCAAATCTGAAAAATCGACCCATGCCGGCATCACAATTTTTTGGGGATTTTTGACCAAAAACACAAACTAACAAAATTCTTAATAAATCTCTAACTTTTGCTTATATACCCAGTCCGCACTGATAAAATGTCTTCAGTAGTATCTTCTGTATCATTTGAAAGCATAAATTCACCGAAAATTTTTTCACCCCAAATCTGAAAAATCGACCCATGCCGGCATCACAATTTTTTGGGGATTTTTGACCAAAAACACAAACTCACAAAATTCGTAATAAATCTCTAACTTTTGCTTATATACCCAGTCCGCACTGATTAAATGTCTTCAGTAGTATCTTATGTATCATTTGAAAGCATAAATTCACCGAAAATTTGTTCACCCCAAATCTGAAAAATTTACCCATGCCGGCATCACAGATTTTTTAAATTTTTGAACGAAAACACAAACTCACAAAATTCTTAATAAATCTCAAACTTTTGCTAATTTACCCAGTCCGCACTGATAAAATGTCTTCAGTAGTATCTTCTGTATCATTTGAAAGCATAAATTCACCGAAAATTTGTTCACCCCAAATCTGAAAAATCGACCCATGCCGGCATCACAATTTTTGGGGGATTTTTGACCAAAAACACAAACTCACAAAATTCGAAATAAATCTCTAACTTTTGCTTATATACCCAGTCCGCACTGATAAAATGTCTTCAGTAGTATCTTATGTATCATTTGAAAGCATAAATTCACCGAAAATTTGTTCACCCCAAATCTGAAAAATTTACCCATGCCGGCATCACAGATTTTTTAAATTTTTGACCAAAAACACAAACTCACAAAATTCTTAATAAATCTCAAACTTTTGCTAGTTTACCCAGTCCGCACTGATAAAATGTCTGCAGTAGTATCTTCTGTATCATTTGAAAGCATAAATTCACCGAAAATTTGTTCACCCCAAATCTGAAAAATCGACCCATGCCGGCATCACAATTTTTTGGGGATTTTTGACCAAAAACACAAACTAACAAAATTCTTAATAAATCTCTAACTTTTGCTTATATACCCAGTCCGCACTGATAAAATGTCTTCAGTAGTATCTTCTGTATCATTTGAAAGCATAAATTCACCGAAAAATTTTTCACACCAAATCTGAAAAATCGACCCATGCCGGCATCACAATTTTTGGGGGATTTTTGACCGAAAATACAAACTCACAAAATTCGTAATAAATCTCTAACTTTTGCTTATATACCCAGTCCGCACTGATTAAATGTCTTCAGTAGTATCTTATGTATCATTTGAAAGCATAAATTCACCGAAAATTTGTTCACCCCAAATCTGAAAAATTTACCCATGCCGGCATCACAGATTTTTTAAATTTTTGAACAAAAACACAAACTCACAAAATTCTTAAGAAATCTCAAACTTTTGCTAATTTACCCAGTCCGCACTGATAAAATGTCTTCAGTAGTATCTTCTGTATCGTTTGAAAGCATAAATTCACCGAAAATTTGTTCACCCCAAATCTGAAAAATCGACCCATGCCGGCATCACAATTTTTGGGGGATTTTTGACCAAAAACACAAACTAACAAAATTCTTAATAAATCTCTAACTTTTGCTTATATACCCAGTCCGCACTGATAAAATGTCTTCAGTAGTATCTTCTGTATCATTTGAAAGCATAAATTCACCGAAAAATTTTTCACCCCAAATCTGAAAAATCGACCCATGCCGGCATCACAATTTTTTGGGGATTTTTGACCAAAAACACAAACTCACAAAATTCGTAATAAATCTCTAACTTTTGCTTATATACCCAGTCCGCACTGATTAAATGTCTTCAGTAGTATCTTATGTATCATTTGAAAGCATAAATTCACCGAAAATTTGTTCACCCCAAATCTGAAAAATTTACCCATGCCGGCATCACAGATTTTTTAAATTTTTGAACGAAAACACAAACTCACAAAATTCTTAATAAATCTCAAACTTTTGCTAATTTACCCAGTCCGCACTGATAAAATGTCTTCAGTAGTATCTTCTGTATCATTTGAAAGCATAAATTCACCGAAAATTTGTTCACCCCAAATCTGAAAAATCGACCCATGCCGGCATCACAATTTTTTTGGGATTTTTGACCAAAAACACAAACTAACAAAATTCTTAATAAATCTCTAACTTTTGCTTATATACCCAGTCCGCACTGATAAAATGTCTTCAGTAGTATCTTCTGTATCATTTGAAAGCATAAATTCACCGAAAAATTTTTCACCCCAAATCTGAAAAATCGACCCATGCCGGCATCACAATTTTTTGGGGATTTTTGACCGAAAATACAAACTCACAAAATTCGTAATAAATCTCTAACTTTTGCTTATATACCCAGTCCGCACTGATAAAATGTCTTCAGTAGTATCTTATGTATCATTTGAAAGCATAAATTTACCGAAAATTTGTTCCCCCCAAATCTGAAAAATTTACCCATGCCGGCATCACAGATTTTTAAAATTTTTGACCAAAAACACAAAGTCACAAAATTCTTAATAAATCTCAAACTTTTGCTAATTTACCCACTCCGCACTGATAAAATGTCTGCAGTAGTATCTTCTGTATCATTTGAAAGCATAAATTCACCGAAAATTTGTTCACCCCAAATCTGAAAAATCGACCCATGCCGGCATCACAATTTTTTGGGGATTTTTGACCAAAAACACAAAGTCACTAAATTCTTAATAAATCTCAAACTTTTGCTAATTTACCCAGTCCCATCAGATAAAATGTCTGCAGTAGTATCTTCTGTATCATTTGAAAGCATCAACTCACCAAAAATTTGTTCACCCCAAATCTGAAAAATTTACCCATGCCGGCATCACAGATTTTTTAAATTTTTGACCAAAAACACAAACTCACAAAATTCTTAATAAATCTCAAACTTTTGCTAATTTACCCAGTCCGCACTGATAAAATGTCTGCACTAGTATCTTCTGTATCATTTGAAAGCATAAATTTACCGAAAATTTGTTCACCCCAAATCTGAAAAATCGACCCATGCCGGCATCACAATTTTTGGGGGATTTTTGACCAAAAACACAAACTAACAAAATTCTTAATAAATCTCTAACTTTTGCTTATATACCCAGTCCGCACTGATAAAATGTCTTCAGTAGTATCTTCTGTATCATTTGAAAGCATAAATTCACCGAAAAATTTTTCACCCCAAATCTGAAAAATCGACCCATGCCGGCATCACAATGTTTTGGGGATTTTTGACCAAAAACACAAACTCACAAAATTCGTAATAAATCTCTAACTTTTGCTTATATACCCAGTCCGCACTGATAAAATGTCTTCAGTAGTATCTTATGTATCATTTGAAAGCATAAATTCACCGAAAATTTGTTCCCCCCAAATCTGAAAAATTTACCCATGCCGGCATCACAGATTTTTTAAATTTTTGACCAAAAACACAAACTCACAAAATTCTTAATAAATCTCAAACTTTTGCTAATTTACCCACTCCGCACTGATAAAATGTCTGCAGTAGTATTTTCTGTATCATTTGAAAGCATAAATTCACCGAAAATTTGTTCACCCCAAATCTGAAAAATCGACCCATGCCGGCATCACAATTTTTTGGGGATTTTTGACCAAAAACACAAAGTCACTAAATTCTTAATAAATCTCAAACTTTTGCTAATTTACCCAGTCCCATCAGATAAAATGTCTGCAGTAGTATCTTCTGTATCATTTGAAAGCATAAATTCACCAAAAGTTTGTTCACCCCAAATCTGAAAAATTGACCCATGCCGGCATCACAGATTTTTTAAATTTTTGACCAAAAACACAAACTCACAAAATTCTTAATAAATCTCAAACTTTTGCTAATTTACCCAGTCCGCACTGATAAAATGTCTGCAGTAGTATTTTCTGTATCATTTGAAAGCATAAATTCACCGAAAATTTGTTCACCCCAAATCTGAAAAATCGACCCATGCCGGCATCACAATTTTTTGGGGATTTTTGACCAAAAACACAAACTAACAAAATTCTTAATAAATCTCTAACTTTTGCTTATATACCCAGTCCGCACTGATAAAATGTCTTCAGTAGTATCTTCTGTATCATTTGAAAGCATAAATTCACCGAAAAATTTTTCAACCCAAATCTGAAAAATCGACCCATGCCGGCATCACAATTTTTTGGGGATTTTTGACCAAAAACACAAACTCACAAAATTCGTAATAAATCTCTAACTTTTGCTTATATACCCAGTCCGCACTAATAAAATGTCTTCAGTAGTATCTTCTGTATCATTTGAAAGCATCAACTCACCAAAAATTTGTTCACCCCAAATCTGAAAAATTTACCCATGCCGGCATCACAGATTTTTTAAATTTTTGACCAAAAACACAAACTCACAAAATTCTTAATAAATCTCAAACTTTTGCTAATTTACCCAGTCCGCACTGATAAAATGTCTGCAGTAGTATCTTCTGTATCATTTGAAAGCATAAATTTACCGAAAATTTGTTCACCCCAAATCTGAAAAATCGACCCATGCCGGCATCACAATTTTTGGGGGATTTTTGACCAAAAACACAAACTAACAAAATTCTTAATAAATCTCTAACTTTTGCTTATATACCCAGTCCGCACTGATAAAATGTCTTCAGTAGTATCTTCTGTATCATTTGAAAGCATAAATTCACCGAAAAATTTTTCACCCCAAATCTGAAAAATCGACCCATGCCGGCATCACAATTTTTTGGGGATTTTTGACCAAAAACACAAACTCACAAAATTCGTAATAAATCTCTAACTTTTGCTTATATACCCAGTCCGCACTGATAAAATGTCTTCAGTAGTATCTTATGTATCATTTGAAAGCATAAATTCACCGAAAATTTGTTCCCCCCAAATCTGAAAAATTTACCCATGCCGGCATCACAGATTTTTTAAATTTTTGACCAAAAACACAAACTCACAAAATTCTTAATAAATCTCAAACTTTTGCTAATTTACCCACTCCGCACTGATAAAATGTCTGCAGTAGTATCTTCTGTATCATTTGAAAGCATAAATTCACCGAAAATTTGTTCACCCCAAATCTGAAAAATCGACCCATGCCGGCATCACAATTTTTTGGGGATTTTTGACCAAAAACACAAAGTCACTAAATTCTTAATAAATCTCAAACTTTTGCTAATTTACCCAGTCCCATCAGATAAAATGTCTGCAGTAGTATCTTCTGTATCATTTGAAAGCATAAATTCACCAAAAGTTTGTTCACCCCAAATCTGAAAAATTGACCCATGCCGGCATCACAGATTTTTTAAATTTTTGACCAAAAACACAAACTCACAAAATTCTCAATAAATCTCAAACTTTTGCTAATTTACCCAGTCCGCACTGATAAAATGTCTTCAGTAGTATCTTCTGTATCATTTGAAAGCATAAATTCACCGAAAAATTTTTCACCCCAAATCTGAAAAATCGACCCATGCCGGCATCACAATTTTCTGGGGATTTTTGACCAAAAACACAAACTCACAAAATTCGTAATAAATCTCTAACTTTTGCTTATATACCCAGTCCGCACTGATAAAATGTCTTCAGTAGTATCTTATGTATCATTTGAAAGCATAAATTCACCGAAAATTTGTTCCCCCCAAATCTGAAAAATTTACCCATGCCGGCATCACAGATTTTTAAAATTTTTGACCAAAAACACAAACTCACAAAATTCTTAATAAATCTCTAACTTTTGCTTATATACCCACTCCGCACTGATAAAATGTCTGCAGTAGTATCTTCTGTATCATTTGAAAGCATAAATTCACCGAAAATTTGTTCACCCCAAATCTGAAAAATCGACCCATGCCGGCATCACAATTTTTTGGGGATTTTTGACCAAAAACACAAACTCACAAAATTCGAAATAAATCTTTAACTTTTGCTTATATACCCAGTCCGCACTGATAAAATGTTTTCAGTAGTATCTTATGTATCATTTGAAAGCATAAATTCACCAAAAATTTGTTCACCCCAAATCTGAAAAATTTACCCATGCCGGCATCACAGATTTTTTAAATTTTTGACCAAAAACACAAACTCACAAAATTCTTAATAAATCTCAAACTTTTGCTAATTTACCCAGTCCGCACTGATAAAATGTCTGCAGTAGTATCTTCTGTATCATTTGAAAGCATAAATTCACCGAAAATTTGTTCACCCCAAATCTGAAAAATCGACCCATCACAATTTTTTGGGGATTTTTGACCAAAAACACAAACTAACAAAATTCTTAATAAATCTCTAACTTTTGCTTATATACCCAGTCCGCACTGATAAAATGTCTTCAGTAGTATCTTCTGTATCATTTGAAAGCATAAATTCACCGAAAAATTTTTCACCCCAAATCTGAAAAATCGACCCATGCCGGCATCACAATTTTTTGGGGATTTTTGACCAAAAACACAAACTCACAAAATTCGTAATAAATCTCTAACTTTTGCTTATATACCCAGTCCGCACTGATTAAATGTCTGCAGTAGTATCTTATGTATCATTTGAAAGCATAAATTCACTGAAAAATTTTTCACCCCAAATCTGAAAAATTTACCCATGCCGGCATCACAAATTTTTTAAATTTTTGAACGAAAACACAAACTCACAAAATTCTTAATAAATCTCAAACTTTTGCTAATTTACCCAGTCCGCACTGATAAAATGTCTTCAGTAGTATCTTCTGTATCATTTGAAAGCATAAATTCACCGAAAATTTGTTCACCCCAAATCTGAAAAATCGACCCATGCCGGCATCACAATTTTGGGGGGATTTTTGACCAAAAACACAAACTCACAAAATTCAAAATAAATCTCTAACTTTTGCTTATATACCCAGTCCGCACTGATAAAATGTCTTCAGTAGTATCTTATGTATCATTTGAAAGCATAAATTCACCGAAAATTTGTTCACCCCAAATCTGAAAAATTGACCCATGCCGGCATCACAGATTTTTTAAATTTTTGACCAAAAACACAAACTCACAAAATTCTTAATAAATCTCAAACTTTTGCTAATTTACCCAGTCCGCACTGATAAAATGTCTGCAGTAGTATCTTCTGTATCATTTGAAAGCATAAATTCACCGAAAATTTGTTCACCCCAAATCTGAAAAATCGACCCATGCCGGCATCACAATTTTTTGGGGATTTTTGACCAAAAACACAAACTAACAAAATTCTTAATAAATCTCTAACTTTTGCTTATATACCCAGTCCGCACTGATAAAATGTCTTCAGTAGTATCTTCTGTATCATTTGAAAGCATAAATTCACCGAAAAATTTTTCACTCCAAACCTGAAAAATCGACCCATGCCGGCATCACAATTTTTTGGGGATTTTTGACCAAAAACACAAACTCACAAAATTCGTAATAAATCTCTAACTTTTGCTTATATACCCAGTCCGCACTGATTAAATGTCTTCAGTAGTATCTTATGTATCATTTGAAAGCATAAATTCACCGAAAATTTGTTCACCCTAAATCTGAAAAATTTACCCATGCCGGCACCACAGATTTTTTAAATTTTTGAACAAAAACACAAACTCACAAAATTCTTAATAAATCTCAAACTTTTGCTAATTTACCCAGTCCGCACTGATAAAATGTCTTCAGTAGTATCTTCTGTATCGTTTGAAAGCATAAATTCACCGAAAATTTGTTCACCCCAAATCTGAAAAATCGACCCATGCCGGCATCACAATTTTTGGGGGATTTTTGACCAAAAACACAAACTAACAAAATTCTTAATAAATCTCTAACTTTTGCTTATATACCCAGTCCGCACTGATAAAATGTCTTCAGTAGTATCTTATGTATCATTTGAAAGCATAAATTCACCGAAAAATTTTTCACCCCAAATCTGAAAAATCGACCCATGCCGGCATCACAATTTTTTGGGGATTTTTGACCAAAAACACAAACTCACAAAATTCGTAATAAATCTCTAACTTTTGCTTATATACCCAGTCCGCACTGATTAAATGTCTTCAGTAGTATCTTATATATCATTTGAAAGCATAAATTCACCGAAAATTTGTTCACCCCAAATCTGAAAAATTTACCCATGCCGGCATCACAGATTTTTTAAATTTTTGAACGAAAACACAAACTCACAAAATTATTAATAAATCTCGAACTTTTGCTAATTTACCCAGTCCGCACTGATAAAATGTCTTCAGTAGTATCTTCTGTATCATTTGAAAGCATAAATTCACCGAAAATTTGTTCACCCCAAATCTGAAAAATCGACCCATGCCGGCATCACAATTTTTGGGGGATTTTTGACCAAAAACACAAACTCACAAAATTCGAAATAAATCTCTAACTTTTGCTTATATACCCAGTCCACACTGATAAAATGTCTTCAGTAGTATCTTATGTATCATTTGAAAGCATAAATTCACCGAAAATTTGTTCACCCCAAATCTGAAAAATTTACCCATGCCGGCATCACAGATTTTTTAAATTTTTGACCAAAAACACAAACTCACAAAATTCTTAATAAATCTCAAACTTTTGCTAATTTACCCAGTCCGCACTGATAAAATGTCTGCAGTAGTATCTTCTGTATCATTTGAAAGCATAAATTCACCGAAAATTTGTTCACCCCAAATCTGAAAAATCGACCCATGCCGGCATCACAATTTTTTGGGGATTTTTGACCAAAAACACAAACTAACAAAATTCTTAATAAATCTCTAACTTTTGCTTATATACCCAGTCCGCACTGATAAAATGTCTTCAGTAGTATCTTCTGTATCATTTGAAAGCATAAATTCACCGAAAATTTTTTCACCCCAAATCTGAAAAATCGACCCATGCCGGCATCACAATTTTTTGGGGATTTTTGACCAAAAACACAAACTCACAAAATTCGTAATAAATCTCTAACTTTTGCTTATATACCCAGTCCGCACTGATTAAATGTCTTCAGTAGTATCTTATGTATCATTTGAAAGCATAAATTCACCGAAAATTTGTTCACCCCAAATCTGAAAAATTTACCCATGCCGGCATCACAGATTTTTTAAATTTTTGAACGAAAACACAAACTCACAAAATTCTTAATAAATCTCAAACTTTTGCTAATTTACCCAGTCCGCACTGATAAAATGTCTTCAGTAGTATCTTCTGTATCATTTGAAAGCATAAATTCACCGAAAATTTGTTCACCCCAAATCTGAAAAATCGACCCATGCCGGCATCACAATTTTTGGGGGATTTTTGACCAAAAACACAAACTCACAAAATTCGAAATAAATCTCTAACTTTTGCTTATATACCCAGTCCGCACTGATAAAATGTCTTCAGTAGTATCTTATGTATCATTTGAAAGCATAAATTCACCGAAAATTTGTTCACCCCAAATCTGAAAAATTTACCCATGCCGGCATCACAGATTTTTTAAATTTTTGACCAAAAACACAAACTCACAAAATTCTTAATAAATCTCAAACTTTTGCTAGTTTACCCAGTCCGCACTGATAAAATGTCTGCAGTAGTATCTTCTGTATCATTTGAAAGCATAAATTCACCGAAAATTTGTTCACCCCAAATCTGAAAAATCGACCCATGCCGGCATCACAATTTTTTGGGGATTTTTGACCAAAAACACAAACTAACAAAATTCTTAATAAATCTCTAACTTTTGCTTATATACCCAGTCCGCACTGATAAAATGTCTTCAGTAGTATCTTCTGTATCATTTGAAAGCATAAATTCACCGAAAAATTTTTCACACCAAATCTGAAAAATCGACCCATGCCGGCATCACAATTTTTTGGGGATTTTTGACCGAAAATACAAACTCACAAAATTCGTAATAAATCTCTAACTTTTGCTTATATACCCAGTCCGCACTGATTAAATGTCTTCAGTAGTATCTTATGTATCATTTGAAAGCATAAATTCACCGAAAATTTGTTCACCCCAAATCTGAAAAATTTACCCATGCCGGCATCACAGATTTTTTAAATTTTTGAACAAAAACACAAACTCACAAAATTCTTAAGAAATCTCAAACTTTTGCTAATTTACCCAGTCCGCACTGATAAAATGTCTTCAGTAGTATCTTCTGTATCGTTTGAAAGCATAAATTCACCGAAAATTTGTTCACCCCAAATCTGAAAAATCGACCCATGCCGGCATCACAATTTTTGGGGGATTTTTGACCAAAAACACAAACTAACAAAATTCTTAATAAATCTCTAACTTTTGCTTATATACCCAGTCCGCACTGATAAAATGTCTTCAGTAGTATCTTCTGTATCATTTGAAAGCATAAATTCACCGAAAAATTTTTCACCCCAAATCTGAAAAATCGACCCATGCCGGCATCACAATTTTTTGGGGATTTTTGACCAAAAACACAAACTCACAAAATTCGTAATAAATCTCTAACTTTTGCTTATATACCCAGTCCGCACTGATTAAATGTCTTCAGTAGTATCTTATGTATCATTTGAAAGCATAAATTCACCGAAAATTTGTTCACCCCAAATCTGAAAAATTTACCCATGCCGGCATCACAGATTTTTTAAATTTTTGAACGAAAACACAAACTCACAAAATTCTTAATAAATCTCAAACTTTTGCTAATTTACCCAGTCCGCACTGATAAAATGTCTTCAGTAGTATCTTCTGTATCATTTGAAAGCATAAATTCACCGAAAATTTGTTCACCCCAAATCTGAAAAATCGACCCATGCCGGCATCACAATTTTTTTGGGATTTTTGACCAAAAACACAAACTAACAAAATTCTTAATAAATCTCTAACTTTTGCTTATATACCCAGTCCGCACTGATAAAATGTCTTCAGTAGTATCTTCTGTATCATTTGAAAGCATAAATTCACCGAAAAATTTTTCACCCCAAATCTGAAAAATCGACCCATGCCGGCATCACAATTTTGTGGGGATTTTTGACCGAAAATACAAACTCACAAAATTCGTAATAAATCTCTAACTTTTGCTTATATACCCAGTCCGCACTGATTAAATGTCTTCAGTAGTATCTTATGTATCATTTGAAAGCATAAATTCACCGAAAATTTGTTCACCCCAAATCTGAAAAATTTACCCATGCCGGCATCACAGATTTTTTAAATTTTTGAACAAAAACACAAACTCACAAAATTCTTAATAAATCTCAAACTTTTGCTAATTTACCCAGTCCGCACTGATAAAATGTCTTCAGTAGTATCTTCTGTATCGTTTGAAAGCATAAATTCACCGAAAATTTGTTCACCCCAAATCTGAAAAATCGACCCATGCCGGCATCACAATTTTTGGGGGATTTTTGACCAAAAACACAAACTAACAAAATTCTTAATAAATCTCTAACTTTTGCTTATATACCCAGTCCGCACTGATAAAATGTCTTCAGTAGTATCTTCTGTATCATTTGAAAGCATAAATTCACCGAAAAATTTTTCACCCCAAATCTGAAAAATCGACCCATGCCGGCATCACAATTTTTTGGGGATTTTTGACCAAAAACACAAACTCACAAAATTCGTAATAAATCTCTAACTTTTGCTTATATACCCAGTCCGCACTGATTAAATGTCTTCAGTAGTATCTTATGTATCATTTGAAAGCATAAATTCACCGAAAATTTGTTCACCCCAAATCTGAAAAATTTACCCATGCCGGCATCACAGATTTTTTAAATTTTTGAACGAAAACACAAACTCACAAAATTCTTAATAAATCTCAAACTTTTGCTAATTTACCCAGTCCGCACTGATAAAATGTCTTCAGTAGTATCTTCTGTATCATTTGAAAGCATAAATTCACCGAAAATTTGTTCACCCCAAATCTGAAAAATCGACCCATGCCGGCATCACAATTTTTGGGGGATTTTTGACCAAAAACACAAACTCACAAAATTCGAAATAAATCTCTAACTTTTGCTTATATACCCAGTCCGCACTGATAAAATGTCTTCAGTAGTATCTTATGTATCATTTGAAAGCATAAATTCACCGAAAATTTGTTCACCCCAAATCTGAAAAATTTACCCATGCCGGCATCACAGATTTTTTAAATTTTTGACCAAAAACACAAACTCACAAAATTCTTAATAAATCTCAAACTTTTGCTAGTTTACCCAGTCCGCACTGATAAAATGTCTGCAGTAGTATCTTCTGTATCATTTGAAAGCATAAATTCACCGAAAATTTGTTCACCCCAAATCTGAAAAATCGACCCATGCCGGCATCACAATTTTTTGGGGATTTTTGACCAAAAACACAAACTAACAAAATTCTTAATAAATCTCTAACTTTTGCTTATATACCCAGTCCGCACTGATAAAATGTCTTCAGTAGTATCTTCTGTATCATTTGAAAGCATAAATTCACCGAAAAATTTTTCACACCAAATCTGAAAAATCGACCCATGCCGGCATCACAATTTTTTGGGGATTTTTGACCGAAAATACAAACTCACAAAATTCGTAATAAATCTCTAACTTTTGCTTATATACCCAGTCCGCACTGATTAAATGTCTTCAGTAGTATCTTATGTATCATTTGAAAGCATAAATTCACCGAAAATTTGTTCACCCCAAATCTGAAAAATTTACCCATGCCGGCATCACAGATTTTTTAAATTTTTGAACAAAAACACAAACTCACAAAATTCTTAAGAAATCTCAAACTTTTGCTAATTTACCCAGTCCGCACTGATAAAATGTCTTCAGTAGTATCTTCTGTATCGTTTGAAAGCATAAATTCACCGAAAATTTGTTCACCCCAAATCTGAAAAATCGACCCATGCCGGCATCACAATTTTTGGGGGATTTTTGACCAAAAACACAAACTAACAAAATTCTTAATAAATCTCTAACTTTTGCTTATATACCCAGTCCGCACTGATAAAATGTCTTCAGTAGTATCTTCTGTATCATTTGAAAGCATAAATTCACCGAAAAATTTTTCACCCCAAATCTGAAAAATCGACCCATGCCGGCATCACAATTTTTTGGGGATTTTTGACCAAAAACACAAACTCACAAAATTCGTAATAAATCTCTAACTTTTGCTTATATACCCAGTCCGCACTGATTAAATGTCTTCAGTAGTATCTTATGTATCATTTGAAAGCATAAATTCACCGAAAATTTGTTCACCCCAAATCTGAAAAATTTACCCATGCCGGCATCACAGATTTTTTAAATTTTTGAACGAAAACACAAACTCACAAAATTCTTAATAAATCTCAAACTTTTGCTAATTTACCCAGTCCGCACTGATAAAATGTCTTCAGTAGTATCTTCTGTATCATTTGAAAGCATAAATTCACCGAAAATTTGTTCACCCCAAATCTGAAAAATCGACCCATGCCGGCATCACAATTTTTTTGGGATTTTTGACCAAAAACACAAACTAACAAAATTCTTAATAAATCTCTAACTTTTGCTTATATACCCAGTCCGCACTGATAAAATGTCTTCAGTAGTATCTTCTGTATCATTTGAAAGCATAAATTCACCGAAAAATTTTTCACCCCAAATCTGAAAAATCGACCCATGCCGGCATCACAATTTTGTGGGGATTTTTGACCGAAAATACAAACTCACAAAATTCGTAATAAATCTCTAACTTTTGCTTATATACCCAGTCCGCACTGATTAAATGTCTTCAGTAGTATCTTATGTATCATTTGAAAGCATAAATTCACCGAAAATTTGTTCACCCCAAATCTGAAAAATTTACCCATGCCGGCATCACAGATTTTTTAAATTTTTGAACAAAAACACAAACTCACAAAATTCTTAATAAATCTCAAACTTTTGCTAATTTACCCAGTCCGCACTGATAAAATGTCTTCAGTAGTATCTTCTGTATCGTTTGAAAGCATAAATTCACCGAAAATTTGTTCACCCCAAATCTGAAAAATCGACCCATGCCGGCATCACAATTTTTGGGGGATTTTTGACCAAAAACACAAACTAACAAAATTCTTAATAAATCTCTAACTTTTGCTTATATACCCAGTCCGCACTGATAAAATGTCTTCAGTAGTATCTTCTGTATCATTTGAAAGCATAAATTCACCGAAAAATTTTTCACCCCAAATCTGAAAAATCGACCCATGCCGGCATCACAATTTTTTGGGGATTTTTGACCAAAAACACAAACTCACAAAATTCGTAATAAATCTCTAACTTTTGCTTATATACCCAGTCCGCACTGATTAAATGTCTTCAGTAGTATCTTATGTATCATTTGAAAGCATAAATTCACCGAAAATTTGTTCACCCCAAATCTGAAAAATTTACCCATGCCGGCATCACAGATTTTTTAAATTTTTGAACGAAAACACAAACTCACAAAATTCTTAATAAATCTCAAACTTTTGCTAATTTACCCAGTCCGCACTGATAAAATGTCTTCAGTAGTATCTTCTGTATCATTTGAAAGCATAAATTCACCGAAAATTTGTTCACCCCAAATCTGAAAAATCGACCCATGCCGGCATCACAATTTTTGGGGGATTTTTGACCAAAAACACAAACTCACAAAATTCGTAATAAATCTCTAACTTTTGCTTATATACCCAGTCCGCACTGATAAGATGTCTTCAGTAGTATCTTATGTATCATTTGAAAGCATAAATTCACCGAAAATTTGTTCACCCCCAATCTGAAAAATTTACCAATGCCGGCATCACAGATTTTTTAAATTTTTGACCAAAAACACAAACTCACAAAATTCTTAATAAATCTCAAACTTTTGCTAATTTACCCAGTCCGCACTGATAAAATGTCTGCAGTAGTATCTTCTGTATCATTTGAAAGCATAAATTCACCGAAAATTTGTTCACCTCAAATCTGAAAAATCGACCCATGCCGGCATCTCAATTTTTTGGGGATTTTTGACCAAAAACACAAACTAACAAAATTCTTAATAAATCTCTAACTTTTGCTTATATACCCAGTCCGCACTGATAAAATGTCTTCAGTAGTTTCTTCTGTATCATTTGAAAGCATAAATTCACTGAAAAATTTTTCACCCCAAATCTGAAAAATCGACCCATGCCGGCATCACAATTTTTTGGGGATTTTTGACCAAAAACACAAACTCACAAAATTCGTAATAAATCTCTAACTTTTGCTTATATACCTAGTCCGCACTGATAAAATGTCTTCAGTAGTATCTTATGTATCATTTGAAAGCATAAATTCACCGAAAATTTGTTCACCCTAAATCTGAAAAATTTACCCATGCCGGCACCACAGATTTTTTAAATTTTTGAACAAAAACACAAACTCACAAAATTCTTAATAAATCTCAAACTTTTGCTAATTTACCCAGTCCGCACTGATAAAATGTCTTCAGTAGTATCTTCTGTATCATTTGAAAGCATAAATTCACCGAAAATTTGTTCACCCCAAATCTGAAAAATCGACCCATGCCGGCATCACAATTTTTTGGGGATTTTTGACCAAAAACACAAACTAACAAAATTCTTAATAAATCTCTAACTTTTACTCATTTACCCAGTCCGCACTGATAAAATGTCTTCAGTAGTATCTTATGTATCATTTGAAAGCATAAATTCACCGAAAAATTTTTCACCCCAAATCTGAAAATCGACCCATGCCGGCATCACAATTTTTTGGGGATTTTTGACCAAAAACACAAACTCACAAAATTCGTAATAAATCTCTAACTTTTGCTTATATACCCAGTCCGCACTGATAAAATGTCTTCAGTAGTATCTTATGTATCATTTGAAAGCATAAATTCACCGAAAGTTTGTTCACCCCCAATCTGAAAAATTTACCCATGCCGGCATCACAGACTTTTTAAATTTTTGACCAAAAACACAAACTCACAAAATTCTTAATAAATCTCTAACTTTTGCTTATATACCTAGTCCGCACTGATAAAATGTCTTCAGTAGTATCTTCTGTATCATTTGAAAGCATAAATTCACCGAAAATTTGTTCACCCCAAATCTGAAAAATTTACCCATCCGGCATCACAGATTTTTTAAATTTTTGAACAAAAACACAAACTAACAAAATTCTTAATAAATCTCTAACTTTTGCTTATATACCCAGTCCGCACTGATAAAATGTCTTCAGTAGTATCTTATGTATCATTTGAAAGCATAAATTCACCGAAAATGTGTTCACCCCAAATCTGAAAAATTGACCCATGCCGGCATCACAGATTTTTTAAATTTTTGACCAAAAACACAAACTCACAAAATTCTTAATAAATCTCAAACTTTTGCTAATTTACCCAGTCCGCACTGATAAAATGTCTGCAGTAGTATCTTCTGTATCATTTGAAAGCATAAATTCACCGAAAATTTGTTCACCCCAAATCTGAAAAATCGACCCATGCCGGCATCACAGATTTTTTAAATTTTTGACCAAAAACACAAACTCACAAAATTCTTAATAAATCTCAAACTTTTGCTCATTTACCCAGTCCGCACTGATAAAATGTCTTCAGTAGTATCTTCTGTATCATTTGAAAGCATAAATTCACCGAAAATTTGTTCACCCCAAATCTGAAAAATTTACCCATGCTAGCATCACAGATTTTTTAAATTTTTGACCAAAAACACAAACTCACAAAATTCTTAGTAAATCTCAAACTTTTGCTAATTTACCCAGTCCGCACTGATAAAATGTCTGCAGTAGTATCTTCTGTATCATTTGAAAGCATAAATTCACCGAAAATTTGTTCACCCCAAATCTGAAAAATCGACCCATGCCGGCATCACAGATTTTGTGGGGATTTTTGACCAAAAACACAAACTAACAAAATTCTTAATAAATCTCAAACTTTTGCTAATTTACCCAGTCCGCACTGATAAAATGTCTTCAGTAGTATCTTCTGCATCATTTGAAAGCATAAGTTCACCGAAAATTTGTTCACCCCAAATCTGAAAAATCGACCCATGCCGGCATCACAGATTTTTTTGGATTTTTGACCAAAAACACAAACTCACTAAATTCTTAATAAATCTCAAACTTTTGCTCATTTACCCAGTCCGCACTGATAAAATGTCTTCAGTAGTATCTTCTGTATCATTTGAAAGCAAAATTCACCGAAAATTTGTTCACCCCAAATCTGAAAAATTTACCCATGCCGGCATCACAGATTTTTTTAAATTTTTGACCAAAAACACAAACTCACAAAATTCTTAATAAATCTCAAACTTTTGCTAATTTACCCAGTCCGCACTGATAAAATGTCTGCAGTAGTATCTTCTGTATCATTTGAAAGCATAAAGTCACGAAAATTTTTTCACCCCAACTCTGAAAAATCGACCCATGCCGGCATCACAATTTTTTTGGGATTTTTGACCAAAAACACAAACTAACAAAATTCTTAATAAATCTCTAACTTTTGCTCATTTACCCAGTCCGCACTGATAAAATGTCTTCAGTAGTATCTTCTGTATCATTTGAAAGCATAATATCACCGAAAATTTGTTCACCCCAAATCTGAAAAATTTACCCATGCCGGCATCACAGATTTTTTTGGATTTTTGAACAAAAACACAAACTCACAAAATTTATAATAAATCTCTAACTTGTGCTTATATACCCAGTCCGCACTGATAAAATGTCTTCAGTAGTATCTTCTGTATCATTTGAAAGCATAAATTCACCGAAAATTTGTTCACCCCAAGTCTGAAAAATTGACCCATGCCGGCATCACAGATTTTTTTTGATTTTTGACCAAAAACACAAAGTCACTAAATTCTTAATAAATCTCAAACTTTTTCTAATTTACCCAGTCCGCACTGATAAAATGTCTGCAGTAGTATCTTCTGTATCATTTGAAAGCATAAATTCACCGAAAATTTGTTCACCCCAAATCTGAAAAATCGACCCATGCCGGCATCACAATTTATTGGGGATTTTTGACCAAAAACACAAACTCACAAAATTTGTAATAAATCTCTAACTTTTGCTTATAAACCCAGTCCGCACTGATAAAATGTCTTCAGTTGTATCTTATGTATCATTTGAAAGCATAAATTCACCGAAAAATTTTTCACCCCAAATCTGAAAAATCGACCCATGCCGGCATCACAATTTTTTGGGGATTTTTGACCAAAAACACAAACTCACAAAATTCGTAATAAATCTCTAACTTTTGCTTGTATACCCAGTCCGCACTGATAAAATGTCTTCAGTAGTATCTTATGTATCATTTGAAAGCATAAATTCACCGAAAATGTGTTCACCCCAAATCTGAAAAATTTACCCATGCTGGCATCACAGATTTTTTAAATTTTTGTCCAAAAACACAAACTCACAAAATTCTTAATAAATCTCAAACTTTTGCTAATTTACCCAGTCCGCACTGATAAAATGTCTGCAGTAGTATCTTCTGTATCATTTGAAAGCATAAATTCACCGAAAATTTGTTCACCCCAAATCTGAAAAATCGACCCATGCCGGCATCACAGATTTTGTGGGGATTTTTGACCAAAAACACAAACTAACAAAATTCTTAATAAATCTCAAACTTTTGCTAATTTACCCAGTCCGCACTGATAAAATGTCTTCAGTAGTATCTTCTGCATCATTTGAAAGCATAAATTCACCGAAAATTTGTTCACCCCAAATCTGAAAAATCGACCCATGCCGGCATCACAGTTTTTTTTGGATTTTTGACCAAAAACACAAACTCACTAAATTCTTAATAAATCTCAAACTTTTGCTCATTTACCCAGTCCGCACTGATAAAATGTCTTCATTAGTTTCTTCTGTATCATTTGAAAGCATAAATTCACCGAAAATTTGTTCACCCCAAATCTGAAAAATCGACCCATGCCGGCATCACAGATTTTTTGGGATTTTTGGCCAAAAACACAAACTCACAAAATTCTTAATAAATCTCAAACTTTTGCTAATTTACCCAGTCCGCACTGATAACATGTCTTCAGTAGTATCTTCTGTATCATTTGAAAGCATAAAATCACAGAAATTTTGTTCACCCCAAATCTGAAAAATCGACCCGTGCCGGCATCACAGATTTACTGGGATTTTTGGCCAAAAACACAAACTAACAAAATTCTTAATAAATCTCAAACTTTTGCTAATTTACCCAGTCCGCACTGATAAAATGTCTTCAGTAGTATCTTCTGCATCATTTGAAAGCATAAATTCACCGAAAATTTGTTCACCCCAAATCTGAAAAATCGACCCATGCCGGCATCACAGTTGTTTTTGGATTTTTGACCAAAAACACAAACTCACTAAATTCTTAATAAATCTCAAACTTTTGCTCATTTACCCAGTCCGCACTGATAAAATGTCTTCATTAGTTTCTTCTGTATCATTTGAAAGCATAAATTCACCGAAAATTTGTTCACCCCAAATCTGAAAAATCGACCCATGCCGGCATCACAGATTTTTTGGGATTTTTGGCCAAAAACACAAACTCACAAAATTCTTAATAAATCTCAAACTTTTGCTAATTTACCCAGTCCGCACTGATAACATGTCTTCAGTAGTATCTTCTGTATCATTTGAAAGCATAAAATCACAGAAATTTTGTTCACCCCAAATCTGAAAAATCGACCCGTGCCGGCATCACAGATTTACTGGGATTTTTGGCCAAAAACACAAACTCACTAAATTCTGAATAAATCTCAAACTTTTGCTAATTTACCCAGTCCGCACTGATAAAAAGTCTTCAGTAGTATCTTCTGTATCATTTGAAAGCATAAAATCACAGAAATTTTGTTCACCCAAAATCTGAAAAATCGACCCATGCCGGCATCACAGTTTTTTGGGATTTTTGGCCAAAAACACAAACTCACTAAATTCTTAATAAATCTCAAACTTTTGCTAAGTTACCCAGTCCACACTGACAAAATGTCTTCAGTTGTATCTACTGTATCATTTGAAATCATAAATTCACCGAAAATTTGTTTACCCCAAAACTGAAAAATCGACCCATGCTGGCATCGCAGATTTTATTTTTTGATTTTTGACCAAAAACACAAACTCACAAAATTCTTAATAAATATCAAACTTTCGCTATTTTACCCAGTCCGCACTGATAAATGTCTTCATTGGTATCTTCTGTATCATTTGAAAGCATAAATTCACAGAAAATTTGTTCACCCCAATTCTGAAAAATCCACCCATGCCGGCATCACAGATTTTTTTGGATTTTTGGCCCAAAACACAAACTCACAAAATTCTTAATAAATCTCAAACTTTTGCTAAGTTACCCAGTCCGCACTGATAAAATGTCTTCAGTAGTGTCTACTGTATCATTTGAAATCATAAATTCACTGAAAATTTGTTCACCCCAAATCTGAAAAATCGACCCATGTTGGCACCACAGATTTTGTTTGGATTTTTGACCAAAAACACAAACTCACTAAATTCCTAATAAATCTCAAACTTTTGCTAATTTACCCAGTCCGCACTGATAAAATGTCTTCTGTAGTATCTTCTGCATCATTTGAAAGCATAAATTCACCGAAAATTTGTTCACCCCAAATCTGAAAAATCGACCCATGCCGGCATCACAGATTTTTTTGGATTTTCGACAAAAAACACAAACTCACAAAATTCGTAATAAATCTCAAACTTTTGCTTATGTACCCAGTCCGCACTGATAAAATGTCTTCAGTAGTATCTTCTGTATCATTTGAAAGCATAAAATCACCGAAAAGTTGTTCACCCCAAATCTGAAAAATCGACCCATGCCGGCATCACAGATTGTTTTGGATTTTTGGCCAAAAACACAAACTCACAAAATTCTTTAAAAATCTCAAACTTTCGCTTATATACCCAGTCCGCACTGATAAAATGTCTTCAGTAGTATCTTCTGTATCATTTGAAAGCATAAATTCACAGAAATTTTGTTCACCCCAAATCTGAAAAATCCACCCATGCCGGCATCACAGATTTTTTGGGATTTTAGACCAAAAACACAAACTCACAAAGTTCTTTAAAAATTTCAAACTTTCGCTTTTATACCCTGTCCGCACTGATTAAATGTCTTCAGTAGTATCTTCTGTATCATTTGAAAGCATAAATTCACAGAAATTTTATTCACCCCATATCTGAAAAATCCACCCATGCCGGCATCACTGATTTTTTTGAATTTTTGACCAAAAACACAAACTCACAAAATTCTTTTAAAATCTCAAAGTTTCGCTTATATACCCTGTCCGCACTGATTAAACGTCTTCAGTAGTATCTTCTGTATCATTTGAAAGCATAAATTCACAGAAATTTTGTTCACCCCAAATCTGAAAAATCAAGCTATGCCGGCATCACAGATCTTTTTGGATTTTTGACCAAAAACACAAACTCACAAAATTCTACTTATAACTAGTATCGTTTAAAATGACACCACCTGTAGCTACACGCGTACCATGATTATCCATTCCAATTTATCTAGTTTGTAATTTCTTTAGTAATTATGTTCCTGTTAATATTCGTTTTTGTTATCAACTCTCAATATGTATTTAAGGCTGCATAGCAAACAAATTGTGTAAAACAGTTTAATTACAAACATTGTTTTGTGTTATTTTTTGCTGTATGCATTATACCTTTCACTGTACTTTTATTTCATCAATCAATATTGTTATTATAATAGATCGGGGATAAAGAATATTAATTTTGGTTTTTACCCATACACCGATGTGTGTTAGTACTGTATACTCAGTACTTCCCGAGTCCTGTGAAAAAATATCACAGGCATGTTACTCGGTCGGGATTCCAACCCACGACCCTTGCAATTCTAGAGCAGTGTCTTACCAACTAGACAGTACTAACACACATTGGTGTATGGGTAAAAACCAAAATTAACATTGTTATTGTTATAAAGTAAAACCAATTAATTTATGTTATAAAGGGTCCAGGCTCTGTACAAGGCTTTTTCCTGGTGCCCTCCTCTTATCACCCTTTGTTCTTTTTTCTTGTATGTTTTATTATTATTTGTTGTAATATTTGGAAATAAAAAGCAAACAAACAAACAAACAAAATCATTGGAAATATTTTGACCCCCAAATCTGAAAATTTGACCATACCGGTATGGTCGACTTTTTTCATTTTGGACCAAAAATCAAAACTCACAAAGTTCTCAATAAATCAAAAATTTTGGTTGTAAACCCAGTCTCAACTGGAACCATAAAATCAGCGAAAAATTTGTGACGATAATTCCGAATTTTTTTCTTTACAAGCTTCTGCTCATCAAAACAGCCCTAAAATCTTTTTGTTACATTTACTACAACTTAATGTTATTTTTTCTTTACTCCATAGGTCTATGTTATTGTCAATATTTTTTATGGACGTATGGAAATAAATGAGTATTAGAAATAGTTGAATTGAACTCCATGACCATCTTACAAAATACTGTTCCATAGTAGGATTGTAGTATCAACATAATGCTGTTTTCTAAAGCTAACAAAACTAGCAATAAGACACTTCAGATGCTTAGGATACAAAACGGATCCGGGTCATTTTATGTGACCCGGATTCCGGTTCATTTCATATGACCCGGAATCCGGGTCAAATTATTTTGACCTGGATTCCGGGTCATATGAAATGACCCGGATTCCGGGTCATCTGAAATTACCAGGAATCCGGGTAATTTCAAATAAATCTAGAAAAATTAGAAAATTCTCAATAAATCAAAAAAATGTTGGTTGTTAACCCAGTCTCAACTGATCAAATGTCTTCAGTAGTCCGTTCTGTATCATTTGGAACAATAAAAACAGCGGAAATTTTTTGACCTCAATTTTGATTTTGTTTTTACAAGCTTCTGCTTATCAAAACTAGCAATAAGACACTTCAGATGCTTAAAGTCACCTGGAAATAGAATTTTTTTTCTTTCAAACATAAGAGTATATGCTTACGAACAATAAAACAATTTTTTTAGTAGTTGTTTGTCACGATTTATATGTTTAAAAAATGTATAGTACAAAACAAACGGTGACTAAAAGAAAGTGTGTTTATCTTTTAATATCTGCAGAGTGATGTGTCATCGCCAGCCCATGCCTTAGTAGACCTGGAGTCATTCTATAATGCATGTCTGTACGATTGGTGCACCTGCCAAATGCAAGATAAATGCCTCTGTGATGTTCTCTCAGCTTATGCACACAGAGCAAGGGAAAAAGGAATCACGTTAGATTGGCAGAGAGAAAATTATTGTGGTGAGTAAAATCCCCTAGGCGTGACAGTTGTGTCCTTAAGCGAGACACTTAACCATTGCTTCGTCCTTCGGATGGGATGTCAAGCCGTTGGTCCCATGTGTTGTGTAACGCATGTAACAGAACCCAGTGCACTTAGATTTATTTGAAATGACCCGGATTCTGGCTCGTTTCATATGACTCGGAATCCGGGTCATTTCAGATGACCCGGAATCCGGGTCAAAAGAATTTGACCCGGAATCCGGGTCATTTTATGTGACCCGGATTCCGGGTCATTTCAGATGACCCGGAATCCGGGTCAAAACAATTTGACCCGGATTCTGGGTCATTTAAGATGACCCAGATTCCGGGTCATTTAAGATGACCCGAGTCCGGGTCAAATTGTTTTGACCTGGATTCCGGGTCATCTGAAATGACCCGGATTCCGGGTCATTTCAAATAAATCTAAAAAACATAGAAAATTCTCAATAAATCAAAAAAATGTTGGTTGTTAACCCAGTCTCAACTGATCAAGTCCTCAGTAGTCCGTTCTGTATCATTTGGAACAATAAAATCAGCGGAAATTTTTTGACCTCAATTTTGATTTTTTTTTACAAGCTTCTGCTTATAAAACAGCCCTAAAATCTTTATATAATTGTAACAAGATTTTAGGGCTGTTTACTGCTTACTACAACTTCATGTTATTTTTTCTTTACTCCATAGGTCTATGTTATTGTCAATATTTTTATGGATGTATGGAAATAAATGAGTATTAGAAATTAGTTGAATTGAACTCCATGTACAGCGCTTACAAAATACTGTACAATTTACAAGACCGACAAAATATAAACAATGAGATACACACATGCGAGTCAATGAACAATATCACACCGCAAGAAAAGGATATAGATATCATCTTAAAAATGGAAAAGATACAAAGATTCGAAGATAATGTCTTTTAAAAAAGAAATGCTTTGAGTTGAGTTGCTGACTGCAATTATTAAGAATTAAATAATGTCTTATTTTTCCTGCAGCCATTTCTTGTCCGAGAGGAGCCTACTATGCAGAATGCACCCCGCCATGTGAAGTTACTTGTCAATCAATCAATTCACTAGAGGCTCAAGAATGTGTACAATCACAATGTGTACCTGGATGTAAATGCCCTGCTGGAATGGTGCTACATGACTTTGAATGTATTAGTATAAGTGACTGCCCTGAACAATGAATGCAACAGTCATCCACTGGGTAAAAATGGGATACAGTGGGAGTTATCAATGATTTAGGCATTCACCAACTGGGTATAAATGGGATACAGTGGGAGTTATCAATGATTTAGGCATTAATCAACTGGGTATAAATGGGATACAGTGGGAGTTATCAATGATTTAGGCATTAATCAACTGGGTATAAATGGGATACAGTGGGAGTTATCAATGATTTAGGCATTAATCAACTGGGTATAAATGGGATACAGTGGGAGTTATCAATGATTTAGGCATTCACCAACTGGGTATAAATGGGATACAGTGGGAGTTATCAATGATTTAGGCATTAATCAACTGGGTATAAATGGGATACAGTGGGAGTTATCAATGATTTAGGCATTAATCAACTGGGTATAAATGGGATACAGTGGGAGTTATCAATGATTTAGGCATTAATCAACTGGGTATAAATGGGATACAGTGGGAGTTATCAATGATTTAGGCATTAATCAACTGGGTATAAATGGGATACAGTGGGAGTTATTAAAGGCACTGTACACATTTGGAAATTGTCAAAGACCAGTGTTCTCACTTTGTGTATCCCATCATAAGCATAAAATAACAAGCCTGTGAAAATTTGGGCTCAATTGGTCATCGAAGTTATGAGAAAATTATGAAAGAATAAACACCCTTGTCACACGAAGTTGTGTGCTTTCTGATGCTCGATTTCGAGACCTCAAATTCTAAACTTGAAGTCTCAAAATCAAATTCGTGGAAAATTACTTCTTTCTCGAGAACTACATCACTTCAGAGGGAGCTGTTTCTCACAAAGTTTTGTACTATCAACCTCTCCCCATTACTTGTAATCAAGAATAGTTTTATGATGATAACTATTTTGAGTAATTACCAATAGTGTCCCCTGCCTTTAATGATTTAGGCATTTACCAATTGGGTAAAAATGGGATACAGTGCAGTTATCAATGATTTAGACATTAACCATACAATTGGGTATAAATGGGATACAGTGGGAGTTATCAATGATTTAGGCATTCACACACTAGGTACAACTGGGAAACAGTGGAAGTTATCAATAGGTAACTACAGGGTGTGTTTGTGAAACTACCAGTTTGGTGATAGTATATAGCTCAAGTTCCATGGGGTACTCTGGGAGAACCACTGGGAATGTAGTGGGTACATCTAGGTGACACTGGGTATAAATAAATATATGTAATGAATATAACATACATCTGGGTGACACTAGGAACCACTGGGGATGTAGTGGGTACATCTAGGTGACACTGGGTATAAATATATGTAATGAATATACCATACATCTGGTTGACATTGGGAATCACTGGGGATGTAGTGGGTACATCTAGGTGACACTGGGTATAAATATATGTAATGAATATAACATACATGTGGTTCACATTGGGAACCACTGGGGATGTAGTGGGAATCTAGGTGACACTGGGTATAAATATATGTAATGAATATACCATACATCTGGTTGACATTGGGAACCACTGGGAATGTAGTGGGTACATCTAGGTAACACTGGGTATAAATATATGTAATGAATATACCATACATCTGGTTCACATTGGGAAACTGGGGATGTAGTGGGTACATATGGGTATAAATACATGAAGTGTATACCTGGTGTATATTGGGACTTACTTATAACTGTTAAAGGATAAAGGTCTTTGAAGGATGTTTGTTGTAATATTTAGAATTAAATGGATTTATTCCTAGCTGTGGTTTAATTTGATTGGATCTTAAATCCTCATCATGGTGCACACATGAGCCTGTTTAACATGAATCTTTTTACTTTTTATATTGAACAATATCATGTAAAATGTATAGGTACTGCTGTGTATAATACTTGGAAGGTTTAGCAGAGCGACCAATCTAAAGGAAAATGTAACCCATTCAAACACAATGCATTGATTTGAAGATGGATATTCTTACTTAATATACCTTTATCATGGTGCCGCCATCTTGAATTTCTCCCCTTGATATCATTGTTACCAAACCGAGGCTGGCAGTACAAAATAGTCTGGTTCCTATTTGCAAAATGATTATTAGCATTCATTATTGTTATTCGATACGAGGAACATGACCAAGATGGAGACAGCATGATAAAGGTCTGTTGATTCACTGCTCTGCTACCCTTGGGTTTCAGTGCGGCCATTACATGTATGTCAAAACAGCCTAACTCCAAAAATTAATAATAATAATAATAAACAAGCATTTCTATAGCGCCCCACGAAGAACGGAGCGCTTTACAAAGAAGAGGAACAAAGAAAACAGTGAATCACAGAAACAAATGAGTTTTCAATTTCCGCTTGAAAACAGACAAAGACGGCGCTTCACGAAAACTGTTCGGAAGTTCATTCCAAAGACGAGCCGCGGTAGATGTGAAAGTCATGTCACCAGCTTTCTTGTACGATCTTTGGACAACAAGCCGGGTCCGCTCAGTGGAGGAGCGCAGTCTTGGTTTGTGTTCAGCGGAACCAGTGTTCTAGAGTTGAGTCATGACAGAAAGTTAACTAGGGGCAAGGTTGTCGATAGCCTTGTAGACATTACACTTTTGAGAAAAGCAAGTACAAATTTAAGCCGTGTTGCCATAAAATGGGATAAAAGTGTAAAAAGGGGCCAAGATACGACATGTTTTTTTGAACAAGCATACATTAGTATAATTATATGCCCGTGAAACTTTGAAATGAAAATACACTCTCAATTTACCCAGAAATGGTCTTATATAAGAAACAAACATTTTCGGATTGGGCTGTTCTGCCACGAAAGGGCCAAGTCGATAACATGCTGTAAATTATTTTTTGTGTGGTTAGAATCATTCATGTGAACATTATGCTGGGCAGGAACAATGAATCATTATAATGTGATTGTAAGGGTTTATGTATTTAAAAAAAACTTACTCTATGTAAACTTGATTTGGGGCTATATTAATCAAAGAAAAAATGACTAGAGTGTGACTCAAACCAACGACCTCTGGATTAACGTGTCGGTGCTCTACCAACTGAGCTGTCTAGCCCTATGTTGGCGATCTCCCTTCTGGTTTATAATTTTTGACACAAGATTAAACTTGTAAGAATGCTTTAATGTTGCACAACCATGAATTAACTACCTGGCAGTGTTTGTCAGTTGTAATTATTTTATTTTTGAAAAACCCTCCCTCAGTTTAAAGGAGCAATACATAACACTGGCTAATAATCAGTATTTTGTTCTTATCCTCTATCCAGGTGTTGTCATGGTGATATGTGTGCTATTATTAAACAAACGTTGTTAAGGGTTTGATTCCCGGCTGTCTTCCACACGATGGTGCTGCATATATATATATGTTGGGCGCGATCGGTCAATCTGCGCGATCAACCGATCGCGCTGCGCTATTGAACGATCAAATTAAGATCAATTGGTCGCGCAGCAATCGGTCGATCGCGCAACAATCGGTCGATCGCGCAACAATCGGTCGATCGCGCAATGACATCTTTGCGCAATTGACCGATTGCGCTACGAGTATTTTTTCCCGTTATCAGTGGATCGCGCAGGAAAGGCTTTGCGCGATCTACCGATCGTGCAGGAATGGGTTTGCGCGATCGACCGATAGTGCAGGAAAAGTTTTGCGCGCTCAACCGATCGTGCAGGAAAAGTTTTGCGCGATCTACCGATCGTGCAGGAATGGGTTTGCGCGATCGACCGATCGTGCAGGAATGGTTTCGCGCGTTCGACCGATCGTGCAGGTAAAGTATTCCTTGGGGCGATTTCTCAAAGCAATAAAATTCATAGCAGGACAAATTTTCAGTATCACCATAGTGATTTATATAGTGACGTCACACTACGATTGATTTGCAGGTACAATCAATGTTACATCTTCGTGAATTCGGCCCCTGAACATCAGCCGATCGCGCCAAACCAATCCTGCACAATCGGCCGATCACTCATAACCATTCCTGCACAATCGGCCGATCGCGCAAAATCATTCCTGCACAATCGGCCGATCGCGCAAAACCATTCCTGCACAATCGGCCGATCACTCATAACCATTCCTGCACAATCGGCCGATCGCGCAAAATCATTCCTGCACAATCGGCCAATCGCGCCGAGCCATTCTCGCACGATCGGTTGATCGCGCATGTTCGTTTCCGAATGTTGCGCGATCGACCGATTGTTGCGCGATCGACCGATTGTTGCGCGATCGACCGATTGTTGCGCGATTGACCGATTGTTGCGCGATCGACCGATTGTTGCGCGATCGACCGATTGCTGCGCGATCGACCGACTGCTGCGCGACCAATAGATATTTCAATAGCGCAGCGCGATCGGTCGATAGCGCAGCGCGATCAACCGATCGCGCAGATTGACCGATCGCGCCCAACATATGTATATAAATATATATATAATGTGAGATTACTCACATTTAAGTTATACCTGCACCTCTAAGTTATGATGTGCCTTTATAAACAGGCTATATTTTGAAATATTGTAAACAAGTAAACTGAAAACAATTAACCAAAACTATTTTTAGAGAGACTTTTACAAAAAATGTTGTGGTGCTTTTACATACTTGATATAAGGATCTCATTGTACATAGGCGATCTTTAATAGTTCTTCAAAGTAAACTTTAATGTTTGTGATGGAGATTTCTTTTTGACCATGTCTTTTAAAAAAAAAAAACAGATAAGGATTATTTGGGGATCCCCTAAATGGTTAGAAGTAATCCTTGCTTTATTCGTTTAATATTTATTTTCTTTAAAATCTAGAAAGACCTAAAAACATTTGTAATCATCGTACCTCCATTCCCAATGTAGAAGACAAATTAATAATGACAATTAATTAATCTGTCGACACTGAATACAAATAACAATCAAATTGATCGGCAAATTGATGATTGGCTTGAAATAATGGAAGATTAGACTACATTCCAACTGTCTTGACTTATTATTGTTTTAAAGACACTGGACACTATTGGTAAATTGTCAAAGACTAGTAGTCGCAGATGGTGTATCTCAACATATGCATAAAATAACAAACCTGTGAAAATTTGAGCTGAATTGGCCGTCGAAGAACCTTGTCCGCACCATGGCCACAAGAAGTTGTGTGCTTTCAGATGCTTGATTTCGAGACCTCGAATTCCAAATCTGAGGTCTGAAAAAATTACTTCTTTTTTTAGAAAACTACAAGTTCAGATGGAGCCGTTTTACACATTGTTTATACTATCAACCTCTCCCCATTACTCATTTACCAAGTAAGGATTTATGCTAATAATTATTTTTAGTAATTAGGCCCTACCAATAATGTCCAGTGTCTTAAATTCACACAAACATTCTCCAAAACGCATCCTTGCGGAACATTCTTATCCTATAGCGTTGTATACAAAAACTTTCCTTGCATGATCTTTTAAATTTCCACGTGGAAACGTTTTGTTATCCTTTGGTTTTGTTTTTTTCCTTTCGTTGGTCTCCACAGAAGTTATCTAAACTAAGCCCAATTGAAATATCAATTAAATCTCATATCAAAAGGCAAATTGTACAATGCTTTAAAGTTATGTGATTATTTGATCTGGCATATACATGTATCATATCATATCAGTCATCTAGAACTTGTTGGTTTTTTTTAGTACATTTTAACTCGTTATTATTCATTTCAATTTTACTGTAAAATGCTGTATTAAAATTTTGGTATTCTTTACAACATTAAATGATCAACATTTTGAAATATTTTCAGTTTGAAGGAAATCCGTAAGTCCTAAAATGCTTGTTTGTTAAAGTTTGATTATGTTGGGCGCGATCAGTCAATTTGCGCGATCAACCGATCGCGCTGCGCTATTGAACGATCAAATTAAGATCAATGTTGTGCAGGAAAAGTTTTGCGCGATCAACCGATCGTGCAGGGAAAAGTTTTGCGCGATCTACCGATCATGCAGGAATGGGTTTGCGCGATCGACCGATCGTGCAGGAATGGTTTCGCGCGTTCGACCGATCGTGCAGGTAGGTAAACTATTCCTTAGGGCAATTTCTCAAAGCAATAAAATTCATAGCAGGACAAATTTTCAGTATCACCATAGTGATTTATATAGTGACGTCATACTACGATTGATTTGCAGTTACAATCAATGTTACATCTTTGTGAATTCGGCCCCTGAACATCAGCCGATCGCGCCAAACAATTCCTGCACAATCGGCCGATCGCGCAAAACCATTCCTGCACAATCGGCCGATCACTCATAACCATTCCTGCACAATCGGCCGATCGCGCAACAATCGGTCGATCGCGCAATGACATCTTTGCGCGATTGATCGATTGCGCTACGAGTATTTTTTCCCGTTATCAGCGGATCGCGCAGGAAAGGCTTTGCGCGATCTACCAACTTAATTTGCCACTGGTTTTTAAACAAACTTGAATGCGAAGTAACCCTAAATCCTGTTATAGTAGTTTTGCGAGTATACAAACATGTTATATCTCTTGTGATGGAGTGTTGGCTCTGAAAAGAGCCGGTGTGGTCTTGACTTTTCGAAAAGAATACTCTTGTCTTCAGCCATTCTACTAAAGACGAACAGAGTAAACTGTTAGAAACATCCGAGACCACATCGGCAACAGACATACATGGTTGTACCCGCAAGGGTACGATACTATTTAGTATTTATATAAAGTTATGAACCCGCCAACCACACAACCAATGAGAGCATTGATTGACTTACACTGGATCCTCTGAACCCCTATAAATAAGCCCACTCTTCTCTTACCTCTTCAGTCTCCTGACGATGACTAGAGCAAGCTAGTCCAAACGTTGAGACCAATTCAGAACTGACTCCGCGGCAGTATAGAGTTAATTACGATCCTATAAGCTAAAGTAGTAGTCCAGTCTATTTTCTATACCATACTTAAATAGACTACGTTTTCATTACATTGTTCCCCATTATCTGAAAAACTACAGCACCTCAGAAAGTAATATGAATAAATATTTGAGGGATTCGTTTTAGCACCATTGTCTTCAAAGTGCGTAGCCGAAGTTTAGCGTAAACATGTGGACACAACTATTTAGTATTTTTTAGAGTAAACTTCAAGCTATGGATATGGGTAACATTATCAGGGAGGGGGGGGGGGGGGCTCACTTCATGTAAATCAATGCTGCTCAGTACATCCCGATATGTGAAGACTGTGCAGTTACTCACCAGAACCAGACATTGTGGATTGTGTTAGAAAAACTACCCAAAAGTGTACCCAAACAAGATGGCTGAGTTCGGGCGGTGTGTTCTTGGCCCGAGTGCGCTGTTCTCACGCCCAAACGATGAGAACATGACCCGAGAATGATTCACTCGGAACAAGATCACACACCACCTTTCATCGGGGGTTTCGGGAACAACACTTTACAAAATGGCAGCACAACATCAAGAGAATAAGTAAATTAGATGCAAAATGACTCTCAAATAGATTGTTAAATTTAAAGTTGAAAGTTAATAGTCATCCCAAAGAAAATAATGAAAGTGTGGTCTCTTTTCTACTGTCGGGTTTCCAACTGTTAAACAACATCCTATTTAATTGACGAACCACATTGTCACATGACCAGTACCGAACCTCTTTTCGTGGCGCTTTTATCACATCGTCGTTTGAGCGGATGAAACAAGAACAGCGATCCGTCTTGTTCTCGCGAGCACCCAAGAACACACCGCCCGAACTCGGCCTATGATTCTCGAAAATCCACAATGGACCTTATGCATTGACGTCATCCAGCGGCCACCTTGGTGAAAAAACGGTGGCGAAACAATCGAAACGCACAGATTTGTACGCGCGGCGCACAGGATTGGCCAATGAACAACCTCCTTTTGACCTGTAGGTGAGGGCGCCCTACTGAAGTGACGTCATGTGCATCAGGTCTATCCAGGCGCGCACCGGGCGGCGCACTGGTGTTGAGCACTGCGCGCCACTGCTGCGGTGTACATGTGCCTAGTTTTGTGCAGAAAGATATGAGGAAATCATGTTTATTTTCACACTTTATGGAAGTAAATTTTTATCCTCAACGCCTTACACAATGTCCTTGCCAGGACATCATGATATACTAATGAAGATCACTGACCACAAATATTTGCAACTAAATAGAAACCGAATCATCTTGAAAACGGGGCTTGTCTTAGGTACAACGACGCGGAAACTGCATATAATTATAATCGACATCGGCAGAGTGATTTGTCACAATTTCAGAATTTTACTCTGTGCTTAATTTAGCATGTTGGCGCTCTAGTCAAGATATATAGCTCTACGTCGTCATCTAGTTTCTGTTTCCATAAACAGTGAAAATGAATAACTTCCTTTCTTTGAACTTTGATTGGCTGGTTGCGCAGTAACCTCCCGATCAAAGTTCATGGAAAGGAAGTTGCGCGTTTAGTTAATAACCAAATTAGACCCAGGGGTAACAGTAGTTTGGGTGTTGTAACTGGACCCAATTTCCTAGCGCTGCTTAAAGATGCTATGTCAGATTTTTTGCCACAAACATTAGAAAATAGATATTGTTTTTTTTTTTTTTTAGTGAATGGCATTTCAGAGAGTATCACCCGCTCTGACGAAAAAAAGTTTAACTTTTACTTTTAATGGTCAGGAACCATGAGAAAAAAATATTGAAAACGTTTATTATAAAACACATAAGAATTGGTTACGTGATATTGTCGGGATCTCGATAAAAACTAATTTTGACCACTTTATCACTGCTACTAATAATTGGCGGACTTTTACGAGCACGGCTCGGACGAAAGCTTGTAACTTTCTCGACCCCCATCAAAATACCTTAAAATTGAATTTTAAATCAATATTGTTGGGTCAAATCGGCCAAAAATCTGACATAGCATTGTTAACGGTAAGCAAGTTTGCGTGCTTTCTGTAGCAGAAAATTTTGCTTAAGCCTTAGCGTATTTCACAGGTTAGCAGAAAAAAACGGGCTGCCATTATTGCGTGTTTACCGTGGATTTGCATTGTGATGTCATTTATGTTCGTGCGGTAAGCACCGGAAGATTAGCATACCCTTTCGTGTGCTTATGGTTGGCAGCGCTATGAAATAGAAATTGCACAGTAAGCAAAAAATCGGCCGCTAAGCAGCGCTATGAAAATGGGCCCTGGTCTAATTTGGTTATTAACCATAGATACAGAACTAAAATAATATATCTATGTTATTAACTTACGCGCAATGTACCTGCTCTAATTTGGTTTAAAACAGACCAATCATAAAGTCTGTGTGTAGTGCAAACTACCACCATTAACTAGCACAGCGCCCTCTTTGTTGTGTTGTTGCAATAACACAGTCCACACGCCCCATCATTAAATACCAAAAGAACAACTTGGTTTCGTATCCAAAATGTTCGACCCCATGAGTAGCTTGTGTACGAAACAACTTCCGTTGTAGACAACCCGGTATATCATGTGAGTGTGAGAACTGCAACAAGTTGTCAAATTTCTCTTCTTTTCTCATCACATTTGCTGTACTGCCTGTGGAGTGTTATTTCCTCGATAGAAAGATGCCATCGAAGAAGAAGAACAAGAAGAAGAAGCAGTGCAACGGTTTTTATATGTACATGATGGATAAGAAACGAGGTTTTGAGATAGAATGTGATGTGGCAAAGATCTGACAACGCGATCCCCCAGTTGGCTCATTCAGGATGGAAGGTAGGCTTGAATTTCTTATTGAAAAGACCTTTGGTGGATTTCACAAAGAGTTAAGACTAGACTTATCTTGCGTTAGGACGAGCTACTCATTCTAACTTAGGACTAGCCACACGTTTTGTGTATCTCCTAGGTGTAGGACTAGTCTTACGTTAGGTCTCCTAGTCGTAGTCATGTCTTTGTGAAATGGACACTGGGACTATTGAATTCCCCTATTGCCTTATTGGAAAATGTCAAAGACTTACTTCAAGAAACTATTAAAGGCATCCCTGTGAGCCTTAAAGGGGTCTAAAATTTTGGGCCTCCTAAACGCTATACGCTTTTAAAATCAGCGATGATAGATGAAAGTTTTACGACCAAGTTTGTTCACTTTGGACCAAAAATCAAAACTCACAAAATTCTCAATAAATCTAAACATTTTTGTTGTTTACCCAGTCTCAACTGATCAAATGTCTTCAGTAGTCCGCTCTGTATCAATTGGGACAATAAAATCATCAAAACTTTTTTGACCCCCAAATCTGAAAATTTGACCATACCGGTATGGTCGATTTTGTTCATTTTGGACCAAAAATCCAAACTCACAAAATTCTCAATAAATCTTCAAATTTTGGTTGTTTACCCAGTCTCAACTGATAAAATGTCTCCGGTAGTCTGTTCTGTATCATTTGGAACCATAATATCATCAGATATTTTTTAACCCCAAATCTGAAAATTTGACCATACCGGTATGGTCGATTTTTTTCATTTTGGACCAAAAATCCAAACTCACAAAATCCTCAATAAATCTAAACATTTTAGTTGTTTACCCAGTCTCAACTGATGAAATGTGTTCAGTAGTATCTTCTGTATCATTTGAAAGCAGAAAATCACCGAAATTTTGGGGGTGAAAAAAATTTCTGTATCATTTTGAACCTTAAAATCATCAGAAAAGATTTGAAATCTGAAAAATCGACCCATGCCAGCATCACAGATTTCTTTGGATTTTTGACCGAAAACACAAACTCACAAAATTCTTTAAAAATCTAAAACTTTCGCTTCCACATTGATAAAATGTGTTCAGTAGTATCTTCTGTATCATTTGAAAGCATAAATTCACCGAAAATTTGTTCACCTCAAATCTGAAAAATCGACCCATGCCGGCATCACAGATTTTTTTTGATTTTTGACCAAAAACACAAACTCACTAAATTCTTAATAAATCTCAAACTTTTGCTCATTTACCCAGTCCGCACTGATAAAATGTCTTCAGTAGTATCTTCTGTATCATTTGAAAGCATAAATTCACCGAAAATTTGTTCATCTCAAATCTGAAAAATCGACCCATGCCGGCATCACAGATTTTTGGGGATTTTTGACCAAAAACACAAACTCACTAAATTCTTAATAAATCTCTAACTTTTGCTTATATACCCAGTCCGCACTGATAAAATGTCTTCAGTAGTATCTTCTGTATCATTTGAAAGCATAAATTCACAAAAAAAAATTTCACCCCAAATCTGAAAAATCGACCCATGCCGGCATCACAATTTTTGGGGGATTTTTGACCAAAAACACAAACTCACAAAATTCGTAATAAATCTCTAAATTTTTCTTATATACCCAGTCCGCACTGATAAAATGTCTTCAGTAGTATCTTCTGTATCATTTGAAAGCATAAATTCACCGAAAATTTGTTCACCCCAAATCTGAGAATCGACCCACGCCCGGATCATAATTTTTTTTGGATTTTTGACCAAAAACACAAACTCACAAAATTCGTAATAAATCTCTAACTTTTGCTTATATACCCAGTCCGCACTGATAAAATGTCTTCAGTAGTATCTTCTGTATCATTTGAAAGCATAAATTCACCGAAAATTTGTTCACCCCAAATCTGAAAAATCGACCCATGCCGGCATCACAGATTTTTTTTGATTTTTGACCAAAAACACAAACTCACTAAATTCTTAATAAATCTCAAACTTTTGCTCATTTACCCAGTCCGCACTGATAAAATGTCTTCAGTAGTATGTTCTGTTTCATTTGAAAGCGTCAATTCACCGAAAATTTGTTCACCCCAAATCTGAAAAATCGACCCATGCCGGCATCACAATTTTTTTTGGATTTTTGACCAAAAACACAAACTCACAAAATTCGTAATAAATCTCTAAATTTGTCTTATATACCCAGTCCGCACTGATAAAATGTCTTCAGTAGTATCTTCTGTATCATTTGAAAGCATAAATTCACAAAAAAAAATTTCACCCCAAATCTGAAAAATCGACCCATGCCGGCATCACAATTTTTTGGGGGATTTTTGACCAAAAACACAAACTCACAAAATTCGTAATAAATCTATAACTTTTGCTTTATATACCCAGTCCGCACTGATAAAATGTCTGCAGTTGTATCTTTTGTATCATTTGAAAGCATAAATTCACCGAAAATTTGTTCACCTCAAATCTGAAAAATCGACCCATGCCGGCATCACAGATTTTTTTGGATTTTTGACCAAAAACACAAACTCACTAAATTCTTAATAAATCTCAAACTTTTGCTAATTTACCCAGTCCGCACTGATAAAATGTCTTCAGTAGTATCTTCTGTATCATTTGAAAGCATAAATTCACCGAAAATTTGTTCACCCCAAATCTGAAAAATCGACCCATGCCGGCATCACAATTTTTTTGGGATTTTTGACCAAAAACACAAACTCACAAAATTCGTAATAAATCTCTAAATTTTTCTTATATACCCAGTCCGCACTGATAAAATGTCTTCAGTAGTATCTTCTGTATCATTTGAAAGCATAAATTCACAAAAAAAAATTTCACCCCAAATCTGAAAAATGGACCCATGCCGGCATCACAATTTTTTTGGGATTTTTGACCAAAAACACAAACTCACAAAATTCGTAATAAATCTCTAACTTTTGCTTATATACCCAGTCCGTACTGATAAAACGTCTGCAGTAGTATCTTCTGTATCATTTGAAAGCTTAAATTCACCGAAAATTTGTTCATCCCAAATCTGAAAAATCGACCCATGCCAGCATCACAGATGTTTTTGGATTTTTGACCAAAAACACAAACTCACTAAATTCTTAATAAATCTCAAACTTTTGCTCATTTACCCAGTCCGCACTGATAAAATGTCTCCAGTAGTATCTTCTGTATCATTCGAAAGCATAAATTCACCGAAAATTTGTTCAACCCAAATCTGAAAAATGGACCCATGCCGGCATCACAATTTTTTTTGGATTTTTGACCAAAAACACAAACTCACAAAATTCGTAATAAATCTCTAACTTTTGCTTATATACCCAGTCCGCACTGATAAAATGTCTTCAGTAGTATCTTCTGTATCATTTGAAAGCATAAATTCACCGAAAATTTGTTCACCCCAAATCTGAAAAATCGACCCATGCCGGCATCACAATTTTTTTGGGATTTTTGACCAAAAACACAAACTCACAAAATTCGTAATAAATCTCTAAATTTTTCTTATATACCCAGTCCGCACTGATAAAATGTCTTCAGTAGTATCTTCTGTATCATTTGAAAGCATAAATTCACAAAAAAAAATTTCACCCCAAATCTGAAAAATGGACCCATGCCGGCATCACAATTTTTTTTGGATTTTTGACCAAAAACACAAACTCACAAAATTCGTAATAAATCTCTAACTTTTGCTTATATACCCAGTCCGTACTGATAAAACGTCTGCAGTAGTATCTTCTGTATCATTTGAAAGCTTAAATTCACCGAAAATTTGTTCATCCCAAATCTGAAAAATCGACCCATGCCAGCATCACAGATGTTTTTGGATTTTTGACCAAAAACACAAACTCACTAAATTCTTAATAAATCTCAAACTTTTGCTCATTTACCCAGTCCGCACTGATAAAATGTCTCCAGTAGTATCTTCTGTATCATTCGAAAGCATAAATTCACCGAAAATTTGTTCAACCCAAATCTGAAAAATGGACCCATGCCGGCATCACAATTTTTTTTGGATTTTTGACCAAAAACACAAACTCACAAAATTCGTAATAAATCTCTAACTTTTGCTTATATACCCAGTCCGCACTGATAAAATGTCTTCAGTAGTATCTTCTGTATCATTTGAAAGCATAAATTCACCGAAAATTTGTTCACCCCAAATCTGAAAAATCGACCCATGCCGGCATCACAATTTTTTTGGGATTTTTGACCAAAAACACAAACTCACAAAATTCGTAATAAATCTCTAAATTTTTCTTATATACCCAGTCCGCACTGATAAAATGTCTTCAGTAGTATCTTCTGTATCATTTGAAAGCATAAATTCACAAAAAAAAATTTCACCCCAAATCTGAAAAATGGACCCATGCCGGCATCACAATTTTTTTTGGATTTTTGACCAAAAACACAAACTCACAAAATTCGTAATAAATCTCTAACTTTTGCTTATATACCCAGTCCGTACTGATAAAACGTCTGCAGTAGTATCTTCTGTATCATTTGAAAGCTTAAATTCACCGAAAATTTGTTCATCCCAAATCTGAAAAATCGACCCATGCCAGCATCACAGATGTTTTTGGATTTTTGACCAAAAACACAAAGTCACTAAATTCTTAATAAATCTCAAACTTTTGCTCATTTACCCAGTCCGCACTGATAAAATGTCTCCAGTAGTATCTTCTGTATCATTCGAAAGCATAAATTCACCGAAAATTTGTTCAACCCAAATCTGAAAAATGGACCCATGCCGGCATCACAATTTTTTTTGGATTTTTGACCAAAAACACAAACTCACAAAATTCGTAATAAATCTCTAACTTTTGCTTATATACCCAGTCCGTACTGATAAAACGTCTGCAGTAGTATCTTCTGTATCATTTGAAAGCTTAAATTCACCGAAAATTTGTTCATCCCAAATCTGAAAAATCGACCCATGCCAGCATCACAGATGTTTTTGGATTTTTGACCAAAAACACAAACTCACTAAATTCTTAATAAATCTCAAACTTTTGCTCATTTACCCAGTCCGCACTGATAAAATGTCTCCAGTAGTATCTTCTGTATCATTCGAAAGCATAAATTCACCGAAAATTTGTTCAACCCAAATCTGAAAAATGGACCCATGCCGGCATCACAATTTTTTTTGGATTTTTGACCAAAAACACAAACTCACAAAATTGGTAATAAATCTCTAACTTTTGCTCATATACCCAGTTCGCACTGATAAAATGTCTGCAGTAGTATCTTCTGTATCATTTGAAAGCATAAATTCACCGAAAATTTGTTCACCCCAAATCTGAAAAATCGACCCATGCTGGCATCACAATTTGTTTTGGATTTTTGACCAAAAACACAAACTCACAAAATTCGTAATAAATCTCTAACTTTTGCTTATATACCCAGTCCGCACTGATAAAATGTCTTCAGTAGTATCTTCTGTATCATTTGAAAGCATAAATTCACCGAAAATTTGTTCACCCCAAATCTGAAAAATCGACCCATGCCGGCATCACAGATTTTTTTGGATTTTTGACCAAAAACACAAACTCACTAAATTCTTAATAAATCTCAAACTTTTGCTCATTTACCCAGTCCGCACTGATAAAATGTCTTCAGTAGTATCTTCTGTATCATTTGAAAGCATAAATTCACAAAAAAAAATTTCACCCCAAATCTGAAAAATCGACCCATGCCGGCATCACAATTTTTGGGGGATTTTTGACCAAAAACACAAACTCACAAAATTCGTAATAAATCTCTAAATTTTTCTTATATACCCAGTCCGCACTGATAAAATGTCTTCAGTAGTATCTTCTGTATCATTTGAAAGCATAAATTCACCGAAAATTTGTTCACCCCAAATCTGAGAATCGACCCACGCCGGCATCATAATTTTTTTTGGATTTTTGACCAAAAACACAAACTCACAAAATTCGTAATAAATCTCTAACTTTTGCTTATATACCCAGTCCGCACTGATAAAATGTCTTCAGTAGTATCTTCTGTATCATTTGAAAGCATAAATTCACCGAAAATTTGTTCACCCCAAATCTGAAAAATCGACCCATGCCGGCATCACAGATTTTTTTTGATTTTTGACCAAAAACACAAACTCACTAAATTCTTAATAAATCTCAAACTTTTGCTCATTTACCCAGTCCGCACTGATAAAATGTCTTCAGTAGTATGTTCTGTTTCATTTGAAAGCATAAATTCACCGAAAATTTGTTCACCCCAAATCTGAAAAATCGACCCATGCCGGCATCACAATTTTTTTTGGATTTTTGACCAAAAACACAAACTCACAAAATTCGTAATAAATCTCTAAATTTGTCTTATATACCCAGTCCGCACTGATAAAATGTCTTCAGTAGTATCTTCTGTATCATTTGAAAGCATAAATTCACAAAAAAAAATTTCACCCCAAATTTGAAAAAATCGACCCATGCCGGCATCACAATTTTTTGGGGGATTTTTGACCAAAAACACAAACTCACTAAATTCTTAATAAATCTCAAACTTTTGCTAAATTACCCAGTCCGCACAGATAAAATGTCTTCAGTAGTATCTTCTGTATCATTTGAAAGCATAAATTCACCGAAAATTTGTTCACCCCAAATCTGAAAAATTTACCCATGCCGGCATCACAGATTTTTTAAATTTTTGACCAAAAACACAAACTCACAAAATTCTTAATAAATCTCAAACTTTTGCTAATTTACCCAGTCCGCACTGATAAAATGTCTGCAGTAGTATCTTCTGTATCATTTGAAAGCATAAATTCACCGAAAATTTGTTCACCCCAAATCTGAAAAATCGACCCATGCCGGCATCACAATTTTTTGGGGATTTTTGACCAAAAACACAAACTAACAAAATTCTTAATAAATCTCTAACTTTTGCTTATATACCCAGTCCGCACTGATTAAATGTCTTCAGTAGTATCTTATGTATCATTTGAAAGCATAAATTCACCGAAAATTTGTTCACCCCAAATCTGAAAAATCGACCCATGCCGGCATCACAATTTTTGGGGGATTTTTGACCAAAAACACAAACTCACAAAATTCTTAATAAATCTCTAACTTTTGCTTATATACCCAGTCCGCACTGATAAAATGTCTTCAGTAGTATCTTATGTATCATTTGAAAGCATAAATTCACCGAAAATTTGTTCACCCCAAATCTGAAAAATTTACCCATGCTGGCATCACAGATTTTTTAAATTTTTGACCAAAAACACAAACTCACAAAATTCGTAATAAATCTCTAACTTTTGCTTATATACCCAGTCCGCACTGATTAAATGTCTTCAGTAGTATCTTATGTATCATTTGAAAGCATAAATTCACCGAAAATTTGTTCAACCCAAATCTGAAAAATCGACCCATGCCGGCATCACAGATTTTGTGGGGATTTTTGACCAAAAACACAAACTAACAAAATTCTTAATAAATCTCAAACTTTTGCTAATTTACCCAGTCCGCACTGATAAAATGTCTTCAGTAGTATCTTCTGTATCATTTGAAAGCATAAATTCACCGAAAATTTGTTCACCCCAAATCTGAAAAATCGACCCATGCCGGCATCACAATTTTTTGGGGATTTTTGACCAAAAACACAAACTAACAAAATTCTTAATAAATCTCTAACTTTTGCTTATATACCCAGTCCGCACTGATAAAATGTCTTCAGTAGTATCTTATGTATCATTTGAAAGCATAAATTCACCGAAAATTTGTTCACCCCAAATCTGAAAAATTTACCCATGCCGGCATCACAGATTTTTTAAATTTTTGAACGAAAACACAAACTCACAAAATTCTTAATAATTCTCAAACTTTTGCTAATTTACCCAGTCCGCACTGATAAAATGTCTTCAGTAGTATCTTCTGTATCATTTGAAAGCATAAATTCACCGAAAATTTGTTCACCCCAAATCTGAAAAATCGACCCATGCCGGCATCACAATTTTTGGGGGATTTTTGACCAAAAACACAAACTCACAAAATTCGAAATAAATCTCTAACTTTTGCTTATATACCCAGTCCGCACTGATAAAATGTCTTCAGTAGTATCTTATGTATCATTTGAAAGCATAAATTCACCGAAAATTTGTTCACCTTAAATCTGAAAAATTTACCCATGCCGGCATCACAGATTTTTTAAATTTTTGACCAAAAACACAAACTCACAAAATTCTTAATAAATCTCAAACTTTTGCTAATTTACCCAGTCCGCACTGATAAAATGTCTGCAGTAGTATCTTCTGTATCATTTGAAAGCATAAATTCACCGAAAATTTGTTCACCCCAATTCTGAAAAATCGACCCATGCCGGCATCACAATTTTTGGGGGATTTTTGACCAAAAACACAAACTCACAAAATTCGTAATAAATCTCTAACTTGTGCTTATATACCCAGTCCGCACTGATAAAATGTCTTCAGTAGTATCTTCTGTATCATTTGAAAGCATAAATTCACCGAAAATTTGTTCACCCCAAATCTGAAAAATCGACCCATGCCGGCATCACAATTTTTTGGGGATTTTTGACCAAAAACACAAACTCACAAAATTCTTAATAAATCTCAAACTTTTGCTAATTTACCCAGTCCGCACTGATAAAATGTCTTCAGTAGTATCTTCTGTATCATTTGAAAGCATAAATTCACCGAAAATTTTTTCACCCCAAATCTGAAAAATAGACCCATGCCGGCATCACAATTTTTTGTTGATTTTTGACCAAAAATACAAACTAACAAAATTCTTAATAAATCTCTAACTTTTGCTCATTTACCCAGTCCGCACTGATAAAATGTCTTCAGTAGTATCTTATGTATCATTTGAAAGCATAAATTCACCGAAAAATTTTTCACCCCAAATCTGAAAAATCGACCCATGCCGGCATCACAATTTTTTGGGGATTTTTGACCAAAAACACAAACTCACAAAATTCGTAATAAATCTCTAACTTTTGCTTATATACCCAGTCCGCACTGATAAAATGTCTGCAGTAGTATCTTCTGCATCATTTGAAAGCATAAATTCACCGAAAATTTGTTCACCCCAAATCTGAAAAATCGACCCATGCCGGCATCTTAATTTTTTGGGGATTTTTGACCAAAAACACAAACTCACAAAATTCGTAATAAATCTCTAACTTTTGCTTATATACCCAGTCCACGCTGATAAAATGTCTTCAGTAGTATCTTATGTATCATTTGAAAGCATAAATTCACCGAAAATTTTTTCACCCCAAATCTGAAAAATCGACCCATGGCGGCATCACAATTTTTTGGGGATTTTTGACCAAAAACACAAACTCACTAAATTCTTAATAAATCTCAAACTTTTGCTAAATTACCCAGTCCGCACAGATAAAATGTCTGCAGTAGTATCTTCTGTATCATTTGAAAGCATAAATTCACCGAAAATTTGTTCACCCCAAATCTGAAAAATTTACCCATGCCGGCATCACAGATTTTTTAAATTTTTGACCAAAAACACAAACTCACAAAATTCTTAATAAATCTCAAACTTTTGCTAATTTACCCAGTCCGCACTGATAAAATGTCTGCAGTAGTATCTTCTGTATCATTTGAAAGCATAAATTCACCGAAAATTTGTTCACCCCAAATCTGAAAAATCGACCCATGCCGGCATCACAATTTTTTGGGGATTTTTGACCAAAAACACAAACTAACAAAATTCTTAATAAATCTCTAACTTTTGCTTATATACCCAGTCCGCACTGATTAAATGTCTTCAGTAGTATCTTATGTATCATTTGAAAGCATAAATTCACCGAAAATTTGTTCACCCCAAATCTGAAAAATCGACCCATGCCGGCATCACAATTTTTGGGGGATTTTTGACCAAAAACACAAACTCACAAAATTCGAAATAAATCTCTAACTTTTGCTTATATACCCAGTCCGCACTGATAAAATGTCTTCAGTAGTATCTTATGTATCATTTGAAAGCATAAATTCACCGAAAATTTGTTCACCCCAAATCTGAAAAATTTACCCATGCCGGCATCACAGATTTTGTGGGGATTTTTGACCAAAAACACAAACTAACAAAATTCTTAATAAATCTCAAACTTTTGCTAATTTACCCAGTCCGCACTGATAAAATGTCTTCAGTAGTATCTTCTGTATCATTTGAAAGCATAAATTCACCGAAAATTTGTTCACCCCAAATCTGAAAAATCGACCCATGCCGGCATCACAATTTTTTGGGGATTTTTGACCAAAAACACAAACTAACAAAATTCTTAATAAATCTTTAACTTTTGCTTATATACCCAGTCCGCACTGATAAAATGTCTTCAGTAGTATCTTATGTATCATTTGAAAGCATAAATTCACCGAAAATTTGTTCACCCCAAATCTGAAAAATTTACCCATGCCGGCATCACAGATTTTTTAAATTTTTGAACGAAAACACAAACTCACAAAATTCTTAATAATTCTCAAACTTTTGCTAATTTACCCAGTCCGCACTGATAAAATGTCTTCAGTAGTATCTTCTGTATCATTTGAAAGCATAAATTCACCGAAAATTTGTTCACCCCAAATCTGAAAAATCGACCCATGCCGGCATCACAATTTTTGGGGGATTTTTGACCAAAAACACAAACTCACAAAATTCGAAATAAATCTCTAACTTTTGCTTATATACCCAGTCCGCACTGATAAAATGTCTTCAGTAGTATCTTATGTATCATTTGAAAGCATAAATTCACCGAAAATTTGTTCACCTTAAATCTGAAAAATTTACCCATGCCGGCATCACAGATTTTTTAAATTTTTGACCAAAAACACAAACTCACAAAATTCTTAATAAATCTCAAACTTTTGCTAATTTACCCAGTCCGCACTGATAAAATGTCTGCAGTAGTATCTTCTGTATCATTTGAAAGCATAAATTCACCGAAAATTTGTTCACCCCAATTCTGAAAAATCGACCCATGCCGGCATCACAATTTTTGGGGGATTTTTGACCAAAAACACAAACTCACAAAATTCGTAATAAATCTCTAACTTGTGCTTATATACCCAGTCCGCACTGATAAAATGTCTTCAGTAGTATCTTCTGTATCATTTGAAAGCATAAATTCACCGAAAATTTGTTCACCCCAAATCTGAAAAATCGACCCATGCCGGCATCACAATTTTTTGGGGATTTTTGACCAAAAACACAAACTCACAAAATTCTTAATAAATCTCAAACTTTTGCTAATTTACCCAGTCCGCACTGATAAAATGTCTTCAGTAGTATCTTCTGTATCATTTGAAAGCATAAATTCACCGAAAATTTTTTCACCCCAAATCTGAAAAATAGACCCATGCCGGCATCACAATTTTTTGTTGATTTTTGACCAAAAATACAAACTAACAAAATTCTTAATAAATCTCTAACTTTTGCTCATTTACCCAGTCCGCACTGATAAAATGTCTTCAGTAGTATCTTATGTATCATTTGAAAGCATAAATTCACCGAAAAATTTTTCACCCCAAATCTGAAAAATGGACCCATGCCGGCATCACAATTTTTTTGGGATTTTTGACCAAAAACACAAACTCACAAAATTCGTAATAAATCTCTAACTTTTGCTTATATACCCAGTCCGCACTGATAAAATGTCTGCAGTAGTATCTTCTGCATCATTTGAAAGCATAAATTCACCGAAAATTTGTTCACCCCAAATCTGAAAAATCGACCCATGCCGGCATCTTAATTTTTTGGGGATTTTTGACCAAAAACACAAACTCACAAAATTCGTAATAAATCTCTAACTTTTGCTTATATACCCAGTCCACGCTGATAAAATGTCTTCAGTAGTATCTTATGTATCATTTGAAAGCATAAATTCACCGAAAATTTTTTCACCCCAAATCTGAAAAATCGACCCATGGCGGCATCACAATTTTTTGGGGATTTTTGACCAAAAACACAAACTCACTAAATTCTTAATAAATCTCAAACTTTTGCTAAATTACCCAGTCCGCACAGATAAAATGTCTGCAGTAGTATCTTCTGTATCATTTGAAAGCATAAATTCACCGAAAATTTGTTCACCCCAAATCTGAAAAATTTACCCATGCCGGCATCACAGATTTTTTAAATTTTTGACCAAAAACACAAACTCACAAAATTCTTAATAAATCTCAAACTTTTGCTAATTTACCCAGTCCGCACTGATAAAATGTCTGCAGTAGTATCTTCTGTATCATTTGAAAGCATAAATTCACCGAAAATTTGTTCACCCCAAATCTGAAAAATCGACCCATGCCGGCATCACAATTTTTTGGGGATTTTTGACCAAAAACACAAACTAACAAAATTCTTAATAAATCTCTAACTTTTGCTTATATACCCAGTCCGCACTGATTAAATGTCTTCAGTAGTATCTTATGTATCATTTGAAAGCATAAATTCACCGAAAATTTGTTCACCCCAAATCTGAAAAATCGACCCATGCCGGCATCACAATTTTTGGGGGATTTTTGACCAAAAACACAAACTCACAAAATTCGAAATAAATCTCTAACTTTTGCTTATATACCCAGTCCGCACTGATAAAATGTCTTCAGTAGTATCTTATGTATCATTTGAAAGCATAAATTCACCGAAAATTTGTTCACCCCAAATCTGAAAAATTTACCCATGCCGGCATCACAGATTTTGTGGGGATTTTTGACCAAAAACACAAACTAACAAAATTCTTAATAAATCTCAAACTTTTGCTAATTTACCCAGTCCGCACTGATAAAATGTCTTCAGTAGTATCTTCTGTATCATTTGAAAGCATAAATTCACCGAAAATTTGTTCACCCCAAATCTGAAAAATCGACCCATGCCGGCATCACAATTTTTTGGGGATTTTTGACCAAAAACACAAACTAACAAAATTCTTAATAAATCTCTAACTTTTGCTTATATACCCAGTCCGCACTGATAAAATGTCTTCAGTAGTATCTTATGTATCATTTGAAAGCATAAATTCACCGAAAATTTGTTCACCCCAAATCTGAAAAATTTACCCATGCCGGCATCACAGATTTTTTAAATTTTTGAACGAAAACACAAACTCACAAAATTCTTAATAATTCTCAAACTTTTGCTAATTTACCCAGTCCGCACTGATAAAATGTCTTCAGTAGTATCTTCTGTATCATTTGAAAGCATAAATTCACCGAAAATTTGTTCACCCCAAATCTGAAAAATCGACCCATGCCGGCATCACAATTTTTGGGGGATTTTTGACCAAAAACACAAACTCACAAAATTCGAAATAAATCTCTAACTTTTGCTTATATACCCAGTCCGCACTGATAAAATGTCTTCAGTAGTATCTTATGTATCATTTGAAAGCATAAATTCACCGAAAATTTGTTCACCTTAAATCTGAAAAATTTACCCATGCCGGCATCACAGATTTTTTAAATTTTTGACCAAAAACACAAACTCACAAAATTTTTAATAAATCTCAAACTTTTGCTAATTTACCCAGTCCGCACTGATAAAATGTCTGCAGTAGTATCTTCTGTATCATTTGAAAGCATAAATTCACCGAAAATTTGTTCACCCCAATTCTGAAAAATCGACCCATGCCGGCATCACAATTTTTGGGGGATTTTTGACCAAAAACACAAACTCACAAAATTCGTAATAAATCTCTAACTTGTGCTTATATACCCAGTCCGCACTGATAAAATGTCTTCAGTAGTATCTTCTGTATCATTTGAAAGCATAAATTCACCGAAAATTTGTTCACCCCAAATCTGAAAAATCGACCCATGCCGGCATCACAATTTTTTGGGGATTTTTGACCAAAAACACAAACTCACAAAATTCTTAATAAATCTCAAACTTTTGCTAATTTACCCAGTCCGCACTGATAAAATGTCTTCAGTAGTATCTTCTGTATCATTTGAAAGCATAAATTCACCGAAAATTTTTTCACCCCAAATCTGAAAAATAGACCCATGCCGGCATCACAATTTTTTGTTGATTTTTGACCAAAAATACAAACTAACAAAATTCTTAATAAATCTCTAACTTTTGCTCATTTACCCAGTCCGCACTGATAAAATGTCTTCAGTAGTATCTTATGTATCATTTGAAAGCATAAATTCACCGAAAAATTTTTCACCCCAAATCTGAAAAATCGACCCATGCCGGCATCACAATTTTTTGGGGATTTTTGACCAAAAACACAAACTCACAAAATTCGTAATAAATCTCTAACTTTTGCTTATATACCCAGTCCGCACTGATAAAATGTCTTCAGTAGTATCTTGTGTATCATTTGAAAGCATAAATTCACCGAAAATGTGTTCACCCCAAATCTGAAAAATCGACCCATGCCGGCATCACAATTTTTTGGGGATTTTTGACCAAAAACACAAACTCAAAAAATTCGTAATAAATCTCTAACTTTTGCTTATATACCCAGTCCGCACTGATAAAATGTCTTCAGTAGTATCTTATGTATCATTTGAAAGCATAAATTCACCGAAAATTTGTTCACCCCAAATCTGAAACATTTACCCATGCCGGCATCACAGATTTTTTAAATTTTTGACCAAAAACACAAACTCACAAAATTCTTAATAAATCTCAAACTTTTGCTAATTTACCCAGTCCGCACTTATAAAATGTATGCAGTAGTATCTTCTGTATCATTTGAAAGCATAAATTCACCGAAAATTTGTTCACCCCAAATCTGAAAAATTGACCCATGCCGGCATCACAGATTTTTTAAATTTTTGACCAAAAACACAAACTAACAAAATTCTTAATAAATCTATAACTTTTGCTTATATACCCAGTCCGCACTGATAAAATGTCTTCAGTAGTATCTTCTGTATCATTTGAAAGCATAAATTCACCGACAAATTTTTCACCCCAAATCTGAAAAATCGACCCATGCCGGCATCACAATTTTTGGGGGATTTTTGACCAAAAACACAAACTCACAAAATTTGTAATAAATCTCTAACTTTTGCTTATATACCCAGTCCGCACTGATTAAATGTCTTCAGTAGTATCTTATGTATCATTTGAAAGCATAAATTCACCGAAAATTTGTTCACCCCAAATCTGAAAAATTTACCCATGCCGGCATCACAGATTTTTTAAATTTGTGACCAAAAACACAAACTAACAAAATTCTTAATAAATCTCTAACTTTTGCTCATTTACCCAGTCCGCACTGATTAAATGTCTTCAGTAGTATCTTCTGTATCATTTGAAAGCATAAATTCACCGAAAATTTGTTCACCCCAAATCTGAAAAATCGACCCATGCCGGCATCACAGATTATTTTTGATTTTTGACCAAAAACGGAAACTCAGAAAATTCGTAATAAATCTCTAACTTTTGCTTATATACCCAGTCCGCACTGATTAAATGTCTTCAGTAGTATCTTATGTATCATTTGAAAGCATAAATTCACCGAAAATGTTTTCACCCCAAATCTGAAAAATCGACCCATGCCGGCATCACAGATTTTTTTTGATTTTTGACCAAAAACACAAAGTCACTAAATTCGAAATAAATCTCTAACTTTTGCTTATATACCCAGTCCGCACTGATAAAATGTCTTCAGTAGTATCTTATGTATCATTTGAAAGCATAAATTCACCGAAAATTTGTTCACCTTAAATCTGAAAAATTTACCCATGCCGGCATCACAGATTTTTTAAATTTTTGACCAAAAACACAAACTCACAAAATTCTTAATAAATCTCAAACTTTTGCTAATTTACCCAGTCCGCACTGATAAAATGTCTGCAGTAGTATCTTCTGTATCATTTGAAAGCATAAATTCACCGAAAATTTGTTCACCCCAATTCTGAAAAATCGACCCATGCCGGCATCACAATTTTTGGGGGATTTTTGACCAAAAACACAAACTCACAAAATTCGTAATAAATCTCTAACTTGTGCTTATATACCCAGTCCGCACTGATAAAATGTCTTCAGTAGTATCTTCTGTATCATTTGAAAGCATAAATTCACCGAAAATTTGTTCACCCCAAATCTGAAAAATCGACCCATGCCGGCATCACAATTTTTTGGGGATTTTTGACCAAAAACACAAACTCACAAAATTCTTAATAAATCTCAAACTTTTGCTAATTTACCCAGTCCGCACTGATAAAATGTCTTCAGTAGTATCTTCTGTATCATTTGAAAGCATAAATTCACCGAAAATTTTTTCACCCCAAATCTGAAAAATAGACCCATGCCGGCATCACAATTTTTTGTTGATTTTTGACCAAAAATACAAACTAACAAAATTCTTAATAAATCTCTAACTTTTGCTCATTTACCCAGTCCGCACTGATAAAATGTCTTCAGTAGTATCTTATGTATCATTTGAAAGCATAAATTCACCGAAAAATTTTTCACCCCAAATCTGAAAAATCGACCCATGCCGGCATCACAATTTTTTGGGGATTTTTGACCAAAAACACAAACTCACAAAATTCGTAATAAATCTCTAACTTTTGCTTATATACCCAGTCCGCACTGATAAAATGTCTTCAGTAGTATCTTGTGTATCATTTGAAAGCATAAATTCACCGAAAATGTGTTCACCCCAAATCTGAAAAATCGACCCATGCCGGCATCACAGATTTTTTAAATTTTTGACCAAAAACACAAACTAACAAAATTCTTAATAAATCTCTAACTTTTGCTCATTTACCCAGTCCGCACTGATAAAATGTCTTCAGTAGTATCTTATGTATCATTTGAAAGCATAAATTCACCAAAAAATTTTTCACCCCAAATCTGAAAAATCGACCCATGCCGGCATCACAATTTTTTGGGGATTTTTGACCAAAAACACAAACTCACAAAATTCGTAATAAATCTCTAACTTTTGCTTATATACCCAGTCCGCACTGATAAAATGTCTTCAGTAGTATCTTGTGTATCATTTGAAAGCATAAATTCACCGAAAATGTGTTCACCCCAAATCTGAAAAATCGACCCATGCCGGCATCACAATTTTTTGGGGATTTTTGACCAAAAACACAAACTCACAAAATTCGTAATAAATCTCTAACTTTTGCTTATATACCCAGTCCGCACTGATAAAATGTCTTCAGTAGTATCTTATGTATCATTTGAAAGCATAAATTCACCGAAAATTTGTTCACCCCAAATCTGAAACATTTACCCATGCCGGCATCACAGATTTTTTAAATTTTTGACCAAAAACACAAACTCACTAAATTCTTAATAAATCTCAAACTTTTGCTAATTTACCCAGTCCGCACAGATAAAATGTCTGCAGTAGTATCTTCTGTATCATTTGAAAGCATAAATTCACCGAAAATTTGTTCACCCCAAATCTGAAAAATTTACCCATGCCGGCATCACAGATTTTTTAAATTTTTGACCAAAAACACAAACTCACAAAATTCGTAATAAATCTCAAACTTTTTCTAATTTACCCAGTCCTCACTGATAAAATGTCTGCAGTAGTATCTTCTGTATCATTTGAAAGCATAAATTCACCGAAAATTTGTTCACCCCAAATCTGAAAAATCGACCCATGCAGGCATCACAGATTATTTTTCGATTTTTGACCAAAAACACAAACTCACAAAAATCGTAATAAATCTCTAACTTTTGCTTATATACCCAGTCCGCACTGATAAAATGTCTTCAGTAGTATCTTATGTATCATTTGAAAGCATAAATTCACCGAAAATTTGTTCACCCCAAATCTGAAAAATTTACCCATGCCGGCATCACAGATTTTTTAAATTTTTGACCAAAAACACAAACTCACAAAATTCTTAATAAATCTCAAACTTTTGCTAATTTACCCAGTCCGCACTGATAAAATGTCTGCACTAGTATCTTCTGTATCATTTGAAAGCATAAATTCACCGAAAATTTGTTCACCCCAAATCTGAAAAATCGACCCATGCCGGCATCACAATTTTTTGTTGATTTTTGACCAAAAACACAAACTAACAAAATTCTTAATAAATCTCTAACTTTTGCTCATTTACCCAGTCCGCACTGATAAAATGTCTTCAGTAGTATCTTATGTATCATTTGAAAGCATAAATTCACCGAAAATTTGTTCACCCCAAATCTGAAAAATTTACCCATGCCGGCATCACAGATTTTTTAAATTTTTGAACAAAAACACAAACTCACAAAATTCTTAATAAATCTCAAACTTTTGCTAATTTACCCAGTCCGCACTGATAAAATGTCTTCAGTAGTATCTTCTGTATCATTTGAAAGCATAAATTCACCGAAAATTTGTTCACCCCAAATCTGAAAAATCGACCCATGCCGGCATCACAATTTTTGGGGGATTTTTGACCAAAAACACAAACTCACAAAATTCGTAATAAATCTCTAACTTTTGCTTATATACCCAGTCTGCACTGATAAAATGTCTTCAGTAGTATCTTATGTATCATTTGAAAGCATAAAAACACCGAAAATTTGTTCACCCCAAATCTGAAAAATTTACCCATGTCGGCATCACAGAGTTTTTAAATTTTTGACCAAAAACACAAACTCAGAAAAATTCTTAATAAATCTCAAACTTTTGCTAATTTACCTAGTCCGCACTGATAAAATGTCTGCAGTAGTATCTTCTGTATCATTTGAAAGCATAAATTCACCGAAAATTTGTTCACCCCAAATCTGAAAAATCGACCCATGCCGGCATCACAATTTTTTGGGGATTTTTGACCAAAAACACAAAGTCACTAAATTCTTAATAAATCTCAAACTTTTGCTCATTTACCCAGTCCGCACGGATAAAATGTCTGCAGTAGTATCTTCTGTATCATTTGAAAGCATAACTTCACCGAAAATTTGTTCACCCCAAATCTGAAAAATTGACCCATGCCGGCATCACAGATTTTTTAAATTTTTGACCAAAAACACAAACTAACAAAATTCTTAATAAATCTCTAACTTTCGCTTATATACCCAGTCCGCACTGATAAAATGTGTTCAGTAGTATCTTCTGTATCATTTGAAAGCATAAATTCACTGAAAAATTTTTCACCCCAAATCTGAAAAATCGACCCATGCCGGCATCACAATTTTTTTTGGATTTTTGACCAAAAACACAAACTCACAAAATTCGTAATAAATCTCTAACTTTTGCTTATATACCCAGTCCCCACTGATTAAATGTCTTCAGTAGTATCTTATGTATCATTTGAAAGCATAAATTCACCGAAAATTTGTTCACCCCAAATCTGAAAAATTTACCCATGCCGGCATCACAGATTTTTTAAATTTTTGAACGAAAACACAAACTCACAAAATTCTTAATAAATCTCAAACTTTTGCTAATTTACCCAGTCCGCACTGATAAAATGTCTTCAGTAGTATCTTCTGTATCATTTGAAAGCATAAATTCACCGAAAATTTGTTCACCCCAAATCTGAAAAATCGACCCATGCCGGCATCACAATTTTTGGGGGATTTTTGACCAAAAACACAAACTCACAAAATTCGTAATAAATCTCTAACTTTTGCTTATATACCCAGTCCGCACTGATAAAATGTCTTCAGTAGTATCTTCTGTATCATTTGAAAGCATAAATTCACCGAAAATTTGTTCACCCCAAATCTGAAAAATTTACCCATGCCGGCATCACAGATTTTTTAAATTTTTGACCAAAAACACAAACTCACAAAATTCTTAATAAATCTCAAACTTTTTCTAATTTACCCAGTCCTCACTGATAAAATGTCTGCAGTAGTATCTTCTGTATCATTTGAAAGCATAAATTCACCGAAAATTTGTTCACCCCAAATCTGAAAAATCGACCCATGCCGGCATCACAGATTATTTTTCGATTTTTGACCAAAAACACAAACTCACAAAAATCGTAATAAATCTCTAACTTTTGCTTATATACCCAGTCCGCACTGATAAAATGTCTTCAGTAGTATCTTATGTATCATTTGAAAGCATAAATTCACCGAAAATTTGTTCACCCCAAATCTGAAAAATTTACCCATGCCGGCATCACAGATTTTTTAAATTTTTGACCAAAAACACAAACTCACAAAATTCTTAATAAATCTCAAACTTTTGCTAATTTACCCAGTCCGCACTGATAAAATGTCTGCAGTAGTATCTTCTGTATCATTTGAAAGCATAAATTCACCGAAAATTTGTTCACCCCAAATCTGAAAAATCGACCGATGCCGGCATCACAATTTTTTGGGGATTTTTGACCAAAAACACAAAATCACTAAATTCTTAATAAATCTCAAACTTTTGCTAATTTACCCAGTCCGCACAGATAAAATGTCTGCAGTAGTATCTTCTGTATCATTTGAAAGCATAAATTCACCGAAAATTTGTTCACCCCAAATCTGAAAAATCGACCCATGCCGGCATCACAGATTTTTTAAATTTTTGACCAAAAACACAAACTCACAAAATTCTTAATAAATCTCAAACTTTTGCTAATTTACCCAGTCTGCACTGATAAAATGTCTGCAGTAGTATCTTCTGTATCATTTGAAAGCATAAATTCACCGAAAATTTGTTTACCCCAAATCTGAAAAATCGACCCATGCCGGCATCACAATTTTTTGGTGATTTTTGACCAAAAACACAAACTAACAAAATTCTTAATAAATCTCTAACTTTTGCTTATATACCCAGTCCGCACTGATAAAATGTCTTCAGTAGTATCTTCTGTATCATTTGAAAGCATAAATTCACCGAAAAATTTTTCACCCCAAATCTGATGCCGGCATCACAATTTTTTTTGGATTTTTGACCAAAAACACAAACTCACAAAATTCGTAATAAATCTCAAACTTTTGCTTATATACCCAGTCCGCACTGATAAAATGTCTTCAGTAGTATCTTATGTATCATTTGAAAGCATAAATTCACCGAAAATTTGTTCACCCCAAATCTGAAAAATTTACCCCTGCCGGCATCACAGATTTTTTAAATTTTTGAACGAAAACACAAACTCACAAAATTCTTAATAAATCTCAAACTTTTGCTAAATTACCCAGTCCGCACTGATAAAATGTCTTCAGTAGTATCTTCTGTATCATTTGAAAGCATAAATTCACCGAAAAATTTTTCACCCCAAATCTGAAAAATCGACCCATGCCGGCATCACAATTTTTTGGGGATTTTTGACCAAAAACACAAACTCACAAAATTCGTAATAAATCTCTAACTTTTGCTTATATACCCAGTCCGCACTGATTAAATGTCTTCAGTAGTATCTTATGTATCATTTGAAAGCATAAATTCACCGAAAATTTGTTCACCCCAAATCTGAAAAATTTACCCATGCCGGCATCACAGACTTTTTAAATTTTTGACCAAAAACACAAACTCACTAAATTCTTAATGAATCTCAAACTTTTGCTAATTTACCCAGTCCGCACAGATAAAATGTCTGCAGTAGTATCTTCTGTATCATTTGAAAGCATAAATTCACCGAAAATTTGTTCACCCCAAATCTGAAAAATTTACCCATGCCGGCATCACAGATTTTTTAAATTTTTGACCAAAAAAACAAACTCACAAAATTCGTAATAAATCTCAAACTTTTTCTAATTTACCCAGTCCTCACTGATAAAATGTCTGCAGTAGTATCTTCTGTATCATTTGAAAGCATAAATTCACCGAAAATTTGTTCACCCCAAATCTGAAAAATCGACCCATGCCGGCATCACAATTTTTGGGGGATTTTTGACCAAAAACACAAACTAACAAAATTCGTAATAAATCTCTAACTTTTGCTTATATACCCAGTCTGCACTGATAAAATGTCTTCAGTAGTATCTTATGTATCATTTGAAAGCATAAAAACACCGAAAATTTGTTCACCCCAAATCTGAAAAATTTACCCATGCCGGCATCACAGAGTTTTTAAATTTTTGACCAAAAACACAAACTCAGAAAAATTCTTAATAAATCTCAAACTTTTGCTCATTTACCCAGTCCGCACGGATAAAATGTCTGCAGTAGTATCTTCTGTATCATTTGAAAGCATAAATTCACCGAAAATTTGTTCACCCCAAATCTGAAAAATCGACCCATGCCGGCATCACAATTTTTTGGGGATTTTTGACCAAAAACACAAAGTCACTAAATTCTTAATAAATCTCAAACTTTTGCTCATTTACCCAGTCCGCACGGATAAAATGTCTGCAGTAGTATCTTCTGTATCATTTGATAGCATAACTTCACCGAAAATTTGTTCACCCCAAATCTGAAAAATTGACCCATGCCGGCATCACAGATTTTTTAAATTTTTGACCAAAAACACAAACTAACAAAATTCTTAATAAATCTCTAACTTTTGCTTATATACCCAGTCCGCACTGATAAAATGTCTTCAGTAGTATCTTCTGTATCATTTGAAAGCATAAATTCACTGAAAATTTTTTCACCCCAAATCTGAAAAATCGACCCATGCCGGCATCACAATTTTTTGGGGATTTTTGACCAAAAACACAAACTCACAAAATTCATAATAAATCTCTAACTTTTGCTTATATACCCAGTCCGCACTGATTAAATGTCTTCAGTAGTATCTTATGTATCATTTGAAAGCATAAATTCACCGAAAATTTGTTCACCCCAAATCTGAAAAATTTACCCATGCCGGCATCACAGATTTTTTAAATTTTTGAACGAAAACACAAACTCACAAAATTCTTAATAAATCTCAAACTTTTGCTAATTTACCCAGTCCGCACTGATAAAATGTCTTCAGTAGTATCTTCTGTATCATTTGAAAGCATAAATTCACCGAAAATTTTTTCACCCCAAATCTGAAAAATCGACCCATGCCGGCATCACAATTTTTGGGGGATTTTTGACCAAAAACACAAACTCACAAAATTCGTAATAAATCTCTAACTTTTGCTTATATACCTAGTCCGCACTGATAAAATGTCTTCAGTAGTATCTTATGTATCATTTGAAAGCATAAATTCACCGAAAATTTGTTCACCCCAAATCTGAAAAATTTACCCATGCCGGCATCACAATTTTTGGGGGATTTTTGACCAAAAACACAAACTCACAAAATTCTTAATAAATCTCAAACTTTTGCTAATTTACCCAGTCCGCACTGATAAAATGTCTGCAGTAGTATCTTCTGTATCATTTGAAAGCATAAATTCACCGAAAATTTGTTCACCCCAAATCTGAAAAATCGACCCATGCCGGCATCACAATTTTTTGTTGATTTTTGACCAAAATTACAAACTAACAAAATTCTTAATAAATCTCTAACTTTTGCTCATTTACCCAGTCCGCACTGATAAAATGTCTTCAGTAGTTATCTTATGTATCATTTGAAAGCATAAATTCACCGAAAATTTGTTTACCCCAAATCTGAAAAATCGACCCATGCAGGCATCACAATTTTTGGGGGATTTTTGACCAAAAACACAAACTCACAAAATTCGTAATAAATCTCTAACTTTTGCTTATATACCCAGTCCGCACTGATAAAATGTCTTCAGTAGTATCTTATGTATCATTTGAAAGCATAAATTCACCGAAAATTTGTTCACCCCAAATCTGAAAAATTTACCCATGCCGGCATCACAGATTTTTAAAATTTTTGACCAAAAACACAAACTCACAAAATTCTTAATAAATCTCAAACTTTTGCTAATTTACCCAGTCCGCACTGATAAAATGTCTGCAGTAGTATCTTCTGTATCATTTGAAAGCATAAATTCACCGAAAATTTGTTCACCCCAAATCTGAAAAATCGACCCATGCCGGCATCACAGATTTTTTTTGATTTTTGACCAAAAACACAAAGTCACTAAATTCTTAATAAATCTCAAACTTTTGCTAATTTACCTAGTCCGCACTGATAAAATGTCTGCAGTAGTATCTTCTGTATCATTTGAAAGCATAAATTCACCGAAAATTTGTTCACCCCAAATCTGAAAAATCGACCCATGCCGGCATCACAATTTTTTGGGGATTTTTGACCAAAAACACAAAGTCACTAAATTCTTAATAAATCTTAAACTTTTGCTCATTTACCCAATCCGCACGGATAAAATGTCTGCAGTAGTATCTTCTGTATCATTTGATAGCATAACTTCACCGAAAATTTGTTCACCCCAAATCTGAAAAATTGACCCATGCAGGCATCACAGATTTTTTAAATTTTTGACCAAAAACACAAACTAACAAAATTCTTAATAAATCTCTAACTTTTGCTTATATACCCAGTCCGCACTGATAAAATGTCTTCAGTAGTATCTTCTGTATCATTTGAAAGCATAAATTCACTGAAAATTTTTTCACCCCAAATCTGAAAAATCGACCCATGCCGGCATCACAATTTTTTGGGGATTTTTGACCAAAAACACAAACTCACAAAATTCGTAATAAATCTCTAACTTTTGCTTATATACCCAGTCCGCACTGATTAAATGTCTTCAGTAGTATCTTATGTATCATTTGAAAGCATAAATTCACCGAAAATTTGTTCACCCCAAATCTGAAAAATTTACCCATGCCGGCATCACAGATTTTTTAAATTTTTGAACGAAAACACAAACTCACAAAATTCTTAATAAATCTCAAACTTTTGCTAATTTACCCAGTCCGCACTGATAAAATGTCTTCAGTAGTATCTTCTGTATCATTTGAAAGCATAAATTCACCGAAAATTTTTTCACCCCAAATCTGAAAAATCGACCCATGCCGGCATCACAATTTTTTGTTGATTTTTGACCAAAATTACAAACTAACAAAATTCTTAATAAATCTCAAACTTTTGCTCATTTACCCAGTCCGCACTGATAAAATGTCTTCAGTAGTATCTTATGTATCATTTGAAAGCATAAATTCACCGAAAATTTGTTTACCCCAAATCTGAAAAATCGACCCATGCAGGCATCACAATTTTTGGGGGATTTTTGACCAAAAACACAAACTCACAAAATTCGTAATAAATCTCTAACTTTTGCTTATATACCCAGTCCGCACTGATAAAATGTCTTCAGTAGTATCTTATGTATCATTTGAAAGCATAAATTCACCGAAAATTTGTTCACCCCAAATCTGAAAAATTTACCCATGCCGGCATCACAGATTTTTTAAATTTTTGAACGAAAACACAAACTCACAAAATTCTTAATAAATCTCAAACTTTTGCTAATTTACCCAGTCCGCACTGATAAAATGTCTTCAGTAGTATCTTCTGTATCATTTGAAAGCATAAATTCACCGAAAAATTTTTTCACCCCAAATCTGAAAAATCGACCCATGCCGGCATCACAATTTTTTGTTGATTTTTGACCAAAATTACAAACTAACAAAATTCTTAATAAATCTCAAACTTTTGCTCATTTACCCAGTCCGCACTGATAAAATGTCTTCAGTAGTATCTTATGTATCATTTGAAAGCATAAATTCACCGAAAATTTGTTTACCCCAAATCTGAAAAATCGACCCATGCAGGCATCACAATTTTTGGGGGATTTTTGACCAAAAACACAAACTCACAAAATTCGTAATAAATCTCTAACTTTTGCTTATATACCCAGTCCGCACTGATAAAATGTCTTCAGTAGTATCTTATGTATCATTTGAAAGCATAAATTCACCGAAAATTTGTTCACCCCAAATCTGAAAAATTTACCCATGCCGGCATCACAGATTTTTTAAATTTTTGACCAAAAACACAAACTCACAAAATTCTTAATAAATCTCAAACTTTTGCTAATTTACCCAGTCCGCACTGATAAAATGTCTGCAGTAGTATCTTCTGTATTATTTGAAAGCATAAATTCACCGAAAATTTGTTCACCCCAAATCTGAAAAATCGACCCATGCCGGCATCACAATTTTTTGGGGATTTTTGACCAAAAACACAAAGTCACTAAATTCTTAATAAATCTCAAACTTTTGCTAATTTACCCAGTCCGCACAGATAAAATGTTTGCAGTAGTATCTTCTGTATCATTTGAAAGCATAAATTCATCGAAAATTTGTTCACCCCAAATCTGAAAAATCGACCCATGCCGGCATCACAATTTTTTGGGGATTTTTGACCAAAAACACAAACTAACAAAATTCTTAATAAATCTCTAACTTTTGCTTATATACCCAGTCCGCACTGATAAAATGTCTTCAGTAGTATCTTCTGTATCATTTGAAAGCATAAATTCACCGAAAGATTTTCAACCCCAAATCTGAAAAATCGACCCATGCCGGCATCACAATTTTTTTGGGGATTTTTGACCAAAAACACAAACTCACAAAATTCATAATAAATCTCTAACTTTTGCTTATATACCCAGTCCGCACTGATTAAATGTCGTCAGTAGTATCTTATGTATCATTTGAAAGCATAAATTCACCGAAAATTTGTTCACCCCCAAATCTGAAAAATTTACCCATGCCGGCATCACAGATTTTTTAAATTTTTGAACGAAAACACAAACTCACAAAATTCTTAATAAATCTCAAACTTTTGCTAATTTACCCAGTCCGCACTGATAAAATGTCTTCAGTAGTATCTTCTGTATCATTTGAAAGCATAAATTCACCGAAAATTTGTTCACCCCAAATCTGAAAAATCGACCCATGCTGGCATCACAATTTTTTGGGGATTTTTTACCAAAAACACAAAGTCACTAAATTCTTAATAAATCTCAAACTTTTGCTAATTTACCCAGTCCGCACAGATAAAATGTCTGCAGTAGTATCTTCTGTATCATTTGAAAGCATAAATTCACCGAAAATTTGTTCACCCCAAATCTGAAAAATTTACCCATGCCGGCATCACAGATTTTTTAAATTTTTGACCAAAAACACAAACTCACAAAATTCTTAATAAATCTCAAACTTTTTCTAATTTACCCAGTCCTCACTGATAAAATGTCTGCAGTAGTATCTTCTGTATCATTTGAAAGCATAAATTCACCGAAAATTTGTTCACCCCAAATCTGAAAAATCGACCCATGCCGGCATCACAGATTATTTTTCGATTTTTGACCAAAAACACAAACTCACAAAAATCGTAATAAATCTCTAACTTTTGCTTATATACCCAGTCCGCACTGATAAAATGTCTTCAGTAGTATCTTATGTATCATTTGAAAGCATAAATTCACCGAAAATTTGTTCACCCCAAATCTGAAAAATTTACCCATGCCGGCATCACAGATTTTTTAAATTTTTGACCAAAAACACAAACTCACAAAATTCTTAATAAATCTCAAACTTTTGCTAATTTACCCAGTCCGCACTGATAAAATGTCTGCAGTAGTATCTTATGTATCATTTGAAAGCATAAATTCACCGAAAATTTGTTCACCCCAAATCTGAAAAATCGACCCATGCCGGCATCACAATTTTTTGTTGATTTTTGACCAAAAACACAAACTAACAAAATTCTTAATAAATCTCTAACTTTTGCTCATTTACCCAGTCCGCACTGATAAAATGTCTTCAGTAGTATCTTCTGTATCATTTGAAAGCATAAATTCACCGAAAATTTGTTCACCCCAAATCTGAAAAATCGACCAATGCCGGCATCACAATTTTTGGGGGATTTTTGACCAAAAACACAAACTCACAAAATTCGTAATAAATCTCTAACTTTTGCTTATATACCCAGTCTGCACTGATAAAATGTCTTCAGTAGTATCTTATGTATCATTTGAAAGCATAAAAACACCGAAAATTTGTTCACCCCAAATCTGAAAAATTTACCCATGTCGGCATCACAGAGTTTTTAAATTTTTGACCAAAAACACAAACTCAGAAAAATTCTTAATAAATCTCAAACTTTTGCTAATTTACCTAGTCCGCACTGATAAAATGTCTGCAGTAGTATCTTCTGTATCATTTGAAAGCATAAATTCACCGAAAATTTGTTCACCCCAAATCTGAAAAATCGACCCATGCCGGCATCACAATTTTTTGGGGATTTTTGACCAAAAACACAAAGTCACTAAATTCTTAATAAATCTCAAACTTTTGCTCATTTACCCAGTCCGCACGGATAAAATGTCTGCAGTAGTATCTTCTGTATCATTTGAAAGCATAACTTCACCGAAAATTTGTTCACCCCAAATCTGAAAAATTGACCCATGCCGGCATCACAGATTTTTTAAATTTTTGACCAAAAACACAAACTAACAAAATTCTTAATAAATCTCTAACTTTCGCTTATATACCCAGTCCGCACTGATAAAATGTGTTCAGTAGTATCTTCTGTATCATTTGAAAGCATAAATTCACTGAAAAATTTTTCACCCCAAATCTAAAAAATCGACCCATGCCGGCATCACAATTTTTTTTGGATTTTTGACCAAAAACACAAACTCACAAAATTCGTAATAAATCTCTAACTTTTGCTTATATACCCAGTCCCCACTGATTAAATGTCTTCAGTAGTATCTTATGTATCATTTGAAAGCATAAATTCACCGAAAATTTGTTCACCCCAAATCTGAAAAATTTACCCATGCCGGCATCACAGATTTTTTAAATTTTTGAACGAAAACACAAACTCACAAAATTCTTAATAAATCTCAAACTTTTGCTAATTTACCCAGTCCGCACTGATAAAATGTCTTCAGTAGTATCTTCTGTATCATTTGAAAGCATAAATTCACCGAAAATTTGTTCACCCCAAATCTGAAAAATCGACCCATGCCGGCATCACAATTTTTGGGGGATTTTTGACCAAAAACACAAACTCACAAAATTCGTAATAAATCTCTAACTTTTGCTTATATACCCAGTCCGCACTGATAAAAAATGTCTTCAGTAGTATCTTATGTATCATTTGAAAGCATAAATTCACCGAAAATTTGTTCACCCCAAATCTGAAAAATTTACCCATGCCGGCATCACAGATTTTTTAAATTTTTGACCAAAAACACAAACTCACAAAATTCTTAATAAATCTCAAACTTTTGCTAATTTACCCAGTCCGCACTGATAAAATGTCTTCAGTAGTATCTTCTGTATCATTTGAAAGCATAAATTCACCGAAAATTTGTTCACCCCAAATCTGAAAAATCGACCCATGCCGGCATCACAATTTTTTGTTGATTTTTGACCAAAAACACAAACTAACAAAATTCTTAATAAATCTCTAACTTTTGCTCATTTACCCAGTCCGCACTGATCAAATGTCTTCAGTAGTGTCTTATGTATCATTTGAAAGCATAAATTCACCGAAAAAATTTTCACCCCAAATCTGAAAAATTTACCCATGCCGGCATCACAGATTTATTAAATTTTTGACCAAAAACACAAACTCACAAAATTCTTAATAAATGTCAAACTTTTGCTAATTTACCCAGTCCGCACTGATAAAATGTCTGCAGTAGTATCTTCTGTATCATTTGAAAGCATAAATTCACCGAAAATTTGTTCACCCCAAATCTGAAAAATCGACCCATGCCGGCATCACAATTTTTGGGGGATTTTTGACCAAAAACACAAACTAACAAAATTCTTAATAAATCTCTATCTTTTGCTTATATACCCAGTCCACACTGATAAAATGTCTTCAGTAGTATCTTCTGTATCATTTGAAAGCATAAATTCAACGAAAAATTTGTTCACCCCAAATCTGAAAAATCGTCCCATGCCGGCATCACAATTTTTTGGGGATTTTTGACCAAAAACACAAACTCACAAACTTCGTAATAAATCTCTAACTTTTGCTTATATACCCAGTCCGCACTGATAAAATGTCTTCAGTAGTATCTTATGTATCATTTGAAAGCATAAATTCACCGAAAATTTGTTCACCCCAAATCTGAAAAATTTACCCATGCCGGCATCACAGATTTTTTAAATTTTTGACCAAAAACACAAACTCACAAAATTCTTAATAAATGTCAAACTTTTGCTAATTTACCCAGTCCGCACTGATAAAATGTCTTCAGTAGTATCTTCTGTATCATTTGAAAGCATAAATTCACCGAAAATTTGTTCACCCCAAATCTGAAAAATCGACCCATGCCGGCATCACAATTTTTTGTTGATTTTTGACCAAAAACACAAACTAACAAAATTCTTAATAAATCTCTAACTTTTGCTCATTTACCCAGTCCGCACTGATCAAATGTCTTCAGTAGTGTCTTATGTATCATTTGAAAGCATAAATTCACCGAAAAATTTTTCACCCCAAATCTGAAAAATTTACCCATGCCGGCATCACAGATTTATTAAATTTTTGACCAAAAACACAAACTCACAAAATTCTTAATAAATGTCAAACTTTTGCTAATTTACCCAGTCCGCACTGATAAAATGTCTGCAGTAGTATCTTCTGTATCATTTGAAAGCATAAATTCACCGAAAATTTGTTCACCCCAAATCTGAAAAATCGACCCATGCCGGCATCACAATTTTTGGGGGATTTTTGACCAAAAACACAAACTAACAAAATTCTTAATAAATCTCTATCTTTTGCTTATATACCCAGTCCACACTGATAAAATGTCTTCAGTAGTATCTTCTGTATCATTTGAAAGCATAAATTCACCGAAAAATTTGTTCACCCCAAATCTGAAAAATCGTCCCATGCCGGCATCACAATTTTTTGGGGATTTTTGACCAAAAACACAAACTCACAAACTTCGTAATAAATCTCTAACTTTTGCTTATATACCCAGTCCGCACTGATAAAATGTCTTCAGTAGTATCTTATGTATCATTTGAAAGCATAAATTCACCGAAAATTTGTTCACCCCAAATCTGAAAAATTTACCCATGCCGGCATCACAGATTTTTTAAATTTTTGACCAAAAACACAAACTCACAAAATTCTTAATAAATCTCAAACTTTTGCTAATTTACCCAGTCCGCACTGATAAAATGTCTGCAGTAGTATCTTCTGTATCATTTAAAAGCATAAATTCACCGAAAAATTTTTCACCCCAAATCTGAAAAATCGACCCATGCCGGCATCACAATTTTTGGGGGATTTTTGACCAAAAACACAAACTCACAAAATTCTTAATAAATCTCTAACTTTTGCTTATATACCCAGTCCGCACTGATAAAATGTCTTCAGTAGTATCTTATGTATCATTTGAAAGCATAAATTCACTGAAAAATTTTTCACCCCAAATCTGAAAAATCGACCCATGCCGGCATCACAATTTTTTGGGGATTTTTGACCAAAAACACAAACTCACAAAATTCGTAATAAATCTCTAACTTTTGCTTATATACCCAGTCCGCACTGATAAAATGTCTTCAGTAGTATCTTGTGTATCATTTGAAAGCATAAATTCACCGAAAATGTCTTCACCCCAAATCTGAAAAATTTACCCATGCCGGCATCACAGATTTTTTAAATTTTTGACCAAAAACACAAACTCACAAAATTCTTAATAAATCTCAAACTTTTGCTAATTTACCCAGTCCGCACTGATAAAATGTCTGCAGTAGTATCTTCTGTATCATTTGAAAGCATAAATTCACCGAAAATTTGGTCACCCCAAATCTGAAAAATCGACCCATGCCGGCATCACAATTTTTTGTTGATTTTTGACCAAAAACACAAACTAACAAAATTCTTAATAAATCTCTAACTTTTGCTTATATACCCAGTCCGCTGTGATAAAATGTCTTCAGTAGTATCTTCTGTATCATTTGAAAGCATAAATTCACCGAAAAATTTTTCACCCCAAATCTGAAAAATCGACCCATGCCGGCATCACAATTTTTTGGGGATTTTTGACCAAAAACACAAACTCACAAAATTCGTAATAAATCTCAAACTTTTGCTTATATACCCAGTCCGCACTGATAAAATGTCTTCAGTAGTATCTTGTGTATCATTTGAAAGCATAAATTCACCGAAAATGTGTTCACCCCAAATCTGAAAAATTTACCAATGCCGGCATCACAGATTTTTTAAATTTTTGAACAAAAACACAAACTCACAAAATTCTTAATAAATCTCAAACTTTTGCTAATTTACCCAGTCCGCACTGATAAAATGTCTTCAGTAGTATCTTGTGTATCATTTGAAAGCATAAATTCACCGAAAATTTGTTCACCCCAAATCTGAAAAATCGACCCATGCCGGCATCACAATTTTTTGGGGATTTTTGACCAAAAACACAAACTAACAAAATTCTTAATAAATCTCTAACTTTTCCTCATTTACCCAGTCCGCACTGATAAAATGTCTGCAGTAGTATCTTATGTATTATTTGAAAGCATAAATTCACTGAAAAATTTTTCATCCCAAATCTGAAAAATCGACCCATGCCGGCATCACAATTTTTTGGGGATTTTTGACCAAAAACACAAACTCACAAAATTTGTAATAAATCTCTAACTTTTGCTTATATACCCAGTCTGCACTGATAAAATGTCTTCAGTAGTATCTTCTGTATCATTTGAAAGCATAAATTCACCGAAAATTTGTTCACCCCCAATCTGAAAAATTTACCCATGCCGGCATCACAGATTTTTTAAATTTTTGACCAAAAACACAAACTCACAAAATTCTTAATAAATCTCAAACTTTTGCTAATTTACCCAGTCCGCACCGATAAAATGTCTGCAGTAGTATCTTCTGTATCATTTGAAAGCATAAATTCACCGAAAATTTGTTCACCCCAAATCTGAAAAAATCGACCCATGCCGGCATCACAATTTTTTGTTGATTTTTGACCAAAAACACAAACTAACAAAATTCTTAATAAATCTCTAACTTTTGCTCATTTACCCAGTCCGCACTGATAAAATGTCTGCAGTAGTATCTTATGTATCATTTGAAAGCATAAATTCACCGAAAAATTTTTCACCCCAAATCTGAATAATCGACCCATGCCGGCATCACAATTTTTTGGGGATTTTTGACCAAAAACACAAACTCACAAAATTTGTAATAAATCTCTAACTTTTGCTTATAAACCCAGTCCGCACTGATAAAATGTCTTCAGTAGTATCTTGTGTATCATTTGAAAGCATAAATTCACCGAAAATGTCTTCACCCCAAATCTGAAAAATTTACCCATGCCGGCATCACAGATTTTTTAAATTTTTGACCAAAAACACAAACTCACAAAATTCTTAATAAATCTCAAACTTTTGCTAATTTACCCAGTCCGCACTGATAAAATGTCTGCAGTAGTATCTTCTGTATCATTTGAAAGCATAAATTCACCGAAAATTTGTTCACCCCAAATCTGAAAAATCGACCCGTGCCGGCATCACAATTTTTGGGGGATTTTTGACCAAAAACACAAACTAACAAAATTCTTAATAAATCTCTAACTTTTCCTCATTTACCCAGTCCGCACTGATAAAATGTCTGCAGTAGTATCTTATGTATTATTTGAAAGCATAAATTCACTGAAAAATTGTTCATCCCAAATCTGAAAAATCGACCCATGCCGGCATCACAATTTTTTGGGGATTTTTGACCAAAAACACAAACTCACAAAATTTGTAATAAATCTCTAACTTTTGCTTATATACCCAGTCCGCACTGATAAAATGTCTTCAGTAGTATCTTCTGTATCATTTGAAAGCATAAATTCACCGAAAATTTGTTCACCCCCAATCTGAAAAATTTACCCATGCCGGCATCACAGATTTTTTAAATTTTTGACCAAAAACACAAACTCACAAAATTCTTAATAAATCTCAAACTTTTGCTAATTTACCCAGTCCGCACTGATAAAATGTCTGCAGTAGTATCTTCTGTATCATTTGAAAGCATAAATTCACCGAAAATTTGTTCACCCCAAATCTGAAAAAATCGACCCATGCCGGCATCACAATTTTTTGTTGATTTTTGACCAAAAACACAAACTAACAAAATTCTTAATAAATCTCTAACTTTTGCTCATTTACCCAGTCCGCACTGATAAAATGTCTTCAGTAGTATCTTATGTATCATTTGAAAGCATAAATTCACCGAAAATTTTTTCACCCCAAATCTGAAAAATCGACCCATGCCGGCATCACAATTTTTTGTTGATTTTTGACCAAAAACACAAACTAACAAAATTCTTAATAAATCTCTAACTTTTGCTCATTTACCCAGTCCGCACTGATAAAATGTCTTCAGTAGTATCTTATGTATCATTTGAAAGCATAAATTCACCGAAAAATTTTTCACCCCAAATCTGAAAAATTTACCCATGCCGGCATCACAGATTTTTTAAATTTTTGACCAAAAACACAAACTCACAAAATTCTTAATAAATCTCAAACTTTTGCTCATTTACCCAGTCCGCACTGATAAATGTCTTCATTGGTATCTTCTGTATCATTTGAAAGCATAAATTCACAGAAAATTTGTTCACCCCAATTCTGAAAAATCCACCCATGCCGGCATCACAGATTTTTTTGGATTTTTGGCCCAAAACACAAACTAACAAAATTCTTAATAAATCTCAAACTTTTGCTAATTTACCCAGTCCGCACTGATAAAATGTCTGCAGTAGTATCTTCTGTATCATTTAAAAGCATAAATTCACCGAAATATTTTTCACCCCAAATCTGAAAAATCGACCCATGCCGGCATCACAATTTTTTGTTGATTTTTGACCAAAAACACAAACTCACAAAATTCTTAATAAATCTCTAACTTTTGCTTATATACCCAGTCCGCACTGATAAAATGTCTTCAGTAGTATCTTATGTATCATTTGAAAGCATAAATTCACTGAAAAATTTTTCACCCCAAATCTGAAAAATCGACCCATGCCGGCATCACAATTTTTTGGGATTTTTGACCAAAAACACAAACTCACAAAATTCGTAATAAATCTCTAACTTTTGCTTATATACCCAGTCCGCACTGATAAAATGTCTTCAGTAGTATCTTGTGTATCATTTGAAAGCATAAATTCACCGAAAATGTCTTCACCCCAAATCTGAAAAATTTACCCATGCCGGCATCACAGATTTTTTAAATTTTTGACCAAAAACACAAACTCACAAAATTCTTAATAAATCTCAAACTTTTGCTAATTTACCCAGTCCGCACTGATAAAATGTCTGCAGTAGTATCTTCTGTATCATTTGAAAGCATAAATTCACCGAAAAATTTTTCACCCTAAATCTGAAAAATTTACCCATGCCGGCATCACAGTTTTTTGGGGATTTTTGACCAAAAACACAAACTAACAAAATTCTTAATAAATCTCTAACTTTTGCTTATATACCCAGTCCGCTGTGATAAAATGTCTTCAGTAGTATCTTCTGTATCATTTGAAAGCATAAATTCACCGAAAAATTTTTCACCCCAAATCTGAAAAATCGACCCATGCCGGCATCACAATTTTTTGGGGATTTTTGACCAAAAACACAAACTCACAAAATTCGTAATAAATCTCAAACTTTTGCTTATATACCCAGTCCGCACTGATAAAATGTCTTCAGTAGTATCTTGTGTATCATTTGAAAGCATAAATTCACCGAAAATGTGTTCACCCCAAATCTGAAAAATTTACCCATGCCGGCATCACAGATTTTTTAAATTTTTGAACAAAAACACAAACTCACAAATTCTTAATAAATCTCAAACTTTTGCTAAGTTACCCAGTCCGCACTGATAAAATGTCTTCAGTAGTATCTTCTGTATCATTTGAAAGCATAAATTCACCGAAAATTTGTTCACCCCAAATCTGAAAAATTTACCCATCCGGCATCACAGAATTTTTAAATTTTTGAACAAAAACACAAACTCACAAAATTCTTAATAAATCTCTAACTTTTGCTTATATACCCAGTCCGCACTGATGAAATGTCTTCAGTAGTATCTTATGTATCATTTGAAAGCATAAATTCACCGAAAATTTGTTCACCCCAAATCTGAAAAATTTACCCATGCCGGCATCACAGATTTTTTAAATTTTTGACCAAAAACACAAACTCACAAAATTCTTAATAAATCTCAAACTTTTGCTAATTTACCCAGTCCGCACTGATAAAATGTCTGCAGTAGTATCTTCTGTATCATTTGAAAGCATAAATTCACCGAAAATTTGTTCACCCCAAATCTGAAAAATCGACCCATGCCGGCATCACAATTTTTTGGGGATTTTTGACCAAAAACACAAACTAACAAAATTCTTAATAAATCTCTAACTTTTCCTCATTTACCCAGTCCGCACTGATAAAATGTCTGCAGTAGTATCTTATGTATTATTTGAAAGCATAAATTCACTGAAAAATTTTTCATCCCAAATCTGAAAAATCGACCCATGCCGGCATCACAATTTTTTGGGGATTTTTGACCAAAAACACAAACTCACAAAATTTGTAATAAATCTCTAACTTTTGCTTATATACCCAGTCCGCACTGATAAAATGTCTTCAGTAGTATCTTCTGTATCATTTGAAAGCATAAATTCACCGAAAATTTGTTCACCCCCAATCTGAAAAATTTACCCATGCCGGCATCACAGATTTTTTAAATTTTTGACCAAAAACACAAACTCACAAAATTCTTAATAAATCTCAAACTTTTGCTAATTTACCCAGTCCGCACTGATAAAATGTCTGCAGTAGTATCTTCTGTATCATTTGAAAGCATAAATTCACCGAAAATTTGTTCACCCCAAATCTGAAAAAATCGACCCATGCCGGCATCACAATTTTTTGTTGATTTTTGACCAAAAACACAAACTCACAAAATTCGTAATAAATCTCAAACTTTTGCTTATATACCCAGTCCGCACTGATAAAATGTCTTCAGTAGTATCTTGTGTATCATTTGAAAGCATAAATTCACCGAAAATGTGTTCACCCCAAATCTGAAAAATTTACCCATGCCGGCATCACAGATTTTTTAAATTTTTGAACAAAAACACAAACTCACAAAATTCTTAATAAATCTCAAACTTTTGCTAATTTACCCAGTCCGCACTGATAAAATGTCTTCAGTAGTATCTTCTGTATCATTTGAAAGCATAAATTCACCGAAAATTTGTTCACCCCAAATCTGAAAAATTTACCCATCCGGCATCACAGAATTTTTAAATTTTTGAACAAAAACACAAACTCACAAAATTCTTAATAAATCTCTAACTTTTGCTTATATACCCAGTCCGCACTGATGAAATGTCTTCAGTAGTATCTTATGTATCATTTGAAAGCATAAATTCACCGAAAATTTGTTCACCCCAAATCTGAAAAATTTACCCATGCCGGCATCACAGATTTTTTAAATTTTTGACCAAAAACACAAACTCACAAAATTCTTAATAAATCTCAAACTTTTGCTAATTTACCCAGTCCGCACTGATAAAATGTCTGCAGTAGTATCTTCTGTATCATTTGAAAGCATAAATTCACCGAAAATTTGTTCACCCCAAATCTGAAAAATCGACCCATGCCGGCATCACAATTTTTTGGGGATTTTTGACCAAAAACACAAACTAACAAAATTCTTAATAAATCTCTAACTTTTCCTCATTTACCCAGTCCGCACTGATAAAATGTCTGCAGTAGTATCTTATGTATTATTTGAAAGCATAAATTCACTGAAAAATTTTTCATCCCAAATCTGAAAAATCGACCCATGCCGGCATCACAATTTTTTGGGGATTTTTGACCAAAAACACAAACTCACAAAATTTGTAATAAATCTCTAACTTTTGCTTATATACCCAGTCCGCACTGATAAAATGTCTTCAGTAGTATCTTCTGTATCATTTGAAAGCATAAATTCACCGAAAATTTGTTCACCCCCAATCTGAAAAATTTACCCATGCCGGCATCACAGATTTTTTAAATTTTTGACCAAAAACACAAACTCACAAAATTCTTAATAAATCTCAAACTTTTGCTAATTTACCCAGTCCGCACTGATAAAATGTCTGCAGTAGTATCTTCTGTATCATTTGAAAGCATAAATTCACCGAAAATTTGTTCACCCCAAATCTGAAAAAATCGACCCATGCCGGCATCACAATTTTTTGTTGATTTTTGACCAAAAACACAAACTCACAAAATTCGTAATAAATCTCTAACTTTTGCTTATAAACCCAGTCCGCACTGATAAAATGTCTGCAGTAGTATCTTATGTATCATTTGAAAGCATAAATTCACCGAAAAATTTTTCACCCCAAATCTGAAAAATCGACCCATGCCGGCATCACAATTTTTTGGGGATTTTTGACCAAAAACACAAACTCACAAAATTCGTAATAAATCTCTAACTTTTGCTTATAAACCCAGTCCGCACTGATAAAATGTCTGCAGTAGTATCTTCTGTATCATTTGAAAGCATAAATTCACCGAAAATTTGTTCACCCCAAATCTGAAAAATCGACCCATGCCGGCATCACAATTTTTTGGGGATTTTTGACCAAAAACACAAACTAACAAAATTCTTAATAAATCTCTAACTTTTGCTCATTTACCCAGTCCGCACTGATAAAATGTCTGCAGTAGTATCTTCTGTATCATTTGAAAGCATAAATTCACCGAAAAATTTTTCACCCCAAATCTGAAAAATTTACCCATGCCGGCATCACAGATTTTTTAAATTTTTGACCAAAAACACAAACTCACAAAATTCTTAATAAATCTCAAACTTTTGCTAATTTACCCAGTCCGCACTGATAAAATGTCTGCAGTAGTATCTTCTGTATCATTTGAAAGCATAAATTCACCGAAAATTTGGTCACCCCAAATCTGAAAAATCGACCCATGCCGGCATCACAATTTTTTGTTGATTTTTGACCAAAAACACAAACTAACAAAATTCTTAATAAATCTCTAACTTTTGCTTATATACCCAGTCCGCTGTGATAAAATGTCTTCAGTAGTATCTTCTGTATCATTTGAAAGCATAAATTCACCGAAAAATTTTTCACCCCAAATCTGAAAAATCGACCCATGCCGGCATCACAATTTTTTGGGGATTTTTGACCAAAAACACAAACTCACAAAATTCGTAATAAATCTCAAACTTTTGCTTATATACCCAGTCCGCACTGATAAAATGTCTTCAGTAGTATCTTGTGTATCATTTGAAAGCATAAATTCACCGAAAATGTGTTCACCCCAAATCTGAAAAATTTACCAATGCCGGCATCACAGATTTTTTAAATTTTTGAACAAAAACACAAACTCACAAAATTCTTAATAAATCTCAAACTTTTGCTAATTTACCCAGTCCGCACTGATAAAATGTCTTCAGTAGTATCTTGTGTATCATTTGAAAGCATAAATTCACCGAAAATTTGTTCACCCCAAATCTGAAAAATCGACCCATGCCGGCATCACAATTTTTTGGGGATTTTTGACCAAAAACACAAACTAACAAAATTCTTAATAAATCTCTAACTTTTCCTCATTTACCCAGTCCGCACTGATAAAATGTCTGCAGTAGTATCTTATGTATTATTTGAAAGCATAAATTCACTGAAAAATTTTTCATCCCAAATCTGAAAAATCGACCCATGCCGGCATCACAATTTTTTGGGGATTTTTGACCAAAAACACAAACTCACAAAATTTGTAATAAATCTCTAACTTTTGCTTATATACCCAGTCTGCACTGATAAAATGTCTTCAGTAGTATCTTCTGTATCATTTGAAAGCATAAATTCACCGAAAATTTGTTCACCCCCAATCTGAAAAATTTACCCATGCCGGCATCACAGATTTTTTAAATTTTTGACCAAAAACACAAACTCACAAAATTCTTAATAAATCTCAAACTTTTGCTAATTTACCCAGTCCGCACTGATAAAATGTCTGCAGTAGTATCTTCTGTATCATTTGAAAGCATAAATTCACCGAAAATTTGTTCACCCCAAATCTGAAAAAATCGACCCATGCCGGCATCACAATTTTTTGTTGATTTTTGACCAAAAACACAAACTAACAAAATTCTTAATAAATCTCTAACTTTTGCTCATTTACCCAGTCCGCACTGATAAAATGTCTGCAGTAGTATCTTATGTATCATTTGAAAGCATAAATTCACCGAAAAATTTTTCACCCCAAATCTGAATAATCGACCCATGCCGGCATCACAATTTTTTGGGGATTTTTGACCAAAAACACAAACTCACAAAATTTGTAATAAATCTCTAACTTTTGCTTATAAACCCAGTCCGCACTGATAAAATGTCTTCAGTAGTATCTTGTGTATCATTTGAAAGCATAAATTCACCGAAAATGTCTTCACCCCAAATCTGAAAAATTTACCCATGCCGGCATCACAGATTTTTTAAATTTTTGACCAAAAACACAAACTCACAAAATTCTTAATAAATCTCAAACTTTTGCTAATTTACCCAGTCCGCACTGATAAAATGTCTGCAGTAGTATCTTCTGTATCATTTGAAAGCATAAATTCACCGAAAATTTGTTCACCCCAAATCTGAAAAATCGACCCGTGCCGGCATCACAATTTTTGGGGGATTTTTGACCAAAAACACAAACTAACAAAATTCTTAATAAATCTCTAACTTTTCCTCATTTACCCAGTCCGCACTGATAAAATGTCTGCAGTAGTATCTTATGTATTATTTGAAAGCATAAATTCACTGAAAAATTGTTCATCCCAAATCTGAAAAATCGACCCATGCCGGCATCACAATTTTTTGGGGATTTTTGACCAAAAACACAAACTCACAAAATTTGTAATAAATCTCTAACTTTTGCTTATATACCCAGTCCGCACTGATAAAATGTCTTCAGTAGTATCTTCTGTATCATTTGAAAGCATAAATTCACCGAAAATTTGTTCACCCCCAATCTGAAAAATTTACCCATGCCGGCATCACAGATTTTTTAAATTTTTGACCAAAAACACAAACTCACAAAATTCTTAATAAATCTCAAACTTTTGCTAATTTACCCAGTCCGCACTGATAAAATGTCTGCAGTAGTATCTTCTGTATCATTTGAAAGCATAAATTCACCGAAAATTTGTTCACCCCAAATCTGAAAAAATCGACCCATGCCGGCATCACAATTTTTTGTTGATTTTTGACCAAAAACACAAACTAACAAAATTCTTAATAAATCTCTAACTTTTGCTCATTTACCCAGTCCGCACTGATAAAATGTCTTCAGTAGTATCTTATGTATCATTTGAAAGCATAAATTCACCGAAAATTTTTTCACCCCAAATCTGAAAAATCGACCCATGCCGGCATCACAATTTTTTGTTGATTTTTGACCAAAAACACAAACTAACAAAATTCTTAATAAATCTCTAACTTTTGCTCATTTACCCAGTCCGCACTGATAAAATGTCTTCAGTAGTATCTTATGTATCATTTGAAAGCATAAATTCACCGAAAAATTTTTCACCCCAAATCTGAAAAATTTACCCATGCCGGCATCACAGATTTTTTAAATTTTTGACCAAAAACACAAACTCACAAAATTCTTAATAAATCTCAAACTTTTGCTCATTTACCCAGTCCGCACTGATAAATGTCTTCATTGGTATCTTCTGTATCATTTGAAAGCATAAATTCACCGAAAATTTGTTCACCCCAATTCTGAAAAATCCACCCATGCCGGCATCACAGATTTTTTTGGATTTTTGGCCCAAAACACAAACTAACAAAATTCTTAATAAATCTCAAACTTTTGCTAATTTACCCAGTCCGCACTGATAAAATGTCTGCAGTAGTATCTTCTGTATCATTTAAAAGCATAAATTCACCGAAAAATTTTTCACCCCAAATCTGAAAAATCGACCCATGCCGGCATCACAATTTTTTGTTGATTTTTGACCAAAAACACAAACTCACAAAATTCTTAATAAATCTCTAACTTTTGCTTATATACCCAGTCCGCACTGATAAAATGTCTTCAGTAGTATCTTATGTATCATTTGAAAGCATAAATTCACTGAAAAATGTTTCACCCCAAATCTGAAAAATCGACCCATGCCGGCATCACAATTTTTTGGGATTTTTGACCAAAAACACAAACTCACAAAATTCGTAATAAATCTCTAACTTTTGCTTATATACCCAGTCCGCACTGATAAAATGTCTTCAGTAGTATCTTGTGTATCATTTGAAAGCATAAATTCACCGAAAATGTCTTCACCCCAAATCTGAAAAATTTACCCATGCCGGCATCACAGATTTTTTAAATTTTTGACCAAAAACACAAACTCACAAAATTCTTAATAAATCTCAAACTTTTGCTAATTTACCCAGTCCGCACTGATAAAATGTCTGCAGTAGTATCTTCTGTATCATTTGAAAGCATAAATTCACCGAAAAATTTTTCACCCTAAATCTGAAAAATTTACCCATGCCGGCATCACAGTTTTTTGGGGATTTTTGACCAAAAACACAAACTCACAAAATTCGTAATAAATCTCTAACTTTTGCTTATATACCCAGTCCGCACTGATAAAATGTCTTCAGTAGTATCTTCTGTATCATTTGAAAGCATAAATTCACCGAAAAATGTCTTCACCCCAAATCTGAAAAATTTACCCATGCCGGCATCACAGATTTTTTAAATTTTTGACCAAAAACACAAACTCACAAAATTCTTAATAAATCTCAAACTTTTGCTAATTTACCCAGTCCGCACTGATAAAATGTCTGCAGTAGTATCTTCTGTATCATTTGAAAGCATAAATTCACCGAAAAATTTTTCACCCTAAATCTGAAAAATTTACCCATGCCGGCATCACAGTTTTTTGGGGATTTTTGACCAAAAACACAAACTAACAAAATTCTTAATAAATCTCTAACTTTTGCTTATATACCCAGTCCGCTGTGATAAAATGTCTTCAGTAGTATCTTCTGTATCATTTGAAAGCATAAATTCACCGAAAAATTTTTCACCCCAAATCTGAAAAATCGACCCATGCCGGCATCACAATTTTTTGGGGATTTTTGACCAAAAACACAAACTCACAAAATTCGTAATAAATCTCAAACTTTTGCTTATATACCCAGTCCGCACTGATAAAATGTCTTCAGTAGTATCTTGTGTATCATTTGAAAGCATAAATTCACCGAAAATGTGTTCACCCCAAATCTGAAAAATTTACCCATGCCGGCATCACAGATTTTTTAAATTTTTGAACAAAAACACAAACTCACAAAATTCTTAATAAATCTCAAACTTTTGCTAATTTACCCAGTCCGCACTGATAAAATGTCTTCAGTAGTATCTTCTGTATCATTTGAAAGCATAAATTCACCGAAAATTTGTTCACCCCAAATCTGAAAAATTTACCCATCCGGCATCACAGAATTTTTAAATTTTTGAACAAAAACACAAACTCACAAAATTCTTAATAAATCTCTAACTTTTGCTTATATACCCAGTCCGCACTGATGAAATGTCTTCAGTAGTATCTTATGTATCATTTGAAAGCATAAATTCACCGAAAATTTGTTCACCCCAAATCTGAAAAATTTACCCATGCCGGCATCACAGTTTTTTTTGGATTTTTGACCAAAAACACAAACTCACAAAATTCTTAATAAATCTCAAACTTTTGCTAATTTACCCAGTCCGCACTGATAAAATGTCTGCAGTAGTATCTTCTGTATCATTTGAAAGCATAAATTCACCGAAAATTTGTTCACCCCAAATCTGAAAAATCGACCCATGCCGGCATCACAATTTTTTGGGGATTTTTGACCAAAAACACAAACTAACAAAATTCTTAATAAATCTCTAACTTTTCCTCATTTACCCAGTCCGCACTGATAAAATGTCTGCAGTAGTATCTTATGTATTATTTGAAAGCATAAATTCACTGAAAAATTTTTCATCCCAAATCTGAAAAATCGACCCATGCCGGCATCACAATTTTTTGGGGATTTTTGACCAAAAACACAAACTCACAAAATTTGTAATAAATCTCTAACTTTTGCTTATATACCCAGTCCGCACTGATAAAATGTCTTCAGTAGTATCTTCTGTATCATTTGAAAGCATAAATTCACCGAAAATTTGTTCACCCCCAATCTGAAAAATTTACCCATGCCGGCATCACAGATTTTTTAAATTTTTGACCAAAAACACAAACTCACAAAATTCTTAATAAATCTCAAACTTTTGCTAATTTACCCAGTCCGCACTGATAAAATGTCTGCAGTAGTATCTTCTGTATCATTTGAAAGCATAAATTCACCGAAAATTTGTTCACCCCAAATCTGAAAAAATCGACCCATGCCGGCATCACAATTTTTTGTTGATTTTTGACCAAAAACACAAACTCACAAAATTCGTAATAAATCTCTAACTTTTGCTTATAAACCCAGTCCGCACTGATAAAATGTCTGCAGTAGTATCTTATGTATCATTTGAAAGCATAAATTCACCGAAAAATTTTTCACCCCAAATCTGAAAAATCGACCCATGCCGGCATCACAATTTTTTTAAATTTTTGACCAAAAACACAAACTCACAAAATTCTTAATAAATCTCAAACTTTTGCTAATTTACCCAGTCCGCACTGATAAAATGTCTGCAGTAGTATCTTCTGTATCATTTGAAAGCATAAATTCACCGAAAAATTTTTCACCCCAAATCTGAAAAATCGACCCATGCCGGCATCACAATTTTTGGGGGATTTTTGACCAAAAACACAAACTCACAAAATTCTTAATAAATCTCTAACTTTTGCTTATATACCCAGTCCGCACTGATAAAATGTCTTCAGTAGTATCTTATGTATCATTTGAAAGCATAAATTCACTGAAAAATTTTTCACCCCAAATCTGAAAAATCGACCCATGCCGGCATCACAATTTTTTGGGGATTTTTGACCAAAAACACAAACTCACAAAATTCGTAATAAATCTCTAACTTTTGCTTATATACCCAGTCCGCACTGATAAAATGTCTTCAGTAGTATCTTGTGTATCATTTGAAAGCATAAATTCACCGAAAATGTCTTCACCCCAAATCTGAAAAATTTACCCATGCCGGCATCACAGATTTTTTAAATTTTTGACCAAAAACACAAACTCACAAAATTCTTAATAAATCTCAAACTTTTGCTAATTTACCCAGTCCGCACTGATAAAATGTCTGCAGTAGTATCTTCTGTATCATTTGAAAGCATAAATTCACCGAAAATTTGGTCACCCCAAATCTGAAAAATCGACCCATGCCGGCATCACAATTTTTGGGGGATTTTTGACCAAAAACACAAACTAACAAAATTCTTAATAAATCTCTAACTTTTGTTTATATACCCAGTCCGCTGTGATAAAATGTCTTCAGTAGTATCTTCTGTATCATTTGAAAGCATAAATTCACCGAAAAATTTTTCACCCCAAATCTGAAAAATCGACCCATGCCGGCATCACAATTTTTTGGGGATTTTTGACCAAAAACACAAACTCACAAAATTCTTAATAAATCTCAAACTTTTGCTTATATACCCAGTCCGCACTGATAAAATGTCTTCAGTAGTATCTTGTGTATCATTTGAAAGCATAAATTCACCGAAAATGTGTTCACCCCAAATCTGAAAAATTTACCCATGCCGGCATCACAGATTTTTTAAATTTTTGAACAAAAACACAAACTCACAAAATTCTTAATAAATCTCAAACTTTTGCTAATTTACCCAGTCCGCACTGATAAAATGTCTTCAGTAGTATCTTCTGTATCATTTGAAAGCATAAATTCACCGAAAATTTGTTCACCCCAAATCTGAAAAATTTACCCATCCGGCATCACAGAATTTTTAAATTTTTGAACAAAAACACAAACTCACAAAATTCTTAATAAATCTCTAACTTTTGCTTATATACCCAGTCCGCACTGATGAAATGTCTTCAGTAGTATCTTATGTATCAGTTGAAAGCATAAATTCACCGAAAATTTGTTCACCCCAAATCTGAAAAATTTACCCATGCCGGCATCACAGTTTTTTTAAATTTTTGACCAAAAACACAAACTCACAAAATTCTTAATAAATCTCAAACTTTTGCTAATTTACCCAGTCCGCACTGATAAAATGTCTGCAGTAGTATCTTCTGTATCATTTGAAAGCATAAATTCACCGAAAATTTGTTCACCCCAAATCTGAAAAATCGACCCATGCCGGCATCACAATTTTTTGGGGATTTTTGACCAAAAACACAAACTAACAAAATTCTTAATAAATCTCTAACTTTTCCTCATTTACCCAGTCCGCACTGATAAAATGTCTGCAGTAGTATCTTATGTATTATTTGAAAGCATAAATTCACTGAAAAATTTTTCATCCCAAATCTGAAAAATCGACCCATGCCGGCATCACAATTTTTTGGGGATTTTTGACCAAAAACACAAACTCACAAAATTTGTAATAAATCTCTAACTTTTGCTTATATACCCAGTCCGCACTGATAAAATGTCTTCAGTAGTATCTTCTGTATCATTTGAAAGCATAAATTCACCGAAAATTTGTTCACCCCCAATCTGAAAAATTTACCCATGCCGGCATCACAGATTTTTTAAATTTTTGACCAAAAACACAAACTCACAAAATTCTTAATAAATCTCAAACTTTTGCTAATTTACCCAGTCCGCACTGATAAAATGTCTGCAGTAGTATCTTCTGTATCATTTGAAAGCATAAATTCACCGAAAATTTGTTCACCCCAAATCTGAAAAAATCGACCCATGCCGGCATCACAATTTTTTGTTGATTTTTGACCAAAAACACAAACTCACAAAATTCGTAATAAATCTCTAACTTTTGCTTATAAACCCAGTCCGCACTGATAAAATGTCTGCAGTAGTATCTTATGTATCATTTGAAAGCATAAATTCACCGAAAAATTTTTCACCCCAAATCTGAAAAATCGACCCATGCCGGCATCACAATTTTTTTAAATTTTTGACCAAAAACACAAACTCACAAAATTCTTAATAAATCTCAAACTTTTGCTAATTTACCCAGTCCGCACTGATAAAATGTCTGCAGTAGTATCTTCTGTATCATTTGAAAGCATAAATTCACCGAAAAATTTTTCACCCCAAATCTGAAAAATCGACCCATGCCGGCATCACAATTTTTGGGGGATTTTTGACCAAAAACACAAACTCACAAAATTCTTAATAAATCTCTAACTTTTGCTTATATACCCAGTCCGCACTGATAAAATGTCTTCAGTAGTATCTTATGTATCATTTGAAAGCATAAATTCACTGAAAAATTTTTCACCCCAAATCTGAAAAATCGACCCATGCCGGCATCACAATTTTTTGGGGATTTTTGACCAAAAACACAAACTCACAAAATTCGTAATAAATCTCTAACTTTTGCTTATATACCCAGTCCGCACTGATAAAATGTCTTCAGTAGTATCTTGTGTATCATTTGAAAGCATAAATTCACCGAAAATGTCTTCACCCCAAATCTGAAAAATTTACCCATGCCGGCATCACAGATTTTTTAAATTTTTGACCAAAAACACAAACTCACAAAATTCTTAATAAATCTCAAACTTTTGCTAATTTACCCAGTCCGCACTGATAAAATGTCTGCAGTAGTATCTTCTGTATCATTTGAAAGCATAAATTCACCGAAAATTTGGTCACCCCAAATCTGAAAAATCGACCCATGCCGGCATCACAATTTTTGGGGGATTTTTGACCAAAAACACAAACTAACAAAATTCTTAATAAATCTCTAACTTTTGCTTATATACCCAGTCCGCTGTGATAAAATGTCTTCAGTAGTATCTTCTGTATCATTTGAAAGCATAAATTCACCGAAAAATTTTTCACCCCAAATCTGAAAAATCGACCCATGCCGGCATCACAATTTTTTGGGGATTTTTGACCAAAAACACAAACTCACAAAATTCTTAATAAATCTCAAACTTTTGCTAATTTACCCAGTCCGCACTGATCAAATGTCTTCAGTAGTATCTTCTGTATCATTTGAAAGCATAAATTCACCGAAAATTTGTTCACCCCAAATCTGAAAAATTTACCCATCCGGCATCACAGAATTTTTAAATTTTTGAACAAAAACACAAACTCACAAAATTCTTAATAAATCTCTAACTTTTGCTTATATACCCAGTCCGCACTGATGAAATGTCTTCAGTAGTATCTTATGTATCATTTGAAAGCATAAATTCACCGAAAATTTGTTCACCCCAAATCTGAAAAATTTACCCATGCCGGCATCACAGATTTTTTAAATTTTTGACCAAAAACACAAACTCACAAAATTCTTAATAAATCTCAAACTTTTGCTAATTTACCCAGTCCGCACTGATAAAATGTCTGCAGTAGTATCTTCTGTATCATTTGAAAGCATAAATTCACCGAAAATTTGTTCACCCCAAATCTGAAAAATCGACCCATGCCGGCATCACAATTTTTGGGGGATTTTTGACCAAAAACACAAACTAACAAAATTCTTAATAAATCTCTATCTTTTGCTTATATACCCAGTCCGCACTGATAAAATGTCTTCAGTAGTATCTTCTGTATCATTTGAAAGCATAAATTCACCGAAAAATTTTTCACCCCAAATCTGAAAAATCGACCCGTGCCGGCATCACAATTTTTTGTTGATTTTTGACCAAAAACACAAACTAACAAAATTCTTAATAAATCTCTAACTTTTGCTCATTTACCCAGTCCGCACTGATAAAATGTCTTCAGTAGTATCTTATGTATCATTTGAAAGCATAAATTCACCGAAAAATTTTTCACCCCAAATCTGAAAAATTTACCCATGCCGGCATCACAGATTTTTTAAATTTTTGACCAAAAACACAAACTCACAAAATTCTTAATAAATCTCAAACTTTTGCTCATTTACCCAGTCCGCACTGATAAATGTCTTCATTGGTATCTTCTGTATCATTTGAAAGCATAAATTCACAGAAAATTTGTTCACCCCAATTCTGAAAAATCCACCTATGCCGGCATCACAGATTTTTTTGGATTTTTGGCCCAAAACACAAACTAACAAAATTCTTAATAAATCTCAAACTTTTGCTAATTTACCCAGTCCGCACTGATAAAATGTCTTCAGTAGTATCTTCTGCATCATTTGAAAGCATAAATTCACCGAAAATTTGTTCACCCCAAATCTGAAAAATCGACCCATGCCGGCATCACAGATTTTTTTGGATTTTTGACCAAAAACACAAACTCACTAAATTCTTAATAAATCTCAAACTTTTGCTCATTTACCCAGTCCGCACTGATAAAATGTCTTCAGTAGTGTCTTCTGTATCATTTGAAAGCATAAATTCACCGAAAATTTGTTCACCCCAAATCTGAAAAATTTACCCATGCCAGCATCACAGATTTTTTAAATTTTTGACCAAAAACACAAACTCACAAAATTCTTAATAAATCTCAAACTTTTGCTAATTTACCCAGTCCGCACTGATAAAATGTCTGCAGTAGTATCTTCTGTATCATTTGAAAGCATAAATTCACCGAAAATTTGTTCACCCCAAATCTGAAAAATCGACCCATGCCGGCATCACAGATTTTGTGGGGATTTTTGACCAAAAACACAAACTAACAAAATTCTTAATAAATCTCAAACTTTTGCTAATTTACCCAGTCCGCACTGATAAAATGTCTTCAGTAGTATCTTCTGCATCATTTGAAAGCATAAGTTCACCGAAAATTTGTTCACCCCAAATCTGAAAAATCGACCCATGCCGGCATCACAGATTTTTTTGGATTTTTGACCAAAAACACAAACTCACTAAATTCTTAATAAATCAAACTTTTGCTCATTTACCCAGTCCGCACTGATAAAATGTCTTCAGTAGTATCTTCTGTATCATTTGAAAGCATAAATTCACCGAAAATTTGTTCACCCCAAATCTGAAAAATCGACCCATGCCGGCATCACAGATTTTGTGGGGATTTTTGACCAAAAACACAAACTAACAAAATTCTTAATAAATCTCAAACTTTTGCTAATTTACCCAGTCCGCACTGATAAAATGTCTTCAGTAGTATCTTCTGCATCATTTGAAAGCATAAATTCACCGAAAATTTGTTCACCCCAAATCTGAAAAATCGACCCATGCCGGCATCACAGTTTTTTTTGGATTTTTGACCAAAAACACAAACTCACTAAATTCTTAATAAATCTCAAACTTTTGCTCATTTACCCAGTCCGCACTGATAAAATGTCTTCAGTAGTATCTTCTGTATCATTTGAAAGCATAAATTCACCGAAAATTTGTTCACCCCAAATCTGAAAAATCGACCCATGCCGGCATCACAGATTTTTTGGGATTTTTGGCCAAAAACACAAACTCACAAAATTCTTAATAAATCTCAAACTTTTGCTAATTTACCCAGTCCGCACTGATAACATGTCTTCAGTAGTATCTTCTGTATCATTTGAAAGCATAAAATCACAGAAATTTTGTTCACCCCAAATCTGAAAAATCGACCCGTGCCGGCATCACAGATTTACTGGGATTTTTGGCCAAAAACACAAACTCACTAAATTCTGAATAAATCTCAAACTTTTGCTAAGTTACCCAGTCCGCACTGATAAAAAGTCTTCAGTAGTATCTTCTGTATCATTTGAAAGCATAAAATCACAGAAATTTTGTTCACCCCAAATCTGAAAAATCGACCCATGCCGGCATCACAGTTTTTTTTGGATTTTTGGCCAAAAACACAAACTCACTAAATTCTTAATAAATCTCAAACTTTTGCTAAGTTACCCAGTCCACACTGATAAAATGTCTTCAGTTGTATCTACTGTATCATTTGAAATCATAAATTCACCGAAAATTTGTTTACCCTAAAACTGAAAAATCGACCCATGCTGGCATCACAGATTTTATTTTTTGATTTTTGACCAAAAACACAAACTCACAAAATTCTTAATAAATCTCAAACTTTCGCTATTTTACCCAGTCCGCACTGATAAATGTCTTCATTGGTATCTTCTGTATCATTTGAAAGCATAAATTCACAGAAAATTTGTTCACCCCAATTCTGAAAAATCCACCCATGCCGGCATCACAGATTTTTTTGGATTTTTGGCCCAAAACACAAACTCACAAAATTCTTAATAAATCTCAAACTTTTGCTAAGTTACCCAGTCCGCACTGATAAAATGTCTTCAGTAGTGTCTACTGTATCATTTGAAATCATAAATTCACTGAAAATTTGTTCACCCCAAATCTGAAAAATCGACCCATGTTGGCACCACAGATTTTGTTTGGATTTTTGACCAAAAACACAAACTCACTAAATTCCTAATAAATCTCAAACTTTTGCTAATTTACCCAGTCCGCACTGATAAAATGTCTTCAGTAGTATCTTCTGTATCATTTGAAAGCATAAATTCACCGAAAATTTGTTCACCCCAAATCTGAAAAATCGACCCATGCCGGCATCACAGATTGTTTTGGATTTTTGACCAAAAACACAAACTCACAAAATTCTTTTAAAATCTCAAAGTTTCGCTTATATACCCTGTCCGCACTGATTAAACGTCTTCAGTAGTATCTTCTGTATCATTTGAAAGCATAAATTCACAGAAATTTTGTTCACCCCAAATCTGAAAAATCAAGCTATGCCGGCATCACAGATCTTTTTGGATTTTTGACCAAAAACACAAACTCACAAAATTCTTTTAAAATCTCAAAGTTTCGCTAATTTACCCAGTCCGCACTGATAAAATGTCTTCAGTAGTATCTTATGTATCATTTGAAAGCATAAATTCACCGAAAATTTGTTCACCCCAAATCTGAAAAATAGACCCATGCCGGCATCACAATTTTTTGTTGATTTTTGACCAAAAACACAAACTAACAAAATTCTTAATAAATCTGAAACTTTTGCTCATTTACCCAGTCCGCACTGATAAAATGTCTTCAGTAGTATCTTATGTATCATTTGAAAGCATAAATTCACCGAAAAATTTTTCACCCCAAATCTGAAAAATCGACCAATGCCGGCATCACAATTTTTTGGGGATTTTTGACCAAAAACACAAACTCACAAAATTCGTAATAAATCTCAAACTTTTGCTAATTTACCCAGTCCGCACTGATTAAATGTCTTCAGTAGTATCTTCTGTATCATTTGAAAGCATAAATTCACAGAAATTTTATTCACCCCATATCTGAAAAATCCACCCATGCCGGCATCACTGATTTTTTTGAATTTTTGACCAAAAACACAAACTCACAAAATTCTTTTAAAATCTCAAAGTTTCGCTTATATACCCTGTCCGCACTGATTAAACGTCTTCAGTAGTATCACAAAATTCTACTTATAACTAGTATCGTTTAAAATGACACCACCTAAAACTAGCAATAAGACACTTCAGATGCTTAGGATACAAAACGGATCCGGGTCATTTTATGTGACCCGGATTCCGGTTCATTTCATATGACCCGGAATCCGGGTCAAATTATTTTGACCTGGATTCCGGGTCATATGAAATGACCCGGATTCCGGGTCATCTGAAATTACCAGGAATCCGGGTAATTTCAAATAAATCTAGAAAAATTAGAAAATTCTCAATAAATCAAAAAAAAGGTTGGTTGTTAACCCAGTCTCAACTGATCAAATGTCTTCAGTAGTCCGTTCTGTATCATTTGGAACAATAAAAACAGCGGAAATTTTTTGACCTCAATTTTGATTTTGTTTTTACAAGCTTCTGCTTATCAAAACTAGCAATAAGACACTTCAGATGCTTAAAGTCACCTGGAAATAGAATTTTTTTTCTTTCAAACATAAGAGTATATGCTTACGAACAATAAAACAATTTTTTTAGTAGTTGTTTGTCACGATTTATATGTTTAAAAAATATAAAGTACAAAACAAACGGTGACTAAAAGAAAGTGTGTTTATCTTTTAATATCTGCAGAGTGATGTGTCATCGCCAGCCCATGCCTTAATAGACCCGGAGCCATTCTATAATGCATGTCTGTACGATTGGTGCACCTGCCAAATGCAAGATAAATGCCTCTGTGATGTTCTCTCAGCTTATGCACACAGAGCAAGGGAAAAAGGAATCACGTTAGATTGGCAGAGAGAAAATTATTGTGGTGAGTAAAATCCCCTAGGCGTGACAGTTGTGTCCTTAAGCGAGACACTTAACCATTGCTTCGTCCTTCGGATGGGATGTCAAGCCGTTGGTCCCATGTGTTGTGTAACGCATGTAACAGAACCCAGTGCACTTAGATTTATTTGAAATGACCCGGATTCTGGCTCGTTTCATATGACTCGGAATCCGGGTCATTTCAGATGACCCGGAATCCGGGTCAAAAGAATTTGACCCGGAATCCGGGTCATTTTATGTGACCCGGATTCCGGGTCATTTCAGATGACCCGGAATCCGGGTCAAAACAATTTGACCCGGATTCTGGGTCATTTAAGATGACCCAGATTCCGGGTCATTTAAGATGACCCGAGTCCGGGTCAAATTGTTTTGACCTGGATTCCGGGTCATCTGAAATGACCCGGATTCCGGGTCATTTCAAATAAATCTAAAAAACATAGAAAATTCTCAATAAATCAAAAAAATGTTGGTTGTTAACCCAGTTTCAACTGATCAAGTCCTCAGTAGTCCGTTCTGTATCATTTGGAACAATAAAATCAGCGGAAATTTTTTGACCTCAATTTTGATTTTTTTTTACAAGCTTCTGCTTATAAAACAGCCCTAAAATCTTTATATAATTGTAACAAGATTTTAGGGCTGTTTACTGCTTACTACAACTTCATGTTATTTTTTCTTTACTCCATAGGTCTATGTTATTGTCAATATTTTTATGGATGTATGGAAATAAATGAGTATTAGAAATTAGTTGAATTGAACTCCATGTACAGCGCTTACAAAATACTGTACAATTTACAAGACCGACAAAATATAAACAATGAGATACACACATGCGAGTCAATGAACAATATCACACCGCAAGAAAAGGATATAGATATCATCTTAAAAATGGAAAAGATACAAAGATTCGAAGATAATGTCTTTTAAAAAAGAAATGCTTTGAGTTGAGTTGCTGACTGCAATTATTAAGAATTAAATAATGTCTTATTTTTCCTGCAGCCATTTCTTGTCCGAGAGGAGCCTACTATGCAGAATGCACCCCGCCATGTGAAGTTACTTGTCAATCAATCAATTCACTAGAGGCTCAAGAATGTGTACAATCACAATGTGTACCTGGATGTAAATGCCCTGCTGGAATGGTGCTACATGACTTTGAATGTATTAGTATAAGTGACTGCCCTGAACAATGAATGCAACAGTCATCCACTGGGTAAAAATGGGATACAGTGGGAGTTATCAATGATTTAGGCATTAATCAACTGGGTATAAATGGGATACAGTGGGAGTTATCAATGATTTAGGCATTCACCAACTGGGTATAAATGGGATACAGTGGGAGTTATCAATGATTTAGGCATTAATCAACTGGGTATAAATGGGATACAGTGGGAGTTATCAATGATTTAGGCATTAATCAACTGGGTATAAATGGGATACAGTGGGAGTTATCAATGATTTAGGCATTAATCAACTGGGTATAAATGGGATACAGTGGGAGTTATCAATGATTTAGGCATTAATCAACTGGGTATAAATGGGATACAGTGGGAGTTATCAATGAGTTAGGCATTCACCAACTGGGTATAAATGGGATACAGTGGGAGTTATTAAAGGCACTGTACACATTTGGAAATTGTCAAAGACCAGTGTTGTCACTTTGTGTATCCCATCATAAGCATAAAATAACAAGCCTGTGAAAATTTGGGCTCAATTGGTCATCAAAGTTATGAGAAAATTATGAAAGAAAAAACACCCTTGTCACACGAAGTTGTGTGCTTTCTGATGCTCGATTTCGAGACCTCAAATTCTAAACTTGAAGTCTCAAAATCAAATTCGTGGAAAATTACTTCTTTCTCGAGAACTACATCACTTCAGAGGGAGCTGTTTCTCACAATGTTTTGTACTATCAACCTCTCCCCATTACTTGTAATCAAGAATAGTTTTATGATGATAACTATTTTGAGTAATTACCAATAGTGTCCCCTGCCTTTAATGATTTAGGCATTTACCAATTGGGTAAAAATGGGATACAGTGCAGTTATCAATGATTTAGACATTAACCATACAATTGGGTATAAATGGGATACAGTGGGAGTTATCAATGATTTAGGCATTCACACACTAGGTACAACTGGGAAACAGTGGAAGTTATCAATAGGTAACTACAGGGTGTGTTTGTGAAACTACCAGTTTGGTGATAGTATATAGCTCAAGTTCCATGGGGTACTCTGGGAGAACCACTGGGGATGTAGTGGGAATCTAGGTGACACTGGGTATAAAAATATGTAATGAATATACCATACATCTGGGTGACACTAGGAACCACTGGGGATGTAGTGGGTACATCTAGGTGACACTGGGTATAAATATATGTAATGAATATACCATACATCTGGGTGACACTAGGAACCACTGGGGATGTAGTGGGTACATCTGGGTGACACTGGGTATAAATATATGTAATGAATATACCATACATCTGGTTGACATTGGGAACCACTGGGGATGTAGTGGGTACATCTAGGTGACACTGGGTATAAATATATGTAATGAATATACCATACATCTGGTTGACATTGGGAACCACTGGGGATGTAGTGGGTACATCTAGGTGACACTGGGTATAAATATATGTAATGAATATACCATACATCTGGTTCACATTGGGAACCACTGGGGATGTAGTGGGTACATATGAGTATAAATACATGAAGTGTATACCTGGTGTATATTGGGACTTACTTATAACTGTTAAAGGATAAAGGTCTTTGAAGGATGTTTGTTGTAATATTTAGAATTAAATGGATTTATTCCTAGCTGTGGTTTAATTTGATTGGATCTTAAATCCTCATCATGGTGCACACATGAGCCTGTTTAACACGAATCTTTTTACTTTTTATATTGAACAATATCATGTAAAATGTATAGGTACTGCAGTGTATAATACTTGGAGGTTTAGCAGAGCGACCAATCTAAAGGAAAATGTAACCCATTCAAACACAATGCATTGATTTGAAGATGGATATTCTTACTTAATATACCTTTATCATGGTGCCGCCATCTTGAATGTCTCCCCTTGATATCATTGTTACCAAACCGAGGCTGCAAGAACAAAATAGTCTGGTTCCTATTTGCAAAATGATTATTAGCATTCATTATTGTTATTCGATACGAGGAACATGACCAAGATGGAGACAGCATGATAAAGGTCTGTTGATTCACTGCTCTGCTACCCTTGGGTTTCAGTGCGGCCATTACATGTATGTCAAAACAGCCTAACTCCAAAAATTAATAATAATAATAATAAACAAGCATTTCTATAGCGCCCCACGAAGAACGGAGCGCTTTACAAAGAAGAGGAACAAAGAAAACAGTGAATCACAGAAACAAATGAGTTTTCAATTTCCGCTTGAAAACAGACAAAGACGGCGCTTCACGAAAACTGTTCGGAAGTTCATTCCAAAGACGAGCCGCGGTAGATGTGAAAGTCATGTCACCAGCTTTCTTGTACGATCTTTGGACAACAAGCCGGGTCCGCTCAGTGGAGGAGCGCAGTCTTGGTTTGTGTTCAGCGGAACCAGTGTTCTAGAGTTGAGTCATGACAGAAAGTTAACTAGGGGCAAGGTTGTCGATAGCCTTGTAGACATTACACTTTTGAGAAAAGCAAGTACAAATTTAAGCCGTGTTGCCATAAAATGGGATAAAAGTGTAAAAAGGGGCCAAGATACGACATGTTTTTTTGAACAAGCATACATTAGTATAATTATATGCCCGTGAAACTTTGAAATGAAAATACACTCTCAATTTACCCAGAAATGGTCTTATATAAGAAACAAACATTTTCGGATTGGGCTGTTCTGCCACGAAAGGGCCAAGTCGATAACATGCTGTAAATTATTTTTTGTGTGGTTAGAATCATTCATGTGAACATTATGCTGGGCAGGAACAATTGATCATTATAATGTGATTGTAAGGGTTTATGTATTTAAAAAAAACTTACTCTATATAAACTTGATTTGGGGCTATATTAATCAAAGAAAAAATGACTAGAGTGTGACTCAAACCAACGACCTCTGGATTAACGTGTCGGTGCTCTACCAACTGAGCTGTCTAGCCCTATGTTGGCGATCTCCCTTCTGGTTTATAATATTTGACACAAGATTAAACTTGTAAGAATGCTTTAATGTTGCACAACCATGAATTAACTACCTGGCAGTGTTTGTCAGTTGTAATTATTTTATTTTTGAAAAACCCTCTCTCAGTTTAAAGGAGCAATACAAAACATTGGCTAATAATCAGTATTTGTTCTTATCCTCTATCCAGGTGTTGTCATGGTGATATGTGTGCTATTATTAAACAAACGTTTTTAAGGGTTTGATTCCCGGCTGTCTTCCACACGATGGTGCTGCATATATATATATGTTGGGCGCGATCGGTCAATCTGCGCGATCAACCGATCGCGCTGCGCTATTGAACGATCAAATTAAGATCAATTGGTCGCGCAGCAATCGGTCGATCGCGCAACAATCGGTCGATCGCGCAACAATCGGTCGATCGCGCAATGACATCTTTGCGCGATTGACCGATTGCGCTACGAGTATTTTTTCCCGTTATCAGTGGATCGCGCAGGAAAGGCTTTGCGCGATCTACCGATCGTGCAGGAATGGGTTTGCGCGATCGACCGATAGTGCAGGAAAAGTTTTGCGCGCTCAACCGATCGTGCAGGAAAAGTTTTGCGCGATCTACCGATCGTGCAGGAATGGGTTTGCGCGATCGACCGATCGTGCAGGAATGGTTTCGCGCGTTCGACCGATCGTGCAGGTAAAGTATTCCTTGGGGCGATTTCTCAAAGCAATAAAATTCATAGCAGGACAAATTTTCAGTATCACCATAGTGATTTATATAGTGACGTCACACTACGATTGATTTGCAGGTACAATCAATGTTACATCTTCGTGAATTCGGCCCCTGAACATCAGCCGATCGCGCCAAACCAATCCTGCACAATCGGCCGATCACTCATAACCATTCCTGCACAATCGGCCGATCGCGCAAAATCATTCCTGCACAATCGGCCGATCGCGCAAAACCATTCCTGCACAATCGGCCGATCACTCATAACCATTCCTGCACAATCGGCCGATCGCGCAAAATCATTCCTGCACAATCGGCCGATCGCGCCGAGCCATTCTCGCACGATCGGTTGATCGCGCATGTTCGTTTCCGAAATGTTGCGCGATCGACCGATTGTTGCGCGATCGACCGATTGTTGCGCGATCGACCGATTGTTGCGCGATTGACCGATTGTTGCGCGATCGACCGATTGTTGCGCGATCGACCGATTGCTGCGCGATCGACCGACTGCTGCGCGACCAATAGATATTTCAATAGCGCAGCGCGATCGGTCGATAGCGCAGCGCGATCAATCGATCGCGCAGATTGACCGATCGCGCCCAACATATATATATAAATATATATATAATGTGAGATTACTCACATTTAAGTTATACCTGCACCTCTAAGTTATGATGTGCCTTTATAAACAGGCTATATTTTGAAATATTGTAAACAAGTAAACTGAAAACAATTAACCAAAACTATTTTTGGAGAGACTTTTACAAAAAATGTTGTGGTGCTTTTACATACTTGATATAAGGATCTCATTGTACATAGGCGATCTTTAATAGTTCTTCAAAGTAATCTTTAATGTTTGTGATGGAGATTTCTTTTTGACCATGTCTTTTAAAAAAAAAACAGATAAGGATTATTTGGGGATCCCCTAAATGGTTAGAAGTAATCCTTGCTTTATTCGTTTAATATTTATTTTCTTTAAAATCTAGAAAGACCTAAAAACATTTGTAATCATCGTACCTCCATTCCCAATGTAGAAGACAAATTAATAATGACAATTAATGAATCTGTCGACACTGAATACAAATAACAATCAAATTGATCAGCAAATTGATGATTGGCTTGAAATCATGGAAGATTAGACTACATTCCAACTGTCTTGACTTATTATTGTTTTAAAGACACTGGACACTATTGGTAAATTGTCAAAGACTAGTAGTCGCAGTTGGTGTATCTCAACATATGCATAAAATAACAAACCTGTGAAAATTTGAGCTGAATTGGCCGTCGAAGAACCTTGTCCGCACCATGGCCACAAGAAGTTGTGTGCTTTCAGATGCTTGATTTCGAGACCTCGAATTCCAAATCTGAGGTCTGAAAAAATTACTTCTTTTTTTAGAAAACTACAAGTTCAGATGGAGCCGTTTTACACATTGTTTATACTATCAACCTCTCCCCATTACTCATTTACCAAGTAAGGATTTATGCTAATAATTATTTTTAGTAATTAGGCCCTACCAATAATGTCCAGTGTCTTAAATTCACACAAACATTCTCCAAAACGCATCCTTGCGGAACATTCTTATCCTATAGCGTTGTATACAAAAACTTTCCTTGCATGATCTTTTAAATTTCCACGTGGAAACGTTTTGTTATCCTTTGGTTTTGTTTTTTTCCTTTCGTTGGTCTCCACAGAAGTTATCTAAACTAAGCCCAATTGAAATATCAATTAAATCTCATATCAAAAGGCAAATTGTACAATGCTTTAAAGTTATGTGATTATTTGATCTGGCATATACATGTATCATCTCATATCAGTCATCTAGAACTTGTTGGGTTTTTTTAGTACATTTTAACTCGTTATTATTCATTTCAATTTTACTGTAAAATGCTGTATTAAAATTTTGGTATTCTTTACAACATTAAATGATCAACATTTTGAAATATTTTCAGTTTGAAGGAAATCCGTAAGTCCTAAAATGCTTGTGTGTTAAAGTTTGATTGTGTTGGGCGCGATCAGTCAATTTGCGCGATCAACCGATCGCGCTGCGCTATTGAACGATCAAATTAAGATCAATGTTGTGCAGGAAAAGTTTTGCGCGATCAACCGATCGTGCAGGGAAAAGTTTTTCCTTAGGGCGATTTCTCAAAGCAATAAAATTCATAGCAGGACAAATTTTCAGTATCACCATAGTGATTTATATAGTGACGTCACACTACGATTGATTTGCAGTTACAATCAATGTTACATCTTTGTGAATTCGGCCCCTGAACATCAGCCGATCGCGCCAAACAATTCCTGCACAATCGGCCGATCGCGCAAAACCATTCCTGCACAATCGGCCGATCACTCATAACCATTCCTGCACAATCGGCCGATCGCGCAACAATCGGTCGATCGCGCAATGACATCTTTGCGCGATTGATCGATTGCGCTACGAGTATTTTTTCCCGTTATCAGCGGATCGCGCAGGAAAGGCTTTGCGCGATCTACCGATCGTGCAGGAATGGGTTTGCGCGATCGACCGATAGTGCAGGAAAAGTTTTGCGCGATCAACCGATCGTGCAGGGAAAAGTTTTGCGCGATCTACCGATCATGCAGGAATGGGTTTGCGCGATCGACCGATCGTGCAGGAATGGTTTCGCGCGTTCGACCGATCGTGCAGGTAAACTATTCCTTAGGGCGATTTCTCAAAGCAATAAAATTCATAGCAGGACAAATTTTCAGTATCACCATAGTGATTTATATAGTGACGTCACACTACGATTGATTTGCAGTTACAATCAATGTTACATCGCGCCAAACAATTCCTGCACAATCTGCCGATCGCAAAAACCATTCCTGCACAATCGGCCGATCACTCATAACCATTCCTGCACAATCGACCGATCGCGCAAAATCATTCCTGCACAATCGGCCGATCGCGCCGAGCCATTCCCGCACGATCGGTTGATCGCGCATGTTCGTTGCCGAATGTTGCGCGATCGACCGATTGTTGCGCGATCGACCGATTGCTGCGCGATCGACCGATTGCTGCGCGATCGACCGATTGCTGCGCGACCAATAGATATTTCAATAGCGCAGCGCGATCGGTCGATAGCGCAGCGCGATCGGTTGATCGCGCAGATTGACCGATCGCGCCCAACAATTATAATTTCATTAAGAGTTACGCATTTTTTTCAAGCATTTTTGGAACCCTTGTGTTCTTACATATTTCTCTAGCTTAGCATGAAATTCCTGCCTCAATTTAAGACAGGATTACCAACAAAAATTTCCAAATGATTTTCAGGCTGGATGAGCAAACATCAGCTGAATACAGTAACAAGCAATATGCAACAAATGGAATGTTTGTTGGTAATCCTGTTTTTATCAAGGAAGAAATTTCATGCTAAGCAAACGTTTGTGCTTAGCAGCTCTACTAAATTGAGTCCTGACGTCATCTTCTGAACAACCTTGGATGTGCCACAGGTGGACAATGTAACAGCGCTTTATTCAGTGAAGTGCGCATTTTAGGCAACGCGGCGGCGTTTACAAGTAAACCAATTTTGACCACCAAAATGGTGAGCGTGGCACAATCGCTGCATGTGCAAGCAGGCAAGGGGCCATAATAGGAAGGGGCCGGGGGCTGTCCCCACCACCCCCCCCCCCCCTCCGGAAGGGGCCGGGCGCACATCCCCACCCTCCCCCTTTTTGTTTTTACTTATATATATTTTCAAGCCTGCCCCCACCAACTTAATTTGCCACTGGTTTTTAAACAAACTTGAATGCGAAGTAACCCTAAATCCTGTTATAGTAGTTTTGCGAGTATACAAACATGTTATATCTCTTGTGATGGAGTGTTGGCTCTGAAAAGAGCCGGTGTGGTCTTGACTTTTCGAAAAGAGTACTCTTGTCTTCAGCCATTCTACTAAAGACGAACAGAGTAAACTGTTAGAAACATCCGAGACCACATCGCCAACAGACATACATGGTTGTACCCGCAAGGGTACGATATTATTTAGTATTTATATAAAGTTATGAGCCCGCCAACCACACAACCAATCAGAGCACTGATTGACTTACACTGGATCCTCTGAACCCCTATAAATAAGCCCACTCTTCTCTTACCTCTTCAGTCTCCTGACGATGGCTAGAGCAAGCTAGTCGAAACGTTGAGACCATTTCAGAACTGACTCCGCGGCAGTAGAGTTAATTACGATCATATAAGCTAAAGTAGTAGTCCAGTCTATATTCTATACCATACTTAAATAGACCACGTTTTCATTACATTGTTCCTCATTATCTGAAAAACTACAGCACCTTAGAAAGTAATATGAATAAATTTTTGAGGGATTCGTTTTAGCACCATTGTCTTCAAAGTGCGTAGCCTAAGTTTAGCGTAAACATGTGGACACAACTATTTAGTATTTTTTAGAGTAAACTTCAAGCTATGGATATCGGTAACATTATCAGGGAAGGGGGGCTCACTTCATGTAAACCGTTGCTGCTCAGTACATCCCGATATGTGAAGACTGTGCAGTTACTCACCAGAACCAGACATTGTGGATTGTGTTAAAAGAAAAAGTACCCCAAAAGTGTACCCAAACATGATGGCTGAGTTCGGGCGGTGTGTTCTTGGCCCGAGTGCGCTGTTCTCACGCCTGAACGATGAGAATATGACCCGAGAATGATTCACTCGGAACACTAGATCACACACCACCTTTCATCGGGGGTTTCGGGAACAACACTTTACAAAATGGCAGCACAACATCAAGAGAATAAGTAAATTAGATGCAAAATGACTCTCAAATAGATTGTTAAATTTAAAGTTGAAAGTTAATAGTCATCCCAAAGAAAATAATGAAAGTGTGGTCTCTTTTCTACTGTCGGGTTTCCAACTGTTAAACAACATCCTATTTAACTGACGAACCATATTGTCACATGACCAGTACCGAACCTCTTTTCGTGGCGCTTTTATCACATCGTCGTTTGAGCGGATGAAACAAGAACAGCGATCCGTCTTGTTCTCGCGAGCACCCAAGAACACACCGCCCGAACTCGGCCTATGATTCTCGAAAATCCACAATGGACCTTATGCATTGACGTCATCCAGCGGCCACCTTGGTGAAAAAACGGTGACGAAACAATCGAAACGCACAGATTTGTACGCGCGGCGCACAGGATTGCACATTGAACAACCTCCTTTTGACCTGTAGGTGAGGGCGCCCTACTGAAGTGACGTCATGTGCATAAGGTCTATCCAGGCGCGCACCGGGCGGCGCACTGGTGTTGAGCACTGCGCGCCACTGCTGCGGTGTACATGTGACTAGTTTTGTGCAGAAAGATATGAGGAAATCATGTTTGTTTTCACACTTTATGGAAGTAAATTTTTATCCTCAACGCCTTACACAATGTCCTTGCCAGGACATCATGATATACTAATGAAGATCACTGACCACAAATATTTGCAACTAAATAGAAACCGAATCATCTTGAAAACGGTGCTTGTCTTAGGTACAGCGACGCGGAAACTGCATATAATTATAGTTGACATCGGCAGAGTATTTTGTCACAATTTCAGTATTTTACTCTGTGCTTAATTTAAAAAAAAAATCAAGAATGTATTAAATCGTCATACATGCAGCCATCTCAAAGAAATCACATAGATTGTCGAGGAAGTTAAATTTCCATATAAAGTGAGAAGGGAAACGATTTTCTCGTGTCTTTGTGCACAAAATATTAGGCACAAGTTCACCGCAGCAGTGACGCGCGGCGCCCACTGACCAATATTTGCAACTAAATAGAAACCGAATCATCTTAAAACGGTGAATGTCTTGGGTGAGTTAGAGGAAAAAGACACGTAAACTGCATAAAAGTCGCTAAAATGCGTTACATTTTGTCAGAATTTCAGTATTTTACTTTGTGCTTAATTTAAACAACAAAATTATCAAGAATGTAGTACATCGTTGTATCATGTAAACCATGTCAGGGTAAATTGCATAGATTGTTAGAGGAAGACATTCAATTTCCCTAAAAAGTGAAAAAGAACGATTTTATCATGTTTTTTTATGCACAAAAATAGGCACAAAGACACACCGCATCGTGGCGCGCGGCACCCAGCACTTGCACGCCTGGATTTGTCTATAATTATTCTCCATTCTCATCCATATCTATAGAATGTTTTAATTCTATATCTAAGTTCTCATCAAAAGAATTATACAAATATTGAGTGGCTCCGAGTGGAATGGGAGGAATAACATCGCAAGGTAAAATTTGGACTGTTCCATTTCACGAGGCGAAGCCGAGTGAAATGGAACAGTCCAAATTTTACCGAGCGGTAATAATTATTCCTTCCATTCCACGAATTAAAGCCACTCAATATTTGTTTTAGATAACTGACATAGATCCTTGTCATTTGAAGTATTTTTTAAAGTATAACATTATGAAAAATCACACAAATTACTGACAACCAATATTCATATAGCGCCGCGGAGCGGCAACAATGCACAAATCGGATCACAACCTTTTGCGCAGGTGCTCCTTTGTTTTAGCAGCGGCGCGGCGGCGCTGTACTGCTTAAAAACATTGGGAACAAGAATGATTCTAACTGTTGAATGGGAAATGCTATTCCCCATAGGCGAATAGGTCTTTTTGATCGCCGGTGCGGAATGGAGTAATAGTGAATGTCACGTGAAGTAAGTTCCACCAATCAAATGACAAGGATCTGTATGTCAGTTATATAAAGCTATGCGCCCACACGGCTTCAAAACATTAGTGCGTGTTTAGCGGGATGTTATTATTATCGGTTTATTAAAACACATTCAAACATCGCAGCTACAAGCTGAATGTTAGCGCTCTAGTCAATATATATAGCTCTACGTCCTCATCTAGTTTCTGTTTCCATAAACAGTGAAAAGGAACAACTTCCTTTCTTTGAACTTTGATTGGCTGGTTGCGCAGGAACGAAAAAAAGTTTAACTTTTACTTTTAATGGTCAGGAACCATGACAAACAAATATTGAAAACGTTTTTTATAAAACACATAAGAATTGGTCACGTGATATTGTCGGGATCTCGACAAAAACTAATTTTGACCACTTTATCACTGCTACTAATAATTGGCGGACTTTTACGAGCACGGCTCGGACGAAAGCTTGTAACTTTCTCGACCCCCATCAAATCAATATCAATATTGTTGGGTCAAATCGGCCAAAAATCTGACATAGCATTTTTAACGGTAAGCAAGTTTGCGTGCTTTCTGTAGCAGAAAAATTTGCTTAAGCCTTAGCGTATTTCACAGGTTAGCAGAAAAAAACGGGCGGCCATTATTGCGTGTTTACCGTGGATTTGCATTGTGATGTCATTTATGTTCGTGCGGTAAGCACCGGAAGATTAGCATACCCTTTCGTGTGCTTACGGTTGGCAGCGCTATGAAATAGAAATTGCACAGTAAGCAAAAAATCGGCCGCTAAGCAGCGCTATGAAAATGGGCCCTGGTCTAATTTGGTTATTAACCATAGATACAGAACTAAAATAATATATCTATGTTATTAACTTACGCGCAATGTACCTGCTCTAATTTGGTTTAAAACAGACCAATCATAAAGTCTGTGTGTAGTGCAAACTACCACCATTAACTAGCATAGCGCCCTCTTTGTTGTGTTGTTGCACTAACACAGTCCACACGCTCCATCATTAAATACCAAAAGAACAACTTGGTTTCGTATCCAAAATGTTCGACCCCATGAGTAGCTTGTGTACGAAACAACTTCTGTTGTAGACAACCCGGGTATATCATGTGAGTGTGAGAACTGCAACAAGTTGTCAAATTTCTCTTCTTTTCTCATCACATTTGCTGTACTGCCTGTGGAGTGTTATTTCCTCGATAGAAATATGCCACCGAAGAAGAAGAACAAGAAGAAGAAGCAGTGCAATGGTTTTTATATGTACATGATGGATAAGAAACGAGGTTTTGAGATGGAATGTGATGTGGCAAAGATCTGACAACGCGATCCCCCAGTTGGCTCATCCAGGATGGAAGGTAGGCTTGAATTTCTTCTTGAAAAGACCTTTGGTGGATTTCACAAAGAGTTAAGACTAGACTTATCTTGCGTTAGGACGAGCTACTCATTCTAACTTAAGACTAGCCACACGTTTTGTGTATCTCCTAGGTGTAGGACTAGTCTTACGTTAGGACTCGTAGTCGTAGTCATGTCTTTGTGAAATGGACACGGGGACTATTGAATTCCCCTGTTGCCTTATTGGTAAATGTCAAAGACTTACTTCAATAAACTATTAAAGGCATCCCTGTGAGCCTTAAAGGGGTCTAAAATTTTGGGCCTCCTAAACGCTATACGCTTTTAAAATCAGCGATGATAGATGAAAGTTTTACGACCAAGTTTGTTCACTTTGGACCAAAAATCAAAACTCACAAAATTCTCAATAAATCTAAACATTTTTGTTGTTTACCCAGTCTCAACTGATCAAATGTCTTCAGTAGTCCGTTCTGTATCAATTGGGACAATAAAATCATCAAAACTTTTTTGACCCCCAAATCTGAAAATTTGACCATACCGGTATGGTCGATTTTGTTCATTTTGGACCAAAAATCCAAACTCGCAAAATTCTCAATAAATAAATTTGTTCACCCCAAATCTGAAAAATCGACCCATGCCGGCATCACAATTTTTTTTGGATTTTTGACCAAAAACACAAACTCACAAAAATTCGTAATAAATCTCTAACTTTTGCTTATATACCCAGTCCGACCTAATAAAATGTCTTCAGTAGTATCTTCTGTATCATTTGAAAGCATAAATTCACCGAAAATTTGTTCACCTCAAATCTGAAAAATCGACCCATGCCGGCATCACAATTTTTTTTGGATTTTTGACCAAAAACACAAACTCACTAAATTCTTAATAAATCTCAAACTTTTGCTCATTTACCCAGTCCGCACTGATAAAATGTCTTCAGTAGTATCTTCTGTATCATTTGAAAGCATAAATTCACCGAAAATTTGTTCACCCCAAATCTGAAAAATCGACCCATGCCAGCATCACAATTTTTTTTTGGATTTTCGACCAAAAACACAAACTCACAAAATTCATAATAAATCTCTAATTTTTGCTTATATACCCAGTCCGCACTGATAAAATGTCTGCAGTAGTATCTTTTGTATCATTTGAAAGCATAAATTCACCGAAAAATTTGTTCACCCCAAATCTGAAAAACCGACCCATGCCGGCATCACAATTTTTTTTTGATTTTTGGTCAAAAACACAAACTCACAAAATTCGTAATAAATCTCTAACTTTTGCTTATATACCCAGTCCGCACTGATAAAATGTCTTCAGTAGTATCTTCTGTATCATTTGAAAGCATAAATTCACCGAAAATTTGTTCACCTCAAATCTGAAAAATCGACCCATGCCGGCATCCCAATTTTTTTTGGATTTTTGACCAAAAACACAAACTCACAAAATTTGTAATAAATCTCTAACTTTTGCTTATATACCCAGTCCGCACTGATAAAATGTCTTCAGTAGTATCTTATGTATCATTTGAAAGCATAAATTCACCGAAAATTTGTTCACCTCAAATCTGAAAAATCGACCCATGCCGGCATCACAGATTTTTTTGGATTTTTGACCAAAAACACAAACTCACTAAATTCTTAATAAATCTCAAACTTTTGCTCATTTACCCAGTCCGCACTGATAAAATGTCTTCAGTAGTATCTTTTGTATCATTTGAAAGCATAAATTCACCGAAAATTTGTTCACACCAAATCTGAAAAATCGACCCATGCCGGCATCACAATTTTTTTTGGATTTTTGACCAAAAACACAAACTCACAAAATTCTTAATAAATCTCTAAATTTTTCTTATATACCCAGTCCGCACTGATAAAATGTCTTCAGTAGTATCTTCTGTATCATTTGAAAGCATAAATTCACAAAAAAAAATTTCACCCCAAATCTGAAAAATCGACCCATGCCGGCATCACAATTTTTTTTGGATTTTTGACCAAAAACACAAACTCACTAAATTCTTAATAAATCTCAAACTTTTGCTCATTTACCCAGTCCGCACTGATAAAATGTCTTCAGTAGTATCTTCTGTATCATTTGAAAGCATAAACTCACCGAAAATTTGTTCACCCCAAATCTGAAAAATCGACCCATGCCGGCATCACAATTTTTTTTGGATTTTTGGTCAAAAACACAAACTCACAAAATTCTTAATAAATCTCAAACTTTTGCTAATTTACCCAGTCCGCACTGATAAAATGTCTTCAGTAGTATCTTCTGTATCATTTGAAAGCATAAATTCACCGAAAATTTGTTCACCCCAAATCTGAAAAATCGACCCATGCCGGCATCACAATTTTTTGGGGATTTTTGACCAAAAACACAAACTCACAAAATTCGTAATAAATCTCTAACTTTTGCTTATATACCCAGTCCGCACTGATTAAATGTCTTCAGTAGTATCTTATGTATCATTTGAAAGCATAAATTCACCGAAAATTTGTTCACCCCAAATCTGAAAAATTTACCCATGCCGGCATCACAGATTTTTTAAATTTTTGAACGAAAACACAAACTCACAAAATTCTTAATAAATCTCAAACTTTTGCTAATTTACCCAGTCCGCACTGATAAAATGTCTTCAGTAGTATCTTATGTATCATTTGAAAGCATAAATTCACCGAAAATTTGTTCACCCCAAATCTGAAAAATCGACCCATGCTGGCATCACAATTTTTTTGGGATTTTTTACCAAAAACACAAAGTCACTAAATTCTTAATAAATCTCAAACTTTTGCTAATTTACCCAGTCCGCACAAATAAAATGTCTGCAGTAGTATCTTCTGTGTCATTTGAAAGCATAAATTCACCGAAAATTTGTTCACCCCAAATCTGAAAAATTTACCCATGCCGGCATCACAGATTTTTTAAATTTTTGACCAAAAACACAAACTCACAAAATTCTTAATAAATCTCAAACTTTTTCTAATTTACCCAGTCCTCACTGATAAAATGTCTGCAGTAGTATCTTCTGTATCATTTGAAAGCATAAATTCACCGAAAATTTGTTCACCCCAAATCTGAAAAATCGACCCATGCCGGCATCACAATTTTTTGGGGATTTTTGACCAAAAACACAAACTAACAAAATTCGTAATAAATCTCTAACTTTTGCTTATATACCCAGTCCGCACTGATTAAATGTCTTCAGTAGTATCTTATGTATCATTTGAAAGCATAAATTCACCGAAAATTTGTTCACCCCAAATCTGAAAAATTTACCCATGCCGGCATCACAGATTTTTTAAATTTTTGAACGAAAACACAAACTCACAAAATTCTTAATAAATCTCAAACTTTTGTTAATTTACCCAGTCCGCACTGATAAAATGTCTTCAGTAGTATCTTCTGTATCATTTGAAAGCATAAATTCACCGAAAATTTGTTCACCCCAAATCTGAAAAATCGACCCATGCTGGCATCACAATTTTTTTGGGATTTTTTACCAAAAACACAAAGTCACTAAATTCTTAATAAATCTCAAACTTTTGCTAATATACCCAGTCCGCACAGATAAAATGTCTGCAGTAGTATCTTCTGTATCATTTGAAAGCATAAATTCACCGAAAATTTGTTCACCCCAAATCTGAAAAATTTACCCATGCCGGCATCACAGATTTTTTAAATTTTTGACCAAAAACACAAACTCACAAAATTCTTAATAAATCTCAAACTTTTTCTAATTTACCCAGTCCTCACTGATAAAATGTCTGCAGTAGTATCTTCTGTATCATTTGAAAGCATAAATTCACCGAAAATTTGTTCACCCCAAATCTGAAAAATCGACCCATGCCGGCATCACAATTTTTTGGGGATTTTTGACCAAAAACACAAACTAACAAAATTCTTAATAAACCTCTAACTTTTGCTTATATACCCAGTCCGCACTGATAAAATGTCTTCAGTAGTATCTTCTGTATCATTTGAAAGCATAAATTCACCGAAAATTTTTTCACCCCAAATCTGAAAAATCGACCCATGCCGGCATCACAATATTTTGGGGATTTTTGACCAAAAATACAAACTCAGCAAATTCGTAATAAATCTCTAACTTTTGCTTATATACCCAGTCCGCACTGATTAAATGTCTTCAGTAGTATCTTATGTATCATTTGAAAGCATAAATTCACCGAAAATTTGTTCACCTCAAATCTGAAAAATTTACCCATGCCGGCATCACAGATTTTTTAAATTTTTGAACGAAAACACAAACTCACAAAATTCTTAATAAATCTCAAACTTTTGCTAATTTACCCAGTCCGCAATGATAAAATGTCTTCAGTAGTATCTTCTGTATCATTTGAAAGCATAAATTCACTGAAAATTTGTTCACCCCAAATCTGAAAAATCGACCCATGCCGGCATCACAGTTTTTGGGGGATTTTTGACCAAAAACACAAACTCACAAAATTTGTAATAAATCTCTAACTTTTGCTTATATACCCAGTCCGCACTGATAAAATGTCTTCAGTAGTATCTTTTGTATCATTTGAAAGCATAAATTCACCGAAAATTTGTTCACCCCAAATCTGAAAAATTTACCCATGCCGGCATCACAGATTTTTTAAATTTTTGACCAAAAACACAAACTCACAAAATTCTTAATAAATCTCAAACTTTTGCTAATTTACCCAGTCCGCACTGATTAAATGTCTGCAGTAGTATCTTCTGTATCATTTGAAAGCATAAATTCACCGAAAATTTGTTCACCCCAAATCTGAAAAATCGACCCATGCCGGCATCACAATTTTTTGGGGATTTTTGACCAAAAACACAAACTCACAAAATTCGTAATAAATCTCTAACTTTTGCTTATTTACCCAGTCCGCACTGATAAAATGTCTGCAGTAGTATCTTCTGTATCATTTGAAAGCATAAATTCACCGAAAATTTGTTCACCCCAAATTTGAAAAATCGACCCATGCCGGCATCACAATTTTTTGTTGATTTTTGACCAAAAACACAAACTACCAAAATTCTTAATAAATCTCTAACTTTTGCTTATATACCCAGTCCGCACTGATAAAATGTCTTCAGTAGTATCTTATGTATCATTTGAAAGCATAAATTCACCGAAAATTTGTTCACCCCAAATCTGAAAAATTTACCCATGCCGGCATCACAGATTTTTTAAATTTCTGACCAAAAACACAAACTCACAAAATTCTTAATAAATCTCAAACTTTTGCTAATTTACCCAGTCCGCACTGATAAAATGTCTGCAGTAGTATCTTCTGTATCATTTGAAAGCATAAATTCACCGAAAATTTGTTCACCCCAAATCTGAAAAATCGACCCATGCCGGCATCACAATTGTTTTGGGAATTTTGACCAAAAACACAAACTCACAAAATTCGTAATAAATCTCTAACTTTTGCTTATATACCCAGTCCGCTCTGATAAAATGTCTTCAGTAGTATCTTCTGTCTCATTTGAAAGCATAAATTCACCGAAAATTTGTTCACCCCCAATCTGAAAAATTTACCCATGCCGGCATCACAGATTTTTTAAATTTTTGACCAAAAACACAAACTCACAAAATTCTTAATAAATCTCAAACTTTTGCTAATTTACCCAGTCCGCACTGATAAAATGTCTGCAGTAGTATCTTCTGTATCATTTGAAAGCATAAATTCACCGAAAATTTGTTCACCCCAAATCTGAAAAATCGACCCATGCCGGCATCACAATTTTTTGTTGATTTTTGACCAAAAACACAAACTAACAAAATTCTTAATAAATCTCTAACTTTTGCTTATATACCCAGTCCGCACTGATCAAATGTCTTCAGTAGTATCTTCTGTATCATTTGAAAGCATAAATTCACTGAAAAATTTTTCACCCCAAATCTGAAAAATCGACCCATGCCGGCATCACAATTTTTGGGGGATTTTTGACCAAAAACACAAACTCACAAAATTCGTAATAAATCTCTAACTTTTGCTTATATACCCAGTCCGCACTGATAAAATGTCTTCAGTAGTATCTTATGTATCATTTGAAAGACTAAATTCACCGAAAATGTGTTCACCCCAAATCTGAAAAATTTACCCATGCCGGCATCACAGATTTTTTAAATTTTTGACCAAAAACACAAACTCACAAAATTCTTAATAAATCTCAAACTTTTGCTAATTTACCCAGTCCGCACTGATAAAATGTCTGCAGTAGTATCTTCTGTATCATTTGAAAGCATAAATTCACCGAAAATTTGTTCACCCCAAATCTGAAAAATCGACCCATGCCGGCATCACAATTTTTTGTTGATTTTTGACCAAAAACACAAACTAACAAAATTCTTAATAAATCTCTAACTTTTGCTTATATACCCAGTCCGCACTGATCAAATGTCTTCAGTAGTATCTTCTGTATCATTTGAAAGCATAAATTCACTGAAAAATTTTTCACCCCAAATCTGAAAAATCGACCCATGCCGGCATCACAATTTTTGGGGGATTTTTGACCAAAAACACAAACTCACAAAATTCGTAATAAATCTCTAACTTTTGCTTATATACCCAGTCCGCACTGATAAAATGTCTTCAGTAGTATCTTATGTATCATTTGAAAGACTAAATTCACCGAAAATGTGTTCACCCCAAATCTGAAAAATTTACCCATGCCGGCATCACAGATTTTTTAAATTTTTGACCAAAAACACAAACTCACAAAATTCTTAATAAATCTCAAACTTTTGCTAATTTACCCAGTCCGCACTGATAAAATGTCTGCAGGAGTATCTTCTGTATCATTTGAAAGCATAAATTCACCGAAAATTTGTTCACCCCAAATCTGAAAAATTTACCCATGCCGGCATCACAGATTTTTTAAATTTTTGAACAAAAACACAAACTCACAAAATTCTTAATAAATCTCAAACTTTTGCTTATTTACCCAGTCCGCACTGATAAAATGTCTGCAGTAGTATCTTCTGTATCATTTGAAAGCATAAACTCACCGAAAATTTGTTCACCCCAAATCTGAAAAATCGACCCATGCCGGCATCACAATTTTTTGTTGATTTTTGACCAAAAACACAAACTAACAAAATTCTTAATAAATCTCTAACTTTTGCTCATTTACCCAGTCCGCACTGATAAAATGTCTTCAGTAGTATCTTATGTATCATTTGAAAGCATAAATTCACCGAAAAATTTTTCACCCCAAATCTGAAAAATCGACCCATGCCGGCATCACAATTTTTGGGGGATTTTTGACCAAAAACACAAACTAACAAAATTCTTAATAAATCTCTAACCTTTGCTTATATACCCAGTCCGCACTGATAAAATGTCTTCAGTAGTATCTTCTGTATCATTTGAAAGCATAAATTCACCGAAAATTTTTTCACCCCAAATCTGAAAAATCGACCCATGCCGTCATCACAATTTTTGGGGGATTTTTGACCAAAAACACAAACTCACAAAATTCGTAATAAATCTCTAACTTTTGCTTGTATACCCAGTCCGCACTGATAAAATGTCTTCAGTAGAATCTTATGTATCATTTGAAAGCATAAATTCACCGAAAATTTGTTCACCCCAAATCTGAAAAATTTACCCATGCCGGCATCACAGATTTTTTAAATTTTTGAACAAAAACACAAACTCACAAAATTCTTAATAAATCTCAAACTTTTGCTAATTTACCCAGTCCTTGCTGATAAAATATCTTCAGTAGTATCTTCTGTGTCATTTGAAAGCATAAATTCACCGAAAATTTGTTCACCCCAAATCTGAAAAATCGACCCATGCCGGCATCACAATTTTTTGTTGATTTTTGACCAAAAACACAAACTCACAAAATTCGTAATAAATCTCTAACTTTTGCTTATATACCCAGTCTGCACTGATAAAATGTCTTCAGTAGTATCTTATGTATCATTTGAAAGCATAAATTCACCGAAAATTTGTTCACCCCAAATCTGAAAAATTTACCCATGCCGGCATCACAGAGTTTTTAAATTTTTGACCAAAAACACAAACTCACAAAATTCTTAATAAATCTCAAACTTTTGCTAATTTACCTACTCCGCACTGATAAAATGTCTGCAGTAGTATCTTCTGTATCATTTGAAAGCATAAATTCACCGAAAATTTGTTCACCCCAAATCTGAAAAATCGACCCATGCCGGCATCACAATTTTTTTGGGGATTTTTGACCAAAAACACAAAGTCACTAAATTCTTAATAAATCTCAAACTTTTGCTCATTTACCCAGTCCGCACGGATAAAATGTCTGCAGTAGTATCTTCTGTATCATTTGAAAGCATAACTTCACCGAAAATTTGTTCACCGCAAATCTGAAAAATTGACCCATGCCGGCATCACAGATTTTTTAAATTTTTGACCAAAAACACAAACTAACAAAATTCTTAATAAATCTCAAACTTTTGCTAATTTACCCAGTCCGCACTGATAAAATATCTTCAGTAGTATCTTCTGTATCATTTGAAAGCATAAATTCACCGAAAATGTGTTCACCCCAAATCTGAAAAATCGACCCATGCCGGCATCACAGATTATTTTTCGATTTTTGACCAAAAACACAAACTCACAAAAATCGTAATAAATCTCTAACTTTTGCTTATATACCCAGTCCGCACTGATAAAATGTCTTCAGTAGTATCTTATGTATCATTTGAAAGCATAAATTCACCGAAAATTTGTTCACCCCAAATCTGAAAAATTTACCCATGCCGGCATCACAATTTTTGGGGGATTTTTGACCAAAAACACAAACTCACAAAATTCGTAATAAATCTCTAACTTTTGCTTATATACCCAGTCCGCACTGATAAAATGTCTTCAGTAGTATCTTATGTATCATTTGAAAGCATAAATTCACCGAAAATTTGTTCACCCCAAATCTGAAAAATTTACCCATGCCGGCATCACAGATTTTTTAAATTTTTGACCAAAAACACAAACTCACAAAATTCTTAATAAATCTCAAACTTTTGCTTATTTACCCAGTCCGCACTGATAAAATGTCTGCAGTAGTATCTACTGTATCATTTGAAAGCATAAACTCACCGAAAGATTGTTCACCCCAACTCTGAAAAATCGACCCATGCCGGCATCACAATTTTTTGTTGATTTTTGACCAAAAACACAAACTAACAAAATTCTTAATAAATCTCTAACTTTTGCTCATTTACCCAGTCCGCACTGATAAAATGTCTTCAGTAGTATCTTATGTATCATTTGAAAGCATAAATTCACCGAAAATTTTTTCACCCCAAATCTGAAAAATCGACCCATGCCGGCATCACAGATTTTTTAAATTTTTGAACAAAAACACAAACTCACAAAATTCGTAATAAATCTCTAACTTTTGCTTGTATACCCAGTCCGCACTGATAAAATGTCTTCAGTAGAATCTTATGTATCATTTGAAAGCATAAATTCACCGAAAATTTGTTCACCCCAAATCTGAAAAATTTACCCATGCCGGCATCACAAATTTTTTAAATTTTTGAACAAAAACACAAACTCACAAAATTCTTAATAAATCTCAAACTTTTGCTAATTTACCCAGTCCGCGCTGATAAAATGTCTTCAGTAGTATCTTCTGTGTCATTTGAAAGCATAAATTCACCGAAAATTTGTTCACCCCAAATCTGAAAAATCGACCCATGCCGGCATCACAATTTTTGGGGGATTTTTGACCAAAAACACAAACTCACAAAATTCGTAATAAATCTCTAACTTTTGCTTATATACCCAGTCCGCACTGATAAAATGTCTTCAGTAGTATCTTATGTATCATTTGAAAGCATAAATTCACCGAAAATTTGTTCACCCCAAATCTGAAAAATTTACCCATTCCGGCATCACAGAGTTTTTAAATTTTTGACCAAAAACACAAACTCACAAAATTCTTAATAAATCTCAAACTTTTGCTAATTTACCTAGTCCGCACTGATAAAATGTCTGCAGTAGTATCTTCTGTATCATTTGAAAGCATAAATTCACCGAAAATTTGTTCACCCCAAATCTGAAAAATCGACCCATGCCGGCATCACAATTTTTTGGGGGATTTTTGACCAAAAACACAAAGTCACTAAATTCTTAATAAATCTCAAACTTTTGCTCATTTACCCAGTCCGCACGGATAAAATGTCTGCAGTAGTATCTTCTGTATCATTTGAAAGCATAACTTCACCGAAAATTTGTTCATCGCAAATCTGAAAAACTGACCCATGCCGGCATCACAGATTTTTTAAATTTTTGACCAAAAACACAAACTAACAAAATTCGTAATAAATCTCTAACTTTTGCTTATATACCCAGTCCGCACTGATAAAATGTCTTCAGTAGTATCTTCTGTATCATTTGAAAGCATAAATTCACTGAAAATTTTTTCACCCCAAATCTGAAAAATCGACCCATGCCGGCATCACAATTTTTTTGGGATTTTTGACCAAAAACACAAACTCACAAAATTCGTAATAAATCTCTAACTTTTGCTTATATACCCAGTCCGCACTGATTAAATGTCTTCAGTAGTATCTTATGTATCATTTGAAAGCATAAATTCACCGAAAATTTGTTCACCCCAAATCTGAAAAATTTACCCATGCCGGCATCACAGATTTTTTAAATTTTTGAACGAAAACACAAACTCACAAAATTCTTAATAAATCTCAAACTTTTGCTAATTTACCCAGTCCGCACTGATAAAATGTCTTCAGTAGTATCTTCTGTATCATTTGAAAGCATAAATTCACCGAAAATTTGTTCACCCCAAATCTGAAAAATCGACCCATGCCGGCATCACAATTTTTGGGGGATTTTTGACCAAAAACACAAACTCACAAAATTCGTAATAAATCTCTAACTTTTGCTTATATACCCAGTCCGCACTGATAAAATGTCTTCAGTAGTATCTTATGTATCATTTGAAAGCATAAATTCACCGAAAATTTGTTCACCCCAAATCTGAAAAATTTACCCATGCCGGCATCACAGATTTTTTGGGGATTTTTGACCAAAAACACAAACTCACAAAATTCGTAATAAATCTCTAACTCTTGTTTATATACCCAGTCAGCACTGATAAAATGTCTTCAGTAGTATCTTATGTATCATTTGAAAGCATAAATTCACCGAAAATTTGTTCACCCCAAATCTGAAAAATTTACCCATGCCGGCATCACAATTTTTTTGGGGATTTTTGACCAAAAACACAAAGTCACTAAATTCTTAATAAATCTCAAACTTTTGCTCATTTACCCAGTCCGCACGGATAAAATGTCTGCAGTAGTATCTTCTGTATCATTTGAAAGCATAACTTCACCGAAAATTTGTTCACCGCAAATCTGAAAAATTGACCCATGCCGGCATCACAGATTTTTTAAATTTTTGACCAAAAACACAAACTAACAAAATTCTTAATAAATCTCAAACTTTTGCTAATTTACCCAGTCCGCACTGATAAAATATCTTCAGTAGTATCTTCTGTATCATTTGAAAGCATAAATTCACCGAAAATGTGTTCACCCCAAATCTGAAAAATCGACCCATGCCGGCATCACAGATTATTTTTCGATTTTTGACCAAAAACACAAACTCACAAAAATCGTAATAAATCTCTAACTTTTGCTTATATACCCAGTCCGCACTGATAAAATGTCTTCAGTAGTATCTTATGTATCATTTGAAAGCATAAATTCACCGAAAATTTGTTCACCCCAAATCTGAAAAATTTACCCATGCCGGCATCACAGATTTTTTAAATTTTTGACCAAAAACACAAACTCACAAAATTCTTAATAAATCTCAAACTTTTGCTTATTTACCCAGTCCGCACTGATAAAATGTCTGCAGTAGTATCTTCTGTATCATTTGAAAGCATAAACTCACCGAAAATTTGTTCACCCCAAATCTGAAAAATCGACCCATGCCGGCATCACAATTTTTTGTTGATTTTTGACCAAAAACACAAACTAACAAAATTCTTAATAAATCTCTAACTTTTGCTCATTTACCCAGTCCGCACTGATAAAATGTCTTCAGTAGTATCTTATGTATCATTTGAAAGCATAAATTCACCGAAAATTTTTTCACCCCAAATCTGAAAAATCGACCCATGCCGGCATCACAATTTTTGGGGGATTTTTGACCAAAAACACAAACTAACAAAATTCTTAATAAATCTCTAACCTTTGCTTATATACCCAGTCCGCACTGATAAAATGTCTTCAGTAGTATCTTCTGTATCATTTGAAAGCATAAATTCACCGAAAATTTTTTCACCCCAAATCTGAAAAATCGACCCATGCCGTCATCACAATTTTTGGGGGATTTTTGACCAAAAACACAAACTCACAAAATTCGTAATAAATCTCTAACTTTTGCTTGTATACCCAGTCCGCACTGATAAAATGTCTTCAGTAGAATCTTATGTATCATTTGAAAGCATAAATTCACCGAAAATTTGTTCACCCCAAATCTGAAAAATTTACCCATGCCGGCATCACAAATTTTTTAAATTTTTGAACAAAAACACAAACTCACAAAATTCTTAATAAATCTCAAACTTTTGCTAATTTACCCAGTCCGCGCTGATAAAATGTCTTCAGTAGTATCTTCTGTGTCATTTGAAAGCATAAATTCACCGAAAATTTGTTCACCCCAAATCTGAAAAATCGACCCATGCCGGCATCACAATTTTTGGGGGATTTTTGACCAAAAACACAAACTCACAAAATTCGTAATAAATCTCTAACTTTTGCTTATACCCAGTCCGCACTGATAAAATGTCTTCAGTAGTATCTTATGTATCATTTGAAAGCATAAATTCACCGAAAATTTGTTCACCCCAAATCTGAAAAATTTACCCATTCCGGCATCACAGAGTTTTTAAATTTTTGACCAAAAACACAAACTCACAAAATTCTTAATAAATCTCAAACTTTTGCTAATTACCTAGTCCGCACTGATAAAATGTCTGCAGTAGTATCTTCTGTATCATTTGAAAGCATAAATTCACCGAAAATTTGTTCACCCCAAATCTGAAAAATCGACCCATGCCGGCATCACAATTTTTTGGGGGATTTTTGACCAAAAACACAAAGTCACTAAATTCTTAATAAATCTCAAACTTTTGCTCATTTACCCAGTCCGCACGGATAAAATGTCTGCAGTAGTATCTTCTGTATCATTTGAAAGCATAACTTCACCGAAAATTTGTTCATCGCAAATCTGAAAAACTGACCCATGCCGGCATCACAGATTTTTTAAATTTTTGACCAAAAACACAAACTAACAAAATTCTTAATAAATCTCAAACTTTTGCTTATATACCCAGTCCGCACTGATAAAATGTCTTCAGTAGTATCTTCTGTATCATTTGAAAGCATAAATTCACTGAAAATTTGTTCACCCCAAATCTGAAAAATCGACCCATGCCGGCATCACAATTTTTTGGGGATTTTTGACCAAAAACACAAACTCACAAAATTCGTAATAAATCTCTAACTTTTGCTTATATACCCAGTCCGCACTGATAAAATGTCTTCAGTAGTATCTTATGTATCATTTGAAAGCATAAATTCACCGAAAATTTGTTCACCCCAAATCTGAAAAATTTACCCATGCCGGCATCACAGATTTTTTGGGGATTTTTGACCAAAAACACAAACTCACAAAATTCGTAATAAATCTCTAACTCTTGTTTATATACCCAGTCAGCACTGATAAAATGTCTTCAGTAGTATCTTATGTATCATTTGAAAGCATAAATTCACCGAAAATTTGTTCACCCCAAATCTGAAAAATTTACCCATGCCGGCATCACAGATTTTTTAAATTTTTGAACGAAAACACAAACTCACAAAATTCTTAATAAATCTCAAACTTTTGCTTTTATACCCAGTCCGCACTGATAAAATGTCTTCAGTAGTATCTTCTGTATCATTTGAAAGCATAAATTCACCGAAAATTTGTTCACCCCAAATCTGAAAAATCGACCCATGCCGGCATCACAATTTTTTGTTGGTTTTTGACCAAAAACACAAACTAACAAAATTCTTAATAAATCTCTAACTTTTGCTTATATACCCAGTCCGCACTGATAAAATGTCTTCAGTAGTATCTTCTGTATCATTTGAAAGCATAAATTCACTGAAAAATTTTTCACCCCAAATCTGAAAAATCGACCCATGCCGGCATCACAATTTTTGGGGGATTTTTGACCAAAAACACAAACTCACAAAATTCGTAATAAATCTCTAACTTTTGCTTATATACCCAGTCCGCACTGATAAAATGTCTTCAGTAGTATCTTATGTATCATTTGAAAGACTAAATTCACCGAAAATGTGTTCACCCCAAATCTGAAAAATTTACCCATGCCGGCATCACAGATTTTTTAAATTTTTGACCAAAAACACAAACTCACAAAATTCTTAATAAATCTCAAACTTTTGCTAATTTACCCAGTCCGCACTGATAAAATGTCTGCAGGAGTATCTTCTGTATCATTTGAAAGCATAAATTCACCGAAAATTTGTTCACCCCAAATCTGAAAAATCGATCCATGCCGGCATCACAATTTTTTGTTGATTTTTGACCAAAAACACAAACTAACAAAATTCTTAATAAATCTCTAACTTTTGCTCATTTACCCAGTCCGCACTGATAAAATGTCTTCAGTAGTATCTTATGTATCATTTGAAAGCATAAATTCACTGAAAAATTTTTCACCCCAAATCTGAAAAATCGACCCATGCCGGCATCACAATTTTTGGGGGATTTTTGACCAAAAACACAAACTCACAAAATTCGTAATAAATCTCTAACTTTTGCTTATATACCCAGTCCGCACTGATAAAATGTCTTCAGTAGTATCTTATGTATCATTTGAAAGCATAAATTCACCGAAAACTTGTTCACCCCAAATCTGAAAAATTTACCCATGCCGGCATCACAGATTTTTAAAATTTTTGACCAAAAACACAAACTCACAAAATTCTTAATAAATCTTAAACTTTTGCTAATTTACCCAGTCCGCACTGATAAAATGTCTGCAGTAGTATCTTCTGTATCATTTGAAAGCATAAATTCACCGAAAATTTGTTCACCCCAAATCTGAAAAATCGACCCATGCCGGCATCACAATTTTTTTGGGATTTGTGACCAAAAACACAAACTAACAAAATTCTTAATAAATCTCTAACTTTTGCTTATATACCCAGTCCGCACTGATAAAATGTCTTCAGTAGTATCTTCTGTATCATTTGAAAGCATAAATTCACTGAAAATTTTTTCACCCCAAATCTGAAAAATCGACCCATGCCGGCATCACAATTTTTTGGGGATTTTTGACCAAAAACACAAACTCACAAAATTCGTAATAAATCTCTAACTTTTGCTTATATACCCAGTCCGCACTGATTAAATGTCTTCAGTAGTATCTTATGTATCATTTGAAAGCATAAATTCACCGAAAATTTGTTCACCCCAAATCTGAAAAATTTACCCATGCCGGCATCACAGATTTTTTAAATTTTTTAACGAAAACACAAACTCACAAAATTCTTAATAAATCTCAAACTTTTGCTAATTTACCCAGTCCGCACTGATAAAATGTCTTCAGTAGTATCTTCTGTATCATTTGAAAGCATAAATTCACCGAAAATTTGTTCACCCCAAATCTGAAAAATCGACCCATGCCGGCATCACAATTTTTGGGGGATTTTTGACCAAAAACACAAACTCACAAAATTCGTAATAAATCTCTAACTTTTGCTTATATACCCAGTCCGCACTGATAAAATGTCTTCAGTAGTATCTTATGTATCATTTGAAAGCATAAATTCACCGAAAATTTGTTCACCCCAAATCTGAAAAATTTACCCATGCCGGCATCACAGATTTTTGGGGGATTTTTGACCAAAAACACAAACTCACAAAATTCGTAATAAATCTCTAACTCTTGTTTATATACCCAGTCAGCACTGATAAAATGTCTTCAGTAGTATCTTATGTATCATTTGAAAGCATAAATTCACCGAAAATTTGTTCACCCCAAATCTGAAAAATTTACCCATGCCGGCATCACAATTTTTTTGGGGATTTTTGACCAAAAACACAAAGTCACTAAATTCTTAATAAATCTCAAACTTTTGCTCATTTACCCAGTCCGCACGGATAAAATGTCTGCAGTAGTATCTTCTGTATCATTTGAAAGCATAACTTCACCGAAAATTTGTTCACCGCAAATCTGAAAAATTGACCCATGCCGGCATCACAGATTTTTTAAATTTTTGACCAAAAACACAAACTAACAAAATTCTTAATAAATCTCAAACTTTTGCTAATTTACCCAGTCCGCACTGATAAAATATCTTCAGTAGTATCTTCTGTATCATTTGAAAGCATAAATTCACCGAAAATGTGTTCACCCCAAATCTGAAAAATCGACCCATGCCGGCATCACAGATTATTTTTCGATTTTTGACCAAAAACACAAACTCACAAAAATCGTAATAAATCTCTAACTTTTGCTTATATACCCAGTCCGCACTGATAAAATGTCTTCAGTAGTATCTTATGTATCATTTGAAAGCATAAATTCACCGAAAATTTGTTCACCCCAAATCTGAAAAATTTACCCATGCCGGCATCACAGATTTTTTAAATTTTTGACCAAAAACACAAACTCACAAAATTCTTAATAAATCTCTAACTTTTGCTCATTTACCCAGTCCGCACTGATAAAATGTCTTCAGTAGTATCTTATGTATCATTTGAAAGCATAAATTCACCGAAAATTTTTTCACCCCAAATCTGAAAAATCGACCCATGCCGGCATCACAATTTTTGGGGGATTTTTGACCAAAAACACAAACTAACAAAATTCTTAATAAATCTCTAACCTTTGCTTATATACCCAGTCCGCACTGATAAAATGTCTTCAGTAGTATCTTCTGTATCATTTGAAAGCATAAATTCACCGAAAATTTTTTCACCCCAAATCTGAAAAATCGACCCATGCCGTCATCACAATTTTTGGGGGATTTTTGACCAAAAACACAAACTCACAAAATTCGTAATAAATCTCTAACTTTTGCTTATACCCAGTCCGCACTGATGAAATGTCTTCAGTAGTATCTTATGTATCATTTGAAAGCATAAATTCACCGAAAATTTGTTCACCCCAAATCTGAAAAATTTACCCATTCCGGCATCACAGAGTTTTTAAATTTTTGACCAAAAACACAAACTCACAAAATTCTTAATAAATCTCAAACTTTTGCTAATTACCTAGTCCGCACTGATAAAATGTCTGCAGTAGTATCTTCTGTATCATTTGAAAGCATAAATTCACTGAAAATTTTTTCACCCCAAATCTGAAAAATCGACCCATGCCGGCATCACAATTTTTTGGGGATTTTTGACCAAAAACACAAACTCACAAAATTCGTAATAAATCTCTAACTTTTGCTTATATACCCAGTCCGCACTGATAAAATGTCTTCAGTAGTATCTTATGTATCATTTGAAAGCATAAATTCACCGAAAATTTGTTCACCCCAAATCTGAAAAATTTACCCATGCCGGCATCACAGATTTTTTGGGGATTTTTGACCAAAAACACAAACTCACAAAATTCGTAATAAATCTCTAACTCTTGTTTATATACCCAGTCAGCACTGATAAAATGTCTTCAGTAGTATCTTATGTATCATTTGAAAGCATAAATTCACCGAAAATTTGTTCAACCCAAATCTGAAAAATTTACCCATGCCGGCATCACAGATTTTTTAAATTTTTGAACGAAAACACAAACTCACAAAATTCTTAATAAATCTCAAACTTTTGCTTTTATACCCAGTCCGCACTGATAAAATGTCTTCAGTAGTATCTTCTGTATCATTTGAAAGCATAAATTCACCGAAAATTTGTTCACCCCAAATCTGAAAAATCGACCCATGCCGGCATCACAATTTTTTGTTGGTTTTTGACCAAAAACACAAACTAACAAAATTCTTAATAAATCTCTAACTTTTGCTTATATACCCAGTCCGCACTGATAAAATGTCTTCAGTAGTATCTTCTGTATCATTTGAAAGCATAAATTCACTGAAAAATTTTTCACCCCAAATCTGAAAAATCGACCCATGCCGGCATCACAATTTTTGGGGGATTTTTGACCAAAAACACAAACTCACAAAATTCGTAATAAATCTCTAACTTTTGCTTATATACCCAGTCCGCACTGATAAAATGTCTTCAGTAGTATCTTATGTATCATTTGAAAGACTAAATTCACCGAAAATGTGTTCACCCCAAATCTGAAAAATTTACCCATGCCGGCATCACAGATTTTTTAAATTTTTGACCAAAAACACAAACTCACAAAATTCTTAATAAATCTCAAACTTTTGCTAATTTACCCAGTCCGCACTGATAAAATGTCTGCAGGAGTATCTTCTGTATCATTTGAAAGCATAAATTCACCGAAAATTTGTTCACCCCAAATCTGAAAAATCGATCCATGCCGGCATCACAATTTTTTGTTGATTTTTGACCAAAAACACAAACTAACAAAATTCTTAATAAATCTCTAACTTTTGCTCATTTACCCAGTCCGCACTGATAAAATGTCTTCAGTAGTATCTTATGTATCATTTGAAAGCATAAATTCACTGAAAAATTTTTCACCCCAAATCTGAAAAATCGACCCATGCCGGCATCACAATTTTTGGGGGATTTTTGACCAAAAACACAAACTCACAAAATTCGTAATAAATCTCTAACTTTTGCTTATATACCCAGTCCGCACTGATAAAATGTCTTCAGTAGTATCTTATGTATCATTTGAAAGCATAAATTCACCGAAAACTTGTTCACCCCAAATCTGAAAAATTTACCCATGCCGGCATCACAGATTTTTAAAATTTTTGACCAAAAACACAAACTCACAAAATTCTTAATAAATCTTAAACTTTTGCTAATTTACCCAGTCCGCACTGATAAAATGTCTGCAGTAGTATCTTCTGTATCATTTGAAAGCATAAATTCACCGAAAATTTGTTCACCCCAAATCTGAAAAATCGACCCATGCCGGCATCACAATTTTTTTGGGATTTGTGACCAAAAACACAAACTAACAAAATTCGTAATAAATCTCTAACTTTTGCTTATATACCCAGTCCGCACTGATAAAATGTCTTCAGTAGTATCTTCTGTATCATTTGAAAGCATAAATTCACCGAAAATTTGTTCACCCCCAATCTGAAAAATTTACCCATGCCGGCATTACAGATTTTTTAAATTTTTGACCAAAAACACAAACTCACAAAATTCTTAATAAATCTCAAACTTTTGCTAATTTACCCAGTCCGCACTGATAAAATGTCTGCAGTAGTATCTTCTGTATCATTTGAAAGCATAAATTCACCGAAAATTTGTTCACCCCAAATCCGAAAAATCGACCCATGCCGGCATCACAATTTTTTGGGGATTTTTGACCAAAAACACAAACTAACAAAAATCTTAATAAATCTTTAACTTTTGCTTATATACCCAGTCCGCACTGATAAAATGTCTTCAGTAGTATCTTCTGTATCATTTGAAAGCATAAATTCACCGAAATTTTTTTCACCCCAACTCTGAAAAATCGACCCATGCCGGCATCACAATTTTTTTGGGATTTTTGACCAAAAACACAAACTCACAAAATTCTTAATAAATCTCAAACTTTTGCTAATTTACCCAGTCCGCACTGATAAAATGTCTGCAGTAGTATCTTCTGTATCATTTGAAAGCATAAATTCACCGAAAATTTGTTCACCCCAAATCTGAAAAATCGACCCATGCCGGCATCACAATTTTTTGGGGATTTTTGACCAAAAACACAAACTCACAAAATTCGTAATAAATCTCTAACTTTTGCTTATATACCCAGTCCGCACTGATAAAATGTCTTCAGTAGTATCTTATGTATCATTTGAAAGCATAAATTCACCGAAAAAGTGTTCACCCCAAATCTGAAAAATTTACCCATGCCGGCATCACAGATTTTTTAACTTTTTGACCAAAAACACAAACTCACAAAATTCTTTTATAAATCTCAAACTTTTGCTTATTTACCCAGTCCGCACTGATAAAATGTCTGCAGTAGTATCTTCTGTATCATTTGAAAGCATAAATTCACCGAAAATTTGTTCACCCCAAATTTGAAAAATTTACCCATGCCGGCATCACAGATTTATTAAATTTTTGACCAAAAACACAAACTCACAAAATTCTTAATAAATCTCAAACTTTTGCTAATTTACCCAGTCCGCACTGATAAAATGTCTGCAGTAGTATCTTCTGTATCATTTGAAAGCATAAATTCACCGAAAATTTGTTCACCCCAAATCTGAAAAATCGACCCATGCCGGCATCACAATTTTTGGGGGATTTTTGACCAAAAACACAAACTAACAAAATTCTTAATAAATCTCTAACTTTTGCTCATTTACCCAGTCCGCACTGATAAAATGTCTTCAGTAGTATCTTATGTATCATTTGAAAGCATAAATTCACCGAAAATTTGTTCACCCCAAATCTGAAAAATTTACCCATCCGGCATCACAGATTTTTTAAATTTTTGAACAAAAACACAAACTCACAAAATTCTTAATAAATCTCAAACTTTTGCTAATTTACCCAGTCCGCATTGATAAAATGTCTGCAGTAGTATCTTCTGTATCATTTGAAAGCATAAATTCACCGAAAATTTGTTCGGCCCAAATCTGAAAAATCGACCCATGCCGGCATCACAATTTTTGGGGGATTTTTGACCAAAAACACAAACTAACAAAATTCTTAATAAATCTCTAACTTTTGCTAATTTACCCAGTCCGCACTGATAAAATGTCTGCAGTAGTATCTTATGTATCATTTGAAAGCATAAATTCACTGAAAAATGTTTCACCCCAAATCTGAAAAATCGACCCATCTCGGCATCACAATTTTTTGGGGATTTTTGACCAAAAACACAAACTCACAAAATTCTTAATAAATCTCAAACTTTTGCTTATACACCCAGTCCGCACTGATAAAATGTCTTCAGTAGTATCTTATGTATCATTTGAAAGCATAAATTCACCGAAAATTTGTTCACCCCAAATCTGAAAAATTTACCCATGCCGGCATCACAGATTTTTTAAATTTTTGAACAAAAACACAAACTCACAAAATTCTTAATAAATCTTAAACTTTTGCTAATTTACCCAGTCCGCACTGATAAAATGTCTTCAGTAGTATCTTATGTATCATTTGAAAGCATAAATTCACCGAAAATTTGTTCACCCCAAATCTGAAAAATTTACCCATGCCGGCATCACAGATTTTTTAAATTTTTGACCAAAAACACAAACTCACAAAATTCTTAATAAATCTCAAATTTTTGCTAATTTACCCAGTCCGCACTGATAAAATGTCTGCAGTAGTATCTTCTGTATCATTTGAAAGCATAAATTCACCGAAAATTTGTTCACCCCAAATCTGAAAAATCGACCCATGCCGGCATCACAATTTTTTGGGGATTTTTGACCAAAAACACAAACTCACAAAATTCGTAATAAATCTCTAACTTTTGCTTATATACCCAGTCCGCACTGATAAAATGTCTTCAGTAGTATCTTGTGTATCATTTGAAAGCATAAATTCATCGAAAATGTGTTCACCCCAAATCTGAAAAATCGACCCATGCCGGCATCACAGATTTATTAAATTTTTGACCAAAAACACAAACTCACAAAATTCTTAATAAATCTCAAACTTTTGCTTTTATACCCAGTCCGCACTGATAAAATGTCTTCAGTAGTATCTTATGTATCATTTGAAAGCATAAATTCACCGAAAATTTGTTCACCCCAAATCTGAAAATATTACCCATGCCGGCATCACAGATTTTTAAAATTTTTGAACAAAAACACAAACTCACAAAATTCTTAATAAATCTCAAACTTTTGCTAATTTACCCAGTCCGCACTGATAAAATGTCTTCAGTAGTATCTTCTGTATCATTTGAAAGCATAAATTCACCGAAAATTTGTTCACCCAAAATCTGAAAAATTTACCCATCCGGCATCACAGATTTTTTAAATTTTTGAACAAAAACACAAACTCACAAAATTCTTAATAAATCTCTAACTTTTGCTTATATACCCAGTCCGCACTGATAAAATGTCTTCAGTAGTATCTTATGTATCATTTGAAAGCATAAATTCACCGAAAATTTGTTCACCCCAAATCTGAAAAATTTACCCATGCCGGCATCACAGATTTTTTAAATTTTTGACCAAAAACACAAACTCACAAAATTCTTAATAAATCTCAAATTTTTGCTAATTTACCCAGTCCGCACTGATAAAATGTCTGCAGTAGTATCTTCTGTATCATTTGAAAGCATAAATTCACCGAAAATTTGTTCACCCCAAATCTGAAAAATCGACCCATGCCGGCATCACAATTTTTTGTTGATTTTTGACCAAAAACACAAACTAACAAAATTCTTAATAAATCTCTAACTTTTGCTCATTTACCCAGTCCGCACTGATAAAATGTCTTCAGTAGTATCTTATGTATCATTTGAAAGCATAAATTCACCGAAAAATTTTTCACCCCAAATCTGAAAAATTTACCCATGCCGGCATCACAGATAAAAATTTTTGACCAAAAACACAAACTCACAAAATTCTTAATAAATCTCAAACTTTTGCTAATTTACCCAGTCCGCACTGATAAAATGTCTGCAGTAGTATCTTCTGTATCATTTGAAAGCATAAATTCACCGAAAATTTGTTCACCCCAAATCTGAAAAATCGACCCATGCCGGCATCACAATTTTTGGGGGATTTTTGACCAAAAACACAAACTAACAAACTTCGTAATAAATCTCTATCTTTTGCTTATATACCCAGTCCGCACTGATAAAATGTTTTCAGTAGTATCTTATGTATCATTTGAAAGCATAAATTCACCGAAAATTTGTTCACCCCCAATCTGAAAAATTTACCCATGCCGGCATCACAGATTTTTTAAATTTTTGACCAAAAACACAAACTCACAAAATTCTTAATAAATCTCAAACTTTTGCTAATTTAACCAGTCCGCACTGATAAAATGTCTGCAGTAGTATCTTCTGTATCATTTGAAAGCATAATTTCACCGAAAATTTGTTCACCCCAAATCTGAAAAATTTACCCATGCCGGCACCACAATTTTTTGTTGATTTTTGACCAAAAACACAAACTAACAAAATTCTTAATAAATCTCTAACTTTTGCTCATTTACCCAGTCCGCACTGATAAAATGTCTTCAGTAGTATCTTATGTATCATTTGAAAGCATAAATTCACCGAAAAATTTTTCACCCCAAATCTGAAAAATTTACCCATGCAGGCATCACAGATTTATTAAATTTTTGACCAAAAACACAAACTCACAAAATTCTTAATAAATCTCAAACTTTTGCTAATTTACCCAGTCCGCACTGATAAAATGTCTGCAGTAGTATCTTCTGTATCATTTGAAAGCATAAATTCACCGAAAATTTGTTCACCCCAAATCTGAAAAATCGACCCATGCCGGCATCACAATTTTTGGGGGATTTTTGACCAAAAACACAAACTAACAAAATTCTTAATAAATCTCTATCTTTTGCTTATATACCCAGTCCGCACTGATAAAATGTCTTCAGTAGTATCTTCTGTATCATTTGAAAGCATAAATTCACCGAAAATTTTTTCACCCCAAATCTGAAAAATCGACCCATGCCGGCATCACAATTTTTTTGGGATTTTTGACCAAAAACACAAACTCACAAAATTCGTAATAAATCTCTAACTTTTGCTTATATACCCAGTCCGCACTGATAAAATGTCTTCAGTAGTATCTTATGTATCATTTGAAAGCATAAATTCACCGAAAATTTGTTCACCCCAAATCTGAAAAATCGACCCATGCCGGCATCACAATTTTTTGGGGATTTTTGACCAAAAACACAAACTCACAAAATTTGTAATAAATCTCTAACTTTTGCTTATATACCCAGTCCGCACTGATAAAATGTCTTCAGTTGTATCTTATGTATCATTTGAAAGCATAAATTCACCGAAAAATTTTTCACCCCAAATCTGAAAAATCGACCCATGCCGGCATCACAATTTTTTGGGGATTTTTGACCAAAAACACAAACTCACAAAATTCGTAATAAATCTCTAACTTTTGCTCACATACCCAGTCCGCACTGATAAAATGTCTTCAGTAGTATCTTATGTATCATTTGAAAGCATAAATTCACCGAAAATTTGTTCACCCCAAATCTGAAAAATTTACCCATGCCGGCATCACAGATTTTTTAAATTTGTGACCAAAAACACAAATTCACAAAATTCTTAATAAATCTCAAACTTTTGCTTATATACCCAGTCCGCACTGATTAAATGTCTTCAGTAGTATCTTATGTATCATTTGAAAGCATAAATTCACCGAAAATTTGTTCACCCCAAATCTGAAAAATTTACCCATGCCGGCATCACAGATTTTTTAAATTTTTGAACGAAAACACAAACTCACAAAATTCTTAATAAATCTCAAACTTTTGCCAATTTACCCAGTCCGCACTGATAAAATGACTTCAGTAGTATCTTCTGTATCATTTGAAAGCATAAATTCACCGAAAATGTGTTCACCCCAAATCTGAAAAATTTACCCATGCCGGCATCACAGATATTTTAAATTTTTGACCAAAAACACAAACTCACAAAATTCTTAATAAATCTCAAACTTTTGCTAATTTACCCAGTCCGCACTGATAAAATGTCTGCAGTAGTATCTTCTGTATCATTTGAAAGCATAAATTCACCGAAAATGTGTTCACCCCAAATCTGAAAAATTTACCCATGCCGGCATCACAGATTTTTGGCGGATTTTTGACCAAAAACACAAACTCACAAAATTCTTAATAAATCTCAAACTTTTGCTAATTTACCCAGTCCGCACTGATAAAATGTCTTCAGTAGTATCTTCTGTATCATTTGAAAGCATAAATTCACCGAAAATTTGTTCACCCCAAATCTGAAAAATCGACCCATGCCGGCATCTCAATTTTTGGGGGATTTTTGACCAAAAACACAAACTCACAAAATTCGTAATAAATCTCTAACTTTTGCTTACATACCCAGTCCGCACTGATAAAATGTCTTCAGTAGTATCTTATGTATCATTTGAAAGCATAAATTCACCGAAAATTTGTTCACCCCAAATCTGAAAAATTTACCCATGCCGGCATCACAATTTTTGGGGGATTTTTGACCAAAAACACAAACTCACGAAATTCGTAATAAATCTCTAACTTTTGCTTATATACCCAGTCCGCACTGATAAAATGTCTTCAGTAGTATCTTATGTATCATTTGAAAGCATAAATTCACCGAAAATTTGTTCACCCCAAATCTGAAAAATTTACCCATGCCGGCATCACAGATTTTTTAAATTTTTGTCCAAAAACACAAACTCACAAAATTCTTAATAAATCTCAAACTTTTGCTAATTTACCCAGTCCGCACTGATAAAATGTCTGCAGTAGTATCTTCTGTATCATTTGAAAGCATAAATTCACCGAAAAATTGTTCACCCCAAATCTGAAAAATCGACCCATGCCGGCATCACAGATTTTGTGGGGATTTTTGACCAAAAACACAAACTAACAAAATTCTTAATAAATCTCAAACTTTTGCTAATTTACCCAGTCCGCACTGATAAAATGTCTTCAGTAGTATCTTCTGTATCATTTGAAAGCATAAATTCACCGAAAATTTGTTCACCCCAAATCTGAAAAATTTACCCATGCCGGCATCACAGATTTTTTAAATTTTTGACCAAAAACACAAACTCACAAAATTCTTAATAAATCTCAAACTTTTGCTAATTTACCCAGTCCGCACTGATAAAATGTCTGCAGTAGTATCTTCTGTATCATTTGAAAGCATAAAGTCACTGAAAATTTTTTCACCCCAACTCTGAAAAATCGACCCATGCCGGCATCACAATTTTTTTGGGATTTTTGACCAAAAACACAAACTAACAAAATTCTTAATAAATCTCTAACTTTTGCTCATTTACCCAGTCCGCACTGATAAAATGTCTTCAGTAGTATCTTCTGTATCATTTGAAAGCATAAATTCACCGAAAATTTGTTCACCCCAAATCTGAAAAATCGACCCATGCCGGCATCACAGATTTTTTGGGATTTTTGAACAAAAACACAAACTCACAAAATTCATAATAAATCTCTAACTTGTGCTTATATACCCAGTCCGCACTGATAAAATGTCTTCAGTAAAATCTTCTGTATCATTTGAAAGCATAAATTCACCGAAAATTTGTTCACCCCAAGTCTGAAAAATTGACCCATGCCGGCATCACAGATTTTGTTTGATTTTTGACCAAAAACACAAACTAACAAAATTCTTAATAAATCTCTAACTTTTGCTAATTTACCCAGTCCGCACTGATAAAATGTCTGCAGTAGTATCTTATGTATCATTTGAAAGCATAAATTCACTGAAAAATGTTTCACCCCAAATCTGAAAAATCGACCCATCTCGGCATCACAATTTTTTGGGGATTTTTGACCAAAAACACAAACTCACAAAATTCTTAATAAATCTCAAACTTTTGCTTATACACCCAGTCCGCACTGATAAAATGTCTTCAGTAGTATCTTATGTATCATTTGAAAGCATAAATTCACCGAAAATTTGTTCACCCCAAATCTGAAAAATTTACCCATGCCGGCATCACAGATTTTTTAAATTTTTGAACAAAAACACAAACTCACAAAATTCTTAATAAATCTTAAACTTTTGCTAATTTACCCAGTCCGCACTGATAAAATGTCTTCAGTAGTATCTTATGTATCATTTGAAAGCATAAATTCACCGAAAATTTGTTCACCCCAAATCTGAAAAATTTACCCATGCCGGCATCACAGATTTTTTAAATTTTTGACCAAAAACACAAACTCACAAAATTCTTAATAAATCTCAAATTTTTGCTAATTTACCCAGTCCGCACTGATAAAATGTCTGCAGTAGTATCTTCTGTATCATTTGAAAGCATAAATTCACCGAAAATTTGTTCACCCCAAATCTGAAAAATCGACCCATGCCGGCATCACAATTTTTTGGGGATTTTTGACCAAAAACACAAACTCACAAAATTCGTAATAAATCTCTAACTTTTGCTTATATACCCAGTCCGCACTGATAAAATGTCTTCAGTAGTATCTTGTGTATCATTTGAAAGCATAAATTCATCGAAAATGTGTTCACCCCAAATCTGAAAAATCGACCCATGCCGGCATCACAGATTTATTAAATTTTTGACCAAAAACACAAACTCACAAAATTCTTAATAAATCTCAAACTTTTGCTTTTATACCCAGTCCGCACTGATAAAATGTCTTCAGTAGTATCTTATGTATCATTTGAAAGCATAAATTCACCGAAAATTTGTTCACCCCAAATCTGAAAATATTACCCATGCCGGCATCACAGATTTTTAAAATTTTTGAACAAAAACACAAACTCACAAAATTCTTAATAAATCTCAAACTTTTGCTAATTTACCCAGTCCGCACTGATAAAATGTCTTCAGTAGTATCTTCTGTATCATTTGAAAGCATAAATTCACCGAAAATTTGTTCACCCAAAATCTGAAAAATTTACCCATCCGGCATCACAGATTTTTTAAATTTTTGAACAAAAACACAAACTCACAAAATTCTTAATAAATCTCTAACTTTTGCTTATATACCCAGTCCGCACTGATAAAATGTCTTCAGTAGTATCTTATGTATCATTTGAAAGCATAAATTCACCGAAAATTTGTTCACCCCAAATCTGAAAAATTTACCCATGCCGGCATCACAGATTTTTTAAATTTTTGACCAAAAACACAAACTCACAAAATTCTTAATAAATCTCAAATTTTTGCTAATTTACCCAGTCCGCACTGATAAAATGTCTGCAGTAGTATCTTCTGTATCATTTGAAAGCATAAATTCACCGAAAATTTGTTCACCCCAAATCTGAAAAATCGACCCATGCCGGCATCACAATTTTTTGTTGATTTTTGACCAAAAACACAAACTAACAAAATTCTTAATAAATCTCTAACTTTTGCTCATTTACCCAGTCCGCACTGATAAAATGTCTTCAGTAGTATCTTATGTATCATTTGAAAGCATAAATTCACCGAAAAATTTTTCACCCCAAATCTGAAAAATTTACCCATGCCGGCATCACAGATAAAAATTTTTGACCAAAAACACAAACTCACAAAATTCTTAATAAATCTCAAACTTTTGCTAATTTACCCAGTCCGCACTGATAAAATGTCTGCAGTAGTATCTTCTGTATCATTTGAAAGCATAAATTCACCGAAAATTTGTTCACCCCAAATCTGAAAAATCGACCCATGCCGGCATCACAATTTTTGGGGGATTTTTGACCAAAAACACAAACTAACAAACTTCGTAATAAATCTCTATCTTTTGCTTATATACCCAGTCCGCACTGATAAAATGTTTTCAGTAGTATCTTATGTATCATTTGAAAGCATAAATTCACCGAAAATTTGTTCACCCCCAATCTGAAAAATTTACCCATGCCGGCATCACAGATTTTTTAAATTTTTGACCAAAAACACAAACTCACAAAATTCTTAATAAATCTCAAACTTTTGCTAATTTAACCAGTCCGCACTGATAAAATGTCTGCAGTAGTATCTTCTGTATCATTTGAAAGCATAATTTCACCGAAAATTTGTTCACCCCAAATCTGAAAAATTTACCCATGCCGGCACCACAATTTTTTGTTGATTTTTGACCAAAAACACAAACTAACAAAATTCTTAATAAATCTCTAACTTTTGCTCATTTACCCAGTCCGCACTGATAAAATGTCTTCAGTAGTATCTTATGTATCATTTGAAAGCATAAATTCACCGAAAAATTTTTCACCCCAAATCTGAAAAATTTACCCATGCAGGCATCACAGATTTATTAAATTTTTGACCAAAAACACAAACTCACAAAATTCTTAATAAATCTCAAACTTTTGCTAATTTACCCAGTCCGCACTGATAAAATGTCTGCAGTAGTATCTTCTGTATCATTTGAAAGCATAAATTCACCGAAAATTTGTTCACCCCAAATCTGAAAAATCGACCCATGCCGGCATCACAATTTTTGGGGGATTTTTGACCAAAAACACAAACTAACAAAATTCTTAATAAATCTCTATCTTTTGCTTATATACCCAGTCCGCACTGATAAAATGTCTTCAGTAGTATCTTCTGTATCATTTGAAAGCATAAATTCACCGAAAATTTTTTCACCCCAAATCTGAAAAATCGACCCATGCCGGCATCACAATTTTTTTGGGATTTTTGACCAAAAACACAAACTCACAAAATTCGTAATAAATCTCTAACTTTTGCTTATATACCCAGTCCGCACTGATAAAATGTCTTCAGTAGTATCTTATGTATCATTTGAAAGCATAAATTCACCGAAAATTTGTTCACCCCAAATCTGAAAAATCGACCCATGCCGGCATCACAATTTTTTGGGGATTTTTGACCAAAAACACAAACTCACAAAATTTGTAATAAATCTCTAACTTTTGCTTATATACCCAGTCCGCACTGATAAAATGTCTTCAGTTGTATCTTATGTATCATTTGAAAGCATAAATTCACCGAAAAATTTTTCACCCCAAATCTGAAAAATCGACCCATGCCGGCATCACAATTTTTTGGGGATTTTTGACCAAAAACACAAACTCACAAAATTCGTAATAAATCTCTAACTTTTGCTCACATACCCAGTCCGCACTGATAAAATGTCTTCAGTAGTATCTTATGTATCATTTGAAAGCATAAATTCACCGAAAATTTGTTCACCCCAAATCTGAAAAATTTACCCATGCCGGCATCACAGATTTTTTAAATTTGTGACCAAAAACACAAATTCACAAAATTCTTAATAAATCTCAAACTTTTGCTTATATACCCAGTCCGCACTGATTAAATGTCTTCAGTAGTATCTTATGTATCATTTGAAAGCATAAATTCACCGAAAATTTGTTCACCCCAAATCTGAAAAATTTACCCATGCCGGCATCACAGATTTTTTAAATTTTTGAACGAAAACACAAACTCACAAAATTCTTAATAAATCTCAAACTTTTGCCAATTTACCCAGTCCGCACTGATAAAATGACTTCAGTAGTATCTTCTGTATCATTTGAAAGCATAAATTCACCGAAAATGTGTTCACCCCAAATCTGAAAAATTTACCCATGCCGGCATCACAGATATTTTAAATTTTTGACCAAAAACACAAACTCACAAAATTCTTAATAAATCTCAAACTTTTGCTAATTTACCCAGTCCGCACTGATAAAATGTCTGCAGTAGTATCTTCTGTATCATTTGAAAGCATAAATTCACCGAAAATGTGTTCACCCCAAATCTGAAAAATTTACCCATGCCGGCATCACAGATTTTTGGCGGATTTTTGACCAAAAACACAAACTCACAAAATTCTTAATAAATCTCAAACTTTTGCTAATTTACCCAGTCCGCACTGATAAAATGTCTTCAGTAGTATCTTCTGTATCATTTGAAAGCATAAATTCACCGAAAATTTGTTCACCCCAAATCTGAAAAATCGACCCATGCCGGCATCTCAATTTTTGGGGGATTTTTGACCAAAAACACAAACTCACAAAATTCGTAATAAATCTCTAACTTTTGCTTACATACCCAGTCCGCACTGATAAAATGTCTTCAGTAGTATCTTATGTATCATTTGAAAGCATAAATTCACCGAAAATTTGTTCACCCCAAATCTGAAAAATTTACCCATGCCGGCATCACAATTTTTGGGGGATTTTTGACCAAAAACACAAACTCACGAAATTCGTAATAAATCTCTAACTTTTGCTTATATACCCAGTCCGCACTGATAAAATGTCTTCAGTAGTATCTTATGTATCATTTGAAAGCATAAATTCACCGAAAATTTGTTCACCCCAAATCTGAAAAATTTACCCATGCCGGCATCACAGATTTTTTAAATTTTTGTCCAAAAACACAAACTCACAAAATTCTTAATAAATCTCAAACTTTTGCTAATTTACCCAGTCCGCACTGATAAAATGTCTGCAGTAGTATCTTCTGTATCATTTGAAAGCATAAATTCACCGAAAAATTGTTCACCCCAAATCTGAAAAATCGACCCATGCCGGCATCACAGATTTTGTGGGGATTTTTGACCAAAAACACAAACTAACAAAATTCTTAATAAATCTCAAACTTTTGCTAATTTACCCAGTCCGCACTGATAAAATGTCTTCAGTAGTATCTTCTGTATCATTTGAAAGCATAAATTCACCGAAAATTTGTTCACCCCAAATCTGAAAAATTTACCCATGCCGGCATCACAGATTTTTTAAATTTTTGACCAAAAACACAAACTCACAAAATTCTTAATAAATCTCAAACTTTTGCTAATTTACCCAGTCCGCACTGATAAAATGTCTGCAGTAGTATCTTCTGTATCATTTGAAAGCATAAAGTCACTGAAAATTTTTTCACCCCAACTCTGAAAAATCGACCCATGCCGGCATCACAATTTTTTTGGGATTTTTGACCAAAAACACAAACTAACAAAATTCTTAATAAATCTCTAACTTTTGCTCATTTACCCAGTCCGCACTGATAAAATGTCTTCAGTAGTATCTTCTGTATCATTTGAAAGCATAAATTCACCGAAAATTTGTTCACCCCAAATCTGAAAAATCGACCCATGCCGGCATCACAGATTTTTTGGGATTTTTGAACAAAAACACAAACTCACAAAATTCATAATAAATCTCTAACTTGTGCTTATATACCCAGTCCGCACTGATAAAATGTCTTCAGTAAAATCTTCTGTATCATTTGAAAGCATAAATTCACCGAAAATTTGTTCACCCCAAGTCTGAAAAATTGACCCATGCCGGCATCACAGATTTTGTTTGATTTTTGACCAAAAACACAAAGTCACTAAATTCTTAATAAATCTCAAACTTTTTCTAATTTACCCAGTCCGCACTGATAAAATGTCTGCAGTAGTATCTTCTGTATCATTTGAAAGCATAAATTCACCGAAAATTTGTTCACCCCAAATCTGAAAAATCGACCCATGCCGGCATCACAATTTTTTGGGGATTTTTGACCAAAAACACAAACTCACAAAATTTGTAATAAATCTCTAACTTTTGCTTATATACCCAGTCCGCACTGATTAAATGTCTTCAGTAGTATCTTATGTATCATTTGAAAGCATAAATTCACCGAAAATTTGTTCACCCCAAATCTGAAAAATTTACCCATGCCGGCATCACAGATTTTTTAAATTTTTGAACGAAAACACAAACTCACAAAATTCTTAATAAATCTCAAACTTTTGCCAATTTACCCAGTCCGCACTGATAAAATGTCTTCAGTAGTATCTTCTGTATCATTTGAAAGCATAAATTCACCGAAAATGTGTTCACCCCAAATCTGAAAAATTTACCCATGCCGGCATCACAGATTTTTTAAATTTTTGACCAAAAACACAAACTCACAAAATTCTTAATAAATCTCAAACTTTTGCTAATTTACCCAGTCCGCACTGATAAAATGTCTGCAGTAGTATCTTCTGTATCATTTGAAAGCATAAATTCACCGAAAATGTGTTCACCCCAAATCTGAAAAATTTACCCATGCCGGCATCACAGATTTTTGGCGGATTTTTGACCAAAAACACAAACTCACAAAATTCTTAATAAATCTCAAACTTTTGCTAATTTACCCAGTCCGCACTGATAAAATGTCTTCAGTAGTATCTTCTGTATCATTTGAAAGCATAAATTCACCGAAAATTTGTTCACCCCAAATCTGAAAAATCGACCCATGCCGGCATCACAATTTTTGGGGGATTTTTTACCAAAAACACAAACTCACAAAATTCGTAATAAATCTCTAACTTTTGCTTACATACCCAGTCCGCACTGATAAAATGTCTTCAGTAGTATCTTATGTATCATTTGAAAGCATAAATTCACCGAAAATTTGTTCACCCCAAATCTGAAAAATTTACCCATGCCGGCATCACAATTTTTGGGGGATTTTTGACCAAAAACACAAACTCACGAAATTCGTAATAAATCTCTAACTTTTGCTTATATACCCAGTCCGCACTGATAAAATGTCTTCAGTAGTATCTTATGTATCATTTGAAAGCATAAATTCACCGAAAATTTGTTCACCCCAAATCTGAAAAATTTACCCATGCCGGCATCACAGATTTTTTAAATTTTGTCCAAAAACACAAACTCACAAAATTCTTAATAAATCTCAAACTTTTGCTAATTTACCCAGTCCGCACTGATAAAATGTCTGCAGTAGTATCTTCTGTATCATTTGAAAGCATAAATTCACCGAAAAATTGTTCACCCCAAATCTGAAAAATCGACCCATTCCGGCATCACAGATTTTGTGGGGATTTTTGACCAAAAACACAAACTCACGAAATTCGTAATAAATCTCAAACTTTTGCTAATTTACCCAGTCCGCACTGATAAAATGTCTTCAGTAGTATCTTCTGTATCATTTGAAAGCATAAATTCACCGAAAATTTGTTCACCCCAAATCTGAAAAATCGACCCATGCCGGCATCACAGATTTTTTAAACTTTTGACCAAAAACACAAACTCACAAAATTCTTAATAAATCTCAAACTTTTGCTAATTTACCCAGACCGCACTGATAAAATGTCTGCAGTAGTATCTTCTGTATCATTTGAAAGCATAAATTCACCGAAAATTTGTTCACCCCAAATCTGAAAAATCGACCCATGCCGGCATCACAGATTTTGTGGGGATTTTTGACCAAAAACACAAACTAACAAAATTCTTAATAAATCTCAAACTTTTGCTAATTTACCCAGTCCGCACTGATAAAATGTCTTCAGTAGTATCTTCTGCATCATTTGAAAGCATAAGTTCACCGAAAATTTGTTCACCCCAAATCTGAAAAATCGACCCATGCCGGCATCACAGATTTTTTTGGATTTTTGACCAAAAACACAAACTCACTAAATTCTTAATAAATCTCAAACTTTTGCTCATTTACCCAGTCCGCACTGATAAAATGTCTTCAGTAGTATCTTCTGTATCATTTGAAAGCATAAATTCACCGAAAATTTGTTCACCCCAAATCTGAAAAATTTACCCATGCCGGCATCACAGATTTTTTAAATTTTTGACCAAAAACACAAACTAACAAAATTCTTAATAAATCTCAAACTTTTGCTAATTTACCCAGTCCGCACTGATAAAATGTCTGCAGTAGTATCTTCTGTATCATTTGAAAGCATAAAGTCACCGAAAATTTGTTCACCCCAACTCTGAAAAATCGACCCATGCCGGCATCACAATTTTTTTGGATTTTTGACCAAAAACACAAACTAACAAAATTCTTAATAAATCTCTAACTTTTGCTCATTTACCCAGTCCGCACTGATAAAATGTCTTCAGTAGTATCTTCTGTATCATTTGAAAGCATAAATTCACCGAAAATTTGTTCACCCCAAATCTGAAAAATCGACCCATGCCGGCATCACAGATTTTTTGGGATTTTTGAACAAAAACACAAACTCACAAAATTCATAATAAATCTCTAACTTGTGCTTATATACCCAGTCCGCACTGATAAAATGTCTTCAGTAGTATCTTCTGTATCATTTGAAAGCATAAATTCACCGAAAATTTGTTCACCCCAAGTCTGAAAAATTGACCCATGCCGGCATCACAGATTTTTTTTGATTTTTGACCAAAAACACAAAGTCACTAAATTCTTAATAAATCTCAAACTTTTTCTAATTTACCCAGTCCGCACTGATAAAATGTCTGCAGTAGTATCTTCTGTATCATTTGAAAGCATAAATTCACCGAAAATTTGTTCACCCCAAATCTGAAAAATCGACCCATGCCGGCATCACAATTTTTTGGGGATTTTTGACCAAAAACACAAACTCACAAAATTTGTAATAAATCTCTAACTTTTGCTTATATACCCAGTCCGCACTGATAAAATGTCTTCAGTTGTATCTTATGTATCATTTGAAAGCATAAATTCACCGAAAAATTTTTCACCCCAAATCTGAAAAATCGACCCATGCCGGCATCACAATTTTTTGGGGATTTTTGACCAAAAACACAAACTCACAAAATTCGTAATAAATCTCTAACTTTTGCTCACATACCCAGTCCGCACTGATAAAATGTCTTCAGTAGTATCTTATGTATCATTTGAAAGCATAAATTCACCGAAAATTTGTTCACCCCAAATCTGAAAAATTTACCCATGCCGGCATCACAGATTTTTTAAATTTGTGACCAAAAACACAAACTCACAAAATTCTTAATAAATCTCAAACTTTTGCTTATATACCCAGTCCGCACTGATTAAATGTCTTCAGTAGTATCTTATGTATCATTTGAAAGCATAAATTCACCGAAAATTTGTTCACCCCAAATCTGAAAAATGTACCCATGCCGGCATCACAGATTTTTTAAATTTTTGAACGAAAACACAAACTCACAAAATTCTTAATAAATCTCAAACTTTTGCCAATTTACCCAGTCCGCACTGATAAAATGTCTTCAGTAGTATCTTCTGTATCATTTGAAAGCATAAATTCACCGAAAATGTGTTCACCCCAAATCTGAAAAATTTACCCATGCCGGCATCACAGATTTTTTAAATTTTTGACCAAAAACACAAACTCACAAAATTCTTAATAAATCTCAAACTTTTGCTAATTTACCCAGTCCGCACTGATAAAATGTCTGCAGTAGTATCTTCTGTATCATTTGAAAGCATAAATTCACCGAAAATGTGTTCACCCCAAGTCTGAAAAATTGACCCATGCTGGCATCACAGATTTTTGGCGGATTTTTGACCAAAAACACAAACTCACAAAATTCGTAATAAATCTCTAACTTTTGCTTACATACCCAGTCCGCACTGATAAAATGTCTTCAGTAGTATCTTATGTATCATTTGAAAGCATAAATTCACCGAAAATTTGTTCACCCCAAATCTGAAAAATCGACCCATGCCGGCATCACAATTTTTTGGGGATTTTTGACCAAAAACACAAACTCACAAAATTTGTAATAAATCTCTAACTTTTGCTTATATACCCAGTCCGCACTGATAAAATGTCTTCAGTTGTATCTTATGTATCATTTGAAAGCATAAATTCACCGAAAAATTTTTCACCCCAAATCTGAAAAATCGACCCATGCCGGCATCACAATTTTTTGGGGATTTTTGACCAAAAACACAAACTCACAAAATTCGTAATAAATCTCTAACTTTTGCTCACATACCCAGTCCGCACTGATAAAATGTCTTCAGTAGTATCTTATGTATCATTTGAAAGCATAAATTCACCGAAAATTTGTTCACCCCAAATCTGAAAAATTTACCCATGCCGGCATCACAGATTTTTTAAATTTGTGACCAAAAACACAAACTCACAAAATTCTTAATAAATCTCAAACTTTTGCTTATATACCCAGTCCGCACTGATTAAATGTCTTCAGTAGTATCTTATGTATCATTTGAAAGCATAAATTCACCGAAAATTTGTTCACCCCAAATCTGAAAAATCGACCCATGCCGGCATCACAGATTTTTTGGGATTTTTGAACAAAAACACAAACTCACAAAATTCATAATAAATCTCTAACTTGTGCTTATATACCCAGTCCGCACTGATAAAATGTCTTCAGTAGTATCTTCTGTATCATTTGAAAGCATAAATTCACCGAAAATTTGTTCACCCCAAGTCTGAAAAATTGACCCATGCCGGCATCACAGATTTTTTTTGATTTTTGACCAAAAACACAAAGTCACTAAATTCTTAATAAATCTCAAACTTTTTCTAATTTACCCAGTCCGCACTGATAAAATGTCTGCAGTAGTATCTTCTGTATCATTTGAAAGCATAAATTCACCGAAAATTTGTTCACCCCAAATCTGAAAAATCGACCCATGCCGGCATCACAATTTTTTGGGGATTTTTGACCAAAAACACAAACTCACAAAATTTGTAATAAATCTCTAACTTTTGCTTATATACCCAGTCCGCACTGATAAAATGTCTTCAGTTGTATCTTATGTATCATTTGAAAGCATAAATTCACCGAAAAATTTTTCACCCCAAATCTGAAAAATCGACCCATGCCGGCATCACAATTTTTTGGGGATTTTTGACCAAAAACACAAACTCACAAAATTCGTAATAAATCTCTAACTTTTGCTCACATACCCAGTCCGCACTGATAAAATGTCTTCAGTAGTATCTTATGTATCATTTGAAAGCATAAATTCACCGAAAATTTGTTCACCCCAAATCTGAAAAATTTACCCATGCCGGCATCACAGATTTTTTAAATTTGTGACCAAAAACACAAACTCACAAAATTCTTAATAAATCTCAAACTTTTGCTTATATACCCAGTCCGCACTGATTAAATGTCTTCAGTAGTATCTTATGTATCATTTGAAAGCATAAATTCACCGAAAATTTGTTCACCCCAAATCTGAAAAATGTACCCATGCCGGCATCACAGATTTTTTAAATTTTTGAACGAAAACACAAACTCACAAAATTCTTAATAAATCTCAAACTTTTGCCAATTTACCCAGTCCGCACTGATAAAATGTCTTCAGTAGTATCTTCTGTATCATTTGAAAGCATAAATTCACCGAAAATGTGTTCACCCCAAATCTGAAAAATTTACCCATGCCGGCATCACAGATTTTTTAAATTTTTGACCAAAAACACAAACTCACAAAATTCTTAATAAATCTCAAACTTTTGCTAATTTACCCAGTCCGCACTGATAAAATGTCTGCAGTAGTATCTTCTGTATCATTTGAAAGCATAAATTCACCGAAAATGTGTTCACCCCAAGTCTGAAAAATTGACCCATGCTGGCATCACAGATTTTTGGCGGATTTTTGACCAAAAACACAAACTCACAAAATTCGTAATAAATCTCTAACTTTTGCTTACATACCCAGTCCGCACTGATAAAATGTCTTCAGTAGTATCTTATGTATCATTTGAAAGCATAAATTCACCGAAAATTTGTTCACCCCAAATCTGAAAAATCGACCCATGCCGGCATCACAATTTTTTGGGGATTTTTGACCAAAAACACAAACTCACAAAATTTGTAATAAATCTCTAACTTTTGCTTATATACCCAGTCCGCACTGATAAAATGTCTTCAGTTGTATCTTATGTATCATTTGAAAGCATAAATTCACCGAAAACTTTTTCACCCCAAATCTGAAAAATCGACCCATGCCGGCATCACAATTTTTTGGGGATTTTTGACCAAAAACACAAACTCACAAAATTCGTAATAAATCTCTAACTTTTGCTCACATACCCAGTCCGCACTGATAAAATGTCTTCAGTAGTATCTTATGTATCATTTGAAAGCATAAATTCACCGAAAATTTGTTCACCCCAAATCTGAAAAATTTACCCATGCCGGCATCACAGATTTTTTAAATTTGTGACCAAAAACACAAACTCACAAAATTCTTAATAAATCTCAAACTTTTGCTTATATACCCAGTCCGCACTGATTAAATGTCTTCAGTAGTATCTTATGTATCATTTGAAAGCATAAATTCACCGAAAATTTGTTCACCCCAAATCTGAAAAATGTACCCATGCCGGCATCACAGATTTTTTAAATTTTTGAACGAAAACACAAACTCACAAAATTCTTAATAAATCTCAAACTTTTGCCAATTTACCCAGTCCGCACTGATAAAATGTCTTCAGTAGTATCTTCTGTATCATTTGAAAGCATAAATTCACCGAAAATGTGTTCACCCCAAATCTGAAAAATTTACCCATGCCGGCATCACAGATTTTTTAAATTTTTGACCAAAAACACAAACTCACAAAATTCTTAATAAATCTCAAACTTTTGCTAATTTACCCAGTCCGCACTGATAAAATGTCTGCAGTAGTATCTTCTGTATCATTTGAAAGCATAAATTCACCGAAAATGTGTTCACCCCAAATCTGAAAAATTTACCCATGCTGGCATCACAGATTTTTGGCGGATTTTTGACCAAAAACACAAACTCACAAAATTCTTAATAAATCTCAAACTTTTGCTAATTTACCCAGTCCGCACTGATAAAATGTCTTCAGTAGTATCTTCTGTATCATTTGAAAGCATAAATTCACCGAAAATTTGTTCACCCCAAATCTGAAAAATCGACCCATGCCGGCATCACAATTTTTGGTAGTCTTGGTTCCAAGACCATTGGTGTTGCGCGGTCACACACAACCAACGTTCCGATTATGCACGGCAAAAACTGTCCACGCTTGTAATGAACGAACGCTAGCGGGCGCTGTTTCTCTGATTTACGGATCTCACCATGTCCTGTGCTCACCATGGTCTTGGATATTTGCAAATTGAAGGCGTGGCCAGACTATGTAAATTACTTTTAATGTATGCAATATTCATATCACGTGACGAATTGAAGATGACTATTCAAACTAGATCGAGTCAAAGGTCAATATGATCGGCGGTCTTTTTTTAATAATCTTTGCTCAAAGAGTGATTCCGTGGTCATTATAGGCCTATTAAAAGGAAAACAGTGAAATTTTAAGTATAGGTACCTATTCAGATTATGGATACGTGACGATTTGAAATCGTAAATAATGGTCAAAAATCGAACGTAAAATTAGCATTCAGAGAGTCCGTGTATCGGACGCTGTATGGACCTACGGCGTGGAGCAATCGGAACGTGAAATAAGCCTTGTGGAATATCACGTACCGCCCATGCCGTGTCTCGTGGGGTTGAAGGTGTTAAATCCCAGGCGCTATGAACTCCCAGCTTGCGGGTGTCGAATCCGTTGTTTCTTATGATCGCAACGTTCCAATATGCTCCATTTTAATTCATGGCCCCTAATTTCTTTTTGTTATGAGTTTTCAGGTAATTTTGATGATGTAAAAACCTAGGAATATCGCATATTGTTATATTGACAGTGTTATTGTGTGAGTAGCTTAAAAAAATTATGAGAATTTTTTATAAAAGGTTTAAATAAAAATAATGCTAAAACAAAATTCCCTCAAAGCATAATTTTGTCAAACAAAGTATTATTTTTTTAATTCTGTGAATGAAGAGTTATTTTTGAGGTAATGATTAAACTGGGCAACTAGTGGAATTTAATGACCCGACTATTCGCCTCAAATAACTGGGAGTTGAATAGCAGTAGTCGCCGCTGGACAAGCAATCAAAACTCGAAATTTCTCATGAGTTATTCCAAAAGATATTGTTACGACTACATTCCCAAAAAATGTTATTTGGTTACGTTCCAAGCTACGCAGCTACTCGGCTACGTTTACGTTCCAAGATACGCTTAGGTCTACGTTCCTTCAAGTTACACTATAATATCAAAAGGTATGTTTTCAAGCCCGAGTCAAGCTACGCTTACATTCCAAGATACGCAGCTACGTTTACGTTCCAAGATACGCTTAGGTCTACGTTCCTTCAAGTTACACAATAATATCAAAAAGTACGCTTCCAAGCCCGAGTCAAGCTATGCCTACGTTCAAAGATACGCAGCTGCGTTTATGTTCCAAGATGCTACGCTTCAGTCCAAGATATGCTTACGTTCCAAAAGATGTCAAAGTTCCAAGCTACACAGCTACTCAGCTGCGCTTACAGATCTGCTTACGTTCCTTCAAGTTACGCCATAATATCAAAAGGTACGCTTTCAATCCCATGTCAAGTTACACTTACGTTCCAAGATACGCAGCTATGAATTATGTTCCAAGATATGCTTACGCTCCACCAAAAGATACTGTTATGTTCCAAGCTACGCAGCTACTCAGCTACGCTTATACACTCCAAGATACTAATAGGTTACGCTACAATATCAAAAAGTACGCTTTCAATCCCAAGTCAAGCTACGCTTACGTTCCAAGATATGCAGCTACGGTTACGTTTCAAAATACGTTCTCACAAAGATGCTTTTGAATCCATCAAGATTTCCTTCCCCCAAGATTAAAAAACTTTCACTGTGAATAACACTACAGGGCCCACCAGTTAATATCTGTTTGGCAGAAAATACTGTACACAATTTCTTTACTATCCAAAAATTTACTTGGGCACTACAAAATTTCAAATTTAATTAAAAATGGGCTGGCAACCAGTTTCTGCTAAGCAATACTATTTTGTGCTAACTATAAGCAAATTGTTTAGCCAATACAGGCTTCATCAGTGTGGGCCCTGGCACGTCGGGAGCATAACGCCACGATCGCATTTCAAGCTGCATATCATGGCAATGCAGGTGTCTGGATCTGGACATTATACACAGAAATGTTTGTGCTGGTACCACAAACCTTTCTTTATCGTATTTCCACCCTGTGTCAAAGTTTCAAATCCTACTGATCTGGACATTATTATACTCCGATAAAAACATATATACCCACACACAGAGTAAAGCAAAAGTCATGCAATGGAATTACTGCATGCATTGTACACTACATGCACAACACTGATGAATTATTCATGAGCCAACCGCAACGCAGCCTCTGATTGGCTCCACCGGAAAGTCGGGGGAGATTTGCCGAAAAACAATAAAAAAGTTAAGACCCGTCGTTGCAAATATTCAAGACCATGGTGAGATCTAAATCAGAGAAACAGAGCGCCCGCTAGCGTTCGTTCATTACAAGCGTGGACAGTTTTTGCCGTGCATAATCGGAACGTTGGTTGTGTGTGACCGCGCAACACCAATGGTCTTGGGACCAAGACTAAATTTTTGGGGGATTTTTGACCAAAAACACAAACTCACAAAATTCGTAATAAATCTCTAACTTTTGCTTACATACCCAGTCCGCACTGATAAAATGTCTTCAGTAGTATCTTATGTATCATTTGAAAGCATAAATTCACCGAAAATTTGTTCACCCCAAATCTGAAAAATTTACCCATGCCGGCATCACAATTTTTGGGGGATTTTTGACCAAAAACACAAACTCACGAAATTCGTAATAAATCTCTAACTTTTGCTTATATACCCAGTCCGCACTGATAAAATGTCTTCAGTAGTATCTTATGTATCATTTGAAAGCATAAATTCACCGAAAATTTGTTCACCCCAAATCTGAAAAATTTACCCATGCCGGCATCACAGATTTTTTAAATTTTTGTCCAAAAACACAAACTCACAAAATTCTTAATAAATCTCAAACTTTTGCTAATTTACCCAGTCCGCACTGATAAAATGTCTGCAGTAGTATCTTCTGTATCATTTGAAAGCATAAATTCACCGAAAAATTGTTCACCCCAAATCTGAAAAATCGACCCATGCCGGCATCACAGATTTTGTGGGGATTTTTGACCAAAAACACAAACTAACAAAATTCTTAATAAATCTCAAACTTTTGCTAATTTACCCAGTCCGCACTGATAAAATGTCTTCAGTAGTATCTTCTGTATCATTTGAAAGCATAAATTCACCGAAAATTTGTTCACCCCAAATCTGAAAAATCGACCCATGCCGGCATCACAGATTTTTTAAACTTTTGACCAAAAACACAAACTCACAAAATTCTTAATAAATCTCAAACTTTTGCTAATTTACCCAGACCGCACTGATAAAATGTCTGCAGTAGTATCTTCTGTATCATTTGAAAGCATAAATTCACCGAAAATTTGTTCACCCCAAATCTGAAAAATTTACCCATGCCGGCATCACAGATTTTGTGGGGATTTTTGACCAAAAACACAAACTAACAAAATTCTTAATAAATCTCAAACTTTTGCTAATTTACCCAGTCCGCTCTGATAAAATGTCTTCAGTAGTATCTTCTGCATCATTTGAAAGCATAAGTTCACCGAAAATTTGTTCACCCCAAATCTGAAAAATCGACCCATGCCGGCATCACAGATTTTTTTGGATTTTTGACCAAAAACACAAACTCACTAAATTCTTAATAAATCTCAAACTTTTTCTAATTTACCCAGTCCGCACTGATAAAATGTCTGCAGTAGTATCTTCTGTATCATTTGAAAGCATAAATTCACCGAAAATTTGTTCACCCCAAATCTGAAAAATTTACCCATGCCGGCATCACAGATTTTTAAAATTTTTGAACAAAAACACAAACTAACAAAATTCTTAATAAATCTCTAACTTTTGCTTATATACCCAGTCCGCACTGATAAAATGTCTTCAGTAGTATCTTATGTATCATTTGAAAGCATAAATTCACCGAAAATTTGTTCACCCCAAATCTGAAAAATCGACCCATGCCGGCATCACAGATTTTTTTTTGATTTTTGACCAAAAACACAAAGTCACTAAATTCTTAATAAATCTCAAACTTTTGCTAATTTACCCAGTCCGCACAGATAAAATGTCTGCAGTAGTATCTTCTGTATCATTTGAAAGCATAAATTCACCGAAAATTTGTTCACCCCAAATCTGAAAAATCGACCCATGCCGGCATCACAATTTTTTGGGGATTTTTGACCAAAAACACAAACTAACAAAATTCTTAATAAATCTCTAACTTTTACTCATTTACCCAGTCCGCACTGATAAAATGTCTTCAGTAGTAGCTTATGTATCATTTGAAAGCATAAATTCACCAAAAAATTTTTCACCCCAAATCTGAAAATCGACCCATGCCGGCATCACAATTTTTTGGGGATTTTTGACCAAAAACACAAACTCACAAAATTCGTAATAAATCTCTAACTTTTGCTTATATACCCAGTCCGCACTGATAAAATGTCTTCAGTAGTATCTTATGTATCATTTGAAAGCAAAAATTCACAGAAAGTTTGTTCACCCCCAATCTGAAAAATTTACCCATGCCGGCATCACAGATTTTTTAAATTTTTGAACAAAAACACAAACTAACAAAATTCTTAATAAATCTCTAACTTTTGCTTATATACCCAGTCCGCACTGATAAAATGTCTTCAGTAGTATCTTATGTATCATTTGAAAGCATAAATTCACCGAAAATTTGTTCACCCCAAATCTGAAAAATTTACCCATGCCGGCATCACAGATTTTTTAAATTTTTGACCAAAAACACGAACTCACAAAATTCTTAATAAATCTCAAACTTTTGCTTATATACCCAGTCCGCACTGATAAAATGTCTTCAGTAGTATCTTCTGTATCATTTGAAAGCATAAATTCACCGAAAATTTTTCACCCCAAATCTGAAAAATCGACCCATGCCGGCATCACAATTTTTTGGGGATTTTTGACCAAAAACACAAACTAACAAAATTCTTAATAAATCTCTAACTTTTGCTTATATACCCAGTCCGCACTGATAAAATGTCTTCAGTAGTATCTTCTGTATCATTTGAAAGCATAAATTCACCGAAAAGTTTTTCACCCCAAATCTGAAAAATCGACCCATGCCAGCATCACAATTTTTTGGGGATTTTTGACCAAAAACACAAACTCACAAAATTCGTAATAAATCTCTAACTTTTGCTTATATACCCAGTCCGCACTGATAAAATGTCTTCAGTAGTATCTTATGTATCATTTGAAAGCATAAATTCACCGAAAATTTGTTCACCCCAAATCTGAAAAATCGACCCATGCCGGCATCACAGATTTTTTTTGATTTTTGACCAAAAACACAAAGTCACTAAATTCTTAATAAATCTCAAACTTTTGCTAATTTACCCAGTCCGCACAGATAAAATGTCTGCAGTAGTATCTTCTGTATCATTTGAAAGCATAAATTCACCGAAAATTTGTTCACCCCAAATCTGAAAAATCGACCCATGCCGGCATCACAATTTTTTGGGGATTTTTGACCAAAAACACAAACTAACAAAATTCTTAATAAATCTCTAACTTTTGCTTATATACCCAGTCCGCACTGATAAAATGTCTTCAGTAGTATCTTCTGTATCATTTGAAAGCATAAATTCACCGAAAAGTTTTTCACCCCAAATCTGAAAAATCGACCCATGCCAGCATCACAATTTTTTGGGGATTTTTGACCAAAAACACAAACTCACAAAATTCGTAATAAATCTCTAACTTTTGCTTATATACCCAGTCCGCACTGATAAAATGTCTTCAGTAGTATCTTATGTATCATTTGAAAGCATAAATTCACCGAAAATTTGTTCACCCCAAATCTGAAAAATCGACCCATGCCGGCATCACAGATTTTTTTTGATTTTTGACCAAAAACACAAAGTCACTAAATTCTTAATAAATCTCAAACTTTTGCTAATTTACCCAGTCCGCACAGATAAAATGTCTGCATTAGTATCTTCTGTATCATTTGAAAGCATAAATTCACCGAAAATTTGTTCACCCCAAATCTGAAAAATCGACCCATGCCGGCATCACAATTTTTTGGGGATTTTTGACCAAAAACACAAACTAACAAAATTCTTAATAAATCTCTAACTTTTACTCATTTACCCAGTCCGCACTGATAAAATGTCTTCAGTAGTATCTTATGTATCATTTGAAAGCATAAATTCACCAAAAAATTTTTCACCCCAAATCTGAAAATCGACCCATGCCGGCATCACAATTTTTTGGGGATTTTTGACCAAAAACACAAACTCACAAAATTCGTAATAAATCTCTAACTTTTGCTTATATACCCAGTCCGCACTGATAAAATGTCTTCAGTAGTATCTTATGTATCATTTGAAAGCATAAATTCACCGAAAGTTTGTTCACCCCCAATCTGAAAAATTTACCCATGCCGGCATCACAGATTTTTTAAATTTTTGACCAAAAACACAAACTCACAAAATTCTTAATAAATCTCTAACTTTTGCTTATATACCCAGTCCGCACTGATAAAATGTCTTCAGTAGTATCTTCTGTATCATTTGAAAGCATAAATTCACCGAAAATTTGTTCACCCCAAATCTGAAAAATTTACCCATCCGGCATCACAGATTTTTTAAATTTTTGAACAAAAACACAAACTAACAAAATTCTTAATAAATCTCTAACTTTTGCTTATATACCCAGTCCGCACTGATAAAATGTCTTCAGTAGTATCTTATGTATCATTTGAAAGCATAAATTCACCGAAAATTTGTTCACCCCAAATCTGAAAAATTTACCCATGCCGGCATCACAGATTTTTTAAATTTTTGACCAAAAACACAAACTCACAAAATTCTTAATAAATCTCAAACTTTTGCTAATTTACCCAGTCGGCACTTTTAAAATGTCTGCAGTAGTATCTTCTGTATCATTTGAAAGCATAAATTCACCGAAAATTTGTTCACCCCAAATCTGAAAAATCGACCCATGCCGGCATCACAATTTTTGTGGGAGTTTGACCAAAAACACAAACTAACAAAATTCTTAATAAATCTCTAACTTTTGCTTATATACCCAGTCCGCACTGATAAAATGTCTTCAGTAGTATCTTATGTATCATTTGAAAGCATAAATTCACTGAAAAATTTTTCACCCCAAATCTGAAAAATCGACCCATGCCGGCATCACAATTTTTGGGGGATTTTTGACCAAAAACACAAACTAACAAAATTCTTAATAAATCTCTATCTTTTGCTTATATACCCAGTCCGCACTGATAAAATGTCTTCAGTAGTATCTTCTGTATCATTTGAAAGCATAAATTCACCGAAAAATTTGTTCACCCCAAATCTGAAAAATTTACCCATGCCGGCATCACAGATTTTTTAAATTTTTGACCAAAAACACAAACTCACAAAATTCTTAATAAATCTCAAACTTTTGCTTATTTACCCAGTCCGCACTGATAAAATGTCTGCAGTAGTATCTTCTGTATCATTTGAAAGCATAAATTCACCGAAAATTTGTTCACCCCAAATCTGAAAAATCGACCCATGCCGGCATCACAATTTTTGTGGGATTTTTGACCAAAAACACAAACTAACAAAATTCTTAATAAATCTCTAACTTTTGCTTATATACCCAGTCCGCAATGATAAAATGTCTTCAGTAGTATCTTATGTATCATTTGAAAGCATAAATTCACTGAAAAATTTTTCACCCCAAATCTGAAAAATCGACCCATGCCGACATCACAATTTTTTGGGGATTTTTGACCAAAAACACAAACTCACAAAATTCGTAATAAATCTCTAACTTTTGCTTATATACCCAGTCCGCACTGATAAAATGTCTTCATTAGTATCTTATGTATCATTTGAAAGCATAAATTCACCGAAAATGTGTTCACCCCAAATCTGAAAAATTTACCCATGCCGGCATCACAGATTTTTTAAATTTTTGACCAAAAACACAAACTCACAAAATTCTTAATAAATCTCAAACTTTTGCTAATTTACCCAGTCCGCACTGATAAAATGTCTGCAGTAGTATCTTCTGTATCATTTGAAAGCATAAATTCACCGAAAATTTGTTCACCCCAAATCTGAAAAATCGACCCATGCCGGCATCACAATTTTTGGGGGATTTTTGACCAAAAACACAAACTCACAAAATTTGTAATAAATCTCTAACTTTTGCTTATATACCCAGTCCGCACTGATAAAATGTCTTCAGTAGTATCTTATGTATCATTTGAAAGCATAAATTCACCGAAAATTTGTTCACCCCAAATCTGAAAAATTTACCCATGCCGGCATCACAGATTTTTTAAATTTTTGAACAAAAACACAAACTCACAAAATTCTTAATAAATCTCAAACTTTTGCTAATTTACCCAGTCCGCACTGATAAAATGTCTTCAGTAGTATCTTCTGTATCATTTGAAAGCATAAATTCACTGAAAAATTTTTCACCCCAAATCTGAAAAATCGACCCATGCCGGCATCACAATTTTTGGGGGATTTTTGACCAAAAACACAAACTAACAAAATTCTTAATAAATCTTTAACTTTTGCTTATATACCCAGTCCGCACTGATAAAATGTCTTCAGTAGTATCTTCTGTATCATTTGAAAGCATAAATTCACCGAAAATTTGTTCACCCCAAATCTGAAAAATCGACCCATGCCGGCATCACAATTTTTTGGGGATTTTTGACCAAAAACACAAACTAACAAAATTCTTAATAAATCTCAAACTTTTGCTTATATACCCAGTCCGCACTGATAAAATGTCTTCAGTAGTATCTTCTGTATCATTTGAAAGCATAAATTTACCGAAAATTTTTTCACCCCAAATCTGAAAAATCGACCCATGCCGGCATCACAATTTTTTGGGGATTTTTGACCAAAAACACAAACTCACAAAATTCTTAATAAATCTCTAACTTTTGCTTATATACCCAGTCCGCACTGATAAAATGTCTGCAGTAGTATCTTCTGTATCATTTGAAAGCATAAATTCACCGAAAATTTGTTTAACCCAAATCTGAAAAATCGACCCATGCCGGCATCACAATTTTTGGGGGATTTTTGACCAAAAACACAAACTAACAAAATTCTTAATAAATCTCTAACTTTTGCTCATTTACCCAGTCCGCACTGATAAAATGTCTTCAGTAGTATCTTATGTATCATTTGAAAGCATAAATTCACTGAAAAATTTTTCACCCCAAATCTGAAAAATCGACCCATGCCGGCATCACAATTTTTGGGGGATTTTTGACCAAAAACACAAACTCACAAAATTCGTAATAAATCTCTAACTTTTGCTTATATACCCAGTCCGCACTGATAAAATGTCTTCAGTAGTATCTTATGTATCATTTGAAAGCATAAATTCACCGAAAACTTGTTCACCCCAAATCTGAAAAATTTACCCATGCCGGCATCACAGATTTTTAAAATTTTGACCAAAAACACAAACTCACAAAATTCTTAATAAATCTCAAACTTTTGCTAATTTACCCAGTCCGCACTGATAAAATGTCTGCAGTAGTATCTTCTGTATCATTTGAAAGCATAAATTCACCGAAAATTTGTTCACCCCAAATCTGAAAAATCGACCCATGCCGGCATCACAGTTTTTTGGGGATTTTTGACCAAAAACACAAACTAACAAAATTCTTAATAAATCTATAACTTTTGCTTATATACCCAGTCCGCACTGATAAAATGTCTTCAGTAGTATCTTCTGTATCATTTGAAAGCATAAATTCACCGAAAATTTGTTCACCCCAAATCCGAAAAATCGACCCATGCCGGCATCACAATTTTTGGGGGATTTTTGACCAAAAACACAAACTAACAAAATTCTTAATAAATCTTTAACTTTTGCTTATATACCCAGTCCGCACTGATAAAATGTCTTCAGTAGTATCTTCTGTATCATTTGAAAGCATAAATTCACCGAAAATTTGTTCACCCCCAATCTGAAAAATTTACCCATGGCGGCATCACAGATTTTTTAAATTTTTGACCAAAAACACAAACTCACAAAATTCTTAATAAATCTCAAACTTTTGCTAATTTACCCAGTCCGCACAGATAAAATGTCTGCAGTAGTATCTTCTGTATCATTTGAAAGCATAAATTCACCGAAAATTTGTTCACCCCAAATCTGAAAAATCGACCCATGCCGGCATCACAATTTTTTGGGGATTTTTGACCAAAAACACAAACTAACAAAATTCTTAATAAATCTCAAACTTTTGCTTATATACCCAGTCCGCACTGATAAAATGTCTTCAGTAGTATCTTCTGTATCATTTGAAAGCATAAATTTACCGAAAAATTTTTCACCCCGAATCTGAAAAATCGACCCATGCCGGCATCACAATTTTTTGGGGATTTTTGACCAAAAACACAAACTCACAAAATTCTTAATAAATCTCTAACTTTTGCTTATATACCCAGTCCGCACTGATAAAATGTCTGCAGTAGTATCTTATGTATCATTTGAAAGCATAAATTCACTGAAAAATTTTTCACCCCAAATCTGAAAAATCGACCCATGCCGGCATCACAATTTTTGGGGGATTTTTGACCAAAAACACAAACTCACAAAATTCGTAATAAATCTCTAACTTTTGCTTATATACCCAGTCCGCACTGATAAAATGTCTTCAGTAGTATCTTATATATTATTTGAAAGACTAAATTCACCGAAAATGTGTTCACCCCAAATCTGAAAAATTTACCCGTGCCGGCATCACAGATTTTTTAAATTTTTGACCAAAAACACAAACTCACAAAATTCTTAATAAATCTCAAACTTTTGCTAATTTACCCAGTCCGCACTGATAAAATGTCTGCAGTAGTATCTTCTGTATCATTTGAAAGCATAAATTCACCGAAAATTTGTTCAACCCAAATCTGAAAAATCGACCCATGCCGGCATCACAATTTTTGGGGGATTTTTGACCAAAAACACAAACTAACAAAATTCTTAATAAATCTCTAACTTTTGCTCATTTACCCAGTCCGCACTGATAAAATGTCTTCAGTAGTATCTTATGTATCATTTGAAAGCATAAATTCACTGAAAAATTTTTCACCCCAAATCTGAAAAATCGACCCATGCCGGCATCACAATTTTTGGGGGATTTTTGACCAAAAACACAAACTCACAAAATTCGTAATAAATCTCTAACTTTTGCTTATATACCCAGTCCGCACTGATAAAATGTCTTCAGTAGTATCTTATGTATCATTTGAAAGCATAAATTCACCGAAAACTTGTTCACCCCAAATCTGAAAAATTTACCCATGCCGGCATCACAGATTTTTAAAATTTTGACCAAAAACACAAACTCACAAAATTCGTAATAAATCTTTAACTTTTGCTTATATACCCAGTCCGCACTGATAAAATGTCTTCAGTAGTATCTTATGTATCATTTGAAAGCATAAATTCACCGAAAATTTGTTCACCCCAAATCTGAAAAATCGACCCATGCCGGCATCACAGATTTTTAAAATTTTGACCAAAAACACAAACTCACAAAATTCTTAATAAATCTCAAACTTTTGCTAATTTACCCAGTCCGCACTGATAAAATGTCTGCAGTAGTATCTTCTGTATCATTTGAAAGCATAAATTCACCGAAAATTTGTTCACCCCAAATCTGAAAAATCGACCCATGCCGGCATCACAGTTTTTTGTTGATTTTTGACCAAAAACACAAACTAACAAAATTCTTAATAAATCTCTAACTTTTGCTTATATACCCAGTCCGCACTGATAAAATGTCTTCAGTAGTATCTTCTGTATCATTTGAAAGCATAAATTCACCGAAAATTTGTTCACCCCAAATCCGAAAAATCGACCCATGCCGGCATCACAATTTTTGGGGGATTTTTGACCAAAAACACAAACTAACAAAATTCTTAATAAATCTTTAACTTTTGCTTATATACCCAGTCCGCACTGATAAAATGTCTTCAGTAGTATCTTCTGTATCATTTGAAAGCATAAATTCACCGAAAATTTGTTCACCCCAAATCTGAAAAATCGACCCATGCCGGCATCACAATTTTTGGGGGATTTTTGACCAAAAACACAAACTCACAAAATTTGTAATAAATCTCTAACTTTTGCTTATATACCCAGTCCGCACTGATAAAATGTCTTCAGTAGTATCTTATGTATCATTTGAAAGCATAAATTCACCGAAAATTTGTTCACCCCAAATCTGAAAAATTTACCCATGCCGGCATCACAGATTTTTTAAATTTTTGAACAAAAACACAAACTCACAAAATTCTTAATAAATCTCAAACTTTTGCTAATTTACCCAGTCCGCACTGATAAAATGTCTGCAGTAGTATCTTATGTATCATTTGAAAGCATATATTCACTGAAAAATTTTTCACCCCAAATCTGAAAAATCGACCCATGCCGGCATCACAATTTTTGGGGGATTTTTGACCAAAAACACAAACTCACAAAATTTGTAATAAATCTCTAACTTTTGCTTATATACCCAGTCCGCACTGATAAAATGTCTTCAGTAGTATCTTCTGTATCATTTGAAAGCATAAATTCACCAAAAATTTGTTCACCCCCAATCTGAAAAATTTACCCATGCCGGCATCACAGATTTTTTAAATTTTTGACCAAAAACACAAACTCACAAAATTCTTAATAAATCTCAAACTTTTGCTTATTTACCCAGTCCGCACTGATAAAATGTCTGCAGTAGTATCTTCTGTATCATTTGAAAGCATAAGTTCACCGAAAATTTGTTCACCCCAAATCTGAAAAATCGACCCATACCGGCATCACAATTTTTTGGGGATTTTTGACCAAAAACACAAACTAACAAAATTCTTAATAAATCTCTAACTTTTGCTTATATACCCAGTCCGCACTGATAAAATGTCTTCAGTAGTATTTTATGTATCATTTGAAAGCATAAATTCACCGAAAATTTGTTCACCCCAAATCTGAAAAATTTACCCATGCCGGCATCACAGATTTTTTAAATTTTTGACCAAAAACACAAACTCACAAAATTCTTAATAAATCTCAAACGTTTGCTAATTTACCCAGTCCGCACTGATAAAATGTCTGCAGTAGTATCTTCTGTATCATTTGAAAGCATAAATTCACCGAAAATTTGTTCACCCCAAATCTGAAAAATCGACCCATGCCGGCATCACAATTTTTTGTTGATTTTTGACCAAAAACACAAACTAACAAAATTCTTAATAAATCTCTAACTTTTGCTCATTTACCCAGTCCGCACTGATAAAATGTCTTCAGTAGTATCTTATGTATCATTTGAAAGCATAAATTCACCGAAAAATTTTTCACCCCAAATCTGAAAAATTTACCCATGCCGGCATCACAGATTTATTAAATTTTTGACCAAAAACACAAACTCACAAAATTCTTAATAAATCTCAAACTTTTGCTAATTTACCCAGTCCGCACTGATAAAATGTCTGCAGTAGTATCTTCTGTATCATTTGAAAGCATAAATTCACCGAAAATTTGTTCACCCCAAATCTGAAAAATCGACCCATGCCGGCATCACAATTTTTGGGGGATTTTTGACCAAAAACACAAACTAACAAAATTCTTAATAAATCTCTATCTTTTGCTTATATACCCAGTCCGCATTGATAAAATGTCTTCAGTAGTATCTTCTGTATCATTTGAAAGCATAAATTCACCGAAAAATTTTTCACCCCAAATCTGAAAAATCGTCCCATGCCGGCATCACAATTTTTGGGGGATTTTTGACCAAAAACACAAACTCACAAACTTCGTAATAAATCTCTAACTTTTGCTTATATACCCAGTCCGCACTGATAAAATGTCTTCAGTAGTATCTTATGTATCATTTGAAAGCATAAATTCACCGAAAATTTGTTCACCCCAAATCTGAAAAATCGACCCATGCCGGCATCACAATTTTTTGTTGATTTTTGACCAAAAACACAAACTAACAAAATTCTTAATAAATCTCTAAGTTTTGCTCATTTACCCAGTCCGCACTGATAAAATGTCTTCAGTAGTATCTTATGTATCATTTGAAAGCATAAATTCACCGAAAATTTTTTCACCCCAAATCTGAAAAATTTACCCATGCCGGCATCACAGATTTATTAAATTTTTGACCAAAAACACAAACTCACAAAATTCTTAATAAATCTCAAACTTTTGCTAATTTACCCAGTCCGCACTGATAAAATGTCTGCAGTAGTATCTTCTGTATCATTTGAAAGCATAAATTCACCGAAAATTTGTTCACCCCAAATCTGAAAAATCGACCCATGCCGGCATCACAATTTTTTGGGGATTTTTGACCAAAAACACAAACTAACACAATTCTTAATAAATCTCAAACTTTTGCTTATATACCCAGTCCGCACTGATAAAATGTCTTCAGTAGTATCTTCTGTATCATTTGAAAGCATAAATTTACCGAAAATTTTTTCACCCCAAATCTGAAAAATCGACCCATGCCGGCATCACAATTTTTTGGGGATTTTTGACCAAAAACACAAACTCACAAAATTCTTAATAAATCTCTAACTTTTGCTTATATACCCAGTCCGCACTGATAAAATGTCTGCAGTAGTATCTTCTGTATCATTTGAAAGCATAAATTCACCGAAAATTTGTTCAACCCAAATCTGAAAAATCGACCCATGCCGGCATCACAATTTTTGGGGGATTTTTGACCAAAAACACAAACTAACAAAATTCTTAATAAATCTCTAACTTTTGCTCATTTACCCAGTCCGCACTGATAAAATGTCTTCAGTAGTATCTTATGTATCATTTGAAAGCATAAATTCACTGAAAAATTTTTCACCCCAAATCTGAAAAATCGACCCATGCCGGCATCACAATTTTTGGGGGATTTTTGACCAAAAACACAAACTCACAAAATTCGTAATAAATCTCTAACTTTTGCTTATATACCCAGTCCGCACTGATAAAATGTCTTCAGTAGTATCTTATGTATCATTTGAAAGCATAAATTCACCGAAAACTTGTTCACCCCAAATCTGAAAAATTTACCCATGCCGGCATCACAGATTTTTAAAATTTTGACCAAAAACACAAACTCACAAAATTCTTAATAAATCTCAAACTTTTGCTAATTTACCCAGTCCGCACTGATAAAATGTCTGCAGTAGTATCTTCTGTATCATTTGAAAGCATAAATTCACCGAAAATTTGTTCACCCCAAATCTGAAAAATCGACCCATGCCGGCATCACAGTTTTTTGGGGATTTTTGACCAAAAACACAAACTAACAAAATTCTTAATAAATCTCTAACTTTTGCTTATATACCCAGTCCGCACTGATAAAATGTCTTCAGTAGTATCTTCTGTATCATTTGAAAGCATAAATTCACCGAAAATTTGTTCACCCCAAATCCGAAAAATCGACCCATGCCGGCATCACAATTTTTGGGGGATTTTTGACCAAAAACACAAACTAACAAAATTCTTAATAAATCTTTAACTTTTGCTTATATACCCAGTCCGCACTGATAAAATGTCTTCAGTAGTATCTTCTGTATCATTTGAAAGCATAAATTCACCGAAAATTTGTTCACCCCCAATCTGAAAAATTTACCCATGGCGGCATCACAGATTTTTTAAATTTTTGACCAAAAACACAAACTCACAAAATTCTTAATAAATCTCAAACTTTTGCTAATTTACCCAGTCCGCACAGATAAAATGTCTGCAGTAGTATCTTCTGTATCATTTGAAAGCATAAATTCACCGAAAATTTGTTCACCCCAAATCTGAAAAATCGACCCATGCCGGCATCACAATTTTTTGGGGATTTTTGACCAAAAACACAAACTAACAAAATTCTTAATAAATCTCAAACTTTTGCTTATATACCCAGTCCGCACTGATAAAATGTCTTCAGTAGTATCTTCTGTATCATTTGAAAGCATAAATTTACCGAAAAATTTTTCACCCCGAATCTGAAAAATCGACCCATGCCGGCATCACAATTTTTTGGGGATTTTGACCAAAAACACAAACTCACAAAATTCTTAATAAATCTCTAACTTTTGCTTATATACCCAGTCCGCACTGATAAAATGTCTGCAGTAGTATCTTATGTATCATTTGAAAGCATAAATTCACTGAAAAATTTTTCACCCCAAATCTGAAAAATCGACCCATGCCGGCATCACAATTTTTGGGGGATTTTTGACCAAAAACACAAACTCACAAAATTCGTAATAAATCTCTAACTTTTGCTTATATACCCAGTCCGCACTGATAAAATGTCTTCAGTAGTATCTTATATATTATTTGAAAGACTAAATTCACCGAAAATGTGTTCACCCCAAATCTGAAAAATTTACCCGTGCCGGCATCACAGATTTTTTAAATTTTTGACCAAAAACACAAACTCACAAAATTCTTAATAAATCTCAAACTTTTGCTAATTTACCCAGTCCGCACTGATAAAATGTCTGCAGTAGTATCTTCTGTATCATTTGAAAGCATAAATTCACCGAAAATTTGTTCAACCCAAATCTGAAAAATCGACCCATGCCGGCATCACAATTTTTGGGGGATTTTTGACCAAAAACACAAACTAACAAAATTCTTAATAAATCTCTAACTTTTGCTCATTTACCCAGTCCGCACTGATAAAATGTCTTCAGTAGTATCTTATGTATCATTTGAAAGCATAAATTCACTGAAAAATTTTTCACCCCAAATCTGAAAAATCGACCCATGCCGGCATCACAATTTTTGGGGGATTTTTGACCAAAAACACAAACTCACAAAATTCGTAATAAATCTCTAACTTTTGCTTATATACCCAGTCCGCACTGATAAAATGTCTTCAGTAGTATCTTATGTATCATTTGAAAGCATAAATTCACCGAAAACTTGTTCACCCCAAATCTGAAAAATTTACCCATGCCGGCATCACAGATTTTTAAAATTTTGACCAAAAACACAAACTCACAAAATTCGTAATAAATCTCTAACTTTTGCTTATATACCCAGTCCGCACTGATAAAATGTCTTCAGTAGTATCTTATGTATCATTTGAAAGCATAAATTCACCGAAAATTTGTTCACCCCAAATCTGAAAAATCGACCCATGCCGGCATCACAGATTTTTAAAATTTTGACCAAAAACACAAACTCACAAAATTCTTAATAAATCTCAAACTTTTGCTAATTTACCCAGTCCGCACTGATAAAATGTCTGCAGTAGTATCTTCTGTATCATTTGAAAGCATAAATTCACCGAAAATTTGTTCACCCCAAATCTGAAAAATCGACCCATGCCGGCATCACAGTTTTTTGTTGATTTTTGACCAAAAACACAAACTAACAAAATTCTTAATAAATCTCTAACTTTTGCTTATATACCCAGTCCGCACTGATAAAATGTCTTCAGTAGTATCTTCTGTATCATTTGAAAGCATAAATTCACCGAAAATTTGTTCACCCCAAATCCGAAAAATCGACCCATGCCGGCATCACAATTTTTGGGGGATTTTTGACCAAAAACACAAACTAACAAAATTCTTAATAAATCTTTAACTTTTGCTTATATACCCAGTCCGCACTGATAAAATGTCTTCAGTAGTATCTTCTGTATCATTTGAAAGCATAAATTCACCGAAAATTTGTTCACCCCAAATCTGAAAAATCGACCCATGCCGGCATCACAATTTTTGGGGGATTTTTGACCAAAAACACAAACTAACAAAATTCTTAATAAATCTTTAACTTTTGCTTATATACCCAGTCCGCACTGATAAAATGTCTTCAGTAGTATCTTCTGTATCATTTGAAAGCATAAATTCACCGAAAATTTGTTCACCCCAAATCTGAAAAATCGACCCATGCCGGCATCACAGATTTTTTAAATTTTTGACCAAAAACACAAACTCACAAAATTCTTAATAAATCTCAAACTTTTGCTTATTTACCCAGTCCGCACTGATAAAATGTCTGCAGTAGTATCTTCTGTATCATTTGAAAGCATAAGTTCACCGAAAATTTGTTCACCCCAAATCTGAAAAATCGACCCATACCGGCATCACAATTTTTTGGGGATTTTTGACCAAAAACACAAACTAACAAAATTCTTAATAAATCTCTAACTTTTGCTTATATACCCAGTCCGCACTGATAAAATGTCTTCAGTAGTATCTTATATATTGTTTGAAAGACTAAATTCACCGAAAATGTGTTCACCCCAAATCTGAAAAATTTACCCATGCCGGCATCACAGATTTTTTAAATTTTTGACCAAAAACACAAACTCACAAAATTCTTAATAAATCTCAAACTTTTGCTAATTTACCCAGTCCGCACTGATAAAATGTCTGCAGTAGTATCTTCTGTATCATTTGAAAGCATAAATTCACCGAAAATTTGTTCAACCCAAATCTGAAAAATCGACCTATGCCGGCATCACAATTTTTGGGGGATTTTTGACCAAAAACACAAACTAACAAAATTCTTAATAAATCTCTAACTTTTGCTCATTTACCCAGTCCGCACTGATAAAATGTCTTCAGTAGTATCTTATGTATCATTTGAAAGCATAAATTCACTGAAAAATTTTTCACCCCAAATCTGAAAAATCGACCCATGCCGGCATCACAATTTTTGGGGGATTTTTGACCAAAAACACAAACTCACAAAATTCTTAATAAATCTCTAACTTTTGCTTATATACCCAGTCCGCACTGATAAAATGTCTTCAGTAGTATCTTCTGTATCATTTGAAAGCATAAATTCACCGAAAATTTGTTCACCCCAAATCCGAAAAATCGACCCATGCCGGCATCACAATTTTTGGGGGATTTTTGACCAAAAACACAAACTAACAAAATTCTTAATAAATCTTTAACTTTTGCTTATATACCCAGTCCGCACTGATAAAATGTCTTCAGTAGTATCTTCTGTATCATTTGAAAGCATAAATTCACCGAAAATTTGTTCACCCCAAATCTGAAAAATCGACCCATGCCGGCATCACAATTTTTGGGGGATTTTTGACCAAAAACACAAACTAACAAAATTCTTAATAAATCTTTAACTTTTGCTTATATACCCAGTCCGCACTGATAAAATGTCTTCAGTAGTATCTTCTGTATCATTTGAAAGCATAAATTCACCGAAAATTTGTTCACCCCAAATCTGAAAAATCGACCCATGCCGGCATCACAGATTTTTTAAATTTTTGACCAAAAACACAAACTCACAAAATTCTTAATAAATCTCAAACTTTTGCTTATTTACCCAGTCCGCACTGATAAAATGTCTGCAGTAGTATCTTCTGTATCATTTGAAAGCATAAGTTCACCGAAAATTTGTTCACCCCAAATCTGAAAAATCGACCCATACCGGCATCACAATTTTTTGGGGATTTTTGACCAAAAACACAAACTAACAAAATTCTTAATAAATCTCTAACTTTTGCTTATATACCCAGTCCGCACTGATAAAATGTCTTCAGTAGTATCTTATATATTGTTTGAAAGACTAAATTCACCGAAAATTTGTTCACCCCAAATCTGAAAAATTTACCCATGCCGGCATCACAGATTTTTTAAATTTTTGACCAAAAACACAAACTCACAAAATTCTTAATAAATCTCAAACTTTTGCTAATTTACCCAGTCCGCACTGATAAAATGTCTGCAGTAGTATCTTCTGTATCATTTGAAAGCATAAATTCACCGAAAATTTGTTCAACCCAAATCTGAAAAATCGACCTATGCCGGCATCACAATTTTTGGGGGATTTTTGACCAAAAACACAAACTAACAAAATTCTTAATAAATCTCTAACTTTTGCTCATTTACCCAGTCCGCACTGATAAAATGTCTTCAGTAGTATCTTATGTATCATTTGAAAGCATAAATTCACCGAAAACTTGTTCACCCCAAATCTGAAAAATTTACCCATGCCGGCATCACAGATTTTTAAAATTTTGACCAAAAACACAAACTCACAAAATTCTTAATAAATCTCAAACTTTTGCTAATTTACCCAGTCCGCACTGATAAAATGTCTGCAGTAGTATCTTCTGTATCATTTGAAAGCATAAATTCACCGAAAATTTGTTCACCCCAAATCTGAAAAATCGACCCATGCCGGCATCACAGTTTTTTGGGGATTTTTGACCAAAAACACAAACTAACAAAATTCTTAATAAATCTCTAACTTTTGCTTATATACCCAGTCCGCACTGATAAAATGTCTTCAGTAGTATCTTCTGTATCATTTGAAAGCATAAATTCACCGAAAATTTGTTCACCCCCAATCTGAAAAATTTACCCATGCCGGCATTACAGATTTTTTAAATTTTTGACCAAAAACACAAACTCACAAAATTCTTAATAAATCTCAAACTTATGCTAATTTACCCAGTCCGCACTGATAAAATGTCTGCAGTAGTATCTTCTGTATCATTTGAAAGCATAAATTCACCGAAAATTTGTTCACCCCAAATCCGAAAAATCGACCCATGCCGGCATCACAATTTTGGGGGGATTTTTGACCAAAAACACAAACTAACAAAATTCTTAATAAATCTTTAACTTTTGCTTATATACCCAGTCCGCACTGATAAAATGTCTTCAGTAGTATCTTCTGTATCATTTGAAAGCATAAATTCACCGAAAATTTGTTCACCCCAAATCTGAAAAATCGACCCATGCCGGCATCACAATTTTTGGGGGATTTTTGACCAAAAACACAAACTCACAAAATTTGTAATAAATCTCTAACTTTTGCTTATATACCCAGTCCGCACTGATAAAATGTCTTCAGTAGTATCTTATGTATCATTTGAAAGCATAAATTCACCGAAAATTTGTTCACCCCAAATCTGAAAAATTTACCCATGCCGGCATCACAGATTTTTTAAATTTTTGAACAAAAACACAAACTCACAAAATTCTTAATAAATCTCAAACTTTTGCTAATTTACCCAGTCCGCACTGATAAAATGTCTGCAGTAGTATCTTATGTATCATTTGAAAGCATATATTCACTGAAAAATTTTTCACCCCAAATCTGAAAAATCGACCCATGCCGGCATCACAATTTTTTGGGGATTTTTGACCAAAAACACAAACTCACAAAATTTGTAATAAATCTCTAACTTTTGCTTATATACCCAGTCCGCACTGATAAAATGTCTTCAGTAGTATCTTCTGTATCATTTGAAAGCATAAATTCACCGAAAATTTGTTCACCCCCAATCTGAAAAATTTACCCATGCCGGCATCACAGATTTTTTAAATTTTTGACCAAAAACACAAACTCACAAAATTCTTAATAAATCTCAAACTTTTGCTAATTTACCCAGTCCACACTGATAAAATGTCTGCAGTAGTATCTTCTGTATCATTTGAAAGCATAAGTTCACCGAAAATTTGTTCACCCCAAATCTGAAAAATCGACCCATACCGGCATCACAATTTTTTAGGGATTTTTGACCAAAATCACAAACTAACAAAATTCTTAATAAATCTCTAACTTTTGCTTATATACCCAGTCCGCACTGATAAAATGTCTTCAGTAGTATTTTATGTATCATTTGAAAGCATAAATTCACCGAAAATTTGTTCACCCCAAATCTGAAAAATTTACCCCTGCCGGCATCACAGATTTTTTAAATTTTTGACCAAAAACACAAACTCACAAAATTCTTAATAAATCTCAAACGTTTGCTAATTTACCCAGTCCGCACTGATAAAATGTCTGCAGTAGTATCTTCTGTATCATTTGAAAGCATAAATTCACCGAAAATTTGTTCACCCCAAATCTGAAAAATCGACCCATGCCGGCATCACAATTTTTTGTTGATTTTTGACCAAAAACACAAACTAACAAAATTCTTAATAAATCTCTAACTTTTGCTCATTTACCCAGTCAGCACTGATAAAATGTCTTCAGTAGTATCTTATGTATCATTTGAAAGCATAAATTCACCGAAAAATTTTTCACCCCAAATCTGAAAAATTTACCCATGCCGGCATCACAGATTTATTAAATTTTTGACCAAAAACACAAACTCACAAAATTCTTAATAAATCTCAAACTTTTGCTAATTTACCCAGTCCGCACTGATAAAATGTCTGCAGTAGTATCTTCTGTATCATTTGAAAGCATAAATTCACCGAAAATTTGTTCACCCCAAATCTGAAAAATCGACCCATGCCGGCATCACAATTTTTGGGGGATTTTTGACCAAAAACACAAACTAACAAAATTCTTAATAAATCTCTATCTTTTGCTTATATACCCAGTCCGCATTGATAAAATGTCTTCAGTAGTATCTTCTGTATCATTTGAAAGCATAAATTCACCGAAAAATTTTTCACCCCAAATCTGAAAAATCGTCCCATGCCGGCATCACAATTTTTGGGGGATTTTTGACCAAAAACACAAACTCACAAACTTCGTAATAAATCTCTAACTTTTGCTTATATACCCAGTCCGCACTGATAAAATGTCTTCAGTAGTATCTTCTGTATCATTTGAAAGCATAAATTCACCGAAAATTTGTTCACCCCAAATCTGAAAAATCGACCCATGCCGGCATCACAATTTTTTGGGGATTTTTGACCAAAAACACAAACTAACAAAATTCTTAATAAATCTCAAACTTTTGCTTATATACCCAGTCCGCACTGATAAAATGTCTTCAGTAGTATCTTCTGTATCATTTGAAAGCACAAATTTACCGAAAAATTTTTCACCCCAAATCTGAAAAATCGACCCATGCCGGCATCACAATTTTTTGGGGATTTTTGACCAAAAACACAAACTCACAAAATTCTTAATAAATCTCTAACTTTTGCTTATATACCCAGTCCGCACTGATAAAATGTCTGCAGTAGTATCTTATGTATCATTTGAAAGCATAAATTCACTGAAAAATTTTTCACCCCAAATCTGAAAAATCGACCCATGCCGGCATCACAATTTTTGGGGGATTTTTGACCAAAAACACAAACTCACAAAATTCGTAATAAATCTCTAACTTTTGCTTATATACCCAGTCCGCACTGATAAAATGTCTTCAGTAGTATCTTATATATTATTTGAAAGACTAAATTCACCGAAAATGTGTTCACCCCAAATCTGAAAAATTTACCCATGCCGGCATCACAGATTTTTTAAATTTTTGACCAAAAACACAAACTCACAAAATTCTTAATAAATCTCAAACTTTTGCTAATTTACCCAGTCCGCACTGATAAAATGTCTGCAGTAGTATCTTCTGTATCATTTGAAAGCATAAATTCACCGAAAATTTGTTCAACCCAAATCTGAAAAATCGACCCATGCCGGCATCACAATTTTTGGGGGATTTTTGACCAAAAACACAAACTAACAAAATTCTTAATAAATCTCTAACTTTTGCTCATTTACCCAGTCCGCACTGATAAAATGTCTTCAGTAGTATCTTATGTATCATTTGAAAGCATAAATTCACTGAAAAATTTTTCACCCCAAATCTGAAAAATCGACCCATGCCGGCATCACAATTTTTGGGGGATTTTTGACCAAAAACACAAACTCACAAAATTCGTAATAAATCTCTAACTTTTGCTTATATACCCAGTCCGCACTGATAAAATGTCTTCAGTAGTATCTTATGTATCATTTGAAAGCATAAATTCACCGAAAACTTGTTCACCCCAAATCTGAAAAATTTACCCATGCCGGCATCACAGATTTTTAAAATTTTTGACCAAAAACACAAACTCACAAAATTCTTAATAAATCTCAAACTTTTGCTAATTTACCCAGTCCACACTGATAAAATGTCTGCAGTAGTATCTTCTGTATCATTTGAAAGCATAAGTTCACCGAAAATTTGTTCACCCCAAATCTGAAAAATCGACCCATGCCGGCATCACAATTTTTTGGGGATTTTTGACCAAAAACACAAACTAACAAAATTCTTAATAAATCTCTAAGTTTTGCTTATATACCCAGTCCGCACTGATAAAATGTCTTCAGTAGTATCTTCTGTATCATTTGAAAGCATAAATTCACCGAAAATTTGTTCACCCCCAATCTGAAAAATTTACCCATGGCGGCATCACAGATTTTTTAAATTTTTGACCAAAAACACAAACTCACAAAATTCTTAATAAATCTCAAACTTTTGCTAATTTACCCAGTCCGCACAGATAAAATGTCTGCAGTAGTATCTTCTGTATCATTTGAAAGCATAAATTCACCGAAAATTTGTTCACCCCAAATCTGAAAAATCGACCCATGCCGGCATCACAATTTTTTGGGGATTTTTGACCAAAAACACAAACTAACAAAATTCTTAATAAATCTCAAACTTTTGCTTATATACCCAGTCCGCACTGATAAAATGTCTTCAGTAGTATCTTCTGTATCATTTGAAAGCATAAATTTACCGAAAAATTTTTCACCCCGAATCTGAAAAATCGACCCATGCCGGCATCACAATTTTTTGGGGATTTTTGACCAAAAACACAAACTCACAAAATTCTTAATAAATCTCTAACTTTTGCTTATATACCCAGTCCGCACTGATAAAATGTCTGCAGTAGTATCTTATGTATCATTTGAAAGCATAAATTCACTGAAAAATTTTTCACCCCAAATCTGAAAAATCGACCCATGCCGGCATCACAATTTTTGGGGGATTTTTGACCAAAAACACAAACTCACAAAATTCGTAATAAATCTCTAACTTTTGCTTATATACCCAGTCCGCACTGATAAAATGTCTTCAGTAGTATCTTATATATTATTTGAAAGACTAAATTCACCGAAAATGTGTTCACCCCAAATCTGAAAAATTTACCCGTGCCGGCATCACAGATTTTTTAAATTTTTGACCAAAAACACAAACTCACAAAATTCTTAATAAATCTCAAACTTTTGCTAATTTACCCAGTCCGCACTGATAAAATGTCTGCAGTAGTATCTTCTGTATCATTTGAAAGCATAAATTCACCGAAAATTTGTTCAACCCAAATCTGAAAAATCGACCCATGCCGGCATCACAATTTTTGGGGGATTTTTGACCAAAAACACAAACTAACAAAATTCTTAATAAATCTCTAACTTTTGCTCATTTACCCAGTCCGCACTGATAAAATGTCTTCAGTAGTATCTTATGTATCATTTGAAAGCATAAATTCACTGAAAAATTTTTCACCCCAAATCTGAAAAATCGACCCATGCCGGCATCACAATTTTTGGGGGATTTTTGACCAAAAACACAAACTCACAAAATTCGTAATAAATCTCTAACTTTTGCTTATATACCCAGTCCGCACTGATAAAATGTCTTCAGTAGTATCTTATGTATCATTTGAAAGCATAAATTCACCGAAAACTTGTTCACCCCAAATCTGAAAAATTTACCCATGCCGGCATCACAGATTTTTAAAATTTTGACCAAAAACACAAACTCACAAAATTCGTAATAAATCTCTAACTTTTGCTTATATACCCAGTCCGCACTGATAAAATGTCTTCAGTAGTATCTTATGTATCATTTGAAAGCATAAATTCACCGAAAATTTGTTCACCCCAAATCTGAAAAATCGACCCATGCCGGCATCACAGATTTTTAAAATTTTGACCAAAAACACAAACTCACAAAATTCTTAATAAATCTCAAACTTTTGCTAATTTACCCAGTCCGCACTGATAAAATGTCTGCAGTAGTATCTTCTGTATCATTTGAAAGCATAAATTCACCGAAAATTTGTTCACCCCAAATCTGAAAAATCGACCCATGCCGGCATCACAGTTTTTTGTTGATTTTTGACCAAAAACACAAACTAACAAAATTCTTAATAAATCTCTAACTTTTGCTTATATACCCAGTCCGCACTGATAAAATGTCTTCAGTAGTATCTTCTGTATCATTTGAAAGCATAAATTCACCGAAAATTTGTTCACCCCAAATCCGAAAAATCGACCCATGCCGGCATCACAATTTTTGGGGGATTTTTGACCAAAAACACAAACTAACAAAATTCTTAATAAATCTTTAACTTTTGCTTATATACCCAGTCCGCACTGATAAAATGTCTTCAGTAGTATCTTCTGTATCATTTGAAAGCATAAATTCACCGAAAATTTGTTCACCCCAAATCTGAAAAATCGACCCATGCCGGCATCACAATTTTTGGGGGATTTTTGACCAAAAACACAAACTCACAAAATTTGTAATAAATCTCTAACTTTTGCTTATATACCCAGTCCGCACTGATAAAATGTCTTCAGTAGTATCTTATGTATCATTTGAAAGCATAAATTCACCGAAAATTTGTTCACCCCAAATCTGAAAAATTTACCCATGCCGGCATCACAGATTTTTTAAATTTTTGAACAAAAACACAAACTCACAAAATTCTTAATAAATCTCAAACTTTTGCTAATTTACCCAGTCCGCACTGATAAAATGTCTGCAGTAGTATCTTATGTATCATTTGAAAGCATATATTCACTGAAAAATTTTTCACCCCAAATCTGAAAAATCGACCCATGCCGGCATCACAATTTTTGGGGGATTTTTGACCAAAAACACAAACTCACAAAATTTGTAATAAATCTCTAACTTTTGCTTATATACCCAGTCCGCACTGATAAAATGTCTTCAGTAGTATCTTCTGTATCATTTGAAAGCATAAATTCACCAAAAATTTGTTCACCCCCAATCTGAAAAATTTACCCATGCCGGCATCACAGATTTTTTAAATTTTTGACCAAAAACACAAACTCACAAAATTCTTAATAAATCTCAAACTTTTGCTTATTTACCCAGTCCGCACTGATAAAATGTCTGCAGTAGTATCTTCTGTATCATTTGAAAGCATAAGTTCACCGAAAATTTGTTCACCCCAAATCTGCAAAATCGACCCATACCGGCATCACAATTTTTTGGGGATTTTTGACCAAAAACACAAACTAACAAAATTCTTAATAAATCTCTAACTTTTGCTTATATACCCAGTCCGCACTGATAAAATGTCTTCAGTAGTATTTTATGTATCATTTGAAAGCATAAATTCACCGAAAATTTGTTCACCCCAAATCTGAAAAATTTACCCATGCCGGCATCACTGATTTTTTAAATTTTTGACCAAAAACACAAACTCACAAAATTCTTAATAAATCTCAAACGTTTGCTAATTTACCCAGTCCGCACTGATAAAATGTCTGCAGTAGTATCTTCTGTATCATTTGAAAGCATAAATTCACCGAAAATTTGTTCACCCCAAATCTGAAAAATCGACCCATGCCGGCATCACAATTTTTTGTTGATTTTTGACCAAAAACACAAACTAACAAAATTCTTAATAAATCTCTAACTTTTGCTCATTTACCCAGTCCGCACTGATAAAATGTCTTCAGTAGTATCTTATGTATCATTTGAAAGCATAAATTCACCGAAAAATTTTTCACCCCAAATCTGAAAAATTTACCCATGCCGGCATCACAGATTTATTAAATTTTTGACCAAAAACACAAACTCACAAAATTCTTAATAAATCTCAAACTTTTGCTAATTTACCCAGTCCGCACTGATAAAATGTCTGCAGTAGTATCTTCTGTATCATTTGAAAGCATAAATTCACCGAAAATTTGTTCACCCCAAATCTGAAAAATCGACCCATGCCGGCATCACAATTTTTGGGGGATTTTTGACCAAAAACACAAACTAACAAAATTCTTAATAAATCTCTATCTTTTGCTTATATACCCAGTCCGCATTGATAAAATGTCTTCAGTAGTATCTTCTGTATCATTTGAAAGCATAAATTCACCGAAAAATTTTTCACCCCAAATCTGAAAAATCGTCCCATGCCGGCATCACAATTTTTGGGGGATTTTTGACCAAAAACACAAACTCACAAACTTCGTAATAAATCTCTAACTTTTGCTTATATACCCAGTCCGCACTGATAAAATGTCTTCAGTAGTATCTTATGTATCATTTGAAAGCATAAATTCACCGAAAATTTGTTCACCCCAAATCTGAAAAATCGACCCATGCCGGCATCACAATTTTTTGTTGATTTTTGACCAAAAACACAAACTAACAAAATTCTTAATAAATCTCTAAGTTTTGCTCATTTACCCAGTCCGCACTGATAAAATGTCTTCAGTAGTATCTTATGTATCATTTGAAAGCATAAATTCACCGAAAATTTTTTCACCCCAAATCTGAAAAATTTACCCATGCCGGCATCACAGATTTATTAAATTTTTGACCAAAAACACAAACTCACAAAATTCTTAATAAATCTCTAACTTTTGCTTATATACCCAGTCCGCACTGATAAAATGTCTTCAGTAGTATTTTATGTATCATTTGAAAGCATAAATTCACCGAAAATTTGTTCACCCCAAATCTGAAAAATTTACCCATGCCGGCATCACTGATTTTTTAAATTTTTGACCAAAAACACAAACTCACAAAATTCTTAATAAATCTCAAACGTTTGCTAATTTACCCAGTCCGCACTGATAAAATGTCTGCAGTAGTATCTTCTGTATCATTTGAAAGCATAAATTCACCGAAAATTTGTTCACCCCAAATCTGAAAAATCGACCCATGCCGGCATCACAATTTTTTGTTGATTTTTGACCAAAAACACAAACTAACAAAATTCTTAATAAATCTCTAACTTTTGCTCATTTACCCAGTCCGCACTGATAAAATGTCTTCAGTAGTATCTTATGTATCATTTGAAAGCATAAATTCACCGAAAAAGTTTTCACCCCAAATCTGAAAAATTTACCCATGCCGGCATCACAGATTTATTAAATTTTTGACCAAAAACACAAACTCACAAAATTCTTAATAAATCTCAAACTTTTGCTAATTTACCCAGTCCGCACTGATAAAATGTCTGCAGTAGTATCTTCTGTATCATTTGAAAGCATAAATTCACCGAAAATTTGTTCACCCCAAATCTGAAAAATCGACCCATGCCGGCATCACAATTTTTGGGGGATTTTTGACCAAAAACACAAACTAACAAAATTCTTAATAAATCTCTATCTTTTGCTTATATACCCAGTCCGCATTGATAAAATGTCTTCAGTAGTATCTTCTGTATCATTTGAAAGCATAAATTCACCGAAAAATTTTTCACCCCAAATCTGAAAAATCGTCCCATGCCGGCATCACAATTTTTGGGGGATTTTTGACCAAAAACACAAACTCACAAACTTCGTAATAAATCTCTAACTTTTGCTTATATACCCAGTCCGCACTGATAAAATGTCTTCAGTAGTATCTTATGTATCATTTGAAAGCATAAATTCACCGAAAATTTGTTCACCCCAAATCTGAAAAATCGACCCATGCCGGCATCACAATTTTTTGTTGATTTTTGACCAAAAACACAAACTAACAAAATTCTTAATAAATCTCTAAGTTTTGCTCATTTACCCAGTCCGCACTGATAAAATGTCTTCAGTAGTATCTTATGTATCATTTGAAAGCATAAATTCACCGAAAATTTTTTCACCCCAAATCTGAAAAATTTACCCATGCCGGCATCACAGATTTATTAAATTTTTGACCAAAAACACAAACTCACAAAATTCTTAATAAATCTCAAACTTTTGCTAATTTACCCAGTCCGCACTGATAAAATGTCTGCAGTAGTATCTTCTGTATCATTTGAAAGCATAAATTCACCGAAAATTTGTTCACCCCAAATCTGAAAAATCGACCCATGCCGGCATCACAATTTTTTGGGGATTTTTGACCAAAAACACAAACTAACAAAATTCTTAATAAATCTCAAACTTTTGCTTATATACCCAGTCCGCACTGATAAAATGTCTTCAGTAGTATCTTCTGTATCATTTGAAAGCATAAATTTACCGAAAATTTTTTCACCCCAAATCTGAAAAATCGACCCATGCCGGCATCACAATTTTTTGGGGATTTTTGACCAAAAACACAAACTCACAAAATTCTTAATAAATCTCTAACTTTTGCTTATATACCCAGTCCGCACTGATAAAATGTCTGCAGTAGTATCTTCTGTATCATTTGAAAGCATAAATTCACCGAAAATTTGTTCAACCCAAATCTGAAAAATCGACCCATGCCGGCATCACAATTTTTGGGGGATTTTTGACCAAAAACACAAACTAACAAAATTCTTAATAAATCTCTAACTTTTGCTCATTTACCCAGTCCGCACTGATAAAATGTCTTCAGTAGTATCTTATGTATCATTTGAAAGCATAAATTCACTGAAAAATTTTTCACCCCAAATCTGAAAAATCGACCCATGCCGGCATCACAATTTTTGGGGGATTTTTGACCAAAAACACAAACTCACAAAATTCGTAATAAATCTCTAACTTTTGCTTATATACCCAGTCCGCACTGATAAAATGTCTTCAGTAGTATCTTATGTATCATTTGAAAGCATAAATTCACCGAAAACTTGTTCACCCCAAATCTGAAAAATTTACCCATGCCGGCATCACAGATTTTTAAAATTTTGACCAAAAACACAAACTCACAAAATTCTTAATAAATCTCAAACTTTTGCTAATTTACCCAGTCCGCACTGATAAAATGTCTGCAGTAGTATCTTCTGTATCATTTGAAAGCATAAATTCACCGAAAATTTGTTCACCCCAAATCTGAAAAATCGACCCATGCCGGCATCACAGTTTTTTGGGGATTTTTGACCAAAAACACAAACTAACAAAATTCTTAATAAATCTCTAACTTTTGCTTATATACCCAGTCCGCACTGATAAAATGTCTTCAGTAGTATCTTCTGTATCATTTGAAAGCATAAATTCACCGAAAATTTGTTCACCCCAAATCCGAAAAATCGACCCATGCCGGCATCACAATTTTTGGGGGATTTTTGACCAAAAACACAAACTAACAAAATTCTTAATAAATCTTTAACTTTTGCTTATATACCCAGTCCGCACTGATAAAATGTCTTCAGTAGTATCTTCTGTATCATTTGAAAGCATAAATTCACCGAAAATTTGTTCACCCCAAATCTGAAAAATCGACCCATGCCGGCATCACAATTTTTGGGGGATTTTTGACCAAAAACACAAACTCACAAAATTTGTAATAAATCTCTAACTTTTGCTTATATACCCAGTCCGCACTGATAAAATGTCTTCAGTAGTATCTTATGTATCATTTGAAAGCATAAATTCACCGAAAATTTGTTCACCCCAAATCTGAAAAATTTACCCATGCCGGCATCACAGATTTTTTAAATTTTTGAACAAAAACACAAACTCACAAAATTCTTAATAAATCTCAAACTTTTGCTAATTTACCCAGTCCGCACTGATAAAATGTCTGCAGTAGTATCTTATGTATCATTTGAAAGCATATATTCACTGAAAAATTTTTCACCCCAAATCTGAAAAATCGACCCATGCTGGCATCACAATTTTTTGGGGATTTTTGACCAAAAACACAAACTCACAAAATTTGTAATAAATCTCTAACTTTTGCTTATATACCCAGTCCGCACTGATAAAATGTCTTCAGTAGTATCTGATGTATCATTTGAAAGCATAAATTCACCGAAAATTTGTTCACCCCCAATCTGAAAAATTTACCCATGCCGGCATCACAGATTTTTTAAATTTTTGACCAAAAACACAAACTCACAAAATTCTTAATAAATCTCAAACTTTTGCTAATTTACCCAGTCCGCACTGATAAAATGTCTGCAGTAGTATCTTCTGTATCATTTGAAAGCATAAGTTCACCGAAAATTTGTTCACCCCAAATCTGAAAAATCGACCCATACCGGCATCACAATTTTTTGGGGATTTTTGACCAAAAACACAAACTAACAAAATTCTTAATAAATCTCTAACTTTTGCTTATATACCCAGTCCGCACTGATAAAATGTCTTCAGTAGTATTTTATGTATCATTTGAAAGCATAAATTCACCGAAAATTTGTTCAACCCAAATCTGAAAAATTTACCCATGCCGGCATCACAGATTTTTTAAATTTTTGACCAAAAACACAAACTCACAAAATTCTTAATAAATCTCAAACGTTTGCTAATTTACCCAGTCCGCACTGATAAAATGTCTGCAGTAGTATCTTCTGTATCATTTGAAAGCATAAATTCACCGAAAATTTGTTCACCCCAAATCTGAAAAATCGACCCATGCCGGCATCACAATTTTTTGTTGATTTTTGACCAAAAACACAAACTAACAAAATTCTTAATAAATCTCTAACTTTTGCTCATTTACCCAGTCCGCACTGATAAAATGTCTTCAGTAGTATCTTATGTATCATTTGAAAGCATAAATTCACCGAAAAATTTTTCACCCCAAATCTGAAAAATTTACCCATGCCGGCATCACAGATTTATTAAATTTTTGACCAAAAACACAAACTCACAAAATTCTTAATAAATCTCAAACTTTTGCTAATTTACCCAGTCCGCACTGATAAAATGTCTGCAGTAGTATCTTCTGTATCATTTGAAAGCATAAATTCACCGAAAATTTGTTCACCCCAAATCTGAAAAATCGACCCATGCCGGCATCACAATTTTTGGGGGATTTTTGACCAAAAACACAAACTAACAAAATTCTTAATAAATCTCTATCTTTTGCTTATATACCCAGTCCGCATTGATAAAATGTCTTCAGTAGTATCTTCTGTATCATTTGAAAGCATAAATTCACCGAAAAATTTTTCACCCCAAATCTGAAAAATCGACCCATGCCGGCATCACAATTTTTGGGGGATTTTTAACCAAAAACACAAACTCACAAACTTCGTAATAAATCTCTAACTTTTGCTTATATACCCAGTCCGCACTGATAAAATGTCTTCAGTAGTATCTTATGTATCACTTGAAAGCATAAATTCACCGAAAATTTGTTCACCCCAAATCTGAAAAATCGACCCATGCCGGCATCACAATTTTTTGTTGATTTTTGACCAAAAACACAAACTAACAAAATTCTTAATAAATCTCTAAGTTTTGCTCATTTACCCAGTCCGCACTGATAAAATGTCTTCAGTAGTATCTTATGTATCATTTGAAAGCATAAATTCACCGAAAATTTTTTCACCCCAAATCTGAAAAATTTACCCATGCCGGCATCACAGATTTATTAAATTTTTGACCAAAAACACAAACTCACAAAATTCTTAATAAATCTCAAACTTTTGCTAATTTACCCAGTCCGCACTGATAAAATGTCTGCAGTAGTATCTTCTGTATCATTTGAAAGCATAAATTCACCGAAAATTTGTTCACCCCAAATCTGAAAAATCGACCCATGCCGGCATCACAATTTTTGGGGGATTTTTGACCAAAAACACAAACTAACAAAATTCTTAATAAATCTCTATCTTTTGCTTATATACCCAGTCCGCACTGATAAAATGTCTTCAGTAGTATCTTCTGTATCATTTGAAAGCATAAATTCACTGAAAAATTTTTCACCCCAAATCTGAAAAATCGACCCATGCCGGCATCACAATTTTTTGGGGATTTTTGACCAAAAACACAAACTCACAAAATTCGTAATAAATCTCTAACTTTTGCTTATATACCCAGTCCGCACTGATAAAATGTCTGCAGTAGTATCTTCTGTATCATTTGAAAGCATAAATTCACCGAAAATTTGTTCACCCCAAATCTGAAAAATCGACCCATGCCGGCATCACAATTTTTTGTTGATTTTTGACCAAAAACACAAACTAACAAAATTCTTAATAAATCTCTAACTTTTGCTCATTTACCCAGTCCGCACTGATAAAATGTCTTCAGTAGTATCTCATGTATCATTTGAAAGCATAAATTCACCGAAAAATTTTTCACCCCAAATCTGAAAAATTTACCCATGCCGGCATCACAGATTTATTAAATTTTTGACCAAAAACACAAACTCACAAAATTCTTAATAAATCTCAAACTTTTGCTAATTTACCCAGTCCGCACTGATAAAATGTCTGCAGTAGTATCTTCTGTATCATTTGAAAGCATAAATTCACCGAAAATTTGTTCACCCCAAATCTGAAAAATCGACCCATGCCGGCATCACAATTTTTGGGGGATTTTTGACCAAAAACACAAACTAACAAAATTCTTAATAAATCTTTAACTTTTGCTCATTTACCCAGTCCGCACTGATAAAATGTCTTCAGTAGTATCTTATGTATCATTTGAAAGCATAAATTCACCGAAAAATTTTTCACCCCAAATCTGAAAATCGACCCATGCCAGCATCACAATTTTTTGGGGATTTTTGACCAAAAACACAAACTCACAAAATTCGTAATAAATCTCTAACTTTTGCTTATATACCCAGTCCGCACTGATAAAATGTCTTCAGTAGTATCTTATGTATCATTTGAAAGCATAAATTCACAGAAAATTTGTTCACCCCAAATCTGAAAAATTTACCCATGCCGGCATCACAGATTTTTTAAATTTTTGACCAAAAACACAAACTCACAAAATTCTTAATAAATCTCAAACTTTTGCTAATTTACCCAGTCCGCACTGATAAAATGTCTGCAGTAGTATCTTCTGTATCATTTGAAAGCATAAATTCACCGAAAATTTGTTCACCCCAAATCTGAAAAATCGACCCATGCCGGCATCACAATTTTTGGGGGATTTTTGACCAAAAACACAAACTAACAAAATTCTTAATAAATATCTAACTTTTGCTTATATACCCAGTCCGCACTGATAAAATGTCTTCAGTAGTATCTTGTGTATCATTTGAAAGCATAAATTCACCGAAAAATTTTTCACCCCAAATCTGAAAAATCGACCCATGCCGGCATTACAATTTTTGGGGGATTTTTGACCAAAAACACAAACTCAGAAAATTCGTAATAAATCTCTAACTTTTGCTTATATACCCAGTCCGCACTGATAAAATGTCTTCAGTAGTATCTTATGTATCATTTGAAAGCATAAATTCACCGAAAATTTGTTCACCCCAAATCTGAAAAATTTACCCATGCCGGCATCACAGATTTTTAAAATTTTTGACCAAAAACACAAACTCACAAAATTCTTAATAAATCTCAAACTTTTGCTAATTTACCCAGTCCGCACTGATAAAATGTCTGCAGTAGTATCTTCTGTATCATTTGAAAGCATAAATTCACCGAAAATTTGTTTACCCCAAATCTGAAAAATCGACCCATGCCGGCATCACAATTTTTTGGGGATTTTTGACCAAAAACACAAAGTCACTAAATTCTTAATAAATCTCAAACTTTTGCTAATTTACCCAGTCCGCACTGATAAAATGTCTGCAGTAGTATCTTCTGTATCATTTGAAAGCATAAATTCACCGAAAATTTGTTCACCCCAAATCTGAAAAATCGACCCATGCCGGCATCACAATTTGTTGGGGATTTTTGACCAAAAACACAAAGTCACTAAATTCTTAATAAATCTCAAACTTTTGCTAATTTACCCAGTCCGCACAGATAAAATGTTTGCAGTAGTATCTTCTGTATCATTTGAAAGCATAAATTCACCGAAAATTTGTTCACCCCAAATCTGAAAAATCGACCCATGCCGGCATCACAATTTCTTGGGGATTTTTGACCAAAAACACAAAGTCACTAAATTCTTAATAAATCTCAAACTTTTGCTAATTTACCCAGTCCGCACAGATAAAATGTTTGCAGTAGTATCTTCTGTATCATTTGAAAGCATAAATTCACCGAAAATTTGTTCACCCCAAATCTGAAAAATCGACCCATGCCGGCATCACAATTTTTTGGGGAATTTTTGACCAAAAACACAAACTAACAAAATTCTTAATAAATCTCTAACTTTTGCTTATATACCCAGTCGGCACTGATAAAATGTCTTCAGTAGTATCTTCTGTATCATTTGAAAGCATAAATTCACCGAAAATTTGTTCACCCCAAATCTGAAAAATCGACCCATGCAGGCATCACAATTTTTGGGGGATTTTTGACCAAAAACACAAACTCACAAAATTCGTAATAAATCTCTAACTTTTGCTTATATACCCAGTCCGCACTGATAAAATGTCTTCAGTAGTATCTTATGTATCATTTGAAAGCATAAATTCACCGAAAATTTGTTCACCCCAAATCTGAAAAATTTACCCATGCCGGCATCACAGATTTTTAAAATTTTTGACCAAAAACACAAACTCACAAAATTCTTAATAAATCTCAAACTTTTGCTAATTTACCCAGTCCGCACTGATAAAATGTCTTCAGTAGTATCTTCTGTATCATTTGAAAGCATAAATTCACCGAAAATTTGTTCACCCCAAATCTGAAAAATCGACCCATGCCGGCATCACAATTTTTGGGGGATTTTTGACCAAAAACACAAACTAACAAAATTCTTAATAAATCTCTATCTTTTGCTTATATACCCAGTCCGCATTGATAAAATGTCTTCAGTAGTATCTTCTGTATCATTTGAAAGCATAAATTCACCGAAAAATTTTTCACCCCAAATCTGAAAAATCGACCCATGCCGGCATCACAATTTTTGGGGGATTTTTAACCAAAAACACAAACTCACAAACTTCGTAATAAATCTCTAACTTTTGCTTATATACCCAGTCCGCACTGATAAAATGTCTTCAGTAGTATCTTATGTATCACTTGAAAGCATAAATTCACCGAAAATTTGTTCACCCCCAATCTGAAAAATCGACCCATGCCGGCATCACAATTTTTTGGGGATTTTTGACCAAAAACACAAACTAACAAAATTCTTAATAAATCTCTAAGTTTTGCTCATTTACCCAGTCCGCACTGATAAAATGTCTTCAGTAGTATCTTATGTATCATTTGAAAGCATAAATTCACCGAAAATTTTTTCACCCCAAATCTGAAAAATTTACCCATGCCGGCATCACAGATTTATTAAATTTTTGACCAAAAACACAAACTCACAAAATTCTTAATAAATCTCAAACTTTTGCTAATTTACCCAGTCCGCACTGATAAAATGTCTGCAGTAGTATCTTCTGTATCATTTGAAAGCATAAATTCACCGAAAATTTGTTCACCCCAAATCTGAAAAATCGACCCATGCCGGCATCACAATTTTTGGGGGATTTTTGACCAAAAACACAAACTAACAAAATTCTTAATAAATCTCTATCTTTTGCTTATATACCCAGTCCGCACTGATAAAATGTCTTCAGTAGTATCTTCTGTATCATTTGAAAGCATAAATTCACTGAAAAATTTTTCACCCCAAATCTGAAAAATCGACCCATGCCGGCATCACAATTTTTTGGGGATTTTTGACCAAAAACACAAACTCACAAAATTCGTAATAAATCTCTAACTTTTGCTTATATACCCAGTCCGCACTGATAAAATGTCTGCAGTAGTATCTTCTGTATCATTTGAAAGCATAAATTCACCGAAAATTTGTTCACCCCAAATCTGAAAAATCGACCCATGCCGGCATCACAATTTTTTGTTGATTTTTGACCAAAAACACAAACTAACAAAATTCTTAATAAATCTCTAACTTTTGCTCATTTACCCAGTCCGCACTGATAAAATGTCTTCAGTAGTATCTCATGTATCATTTGAAAGCATAAATTCACCGAAAAATTTTTCACCCCAAATCTGAAAAATTTACCCATGCCGGCATCACAGATTTATTAAATTTTTGACCAAAAACACAAACTCACAAAATTCTTAATAAATCTCAAACTTTTGCTAATTTACCCAGTCCGCACTGATAAAATGTCTGCAGTAGTATCTTCTGTATCATTTGAAAGCATAAATTCACCGAAAATTTGTTCACCCCAAATCTGAAAAATCGACCCATGCCGGCATCACAATTTTTGGGGGATTTTTGACCAAAAACACAAACTAACAAAATTCTTAATAAATCTTTAACTTTTGCTCATTTACCCAGTCCGCACTGATAAAATGTCTTCAGTAGTATCTTATGTATCATTTGAAAGCATAAATTCACCGAAAAATTTTTCACCCCAAATCTGAAAATCGACCCATGCCAGCATCACAATTTTTTGGGGATTTTTGACCAAAAACACAAACTCACAAAATTCGTAATAAATCTCTAACTTTTGCTTATATACCCAGTCCGCACTGATAAAATGTCTTCAGTAGTATCTTATGTATCATTTGAAAGCATAAATTCACAGAAAATTTGTTCACCCCCAATCTGAAAAATTTACCCATGCCGGCATCACAGATTTTTTAAATTTTTGACCAAAAACACAAACTCACAAAATTCTTAATAAATCTCAAACTTTTGCTAATTTACCCAGTCCGCACTGATAAAATGTCTGCAGTAGTATCTTCTGTATCATTTGAAAGCATAAATTCACCGAAAATTTGTTCACCCCAAATCTGAAAAATCGACCCATGCCGGCATCACAATTTTTGGGGGATTTTTGACCAAAAACACAAACTCAGAAAATTCGTAATAAATCTCTAACTTTTGCTTATATACCCAGTCCGCACTGATAAAATGTCTTCAGTAGTATCTTATGTATCATTTGAAAGCATAAGTTCACCGAAAATTTGTTCACCCCAAATCTGAAAAATTTACCCATGCCGGCATCACAGATTTTTAAAATTTTTGACCAAAAACACAAACTCACAAAATTCTTAATAAATCTCAAACTTTTGCTAATTTACCCAGTCCGCACTGATAAAATGTCTGCAGTAGTATCTTCTGTATCATTTGAAAGCATAAATTCACCGAAAATTTGTTCACCCCAAATCTGAAAAATCGACCCATGCCGGCATCACAATTTTTTGGGGATTTTTGACCAAAAACACAAAGTCACTAAATTCTTAATAAATCTCAAACTTTTGCTAATTTACCCAGTCCGCACTGATAAAATGTCTGCAGTAGTATCTTCTGTATCATTTGAAAGCATAAATTCACCGAAAACTTGTTCACCCCAAATCTGAAAAATCGACCCATGCCGGCATCACAATTTGTTGGGGATTTTTGACCAAAAACACAAAGTCACTAAATTCTTAATAAATCTCAAACTTTTGCTAATTTACCCAGTCCGCACAGATAAAATGTTTGCAGTAGTATCTTCTGTATCATTTGAAAGCATAAATTCACCGAAAATTTGTTCACCCCAAATCTGAAAAATCGACCCATGCCGGCATCACAATTTCTTGGGGATTTTTGACCAAAAACACAAAGTCACTAAATTCTTAATAAATCTCAAACTTTTGCTAATTTACCCAGTCCGCACAGATAAAATGTTTGCAGTAGTATCTTCTGTATCATTTGAAAGCATAAATTCACCGAAAATTTGTTCACCCCAAATCTGAAAAATCGACCCATGCCGGCATCACAATTTTTTGGGGAATTTTTGACCAAAAACACAAACTAACAAAATTCTTAATAAATCTCTAACTTTTGCTTATATACCCAGTCGGCACTGATAAAATGTCTTCAGTAGTATCTTCTGTATCATTTGAAAGCATAAATTCACCGAAAATTTGTTCACCCCAAATCTGAAAAATCGACCCATGCAGGCATCACAATTTTTGGGGGATTTTTGACCAAAAACACAAACTCACAAAATTCGTAATAAATCTCTAACTTTTGCTTATATACCCAGTCCGCACTGATAAAATGTCTTCAGTAGTATCTTATGTATCATTTGAAAGCATAAATTCACCGAAAATTTGTTCACCCCAAATCTGAAAAATTTACCCATGCCGGCATCACAGATTTTTAAAATTTTTGACCAAAAACACAAACTCACAAAATTCTTAATAAATCTCAAACTTTTGCTAATTTACCCAGTCCGCACTGATAAAATGTCTTCAGTAGTATCTTCTGTATCATTTGAAAGCATAAATTCACCGAAAATTTGTTCACCCCAAATCTGAAAAATCGACCCATGCCGGCATCACAATTTGTTGGGGATTTTTGACCAAAAACACAAAGTCACTAAATTCTTAATAAATCTCAAACTTTTGCTAATTTACCCAGTCCGCACAGATAAAATGTTTGCAGTAGTATCTTCTGTATCATTTGAAAGCATAAATTCACCGAAAATTTGTTCACCCCAAATCTGAAAAATCGACCCATGCCGGCATCACAGATTTTTTTTGATTTTTGACCAAAAACACAAAGTCACTAAATTCTTAATAAATCTCAAACTTTTGCTAATTTACCCAGTCCGCACAGATAAAATGTCTGCAGTAGTATCTTCTGTATCATTTGAAAGCATAAATTCACCGAAAATTTGTTCACCCCAAATCTGAAAAATCGACCCATGCCGGCATCACAATTTTTTGGGGATTTTTGACCAAAAACACAAACTAACAAAATTCTTAATAAATCTCTAACTTTTGCTTATATACCCAGTCCGCACTGATAAAATGTCTGCAGTAGTATCTTCTGTATCATTTGAAAGCATAAATTCACCGAAAATTTGTTCACCCCAAATCTGAAAAATTGACCCATGCCGGCATCACAGATTTTTTTTTTATTTTTGACCAAAAACACAAACTCACAAAATTCTTAATAAATCTCAAACTTTTGCTCATTTACCCAGTCCGCACTGATAAAATGTCTTGAGTAGTATCTTCTGTATCATTTGAAAGCATAAATTCACCAAAAATTTGTTCACCCCAAATCTGAAATATTTACCCATGCCGGCATCACAGATTTTTAAAATTTTTGACCAAAAACACAAACTCACAAAATTCTTAATAAATCTCAAACTTTTGCTAATTTACCCAGTCCGCACTGATAAAATGTCTGTAGTAGTATCTTCTGTATCATTTGAAAGCATTAATTCACCGAAAATTTGTTCACCCCAAATCTGAAAAATCGACCCATGCCGGGATCACAACTTTTTGGGGATTTTTGACCAAAAACACAAACTCACAAAATTTGTAATAAATCTCAAACTTTTGCTTATATACCCAGTCCGCACTGATAAAATGTCTTCAGTAGTATCTTCTGTATCATTTGAAAGCATAAATTCACCGAAAATTTGTTCACCCCAAATCTGAAAAATCGACCCATGCCGGCATCACAGATTTTTTTGGATTTTTGACTAAAAACACAAACTCACAAAATTCATAATGAATCCCTAACTTTTGCTTATATACCCAGTCCGCACTGATAAAATGTCTTCAGTAGTATCTTATGTATCATTTGAAAGCATAAATTCACAGAAAATTTGTTCACCCCAAATCTGAAAAATTTACCCATGCCGGCATCACAGATTTTTAAAATTTTTGACCAAAAACACAAACTCACAAAATTCTTAATAAATCTCAAACTTTTGCTAATTTACCCAGTCCGCACTGATAAAATGTCTGCAGTAGTATCTTCTGTATCATTTGAAAGCATAAGTTCACCGAAAATTTGTTCACCCCAAATCTGAAAAATCGACCCATGCCGGCATCACAATTTTTGGGGGATTTTTGACCAAAAACACAAACTAACAAAATTCTTAATAAATCTCTAACTTTTGCTTATATACCCAGTCCGCACTGATAAAATGTCTTCAGTAGTATCTTGTGTATCATTTGAAAGCATAAATTCACCGAAAAATTTTTCACCCCAAATCTGAAAAATTTACCCATGCCGGCATTACAATTTTTGGGGGATTTTTGACCAAAAACACAAAGTCACAAAATTCGTAATAAATCTCTAACTTTTGCTTATATACCCAGTCCGCACTGATAAAATGTCTTCAGTAGTATCTTATGTATCATTTGAAAGCATAAATTCACCGAAAATTTGTTCACCCCAAATCTGAAAAATTTACCCATGCCGGCATCACAGATTTTTAAAATTTTTGACCAAAAACACAAACTCACAAAATTCTTAATAAATCTCAAACTTTTGCTAATTTACCCAGTCCGCACTGATAAAATGTCTGCAGTAGTATCTTCTGTATCATTTGAAAGCATAAATTCACCGAAAATTTGTTCACCCCAAATCTGAAAAATCGACCCATGCCGGCATCACAATTTTTTGGGGATTTTTGACCAAAAACACAAAGTCACTAAATTCTTAATAAATCTCAAACTTTTGCTAATTTACCCAGTCCGCACTGATAAAATGTCTGCAGTAGTATCTTCTGTATCATTTGAAAGCATAAATTCACAGAAAATTTGTTCACCCCAAATCTGAAAAATCGACCCATGCCGGCATCACAGATTTCTTTGGATTTTTGACCAAAAACACAAACTCACAAAATTCATGAGGAATCCCTAACTTTTGCTTATATACCCAGTCTGCACTGATAAAATGTCTTCAGTAGTATCTTATGTATCATTTGAAAGCATAAATTCACCGAAAATTTGTTCACCCCAAATCTGAAAAATCGACCCATGCCGGCATCACAGATTTTTTGGGATTTTTGAACAAAAACACAAACTCACAAAATTCATAATAAATCTCTAACTTTTGCTTATATACCCAGTCCGCACTGATAAAATGTCTTCAGTAGTATCTTCTGTATCATTTGAAAGCATAAATTCACCGAAAATTTGTTCACCCCAAATCTGAAAAATTGACCCATGCCAGCATCACAGATTTTTTTTTGATTTTTGACCAAAAACACAAACTCACTAAATTCTTAATAAATCTAAAACTTTTGCTTATATACCCAGTCCGGACTGATAAAATGTCTTCAGTAGTATCTTATGTATCATTTGAAAGCATGAATTCACTGAAAAATTTTTCACCCCAAATCTGAAAAATTTACCCATGCCGGCATCACAGATTTTTTAAATTTTTGACCAAAAACACAAACTCACAAAATTCTTAATAAATCTCAAACTTTTGCTATTTTACCCAGTCCGCACTGATAAAATGTCTTCAGTAGTATCTTCTGTATCATTTGAAAGCATAAATTCACCGAAAATTTGTTCACCCCAAATCTGAAAAATCGACCCATGCCGGCATCACAATTTTTTGGGGATTTTTGACCAAAAACACAAACTCACAAAATTCTTAATAAATCTCTAACTTTTGCTTATATACCCAGTCCGCACTGATAAAATGTCTTCAGTACTATCTTATGTATCATTTGAAAGCATAAATTCACCGAAAAATTTTTCACCCCAAATCTGAAAAATCGACCCATGCCGGCATTACAATTTTTTGGGGATTTTTGACCAAAAACACAAACTCACAAAATTCTTAATAAATCTCAAACTTTTGCTAATTTACCCAGTCCGCACTGATAAAATGTCTGCAGTAGTATCTTCTGTATCATTTGAAAGCATAAATTCACCGAAAATTTGTTCACCCCAAATCTGAAAAATCGACCCATGCCGGCATCACAATTTTTGGGGGATTTTTGACCAAAAACACAAACTCACAAAATTCGTAATAAATCTATAACTTTTGCTTATATACCCAGTCCGCACTGATAAAATGTCTTCAGTAGTATCTTATGTATCATTTGAAAGCATAAATTCACCGAAAAATTTTTCACCCCAAATCTGAAAAACCGACCCATGCCGGCATCACAATTTTTTGGAGATTTTTGACCAAAAACACAAACTAACAAAATTCTTAATAAATCTGAAACTTTTGCTCATTTACCCAGTCCGCACTGATAAAATGTCTTCAGTAGTATCTTCTGTATCATTTGAAAGCATAAATTCACCGAAAATTTGTTCACCCCAAATCTGAAAAATTTACCCATGCCGGCATCACAGATTTTTTTAATTTTTGACCAAAAACACAAACTCACAAAATTCATAATGAATCCCTAACTTTTGCTTATATACCCAGTCTGCACTGATAAAATGTCTTCAGTAGTATCTTATGTATCATTTGAAAGCATAAATTCACGGAAAATTTGTTCACCCCAAATCTGAAAAATCGACCCATGCCGGCATCACAGATTTTTTGGGATTTTTGAACAAAAACACAAACTCACAAAATTCATAATAAATCTCTAACTTTTGCTTATATACCCAGTCCGCACTGATAAAATGTCTTCAGTAGTATCTTATGTATCATTTGAAAGCATAAATTCACCGAAAAATTTTTCACCCCAAATCTGAAAAATCGACCCATGCCGGCATCACAATTTTTGGGGGATTTTTGACCAAAAACACAAACTCACAAAATTCTTAATAAATCTCAAACTTTTGCTAATTTACCCAGTCCGCACTGATAAAATGTCTGCAGTAGTATCTTCTGTATCATTTGAAAGCATGATTTCACCGAAAATTTGTTCACCCCAAATCTGAAAAATTTACCCATGCCGGCATCACAGATTTTTTAAATTTTTGACCAAAAACACAAACTCACAAAATTCTTAATAAATCTCAAACTTTTGCTAATTTACCCAGTCCGCACTGATAAAATGTCTGCAGTAGTATCTTCTGTATCATTTGAAAGCATAAATTCACCGAAAATTTTTTCACCCCAAATCTGAAAAATCGACCCATACCGGCATCACAATTTTTTGGGGATTTTTGACCAAAAACACAAACTAACAAAATTCTTAATAAATCTCTAACTTTTGCTCATTTACCCAGTCCGCACTGATAAAATGTCTTCAGTAGTATCTTATGTATCATTTGAAAGCATAAATTCACAGAAAATTTGTTCACCCCAAATCTGAAAAATTGACCCATGCCGGCATCACAGATTTTTTTTATTTTTGACCAAAAACACAAACTCACAAAATTCTTAATAAATCTCTAACTTTTGCTAATTTACCCAGTCCGCACTGATAAAATGTCTGCAGTAGTATCTTCTGTATCATTTGAAAGCATAAATTCACCGAAAATTTTTTCACCCCAAATCTGAAAAATCGACCCATGCCGGCATCACAATTTTTTGGGGATTTTTGGCTAAAAACACAAACTCACAAAATTTGTAATAAATCTCTAACTTTTGCTTATATACCCAGTCCGCACTGATAAAATGTCTTCAGTAGTATCTTATGTATCATTTGAAAGCATAAATTCACCGAAAAATTTTTCACCCCAAATCTGAAAAATCGACCCATGCCGGCATCACAATTTGGGGGGGATTTTTGACCAAAAACACAAACTCACAAAATTCGTAATAAATCTCTAACTTTTGCTTATGTACCCAGTCCGCACTGATAAAATGTCTTCAGTAGTATCTTATGTATCATTTGAAAGCATAAATTCACCGCAAAATTTTTCACCCCAAATCTGAAAAATCGACCCATGCCGGTTTCACAATTTTTTGGGATTTTTGACCAAAAACACAAACTCACAAAATTAGTAATAAATCTCTAACTTTTGCTTATATACCCAGTCCGCACTGATAAAATGTCTTCAGTAGTATCTTATGTATCATTTGAAAGCATAAATTCACCGAAAATTTGTTCACCCCAAATCTGAAAAATCGACCCATGCCGGCATCACAGATTTTTTAAATTTTTGACCAAAAACACAAACTCACAAAATTCTTAATAAATCTCAAACTTTTGCTAATTTACCCAGTCCGCACTGATAAAATGTCTGCAGTAGTATCTTCTGTATCATTTGAAAGCATAAATTCACCGAAAATTTTTTCACCCCAAATCTGAAAAATCGACCCATACCGGCATCACAATTTTTTGGGGATTTTTGACCAAAAACACAAACTAACAAAATTCTTAATAAATCTCTAACTTTTGCTCATTTACCCAGTCCGCACTGATAAAATTTCTTCAGTAGTATCTTATGTATCATTTGAAAGCATAAATTCACAGAAAATTTGTTCACCCCAAATCTGAAAAATTGACCCATGCCGGCATCACAGATTTTTTTTATTTTTGACCAAAAACACAAACTCACAAAATTCTTAATAAATCTCTAACTTTTGCTAATTTACCCAGTCCGCACTGATAAAATGTCTGCAGTAGTATCTTCTGTATCATTTGAAAGCATAAATTCACCGAAAATTTTTTCACCCCAAATCTGAAAAATCGACCCATGCCGGCATCACAATTTTTTGGGGATTTTTGGCTAAAAACACAAACTCACAAAATTTGTAATAAATCTCTAACTTTTGCTTATATACCCAGTCCGCACTGATAAAATGTCTTCAGTAGTATCTTATGTATCATTTGAAAGCATAAATTCACCGAAAAATTTTTCACCCCAAATCTGAAAAATCGACCCATGCCGGCATCACAATTTGGGGGGGATTTTTGACCAAAAACACAAACTCACAAAATTCGTAATAAATCTCTAACTTTTGCTTATGTACCCAGTCCGCACTGATAAAATGTCTTCAGTAGTATCTTATGTATCATTTGAAAGCATAAATTCACCGCAAAATTTTTCACCCCAAATCTGAAAAATCGACCCATGCCGGTTTCACAATTTTTTGGGATTTTTGACCAAAAACACAAACTCACAAAATTAGTAATAAATCTCTAACTTTTGCTTATATACCCAGTCCGCACTGATAAAATGTCTTCAGTAGTATCTTATGTATCATTTGAAAGCATAAATTCACCGAAAATTTGTTCACCCCAAATCTGAAAAATTTACCCATGCCGGCATCACAGATTTTTTAAATTTTTGACCAGAAACACAAACTCACTAAATTCTTAATAAATCTCAAACTTTTGCTCATGTACCCAGTCCGCACTGATAAAATGTCTTCAGTAGTATCTTCTGTATCATTTGAAAGCATGAATAAATTCACCGAAAATTTGTTCACCCCAAATCTGAAAAATCGACCCATGCCGGCATCACAGATTTTTTTAATTTTTGACCAAAAACACAAACTCACAAAATTCATAAGGAATCCCTAACTTTTGCTTATATACCCAGTCTGCACTGATAAAATGTCTTCAGTAGTATCTTATGTATCATTTGAAAGCATAAATTCACGGAAAATTTGTTCACCCCAAATCTGAAAAATCGACCCATGCCGGCATCACAGATTTTTTTGGATTTTTGAACAAAAACACAAACTCACAAAATTCATAATAAATCTCTAACTTTTGCTTATCTACCCAGTCCGGACTGATAAAATGTCTTCAGTAGTATCTTATGTATCATTTGAAAGCATGAATTCACCGAAAATTTGTTCACCCCAAATCTGAAAAATTTACCCATGCCGGCATCACAGATTTTTTAAATTTTTGACCAAAAACACAAACTCACAAAATTCTTAATAAATCTCAAACTTTTGCTATTTTACCCAGTCCGCACTGATAAAATGTCTGCAGTAGTATCTTCTGTATCATTTGAAAGCATAAATTCACCGAAAATTTTTTCACCCCAAATCTGAAAAATCGACCCATTCCGGCATCACAATTTTTTGGGGATTTTTGACCAAAAACACAAACTAACAAAATTCTTAATAAATCTCTAACTTTTGCTAATTTACCCAGTCCGCACTGATAAAATGTCTTCAGTAGTATCTTCTGTATCATTTGAAAGCATAAATTCACCGAAAATTTGTTCACCCCATTCTGAAAAATTTACCCATGCCGGCATCACAATTTTTGGGGGATTTTTGACCAAAAACACAAACTCACAAAATTCGTAATAAATCTCTAACTTTTGCTTATATACCCAGTCCGCACTGATAAAATGTCTTCAGTAGTATCTTATGTATCATTTGAAAGCATAAATTCACCGAAAAATTTTTCACCCCAAATCTGAAAAATCGACCAATGCCGGCATCACAATTTTTTGGAGATTTTTGACCAAAAACACAAACTAACAAAATTCTTAATAAATCTGAAACTTTTGCTCATTTACCCAGTCCGCACTGATAAAATGTCTTCAGTAGTATCTTCTGTATCATTTGAAAGCATAAATTCACCGAAAATTTGTTCACCCCAAATCTGAAAAATTTACCCATGCCGGCATCACAGATTTTTTTAATTTTTGACCAAAAACACAAACTCACTAAATTCTTAATAAATCTCAAACTTTTGCTCATGTACCCAGTCCGCACTGATAAAATGTCTTCAGTAGTATCTTCTGTATCATTTGAAAGCATAAATTCACCGAAAATTTGTTCACCCCAAATCTGAAAAATTTACCCATGCCGGCATCACAGATTGTTTTGGATTTTTGACCAAAAACACAGACTCACTAAATTCTTAATAAATCTCAAACTTTTGCTAATTTACCCAGTCCGCACTGATAAAATGTCTGCAGTAGTATCTTCTGTATCATTTGAAAGCATAAATTCACCGAAAATTTTTTCACCCCAAATCTGAAAAATCGACCCATGCCGGCATCACAATTTTTTGTTGGGATTTTTGACCAAAAACACAAACTCACAAGATTCTTAATAAATCTCTAACTTTTGCTCATTTACCCAGTCCGCACTGATAAAATGTCTTCAGTAGTATATTCTGTATCATTTGAAAGCATAAATTCACCGAAAATTTGTTCACCCCAAATCTGAAAAATTTACCCATGCCGGCATCACAGATTTTTTTAATTTTTGACCAAAAACACAAACTCACAAAATTCTTAATAAATCTCAAACTTTTGCTCATTTACCCAGTCCGCACTGATAAAATGTCTTCAGTAGTATCTTCTGTATCATTTGAAAGCATAAAATCACCGAAAAGTTGTTCACCCCAAATCTGAAAAATCGACCCATGCCGGCATCACAGATTGTTTTGGATTTTTGGCCAAAAACACAAACTCACAAAATTCTTTAAAAATCTCAAACTTTCGCTTATATACCCAGTCCGCACTGATAAAATGTCTTCAGTAGTATCTTCTGTATCATTTGAAAAAATAAATTCACAGAAATTTTGTTCACCCCAAATCTGAAAAATCCACCCATGCCGGCATCACAGATTTTTGGGGATTTTTGACCAAAAACACAAACTCACAAAATTTTTAATAAATATCAAACTTTCGCTTATATACCCTGTCCGCACTGATAAAATGTTTTCAGTAGTATCTTCTGTATCATTTGAAAGCATAAATTCACAGAAATTTTGTTCACCCCAAATCTGAAAAATCGACCCATGCCGGCATCACAGATTTTTTTGGATTATTGACCAAAAACACAAACTCACAAAATTCTACTTATAACTAGTATCGTTTAAAATGACACCACCTGTAGCTAGACGCGTACCATGATTATCCATTCCAATTTATCTAGTTTGTACTTTCTTTAGTAATTATGTTGCTGTTAATTTTCCTTTTTGTTATCAACTCTCAATATGTATTTAAGGCTGTATAGCAAACAAATTGTGTAAAACAGTTTAATTACAAACAAACATTTTTTTGTGTTTTTTTTTGTTGTATGCATTATACCTTTTACTGTACTTTTATTTCATCAATCAACATTGTTATTGTTATAAAGTAAAACCAATTAATTTATGTTATAAAGGGTCCAGGCTCTGTACAAGGCTTTTTCCTGGTGCCCTCCTCTTATCACCCTTTGTTCTTTTTTCTTGTATGTTGTATTATTATTTGTTGTAATATTTGGAAATAAAAAGCAAACAAACAAACAAACAAAATCATTGGAAATATTTTGACCCCCAAATCTGAAAATTTGACCATACCGGTATGGTCGACTTTTTTCATTTTGGACCAAAAATCAAAACTCACAAAATTCTCAATAAATCTAAAAATTTTGGCTGTTAACCCAGTCTCAACTGGAACCATAAAACCAGCGAAAAATTTGTGACGACAATTCCGAATTTTTTTCTTTACAAGCTTCTAATCATCAAAACAGCCCTAAAATCTTTTTGTTACATTTACTACAACTTAATGTTATTTTTTCTTTACTCCATAGGTCTATGTTATTGTCAATATTTTTTATGGACGTATGGAAATAAATGAGTTTTAGAAATAGTTGAATTGAACTCCATGACCATCTTACAAAATACTGTTCCATAGTAGGATTGTAGTATCAACATAATGCTGTTTTCTAAAGCTAACAAAACTAGCAATAAGACACTTCAGATGCTTAGGATACAAAACGGATCCGGGTCATTTTATGTGACCCGGATTCCGGTTCATTTCATATGACCCGGAATCCGGGTCAAATTGTTTTGACCCGGATTCCGGGTCATATGAAATGACCCGGATTCCGGGTCATCTGAAATTACCAGGAATCCGGGTAATTTCAAATAAATCTAGAAAAATTAGAAAATTCTCAATAAATCAAAAATATGTTGGTTGTTAACCCAGTCTCAACTGATCAAATGTCTTCAGTAGTCCGTTCTGTATCATTTGGAACAAAAAAATCAGCGGAATTTTTTGACCTCAATTTTGATTTTGTTTTTACAAGCTTCTGCTTATCAAAACTAGCAATAAGACACTTCAGATGCTTAAAGTCACCTGGAAATAGAATTTTTTTTCTTTCAAACATAAGAGTATATGCTTACGAACAATAAAACAATTTTTTTAGTAATTGTTTGTCACGATTTATGTGTTTAAAAAATATAAAAAGTACAAAACAAACGGTGACTAAAAGAAAGTGTGTTTATCTTTTAATATCTGCAGAGTGATGTGTCATCGCCAGCCCATGCCTTAATAGACCCGGAGCCATTCTATAATGCATGTCTGTACGATTGGTGCACCTGCCAAATGCAAGATAAATGCCTCTGTGATGTTCTCTCAGCTTATGCACACAGAGCAAGGGAAAAAGGAATCACGTTAAATTGGCAGAGAGAAAATTATTGTGGTGAGTAAAATCCCCTAGGCGTGACACTTGTATCCTTAAGCGAGACACTTAACCATTGCTTCGTCCTTCGGATGGGATGTAAAGCCGTTGGTCCCATGTGTTGTGTAACGCATGTAACAGAACCCAGTGCACTTAGATTTATTTGAAATGACCCGGATTCTGGCTCGTTTCAGATTACGCGGAATCCGGGTCATTTCAGATGACCCGGCTTCCGGGTCAAAACAATTTGACCTGGAAGCCGGGTCATTTCATATGACTCGGAATCTGGGTCATTTCAGATGACCCGGAATCCGGTTCATTTCAAATAAATCTAAAAAACATAGAAAATTCTCAATAAATCAAAAAAATGTTGGTTGTTAACCCAGTCTCAACTGATCAAGTCCTCAGTAGTCCGTTCTGTATCATTTGGAACAATAAAATCAGCGGAAATTTTTTGACCTCAATTTTGATTTTTTTTTTACAAGCTTCTGCTCATAAAACAGCCCTAAAATCTTTATATAATTGTAACAACAAGATTTTAGGGCTGTTTACTGCTTTCTACAACTTCATGTTATTTTTTCTTTACTCCATAGGTCTATGTTATTGTCAATATTTTTATGGACGTATGGAAATAAATGAGTATTAGAAATTAGTTGAATTGAACTCCATGTACAGCTTACAAAATACTGTACAATTTACAATAAGACCGACAAAATACAACAATGAGATACACACACATGCGAGTCAATGAACAATATCACACCGCAAGAAAAGGATATAGATATAATCTTAAAAATTGAAAAGATACAAAGATTCGAAGATAATGTCTTTTAAAAAAGAAATGCTTTGAGTTGAGTTGCTGATTGCAATTATTAAGAATTAAATAATGTCTTATTTTTCCTGCAGCCATTTCTTGTCCGAGAGGAGCCTACTATGCAGAATGCACCCCACCATGTGAAGTTACTTGTCAATCAATCAATTCACTAGAGGCTCGAGAATGTGTACAATCACAATGTGTACCTGGATGTAAATGCCCTGCTGGAATGGTGCTACATGACTTTGAATGTATTATAAGTGACTGCCCTGAACAATGAATGCAACAGTCATCCACTGGGTAAAAATGGGATACAGTGGGAGTTATCAATGATTTAGGCATTAATCAACTGGGTATAAATGGGATACAGTGGGAGTTATCAATGATTTAGGCATTCACCAACTGGGTATAAATGGGATACAGTGGGAGTTATTAAAGGCACTGTACACATTTGGTAATTGTCAAAGACCAGTGTTCTCACTTGGTGTATCCCATCATAAGCATAAAATAACAAGCCTGTGAAAATTTGGGCTCAATTGGTCATCGAAGTTACGAGAAAATTATGAAAGAAAAAACACCCTTGTCACACGAAGTTGTGTGCTTTCTGATGCTCGATTTCGAGACCTCAAATTCTAAACTTGAAGTCTCAAAATCAAATTCGTGGAAAATTACTTCTTTCTCGAGAACTACATCACTTCAGAGGGAGCTGTTTCTCACAATGTTTTGTACTATCAACCTCTCCCCATTACTTGTAATCAAGAATAGTTTTATGATGATAACATTTTTGAGTAATTACCAATAGTTTCCCCTGCCTTTAATGATTTAGGCATTTACCAATTGGGTAAAAATGGGATACAGTGCAGTTATCAATGATTTAGACATTAACCATACAATTGGGTATAAATGGGATACAGTGCAGTTATCAATGATTTAGACATTAACCATACAATTGGGTATAAATGGGATACAGTGGGAGTTTTCAATGATTTAGACATTAACCATACAATTGGGTATAAATGGGATACAGTGCAGTTATCAATGATTTAGACATTAACCATACAATTGGGTATAAATGGGATACAGTGGGAGTTATCAATGATTTAGACATTAACCATACAATTGGGTATAAATGGGATACAGTGGGAGTTATCAATGATTTAGGCATTAATCAATTGGGTATAAATGGGATACAGTGGGAGTTATCAATGATTTAGGCATTCACCAACTGGGTACAACTGGGAAGCAGTGGGAGTTATCAATAGGTAACTACAGGGTGTGTTTGTGAAACTACCAGTTTGGTGATAGTATATAGCTCAAGTTCCATGGGGTACTCTGGGAGAACCACTGGGAATGTAGTGGGTACATCTAGGTGACACTGGGTATAAATATATGTAATGAATATACCATACATCTGGGTGACACTAGGAACCACTGGGGATGTAGTGGGTACATCTAGGTGACACTGGGTATAATTATATGTAATGAATATACCATACATCTGGTTCACATTGGGAACCACTGGGAATGTAGTGGGTACATATGGGTATAAATACATGAAGTGTATACCTGGTGTATATTGGGACTTACTTATAGCTGTTGGAGGATAAAGGTCTTTGAAGGATGTTTGTTGTAATATTTAGAATTAAATGGATTTATTCCTAGCTGTGGTTTAATTTGATTGGATCTTAAATCCTCATCATGGTGCACACATGAGCCTGTTTAACAAAAAACACTTTATTTTTTATATTGAACAATATCATGTAAAATGTATAGGTACTGCAGTGTATAATACTTGGAGGTTTAGCAGAGCGACCAATCTAAAGGAAAATGTAACCCATCCAAACACAATGCATTGATTTGAAGATGGATATTCTTACTTAATATACCTTTATCATGGTGCCGCCATCTTGAATTTCTCCCCTTGATATCATTGTTACCAAACCGAGGCTGGAAGAACAAAATAGTCTGGTTCCTATTTGCAAAATGATTATTAGCATTCATTATTGTTATTCGATACGAGGAACATGACCAAGATGGAGACAGCATGATAAAGGTCTGTTGATTCACTGCTCTGTTACCCTTGGGTTTCAGTGCGGCCATTACATGTATGTCAAAACAGCCTAACTCCAAAAATTAATAATAATAATAATAATAATAAACAAGCATTTCTATAGCGCCCCACGAAGAACGGAGCGCTTTACAAAGAAGAGGAACAAAGAAAACAGTGAATCACAGAAACAAATGAGTTTTCAATTTCCGCTTGAAAACAGACAAAGACGGCGCTTCACAAAAACTGATCGGAAGTTCATTCCAAAGACGAGCCGCGGTAGATGTGAAAGTCATGTCACCAGCTTTCTTGTACGATCTTTGGACAACAAGCCGGGTCCGATCAGTGGAGGAGCGCAGACTTGGTCTGTGTTCAGCGGAACCAGTGTTCTAGAGTTGAGTCATGGCAGAAAGATAACTAGGGGCAAGGTTGTCGATAGCCTTGTAGACATTACACTTTTGAGAAAAGCAAGTACAAAGATAAGCTGTGTTGCCATAAAATGGGATAAAAGTGTAAAAAGGGGCCAAGATACGACATGTTGTTTTTTGAACAAGCATACATTAGTATAATTATATGCCCGGGAAACTTTGAAATGAAAATACACTCTCAATTTACCCAGAAATGATCTTATATAAGAAACAAACATTTTTGGATTGGGCTGTTCTGCCACGAAAGGGCCAAGTCGATAACATGCTGTAAATTATTTTTTGTGTGGTTAGAATCATTCATGTGAACATTATGCTGGGCAGGAACAATGAATCATTATAATGTGATTGTAAGGGTTTATGTATTTAAAAAAAACTTACTCTATGTAAACTTGATTTAGGGCTATATTAATCAAAGAAAAAATGACTAGAGTGTGACTCAAACCAACGACCTCTGGATTAACGTGTCGGTGCTCTACCAACTGAGCTGTCTAGCCCTATGTTGGCGATCTCCCTTCTGGTTTATAATATTTGACACAAGATTAAACTTGTAAGAATGCTTTAATGTTGCACAACCATGAATTAACTACCTGGCAGTGTTTGTCAGTTGTAATTATTTTATTTTTGAAAAACCCTCCCTCAGTTTAAAGGAGCAATACATAACACTGGCTAATAATCAGTATTTTGTTCTTATCCTCTATCCAGGTGTTGTCATGGTGATATGTGTGCTATTATTAAACAAACGTTGTTAAGGGTTTGATTCCCGGCTGTCTTCCACACGATGGTGCTGCATATATATATATGTTGGGCGCGATCGGTCAATCTGCGCGATCAACCGATCGCGCTGCGCTATTGAACGATCAAATTAAGATCAATTGGTCGCGCAGCAATCGGTCGATCGCGCAACAATCGGTCGATCGCGCAACAATCGGTCGATCGCGCAATGACATCTTTGCGCGATTGACCGATTGCGCTACGAGTATTTTTTCCCGTTATCAGTGGATCGCGCAGGAAAGGCTTTGCGCGATCTACCGATCGTGCAGGAATGGGTTTGCGCGATCGACCGATAGTGCAGGAAAAGTTTTGCGCGCTCAACCGATCGTGCAGGAAAAGTTTTGCGCGATCTACCGATCGTGCAGGAATGGGTTTGCGCGATCGACCGATCGTGCAGGAATGGTTTCGCGCGTTCGACCGATCGTGCAGGTAAAGTATTCCTTGGGGCGATTTCTCAAAGCAATAAAATTCATAGCAGGACAAATTTTCAGTATCACCATAGTGATTTATATAGTGACGTCACACTACGATTGATTTGCAGGTACAATCAATGTTACATCTTCGTGAATTCGGCCCCTGAACATCAGCCGATCGCGCCAAACCAATCCTGCACAATCGGCCGATCACTCATAACCATTCCTGCACAATCGGCCGATCGCGCAAAATCATTCCTGCACAATCGGCCGATCGCGCAAAACCATTCCTGCACAATCGGCCGATCACTCATAACCATTCCTGCACAATCGGCCGATCGCGCAAAATCATTCCTGCACAATCGGCCGATCGCGCCGAGCCATTCTCGCACGATCGGTTGATCGCGCATGTTCGTTTCCGAATGTTGCGCGATCGACCGATTGTTGCGCGATCGACCGATTGTTGCGCGATCGACCGATTGTTGCGCGATTGACCGATTGTTGCGCGATCGACCGATTGTTGCGCGATCGACCGATTGCTGCGCGATCGACCGACTGCTGCGCGACCAATAGATATTTCAATAGCGCAGCGCGATCGGTCGATAGCGCAGCGCGATCAACCGATCGCGCAGATTGACCGATCGCGCCCAACATATATATATAAATATATATATAATGTGAGATTACTCACATTTAAGTTATACCTGCACCTCTAAGTTATGATGTGCCTTTATAAACAGGCTATATTTTGAAATATTGTAAACAAGTAAACTGAAAACAATTAACCAAAACTATTTTTGGAGAGACTTTTACAAAAAATGTTGTGGTGCTTTTACATACTTGATATAAGGATCTCATTGTACATAGGCGATCTTTAATAGTTCTTCAAAGTAATCTTTAATGTTTGTGATGGAGATTTCTTTTTGACCATGTCTTTTAAAAAAAAAAAAAAACAGATAAGGATTATTTGGGGATCCCCTAAATGGTTAGAAGTAATCCTTGCTTTATTCGTTTAATATTTATTTTCTTTAAAATCTAGAAAGACCTAAAATCATTTGTAATCATCGTACCTCCATTCCCAATGTAGAAGACAAATTAATAAAGACAATTAATTAATCTGTCGACACTGAATACAAATAACAATCAAATTGATCAGCAAATTGATGATTGGCTTGAAATAATGGAAGATTAGACTACATTCCAACTGTCTTGACTTATTATTGTTTTAAAGACACTGGACACTATTGGTAAATTGTCAAAGACTAGTAGTCGCACATGGTGTATCTCAACATATGCATAAAATAACAAACCTGTGAAAATTTGAGCTGAATTGGCCGTCGAAGAACCTTGTCCGCACCATGGCCACAAGAAGTTGTGTGCTTTCAGATGCTTGATTTCGAGACCTCGAATTCCAAATCTGAGGTCTGAAAAAATTACTTCTTTTTTAGAAAACTACAAGTTCAGATGGAGCCGTTTTACACATTGTTTATACTATCAACCTCTCCCCATTACTCATTTACCAAGTAAGGATTTATGCTAATAATTATTTTTAGTAATTAGGCCCTACCAATAATGTCCAGTGTCTTAAATTCACACAAACATTCTCCAAAACGCATCCTTGCGGAACATTCTTATCCTATAGCGTTGTATACAAAAACTTTCCTTTGGTTTTGTTTTTTCCTTTCGTTGGTCTCCACAGAAGTTATCTAAACTTAGCCCAATTGAAATATCAATTAAATCTCATATCAAAAGGCAAATTGTACAATGCTTTAAAGTTATGTGATTATTTGATCTGGCATATACATGTATCATATCATATCAGTCATCTAGAACTTGTTGGGTTTTTTTTAGTACATTTTAACTCGTTATTATTCATTTCAATTTTACTGTAAAATGCTGTATTAAAATTTTGGTATTCTTTACAACATTAAATGATCAACATTTTTAAATATTTTAAGTTTGAAGGAAATCCTAAAAATGCTTGTGTGTTAAAGTTTGCTTATAATTTCATTAAGAGTTACGCATTTTTGTCAAGCATTTTTGGAACCCTTGTGTTCTTACATATTTCTCTAAGCAAAGAAAGAGGAGTGGAGGTTACGTTTCGACCCAACTCACCAGGGCCCAGTTTCATAGAGCTGCTATAGCTTAGCATGAAATTCCTGCCTCAATTTAAGACAGGATTACCAACAAAATGTCCAAATGATTTTCAGGCTGGATGAGCAAACATCAGCTGAATACCAGTACCAAGCAATATGCAACAAATGAAATGTTTGTTTTGTTTTATAAAGGAAGAAATTTCATGCTAAGCAAACGTTTGTGCTTAGTAGCTCTACTAAATTGGGTCCTGACGTCATCTTCTGAATAACCTTGGTGTGCCACAGGTGGACAATGTCACAGTGCTTATTCAGTGAAGTGGGCATTTTAGGCAACGCGGCGGTGTTTACAAGTAAACCAATTTTGACCACCAAATGGTGAGCGTGGCACAGTCGCTGCATGTGCAAGCAGGCAAGGGGCCATAGTAGGAAGGGGCCGGGGCTGTCCCCACCACCCCCCCCCCCCCCCCTCCGGAAGGGGCCGGGCGCAAATCCCCACCCTCCCCCTTTTTGTTTTTACTTTTATATATTTTCATGCCTGCCCCCACCAACTTAGTTTGCGACTGGTTTTTAAACAAACTTGAATGCGAAGTAACCCTAGATCCTATTATTGTAGTTTTGCAAGTACAAATATGTTTGGTATCTCTTGTGATGAAGTGTTGGCTCTGAAAAGAGCCGATGTGGTCTTGACATTTCGAAAAGAGCACTCTACTTGTCTTCAGCCATTCTACTAAAGACGAACAGAGTAAACTGTTACAAACATCCGAGACCACATCGCCAACAGACATACATAGTTGTACCCGCAAGGGTACGATATTATTTAGTATTTATATAAAGTTATGAGCCCGCCAACCACACAACCAATCAGAGCATTGATTGACTTACACTGGATCCTCTGAACCCCTATAAATAAGCCCACTCTTCTCTTACCTCTTCAGTCTCCTGACGATGGCTAGAGCAAGCTAGTCGAAACGTTGAGACCAATTCCGAACTGACTCCGCGGCAGTACAGTTAATTACGATCATATAAGCTAAAGTAATAGTCCAGTCTATATTCTATACCATCTGCCCTGGTAGTTAAAAGCAGGACAGTTCTTTTCAGAACTGAGAAGTCTCCCGAACCTCCGATTATCTACTCCGCGGCAGTAAAATAAAGCAGACAGTTCTCTAAGAACAACTCTACCTGGCAAGTAGATACACACATCGTGTTACCGCAAACCAAATATACATATGTTGGGCGCGATCGGTCAATCTGCGCGATCAACCGATCGCGCTGCGCTATCGACCGATCGCGCTGCGCTATCAACCGATCGCGCTGCGCTATTGAAATATCTATTGGTCGCGCAGCAATCGGTCGATCGCGCAGCAATCGGTCGATCGCGCAACAATCGGTCGATCGCGCAGCAATCGGTCGATCGCGCAACAATCGGTCGATCGCGCAACAATCGGTCGATCGCGCAACATTTGGAAACGAACATGCGCGATCAACCGATCGTGCGGGAATGGCTCGGCGCGATCGGCCGATTGTGCAGGAAAGATTTTGCGCGATCGGCCGATTGTGCAGGAATGGTTATGAGTGATCGGCCGATTGTGCAGGAATGATTTTGCGCGATCGGCCGATTGTGCAGGAACGATTTTGCGCGATCGGCTGATGTTCAGGGGCCGAATTCACAAAGATGTAACATTGATTGTAACTGCAAATCAATCGTAGTGTGACGTCTCTATATAAATCACTATGGTGATACTGAAAATTTGTCCTGCTATGAATTTTATTGCTTTGCTTTGAGAAATCGCCCCAAGGAATAGTTTACCTGCACGATCGGTAGAACGCGCGAAACCATTCCTGCACGATCGGTCGATCGCGCAAACCCATTCCTGCACGATCGGTAGATCGCGCAAAACTTTTCCTGCACGATCGGTTGATCGCGCAAAACTTTTCCTGCGCTATCGGTCGATCGCGCAAACCCATTCCTGCACGATCGGTAGATCGCGCAAAGCCTTTCCTGCGCGATCCGCTGATAACGGGAAAAAAATACTCGTAGCGCAATCGGTCAATCGCGCAAAGATGTCATTGCGCGATCGACCGATTGTTGCGCGATCGACCGATTGTTGCGCGATCGACCGATTGCTGCGCGACCAATGGATCTTAATTTGATCGTTCAATAGCGCAGCGCGATCGGTTGATCGCGCAGATTGACCGATCGCGCCCAACACATATATAAAGTTACTTCTTATTCTTAACCCCATGTTAAGACAGTGGACACTTTTAGTTATTGTCAAAGACCACAAGACCAGTCTTCTCACTTGCCGTATCTCAACATATGATTAAAATCAATAACCTGTGAAAATTTGAGCTCAATCGGTCGGAAGTTGCGAGATAATAATGAAAGAAAAACACACCCTTGTCACACGAAGTTGTGTGTGTTCAGATTCTTGATTTCGAGACCTCAAATTCTAATCTGAGGTCCCGAAATCAAATTAGTGGAAAATTAATTCTTTCCCGAAAACTACTCCACTTCAGAAGGAGCCGTTTCTCACAACCTCTCCCCATTACTCGTTACCAAGTAAGGTTTTATGCTGACACTTTTCTTTAAAGTAACTACCAATAGTGTCCACTGCCTTTTCGTCTCAGTGAGTTGAAAACTACTTAAGCATGTTGCTATTATTTAATTAGCAAAACTACTTAAATAGACTACGTTTTCATTACATTGTTCCTCATTATCTGAAAAACTACAGCACCTCAACAAGAAATATTAATAAATAAGTTAGGGATTCGTTTTAGCACCATTGTCTTCAAAGTGCGTAGCCGAAGTTTAGCGTAAATCTGTGGACACAACTAAATTTAGCATTTTTAAGAGTAAACTTCAAGCTATGGACATGGGTACATTATCAGGGAGGGGGGCTCACTTCATGTAAACCATTGCTGCTCAGTACATCCCGATATGTGAAGACTGTGCAGTTACTCACACCAGAACCAGACATTGTGGATTGTGTTCCTGTCTTTGAACTTTGAATGGCTGGCTGCGCAGGAACGAAAAAAAGTTTAACTTTTACTTTTAATGGTCAGGAACCATGACAAACAAATATTGAAAACGTTTTTTATAAAACACATAAGAATTGGTCACGTGATATTGTTGGGATCTCGACAAAAACTAATTTTGACGACTTTATCACTGCTACTAATAATTGGCGGACTTTTACGAGCACGGCTCGGACGAAAGCTTGTAACTTTCTCGACCCCCACCAAAATACCTTAAAATTGAATTTTAAATCAATATTGTTTTGTCAAATCGGCCAAAAAACTGACATAGCATTTTTAACGGTAAGCAAGTTTGCGTGCTTTCTGTAGCAGAAAAATTTGCTTAAGCCTTAGCGTATTTCACAGGTTATTTTAGCAGAAAAAAACGGGCGGCCATTATTGCGTGTTTTCCGTGGATTTGCATTGTGATGTCATTTATGTTCGTGCGGTAAGCACCGGAAGATTAGCATACCCTTTCGTGTGCTTACGGTTGGCAGCGCTATGAAATAGAAATTGCACAGTAAGCAAAAAATCGACCGCTAAGCAGCGCTATGAAAATGGGCCCTGGTCTAATTTGGTTATTAACTATAGATACAGAACTAAAATAATATATCTATGTTATTAACTTACGCGCAATGTACCTGCTCTAATTTGGTTTAAAACAGACCAATTATAAAGTCTGTGTGTAGTGCAAACTACCACCATTAACTAGCATAGCGCCCTCTTTGTTGTGTTGTTGCACTAACACAGTCCACACGCGCCATCATTAAATACCAAAAGAACAACTTGGTTTCGTATCCAAAATGTTCGACCCCATGAGCAGCTTGTGTACGAAACAACTTCCGTTGTAGACAACCCGGGTATATCATGTGAGTGTGAGAACTGCAACTAGTTGTCAATTTTCTCTTCTTTTCTCATCACATTTGCTGTACTGCCTGTGGAGTGTTATTTCCTCGATAGAAAGATGCCGCCGAAGAAGAAGAACAAGAAGAAGAAGCAGTCCAATGGTTTTTATATGTACATGCTGGATAAGAAACGAGGTTTTTGAGATAGAATGTGATGTGGCAAAGATCTGACAACGCGATCCCCCAGTTGGCTCATCCAGGATGGAAGGTAGGCTTGAATTTCTTCTTGAAAAGACCTTTGGTGGATTTCACAAGGAGTTAAGACTAGACTTATCTTGCGTTAGGACGAGCTACTCATTCTAACTTAGGACTAGCCACACGTTTTGTGTATCTCCTAGGTGTAGGACTAGTCTTACGTTAGGACTCGTAGTCGTAGTCATGTCTTTGTGACATCGACACTGACTATTGAATTCTCCTATTGCCTTATTGGTAAATGTCAAAGACTTCAATAAACTATTAAAGGCGTCCCTGTGAGCCTTAAAGGGGTCTACAATTTTGGGCCTCCTAAACGCTATACGCTTTTAAAATCAGCGATGATAGATGAAAGTTTTACGACCAAGTTTGTTCACTTTGGACCAAAAATCAAAACTCACAAAATTCTCAATAAATCTAAACATTTTTGTTGTTTACCCAGTCTCAACTGATCAAATGTCTTCAGTAGTCCGTTCTGTATCAATTGGAACAATAAAATCATCAAAACTTTTTTGACCCCCAAATCTGAAAATTTGACCATACCGGTATGGTCGATTTTGTTCATTTTGGACCAAAAATCCAAACTCACAAAATTCTCAATAAATCTTAAAATTTTGGGTTTTTACCCAGTCTCAACTGATAAAATGTCTCCGGTAGTCTGTTCTGTATCATTTGGAACCATAATATCATCGGATATTTTTTAACCCCAAATCTGAAAATTTGACCATACAGGTATGGTCGATTTTTTTCATTTTGGACCAAAAATCCAAACTCACAAAATCCTCAATAAATCTAAACATTTTGGTTGTTTACCCAGTCTCAACTGATGAAATGTGTTCAGTAGTATCTTCTGTATCATTTGAAAGCATAAATTCACCGAAAATTTGTTCACCCCCAATCTGAAAAATTTACCCATGCCGGCATTACAGATTTTTTAAATTTTTGACCAAAAACACAAACTCACAAAATTCTTAATAAATCTCAAACTTTTGCTAATTTACCCCGTCCGCACTGATAAAATGTCTGCAGTAGTATCTTCTGTATCATTTGAAAGCATAAATTCACCGAAAATTTGTTCACCCCAAATCTGAAAAATCGACCCATGCCGGCATCACAATTTTTTGGGGATTTTTGACCAAAAACACAAACTAACAAAATTCTTAATAAATCTTTAACTTTTGCTTATATACCCAGTCCGCACTGATAAAATGTCTTCAGTAGTATCTTCTGTATCATTTGAAAGCATAAATTCACCGAAAATTTTTTCACCCCAAATCTGAAAAATCGACCCATGCCGGCATCACAATTTTTTTGGGATTTTTGACCAAAAACACAAACTCACAAAATTCTTAATAAATCTCAAATTTTTGCTTATATACCCAGTCCGCACTGATAAAATGTCTTCAGTAGTATCTTATGTATCATTTGAAAGCATAAATTCACCGAAAATTTGTTCACCCCAAATCTGAAAAATTTACCCATGCCGGCATCACAGATTTTTTAAATTTTTGAACAAAAACACAAACTCACAAAATTCTTAATAAATCTCAAACTTTTGCTAATTTACCCAGTCCGCACTGATAAAATGTCTGCAGTAGTATCTTCTGTATCATTTGAAAGCATAAATTCACCGAAAATTTGTTCACCCCAAATCTGAAAAATCGACCCATGCCGGCATCACAATTTTTTGGGGATTTTTGACCAAAAACACAAACTAACAAAATTCTTAATAAATCTCTAACTTTTGCTCATTTACCCAGTCCGCACTGATAAAATGTCTTCAGTAGTATCTTATGTATCATTTGAAAGCATAAATTCACCAAAAAATTTTTCACCCCAAATCTGAAAAATCGACCCATGCCGGCATCACAATTTTTTGGGGATTTTTGACCAAAAACACAAACTCACAAAATTCGTAATAAATCTCTAACTTTTGCTTATATACCCAGTCCGCACTGATAAAATGTCTTCAGTAGTATCTTGTGTATCATTTGAAAGCATAAATTCACCGAAAATGTGTTCACCCCAAATCTGAAAAATCGACCCATGCCGGCATCACAGATTTATTAAATTTTTGACCAAAAACACAAACTCACAAAATTCTTAATAAATCTCAAACTTTTGCTAATTTACCCAGTCCGCACTGATAAAATGTCTGCAGTAGTATCTTATGTATCATTTGAAAGCATAAATTCACCGAAAACTTGTTCACCCCAAATCTGAAAAATTTACCCATGCCGGCATCACAGATTTTTGAAATTTTTGACCAAAAACACAAACTCACAAAATTCTTAATAAATCTCAAACTTTTGCTAATTTACCCAGTCCGCACTGATAAAATGTCTGCAGTAGTATCTTCTGTATTGAAAGCATAAATCTGAAAAATCGACCCATGCCGGCATCAAATGTTTTTGTTGATTTTTGACCAAAAACACAAACTAACAAAATTCTTAATAAGACTCTAACTTTTGCTCATTTACCCAGTCCGCACTGATAAAATGTCTTCAGTAGTATCTTATGTATCATTTGAAAGCATAAATTCACTGAAAAATTTTTCACCCCAAATCTGAAAAATCGACCCATGCCGGCATCACAATTTTTTGGGGGATTTTTGACCAAAAACACAAACTCACAAAATTCGTAATAAATCTCTAACTTTTGCCTATATACCCAGTCCGCACTGATAAAATGTCTTCAGTAGTATCTTATGTATCATTTGAAAGCATAAATTCACCGAAAACTTGTTCACCCCAAATCTGAAAAATTTACCCATGCCGGCATCACAGATTTTTAAAATTTTTGACCAAAAACACAAACTCACAAAATTCTTAATAAATCTCAAACTTTTGCTAATTTACCCAGTCCGCACTGATAAAATGTCTGCAGTAGTATCTTCTGTATCATTTGAAAGCATAAATTCACCGAAAATTTGTTCACCCCAAATCTGAAAAATCGACCCATGCCGGCATCACAATTTTTTTGGGATTTTTGACCAAAAACACAAACTAACAAAATTCTTAATAAATCTCTAACTTTTGCTTATATACCCAGTCCGCACTGATAAAATGTCTTCAGTAGTATCTTCTGTATCATTTGAAAGCATAAATTCACCGAAAATTTGTTCACCCCCAATCTGAAAAATTTACCCATGCCGGCATTACAGATTTTTTAAATTTTTGACCAAAAACACAAACTCACAAAATTCGTAATAAATCTCAAACTTTTGCTAATTTACCCCGTCCGCACTGATAAAATGTCTGCAGTAGTATCTTCTGTATCATTTGAAAGCATAAATTCACCGAAAATTTGTTCACCCCAAATCTGAAAAATCGACCCATGCCGGCATCACAATTTTTTTGGGATTTTTGACCAAAAACACAAACTAACAAAATTCTTAATAAATCTTTAACTTTTGCTTATATACCCAGTCCGCACTGATAAAATGTCTTCAGTAGTATCTTCTGTATCATTTGAAAGCATAAATTCACCGAAAATTTTTTCACCCCAAATCTGAAAAATCGACCCATGCCGGCATCACAATTTTTTGGGGATTTTTGACCAAAAACACAAACTCACAAAATTCTTAATAAATCTCAAATTTTTGCTTATATACCCAGTCCGCACTGATAAAATGTCTTCAGTAGTATCTTATGTATCATTTGAAAGCATAAATTCACCGAAAATTTGTTCACCCCAAATCTGAAAAATTTACCCATGCCGGCATCACAGATTTTTTAAATTTTTGAACAAAAACACAAACTCACAAAATTCTTAATAAATCTCAAACTTTTGCTAATTTACCCAGTCCGCACTGATAAAATGTCTGCAGTAGTATCTTCTGTATCATTTGAAAGTATAAATTCACCGAAAATTTGTTCACCCCAAATCTGAAAAATCGACCCATGCCGGCATCACAATATTTTGGGGATTTTTGACCAAAAACACAAACTAACAAAATTCTTAATTAATCTCTAACTTTTGCTCATTTACCCAGTCCGCACTGATAAAATGTCTTCAGTAGTATCTTATGTATCATTTGAAAGCATAAATTCACCAAAAAATTTTTCACCCCAAATCTGAAAAATCGACCCATGCCGGCATCACAATTTTTTGGGGATTTTTGACCAAAAACACAAACTCACAAAATTCGTAATAAATCTCTAACTTTTGCTTATATACCCAGTCCGCACTGATAAAATGTCTTCAGTAGTATCTTGTGTATCATTTGAAAGCATAAATTCACCGAAAATGTGTTCACCCCAAATCTGAAAAATCGACCCATGCCGGCATCACAATTTTTGGGGGATTTTTGACCAAAAACACAAACTAACAAAATTCGTAATAAATCTCTAACTTTTGCTTATATACCCAGTCCGCACTGATAAAATGTCTTCAGTAGTATCTTATGTATCATTTGAAAGCATAAATTCACCGAAAACTTGTTCACCCCAAATCTGAAAAATTTAACCATGCCGGCATCACAGATTTTTTAAATTTTTGACCAAAAACACAAACTCACAAAATTCTTAATAAATCTCAAACTTTTGCTAATTTACCCAGTCCGCACTGATAAAATGTCTGCAGTAGTATCTTCTGTATCATTTGAAAGCATAAATTCACCGAAAATTTGTTCACCCCAAATCTGAAAAATCGACCCATGCCGGCATCACAATTTTTTGGGGATTTTTGACCAAAAACACAAACTAACAAAATTCTTAATTAATCTCTAACTTTTGCTCATTTACCCAGTCCGCACTGATAAAATGTCTTCAGTAGTATCTTATGTATCATTTGAAAGCATAAATTCACCAAAAAATTTTTCACCCCAAATCTGAAAAATCGACCCATGCCGGCATCACAATTTTTTGGGGATTTTTGACCAAAAACACAAACTCACAAAATTCGTAATAAATCTCTAACTTTTGCTTATATACCCAGTCCGCACTGATAAAATGTCTTCAGTAGTATCTTGTGTATCATTTGAAAGCATAAATTCACCGAAAATGTGTTCACCCCAAATCTGAAAAATTTACCCATGCCGGCATCACAGATTTATTAAATTTTTGACCAAAAACACAAACTCACAAAATTCTTAATAAATCTCAAACTTTTGCTAATTTACCCAGTCCGCACTGATAAAATGTCTGCAGTAGTATCTTCTGTATCATTTGAAAGCATAAATTCACCGAAAATTTGTTCACCCCAAATCTGAAAAATTTACCCATCCGGCATCACAGATTTTTTAAATTTTTGAACAAAAACACAAACTCACAAAATTCTTAATAAATCTCTAACTTTTGCTTATATACCCAGTCCGCACTGATAAAATGTCTTCAGTAGTATCTTATGTATCATTTGAAAGCATAAATTCACCGAAAATTTGTTCACCCCAAATCTGAAAAATTTACCCATGCCGGCATCACAGATTTTTTAAATTTTTGAACAAAAACACAAACTCACAAAATTCTTAATAAATCTCAAACTTTTGCTAATTTACCCAGTCCGCACTGATAAAATGTCTGCAGTAGTATCTTCTGTATCATTTGAAAGCATAAATTCACCGAAAATTTGTTCACCCCAAATCTGAAAAATCGACCCATGCCGGCATCACAATTTTTTGGGGATTTTTGACCAAAAACACAAACTAACAAAATTCTTAATAAATCTCTAACTTTTCCTCATTTACCCAGTCCGCACTGATAAAATGTCTGCAGTAGTATCTTATGTATCATTTGAAAGCATAAATTCACTGAAAAATTTTTCACCCCAAATCTGAAAAATCGACCCATGCCGGCATCACAATTTTTTGGGGATTTTTGACCAAAAACACAAACTCACAAAATTTGTAATAAATCTCTAACTTTTGCTTATATACCCAGTCCGCACTGATAAAATGTCTTCAGTAGTATCTCCTGTATCATTTGAAAGCATAAATTCACCGAAAATTTGTTCACCCCCAATCTGAAAAATTTACCCATGCCGGCATCACAGATTTTTTTAATTTTTGACCAAAAACACAAACTCACAAAATTCTTAATAAATCTCAAACTTTTGCTAATTTACCCAGTCCGCACTGATAAAATGTCTGCAGTAGTATCTTCTGTATCATTTGAAAGCATAAATTCACCGAAAATTTGTTCACCCCAAATCTGAAAAATCGACCCATGCCGGCATCACAATTTTTTGGGGATTTTTGACCAAAAACACAAACTAACAAAATTCTTAATAAATCTCTAACTTTTGCTTATATACCCAGTCCGCACTGATAAAATGTCTTCAGTAGTATCTTATGTATCATTTGAAAGCATAAATTCACCGAAAAATTTTTCACCCCAAATCTGAAAAATCGACCCATGCCGGCATCACAATTTTTTGGGGATTTTTGACCAAAAACACAAACTCACAAAATCCATAATAATAAATCTCAAACTTTTGCTTTTATACCCAGTCCGCACTGATAAAATGTCTTCAGTAGTATCTTATGTATCATTTGAAAGCATAAATTCACCGAAAATTTGTTCACCCCAAATCTGAAAAATTTACCCAGGCCGGCATCACAGATTTTTTAAATTTTTGAACAAAAACACAAACTCACAAAATTCTTAATAAATCTCAAACTTTTGCTAATTTACCCAGTCCGCACTGATAAAATGTCTTCAGTAGTATCTTCTGTATCATTTGAAAGCATAAATTCACCGAAAATTTGTTCACCCAAAATCTGAAAAATTTACCCATCCAGCATCACAGATTTTTTAAATTTTTGAACAAAAACACAAACTCACAAAATTCTTAATAAATCTCTAACTTTTGCTTATATACCCAGTCCGCACTGATAAAATGTCTTCAGTAGTATCTTATGTATCATTTGAAAGCATAAATTCACCGAAAATTTGTTCACCCCAAATCTGAAAATTTTACCCATGCCGGCATCACAGATTTTTTAAATTTTTGACCAAAAACACAAACTCACAAAATTCTTAATAAATCTCAAACTTTTGCTAATTTACCCAGTCCGCACTGATAAAATGTCTGCAGTAGTATCTTCTGTATCATTTGAAAGCATAAATTCACCGAAAATTTGTTCACCCCAAATCTGAAAAATCGACCCATGCCGGCATCACAATTTTTTGTTGATTTTTGACCAAAAACACAAACTAACAAAATTCTTAATAAATCTCTAACTTTTGCTCATTTACCCAGTCCGCACTGATAAAATGTCTTCAGTAGTATCTTCTGTATCATTTGAAAGCATAAATTCACCGAAAAATTTTTCACCCCAAATCTGAAAAATCGACCCATGCCGGCATCACAATTTTTTGGGGATTTTTGACCAAAAACACAAACTCACAAAATTCGTAATAAATCTCTAACTTTTGCTTATATACCCAGTCCGCACTGATAAAATGTCTTCAGTAGTATCTTGTGTATCATTTGAAAGCATAAATTCACCGAAAATGTGTTCACCCCAAATCTGAAAAATTTACCCATGCCGGCATCACAGATTTATTAAATATTTGACCAAAAACACAAACTCACAAAATTCTTAATAAATCTCAAACTTTTGCTAATTTACCCAGTTCGCACTGATAAAATGTCTGCAGTAGTATCTTCTGTATCATTTGAAAGCATAAATTCACCGAAAATTTGTTCACCCCAAATCTGAAAATTCGACCCATGCCGGCATCACAATTTTGGGGGGATTTTTGACCAAAAACACAAACTAACAAAATTCTTAATAAATCTCTATCTTTTGCTTATATACCCAGTCCGCACTGATAAAATGTCTTCAGTAGTATCTTCTGTATCATTTGAAAGCATAAATTCACCGAAAAATTTTTCACCCCAAATCTGAAAAATCGACCCATGCCGGCATCACAATTTTTTGGGGATTTTTGACCAAAAACACAAACTCACAAAATTCGTAATAAATCTCTAACTTTTGCTTATATACCCAGTCCGCACTGATAAAATGTCTTCAGTAGTATCTTATGTATCATTTGAAAGCATAAATTCACCGAAAATTTGTTCACCCCAAATCTGAAAAATTTACCCATGCCGGCATCACAGATTTTTTAAATTTTTGACCAAAAACACAAACTCACAAAATTCTTAATAAATCTCAAACTTTTGCTAATTTACCCAGTCCGCACTGATAAAATGTCTGCAGTAGTATCTTCTGTATCATTTGAAAGCATAAATTCACCGAAAATTTGTTCACCCCAAATCTGAAAAATCGACCCATGCCGGCATCACAATTTTTTGTTGATTTTTGACCAAAAACACAAACTAACAAAATTCTTAATAAATCTCTAACTTTTGCTCATTTACCCAGTCCGCACTGATAAAATGTCTTCAGTAGTATCTTATGTATCATTTGAAAGCATAAATTCACCGAAAATTTTTTCACCCCAAATCTGAAAAATCGACCCATGCCGGCATCACAATTTTTTGGGGATTTTTGACCAAAAACACAAACTCACAAAATTCGTAATAAATCTCTAACTTTTGCTTATATACCCAGTCCGCACTGATAAAATGTCTTCAGTAGTATCTTGTGTATCATTTGAAAGCATAAATTCACCGAAAATGTGTTCACCCCAAATCTGAAAAATTTACCCATGCCGGCATCACAGATTTATTAAATTTTTGACCAAAAACACAAACTCACAAAATTCTTAATAAATCTCAAACTTTTGCTAATTTACCCAGTCCGCACTGATAAAATGTCTGCAGTAGTATCTTCTGTATCATTTGAAAGCATAAATTCACCGAAAATTTGTTCAACCCAAATCTGAAAAATCGACCCATGCCGGCATCACAATTTTTGGGGGATTTTTGACCAAAAACACAAACTAACAAAATTCTTAATAAATCTCTATCTTTTGCTTATATACCCAGTCCGCACTGATAAAATGTCTTCAGTAGTATCTTCTGTATCATTTGAAAGCATAAATTCATCGAAAAATTTTTCACCCCAAATCTGAAAAATCGACCCATGCCGGCATCACAATTTTTGGGGGATTTTTGACCAAAAACACAAACTCACAAAATTCGTAATAAATCTCTAACTTTTGCTTATATACCCAGTCCGCACTGATAAAATGTCTTCAGTAGTATCTTATGTATCATTTGAAAGCATAAATTCACCGAAAATTTGTTCACCCCAAATCTGAAAAATTTACCCATGCCGGCATCACAGATTTTTTTAATTTTTGACCAAAAACACAAACTCACAAAATTCTTAATAAATCTCAAACTTTTGCTAATTTACCCAGTCCGCACTGATAAAATGTCTGCAGTAGTATCTTCTGTATCATTTGAAAGCATAAATTCACCGAAAATTTGTTCACCCCAAATCTGAAAAATCGACCCATGCCGGCATCACAATTTTTTGTTGATTTTTGACCAAAAACACAAACTAACAAAATTCTTAATAAATCTCTAACTTTTGCTCATTTACCCAGTCCGCACTGATAAAATGTCTTCAGTAGTATCTTATGTATCATTTGAAAGCATAAATTCACCGAAAAATTTTTCACCTCAAATCTGAAAAATTTACCCATGCCGGCATCACAGATTTATTAAATTTTTGACCAAAAACACAAACTCACAAAATTCTTAATAAATCTCAAACTTTTGCTAATTTACCCAGTCCGCACTGATAAAATGTCTGCAGTAGTATCTTCTGTATCATTTGAAAGCATAAATTCACCGAAAATTTGTTCACCCCAAATCTGAAAAATCGACCCATGCCGGCATCACAATTTTTGGGGGATTTTTGACCAAAAACACAAACTAACAAAATTCTTAATAAATCTCTATCTTTTGCTTATATACCCAGTCCGCACTGATAAAATGTCTTCAGTAGTATCTTCTGTATCATTTGAAAGCATAAATTCACCGAAAAATTTTTCACCCCAAATCTGAAAAATCGTCCCATGCCGGCATCACAATTTTTTGGGGATTTTTGACCAAAAACACAAACTCACAAACTTCGTAATAAATCTCTAACTTTTGCTTATATACCCAGTCCGCACTGATAAAATGTCTTCAGTAGTATCTTATGTATCATTTGAAAGCATAAATTCACCGAAAATTTGTTCACCCCAAATCTGAAAAATTTACCCATGCCGGCATCACAGATTTTTTAAATTTTTGACCAAAAACACAAACTCACAAAATTCTTAATAAATCTCAAACTTTTGCTAATTTAACCAGTCCGCACTGATAAAATGTCTGCAGTAGTATCTTCTGTATCATTTGAAAGCATAAATTCACCGAAAATTTGTTCACCCCAAATCTGAAAAATCGACCCATGCCGGCATCACAATTTTTTGTTGATTTTTGACCAAAAACACAAACTAACAAAATTCTTAATAAATCTCTAACTTTTGCTCATTTACCCAGTCCGCACTGATAAAATGTCTTCAGTAGTATCTTATGTATCATTTGAAAGCATAAATTCACCGAAAAATTTTTCACCCCAAATCTGAAAAATCGACCCATGCCGGCATCACAATTTTTTGGGGATTTTTGACCAAAAACACAAACTCACAAAATTCGTAATAAATCTCTAACTTTTGCTTATATACCCAGTCCACACTGATAAAATGTCTTCAGTAGTATCTTGTGTATCATTTGAAAGCATAAATTCACCGAAAATTTGTTCACCCGAAATCTGAAAAATTTACCCATGCCGGCATCACAGATTTTTTAAATTTTTGACCAAAAACACAAACTCACAAAATTCTTAATAAATCTCAAACTTTTGGTAATTTACCCAGTCCGCACTGATAAAATGTCTGCAGTAGTATCTTCTGTATCATTTGAAAGTATAAATTCACCGAAAATTTGTTCACCCCAAATCTGAAAAATCGACCCATGCCGGCATCACAATTTTTGGGGGATTTTTGACCAAAAACACAAACTAACAAAAATCTTAATAAATCTCTAACTTTTGCTTATATACCCAGTCCGCACTGATAAAATGTCTTCAGTAGTATCTTCTGTATCATTTGAAAGCATAAATTCACCGAAAAATTTTTCACCCCAAATCTGAAAAATCGACCCATGCCGGCATCACAATTTTTTGGGGATTTTTGACCAAAAACACAAACTCACAAAATTCGTAATAAATCTCTAACTTTTGCTTATATACCCAGTCCGCACTAATAAAATGTCTTCAGTAGTATCTTATGTATCATTTGAAAGCATAAATTCACCGAAAATTTGTTCACCCCAAATCTGAAAAATTTACCCATGCCGGCATCACAGATTTTTTAAATTTTTGAACAAAAACACAAACTCACAAAATTCTTAATAAATCTCAAACTTTTGCTAATTTACCCAGTCCGCACTGACAAAATGTCTTCAGTAGTGTCTGATGTATTATTTGAAAGCATAAATTCACCGAAAAATTTTTCACCCCAAATCTGAAAAATCGACCCATGCCGGCATCACAGATATTTTTGAATTTTTGACCAAAAACACAAACTCACTAAATTCTTAATAAATCTCAAACTTAAGCTCATTTACCCAGTCCGCACTGATAAAATGTCTTCAGTAGTATCTTCTGTATCATTTGAAAGCATAAATTCACAGAAAATTTGTTCTCCCCAAATCTGAAAAATCGACCCATGCCGGCATCACAGATTTTTTTAATTTTTGACCAAAAACACAAACTCACTAAATTCTTAATAAATCTCAAACTTTTGCTAATTTACCCAGTTCGCACTGACAAAATGTCTTCAGTAGTATCTTATGTATTATTTGAAAGCATAAATTCACCGAAAATTTGTTCACCCCAAATCTGAAAAATCGACCCATGCCGGCATCACATTTTTTTGGGGATTTTTGACCAAAAACACAAACTTACAAAATTCGTAATAAATCTCTAACTTTTGCTTATATACCCAGTCCGCACTGATAAAATGTCTTCAGTAGTATCTTATGTATCATTTGAAAGCATAAATTCACCGAAAATTTGTTCACCCCAAATCTGAAAAATTTACCCATGCCGGCATCACAGATTTTTGGGGATTTTTGAACAAAAACACAAACTCACAAAATTCATAATAAATCTCAAACTTTTGCTAATTTACCCAGTCCGCACTGACAAAATGTTTTCAGTAGTATCTTCTGTATCATTTGAAAGCATAAATTCAGCGAAAATTTGTTCACCCCAAATCTGAAAAATCGACCCATGCCGGCATCACAGATTTTTTTGAATTTTTGACCAAAAACACAAACTCACTAAATTCTTAATAAATCTCAAACTTTTGCTCATTTACCCAGTCCGCACTGATAAAATGTCTTCAGTAGTATCTTCTGTATCATTTAAAAGCATAAATTCACAGAAAATTTGTTCACCCCAAATCTGAAAAATCGACCCATGCCGGCATCACAGATTTTTTTTCAATTTTTGGCCAAAAACACAAAGTCACTAAATTCTTAATAAATCTCAAACTTTTGCTAATTTACCCAGTTCGCACTGACAAAATGTTTTCAGTAGTATCTTATGTATTATTTGAAAGCATAAATTCACCGAAAATTTGTTCACCCCAAATCTGAAAAATTGACCCATGCCGGCATCACAATTTTTTGGGGATTTTTGACCAAAAACACAAACTCACAAAATTCGTAATAAATCTCTAACTTTTGCTTATATACCCAGTCCGCACTGATAAAATGTCTTCAGTAGTATCTTATGTATCATTTGAAAGCATAAATTCACCGAAAATTTGTTCACCCCAAATCTGAAAAATTTACCCATGCCGGCATCACAGATTTTTTAAATTTTTGACCAAAAACACAAACTCACAAAATTCTTAATAAATCTCTAACTTTTGCTCATTTACCCAGTCCGCACTGATAAAATGTCTTCAGTAGTATCTTCTGTATCATTTGAAAGCATAAATTCACCGAAAATTTGTTCACCCCAAATCTGGAAAATCGACCCATGCCGGCATCACAGATTTTTTTTTATTTTTGACCAAAAACACAAAGTCACTAAATTCTTAATAAATCTCAAACTTTTGCTAATTTACCCAGTCCGCACTGATAAAATGTTTGCAGTAGTATCTTCTGTATCATTTGAAAGCATAAATTCACCGAAAATTTGTTCAACCCAAATCTGAAAAATTTACCCATGCCGGCATCACAGATTTTTTTAATTTTTGACCAAAAACACAAACTCACAAAATTCGTAATAAATCTCCAACTTTTGCTTATATACCCAGTCCGCACTGATAAAATGTCTTCAGTAGTATCTTATGTATCATTTGAAAGCATAAATTCACCAAAAATTTGTTCACCCCAAATCTGAAAAATTTGCCCATGCCGGCATCACAGATTTTATTAATTTTTGCCCAAAAACACAAACTCACTAAATTCTTAATAAATCTCAAACTTTTGCTCATTTACCCAGTCTGCACTGATAAAATGTCTTCAGTAGTATCTTCTGTATCATTTGAAAGCATAAATTCACCGAAAATTTGTTCACCCCAAATCTGAAAAATTGACCCATGCCGGCATCACAGATTTTTTTGGATTTTTGACCAAAAACACAAACTAACAAAATTCTTAATAAATCTTTATCTTTAGCTTATATACCCAGTCCGCACTGATAAAATGTCTTCAGTAGTATCTTCTGTATCATTTGAAAGCATAAATTCACCGAAAATTTGTTCACCCCAAATCTGAAAAATCGACCCATGCCGGCATCACAATTTTTTGGGGATTTTTGACCAAAAACACAAACTAACAAAATTCTTAATAAATCTCTAACTTTTGCTTATATACCCAGTCCGCACTGATAAAATGTCTTCAGTAGTATCTTATGTATCATTTGAAAGCATAAATTCACCGAAAATTTGTTCACCCCAAATCTGAAAAATTTACCCATGCCGGCATCACAGATTTTTTGGGATTTTTGAACAAAAACACAAACTCACAAAATTCATAATAAATCTCTAAGTTTTGCTCATTTACCCAGTCCGCACTGATAAAATGTCTGCAGTAGTATCTTCTGTATCATTTGAAAGCATAAATTCACCGAAAATTTGTTCACCCCAAATCTGAAAAATCGACCCATGCCGGCATCACAGATTTTTTTGAATTTTTGACCAAAAACACAAACTCACTAAATTCTTAATAAATCTCAAACTTTTGCTCATTTACCCAGTCCGCACTGATAAAATGTCTTCAGTAGTATCTTCTGTATCATTTGAAAGCATAAATTCACAGAAAATTTGTTCACCCCAAATCTGAAAAATCGACCCATGCCGGCATCACAGATTTTTTTTAATTTTTGGCCAAAAACACAAAGTCACTAAATTCTTAATAAATCTCAAACTTTTGCTAATTTACCCAGTTCGCACTGACAAAATGTTTTCAGTAGTATCTTATGTATCATTTGAAAGCATAAATTCACCGAAAATTTGTTCACCCCAAATCTGAAAAATTGACCCATGCCGGCATCACAATTTTTGGGGGATTTTTGACCAAAAACACAAACTCACAAAATTCGTAATAAATCTCTAAATTTTGCTTATATACCCAGTCCGCACTGATAAAATGTCTTCAGTAGTATCTTATGTATCATTTGAAAGCATAAATTCACCGAAAATTTGTTCACCCCAAATCTGAAAAATTTACCCATGCCGGCATCACAGATTTTTTTAATTTTTGACCAAAAACACAAACTCACAAAATTCGTAATAAATCTCCAACTTTTGCTTATATACCCAGTCCGCACTGATAAAATGTCTTCAGTAGTATCTTATGTATCATTTGAAAGCATAAATTCACCGAAAATTTGTTCACCCCAAATCTGAAAAATTTACCCATGCCGGCATCACAGATTTTTTAAATTTTTGAACAAAAACACAAACTCACAAAATTCTTAATAAATCTCAAACTTTTGCTCATTTACCCAGTCTGCACTGATAAAATGTCTTCAGTAGTATCTTCTGTATCATTTGAAAGCATAAATTCACCGAAAATTTGTTCACCCCAAATCTGAAAAATTGACCCATGCCGGCATCACAGATTTTTTTGGATTTTTGACCAAAAACACAAACTAACAAAATTCTTAATAAATCTTTAACTTTTGCTTATATACCCAGTCCGCACTGATAAAATGTCTTCAGTAGTATCTTCTGTATCATTTGAAAGCATAAATTCACCGAAAATTTGTTCACCCCAAATCTGAAAAATCGACCCATGCCGGCATCACAATTTTGAGGGGATTTTTGACCAAAAACACAAACTAACAAAATTCTTAATAAATCTCTAACTTTTGCTTATATACCCAGTCCGCACTGATAAAATGTCTTCAGTAGTATCTTCTGTATCATTTGAAAGCATAAATTCACCGAAAAATTTTTCACCCCAAATCTGAAAAATCGACCCATGCCGGCATCACAATTTTTTGGGGATTTTTGACCAAAAAAACAAACTCACAAAATTCGTAATAAATCTCAAACTTTTGCTTATATACCCAGTCCGCACTGATAAAATGTCTTCAGTAGTATCTTGTGTATCATTTGAAAGCATAAATTCACCGAAAATGTGTTCACCCCAAATCTGAAAAATTTACCCATGCCGGCATCACAGATTTTTTAAATTTTTGAACAAAAACACAAACTCACAAAATTCTTAATAAATCTCAAACTTTTGCTAATTTACCCAGTCCGCACTGATAAAATGTCTTCAGTAGTATCTTCTGTATCATTTGAAAGCATAAATTCACCGAAAATTTGTTCACCCCAAATCTGAAAAATTTACCAATCCGGCATCACAGATTTTTTAAATTTTTGAACAAAAACACAAGCTCACAAAATTCTTAATAAATCTCTAACTTTTGCTTATATACCCAGTTCGCACTGATAAAATGTCTTCAGTAGTATCTTATGTATCATTTGAAAGCATAAATTCACCGAAAATTTGTTCACCCCAAATCTGAAAAATTTACCCATGCCGGCATCACAGATTTTTGAAATTTTTGACCAAAAACACAAACTCACAAAATTCTTAATAAATCTCAAACTTTTGCTAATTTACCCAGTCCGCACTGATAAAATGTCTGCAGTAGTATCTTCTGTATTGAAAGCATAAATCTGAAAAATCGACCCATGCCGGCATCACAATTTTTTGTTGATTTTTGACCAAAAACACAAACTAACAAAATTCTTAATAAGACTCTAACTTTTGCTCATTTACCCAGTCCGCACTGATAAAATGTCTTCAGTAGTATCTTCTGTATCATTTGAAAGCATAAATTCACTGAAAAATTTTTCACCCCAAATCTGAAAAATCGACCCATGCCGGCATCACAATTTTTTTGGGGATTTTTGACCAAAAACACAAACTCACAAAATTCGTAATAAATCTCTAACTTTTGCCTATATACCCAGTCCGCACTGATAAAATGTCTTCAGTAGTATCTTATGTATCATTTGAAAGCATAAATTCACCGAAAACTTGTTCACCCCAAATCTGAAAAATTTACCCATGCCGGCATCACAGATTTTTTAAATTTTTGAACAAAAACACAAACTCACAAAATTCTTAATAAATCTCAAACTTTTGCTAATTTACCCAGTCCGCACTGATAAAATGTCTGCAGTAGTATCTTCTGTATCATTTGAAAGCATAAATTCACTGAAAATTTTTTCACCCCAAATCTGAAAAATCGACCCATGCCGGCATCACAATTTTTGGGGGATTTTTGACCAAAAACACAAACTAACAAAATTCTTAATTAATCTCTAACTTTTGCTCATTTACCCAGTCCGCACTGATAAAATGTCTTCAGTAGTATCTTATGTATCATTTGAAAGCATAAATTCACCAAAAATGTGTTCACCCCAAATCTGAAAAATTTACCCATGCCGGCATCACAGATTTTTTAAATTTTTGAACAAAAACACAAACTCACAAAATTCGTAATAAATCTCTAACTTTTGCTTATATACCCAGTCCGCACTGATAAAATGTCTTCAGTAGTATCTTGTGTATCATTTGAAAGAATAAATTCACCGAAAATGTGTTCACCCCAAATCTGAAAAATCGACCCATGCCGGCATCACAGATTTTTTGGGATTTTTGAACAAAAACACAAACTCACAAAATTCTTAATAAATCTCAAACTTTTGCTAATTTACCCAGTCCGCACTGATAAAATGTCTGCAGTAGTATCTTCTGTATCATTTGAAAGCATAAATTCACTGAAAATTTTTTCACCCCAAATCTGAAAAATTGACCCATGCCGGCATCACAATTTTTTGGGGATTTTTGACCAAAAACACAAACTCACAAAATTCGTAATAAATCTCTAACTTTTGCTTATATACCCAGTCCGCACTGATAAAATGTCTTCAGTAGTATCTTATGTATCATTTGAAAGCATAAATTCACCGAAAATTTGTTCACCCCAAATCTGAAAAATTTACCCATGCCGGCATCACAGATTTTTTAAATTTTTGACCAAAAACACAAACTCACAAAATTCTTAATAAATCTCTAACTTTTGCTCATTTACCCAGTCCGCACTGATAAAATGTCTTCAGTAGTATCTTCTGTATCATTTGAAAGCATAAATTCACCGAAAATTTGTTCACCCCAAATCTGGAAAATCGACCCATGCCGGCATCACAGATTTTTTTTTATTTTTGACCAAAAACACAAAGTCACTAAATTCTTAATAAATCTCAAACTTTTGCTAATTTACCCAGTCCGCACTGATAAAATGTTTGCAGTAGTATCTTCTGTATCATTTGAAAGCATAAATTCACCGAAAATTTGTTCACCCCAAATCTGAAAAATTTACCCATGCCGGCATCACAGATTTTTTTAATTTTTGACCAAAAACACAAACTCACAAAATTCGTAATAAATCTCCAACTTTTGCTTATATACCCAGTCCGCACTGATAAAATGTCTTCAGTAGTATCTTATGTATCATTTGAAAGCATAAATTCACCAAAAATTTGTTCACCCCAAATCTGAAAAATTTGCCCATGCCGGCATCACAGATTTTATTAATTTTTGCCCAAAAACACAAACTCACTAAATTCTTAATAAATCTCAAACTTTTGCTCATTTACCCAGTCTGCACTGATAAAATGTCTTCAGTAGTATCTTCTGTATCATTTGAAAGCATAAATTCACCGAAAATTTGTTCACCCCAAATCTGAAAAATTGACCCATGCCGGCATCACAGATTTTTTTGGATTTTTGACCAAAAACACAAACTAACAAAATTCTTAATAAATCTTTATCTTTAGCTTATATACCCAGTCCGCACTGATAAAATGTCTTCAGTAGTATCTTCTGTATCATTTGAAAGCATAAATTCACCGAAAATTTGTTCACCCCAAATCTGAAAAATCGACCCATGCCGGCATCACAATTTTTTGGGGATTTTTGACCAAAAACACAAACTAACAAAATTCTTAATAAATCTCTAACTTTTGCTTATATACCCAGTCCGCACTGATAAAATGTCTTCAGTAGTATCTTATGTATCATTTGAAAGCATAAATTCACCGAAAATTTGTTCACCCCAAATCTGAAAAATTTACCCATGCCGGCATCACAGATTTTTTGGGATTTTTGAACAAAAACACAAACTCACAAAATTCATAATAAATCTCTAAGTTTTGCTCATTTACCCAGTCCGCACTGATAAAATGTCTGCAGTAGTATCTTCTGTATCATTTGAAAGCATAAATTCACCGAAAATTTGTTCACCCCAAATCTGAAAAATCGACCCATGCCGGCATCACAGATTTTTTTGAATTTTTGACCAAAAACACAAACTCACTAAATTCTTAATAAATCTCAAACTTTTGCTCATTTACCCAGTCCGCACTGATAAAATGTCTTCAGTAGTATCTTCTGTATCATTTGAAAGCATAAATTCACAGAAAATTTGTTCACCCCAAATCTGAAAAATCGACCCATGCCGGCATCACAGATTTTTTTTAATTTTTGGCCAAAAACACAAAGTCACTAAATTCTTAATAAATCTCAAACTTTTGCTAATTTACCCAGTCCGCACTGATAAAATGTCTTCAGTAGTATCTTATGTATCATTTGAAAGCATAAATTCACCAAAAATTTGTTCACCCCAAATCTGAAAAATTTGCCCATGCCGGCATCACAGATTTTATTAATTTTTGCCCAAAAACACAAACTCACTAAATTCTTAATAAATCTCAAACTTTTGCTCATTTACCCAGTCTGCACTGATAAAATGTCTTCAGTAGTATCTTCTGTATCATTTGAAAGCATAAATTCACCGAAAATTTGTTCACCCCAAATCTGAAAAATTGACCCATGCCGGCATCACAGATTTTTTTGGATTTTTGACCAAAAACACAAACTAACAAAATTCTTAATAAATCTTTATCTTTAGCTTATATACCCAGTCCGCACTGATAAAATGTCTTCAGTAGTATCTTCTGTATCATTTGAAAGCATAAATTCACCGAAAATTTGTTCACCCCAAATCTGAAAAATCGACCCATGCCGGCATCACAATTTTTTGGGGATTTTTGACCAAAAACACAAACTAACAAAATTCTTAATAAATCTCTAACTTTTGCTTATATACCCAGTCCGCACTGATAAAATGTCTTCAGTAGTATCTTATGTATCATTTGAAAGCATAAATTCACCGAAAATTTGTTCACCCCAAATCTGAAAAATTTACCCATGCCGGCATCACAGATTTTTTGGGATTTTTGAACAAAAACACAAACTCACAAAATTCATAATAAATCTCTAAGTTTTGCTCATTTACCCAGTCCGCACTGATAAAATGTCTGCAGTAGTATCTTCTGTATCATTTGAAAGCATAAATTCACCGAAAATTTGTTCACCCCAAATCTGAAAAATCGACCCATGCCGGCATCACAGATTTTTTTGAATTTTTGACCAAAAACACAAACTCACTAAATTCTTAATAAATCTCAAACTTTTGCTCATTTACCCAGTCCGCACTGATAAAATGTCTTCAGTAGTATCTTCTGTATCATTTGAAAGCATAAATTCACAGAAAATTTGTTCACCCCAAATCTGAAAAATCGACCCATGCCGGCATCACAGATTTTTTTTAATTTTTGGCCAAAAACACAAAGTCACTAAATTCTTAATAAATCTCAAACTTTTGCTAATTTACCCAGTTCGCACTGACAAAATGTTTTCAGTAGTATCTTATGTATCATTTGAAAGCATAAATTCACCGAAAATTTGTTCACCCCAAATCTGAAAAATTGACCCATGCCGGCATCACAATTTTTGGGGGATTTTTGACCAAAAACACAAACTCACAAAATTCGTAATAAATCTCTAAATTTTGCTTATATACCCAGTCCGCACTGATAAAATGTCTTCAGTAGTATCTTATGTATCATTTGAAAGCATAAATTCACCGAAAATTTGTTCACCCCAAATCTGAAAAATTTACCCATGCCGGCATCACAGATTTTTTTAATTTTTGACCAAAAACACAAACTCACAAAATTTGTAATAAATCTCCAACTTTTGCTTATATACCCAGTCCGCACTGATAAAATGTCTTCAGTAGTATCTTATGTATCATTTGAAAGCATAAATTCACCGAAAATTTGTTCACCCCAAATCTGAAAAATTTACCCATGCCGGCATCACAGATTTTTTAAATTTTTGAACAAAAACACAAACTCACAAAATTCTTAATAAATCTCAAACTTTTGCTCATTTACCCAGTCTGCACTGATAAAATGTCTTCAGTAGTATCTTCTGTATCATTTGAAAGCATAAATTCACCGAAAATTTGTTCACCCCAAATCTGAAAAATTGACCCATGCCGGCATCACAGATTTTTTTGGATTTTTGACCAAAAACACAAACTAACAAAATTCTTAATAAATCTTTAACTTTTGCTTATATACCCAGTCCGCACTGATAAAATGTCTTCAGTAGTATCTTCTGTATCATTTGAAAGCATAAATTCACCGAAAATTTGTTCACCCCAAATCTGAAAAATCGACCCATGCCGGCATCACAATTTTGGGGGGATTTTTGACCAAAAACACAAACTAACAAAATTCTTAATAAATCTCTAACTTTTGCTTATATACCCAGTCCGCACTGATAAAATGTCTTCAGTAGTATCTTCTGTATCATTTGAAAGCATAAATTCACCGAAAAATTTTTCACCCCAAATCTGAAAAATCGACCCATGCCGGCATCACAATTTTTTGGGGATTTTTGACCAAAAAAACAAACTCACAAAATTCGTAATAAATCTCAAACTTTTGCTTATATACCCAGTCCGCACTGATAAAATGTCTTCAGTAGTATCTTCTGTATCATTTGAAAGCATAAATTCACCGAAAATGTGTTCACCCCAAATCTGAAAAATTTACCCATGCCGGCATCACAGATTTTTTAAATTTTTGAACAAAAACACAAACTCACAAAATTCTTAATAAATCTCAAACTTTTGCTAATTTACCCAGTCCGCACTGATAAAATGTCTTCAGTAGTATCTTCTGTATCATTTGAAAGCATAAATTCACCGAAAATTTGTTCACCCCAAATCTGAAAAATTTACCAATCCGGCATCACAGATTTTTTAAATTTTTGAACAAAAACACAAGCTCACAAAATTCTTAATAAATCTCTAACTTTTGCTTATATACCCAGTTCGCACTGATAAAATGTCTTCAGTAGTATCTTATGTATCATTTGAAAGCATAAATTCACCGAAAATTTGTTCACCCCAAATCTGAAAAATTTACCCATGCCGGCATCACAGATTTTTGAAATTTTTGACCAAAAACACAAACTCACAAAATTCTTAATAAATCTCAAACTTTTGCTAATTTACCCAGTCCGCACTGATAAAATGTCTGCAGTAGTATCTTCTGTATTGAAAGCATAAATCTGAAAAATCGACCCATGCCGGCATCACAATTTTTTGTTGATTTTTGACCAAAAACACAAACTAACAAAATTCTTAATAAGACTCTAACTTTTGCTCATTTACCCAGTCCGCACTGATAAAATGTCTTCAGTAGTATCTTATGTATCATTTGAAAGCATAAATTCACTGAAAAATTTTTCACCCCAAATCTGAAAAATCGACCCATGCCGGCATCACAGATTTTTAAAATTTTTGACCAAAAACACAAACTCACAAAATTCTTAATAAATCTCAAACTTTTGCTAATTTACCCAGTCCGCACTGATAAAATGTCTGCAGTAGTATCTTCTGTATCATTTGAAAGCATAAATTCACCGAAAATTTGTTCACCCCAAATCTGAAAAATTGACCCATGCCGGCATCACAATTTTTTGGGGATTTTTGACCAAAAACACAAACTAACAAAATTCTTAATAAATCTCTAACTTTTGCTTATATACCCAGTCCGCACTGATAAAATGTCTTCAGTAGTATCTTCTGTATCATTTGAAAGCATAAATTCACCGAAAATTTGTTCACCCCCAATCTGAAAAATTTACCCATGCCGGCATTACAGATTTTTTAAATTTTTGACCAAAAACACAAACTCACAAAATTCTTAATAAATCTCAAACTTTTGCTAATTTACCCCGTCCGCACTGATAAAATGTCTGCAGTAGTATCTTCTGTATCATTTGAAAGCATAAATTCACCGAAAATTTGTTCACCCCAAATCTGAAAAATCGACCCATGCCGGCATCACAATTTTTTGGGGATTTTTGACCAAAAACACAAACTAACAAAATTCTTAATAAATCTTTAACTTTTGCTTATATACCCAGTCCGCACTGATAAAATGTCTTCAGTAGTATCTTCTGTATCATTTGAAAGCATAAATTCACCGAAAATTTTTTCACCCCAAATCTGAAAAATCGACCCATGCCGGCATCACAATTTTTTGGGATTTTTGACCAAAAACACAAACTCACAAAATTCTTAATAAATCTCAAATTTTTGCTTATATACCCAGTCCGCACTGATAAAATGTCTTCAGTAGTATCTTATGTATCATTTGAAAGCATAAATTCACCGAAAATTTGTTCACCCCAAATCTGAAAAATTTACCCATGCCGGCATCACAGATTTTTTAAATTTTTGAACAAAAACACAAACTCACAAAATTCTTAATAAATCTCAAACTTTTGCTAATTTACCCAGTCCGCACTGATAAAATGTCTGCAGTAGTATCTTCTGTATCATTTGAAAGCATAAATTCACTGAAAATTTTTTCACCCCAAATCTGAAAAATCGACCCATGCCGGCATCACAATTTTTGGGGGATTTTTGACCAAAAACACAAACTAACAAAATTCTTAATTAATCTCTAACTTTTGCTCATTTACCCAGTCCGCACTGATAAAATGTCTTCAGTAGTATCTTATGTATCATTTGAAAGCATAAATTCACCAAAAATGTGTTCACCCCAAATCTGAAAAATTTACCCATGCCGGCATCACAGATTTTTTAAATTTTTGAACAAAAACACAAACTCACAAAATTCGTAATAAATCTCTAACTTTTGCTTATATACCCAGTCCGCACTGATAAAATGTCTTCAGTAGTATCTTGTGTATCATTTGAAAGAATAAATTCACCGAAAATGTGTTCACCCCAAATCTGAAAAATCGACCCATGCCGGCATCACAGATTTATTAAATTTTTGACCAAAAACACAAACTCACAAAATTCTTAATAAATCTCAAACTTTTGCTAATTTACCCAGTCCGCACTGATAAAATGTCTGCAGTAGTATCTTCTGTATCATTTGAAAGCATAAATTCACCGAAAATTTGTTCACCCCAAATCTGAAAAATTTACCCATCCGGCATCACAGATTTTTTAAATTTTTGAACAAAAACACAAACTCACAAAATTCTTAATAAATCTCAAACTTTTGCTAATTTACCCAGTCCGCACTGATAAAATGTCTGCAGTAGTATCTTCTGTATCATTTGAAAGCATAAATTCACCGAAAATTTGTTCACCCCAAATCTGAAAAATTTACCCATGCCGGCATCACAGATTTTTTGGGATTTTTGAACAAAAACACAAACTCACAAAATTCATAATAAATCTCTAAGTTTTGCTCATTTACCCAGTCCGCACTGATAAAATGTCTGCAGTAGTATCTTCTGTATCATTTGAAAGCATAAATTCACCGAAAATTTGTTCACCCCCAATCTGAAAAATTTACCCATTCCGGCATCACAGATTTTTTTGAATTTTTGACCAAAACAGAAACTCACTAAATTCTTAATAAATCTCAAACTTTTGCTCATTTACCCAGTCCGCACTGATAAAATGTCTTCAGTAGTATCTTCTGTATCATTTGAAAGCATAAATTCACAGAAAATTTGTTCACCCCAAATCTGAAAAATCGACCCATGCCGGCATCACAGATTTTTTTTAATTTTTGGCCAAAAACACAAAGTCACTAAATTCTTAATAAATCTCAAACTTTTGCTAATTTACCCAGTCCGCACTGACAAAATGTTTTCAGTAGTATCTTATGTATTATTTGAAAGCATAAATTCACCGAAAATTTGTTCACCCCAAATCTGAAAAATTGACCCATGCCGGCATCACAATTTTTGGGGGATTTTTGACCAAAAACACAAACTCACAAAATTCGTAATAAATCTCTAACTTTTGCTTATATACCCAGTCCGCACTGATAAAATGTCTTCAGTAGTATCTTATGTATCATTTGAAAGCATAAATTCACCGAAAATTTGTTCACCCCAAATCTGAAAAATTTACCCATGCCGGCATCACAGATTTTTAAAATTTTTGACCAAAAACACAAACTCACAAAATTCTTAATAAATCTCTAACTTTTGCTCATTTACCCAGTCCGCACTGATAAAATGTCTTCAGTAGTATCTTCTGTATCATTTGAAAGCATAAATTCACCGAAAATTTGTTCACCCCAAATCTGAAAAATCGACCCATGCCGGCATCACAGATTTTTTTTTATTTTTGACCAAAAACATAAAGTCACTAAATTCTTAATAAATCTCAAACTTTTGCTAATTTACCCAGTCCGCACTGATAAAATGTTTGCAGTAGTATCTTCTGTATCATTTGAAAGCAAAAAATCACCGAAAAATTTTTCACCCCAAATCTGAAAAATCGACCCATGCCGGCATCACAATTTTTTGGGGATTTTTGACCAAAAACACAAACTAACAAAATTCGTAATAAATCTCTAAATTTTGCTTATATACCCAGTCCGCACTGATAAAATGTCTTCAGTAGTATCTTATGTATCATTTGAAAGCATAAATTCACCGAAAATTTGTTCACCCCAAATCTGAAAAATTTACCCATGCCGGCATCACAGATTTTTTTAATTTTTGACCAAAAACACAAACTCACAAAATTCGTAATAAATCTCCAACTTTTGCTTATATACCCAGTCCGCACTGATAAAATGTCTTCAGTAGTATCTTATGTATCATTTGAAAGCATAAATTCACCAAAAATTTGTTCACCCCAAATCTGAAAAATTTGCCCATGCCGGCATCACAGATTTTATTAATTTTTGACCAAAAACACAAACTCACTAAATTCTTAATAAATCTCAAACTTTTGCTCATTTACCCAGTCTGCACTGATAAAATGTCTTCAGTAGTATCTTCTGTATCATTTGAAAGCATAAATTCACCGAAAATTTGTTCACCCCAAATCTGAAAAATTGACCCATGCCGGCATCACAGATTTTTTTGGATTTTTGACCAAAAACACAAACTAACAAAATTCTTAATAAATCTTTAACTTTTGCTTATATACCCAGTCCGCACTGATAAAATGTCTTCAGTAGTATCTTCTGTATCATTTGAAAGCATAAATTCACCGAAAATTTGTTCACCCCAAATCTGAAAAATCGACCCATGCCGGCATCACAATTTTGGGGGGATTTTTGACCAAAAACACAAACTAACAAAATTCTTAATAAATCTCTAACTTTTGCTTATATACCCAGTCCGCACTGATAAAATGTCTTCAGTAGTATCTTCTGTATCATTTGAAAGCATAAATTCACCGAAAAATTTTTCACCCCAAATCTGAAAAATCGACCCATGCCGGCATCACAATTTTTTGGGGATTTTTGACCAAAAAAACAAACTCACAAAATTCGTAATAAATCTCAAACTTTTGCTTATATACCCAGTCCGCACTGATAAAATGTCTTCAGTAGTATCTTCTGTATCATTTGAAAGCATAAATTCACCGAAAATGTGTTCACCCCAAATCTGAAAAATTTACCCATGCCGGCATCACAGATTTTTTAAATTTTTGAACAAAAACACAAACTCACAAAATTCTTAATAAATCTCAAACTTTTGCTAATTTACCCAGTCCGCACTGATAAAATGTCTTCAGTAGTATCTTCTGTATCATTTGAAAGCATAAATTCACCGAAAATTTGTTCACCCCAAATCTGAAAAATTTACCAATCCGGCATCACAGATTTTTTAAATTTTTGAACAAAAACACAAGCTCACAAAATTCTTAATAAATCTCTAACTTTTGCTTATATACCCAGTTCGCACTGATAAAATGTCTTCAGTAGTATCTTATGTATCATTTGAAAGCATAAATTCACCGAAAATTTGTTCACCCCAAATCTGAAAAATTTACCCATGCCGGCATCACAGATTTTTGAAATTTTTGACCAAAAACACAAACTCACAAAATTCTTAATAAATCTCAAACTTTTGCTAATTTACCCAGTCCGCACTGATAAAATGTCTGCAGTAGTATCTTCTGTATTGAAAGCATAAATCTGAAAAATCGACCCATGCCGGCATCACAATTTTTTGTTGATTTTTGACCAAAAACACAAACTAACAAAATTCTTAATAAGACTCTAACTTTTGCTCATTTACCCAGTCCGCACTGATAAAATGTCTTCAGTAGTATCTTATGTATCATTTGAAAGCATAAATTCACTGAAAAATTTTTCACCCCAAATCTGAAAAATCGACCCATGCCGGCATCACAGATTTTTAAAATTTTTGACCAAAAACACAAACTCACAAAATTCTTAATAAATCTCAAACTTTTGCTAATTTACCCAGTCCGCACTGATAAAATGTCTGCAGTAGTATCTTCTGTATCATTTGAAAGCATAAATTCACCGAAAATTTGTTCACCCCAAATCTGAAAAATTGACCCATGCCGGCATCACAATTTTTTGGGGATTTTTGACCAAAAACACAAACTAACAAAATTCTTAATAAATCTCTAACTTTTGCTTATATACCCAGTCCGCACTGATAAAATGTCTTCAGAAGTATCTTCTGTATCATTTGAAAGCATAAATTCACCGAAAATTTGTTCACCCCCAATCTGAAAAATTTACCCATGCCGGCATTACAGATTTTTTAAATTTTTGACCAAAAACACAAACTCACAAAATTCTTAATAAATCTCAAACTTTTGCTAATTTACCCCGTCCGCACTGATAAAATGTCTGCAGTAGTATCTTCTGTATCATTTGAAAGCATAAATTCACCGAAAATTTGTTCACCCCAAATCTGAAAAATCGACCCATGCCGGCATCACAATTTTTTGGGGATTTTTGACCAAAAACACAAACTAACAAAATTCTTAATAAATCTTTAACTTTTGCTTATATACCCAGTCCGCACTGATAAAATGTCTTCAGTAGTATCTTCTGTATCATTTGAAAGCATAAATTCACCGAAAATTTTTTCACCCCAAATCTGAAAAATCGACCCATGCCGGCATCACAATTTTTTGGGATTTTTGACCAAAAACACAAACTCACAAAATTCTTAATAAATCTCAAATTTTTGCTTATATACCCAGTCCGCACTGATAAAATGTCTTCAGTAGTATCTTATGTATCATTTGAAAGCATAAATTCACCGAAAATTTGTTCACCCCAAATCTGAAAAATTTACCCATGCCGGCATCACAGATTTTTTAAATTTTTGAACAAAAACACAAACTCACAAAATTCTTAATAAATCTCAAACTTTTGCTAATTTACCCAGTCCGCACTGATAAAATGTCTGCAGTAGTATCTTCTGTATCATTTGAAAGCATAAATTCACTGAAAATTTTTTCACCCCAAATCTGAAAAATCGACCCATGCCGGCATCACAATTTTTGGGGGATTTTTGACCAAAAACACAAACTAACAAAATTCTTAATTAATCTCTAACTTTTGCTCATTTACCCAGTCCGCACTGATAAAATGTCTTCAGTAGTATCTTATGTATCATTTGAAAGCATAAATTCACCAAAAATGTGTTCACCCCAAATCTGAAAAATTTACCCATGCCGGCATCACAGATTTTTTAAATTTTTGAACAAAAACACAAACTCACAAAATTCGTAATAAATCTCTAACTTTTGCTTATATACCCAGTCCGCACTGATAAAATGTCTTCAGTAGTATCTTGTGTATCATTTGAAAGAATAAATTCACCGAAAATGTGTTCACCCCAAATCTGAAAAATCGACCCATGCCGGCATCACAGATTTATTAAATTTTTGACCAAAAACACAAACTCACAAAATTCTTAATAAATCTCAAACTTTTGCTAATTTACCCAGTCCGCACTGATAAAATGTCTGCAGTAGTATCTTCTGTATCATTTGAAAGCATAAATTCACCGAAAATTTGTTCACCCCAAATCTGAAAAATTTACCCATCCGGCATCACAGATTTTTTAAATTTTTGAACAAAAACACAAACTCACAAAATTCTTAATAAATCTCAAACTTTTGCTAATTTACCCAGTCCGCACTGATAAAATGTCTGCAGTAGTATCTTCTGTATCATTTGAAAGCATAAATTCACCGAAAATTTGTTCACCCCAAATCTGAAAAATTTACCCATGCCGGCATCACAGATTTTTTGGGATTTTTGAACAAAAACACAAACTCACAAAATTCATAATAAATCTCTAAGTTTTGCTCATTTACCCAGTCCGCACTGATAAAATGTCTGCAGTAGTATCTTCTGTATCATTTGAAAGCATAAATTCACCGAAAATTTGTTCACCCCCAATCTGAAAAATTTACCCATTCCGGCATCACAGATTTTTTTGAATTTTTGACCAAAACAGAAACTCACTAAATTCTTAATAAATCTCAAACTTTTGCTCATTTACCCAGTCCGCACTGATAAAATGTCTTCAGTAGTATCTTCTGTATCATTTGAAAGCATAAATTCACAGAAAATTTGTTCACCCCAAATCTGAAAAATCGACCCATGCCGGCATCACAGATTTTTTTTAATTTTTGGCCAAAAACACAAAGTCACTAAATTCTTAATAAATCTCAAACTTTTGCTAATTTACCCAGTCCGCACTGACAAAATGTTTTCAGTAGTATCTTATGTATTATTTGAAAGCATAAATTCACCGAAAATTTGTTCACCCCAAATCTGAAAAATTGACCCATGCCGGCATCACAATTTTTGGGGGATTTTTGACCAAAAACACAAACTCACAAAATTCGTAATAAATCTCTAACTTTTGCTTATATACCCAGTCCGCACTGATAAAATGTCTTCAGTAGTATCTTATGTATCATTTGAAAGCATAAATTCACCGAAAATTTGTTCACCCCAAATCTGAAAAATTTACCCATGCCGGCATCACAGATTTTTAAAATTTTTGACCAAAAACACAAACTCACAAAATTCTTAATAAATCTCTAACTTTTGCTCATTTACCCAGTCCGCACTGATAAAATGTCTTCAGTAGTATCTTCTGTATCATTTGAAAGCATAAATTCACCGAAAATTTGTTCACCCCAAATCTGAAAAATCGACCCATGCCGGCATCACAGATTTTTTTTTATTTTTGACCAAAAACACAAAGTCACTAAATTCTTAATAAATCTCAAACTTTTGCTAATTTACCCAGTCCGCACTGATAAAATGTTTGCAGTAGTATCTTCTGTATCATTTGAAAGCAAAAAATCACCGAAAAATTTTTCACCCCAAATCTGAAAAATCGACCCATGCCGGCATCACAATTTTTTGGGGATTTTTGACCAAAAACACAAACTAACAAAATTCGTAATAAATCTCTAAATTTTGCTTATATACCCAGTCCGCACTGATAAAATGTCTTCAGTAGTATCTTATGTATCATTTGAAAGCATAAATTCACCGAAAATTTGTTCACCCCAAATCTGAAAAATTTACCCATGCCGGCATCACAGATTTTTTTAATTTTTGACCAAAAACACAAACTCACAAAATTCGTAATAAATCTCCAACTTTTGCTTATATACCCAGTCCGCACTGATAAAATGTCTTCAGTAGTATCTTATGTATCATTTGAAAGCATAAATTCACCAAAAATTTGTTCACCCCAAATCTGAAAAATTTGCCCATGCCGGCATCACAGATTTATTAATTTTTGACCAAAAACACAAACTCACTAAATTCTTAATAAATCTCAAACTTTTGCTCATTTACCCAGTCTGCACTGATAAAATGTCTTCAGTAGTATCTTCTGTATCATTTGAAAGCATAAATTCACCGAAAATTTGTTCACCCCAAATCTGAAAAATTGACCCATGCCGGCATCACAGATTTTTTTGGATTTTTGACCAAAAACACAAACTAACAAAATTCTTAATAAATCTTTAACTTTTGCTTATATACCCAGTCCGCACTGATAAAATGTCTTCAGTAGTATCTTCTGTATCATTTGAAAGCATAAATTCACCGAAAATTTGTTCACCCCAAATCTGAAAAATCGACCCATGCCGGCATCACAATTTTGGGGGGATTTTTGACCAAAAACACAAACTAACAAAATTCTTAATAAATCTCTAACTTTTGCTTATATACCCAGTCCGCACTGATAAAATGTCTTCAGTAGTATCTTCTGTATCATTTGAAAACATAAATTCACCGAAAAATTTTTCACCCCAAATCTGAAAAATCGACCCATGCCGGCATCACAATTTTTTGGGGATTTTTGACCAAAAACACAAACTCACAAAATTCGTAATAAATCTCAAACTTTTGCTTATATACCCAGTCCGCACTGATAAAATGTCTTCAGTAGTATCTTGTGTATCATTTGAAAGCATAAATTCACCGAAAATGTGTTCACCCCAAATCTGAAAAATTTACCCATGCCGGCATCACAGATATTTTAAATTTTTTGAACAAAAACACAAACTCACAAAATTCTTAATAAATCTCAAACTTTTGCTAATTTACCCAGTCCGCACTGATAAAATGTCTTCAGTAGTATCTTCTGTATCATTTGAAAGCATAAATTCACCGAAAATTTGTTCACCCAAAATCTGAAAAATTTACCAATCCGGCATCACAGATTTTTTAAATTTTTGAACAAAAACACAAGCTCACCAAATTCTTAATAAATCTCTAACTTTTGCTTATATACCCAGTCCGCACTGATAAAATGTCTTCAGTAGTATCTTATGTATCATTTGAAAGCATAAATTCACCAAAAATTTGTTCACCCCAAATCTGAAAAATTTACCCATGCCGGCATCACAGATTTTTGAAATTTTTGACCAAAAACACAAACTCACAAAATTCTTAATAAATCTCAAACTTTTGCTAATTTACCCAGTCCGCACTGATAAAATGTCTGCAGTAGTATCTTCTGTATTGAAAGCATAAATCTGAAAAATCGACCCATGCCGGCATCACAATTTTTTGTTGATTTTTGACCAAAAACACAAACTAACAAAATTCTTAATAAGACTCTAACTTTTGCTCATTTACCCAGTCCGCACTGATAAAATGTCTTCAGTAGTATCTTATGTATCATTTGAAAGCATAAATTCACTGAAAAATTTTTCACCCCAAATCTGAAAAATCGACCCATGCCGGCATCACAATTTTTTTGGGGATTTTTGACCAAAAACACAAACTCACAAAATTCTTAATAAGACTCTAACTTTTGCTCATTTACCCAGTCCGCACTGATAAAATGTCTTCAGTAGTATCTTATGTATCATTTGAAAGCATAAATTCACCGAAAACTTGTTCACCCCAAATCTGAAAAATTTACCCATGCCGGCATCACAGATTTTTAAAATTTTTGACCAAAAACACAAACTCACAAAATTCTTAATAAATCTCAAACTTTTGCTAATTTACCCAGTCCGCACTGATAAAATGTCTGCAGTAGTATCTTCTGTATCATTTGAAAGCATAAATTCACCGAAAATTTGTTCACCCCAAATCTGAAAAATCGACCCATGCCGGCATCACAATTTTTTGGGGATTTTTGACCAAAAACACAAACTAACAAAATTCTTAATAAATCTCTAACTTTTGCTTATATACCCAGTCCGCACTGATAAAATGTCTTCAGTAGTATCTTCTGTATCATTTGAAAGCATAAATTCACCGAAAATTTGTTCACCCCAAATCTGAAAAATTTACCCATGCCGGCATCACAGATTATTTAAATTTTTGAACAAAAACACAAACTCACAAAATTCTTAATAAATCTCAAACTTTTGCTAATTTACCCAGTCCGCACTGATAAAATGTCTGCAGTAGTATCTTCTGTATCATTTGAAAGCATAAATTCACCGAAAATTTGTTCACCCCAAATCTGAAAAATCGACCCATGCCGGCATCACAATTTTTTGGGGATTTTTGACCAAAAACACAAACTAACAAAATTCTTAATTAATCTCTAACTTTTGCTCATTTACCCAGTCCGCACTGATAAAATGTCTTCAGTAGTATCTTATGTATCATTTGAAAGCATAAATTCACCAAAAAATTTTTCACCCCAAATCTGAAAAATCGACCCATGCCGGCATCACAATTTTTGGGGGATTTTTGACCAAAAACACAAACTAACAAAATTCTTAATAAATCTCTAACTTTTGCTTATATACCCAGTCCGCACTGATAAAATGTCTTCAGTAGTATCTTCTGTATCATTTGAAAGCATAAATTCACCGAAAATTTGTTCACCCCCAATCTGAAAAATTTACCCATGCCGGCATTACAGATTTTTTAAATTTTTGACCAAAAACACAAACTCACAAAATTCTTAATAAATCTCAAACTTTTGCTAATTTACCCCGTCCGCACTGATAAAATGTCTGCAGTAGTATCTTCTGTATCATTTGAAAGCATAAATTCACCGAAAATTTGTTCACCCCAAATCTGAAAAATCGACCCATGCCGGCATCACAATTTTTTGGGGATTTTTGACCAAAAACACAAACTAACAAAATTCTTAATAAATCTTTAACTTTTGCTTATATACCCAGTCCGCACTGATAAAATGTCTTCAGTAGTATCTTCTGTATCATTTGAAAGCATAAATTCACCGAAAATTTTTTCACCCCAAATCTGAAAAATCGACCCATGCCGGCATCACAATTTTTTGGGGATTTTTGACCAAAAACACAAACTCACAAAATTCTTAATAAATCTCAAATTTTTGCTTATATACCCAGTCCGCACTGATAAAATGTCTTCAGTAGTATCTTATGTATCATTTGAAAGCATAAATTCACCGAAAATTTGTTCACCCCAAATCTGAAAAATTTACCCATGCCGGCATCACAGATTTTTTAAATTTTTGAACAAAAACACAAACTCACAAAATTCTTAATAAATCTCAAACTTTTGCTAATTTACCCAGTCCGCACTGATAAAATGTCTGCAGTAGTATCTTCTGTATCATTTGAAAGCATAAATTCACCGAAAATTTGTTCACCCCAAATCTGAAAAATCGACCCATGCCGGCATCACAATTTTTTGGGGATTTTTGACCAAAAACACAAACTAACAAAATTCTTAATTAATCTCTAACTTTTGCTCATTTACCCAGTCCGCACTGATAAAATGTCTTCAGTAGTATCTTATGTATCATTTGAAAGCATAAATTCACCAAAAAATTTTTCACCCCAAATCTGAAAAATCGACCCATGCCGGCATCACAATTTTTTGGGGATTTTTGACCAAAAACACAAACTCACAAAATTCGTAATAAATCTCTAACTTTTGCTTATATACCCAGTCCGCACTGATAAAATGTCTTCAGTAGTATCTTGTGTATCATTTGAAAGCATAAATTCACCGAAAATGTGTTCACCCCAAATCTGAAAAATCGACCCATGCCGGCATCACAGAATTATTAAATTTTTGACCAAAAACACAAACTCACAAAATTCTTAATAAATCTCAAACTTTTGCTAATTTACCCAGTCCGCACTGATAAAATGTCTGCAGTAGTATCTTATGTATCATTTGAAAGCATAAATTCACCGAAAACTTGTTCACCCCAAATCTGAAAAATTTACCCATGCCGGCATCACAGATTTTTGAAATTTTTGACCAAAAACACAAACTCACAAAATTCTTAATAAATCTCAAACTTTTGCTAATTTACCCCGTCCGCACTGATAAAATGTCTGCAGTAGTATCTTCTGTATCATTTGAAAGCATAAATTCACCGAAAATTTGTTCACCCCAAATCTGAAAAATCGACCCATGCCGGCATCACAATTTTTTGGGGATTTTTGACCAAAAACACAAACTAACAAAATTCTTAATAAATCTTTAACTTTTGCTTATATACCCAGTCCGCACTGATAAAATGTCTTCAGTAGTATCTTCTGTATCATTTGAAAGCATAAATTCACCGAAAATTTTTTCACCCCAAATCTGAAAAATCGACCCATGCCGGCATCACAATTTTTTGGGGATTTTTGACCAAAAACACAAACTCACAAAATTCTTAATAAATCTCAAATTTTTGCTTATATACCCAGTCCGCACTGATAAAATGTCTTCAGTAGTATCTTATGTATCATTTGAAAGCATAAATTCACCGAAAATTTGTTCACCCCAAATCTGAAAAATTTACCCATGCCGGCATCACAGATTTTTTAAATTTTTGAACAAAAACACAAACTCACAAAATTCTTAATAAATCTCAAACTTTTGCTAATTTACCCAGTCCGCACTGATAAAATGTCTGCAGTAGTATCTTCTGTATCATTTGAAAGCATAAATTCACCGAAAATTTGTTCACCCCAAATCTGAAAAATCGACCCATGCCGGCATCACAATTTTTTGGGGATTTTTGACCAAAAACACAAACTAACAAAATTCTTAATTAATCTCTAACTTTTGCTCATTTACCCAGTCCGCACTGATAAAATGTCTTCAGTAGTATCTTATGTATCATTTGAAAGCATAAATTCACCAAAAAATTTTTCACCCCAAATCTGAAAAATCGACCCATGCCGGCATCACAATTTTTTGGGGATTTTTGACCAAAAACACAAACTCACAAAATTCGTAATAAATCTCTAACTTTTGCTTATATACCCAGTCCGCACTGATAAAATGTCTTCAGTAGTATCTTGTGTATCATTTGAAAGCATAAATTCACCGAAAATGTGTTCACCCCAAATCTGAAAAATCGACCCATGCCGGCATCACAGAATTATTAAATTTTTGACCAAAAACACAAACTCACAAAATTCTTAATAAATCTCAAACTTTTGCTAATTTACCCAGTCCGCACTGATAAAATGTCTGCAGTAGTATCTTATGTATCATTTGAAAGCATAAATTCACCGAAAACTTGTTCACCCCAAATCTGAAAAATTTACCCATGCCGGCATCACAGATTTTTGAAATTTTTGACCAAAAACACAAACTCACAAAATTCTTAATAAATCTCAAACTTTTGCTAATTTACCCAGTCCGCACTGATAAAATGTCTGCAGTAGTATCTTCTGTATTGAAAGCATAAATCTGAAAAATCGACCCATGCCGGCATCACAATTTTTTGTTGATTTTTGACCAAAAACACAAACTAACAAAATTCTTAATAAGACTCTAACTTTTGCTCATTTACCCAGTCCGCACTGATAAAATGTCTTCAGTAGTATCTTATGTATCATTTGAAAGCATAAATTCACTGAAAAATTTTTCACCCCAAATCTGAAAAATCGACCCATGCCGGCATCACAATTTTTTTGGGGATTTTTGACCAAAAACACAAACTCACAAAATTCGTAATAAATCTCTAACTTTTGCCTATATACCCAGTCCGCACTGATAAAATGTCTTCAGTAGTATCTTATGTATCATTTGAAAGCATAAATTCACCGAAAACTTGTTCACCCCAAATCTGAAAAATTTACCCATGCCGGCATCACAGATTTTTAAAATTTTTGACCAAAAACACAAACTCACAAAATTCTTAATAAATCTCAAACTTTTGCTAATTTACCCAGTCCGCACTGATAAAATGTCTGCAGTAGTATCTTCTGTATCATTTGAAAGCATAAATTCACCGAAAATTTGTTCACCCCAAATCTGAAAAATCGACCCATGCCGGCATCACAATTTTTGGGGGATTTTTGACCAAAAACACAAACTAACAAAATTCTTAATAAATCTCTAACTTTTGCTTATATACCCAGTCCGCACTGATAAAATGTCTTCAGTAGTATCTTCTGTATCATTTGAAAGCATAAATTCACCGAAAATTTGTTCACCCCCAATCTGAAAAATTTACCCATGCCGGCATTACAGATTTTTTAAATTTTTGACCAAAAACACAAACTCACAAAATTCTTAATAAATCTCAAACTTTTGCTAATTTACCCCGTCCGCACTGATAAAATGTCTGCAGTAGTATCTTCTGTATCATTTGAAAGCATAAATTCACCGAAAATTTGTTCACCCCAAATCTGAAAAATCGACCCATGCCGGCATCACAATTTTTTGGGGATTTTTGACCAAAAACACAAACTAACAAAATTCTTAATAAATCTTTAACTTTTGCTTATATACCCAGTCCGCACTGATAAAATGTCTTCAGTAGTATCTTCTGTATCATTTGAAAGCATAAATTCACCGAAAATTTTTTCACCCCAAATCTGAAAAATCGACCCATGCCGGCATCACAATTTTTTGGGGATTTTTGACCAAAAACACAAACTCACAAAATTCTTAATAAATCTCAAATTTTTGCTTATATACCCAGTCCGCACTGATAAAATGTCTTCAGTAGTATCTTATGTATCATTTGAAAGCATAAATTCACCGAAAATTTGTTCACCCCAAATCTGAAAAATTTACCCATGCCGGCATCACAGATTTTTTAAATTTTTGAACAAAAACACAAACTCACAAAATTCTTAATAAATCTCAAACTTTTGCTAATTTACCCAGTCCGCACTGATAAAATGTCTGCAGTAGTATCTTCTGTATCATTTGAAAGCATAAATTCACCGAAAATTTGTTCACCCCAAATCTGAAAAATCGACCCATGCCGGCATCACAATTTTTTGGGGATTTTTGACCAAAAACACAAACTAACAAAATTCTTAATTAATCTCTAACTTTTGCTCATTTACCCAGTCCGCACTGATAAAATGTCTTCAGTAGTATCTTATGTATCATTTGAAAGCATAAATTCACCAAAAAATTTTTCACCCCAAATCTGAAAAATCGACCCATGCCGGCATCACAATTTTTTGGGGATTTTTGACCAAAAACACAAACTCACAAAATTCGTAATAAATCTCTAACTTTTGCTTATATACCCAGTCCGCACTGATAAAATGTCTTCAGTAGTATCTTGTGTATCATTTGAAAGCATAAATTCACCGAAAATGTGTTCACCCCAAATCTGAAAAATCGACCCATGCCGGCATCACAGATTTATTAAATTTTTGACCAAAAACACAAACTCACAAAATTCTTAATAAATCTCAAACTTTTGCTAATTTACCCAGTCCGCACTGATAAAATGTCTGCAGTAGTATCTTATGTATCATTTGAAAGCATAAATTCACCGAAAACTTGTTCACCCCAAATCTGAAAAATTTACCCATGCCGGCATCACAGATTTTTTAAATTTTTGACCAAAAACACAAACTCACAAAATTCTTAATAAATCTCAAACTTTTGCTAATTTACCCAGTCCGCACTGATAAAATGTCTGCAGTAGTATCTTCTGTATCATTTGAAAGCATAAATTCACCGAAAATTTTTTCACCCCAAATCTGAAAAATCGACCCATGCCGGCATCACAATTTTTTTGGGATTTTTGACCAAAAACACAAACTCACAAAATTCTTAATAAATCTCAAATTTTTGCTTATATACCCAGTCCGCACTGATAAAATGTCTTCAGTAGTATCTTATGTATCATTTGAAAGCATAAATTCACCGAAAATTTGTTCACCCCAAATCTGAAAAATTTACCCATGCCGGCATCACAGATTTTTTAAATTTTTGAACAAAAACACAAACTCACAAAATTCTTAATAAATCTCAAACTTTTGCTAATTTACCCAGTCCGCACTGATAAAATGTCTGCAGTAGTATCTTCTGTATCATTTGAAAGCATAAATTCACCGAAAATTTGTTCACCCCAAATCTGAAAAATCGACCCATGCCGGCATCACAATTTTTTGGGGATTTTTGACCAAAAACACAAACTAACAAAATTCTTAATTAATCTCTAACTTTTGCTCATTTACCCAGTCCGCACTGATAAAATGTCTTCAGTAGTATCTTATGTATCATTTGAAAGCATAAATTCACCAAAAAAATTTTCACCCCAAATCTGAAAAATCGACCCATGCCGGCATCACAATTTTTTGGGGATTTTTGACCAAAAACACAAACTCACAAAATTCGTAATAAATCTCTAACTTTTGCTTATATACCCAGTCCGCACTGATAAAATGTCTTCAGTAGTATCTTGTGTATCATTTGAAAGCATAAATTCACCGAAAATGTGTTCACCCCAAATCTGAAAAATCGACCCATGCCGGCATCACAGATTTATTAAATTTTTGACCAAAAATACAAACTCACAAAATTCTTAATAAATCTCAAACTTTTGCTAATTTACCCAGTCCGCACTGATAAAATGTCTGCAGTAGTATCTTCTGTATCATTTGAAAGCATAAATTCACCGAAAATTTGTTCACCCCAAATCTGAAAAATTTACCCATCCGGCATCACAGATTTTTTAAATTTTTGAACAAAAACACAAACTCACAAAATTCTTAATAAATCTCTAACTTTTGCTTATATACCCAGTCCGCACTGATAAAATGTCTTCAGTAGTATCTTATGTATCATTTGAAAGCATAAATTCACCGAAAATTTGTTCACCCCAAATCTGAAAAATTTACCCATGCCGGCATCACAGATTTTTTAAATTTTTGAACAAAAACACAAACTCACAAAATTCTTAATAAATCTCAAACTTTTGCTAATTTACCCAGTCCGCACTGATAAAATGTCTGCAGTAGTATCTTCTGTATCATTTGAAAGCATAAATTCACCGAAAATTTGTTCACCCCAAATCTGAAAAATCGACCCATGCCGGCATCACAATTTTTTGGGGATTTTTGACCAAAAACACAAACTAACAAAATTCTTAATAAATCTCTAACTTTTCCTCATTTACCCAGTCCGCACTGATAAAATGTCTGCAGTAGTATCTTCTGTATCATTTGAAAGCATAAATTCACCGAAAATTTGTTCACCCCAAATCTGAAAAATCGACCCATGCCGGCATCACAGATTTTTTTGAATTTTTGACCAAAAACACAAACTCACTAAATTCTTAATAAATCTCAAACTTTTGCTCATTTACCCAGTCCGCACTGATAAAATGTCTGCAGTAGTATCTTCTGTATCATTTGAAAGCATAAATTCACCGAAAATTTGTTCACCCCAAATCTGAAAAATCGACCCATGCCGGCATCACAATTTTTTGGGGATTTTTGACCAAAAACACAAACTCACAAAATTCTTAATAAATCTCAAATTTTTGCTTATATACCCAGTCCGCACTGATAAAATGTCTTCAGTAGTATCTTCTGTATCATTTGAAAGCATAAATTCACCGAAAATTTGTTCACCCCAAATCTGAAAAATTTACCCATGCCGGCATCACAGATTTTTTAAATTTTTGAACAAAAACACAAACTCACAAAATTCTTAATAAATCTCAAACTTTTGCTAATTTACCCAGTCCGCACTGATAAAATGTCTTCAGTAGTATCTTCTGTATCATTTGAAAGCATAAATTCACCGAAAATTTATTCACCCAAAATCTGAAAAATTTACCCATCCAGCATCACAGATTTTTTAAATTTTTGAACAAAAACACAAACTCACAAAATTCTTAATAAATCTCAAACTTTTGCTAATTTACCCCGTCCGCACTGATAAAATGTCTGCAGTAGTATCTTCTGTATCATTTGAAAGCATAAATTCACCGAAAATTTGTTCACCCCAAATCTGAAAAATCGACCCATGCCGGCATCACAATTTTTTGGGGATTTTTGACCAAAAACACAAACTAACAAAATTCTTAATAAATCTTTAACTTTTGCTTATATACCCAGTCCGCACTGATAAAATGTCTTCAGTAGTATCTTCTGTATCATTTGAAAGCATAAATTCACCGAAAATTTGTTCACCCCAAATCTGAAAAATCGACCCATGCCGGCATCACAATTTTTTGGGGATTTTTGACCAAAAACACAAACTAACAAAATTCTTAATAAATCTCTAACTTTTCCTCATTTACCCAGTCCGCACTGATAAAATGTCTGCAGTAGTATCTTATGTATCATTTGAAAGCATAAATTCACTGAAAAATTTTTCACCCCAAATCTGAAAAATCGACCCATGCCGGCATCACAATTTTTTGGGGATTTTTGACCAAAAACACAAACTCACAAAATTTGTAATAAATCTCTAACTTTTGCTTATATACCCAGTCCGCACTGATAAAATGTCTTCAGTAGTATCTTCTGTATCATTTGAAAGCATAAATTCACCGAAAATTTGTTCACCCCCAATCTGAAAAATTTACCCATGCCGGCATCACAGATTTTTTAAATTTTTGACCAAAAACACAAACTCACAAAATTCTTAATAAATCTCAAACTTTTGCTAATTTACCCAGTCCGCACTGATAAAATGTCTGCAGTAGTATCTTCTGTATCATTTGAAAGCATAAATTCACCGAAAATTTGTTCACCCCAAATCTGAAAAATCGACCCATGCCGGCATCACAATTTTTGGGGGATTTTTGACCAAAAACACAAACTAACAAAATTCTTAATAAATCTCTAACTTTTGCTTATATACCCAGTCCGCACTGATAAAATGTCTTCAGTAGTATCTTATGTATCATTTGAAAGCATAAATTCACCGAAAAATTTTTCACCCCAAATCTGAAAAATCGACCCATGCCGGCATCACAATTTTTTGGGGATTTTTGACCAAAAACACAAACTCACAAAATCCATAATAATAAATCTCAAACTTTTGCTTTTATACCCAGTCCGCACTGATAAAATGTCTTCAGTAGTATCTTATGTATCATTTGAAAGCATAAATTCACCGAAAATTTGTTCACCCCAAATCTGAAAAATTTACCCATGCCGGCATCACAGATTTTTTAAATTTTTGAACAAAAACACAAACTCACAAAATTCTTAATAAATCTCAAACTTTTGCTAATTTACCCAGTCCGCACTGATAAAATGTCTTCAGTAGTATCTTCTGTATCATTTGAAAGCATAAATTCACCGAAAATTTATTCACCCAAAATCTGAAAAATTTACCCATCCAGCATCACAGATTTTTTAAATTTTTGAACAAAAACACAAACTCACAAAATTCTTAATAAATCTCTAACTTTTGCTTATATACCCAGTCCGCACTGATAAAATGTCTTCAGTAGTATCTTATGTATCATTTGAAAGCATAAATTCACCGAAAATTTGTTCACCCCAAATCTGAAAAATTTACCCATGCCGGCATCACAGATTTTTTAAATTTTTGACCAAAAACACAAACTCACAAAATTCTTAATAAATCTCAAACTTTTGCTAATTTACCCAGTCCGCACTGATAAAATGTCTGCGGGTAGTATCTTCTGTATCATTTGAAAGCATAAATTCACCGAAAATTTGTTCACCCCAAATCTGAAAAATCGACCCATGCCGGCATCACAATTTTTTGTTGATTTTTGACCAAAAACACAAACTAACAAAATTCTTAATAAATCTCTAACTTTTGCTCATTTACCCAGTCTACACTGATAAAATGTCTTCAGTAGTATCTTATGTATCATTTGAAAGCATAAATTCACCGAAAAATTTTTCACCCCAAATCTGAAAAATCGACCCATGCCGGCATCACAATTTTTTGCGGATTTTTGACCAAAAACACAAACTCACAAAATTCGTAATAAATCTCTAACTTTTGCTTATATACCCAGTCCGCACTGATAAAATGTCTTCAGTAGTATCTTGTGTATCATTTGAAAGCATAAATTCACCGAAAATGTGTTCACGCCAAATCTGAAAAATTTACCCATGCCGGCATCACAGATTTATTAAATTTTTGACCAAAAACACAAACTCACAAAATTCTTAATAAATCTCAAACTTTTGCTAATTTACCCAGTCCGCACTGATAAAATGTCTGCAGTAGTATCTTCTGTATCATTTGAAAGCATAAATTCACCGAAAATTTGTTCACCCCAAATCTGAAAAATCGACCCATGCCGGCATCACAATTTTTGGGGGATTTTTGACCAAAAACACAAACTAACAAAATTCTTAATAAATCTCTATCTTTTGCTTATATACCCAGTCCGCACTGATAAAATGTCTTCAGTAGTATCTTCTGTATCATTTGAAAGCATAAATTCACCGAAAAATTTTTCACCCCAAATCTGAAAAATCGACCCATGCCGGCATCACATTTTTTTGGGGATTTTTGACCAAAAACACAAACTCACAAAATTCGTAATAAATCTCTAACTTTTGCTTATATACCCAGTCCGCACTGATAAAATGTCTTCAGTAGTATCTTATGTATCATTTGAAAGCATAAATTCACCGAAAATTTGTTCACCCCAAATCTGAAAAATTTACCCATGCCGGCATCACAGATTTTTTAAATTTTTGACCAAAAACACAAACTCACAAAATTCTTAATAAATCTCAAACTTTTGCTAATTTACCCAGTCCGCACTGATAAAATGTCTGCAGTAGTATCTTCTGTATCATTTGAAAGCATAAATTCACCGAAAATTTGTTCACCCCAAATCTGAAAAATCGACCCATGCCGGCATCACAATTTTTTGTTGATTTTTGACCAAAAACACAAACTAACAAAATTCTTAATAAATCTCTAACTTTTGCTCATTTACCCAGTCCGCACTGATAAAATGTCTTCAGTAGTATCTTATGTATCATTTGAAAGCATAAATTCACCGAAAAATTTTTCACCCCAAATCTGAAAAATCGACCCATGCCGGCATCACAATTTTTTGGGGATTTTTGACCAAAAACACAAACTCACAAAATTCGTAATAAATCTCTAACTTTTGCTTATATACCCAGTCCGCACTGATAAAATGTCTTCAGTAGTATCTTGTGTATCATTTGAAAGCATAAATTCACCGAAAATGTGTTCACCCCAAATCTGAAAAATTTACCCATGCCGGCATCACAGATTTATTAAATTTTTGACCAAAAACACAAACTCACAAAATTCTTAATAAATCTCAAACTTTTGCTAATTTACCCAGTCCGCACTGATAAAATGTCTGCAGTAGTATCTTCTGTATCATTTGAAAGCATAAATTCACCGAAAATTTGTTCACCCCAAATCTGAAAAATCGACCCATGCCGGCATCACAATTTTTGGGGGATTTTTGACCAAAAACACAAACTAACAAAATTCTTAATAAATCTCTATCTTTTGCTTATATACCCAGTCCGCACTGATAAAATGTCTTCAGTAGTATCTTCTGTATCATTTGAAAGCATAAATTCACCGAAAAATTTTTCACCCCAAATCTGAAAAATCGACCCATGCCGGCATCACAATTTTTGGGGGATTTTTGACCAAAAACACAAACTCACAAAATTCGTAATAAATCTCTAACTTTTGCTTATATACCCAGTCCGCACTGATAAAATGTCTTCAGTAGTATCTTATGTATCATTTGAAAGCATAAATTCACCGAAAATTTGTTCACCCCAAATCTGAAAAATTTACCCATGCCGGCATCACAGATTTTTTAAATTTTTGACCAAAAACACAAACTCACAAAATTCTTAATAAATCTCAAACTTTTGCTAATTTACCCAGTCCGCACTGATGAAATGTCTGCAGTAGTATCTTCTGTATCATTTGAAAGCATAAATTCACCGAAAATTTGTTCACCCCAAATCTGAAAAATCGACCCATGCCGGCATCACAATTTTTTGTTGATTTTTGACCAAAAACACAAACTCACAAAATTCTTAATAAATCTCAAACTTTTGCTCATTTACCCAGTCCGCACTGATAAAATGTCTTCAGTAGTATCTTATGTATCATTTGAAAGCATAAATTCACCGAAAAATTTTTCACCCCAAATCTGAAAAATTTACCCATGCCGGCATCACAGATTTATTAAATTTTTGACCAAAAACACAAACTCACAAAATTCTTAATAAATCTCAAACTTTTGCTAATTTACCCAGTCCGCACTGATAAAATGTCTGCAGTAGTATCTTCTGTATCATTTGAAAGCATAAATTCACCGAAAATTTGTTCACCCCAAATCTGAAAAATCGACCCATGCCGGCATCACAATTTTTTGGGGATTTTTGACCAAAAACACAAACTCACAAAATTCGTAATAAATCTCTATCTTTTGCTTATATACCCAGTCCGCACTGATAAAATGTCTTCAGTAGTATCTTCTGTATCATTTGAAAGCATAAATTCACCGAAAAATTTTTCACCCCAAATCTGAAAAATCGACCCATGCCGGCATCACATTTTTTTGGGGATTTTTGACCAAAAACACAAACTCACAAAATTCGTAATAAATCTCTAACTTTTGCTTATATACCCAGTCCGCACTGATAAAATGTCTTCAGTAGTATCTTATGTATCATTTGAAAGCATAAATTCACCGAAAATTTGTTCACCCCAAATCTGAAAAATTTACCCATGCCGGCATCACAGATTTTTTAAATTTTTGACCAAAAACACAAACTCACAAAATTCTTAATAAATCTCAAACTTTTGCTAATTTACCCAGTCCGCACTGATAAAATGTCTGCAGTAGTATCTTCTGTATCATTTGAAAGCATAAATTCACCGAAAATTTGTTCACCCCAAATCTGAAAAATCGACCCATGCCGGCATCACAATTTTTTGTTGATTTTTGACCAAAAACACAAACTAACAAAATTCTTAATAAATTCTAACTTTTGCTCATTTACCCAGTCCGCACTGATAAAATGTCTTCAGTAGTATCTTATGTATCATTTGAAAGCATAAATTCACCGAAAAATTTTTCACCCCAAATCTGAAAAATCGACCCATGCCGGCATCACAATTTTTTGGGGATTTTTGACCAAAAACACAAACTCACAAAATTCGTAATAAATCTCTAACTTTTGCTTATATACCCAGTCCGCACTGATAAAATGTCTTCAGTAGTATCTTGTGTATCATTTGAAAGCATAAATTCACCGAAAATGTGTTCACCCCAAATCTGAAAAATTTACCCATGCCGGCATCACAGATTTATTAAATTTTTGACCAAAAACACAAACTCACAAAATTCTTAATAAATCTCAAACTTTTGCTAATTTACCCAGTCCGCACTGATAAAATGTCTGCAGTAGTATCTTCTGTATCATTTGAAAGCATAAATTCACCGAAAATTTGTTCACCCCAAATCTGAAAAATCGACCCATGCCGGCATCACAATTTTTGGGGGATTTTTGACCAAAAACACAAACTAACAAAATTCTTAATAAATCTCTATCTTTTGCTTATATACCCAGTCCGCACTGATAAAATGTCTTCAGTAGTATCTTCTGTATCATTTGAAAGCATAAATTCACCGAAAAATTTTTCACCCCAAATCTGAAAAATCGACCCATGCCGGCATCACAATTTTTGGGGGATTTTTGACCAAAAACACAAACTCACAAAATTCGTAATAAATCTCTAACTTTTGCTTATATACCCAGTCCGCACTGATAAAATGTCTTCAGTAGTATCTTATGTATCATTTGAAAGCATAAATTCACCGAAAATTTGTTCACCCCAAATCTGAAAAATTTACCCATGCCGGCATCACAGATTTTTTAAATTTTTGACCAAAAACACAAACTCACAAAATTCTTAATAAATCTCAAACTTTTGCTAATTTACCCAGTCCGCACTGATAAAATGTCTGCAGTAGTATCTTCTGTATCATTTGAAAGCATAAATTCACCGAAAATTTGTTCACCCCAAATCTGAAAAATCGACCCATGCCGGCATCACAATTTTTTGTTGATTTTTGACCAAAAACACAAACTAACAAAATTCTTAATAAATCTCTATCTTTTGCTTATATACCCAGTCCGCACTGATAAAATGTCTTCAGTAGTATCTTCTGTATCATTTGAAAGCATAAATTCACCGAAAAATTTTTCACCCCAAATCTGAAAAATCGACCCATGCCGGCATCACAATTTTTGGGGGATTTTTGACCAAAAACACAAACTCACAAAATTCGTAATAAATCTCTAACTTTTGCTTATATACCCAGTCCGCACTGATAAAATGTCTTCAGTAGTATCTTATGTATCATTTGAAAGCATAAATTCACCGAAAATTTGTTCACCCCAAATCTGAAAAATTTACCCATGCCGGCATCACAGATTTTTTAAATTTTTGACCAAAAACACAAACTCACAAAATTCTTAATAAATCTCAAACTTTTGCTAATTTACCCAGTCCGCACTGATAAAATGTCTGCAGTAGTATCTTCTGTATCATTTGAAAGCATAAATTCACCGAAAATTTGTTCACCCCAAATCTGAAAAATCGACCCATGCCGGCATCACAATTTTTTGTTGATTTTTGACCAAAAACACAAACTAACAAAATTCTTAATAAATCTCTAACTTTTGCTCATTTACCCAGTCCGCACTGATAAAATGTCTTCAGTAGTATCTTATGTATCATTTGAAAGCATAAATTCACCGAAAATTTTTTCACCCCAAATCTGAAAAATTTACCCATGCCGGCATCACAGATTTATTAAATTTTTGACCAAAAACACAAACTCACAAAATTCTTAATAAATCTCAAACTTTTGCTAATTTACCCAGTCCGCACTGATAAAATGTCTGCAGTAGTATCTTCTGTATCATTTGAAAGCATAAATTCACCGAAAATTTGTTCACCCCAAATCTGAAAAATCGTCCCATGCCGGCATCACAATTTTTTGGGGATTTTTGACCAAAAACACAAACTCACAAACTTCGTAATAAATCTCTAACTTTTGCTTATATACCCAGTCCGCACTGATAAAATGTCTTCAGTAGTATCTTATGTATCATTTGAAAGCATAAATTCACCGAAAATTTGTTCACCCCAAATCTGAAAAATTTACCCATGCCGGCATCACAGATTTTTTAAATTTTTGACCAAAAACACAAACTCACAAAATTCTTAATAAATCTCAAACTTTTGCTAATTTAACCAGTCCGCACTGATAAAATGTCTGCAGTAGTATCTTCTGTATCATTTGAAAGCATAAATTCACCGAAAATTTGTTCACCCCAAATCTGAAAAATCGACCCATGCCGGCATCACAATTTTTTGTTGATTTTTGACCAAAAACACAAACTAACAAAATTCTTAATAAATCTCTAACTTTTGCTCATTTACCCAGTCCGCACTGATAAAATGTCTTCAGTAGTATCTTATGTATCATTTGAAAGCATAAATTCACCGAAAAATTTTTCACCCCAAATCTGAAAAATCGACCCATGCCGGCATCACAATTTTTTGGGGATTTTTGACCAAAAACACAAACTCACAAAATTCGTAATAAATCTCTAACTTTTGCTTATATACCCAGTCCACACTGATAAAATGTCTTCAGTAGTATCTTGTGTATCATTTGAAAGCATAAATTCACCGAAAATTTGTTCACCCCAAATCTGAAAAATTTACCCATGCCGGCATCACAGATTTTTTAAATTTTTGAACAAAAACACAAACTCACAAAATTCTTAATAAATCTCTAACTTTTGCTTATATACCCAGTCCGCACTGATAAAATGTCTTCAGTAGTATCTTCTGTATCATTTGAAAGCATAAATTCACCGAAAATTTGTTCACCCCAAATCTGAAAAATCGACCCATGCCGAGATCACAATTTTTGGGGGATTTTTGACCAAAAACACAAACTCACAAAATTCGTAATAAATCTCTAACTTTTGCTTTTATACCCAGTCAGCACTGATAAAATGTCTTCAGTAGTATCTTATGTATCATTTGAAAGCATAAATTCACCGAAAATGTGTTCACCCCAAATCTGAAAAATTTACCCATGCCGGCATCACAGATTTTTAAAATCTTTGAACGAAAACACAAACTCACAAAATTCTTAATAAATCTCAAACTTTTGCCAATTTACCCAGTCCGCACTGATAAAATGTCTTCAGTAGTATCTTCTGTATCATTTGAAAGCATAAATTCACCGAAAATTTGTTCACCCCAAATCTGAAAAATCGACCCATGCCGGCATCACAATTTTTGGGGGATTTTTGACCAAAAACACAAACTCACAAAATTCGTAATAAATCTCTATCTTTTGCTTATATACCCAGTCCGCACTGATAAAATGTCTTCAGTAGTATCTTATGTATCATTTGAAAGCATAAATTCACCGAAAATTTGTTCACCCCAAATCTGAAAAATTTACCCATGCCGGCATCACAGATTTTTTAAATTTTTGACCAAAAACACAAACTCACAAAATTCTTAATAAATCTCAAACTTTTGCTAATTTACCCAGTCCGCACTGATAAAATGTCTGCAGTAGTATCTTCTGTATCATTTGAAAGCATAAATTCACCGAAAATTTGTTCACCCCAAATCTGAAAAATCGACCCATGCCGGCATCACAATTTTTTGTTGATTTTTGACCAAAAACACAAACTCACAAAATTCGTAATAAATCTCCAACTTTTGCTTATATACCCAGTCCGCACTGATAAAATGTCTTCAGTAGTATCTTGTGTATCATTTGAAAGCATAAATTCACCGAAAATGTCTTCACCCCAAATCTGAAAAATTTACCCATGCCGGCATCACAGATTTTTTAAATTTTTGACCAAAAACACAAACTCACAAAATTCTTAATAAATCTCAAACTTATGCTAATTTACCCAGTCCGCACTGATATAATGTCTGCAGTAGTATCTTCTGTATCATTTGAAAGCATAAATTCACCGAAAATTTGTTCACCCCAAATCTGAAAAATCGACCCATGCCGGCATCACAATTTTTGGGGGATTTTTGACCAAAAACACAAACTAACAAAAATCTTAATAAATCTCTAACTTTTGCTTATATACCCAGTCCGCACTGATAAAATGTCTTCAGTAGTATCTTCTGTATCATTTGAAAGCATAAATTCACCGAAAAATTTTTCACCCCAAATCTGAAAAATCGACCCATGCCGGCATCACAATTTTTTGGGGATTTTTGACCAAAAACACAAACTCACAAAATTCGTAATAAATCTCTAACTTTTGCTTATATACCCAGTCCGCACTAATAAAATGTCTTCAGTAGTATCTTATGTATCATTTGAAAGCATAAATTCACCGAAAATTTGTTCACCCCAAATCTGAAAAATTTACCCATGCCGGCATCACAGATTTTTTTAATTTTTGAACAAAAACACAAACTCACAAAATTCTTAATAAATCTCAAACTTTTGCTAATTTATCCAGTCCGCACTGATAAAATGTCTTCAGTAGTATCTTCTGTATCATTTGAAAGCATAAATTCACCGAAAATTTGTTCACCCCAAATCTGAAAAATTTACCCATGCCGGCATCACAGATTTTTTAAATTTTTGAACAAAAACACAAACTCACAAAATTCTTAATAAATCTCTAACTTTTGCTTATATACCCAGTCCGCACTGATAAAATGTCTTCAGTAGTATCTTCTGTATCATTTGAAAGCATAAATTCACCGAAAATTTGTTCACCCCAAATCTGAAAAATCGACCCATGCCGAGATCACAATTTTTGGGGGATTTTTGACCAAAAACACAAACTCACAAAATTCGTAATAAATCTCTAACTTTTGCTTATATACCCAGTCCGCACTGATAAAATGTCTTCAGTAGTATCTTATGTATCATTTGAAAGCATAAATTCACCTAAAATGTGTTCACCCCAAATCTGAAAAATTTACCCATGCCGGCATCACAGATTTTTAAAATTTTTGAACGAAAACACAAACTCACAAAATTCTTAATAAATCTCAAACTTTTGCCAATTTACCCAGTCCGCACTGATAAAATGTCTTCAGTAGTATCTTCTGTATCATTTGAAAGCATAAATTCACCGAAAATTTGTTCACCCCAAATCTGAAAAATCGACCCATGCCGGCATCACAATTTTTGGGGGATTTTTGACCAAAAACACAAACTCACAAAATTCGTAATAAATCTCTATCTTTTGCTTATATACCCAGTCCGCACTGATAAAATGTCTTCAGTAGTATCTTATGTATCATTTGAAAGCATAAATTCACCGAAAATTTGTTCACCCCAAATCTGAAAAATTTACCCATGCCGGCATCACAGATTTTTTAAATTTTTGACCAAAAACACAAACTCACAAAATTCTTAATAAATCTCAAACTTTTGCTAATTTACCCAGTCCGCACTGATAAAATGTCTTCAGTAGTATCTTCTGTATCATTTGAAAGCATAAATTCACCGAAAATTTGTTCACCCCAAATCTGAAAAATCGACCCATGCCGGCATCACAATTTTTTGTTGATTTTTGACCAAAAACACAAACTAACAAAATTCTTAATAAATCTCTAACTTTTGCTCATTTACCCAGTCCGCACTGATAAAATGTCTTCAGTAGTATCTTATGTATCATTTGAAAGCATAAATTCACCGAAAAATTTTTCACCCCAAATCTGAAAAATCGACCCATGCCGGCATCACAATTTTTTGGGGATTTTTGACCAAAAACACAAACTCACAAAATTCGTAATAAATCTCTAACTTTTGCTTATATACCCAGTCCGCACTGATAAAATGTCTTCAGTAGTATCTTATGTATCATTTGAAAGCATAAATTCACCGAAAATTTGTTCACCCCAAATCTGAAAAATTTACCCATGCCGGCATCACAGATTTTTTAAATTTTTGACCAAAAACACAAACTCACAAAATTCTTAATAAATCTCTAACTTTTGCTAATTTACCCAGTCCGCACTGATAAAATGTCTGCAGTAGTATCTTATGTATCATTTGAAAGCATAAATTCACCGAAAATTTGTTCACCCCAAATCTGAAAAATCGACCTATGCCGGCATCACAATTTTTTGGGGATTTTTGACCAAAAACACAAAGTCACTAAATTCTTAATAAATCTCAAACTTTTGCTATTTTACCCAGTCCGCACAGATAAAATGTCTGCGGTAGTATCTTCTGTATCATTTGAAAGCATAAATTCACCGAAAATTTGTTCACCCCAAATCTGAAAAATTGACCCATGCCGGCATCACAGATTTTTTAAATTTTTGACCAAAAACACAAATTCACAAAATTCTTAATAAATCTCAAACTTTTGCTAATTTACCCAGTCCGCACTGATAAAATGTCTGCAGTAGTATCTTCTGTATCATTTGAAAGCATAAATTCACCGAAAATTTGTTCACCCCAAATCTGAAAAATCGACCCATGCCGGCATCACAATTTTTTGGGGATTTTTGACCAAAAACACAAACTAACAAAATTCTTAATAAATCTCTAACTTTTGCTTATATACCCAGTCCGCACTGATAAAATGTCTTCAGTAGTATCTTCTGTATCATTTGAAAGCATAAATTCACCGAAAAATTTTTCACCCCAAATCTGAAAAATCGACCCATGCCGGCATCACAATTTTTTGGGGATTTTTGACCAAAAACACAAAGTCACTAAATTCTTAATAAATCTCAAACTTTTGCTATTTTACCCAGTCCGCACAGATAAAATGTCTGCAGTAGTATCTTCTGTATCATTTGAAAGCATAAATTCACCGAAAAATTGTTCACCCCAAATCTGAAAAATTGACCCATGCCGGCATCACAGATTTTTAAAATTTTTGACCAAAAACACAAACTCACAAAATTCTTAATAAATCTCAAACTTTTGCTAATTTACCCAGTCCGCAATGATAAAATGTCTGCAGTAGTATCTTCTGTATCATTTGAAAGCATAAATTCACCGAAAAATTTTTCACCCCAAATCTGAAAAATCGACCCATGCCGGCATCACAATTTTTGGCGGATTTTTGACCAAAAACACAAACTCACAAAATTCGTAATAAATCTCTAACTTTTGCTTATATACCCAGTCCGCACTGATAAAATGTCTTCAGTAGTATCTTATGTATCATTTGAAAGCATAAATTCACCGAAAATTTGTTCACCCCAAATCTGAAAAATTTACCCATGCCGGCATCACAGATTTTTAAAATTTTTGACCAAAAACACAAACTCACAAAATTCTTAATAAATCTCAAACTTTTGCTAATTTACCCAGTCCGCACTGATAAAATGTCTGCAGTAGTATCTTCTGTATCATTTGAAAGCATAAATTCACCGAAAATTTGTTCACCCCAAATCTGAAAAATCGACCCATGCCGGCATCACAATTTTTTGGGGATTTTTGACCAAAAACACAAAGTCACTAAATTCTTAATAAATCTCAAACTTTTGCTATTTTACCCAGTCCGCACAGATAAAATGTCTGCAGTAGTATCTTCTGTATCATTTGAAAGCATAAATTCACCGAAAAATTGTTCACCCCAAATCTGAAAAATTGACCCATGCCGGCATCACAGATTTTTTAAATTTTTGACCAAAAACACAAACTCACAAAATTCTTAATAAATCTCAAACTTTTGCTAATTTACCCAGTCCGCAATGATAAAATGTCTGCAGTAGTATCTTCTGTATCATTTGAAAGCATAAATTCACCGAAAAATTTTTCACCCCAAATCTGAAAAATCGACCCATGCCGGCATCACAATTTTTTGGGGATTTTTGACCAAAAACACAAACTCACAAAATTCGTAATAAATCTTTAACTTTTGCTTATATACCCAGTCCGCCCTGATTAAATGTCTTCAGTAGTATCTTATGTATCATTTGAAAGCATAAATTCACCGAAAATTTGTTCACCCCAAATCTGAAAAATCAAGCTATGCCGGCATCACAGATCTTTTTGGATTTTTGACCAAAAACACAAACTCACAAAATTCTACTTATAACTAGTATCGTTTAAAATGACACCACCTGTAGCTACACGCGTACCATGATTATCCATTCCAATTTATCTAGTTTGTAATTTCTTTAGTAATTATGTTCCTGTTAATATTCGTTTTTGTTATCAACTCTCAATATGTATTTAAGGCTGCATAGCAAACAAATTGTGTAAAACAGTTTAATTACAAACATTGTTTTGTGTTATTTTTTGCTGTATGCATTATACTTTTCACTGTACTTTTATTTCATCAATCAATATTGTTATTATAATAGATGTTAAATTTGCATCGGGGATAAAGAATATTAATTTTGGTTTTTACCCATACACCGATGTGTGTTAGTACTGTATACTCAGTACTTCCCGAGTCCTGTGAAAAAATATCACAGGCATGTTACTCGGTCGGGATTCGAACCCACGACCCTTGCAATTCTAGAGCAGTGTCTTACCAACTAGACAGTACTAACACACATCGGTGTATGGGTAAAAACCAAAATTAACATTGTTATTGTTATAAAGTAAAACCAATTAATTTATGTTATAAAGGGTCCAGGCTCTGTACAAGGCTTTTTCCTGGTGCCCTCCTCTTATCACCCTTTGTTCTTTTTTCTTGTATGTTTTATTATTATTTGTTGTAATATTTGGAAATAAAAAGCAAACAAACAAACAAACAAAATCATTGGAAATATTTTGACCCCCAAATCTGAAAATTTGACCATACCGGTATGGTCGACTTTTTTCATTTTGGACCAAAAATCAAAACTCACAAAATTCTCAATAAATCTAAAAATTTTGGTTGTTAACCCAGTCTCAACTGGAACCATAAAATCAGCGAAAAATTTGTGACGATAATTCCGAATTTTTTTCTTTACAAGCTTCTGCTCATCAAAACAGCCCTAAAATCTTGTTGTTACATTTACTACAACTTAATGTTATTTTTTCTTTACTCCATAGGTCTATGTTATTGTCAATATTTTTTATGGACGTATGGAAATAAATGAGTATTAGAAATAGTTGAATTGAACTCCATGACCATCTTACAAAATACTGTTCCATAGTAGGATTGTAGTATCAACATAATGCTGTTTTCTAAAGCTAACAAAACTAGCAATAAGACACTTCAGATGCTTAGGATACAAAACGGATCCGGGTCATTTTATGTGACCCGGATTCCGGTTCATTTCATAAGACCCGGAATCCGGGTCAAATTGTTAAGACCCGGATTCCGGGTCATATGAAATGACCCGGATTCCGGGTCATCTGAAATGACCCGGATTCCGGGTCATCTGAAATGACTAGGAATCCGGGTAATTTCAAATAAATCTAGAAAAATTAGAAAATTCTCAATAAATCAAAAAAATGTTGGTTGTTAACCCAGTCTCAACTGATCAAATGTCTTCAGTAGTCCGTTCTGTATCATTTGGAACAATAAAATCAGCGGAAATTTTTTGACCTCAATTTTGATTTTGTTTTTACAAGCTTCTGCTTATCAAAACTAGCAATAAGACACTTCAGATGCTTAAAGTCACCTGGAAATAGAATTTTTTTTCTTTCAAACATAAGAGTATATGCTTACGAACAATAAAACAATTTTTTTAGTAGTTGTTTGTCACGATTTATATGTTTAAAAAATATAAAGTACAAAACAAACGGTGACTAAAAGAAAGTGTGTTTATCTTTTAATATCTGCAGAGTGATGTGTCATCGCCAGCCCATGCCTTAATAGACCCGGAGCCATTCTATAATGCATGTCTGTACGATTGGTGCACCTGCCAAATGCAAGATAAATGCCTCTGTGATGTTCTCTCAGCTTATGCACACTGAGCAAGGGAAAAAGGAATCACGTTAGATTGGCAGAGAGAAAATTATTGTGGTGAGTAAAATCCCCTAGGCGTGACACTTGTGTCCTTAAGTGAGACACTTAACCATTGCTTCGTCCTTCGGATGGGATGTAAAGCCGTTGGTCCCATGTGTTGTGTAACGCATGTAACAGAACCCAGTGCACTTAGATTTATTTGAAATGACCCGGATTCTGGCTCGTTTCATATGACTCGGAATCCGGGTCATTTCAGATGACCCGGAATCCGGGTCAAAAGAATTTGACCCGGAATCCGGGTCATTTTATGTGACCCGGATTCTGGGTCATTTCAGATGACCCGGAATCCGGGTCAAAACAATTTGACCCGGATTCTGGGTCATTTAAGATGACCCAGATTCCGGGTCATTTAAGATGACCTGAGTCCGGGTCAAATTGTTTTGACCTGGATTCTGGGTCATCTGAAATGACCCGAATTCCGGGTCATTTCAAATAAATCTAAAAAACATAGAAAATTCTCAATAAATCAAAAAAATGTTGGTTGTTAACCCAGTCTCAACTGATCAAGTCCTCAGTAGTCCGTTCTGTATCATTTGGAACAATAAAATCAGCGGAAATTTTTTGACCTCAATTTTGATTTTTTTTTACAAGCTTCTGCTTATAAAACAGCCCTAAAATCTTTATATAATTGTAACAAGATTTTAGGGCTGTTTACTGCTTACTACAACTTCATGTTATTTTTTCTTTACTCCATAGGTCTATGTTATTGTCAGTATTTTTATGGACGTATGGAAATAAATGAGTATTAGAAATTAGTTGAATTGAACTCCATGTACAGCTTACAAAATACTGTACAACTTACAAGACCGACAAAATACAAACAATGAGATACACACATGCGAGTCAATGAACAATATCACACCGCAAGAAAAGGATATAGATATAATCTTAAAAATGGAAAAGATACAAAGATTCGAAGATAATGTCTTTTAAAAAAGAAATGCTTTGAGTTGAGTTGCTGACTGCAATTATTAAGAATTAAATAATGTCTTATTTTTCCTGCAGCCATTTCTTGTCCGAGAGGAGCCTACTATGCAGAATGCACCCCGCCATGTGAAGTTACTTGTCAATCAATCAATTCACTAGAGGCTCAAGAATGTGTACAATCACAATGTGTACCTGGATGTAAATGCCCTGCTGGAATGGTGCTACATGACTTTGAATGTATTAGTATAAGTGACTGCCCTGAACAATGAATGCAACAGTCATCCACTGGGTAAAAATGGGATACAGTGGGAGTTATCAATGATTTAGGCATTAATCAACTGGGTATAAATGGGATACAGTGGGAGTTATCAATGATTTAGGCATTCACCAACTGGGTATAAATGGGATACAGTGGGAGTTATCAATGATTTAGGCATTAATCAACTGGGTATAAATGGGATACAGTGGGAGTTATCAATGATTTAGGCATTCACACACTAGGTACAACTGGGAAACAGTGGAAGTTATCAATAGGTAACTACAGGGTGTGTTTGTGAAACTACCAGTTTGGTGATAGTATATAGCTCAAGTTCTATGGGGTACTCTGGGAGAACCACTGGGGATGTAGTGGGAATCTAGGTGACACTGGGTATAAAAATATGTAATGAATATACCATACATCTGGGTGACACTAGGAACCACTGGGGATGTAGTGGGTACATCTGGGTGACACTGGGTATAAATATATGTAATGAATATACCATACATCTGGTTGACATTGGGAATCACTGGGGATGTAGTGGGTACATCTAGGTGACACTGGGTATAAATATATGTAATGAATATACCATACATCTGGGTGACACTAGGAACCACTGGGGATGTAGTGGGTACATCTGGGTGACACTGGGTATAAATATATGTAATGAATATACCATACATCTGGTTGACATTGGGAACCACTGGGGATGTAGTGGGTACATCTAGGTGACACTGGGTATAAATATATGTAATGAATATACCATACATCTGGGTGACATTGGGAACCACTGGGGATGTAGTGGGTACATCTAGGTGACACTGGGTATAAATATATGTAATGAATATACCATACATCTGGGTGACACTAGGAACCACTGGGGATGTAGTGGGTACATCTAGGTGACACTGGGTATAAATATATGTAATGAATATACCATACATCTGGTTGACATTGGGAACCACTGGGGATGTAGTGGGTACATCTAGGTGACACTGGGTATAAATATATGTAATGAATATACCATACATCTGGGTGACACTAGGAACCACTGGGGATGTAGTGGGTACATCTAGGTGACACTGGGTATAAATATATGTAATGAATATACCATACATCTGGTTGACATTGGGAACCACTGGGGATGTAGTGGGTACATCTAGGTGACACTGGGTATAAATATATGTAATGAATATACCATACATCTGGGTGACACTAGGAACCACTGGGGATGTAGTGGGTACATCTAGGTGACACTGGGTATAAATATATGTTATGAATATACCATACATCTGGTTCACATTGGGAACCACTGGGGATGTAGTGGGAATCTAGGTGACACTGGGTATAGATATATGTAATGAATATACCATACATCTGGGTGACACTAGGAACCACTGGGGATGAAGTGGGTACATCTGGGTGACACTGGGTATAAATATATGTAATGAATATACCATACATGTGGTTCACATTGGGAACCACTGGGAATGTAGTGGGTACATATGAGTATAAATACATGAAGTGTATACCTGGTGTAAATACATGAAGTGTATACCTGGTGTATATTGGGACTTACTTATAACTGTTAAAGGATAAAGGTCTTTGAAGGATGTTTGTTGTAATATTTAGAATTAAATGGATTTATTCCTAGCTGTGGTTTAATGTGATTGGATCTTAAATCCTCATCATGGTGCACACATGAGCCTGTTTAACATGAAACTTTTTACTTTTTATATTGAACAATATCATGTAAAATGTATAGGTACTGCAGTGTATAATACTTGGAGGTTTAGCAGAGCGACCAATCTAAAGGAAAATGTAACCCATCCAAACACAATGCATTGATTTGAAGATGGATATTCTTACTTAATATACCTTTATCATGGTGCCGCCATCTTGAATTTCTCCCCTTGATATCATTGTTACCAAACCGAGGCTGGCAGTACAAAATAGTCTGGTTCCTATTTGCAAAATGATTATTAGCATTCATTATTGTTATTCGATACGAGGAACATGACCAAGATGGAGACAGCATGATAAAGGTCTGTTGATTCACTGCTCTGCTACCCTTGGGTTTCAGTGCGGCCATTACATGTATGTCAAAACAGCCTAACTCCAAAAATTAATAATAATAATAATAAACAAGCATTTCTATAGCGCCCCACGAAGAACGGAGCGCTTTACAAAGAAGAGGAACAAAGAAAACAGTGAATCACAGAAACAAATGAGTTTTCAATTTCCGCTTGAAAACAGACAAAGACGGCGCTTCACGAAAACTGTTCGGAAGTTCATTCCAAAGACGAGCCGCGGTAGATGTGAAAGTCATGTCACCAGCTTTCTTGTACGATCTTTGGACAACAAGCCGGGTCCGCTCAGTGGAGGAGCGCAGTCTTGGTTTGTGTTCAGCGGAACCAGTGTTCTAGAGTTGAGTCATGACAGAAAGTTAACTAGGGGCAAGGTTGTCGATAGCCTTGTAGACATTACACTTTTGAGAAAAGCAAGTACAAATTTAAGCCGTGTTGCCATAAAATGGGATAAAAGTGTAAAAAGGGGCCAAGATACGACATGTTTTTTTGAACAAGCATACATTAGTATAATTTTTGCGCGATCTACCGATCGTGCAGGAATGGGTTTGCGCGATCGACCGATCGTGCAGGAATGGTTTCGCGCGTTCGACCGATCGTGCAGGTAAAGTATTCCTTGGGGCGATTTCTCAAAGCAATAAAATTCATAGCAGGACAAATTTTCAGTATCACCATAGTGATTTATATAGTGACGTCACACTACGATTGATTTGCAGGTACAATCAATGTTACATCTTCGTGAATTCGGCCCCTGAACATCAGCCGATCGCGCCAAACCAATCCTGCACAATCGGCCGATCACTCATAACCATTCCTGCACAATCGGCCGATCGCGCAAAATCATTCCTGCACAATCGGCCGATCGCGCAAAACCATTCCTGCACAATCGGCCGATCACTCATAACCATTCCTGCACAATCGGCCGATCGCGCAAAATCATTCCTGCACAATCGGCCGATCGCGCCGAGCCATTCTCGCACGATCGGTTGATCGCGCATGTTCGTTTCCGAATGTTGCGCGATCGACCGATTGTTGCGCGATCGACCGATTGTTGCGCGATCGACCGATTGTTGCGCGATCGACCGATTGTTGCGCGATTGACCGATTGTTGCGCGATCGACCGATTGTTGCGCGATCGACCGATTGCTGCGCGATCGACCGACTGCTGCGCGACCAATAGATATTTCAATAGCGCAGCGCGATCGGTCGATAGCGCAGCGCGATCAAGCGATCGCGCAGATTGACCGATCGCGCCCAACATATATATATATAAATATATATATAATGTGAGATTACTCACATTTAAGTTATACCTGCACCTCTAAGTTATGATGTGCCTTTATAAACAGGCTATATTTTGAAATATTGTAAACAAGTAAACTGAAAACAATTAACCAAAACTATTTTTGGAGAGACTTTTACAAAAAATGTTGTGGTGCTTTTACATACTTGATATAAGGATCTCATTGTACATAGGCGATCTTTAATAGTTCTTCAAAGTAATCTTTAATGTTTGTGATGGAGATTTCTTTTTGACCATGTCTTTTAAAAAAAAAAAACAGATAAGGATTATTTGGGGATCCCCTAAATGGTTAGAAGTAATCCTTGCTTTATTCGTTTAATATTTATTTTCTTTAAAATCTAGAAAGACCTAAAAACATTTGTAATCATCGTACCTCCATTCTCAATGTAGAAGACAAATTAATAATGACAATTAATTAATCTGTCGACACTGAATACAAATAACAATCAAATTGATCAGCAAATTGATGATTGGCTTGAAATAATGGAAGATTAGACTACATTCCAACTGTCTTGACTTATTATTGTTTTAAAGACACTGGACACTATTGGTAAATTGTCAAAGACTAGTAGTCGCAGTTGGTGTATCTCAACATATGCATAAAATAACAAACCTGTGAAAATTTGAGCTGAATTGGCCGTCGAAGAACCTTGTCCGCACCATGGCCACAAGAAGTTGTGTGCTTTCAGATGCTTGATTTCGAGACCTCGAATTCCAAATCTGAAGTCTGAAAAAATTACTTCTTTTTTAGAAAACTACAAGTTCAGATGGAGCCGTTTTACACATTGTTTATACTATCAACCTCTCCCCATTACTCATTTACCAAGTAAGGATTTATGCTAATAATTATTTTTAGTAATTAGGCCCTACCAAGGATGTCCAGTGTCTTAAATTCACACAAACATTCTCCAAAACGCATCCTTGCGGAACATTCTTATCCTATAGGGTTGTATACCAAAACTTTCCTTTGGTTTTGTTTTTTCCTTTCGTTGGTCTCCACAGAAGTTATCTAAACTTAGCCCAATTGAAATATCAATTAAATCTCATATCAAAAGGCAAATTGTACAATGCTTTAAAGTTATGTGATTATTTGATCTGGCATATACATGTATCATATCATATCAGTCATCTAGAACTTGATGGTTTTTTTTAGTACATTTTAACTCGTTATTATTCATTTCAATTTTACTGTAAAATGCTGTATTAAAATTTTGGTATTCTTTACAACATTAAATGATCAACATTTTTAAATATTTTAAGTTTGAAGGAAATCCTAAAAATGCATGTGTGTTTAAGTTTGCTTATAATTTCATTAAGAGTTACGCATTTTTTTCAAGCATTTTTGGAACCCTTGTGTTCTTAATATTTATCTAAGCAAAGAAAGAGGAGTGGAGGTTACGTTTTGACCCAACTCACCAGGGCCCAGTTTCATAGAGCTGCTATAGCTTAGCATGAAATTCCTGCCTCAATTTAAGACAGGATTACCAACAAAATGTCCAAATGATTTTCAGGCTGGATGAGCAAACATCAGCTGAATACCAGTACCAAGCAATATGCAACAAATGGAATGTTTGTTTTGTTTTTATGAAGGAAGAAATTTCATGCTAAGCAAACGTTTGTGCTTAGCAGCTCTACTAAATTGGGTCCTGACGTCATCTTCTGAATAACCTTGGATGTGCCACAGGTGGACAATGTCACAGTGCTTATTCAGTGAAGTGGGCATTTTAGGCAACGCGGTGGTGTTTACAAGTAAACCAATTTTGACCACCAAATGGTGAGCGTGGCACAGTCGCTGCATGTGCAAGCAGGCAAGGGGCCATAGTAGGAAGGGGCCGGGGCTGTCCCCACCACCCCCCCCCCCTCCGGAAGGGGCCGGGCGCAAATCCCCACCCTCCCCCTTTTTGTTTTTACTTTTATATATTTTCATGCCTGCCCCCACCAACTTAGTTTGCAACTGGTTTTTAAACAAACTTGAATGCGAAGTAACCCTAGATCCTATTATTGTAGTTTTGCAAGTACAAATATGTTTGGTATCTCTTGTGATGGAGTGTTGGCTCTGAAAAGAGCCGATGTGGTCTTGACATTTCGAAAAGAGCACTCTACTTGTCTTCAGCCATTCTACTAAAGACGAACAGAGTAAACTGTTACAAACATCCGAGACCACATCGCCAACAGACATACATGGTTGTATTTAGTATTTATATAAAGTTATGAGCCCGCCAACCACACAACCAATCAGAGCATTGATTGACTTACTCTGAACCCCTATAAATAAGCCCACTCTTCTCTTACCTCTTCAGTCTCCTGACGATGGCTAGAGCAAGCTAGTCGAAACGTTGAGACCAATTCCGAACTGACTCCGCGGCAGTACAGTTAATTACGATCATATAAGCTAAAGTAGTAGTCCAGTCTATATTCTATACCATCTGCCCTGGTTGTTAAAAGCAGGACAGTTCTTTTCAGAACTGAGAAGTCTCCCGAACCTCCGATTATCTACTCCGCGGCAGTAAAATAAAGCAGACAGTTCTCTAAGAACAACTCTACCTGGCAAGTAGATACACACATCGTGTTACCGCAAACCAAATATACATATGTTGGGCGCGATCGGTCAATCTGCGCGATCAACCGATCGCGCTGCGCTATCAACCGATCGCGCTGCGCTATTGAAATATCTATTGGTCGCGCAGCAATCGGTCGATCGCGCAGCAATCGGTCAATCGCGCAACAATCGGTCGATCGCGCAACAATCGGTCGATCGCGCAACATTCGGAAACGAACATGCGCGATCAACCGATCGTGCGGGAATGGCTCGGCGCGATCGGCCGATTGTGCAGGAAAGATTTTGCGCGATCGGCCGATTGTGCAGGAATGGTTATGAGTGATCGGCCGATTGTGCAGGAATGATTTTGCGCGATCGGCTGATTGTGCAGGAATGATTTTGCGCGATCGGCTGATGTTCAGGGGCCGAATTCACAAAGATGTAACATTGATTGTAACTGCAAATCAATCGTAGTGTGACGTCACTATATAAATCACTATGGTGATACTGAAAATTTGTCCTGCTATGAATTTTATTGCTTTGCTTTGAGAAATCGCCCCAAGGAATAGTTTACCTGCACGATCGGTAGAACGCGCGAAACCATTCCTGCACGATCGGTCGATCGCGCAAACCCATTCCTGCACGATCGGTAGATCGCGCAAAACTTTTCCTGCACGATCGGTTGATCGCGCAAAACTTTTCCTGCGCTATCGGTCGATCGCGCAAACCCATTCCTGCACGATCGGTAGATCGCGCAAAGCCTTTCCTGCGCGATCCGCTGATAACGGGAAAAAATACTCGTAGCGCAATCGGTCAATCGCGCAAAGATGTCATTGCGCGATCGACCGATCGCGCCCAACACATATATAAAGTTACTTCTTATTCTTAACCCCATGTTAAGACAGTGGACACTTTTAGTTATTGTCAAAGACCACAAGACCAGTCTTCTCACTTGCCGTATCTCAACATATGAATAAAATCAATAACCTGTGAAAATTTGAGCTCAATCGGTCGGAAGTTGCGAGATAATAATGAAAGAAAAACACACCCTTGTCACACGAAGTTGTGTGTGTTCAGATTCTTGATTTCGAGACCTCAAATTCTAATCTGAGGTCCCGAAATGAAATTAGTGGAAAATTAATTCTTTCCCGAAAACTACTCCACTTCAGAAGGAGCCGTTTCTCACAACCTCTCCCCATTACTCGTTACCAAGTAAGGTTTTGTGCTGACACTTTTCTTTATAGTAACTACCAATAGTGTCCACTGCCTTTTCGTCTCAGTGAGTTGAAAACTACTTAAGCATGTTGCTATTATTTAATTAGCAAAACTACTTAAATAGACTACGTTTTCATTACATTGTTCCTCATTATCTGAAAAACTACAGCACCTCAGAAAGAAATATTAATAAATAAGTTAGGGATTCGTTTTAGCACCATTGTCTTCAAAGTGCGTAGCCGAAGTTTAGCGTAAATCTGTGGACACAACTAAATTTAGCATTTTTAAGAGTAAACTTCAAGCTATGGACATGGGTACATTATCAGGGAGGGGGGGGGGGCTCACTTCATGTAAACCATTGCTGCTCAGTACATCCCGATATGTGAAGACTGTGCAGTTACTCACCAGAACCAGACATTGTGGATTGTGTTAAAAAGAAAAAAGTACCCCAAAAGTGTACCCAAACATGATGGCTGAGTTCGGGCGGTGTGTTCTTGGCCCGAGTGCGCTGTTCTCACGCCTGAACGATGAGAATATGACCCGAGAATGATTCACTCGGAACACTAGATCACACACCACCTTTCATCGGGGGTTTCGAGAACAACACTTAACAATATGGCGGCAGCACAACATCAAGAGAATAAATAAATTAGATGCAAAATGACTCACAAATAGATCGTTAAATTTAATATTGATAAGTTGAAAGTTAATATAAGGAAATAATGAAAGTGTGATCTCTTTTCTACTGTCGGGTTTCCAACTGTTAAGAACATCCTATTTAACTGACGAGTCACTGTCACATGACCAGTACCGAACCTCTTTTCGTGGCGCTTTTATCACATCGTCGTTTGAGCGGATGAAGAACAGCGATCCGTCTTGTTCTCGCGAGCACCCAAGAACACACCGCCCGAACTCGGCCTATGATTCTCGAAAATCCACAATGGACCTTATGCATTGACGTCATCCAGCGGCCACCTTGGTGAAAAAACGGTGACGAAACAATCGAAACGCACAGATTTGTACGCGCGGCGCACAGGATTGGCCATTGAACAACCTCCTTTTGACCTGTAGGTGAGGGCGCCCTACTGAAGTGACGTCATGTGCATAAGGTCTATCCATGCGCGCACCGGGCGGCGCACTGGTGTTGAGCACTGCGCGCCACTGCTGCGGTGTACATGTGCCTAGTTTTGTGCAGAAAGATATGAGGAAATCATGTTTATTTTCACACTTTATGGAAGTAAATTTTTATCCTCAACGCCTTACACAATGTCCTTGCCAGGACATCATGATATACTAATGAAGATCACTGACCACAAATATTTGCAACTAAATAGAAACCGAATCATCTTGAAAACGGTGCTTGTCTTAGGTACAGCGACGCGGAAACTGCATATAATTATAGTTGACATCGGCAGAGTATTTTGTCACAATTTCAGTATTTTACTCTGTGCTTAATTTAAAAAAAAATCAAGAATGTATTAAATCGTCATACATGCAGCCATCTCAAAGAAATCACATAGATTGTCGAGGAAGTTAAATTTCCATATAAAGTGAGAAGGGAAACGATTTTATCGTGTCTTTGTGCACAAAATATTAGGCACAAGTTCACCGCAGCAGTGACGCGCGGCGCCCACTGACCAATATTTGCAACTAAATAGAAACCGAATCATCTTAAAACGGTGAATGTCTTGGGTGAATTAGAGGAAAAAGACACGTAAACTGCATAAAAGTCGCTAAAATGCGTTACATTTTGTCAGAATTTCAGTATTTTACTTTGTGCTTAATTTAAACAACAAAATTATCAAGAATGTAGTACATCGTTGTATCATGTAAACCATGTCAGGGTAAATTGCATAGATTGTTACAGGAAGACATTCAATTTCCCTAAAAAGTGAAAAGGAACGATTTTATCATGTTTTTTTATGCACAAAAATAGGCACAAAGACACACCGCATCGTGGCGCGCGGCACCCAGCACTTGCACGCCTGGATTTGTCTATAATTATTCTCCATTCTCATCCATAGATATAGAATGTTTTAATTCTATATCTAAGTTCTCATCAAAAGAATTATACAAATATTGAGTGGCTCCGAGTGGAATGGGAGGAATAACATCGCAAGGTAAAATTTGGACTGTTCCACTTCACGAGGCGAAGCCGAGTGAAATGGAACAGTCCAAATTTTACCGAGTGGTAATAATTATTCCTTCCATTCCACGAATTAAAGCCACTCAATACTTGTTTTAGATAACTGACATAGATCCTTGTCATTTGAAGTATTTTTTAAAGTATAACATTATGAAAAATCACACAAATTACTGACAACCAATATTCATATAGCGCCGCGGAGCGGCAACAATGCACAAATCGGATCACAACCTTTTGCGCAGGTGCTCCTTTGTTTTAGCAGCGGCGCGGCGGCGCTGTACTGCTTAAAAACATTGGGAACAAGGATGATTCTAACTGTTGAATGGGAAATGCTATTCCCCATAGGCGAATAGGTCTTTTTGATCGCCGGTGCGGAATGGAGTAATAGTGAATGTCACGTGAAGTAAGTTCCACTAATCAAATGACAAGGATCTGTATGTCAGTTATATAAAGCTATGCGCCCACACGGCTTCAAAACATTAGTGCGTGTTTAGCGGGATGTTATTATTATCGGTTTATTAAAACACATTCAAACATCGCAGCTACAAGCTGAATGTTAGCGCTCTAGTCAATATATATAGCTCTACGTCCTCATCTAGTTTCTGTTTCCATAAACAGTGAAAAGGAACAACTTCCTTTCTTTGAACTTTGATTGGCTGGTTGCGCAGGAACGAAAAAAAGTTTAACTTTTACTTTTAATGGTCAGGAACCATGACAAACAAATATTGAAAACGTTTTTTATAAAACACATAAGAATTGGTCACGTGATATTGTCGGGATCTCGACAAAAACTAATTTTGACCACTTTATCACTGCTACTAATAATTGGCAGACTTTTACGAGCACGGCTCGGACGAAAGCTTGTAACTTTCTCGACCCCCATCAAATCAATATCAATATTGTTGGGTCAAATCGGCCAAAAATCTGACATAGCATTTTTAACGGTAAGCAAGTTTGCGTGCTTTCTGTAGCAGAAAAATTTGCTTAAGCCTTAGCGTATTTCACAGGTTAGCAGAAAAAAACGGGCGGCCATTATTGCGTGTTTACCGTGGATTTGCATTGTGATGTCATTTATGTTCGTGCGGTAAGCACCGGAAGATTAGCATACCCTTTCGTGTGCTTACGGTTGGCAGCGCTATGAAATAGAAATTGTACAGTAAGCAAAAAATCGGCCGCTAAGCAGCGCTATGAAAATGGGCCCTGGTCTAATTTGGTTATTAACCATAGATACAGAACTAAAATAATATATCTATGTAATTAACTTACGCGCAATGTACCTGCTCTAATTTGGTTTAAAACAGACCAATCATAAAGTCTGTGTGTAGTGCAAACTACCACCATTAACTAGCATAGCGCCCTCTTTGTTGTGTTGTTGCACTAACACAGTCCACACGCTCCATCATTAAATACCAAAAGAACAACTTGGTTTCGTATCCAAAATGTTCGACCCCATGAGCAGCTTGTGTACGAAACAACTTCTGTTGTAGACAACCCGGGTATATCATGTGAGTGTGAGAACTGCAACAAGTTGTCAAATTTCTCTTCTTTTCTCATCACATTTGCTGTACTGCCTGTGGAGTGTTATTTCCTCGATAGAAAGATGCCGCCGAAGAAGAAGAACAAGAAGAAGAAGCAGTGCAATGGTTTTTATATGTACATGCTGGATAAGAAACGAGGTTTTTGAGATAGAATGTGATGTGGCAAAGATCTGACAACGCGATCCCCCAGTTGGCTCATCCAGGATGGAAGGTAGGCTTGAATTTCTTCTTGAAAAGACCTTTGGTGGATTTCACAAAGAGTTAAGACTAGACTTATCTTGCGTTAGGACGAGCTACTCATTCTAACTTAGGACTAGCCACACGTTTTGTGTATCTCCTAGGTGTAGGACTAGTCTTACGTTAGGTCTCCTAGTCGTAGTCATGTCTTTGTGAAATGGACACTGGGACTATTGAATTCCCCTATTGCCTTATTGGAAAATGTCAAAGACTTACTTCAAGAAACTATTAAAGGCATCCCTGTGAGCCTTAAAGGGGTCTAAAATTTTGGGCCTCCTAAACGCTATACGCTTTTAAAATCAGCGATGATAGATGAAAGTTTTACGACCAAGTTTGTTCATTTTGGACCAAAAATCAAAACTCACGAAATTCTCAATAAATCTAAACATTTTTGTTGTTTACCCAGTCTCAACTGATCAAATGCCTTCAGTAGTCCGTTCTGTATCAATTGGAACAATAAAATCATCAAAACTTTTTTGACCCCCAAATCTTAAAATTTGACCATACCGGTATGGTCGATTTTGTTCATTTTGGACCAAAAATCCAAACTCACAAAATTCTCAATAAATCTTAAAATTTTGGTTGTTTACCCAGTCTCAACTGATAAAATGTCTCCGGTAGTCTGTTCTGTATCATTTGGAACCATAATATCATCAGATATTTTTTAACCCCAAATCTGAAAATTTGACCATACCGGTATGGTCGATTTTTTTCATTTTGGACCAAAAATCCAAACTCACAAAATCCTCAATAAATCTAAACATTTTGGTTGTTTACCCAGTCTCAACTGATGAAATGTGTTCAGTAGTATCTTCTGTATCATTTGAAAGCAGAAAATCACCGAAATTTTGGGGGTGAAAAAAATGTCTGTATCATTTTGAACCTTAAAATCATCAGAAAAGATTTGAAATCTGAAAAATCGACCCATGCCAGCATCACAGATTTCTTTGGATTTTTGACCGAAAACACAAACTCACAAAATTCTTTAAAAATCTAAAACTTTCGCTTCCGCATTGATAAAATGTGTTCAGTAGTATCTTCTGTATCGTTCGAAAGCAAAAAAACACAGAATTTTTTTTCTCCCCAATTCTGGGAAAATCGACCCATGCCGGCATCACAGATTTGTTTGGATTTTTGGCCAAAAACACAAACTCACAAAATTCTTAACAAATCTCAAAAACTTTTGCTTATATACCCAGTCCGCACTGATAAAATGTCTTCAGTAGTATCTTCTGTATCAATTGAAAGCATAAATTCACCGAAAATTTGTTCACCTCAAATCTGAAAAATCGACCCATGCCGGCATCACAGATTTTTTTGGATTTTTGACCAAAAACACAAACTCACTAAATTCTTAATAAATCTCAAACTTTTGCTAATTTACCCAGTCCGCACTGATAAAATGTCTCCAGTAGTATCTTCTGTACATTCGAAAGCATAAATTCACCAAAAATTTGTTCAACCCAAATCTGAAAAATGGACCCATGCCGGCATCACAATTTTTTGGGGATTTTTGACCAAAAACACAAACTCACAAAATTCGTAATAAATCTCTAACTTTTGCTTATATACCCAGTCCGCACTGATAAAATGTCTTCAGTAGTATCTTCTGTATCATTTGAAAGCATAAATTCACAAAAAGAAATTTCACCCCAAATCTGAAAAATCGACCCATGCCGGCATCACAATTTTTTGGGGATTTTTGACCAAAAACACAAACTCACAAAATTGGTAATAAATCTCTAACTTTTGCTCATATACCCAGTCCGCACTGATAAAATGTCTGCAGTAGTATCTTCTGTATCATTTGAAAGCATAAATTCACCGAAAATTTGTTCACCCCAAATCTGAAAAATCGACCCATGCTGGCATCACAATTTGTTTTGGATTTTTGACCAAAAACACAAACTCACAAAATTCGTAATAAATCTCTAACTTTTGCTTATATACCCAGTCCGCACTGATAAAATGTCTTCAGTAGTATCTTCTGTATCATTTGAAAGCATAAATTCACCGAAAATTTGTTCACCCCAAATCTGAAAAATCGACCCATGCCGGCATCACAGATTTTTTTGGATTTTTGACCAAAAACACAAACTCACTAAATTCTTAATAAATCTCAAACTTTTGCTCATTTACCCAGTCCGCACTGATAAAATGTCTTCAGTAGTATCTTCTGTATCATTTGAAAGCATAAATTCACCGAAAATTTGTTCATCCCAAATCTGAAAAATCGACCCATGCCGGCATCACAATTTTTTTTGGATTTTTGACCAAAAACACAAACTCACAAAATTCGTAATAAATCTCTAACTTTTGCTTATATACCTAGTCCGCACTGATAAAATGTCTTCAGTAGTATCTTCTGTATCATTTGAAAGCATAAATTCACCGAAAATTTGTTCACCTCAAATCTGAAAAATCGACCCATGCCGGCATCACAGATTATTTTTGGATTTTTGACCAAAAACACAAACTCACTAAATTTTTAATAAATCTCAAACTTTTGCTCTTTTACCCAGTCCGCACTGATAAAATGTCTTCAGTAGTATCTTCTGTATCATTTGAAAGCATAAAATCACCGAAAATTTGTTCATCTCAAATCTGAAAAATCGACCCATGCCGGCATCACAGATTTTTTTGGATTTTTGACCAAAACACAAACTCACTAAATTCTTAATAAATCTCTAACTTTTGCTTATATACCCAGTCCGCACTGATAAAATGTCTTCAGTAGTATCTTCTGTATCATTTGAAAGCATAAATTCACCAAAAAAAATTTCACCCCAAATCTGAAAAATCGACCCATGCTGGCATCACAATTTTTTTTGGATTTTTGACCAAAAACACAAACTCACAAAATTCGTAATAAATCTCTAACTTTTGCTTATATACCCAGTCCGCACTGATAAAATGTCTTCAGTAGTATCTTCTGTATCATTTGAAAGCATAAATTCACCGAAAATTTGTTCACCTCAAATCTGAAAAATCGACCCATGCCGGCATCACAGATTTTTTTGGATTTTTGACCAAAAACACAAACTCACTAAATTTTTAATAAATCTCAAACTTTTGCTAATTTACCCAGTCCGCACTGATAAAATGTCTTCAGTAGTATCTTCTGTATCATTTGAAAGCATAAATTCACCGAAAAATTTTTCATCTCAAATCTGAAAAATCGACCCATGCCGGCATCACAGATTTTTTTTGATTTTTGACCAAAAACACAAACTCACTAAATTCTTAATAAATCTCTAACTTTTGCTTATATACCCCGTCCGCACTGAAAAAATGTCTTCAGTAGTATCTTCTGTATCATTTGAAAGCATAAATTCACAAAAAAAATTTCACCCCAAATCTGAAAAATCGACCCATGCCGGCATCACAATTTTTTGGGGATTTTTGACCAAAAACACAAACTCACAAAATTCGTAATAAATCTCTAAATTTTTCTTATATACCCAGTCTGCACTGATAAAATGTCTTCAGTAGTATCTTCTGTATCATTTAAAAGCATAAATTCACAAAAAAAATTCACCCCAAATCTGAAAAATCGACCCATGCCGGCATCACAATTTTTTGGGGGATTTTTGACCAAAACACAAACTCACAAAATTCGTAATAAATCTATAACTTTTGCTCATTTACCCAGTCCGCACTGATAAAATGTCTTCAGTAGTATCTTCTGTATCATTTGAAAGCATAAATTCACCGAAAATTTGTTCATCTCAAATCTGAAAAAATGACCCATGCCGGCATCACAGATTTTTTTGGATTTTTGACCAAAAACACAAACTCACTAAATTCTTAATAAATCTCCAACTTTTGCTTATATACCCAGTCCGCACTGATAAAATGTCTTCAGTAGTATCTTCTGTATCATTTGAAAGCCTAAATTCACAAAAAAAAATTTCACCCCAAATCTGAAAAATCGACCCATGCCGGCATCACAATTTTTTGGGGATTTTTGACCAAAAACACAAACTAACAAAATTCTTAATAAATCTCAAACTTTTGCTTATATACCCAGTCCGCACTGATAAAATGTCTTCAGTAGTATCTTCTGTATCATTTGAAAGCATAAATTCACCGAAAAATTTTTCACCCCAAATCTGAAAAATCAACCCATGCCGGCATCACAATTTTTTGGGGATTTTTGACCAAAAACACAAACTCACAAAATTCGTAATAAATCTCTAACTTTTGCTTATATACCCAGTCCGCACTGATAAAATGTCTTCAGTAGTATCTTATGTATCATTTGAAAGCATAAATTCACCGAAAATTTGTTCACCCCAAATCTGAAAAACTAACCCATGTTGGCATCACAGATTTTTTAAATTTTTGAACAAAAACACAAACTCACAAAATTCTTAATAAATCTCAAACTTTTGCTAATTTACCCAGTCCGCACTGATAAAATGTCTTCAGTAGTATCTTCTGTATCAATTGAAAGCATAAATTCACCGAAAATTTGTTCACCCCAAATCTGAAAAATTGACCCATGCCGGCATCACAATTTTTGGGGGATTTTTGACCAAAAACACAAACTCACAAAATTCGTAATAAATCTCTAACTTTTGCTTATATACCCAGTCCGCACTGATAAAATGTCTTCAGTAGTATCTTATGTATCATTTGAAAGCATAAATTCACCGAAAATTTGTTCACCCCAAATCTGAAAAATTTACCCATGCCGGCATCACAGATTTTTTAAATTTTTGACCAAAAACACAAACTCACAAAATTCTTAATAAATCTCAAACTTTTGCTAATTTACCCAGTCCGCACTGATAAAATGTCTGCAGTAGTATCTTCTGTATTATTTGAAAGCATAAATTCACCGAAAATTTGTTCACCCCAAATCTGAAAAATCGACCCATGCCGGCATCACAATTTTTTTGTTGATTTTTGACCAAAAACACAAACTAACAAAATTCTTAATAAATCTCTAACTTTTGCTTATATACCCAGTCCGCACTGATAAAATGTCTTCAGTAATATCTTCTGTATCATTTGAAAGCATAAATTCACTGAAAAATTTTTCAACCCAAATCTGAAAAATCGACCCATGCCGGCATCACAATTTTTTGGGGATTTTTGACTAAAAACACAAACTCACAAAATTCGTAATAAATCTCTAACTTTTGCTTATATAGCCAGTCCGCACTGATAAAATGTCTTCAGTAGTATCTTATGTATCATTTGAAAGCATAAATTCACCGAAAATTTGTTCACCCCAAATCTGAAAAATTTACCCATGCCGGCATCACAGATTTTTTAAATTTTTGACCAAAAACACAAACTCACTAAATTCTTAATAAATCTCAAACTTTTGCTAATTTACCCAGTCCGCACTGATGAAATGTCTTCAGTAGTATCTTCTGTATCATTTGAAAGCATAAATTCACCGAAAATTTGTTCACCCCAAATCTGAAAAATCGACCCATGCCGGCATCACAATTTTTGGGGGATTTTTGACCAAAAACACAAACTCACAAAATTCGTAATAAATCTCTAACTTTTGCTTATATACCCAGTCTGCACTGATAAAATGTCTTCAGTAGTATCTTATGTATCATTTGAAAGCATAAATTCACCGAAAATTTGTTCACCCCAAATCTGAAAAATTTACCCATGCCGGCATCACAGATTTTTTAAATTTTTGACCAAAAACACAAACTCACAAAATTCTTAATGAATCTCAAACTTTTGCTAATTTACCCAGTCCGCACTGATAAAATGTCTTCAGTAGTATCTTCTGTATCATTTGAAAGCATAAATTCACCGAAAATTTGTTCACCCCAAATCTGAAAAATCGACCCATGCCGGCATCACAATTTTTGGGGGATTTTTGACCAAAAACACAAACTAACAAAATTCTTAATAAATCTCTAACTTTTGCTAATTTACCCAGTCCGCACTGATAAAATGTCTTCAGTAGTATCTTCTGTATCATTTGAAAGCATAAATTCACCGAAAATTTGTTCACCCCAAATCTGAAAAATCGACCCATGCCGGCATCACAATTTTTTGGGGATTTTTGACCAAAAACACAAACTAACAAAATTCTTAATAAATCTCTAACTTTTGCTCATTTACCCAGTCCGCACTGATTAAATGTCTTCAGTAGTATCTTCTGTATCATTTGAAAGCATAAATTCACCGAAAATGTGTTCACCCCAAATCTGAAAAATTTACCCATGCCGGCATCACAGATTTTTTAAATTTTTGACCAAAAACACAAACTCACAAAATTCTTAATAAATCTCAAACTTTTGCTAATTTACCCAGTCCGCACTGATAAAATGTCTGCAGTAGTATCTTCTGTATCATTTGAAAGCATAAATTCACCGAAAATTTGTTCACCCCAAATCTGTAAAAATCGACCCATGCCGGCATCACAATTTTTGGGGGATTTTTGACCAAAAACACAAACTAACAAAATTCTTAATAAATCTCTAACTTTTGCTAATTTACCCAGTCCGCACTGATAAAATGTCTGCAGTAGTATCTTCTGTATCATTTGAAAGCATAAATTCACTGAAAATTTGTTCACCCCAAATCTGAAAAATCGACCCATGCCGGCATCACAATTTTTTGGGGATTTTTGACCAAAAACACAAACTAACAAAATTCTTAATAAATCTCTAACTTTTGCTTATATACCCAGTCCGCACTGATTAAATGTCTTCAGTAGTATCTTATGTATCATTTGAAAGCATAAATTCACCGAAAATTTGTTCACCCCAAATCTGAAAAATTTACCCATGCCGGCATCACAATTTTTGGGGGATTTTTGACCAAAAACACAAACTCACAAAATTCGAAATAAATCTCTAACTTTTGCTAATTTACCCAGTCCGCACTGATAAAATGTCTGCAGTAGTATCTTCTGTATCATTTGAAAGCATAAATTCACCAAAAATTTGTTCACCCCAAATCTGAAAAATTTACCCATGCCGGCATCACAATTTTTGGGGGATTTTTGACCAAAAACACAAACTAACAAAATTCTTAATAAATCTCTAACTTTTGCTCATTTACCCAGTCCGCTCTGATAAAATGTCTTCAGTAGTATCTTCTGTATCATTTGAAAGCATAAATTCACCGAAAAATTTTTCACCCCAAATCTGAAAAATCGACCCATGCTTTCAAATGATACATAACCCCAAATCTGAAAAATTTACCCATGCCGGCATCACAGATTTTTTAAATTTTTGACCAAAAACACAAACTCACAAAATTCTTAATAAATCTCAAACTTTTGCTAATTTACCCAGTCCGCACTGATAAAATGTCGGCAGTAGTATCTTCTGTATCATTTGAAAGCATAAATTCACCGAAAATTTGTTCACCCCAAATCTGAAAAATCGACCCATGCCGGCATCACAATTTTTTGGGGATTTTTGACCAAAAACACAAACTAACAAAATTCTTAATAAATCTCTAACTTTTGCTCATTTACCCAGTCCGCACTGATAAAATGTCTTCAGTAGTATCTTCTGTATCATTTGAAAGCATAAATTCACCGAAAATGTGTTCACCCCAAATCTGAAAAATTTACCCATGCCGGCATCACAGATTTTTTAAATTTTTGACCAAAAACACAAACTCACAAAATTCTTAATGAATCTCAAACTTTTGCTAATTTACCCAGTCCGCACTGATAAAATGTCTTCAGTAGTATCTTCTGTATCATTTGAAAGCATAAATTCACCGAAAATTTGTTCACCCCAAATCTGAAAAATCGACCCATGCCGGCATCACAATTTTTTTTGGATTTTTGACCAAAAACACAACCTCACAAAATTCGTAATAAATCTCTAACTTTTGCTTATATACCCAGTCCGCACTGATAAAATGTCTTCAGTAGTATCTTCTGTATCATTTGAAAGCATAAATTCACCGAAAATTTGTTCACCTCAAATCTGAAAAATCGACCCATGCCGGCATCACAGATTTTTTTGGATTTTTGACCAAAAACACAAACTCACTAAATTTTTAATAAATCTCAAACTTTTGCTCATTTACCCAGTCCGCACTGATAAAATGTCTTCAGTAGTATCTTCTGTATCATTTGAAAGCATAAATTCACCGAAAAATTTTTCATCTCAAATCTGAAAAATCGACCCATGCCGGCATCACAGATTTTTTTGGATTTTTGACCAAAAACACAAACTCACTAAATTCTTAATAAATCTCTAACTTTTGCTTATATACCCCGTCCGCACTGAAAAAATGTCTTCAGTAGTATCTTCTGTATCATTTGAAAGCATAAATTCACAAAAAAAATTTCACCCCAAATCTGAAAAATCGACCCATGCCGGCATCACAATTTTTTGGGGATTTTTGACCAAAAACACAAACTCACAAAATTCGTAATAAATCTATAACTTTTGCTCATTTACCCAGTCCGCACTGATAAAATGTCTTCAGTAGTATCTTCTGTATCATTTGAAAGCATAAATTCACCGAAAATTTGTTCATCTCAAATCTGAAAAAATGACCCATGCCGGCATCACAGATTTTTTTGGATTTTTGACCAAAAACACAAACTCACTAAATTCTTAATAAATCTCCAACTTTTGCTTATATACCCAGTCCGCACTGATAAAATGTCTTCAGTAGTATCTTCTGTATCATTTGAAAGCCTAAATTCACAAAAAAAAATTTCACCCCAAATCTGAAAAATCGACCCATGCCGGCATCACAATTTTTTGGGGATTTTTGACCAAAAACACAAACTAACAAAATTCTTAATAAATCTCAAACTTTTGCTTATATACCCAGTCCGCACTGATAAAATGTCTTCAGTAGTATCTTCTGTATCATTTGAAAGCCTAAATTCACAAAAAAAAATTTCACCCCAAATCTGAAAAATCGACCCATGCCGGCATCACAATTTTTTGGGGATTTTTGACCAAAAACACAAACTCACAAAATTCGTAATAAATCTCTAACTTTTGCTTATATACCCAGTCCGCACTGATAAAATGTCTTCAGTAGTATCTTATGTATCATTTGAAAGCATAAATTCACCGAAAATTTGTTCACCCCAAATCTGAAAAACTAACCCATGTTGGCATCACAGATTTTTTAAATTTTTGAACAAAAACACAAACTCACAAAATTCTTAATAAATCTCAAACTTTTGCTAATTTACCCAGTCCGCACTGATAAAATGTCTTCAGTAGTATCTTCTGTATCAATTGAAAGCATAAATTCACCGAAAATTTGTTCACCCCAAATCTGAAAAATTGACCCATGCCGGCATCACAATTTTTGGGGGATTTTTGACCAAAAACACAAACTCACAAAATTCGTAATAAATCTCTAACTTTTGCTTATATACCCAGTCCGCACTGATAAAATGTCTTCAGTAGTATCTTATGTATCATTTGAAAGCATAAATTCACCGAAAATTTGTTCACCCCAAATCTGAAAAATTTACCCATGCCGGCATCACAGATTTTTTAAATTTTTGACCAAAAACACAAACTCACAAAATTCTTCATAAATCTCAAACTTTTGCTAATTTACCCAGTCCGCACTGATAAAATGTCTGCAGTAGTATCTTCTGTATTATTTGAAAGCATAAATTCACCGAAAATTTGTTCACCCCAAATCTGAAAAATCGACCCATGCCGGCATCACAATTTTTTTGTTGATTTTTGACCAAAAACACAAACTAACAAAATTCTTAATAAATCTCTAACTTTTGCTTATATACCCAGTCTGCACTGATAAAATGTCTTCAGTAGTATCTTCTGTATCATTTGAAAGCATAAATTCACTGAAAAATTTTTCAACCCAAATCTGAAAAATCGACCCATGCCGGCATCACAATTTTTTTTGGATTTTTGACTAAAAACACAAACTCACAAAATTCGTAATAAATCTCTAACTTTTGCTTATATAGCCAGTCCGCACTGATAAAATGTCTGCAGTAGTATCTTATGTATCATTTGAAAGCATAAATTCACCGAAAATTTGTTCACCCCAAATCTGAAAAATTTACCCATGCCGGCATCACAGATTTTTTAAATTTTTGACCAAAAACACAAACTCACTAAATTCTTAATAAATCTCAAACTTTTGCTAATTTACCCAGTCCGCACTGATAAAATGTCTTCAGTAGTATCTTATGTATCATTTGAAAGCATAAATTCACCGAAAATTTGTTCACCCCAAATCTGAAAAATCGACCCATGCCGGCATCACAATTTTTGGGGGATTTTTGACCAAAAACACAAACTCACAAAATTCGTAATAAATCTCTAACTTTTGCTTATATACCCAGTCTGCACTGATAAAATGTCTTCAGTAGTATCTTATGTATCATTTGAAAGCATAAATTCACCGAAAATTTGTTCACCCCAAATCTGAAAAATTTACCCATGCCGGCATCACAGATTTTTTAAATTTTTGACCAAAAACACAAACTCACAAAATTATTAATGAATCTCAAACTTTTGCTAATTTACCCAGTCCGCACTGATAAAATGTCTTCAGTAGTATCTTCTGTATCATTTGAAAGCATAAATTCACCGAAAATTTGTTCACCCCAAATCTGAAAAATCGACCCATGCCGGCATCACAATTTTTGGGGGATTTTTGACCAAAAACACAAACTAACAAAATTCTTAATAAATCTCTAACTTTTGCTAATTTACCCAGTCCGCACTGATAAAATGTCTTCAGTAGTATCTTCTGTATCATTTGAAAGCATAAATTCACCGAAAATTTGTTCACCCCAAATCTGAAAAATCGACCCATGCCGGCATCACAATTTTTTTGGGATTTTTGACCAAAAACACAAACTAACAAAATTCTTAATAAATCTCTAACTTTTGCTCATTTACCCAGTCCGCACTGATTAAATGTCTTCAGTAGTATCTTCTGTATCATTTGAAAGCATAAATTCACCGAAAATGTGTTCACCCCAAATCTGAAAAATTTACCCATGCCGGCATCACAGATTTTTTAAATTTTTGACCAAAAACACAAACTCACAAAATTCTTAATAAATCTCAAACTTTTGCTAATTTACCCAGTCCGCACTGATAAAATGTCTGCAGTAGTATCTTCTGTATCATTTTAAAGCATAAATTCACCGAAAATTTGTTCACCCCAAATCTGAAAAATCGACCCATGCCGGCATCACAATTTTTGTGGGATTTTTGACCAAAAACACAAACTAACAAAATTCTTAATAAATCTCAAACTTTTGCTTATATACCCAGTCCGCACTGATAAAATGTCTTCAGTAGTATCTTCTGTATCATTTGAAAGCAAAAATTCACCGAAAAATTTTTCACCCCAAATCTGAAAAATCGACCCATGCCGGCATCACAATTTTTTGGGGATTTTTGACCAAAAACACAAACTCACAAAATTCGTAATAAATCTCTAACTTTTGCTTATATACCCAGTCCGCACTGATAAAATGTCTTCAGTAGTATCTTATGTATCATTTGAAAGCATAAATTCACCGAAAATTTGTTCACCCCAAATCTGAAAAATCGACCCATGCCGGCATCACAATTTTTTGGGGATTTTTGACCAAAAACACAAACTCACAAAATTCGTAATAAATCTCTAACTTTTGCTTATATACCCAGTCCGCACTGATAAAATGTCTTCAGTAGTATCTTATGTATCATTTGAAAGCATAAATTCACCGAAAATTTGTTCACCCCAAATCTGAAAAATTTACCCATGCCGGCATAACAGATTTTTTAAATTTTTGAACAAAAACACAAACTCACAAAATTCTTAATAAATCTCAAACTTTTGCTAATTTACCCAGTCCGCACTGATAAAATGTCTTCAGTAGTATCTTCTGTATCATTTGAAAGCATAAATTCACCGAAAGTTTGTTCACCCCAAATCTGAAAAATCGACCCATGCCGGCATCACAATTTTTGGGGGATTTTTGACCAAAAACACAAACTCACAAAATTCGTAATGAATCTCAAACTTTTGCTAATTTACCCAGTCCGCACTGATAAAATGTCTTCAGTAGTATCTTCTGTATCATTTGAAAGCATAAATTCACCGAAAATTTGTTCACCCCAAATCTGAAAAATCGAACTATGCTGGCATCACAATTTTTGGGGGATTTTTGACCAAAAACACAAACTAACAAAATTCTTAATAAATCTCTAACTTTTGCTCATTTACCCAGTCCGCACTGATAAAATGTCTTCAGTAGTATCTTATGTATCATTTGAAAGCATAAATTCACCGAAAAATTTTTAACCCCAAATCTGAAAAATCGACCCATGCCGGCATCACAATTTTTTTGGGATTTTTGACCAAAAACACAAACTCACAAAATTCGTAATAAATCTCTAACTTTTGCTTATATACCCAGTCCGCACTGATAAAATGTCTTCAGTAGTATCTTATGTATCATTTGAAAGCATAAATTCACCGAAAATTTGTTCACCCCAAATCTGAAAAATTTACCCATGCCGGCATCACAGATTTTTTAAATTTTTGACCAAAAACACAAACTCACAAAATTCTTAATAAATCTCAAACTTTTGCTAATTTACCCAGTCCGCACTGATAAAATGTCTTCAGTAGTATCTTCTGTATCATTTGAAAGCATAAATTCACCGAAAATTTGTTCACCCCAAATCTGAAAAATCGACCCATGCCGGCATCACAATTTTTGGGGGATTTTTGACCAAAAACACAAACTAACAAAATTCTTAATAAATCTCTAACTTTTGCTCATTTACCCAGTCCGCACTGATAAAATGTCTTCAGTAGTATCTTCTGTATCATTTGAAAGCATAAATTCACCGAAAAATTTTTCACCCCAAATCTGAAAAATCGACCCATGCCGGCATCACAATTTTTGGGGGATTTTTGACCAAAAACACAAACTCACAAAATTCGTAATAAATCTCTAACTTTTGCTTATATACCCAGTCCGCACTGATTAATTGTCTTCAGTAGTATCTTCTGTATCATTTGAAAGCATAAATTCACCGAAAATTTGTTCACCCCAAATCTGAAAAATTTACCCATGCCGGCATCACAGATTTTTTAAATTTTTGACCAAAAACACAAACTCACAAAATTCTTAATAAATCTCAAACTTTTGCTAATTTACCCAGTCCGCACTGATAAAATGTCTGCAGTAGTATCTTCTGTATCATTTGAAAGCATAAATTCACCGAAAATTTGTTCACCCCAAATCTGAAAAATCGACCCATGCCGGCATCACAATTTTTTGTTGATTTTTGACCAAAAACACAAAATAACAAAATTCTTAATAAATCTCTAACTTTTGCTTATATACCCAGTCCGCACTGATAAAATGTCTTCAGTAGTATCTTCTGTATCATTTGAAAGCATAAATTCCCCGAAAAATTTTTCACCCCAAATCTGAAAAATTGACCCATGCCGGCATCACACTTTTTGGGGGATTTTTGACCAAAAACACAAACTAACAAAATTCTTAATAAATCTCTAACTTTTGCTTATATACCCAGTCCGCACTGATAAAATGTCTTCAGTAGTATCTTCTGTATCATTTGAAAGCATAAATTCACCGAAAAATTTTTCAGCCCAAATCTGAAAAATCGACCCATGCCGGCATCACAATTTTTGGGGGATTTTTGACCAAAAACACAAACTCACAAAATTCGTAATGAATCTCAAACTTTTGCTAATTTACCCAGTCCGCACTGATAAAATGTCTTCAGTAGTATCTTCTGTATCATTTGAAAGCATAAATTCACCGAAAATTTGTTCACCCCAAATCTGAAAAATCGAACTATGCCGGCATCACAATTTTTGGGGGATTTTTGACCAAAAACACAAACTAACAAAATTCTTAATAAATCTCTAACTTTTGCTCATTTACCCAGTCCGCACTGATAAAATGTCTTCAGTAGTATCTTATGTATCATTTGAAAGCATAAATTCACCGAAAAATTTTTCACCCCAAATCTGAAAAATCGACCCATGCCGGCATCACAATTTTTTTGGGATTTTTGACCAAAAACACAAACTCACAAAATTCGTAATAAATCTCTAACTTTTGCTTATATACCCAGTCCGCACTGATAAAATGTCTTCAGTAGTATCTTATGTATCATTTGAAAGCATAAATTCACCGAAAATTTGTTCACCCCAAATCTGAAAAATTTACCCATGCCGGCATCACAGATTTTTTAAATTTTTGAACAAAAACACAAACTCACAAAATTCTTAATAAATCTCAAACTTTTGCTAATTTACCCAGTCCGCACTGATAAAATGTCTTCAGTAGTATCTTCTGTATCATTTGAAAGCATAAATTCACCGAAAATTTGTTCACCCCAAATCTGAAAAATCGACCCATGCCGGCATCACAATTTTTGGGGGATTTTTGACCAAAAACACAAACTAACAAAATTCTTAATAAATCTCTAACTTTTGCTCATTTACCCAGTCCGCACCGATAAAATGTCTTCAGTAGTATCTTCTGTATCATTTGAAAGCATAAATTCACCGAAAAATTTTTCACCCCAAATCTGAAAAATCGACCCATGCCGGCATCACAATTTTTGGGGGATTTTTGACCAAAAACACAAACTCACAAAATTCGTAATAAATCTCTAACTTTTGCTTATATACCCAGTCCGCACTGATTAATTGTCTTCAGTAGTATCTTCTGTATCATTTGAAAGCATAAATTCACCGAAAATTTGTTCACCCCAAATCTGAAAAATTTACCCATGCCGGCATCACAGATTTTTTAAATTTTTGACCAAAAACACAAACTCACAAAATTCTTAATAAATCTCAAACTTTTGCTAATTTACCCAGTCCGCACTGATAAAATGTCTGCAGTAGTATCTTCTGTATCATTTGAAAGCATAAATTCACCGAAAATTTGTTCACCCCAAATCTGAAAAATCGACCCATGCCGGCATCACAATTTTTTGTTGATTTTTGACCAAAAACACAAAATAACAAAATTCTTAATAAATCTCTAACTTTTGCTTATATACCCAGTCCGCACTGATAAAATGTCTTCAGTAGTATCTTCTGTATCATTTGAAAGCATAAATTCCCCGAAAATTTTTTCACCCCAAATCTGAAAAATTGACCCATGCCGGCATCACACTTTTTGGGGGATTTTTGACCAAAAACACAAACTAACAAAATTCTTAATAAATCTCTAACTTTTGCTTATATACCCAGTCCGCACTGATAAAATGTCTTCAGTAGTATCTTCTGTATCATTTGAAAGCATAAATTCACCGAAAAATTTTTCAGCCCAAATCTGAAAAATCGACCCATGCCGGCATCACAATTTTTTGGGGACTTTTGACCAAAAACACAAACTCACAAAATTCGTAATAAATCTCTAACTTTTGCTTATATACCCAGTCCGCACTAATAAAATGTCTTCAGTAGTATCTTATGTATCATTTGAAAGCATAAATTCACCGAAAATTTGTTCACCCCAAATCTGAAAAATTTACCCATGCAGGCATCACAGATTTTTTAAATTTTTGAACAAAAACACAAACTCACAAAATTCTTAATAAATCTCAAACTTTTGCTAATTTACCCAGTCCGCACTGATAAAATGTCTTCAGTAGTATCTTCTGTATCATTTGAAAGCATAAATTCACCGAAAATTTGTTCACCCCAAATCTGAAAAATCGACCCATGCCGGCATCACAATTTTTGGGGGATTTTTGACCAAAAACACAAACTCACAAAATCTGTAATAAATCTCTAACTTTTGCTTATATACCCAGTCCGCACTGATAAAATGTCTTCAGTAGTATCTTATGTATCATTTGAAAGCATAAATTCACCGAAAATTTGTTCACCCCAAATCTGAAAAATTTACCCATGCCGGCATCACAGATTTTTAAAATTTTTGACCAAAAACACAAACTCACAAAATTCTTAATAAATCTCAAACTTTTGCTAATTTACCCACTCCGCACTGATAAAATGTCTGCAGTAGTATCTTCTGTATCATTTGAAAGCATAAATTCACCGAAAATTTGTTCACCCCAAATCTGAAAAATCGACCCATGCCGGCATCACAATTTTTTTGGGATTTTTGACCAAAAACACAAAGTCACTAAATTCTTAATAAATCTCAAACTTTTGCTAATTTACCCAGTCCGCACAGATAAAATGTCTGCAGTAGTATCTTCTGTATCATTTGAAAGCATAAATTCACCGAAAATTTGTTCACCCCAAATCTGAAAAATTTACCCATGCCGGCATCACAGATTTTTTAAATTTTTGACAAAAAAACAAACTCACAAAATTCTTAATAAATCTCAAACTTTTGCTAATTTACCCAGTCCGCACTGATAAAATGTCTGCAGTAGTATCTTCTGTATCATTTGAAAGCATAAATTCACTGAAAATTTGTTCACCCCAAATCTGAAAAATCGACCCATGCCGGCATCACAATTTTTTGGGGATTTTTGACCAAAAACACAAACTAACAAAATTCTTAATAAATCTCTAACTTTTGCTTATATACCCAGTCCGCACTGATAAAATGTCTTCAGTAGTATCTTCTGTATCATTTGAAAGCATAAATTCGCCGAAAAATTTTTCACCCCAAATCTGAAAAATCGACCCATGCCGGCATCACAATTTTTTGGGGATTTTTGACCAAAAACACAAACTCACAAAATTCGTAATAAATCTCTAACTTTTGCTTATATACCCAGTCCGCACTGATTAAATGTCTTCAGTAGTATCTTATGTATCATTTGAAAGCATAAATTCACCGAAAATTTGTTCACCCCAAATCTGAAAAATTTACCCATGCCGGCATCACAATTTTTGGGGGATTTTTGACCAAAAACACAAACTCACAAAATTCGAAATAAATCTCTAACTTTTGCTAATTTACCCAGTCCGCACTGATAAAATGTCTGCAGTAGTATCTTCTGTATCATTTGAAAGCATAAATTCACCAAAAATTTGTTCACCCCAAATCTGAAAAATTTACCCATGCCGGCATCACAGATTTTTTAAATTTTTGACCAAAAACACAAACTCACAAAATTCTTAATAAATCTCAAACTTTTGCTAATTTACCCAGTCCGCACTGATAAAATGTCTGCAGTAGTATCTTCTGTATCATTTGAAAGCATAAATTCACCGAAAATTTGTTCACCCCAAATCTGAAAAATCGACCCATGCCGGCATCACATTTTTTTGGGGATTTTTGACCAAAAACACAAAGTCACTAAATTCTTAATAAATCTCAAACTTTTGCTAATTTACCCAGTCCGCACTGATAAAATGTCTGCAGTAGTATCTTCTGTATCATTTGAAAGCATAAATTCACCGAGAATTTGTTCACCCCAAATCTGAAAAATTTTACCATGCCGGCATCACAGATTTTTTAAATTTTTGAACAAAAACACAAACTCACAAAATTCTTAATAAATCTCAAACTTTTGCTAATTTACCCAGTCCGCACTGATAAAATGTCTTCAGTAGTATCTTCTGTATCATTTGAAAGCATAAATTCACCGAAAATTTGTTCACCCCAAATCTGAAAAATCGACCCATGCCGGCATCACAATTTTTTGGGGATTTTTGACCAAAAACACAAACTCACAAAATTCGTAATGAATCTCAAACTTTTGCTAATTTACCCAGTCCGCACTGATAAAATGTCTTCAGTAGTATCTTCTGTATCATTTGAAAGCATAAATTCACCGACAATTTGTTCACCCCAAATCTGAAAAATCGACCCATGCCGGCATCACAATTTTTGGGGGATTTTTGACCAAAAACACAAACTAACAAAATTCTTAATAAATCTCTAACTTTTGCTCATTTACCCAGTCCGCACTGATAAAATGTCTTCAGTAGTATCTTATGTATCATTTGAAAGCATAAATTCACCGAAAAATTTTTCACCCCAAAACTGAAAATTCGACCCATGCCGGCATCACAATTTTTTTGGGATTTTTGACCAAAAACACAAACTCACAAAATTCGTAATAAATCTCTAACTTTTGCTTATATACCCAGTCCGCACTGATAAAATGTCTTCAGTAGTATCTTATGTATCATTTGAAAGCATAAATTCACCGAAAATTTGTTCACCCCAAATCTGAAAAATTTACCCATGCCGGCATCACAGATTTTTTAAATTTTTGAACAAAAACACAAACTCACAAAATTCTTAATAAATCTCAAACTTTTGCTAATTTACCCAGTCCGCACTGATAAAATGTCTTCAGTAGTATCTTCTGTATCATTTGAAAGCATAAATTCACCGAAAATTTGTTCACCCCAAATCTGAAAAATCGACCCATGCCGGCATCACAATTTTTGGGGGATTTTTGACCAAAAACACAAACTCACAAAATTCGTAATAAATCTCTAACTTTTGGTTATATACCCAGTCCGCACTGATAAAATGTCTTCAGTAGTATCTTATGTATCATTTGAAAGCATAAATTCACCGAAAATTTGTTCACCCCAAATCTGAAAAATTTACCCATGCCGGCATCACAGATTTTTTAAATTTTTGACCAAAAACACAAACTCACAAAATTCTTAATAAATCTCTAACTTTTGCTCATTTACCCAGTCCGCATTGATAAAATGTCGGCAGTAGTATCTTCTGTATCATTTGAAAGCATAAATTCACCGAAAATTTGTTCACCCCAAATCTGAAAAATCGACCCATGCCGGCATCACAATTTTTGGGGGATTTTTGACCAAAAGCACAAACTAACAAAATTCTTAATAAATCTCTAACTTTTGCTCATTTACCCAGTCCGCACTGATTAAATGTCTTCAGTAGTATCTTATGTATCATTTGAAAGCATAAATTCACCGAAAATTTGTTCACCCCAAATCTGAAAAATCGACCCATGCCGGTATCACAGATTTTTTAAATTTTTAACCAAAAACACAAACTCACAAAATTCTTAATAAATCTCTAACTTTTGCTAATTTACCCAGTCCGCACTGATAAAAGGTCTGCAGTAGTATCTTCTGTATCATTTGAAAGCATAAATTCACCGAAAATTTGTTCACCCCAAATCTGAAAAATCGACCCATGCCGGCATCACAATTTTTGGGGTATTTTTGACCAAAAACACAAACTAACAAAATTCTTAATAAATCTCTAACTTTTGCTTATATACCCAGTCCGCACTGATAAAATGTCTTCAGTAGTATCTTCTGTATCATTTGAAAGCATAAACTCATCGAAAAATTTTTCACCCCAAATCTGAAAAATCGACCCATGCCGGCATCACAATTTTTTGGGGATTTTTGACCAAAAACACAAACTCACAAAATTCGTAATAAATCTCTAACTTTTGCTTATATACCCAGTCCGCACTGATAAAATGTCTTCAGTAGTATCTTATGTATCATTTGAAAGCATAAATTCACCGAAAATTTGTTCACCCCAAATCTGAAAAATTTACCCATGCCGGCATCACAGATTTTTTAAATTTGACCAAAAACACAAACTCACAAAATTCTTAATAAATCTCAAACTTTTGCTAATTTACCCAGTCCGCACTGATAAAATGTCTGCAGTAGTATCTTCTGTATCATTTGGAAGCATAAATTCACCGAAAATTTGTTCACCCCAAATCTGAAAAATCGACCCTTGCCGGCATCACAATTTTGGGGGGATTTTTGACCAAAAACACAAACTAACAATATTCTTAATAAATCTCTAACTTTTGCTCATTTACCCAGTCCGCACTGATAAAATGTCTTCAGTAGTATCTTATGTATCATTTGAAAGCATAAATTCACCGAAAATTTGTTCACCCCAAATCTGAAAAATCGACCCATGCCGGCATCACAATTTTTTGGGGATTTTTGACCAAAAACACAAACTAACAAAATTCGTAATAAATCTCTAACTTTTGCTCATTTACCCAGTCCGCACTGATAAAATGTCTTCAGTAGTATCTTATGTATCATTTGAAAGCATAAATTCACCGAAAAATTTTTCACCCCAAATCTGAAAAATCGACCCATGCCGGCATCACAATTTTTGGGGGATTTTTGACCAAAAACACAAACTCACAAAATTTGTAATAAATCTCTAACTTTTGCTTATATACCCAGTCCGCACTGATCAAATGTCTTCAGTAGTATCTTGTGTATCATTTGAAAGCATAAATTCACCGAAAATGTGTTCACCCCAAATCTGAAAAATTTACCCATGCCGGCATCACAGATTTTTTAAATTTTTGACCAAAAACACAAACTCACAAAATTCTTAATAAATCTCAAACTTTTGCTAATTTACCCAGTCCGCACTGATAAAAGGTCTGCAGTAGTATCTTCTGTATCATTTGAAAGCATAATTTCACCGAAAATTTGTTCACCCCAAATCTGAAAAATCGACCCATGCCGGCATCACAATTTTTGGGGGATTTTTGACCAAAAACACAAACTAACAAAATTCTTAATAAATCTCTAACTTTTGCTTATATACCCAGTCCGCACTGATAAAATGTCTTCAGTAGTATCTTCTGTATCATTTGAAAGCATAAATTCACCGAAAAATTTTTCACCCCAAATCTGTTAAATCGACCCATGCCGGCATCACAATTTTTTGGGGATTTTTAACCAAAAACACAAACTCACAAAATTCGTAATAAATCTCTAACTTTTGCTTATATACCCAGTCCGCACTGATAAAATGTCTTCAGTAGTATCTTATGTATCATTTGAAAGCATAAATTCACCGAAAATTTGTTCACCCCAAATCTGAAAAATTTACCCATGCCGGCATCACAGATTTTTTAAATTTTTGACCAAAAACACAAACTCACAAAATTCTTAATAAATCTCAAACTTTTGCTAATTTACCCAGTCCGCACTGATAAAATGTCTGCAGTAGTATCTTCTGTATCATTTGAAAGCATAAATTCACCGAAAATTTGTTCACCCCAATTATGAAAAATCGACCCATGCCGGCATCACAATTTTTTGGGGATTTTTGACCAAAAACACAAACTAACAAAATTCTTAATAAATCTCTAACTTTTGCTCATTTACCCAGTCCGCTCTGATAAAATGTCTTCAGTAGTATCTTATGTATCATTTGAAAGCATAAATTCACCGAAAAATTTTTCACCCCAAATCTGAAAAATCGACCCATGCCGGCATCACAATTTTTTGGGGATTTTTGACCAAAAACACAAACTCACAAAATTCGTAATGAATCTCAAACTTTTGCTAATTTACCCAGTCCGCACTGATAAAATGTCTGCAGTAGTATCTTCTGTATCATTTGAAAGCATGAATTCACCGAAAATTTGTTCACCCCAAATCTGAAAAATCGACCCATGCCGGCATCACAATTTTTGGGGGATTTTTGACCAAAAACACAAACTAACAAAATTCTTAATAAATCTCTAACTTTTGCTCATTTACCCAGTCCGCACTGATAAAATGTCTTCAGTAGTATCTTATGTATCATTTGAAAGCATAAATTCACCGAAAAATTTTTCACCCCAAATCTGAAAAATCGACCCATGCCGGCATCACAATTTTTTGGGGATTTTTGACCAAAAACACAAACTCACAAAATTCGTAATAAATCTCTAACTTTTGCTTATATACCCAGTCCGCACTGATAAAATGTCTTCAGTAGTATCTTGTGTATCATTTGAAAGCATAAATGCACCGAAAATGTGTTCACCCCAAATCTGAAAAATTTACCCATGCCGGCATCACAGATTTTTTAAATTTTTGACCAAAAACACAAACTCACAAAATTCTTAATAAATCTCAAACTTTTGCTAATTTACCCAGTCCGCACTGATAAAATGTCTTCAGTAGTATCTTCTGTATCATTTGAAAGCATAAATTAACCGAAAATTTGTTCACCCCAAATCTGAAAAATCGACCCATGCCGGCATCACAATTTTTGGGGGATTTTTGACCAAAAACACAAACTAACAAAATTCTTAATAAATCTCTAACTTTTGCTCATTTACCCAGTCCGCTCTGATAAAATGTCTTCAGTAGTATCTTCTGTATCATTTGAAAGCATAAATTCACCGAAAAATTTTTCACCCCAAATCTGAAAAATCGACCCATGCTTTCAAATGATACATAACCCCAAATCTGAAAAATTTACCCATGCCGGCATCACAGATTTTTTAAATTTTTGACCAAAAACACAAACTCACAAAATTCTTAATAAATCTCAAACTTTTGCTAATTTACCCAGTCCGCACTGATAAAATGTCGGCAGTAGTATCTTCTGTATCATTTGAAAGCATAAATTCACCGAAAATTTGTTCACCCCAAATCTGAAAAATCGACCCATGCCGGCATCACAATTTTTTGGGGATTTTTGACCAAAAACACAAACTAACAAAATTCGTAATAAATCTCTAACTTTTGCTTATATACGCAGTCCGCACTGATAAAATGTCTTCAGTAGTTTCTTATGTTTCATTTGAAAGCATAAATTCACCGAAAATTTGTTCACCCCAAATCTGAAAAATTTACCCATGCCGGCATCACAGATTTTTTAAATTTTTGAACAAAAACACAAACTCACAAAATTCTTAATAAATCTCAAACTTTTGCTTATATACCCAGTCCGCACTGATAAAATGTCTTCAGTAGTATCTTATGTATCATTTGAAAGCATAAATTCACCGAAAATTTGTTCACACCAAATCTGAAAAATCGACCCATGCCGGCATCACAATTTTTTGGGGATTTTTGACCAAAAACACAAAGTCACTAAATTCTTAATAAATCTCAAACTTTTGCTAATTTACCCAGTCCCATCAGATAAAATGTCTGCAGTAGTATCTTCTGTATCATTTGAAAGCATAAATTCACCGAAAATTTGTTCACCCCAAATCTGAAAAATTGACCCATGCCGGCATCACAGATTTTTTAAATTTTTGACCAAAAACACAAACTCACAAAATTCTTAATAAATCTCAAACTTTTGCTAATTCACCCAGTCCGCACTGATAAAATGTCTGCAGTAGTATCTTCTGTATCATTTGAAAGCATAAATTCACCGAAAATTTGTTCACCCCAAATCTGAAAAATCGACCCATGCCGGCATCACAATTTTTTGGGGATTTTTGACCAAAAACACAAACTAACAAAATTCTTAATAAATCTCTAACTTTTGCTTATATACCCAGTCCGCACTGATAAAATGTCTTCAGTAGTATCTTCTGTATCATTTGAAAGCATAAATTCACCGAAAAATTTTTCACCCCAAATCTGAAAAATCGACCCATGCCGGCATCACAATTTTTGGGGGATTTTTGACCAAAAACACAAACTCACAAAATTCGTAATAAATCTCTAACTTTTGCTTATATACCCAGTCCGCACTGATTAATTGTCTTCAGTAGTATCTTATGTATCATTTGAAAGCATAAATTCACCGAAAATTTGTTCACCCCAAATCTGAAAAATCGACCCATGCCGGCATCACAATTTTTTTGGGATTTTTGACCAAAAACACAAACTAACAAAATTCTTAATAAATCTCTAACTTTTGCTTATATACCCAGTCCGCACTGATTAATTGTCTTCAGTAGTATCTTATGTATCATTTGAAAGCATAAATTCACTGAAAATTTGTTCACCCCAAATCTGAAAAATTTACCCATGCGGGCATCACAGATTGTTTAAATTTTTGAACAAAAACACAAACTCACAAAATTCTTAATAAATCTCTAACTTTTGCTTGTATACCCAGTCCGCACTGATAAAATGTCTTCAGTAGTATCTTATGTATCATTTGAAAGCATAAATTCACTGAAAATTTGTTCACCCCAAATCTGAAAAATTTACCCATGCCGGCATCACAGATTGTTTAATTTTTTGAACAAAAACACAAACTCACAAAATTCTTAATAAATCTCAAACTTTTGCTAATTTACCCAGTCCGCACTGATAAAATGTCTTCAGTAGTATCTTCTGTATCGTTTGAAAGCATAAATTCACCGAAAATTTGTTCACCCCAAATCTGAAAAATCGACCCATGCCGGCATCACAATTTTTGGGGGATTTTTGACTAAAAACACAAACTCACAAAATTCGTAAAAAATCTCTAACTTTTGCTTATATACCCAGTCCGCACTGATAAAATGTCTGCAGTAGTATCTTCTGTATCATTTGAAAGCATAAATTCACCGAAAATTTGTTCACCCCAAATCTGAAAAATTTACCCATGCCGGTATCACAGATTTTTTAAATTTTTGACCAAAAACACAAACTCACAAAATTCTTAATAAATCTCAAACTTTTGCTAATTTACCCAGTCCGCACTGATAAAATGTCGGCAGTAGTATCTTCTGTATCATTTGAAAGCATAAATTCACCGAAAATTTGTTCACCCCAAATCTGAAAAATCGACCCATGCCGGCATCACAATTTTTTTGGGATTTTTGACCAAAAACACAAACTAACAAAATTCTTAATAAATCTCTAACTTTTGCTCATTTACCCAGTCCGCACTGATAAAATGTCTTCAGTAGTATCTTCTGTATCATTTGAAAGCATAAATTCACCGAAAAATTTTTCACCCCAAATCTGAAAAATTTACCCATGCCGGCATCACAGATTTTTTAAATTTTTGAACAAAAACACAAACTCACAAAAATTCTTAATAAATCTCTAACTTTTGCTTGTATACCCAGTCCGCACTGATAAAATGTCTTCAGTAGTATCTTATGTATCATTTGAAAGCATAAATTCACTGAAAATTTGTTCACCCCAAATCTGAAAAATTTACCCATGCGGGCATCACAGATTGTTTAAATTTTTGAACAAAAACACAAACTCACAAAATTCTTAATAAATCTCTAACTTTTGCTTGTATACCCAGTCCGCACTGATAAAATGTCTTCAGTAGTATCTTATGTATCATTTGAAAGCATAAATTCACTGAAAATTTGTTCACCCCAAATCTGAAAAATTTACCCATGCCGGCATCACAGATTGTTTAATTTTTTGAACAAAAACACAAACTCACAAAATTCTTAATAAATCTCAAACTTTTGCTAATTTACCCAGTCCGCACTGATAAAATGTCTTCAGTAGTATCTTCTGTATCGTTTGAAAGCATAAATTCACCGAAAATTTGTTCACCCCAAATCTGAAAAATTTACCCATGCGGGCATCACAGATTGTTTAAATTTTTGAACAAAAACACAAACTCACAAAATTCTTAATAAATCTCTAACTTTTGCTTGTATACCCAGTCCGCACTGATAAAATGTCTTCAGTAGTATCTTATGTATCATTTGAAAGCATAAATTCACTGAAAATTTGTTCACCCCAAATCTGAAAAATTTACCCATGCCGGCATCACAGATTGTTTAATTTTTTGAACAAAAACACAAACTCACAAAATTCTTAATAAATCTCAAACTTTTGCTAATTTACCCAGTCCGCACTGATAAAATGTCTTCAGTAGTATCTTCTGTATCGTTTGAAAGCATAAATTCACCGAAAATTTGTTCACCCCAAATCTGAAAAATCGACCCATGCCGGCATCACAATTTTTGGGGGATTTTTGACTAAAAACACAAACTCACAAAATTCGTAAAAAATCTCTAACTTTTGCTTATATACCCAGTCCGCACTGATAAAATGTCTGCAGTAGTATCTTCTGTATCATTTGAAAGCATAAATTCACCGAAAATTTGTTCACCCCAAATCTGAAAAATCGACCCATGCCGGCATCACAATTTTTGGGGGATTTTTGACCAAAAACACAAACTAACAAAATTCTTAATAAATCTCTAACTTTTGCTTATATACCCAGTCCGCACTGATAAAATGTCTTCAGTAGTATCTTCTGTATCATTTGAAAGCATAAATTCACTGAAAAATTTTTCACCCCAAATCTGAAAAATCGACCCATGCCGGCATCACAATTTTTTGGGGATTTTTGACCAAAAACACAAACTCACAAAATTCGTAATAAATCTCTAACTTTTGCTTATATACGCAGTCCGCACTGATAAAATGTCTTCAGTAGTTTCTTATGTTTCATTTGAAAGCATAAATTCACCGAAAATTTGTTCACCCCAAATCCGAAAAATTTACCCATGCCGGCATCACAGATTTTTTAAATTTTTGAACAAAAACACAAACTCACAAAATTCTTAATAAATCTCAAACTTTTGCTAATTTACCCAGTCCGCACTGATAAAATGTCTTCAGTAGTATCTTCTGTATCATTTGAAAGCATAAATTCACCGAAAATTTGTTCACCCCAAATCTGAAAAATTTACCCATCCGGCATCACAGATTTTTTAAATTTTTGAACAAAAACACAAACTCACAAAATTCTTAATAAATCTCTAACTTTTGCTTATATACCCAGTCCGCACTGATAAAATGTCTTCAGTAGTATCTTATGTATCATTTGAAAGCATAAATTCACCGAAAATTTGTTCACACCAAATCTGAAAAATCGACCCATGCCGGCATCACAATTTTTTGGGGATTTTTGACCAAAAACACAAAGTCACTAAATTCTTAATAAATCTCAAACTTTTGCTAATTTACCCAGTCCCATCAGATAAAATGTCTGCAGTAGTATCTTCTGTATCATTTGAAAGCATAAATTCACCGAAAATTTGTTCACCCCAAATCTGAAAAATTGACCCATGCCGGCATCACAGATTTTTAAAATTTTTGACCAAAAACACAAACTCACAAAATTCTTAATAAATCTCAAACTTTTGCTAATTCACCCAGTCCGCACTGATAAAATGTCTGCAGTAGTATCTTTTGTATCATTTGAAAGCATAAATTCACCGAAAATTTGTTCACCCAAAATCTGAAAAATCGACCCATGCCGGCATCACAATTTTTTGGGGATTTTTGACCAAAAACACAAACTAACAAAATTCTTAATAAATCTCTAACTTTTGCTTATATACCCAGTCCGCACTGATAAAATGTCTTCAGTAGTATCTTCTGTATCATTTGAAAGCATAAATTCACCGAAAAATTTTTCACCCCAAATCTGAAAAATCGACCCATGCCGGCATCACAATTTTTGGGGGATTTTTGACCAAAAACACAAACTCACAAAATTCGTAAAAAATCTCTAACTTTTGCTTATATACCCAGTCCGCACTGATTAATTGTCTTCAGTAGTATCTTATGTATCATTTGAAAGCATAAATTCACCGAAAATTTGTTCACCCCAAATCTGAAAAAATTACCCATGCCGGTATCACAGATTTTTTAAATTTTTGACCAAAAACACAAACTAACAAAATTCTTAATAAATCTCTAACTTTTGCTTATATACCCAGTCCGCACTGATAAAATGTCTTCAGTAGTATCTTCTGTATCATTTGAAAGCATAAATTCACTGAAAAATTTTTCACCCCAAATCTGAAAAATCGACCCATGCCGGCATCACAATTTTTTGGGGATTTTTGACCAAAAACACAAACTCACAAAATTCGTAATAAATCTCTAACTTTTGCTTATATACGCAGTCCGCACTGATAAAATGTCTTCAGTAGTTTCTTATGTTTCATTTGAAAGCATAAATTCACCGAAAATTTGTTCACCCCAAATCTGAAAAATTTACCCATGCCGGCATCACAGATTTTTTAAATTTTTGAACAAAAACACAAACTCACAAAATTCTTAATAAATCTCAAACTTTTGCTAATTTACCCAGTCCGCACTGATAAAATGTCTTCAGTAGTATCTTCTGTATCATTTGAAAGCATAAATTCACCGAAAATTTGTTCACCCCAAATCTGAAAAATTTACCCATCCGGCATCACAGATTTTTTAAATTTTTGAACAAAAACACAAACTCACAAAATTCTTAATAAATCTCTAACTTTTGCTTATATACCCAGTCCGCACTGATAAAATGTCTTCAGTAGTATCTTATGTATCATTTGAAAGCATAAATTCACCGAAAATTTGTTCACACCAAATCTGAAAAATCGACCCATGCCGGCATCACAATTTTTTGGGGATTTTTGACCAAAAACACAAAGTCACTAAATTCTTAATAAATCTCAAACTTTTGCTAATTTACCCAGTCCCATCAGATAAAATGTCTGCAGTAGTATCTTCTGTATCATTTGAAAGCATAAATTCACCGAAAATTTGTTCACCCCAAATCTGAAAAATTGACCCATGCCGGCATCACAGATTTTTAAAATTTTTGACCAAAAACACAAACTCACAAAATTCTTAATAAATCTCAAACTTTTGCTAATTCACCCAGTCCGCACTGATAAAATGTCTGCAGTAGTATCTTTTGTATCATTTGAAAGCATAAATTCACCGAAAATTTGTTCACCCAAAATCTGAAAAATCGACCCATGCCGGCATCACAATTTTTTGGGGATTTTTGACCAAAAACACAAACTAACAAAATTCTTAATAAATCTCTAACTTTTGCTTATATACCCAGTCCGCACTGATAAAATGTCTTCAGTAGTATCTTCTGTATCATTTGAAAGCATAAATTCACCGAAAAATTTTTCACCCCAAATCTGAAAAATCGACCCATGCCGGCATCACAATTTTTGGGGGATTTTTGACCAAAAACACAAACTCACAAAATTCGTAAAAAATCTCTAACTTTTGCTTATATACCCAGTCCGCACTGATTAATTGTCTTCAGTAGTATCTTATGTATCATTTGAAAGCATAAATTCACCGAAAATTTGTTCACCCCAAATCTGAAAAAATTACCCATGCCGGTATCACAGATTTTTTAAATTTTTGACCAAAAACACAAACTCACAAAATTCTTAATAAATCTCAAACTTTTGCTAATTTACCCAGTCCGCACTGATAAAATGTCTGCAGTAGTATCTTCTGTATCATTTGAAAGCATAAATTCACCGAAAATTTGTTCACCCCAAATCTGAAAAATCGACCCATGCCGGCATCACAATTTTTTGTTGATTTTTGACCAAAAACACAAAATAACAAAATTCTTAATAAATCTCAAACTTTTGCTTATATACCCAGTCCGCACTGATAAAATGTCTTCAGTAGTATCTTCTGTATCATTTGAAAGCATAAATTCACCGAAAAATTTTTCACCCCAAATCTGAAAAATCGACCCATGCCGGCATCACACTTTTTGGGGGATTTTTGACCAAAAACACAAACTAACAAAATTCTTAATAAATCTCTAACTTTTGCTTATATACCCAGTCCGCACTGATAAAATGTCTTCAGTAGTATCTTCTGTATCATTTGAAAGCATAAATTCACCGAAAAATTTTTCAGCCCAAATCTGAAAAATCGACCCATGCCGGCATCACAATTTTTTGGGGACTTTTGACCAAAAACACAAACTCACAAAATTCGTAATAAATCTCTAACTTTTGCTTATATACTCAGTCCGCACTAATAAAATGTCTTCAGTAGTATCTTATGTATCATTTGAAAGCATAAATTCACCGAAAATTTGTTCACCCCAAATCTGAAAAATTTACCCATGCAGGCATCACAGATTTTTTAAATTTTTGAACAAAAACACAAACTCACAAAATTCTTAATGAATCTCAAACTTTTGCTAATTTACCCAGTCCGCACTGATAAAATGTCTTCAGTAGTATCTTCTGTATCATTTGAAAGCATAAATTCACCGAAAATTTGTTCACCCCAAATCTGAAAAAATTACCCATGCCGGTATCACAGATTTTTTAAATTTTTGACCAAAAACACAAACTCACAAAATTCTTAATAAATCTCAAACTTTTGCTAATTTACCCAGTCCGCACTGATAAAATGTCTGCAGTAGTATCTTCTGTATCATTTGAAAGCATAAATTCACCGAAAATTTGTTCACCCCAAATCTGAAAAATCGACCCATGCCGGCATCACAATTTTTTGTTGATTTTTGACCAAAAACACAAAATAACAAAATTCTTAATAAATCTCAAACTTTTGCTTATATACCCAGTCCGCACTGATAAAATGTCTTCAGTAGTATCTTCTGTATCATTTGAAAGCATAAATTCACCGAAAAATTTTTCACCCCAAATCTGAAAAATCGACCCATGCCGGCATCACACTTTTTGGGGGATTTTTGACCAAAAACACAAACTAACAAAATTCTTAATAAATCTCTAACTTTTGCTTATATACCCAGTCCGCACTGATAAAATGTCTTCAGTAGTATCTTCTGTATCATTTGAAAGCATAAATTCACCGAAAAATTTTTCAGCCCAAATCTGAAAAATCGACCCATGCCGGCATCACAATTTTTTGGGGACTTTTGACCAAAAACACAAACTCACAAAATTCGTAATAAATCTCTAACTTTTGCTTATATACTCAGTCCGCACTAATAAAATGTCTTCAGTAGTATCTTATGTATCATTTGAAAGCATAAATTCACCGAAAATTTGTTCACCCCAAATCTGAAAAATTTACCCATGCAGGCATCACAGATTTTTTAAATTTTTGAACAAAAACACAAACTCACAAAATTCTTAATGAATCTCAAACTTTTGCTAATTTACCCAGTCCGCACTGATAAAATGTCTTCAGTAGTATCTTCTGTATCATTTGAAAGCATAAATTCACCGAAAATTTGTTCACCCCAAATCTGAAAAATCGACCCATGCCGGCATCACAATTTTTGGGGGATTTTTGACCAAAAACACAAACTCACAAAATCTGTAATAAATCTCTAACTTTTGCTTATATACCCAGTCCGCACTGATAAAATGTCTTCAGTAGTATCTTATGTATCATTTGAAAGCATAAATTCACCAAAAATTTGTTCACCCCAAATCTGAAAAATTTACCCATGCCGGCATCACAGATTTTTAAAATTTTTGACCAAAAACACAAAATCACAAAATTCTTAATAAATCTCAAACTTTTGCTAATTTACCCACTCTGCACTGATAAAATGTCTGCAGTAGTATCTTCTGTATCATTTGAAAGCATAAATTCACCGAAAATTTGTTCACCCCAAATCTGAAAAATCGACCCATGCCGGCATCACAATTTTTTGGGGATTTTTGACCAAAAACACAAAGTCACTAAATTCTTAATAAATCTCAAACTTTTGCTAATTTACCCAGTCCGCACAGATAAAATGTCTGCAGTAGTATCTTCTGTATCATTTGAAAGCATAAATTCACCGAAAATTTGTTCACCCCAAATCTGAAAAATTTACCCATGCCGGCATCACAGATTTTTTAAATTTTTGACAAAAAAACAAACTCACAAAATTCTTAATAAATCTCAAACTTTTGCTAATTTACCCAGTCCGCACTGATAAAATGTCTGCAGTAGTATCTTCTGTATCATTTGAAAGCATAAATTCACCGAAAATTTGTTCACCCCAAATCTGAAAAATTTACCCATGCCGGCATCACAGATTTTTTAAATTTTTGACAAAAAAACAAACTCACAAAATTCTTAATAAATCTCAAACTTTTGCTAATTTACCCAGTCCGCACTGATAAAATGTCTGCAGTAGTATCTTCTGTATCATTTGAAAGCATAAATTCACCGAAAATTTGTTCACCCCGAATCTGAAAAATCGACCCATGCCGGCATCACAATTTTTTTGGGATTTTTGACCAAAAACACAAACTAACAAAATTCTTAATAAATCTCTAACTTTTGCTTATATACCCAGTCCGCACTGATAAAATGTCTGCAGTAGTATCTTCTGTATCATTTGAAAGCATAAATTCACCGAAAAATTTTTCACCCCAAATCTGAAAAATCGACCCATGCCGGCATCACAATTTTTTTGGGATTTTTGACCAAAAACACAAACTCACAAAATTCGTAATAAATCTCTAACTTTTGCTTATATACCCAGTCCGCACTGATTAAATGTCTTCAGTAGTATCTTATGTATCATTTGAAAGCATAAATTCACCGAAAATTTGTTCACCCCAAATCTGAAAAATTTATCCATGCCGGCATCACAGATTTTTTAAATTTTTGAACGAAAACACAAACTCACAAAATTCTTAATAAATCTCAAACTTTTGCTAATTTACCCAGTCCGCACTGATAAAATGTCTTCAGTAGTATATTCTGTATCATTTGAAAGCATAAATTCACCGAAAATTTGTTCACCCCAAATCTGAAAAATCGACCCATGCCGGCATCACAATTTTTGGGGGATTTTTGACCAAAAACACAAACTCACAAAATTCGAAATAAATCTCTAACTTTTGCTTATATACCCAGTCCGCACTGATAAAATGTCTTCAGTAGTATCTTATGTATCATTTGAAAGCATAAATTCACCGAAAATTTGTTCACCCCAAATCTGAAAAATTGACCCATGCCGGCATCACAGATTTTTTAAATTTTTGACCAAAAACACAAACTCACAAAATTCTTAATAAATCTCAAACTTTTGCTAATTTACCCAGTCCGCACTGATAAAATGTCTGCAGTAGTATCTTCTGTTTCATTTGAAAGCATAAATTCACCGAAAATTTGTTCACCCCAAATCTGAAAAATCGACCCATGCCGGCATCACAATTTTTTGGGGATTTTTGACCAAAAACACAAACTAACAAAATTCTTAATAAATCTCTAACTTTTGCTTATATACGCAGTCCGCACTGATAAAATGTCTTCAGTAGTATCTTCTGTATCATTTGAAAGCATAAATTCACTGAAAAATTTTTCACCCCAAATCTGAAAAATCGACCCATGCCGGCATCACAATTTTTTGGGGATTTTTGACCAAAAACACAAACTCACAAAATTCGTAATAAATCTCTAACTTTTGCTTATATACGCAGTCCGCACTGATAAAATGTCTTCAGTAGTATCTTATGTATCATTTGAAAGCATAAATTCACCGAAAATTTGTTCACCCCAAATCTGAAAAATTTACCCATGCCGGCATCACAGATTTTTTAAATTTTTGAACAAAAACACAAACTCACAAAATTCTTAATAAATCTCTAACTTTTGCTTGTATACCCAGTCCGCACTGATAAAATGTCTTCAGTAGTATCTTATGTATCATTTGAAAGCATAAATTCACTGAAAATTTGTTCACCCCAAATCTGAAAAATTTACCCATGCCGGCATCACAGATTGTTTAAATTTTTGAACAAAAACACAAACTCACAAAATTCTTAATAAATCTCAAACTTTTGCTAATTTACCCAGTCCGCACAGATAAAATGTCTTCAGTAGTATCTTCTGTATCGTTTGAAAGCATAAATTCACCGAAAATTTGTTCACCCCAAATCTGAAAAATCGACCCATGCCGGCATCACAATTTTTGGGGGATTTTTGACCAAAAACACAAACTCACAAAATTCGTAAAAAATCTCTAACTTTTGCTTATATACCCAGTCCGCACTGATAAAATGTCTGCAGTAGTATCTTCTGTATCATTTGAAAGCATAAATTCACCGAAAATTTGTTCACCCCAAATCTGAAAAATCGACCCATGCCGGCATCACAATTTTTTGGGGATTTTTGACCAAAAACACAAACTCACAAAATTCGTAATAAATCTCTAACTTTTGCTTATATACCCAGTCCGCACTAATAAAATGTCTTCAGTAGTATCTTATGTATCATTTGAAAGCATAAATTCACCGAAAATTTGTTCACCCCAAATCTGAAAAATTTACCCATGCAGGCATCACAGATTTTTTAAATTTTTGAACAAAAACACAAACTCACAAAATTCTTAATAAATCTCAAACTTTTGCTAATTTACCCAGTCCGCACTGATAAAATGTCTTCAGTAGTATCTTCTGTATCATTTGAAAGCATAAATTCACCGAAAATTTGTTCACCCCAAATCTGAAAAATCGACCCATGCCGGCATCACAATTTTTGGGGGATTTTTGACCAAAAACACAAACTCACAAAATTCGTAATAAATCTCTAACTTTTGCTTATATACCCAGTCCGCACTGATAAAATGTCTTCAGTAGTATCTTATGTATCATTTGAAAGCATAAATTCACCGAAAATTTGTTCACCCCAAATCTGAAAAATTTACTCATGCCGGCATCACAGATTTTTAAAATTTTTGACCAAAAACACAAACTCACAAAATTCTTAATAAATCTCAAACTTTTGCTAATTTACCCACTCCGCACTGATAAAATGTCTGCAGTAGTATCTTCTGTATCATTTGAAAGCATAAATTCACCGAAAATTTGTTCACCCCAAATCTGAAAAATCGACCCATGCCGGCATCACAATTTTTTGGGGATTTTTGACCAAAAACACAAAGTCACTAAATTCCTAATAAATCTCAAACTTTTGCTAATTTACCCAGTCCCATCAGATAAAATGTCTGCAGTAGTATCTTCTGTATCATTTGAAAGCATAAATTCACCAAAAATTTGTTCACCCCAAATCTGAAAAATTGACCCATGCCGGCATCACAGATTTTTTAAATTTTTGACCAAAAACACAAACTCACAAAATTCGTAATAAATCTCAAACTTTTGCTAATTTACCCAGTCCGCACTGATAAAATGTCTGCAGTAGTATCTTCTGTATCATTTGAAAGCATAAATTCACCGAAAATTTGTTCACCCCAAATCTGAAAAATCGACCAATGCCGGCATCACAATTTTTTGGGGATTTTTGACCAAAAACACAAACTAACAAAATTCTTAATAAACCTCTAACTTTTGCTTATATACCCAGTCCGCACTGATAAAATGTCTTCAGTAGTATCTTCTGTATCATTTGAAAGCATAAATTCACCGAAAAATTTTTCACCCCAAATCTGAAAAATCGACCCATGCCGGCATCACAATTTTTTGGGGATTTTTGACCAAAAACACAAACTCACAAAATTCGTAATAAATCTCTAACTTTTGCTTAAATACCCAGTCCGCACTGATTAAATGTCTTCAGTAGTATCTTATGTATCATTTGAAAGCATAAATTCACCGAGATTTGTTCACCCCAAATCTGAAAATTTACCCATGCCGGCATCACAGATTTTTTAAATTTTTGAACGAAAACACAAACTCACAAAATTCTTAATAAATCTCAAACTTTTGCTAATTTACCCAGTCCGCACTGATAAAATGTCTTCAGTAGTATCTTCTGTATCATTTGAAAGCATAAATTCACCGAAAATTTGTTCACCCCAAATCTGAAAAATCGACCCATGCCGGCATCACAATTTTTTGGGGATTTTTGACCAAAAACACAAACTCACAAAATTCGAAATAAATCTCTAACTTTTGCTTATATACCCAGTCCGCACTGATAAAATGTCTGCAGTAGTATCTTCTGTATCATTTGAAAGCATAAATTCACCGAAAATTTGTTCACCCCAAATCTGAAAAATCGACCCATGCCGGCATCACAATTTTTTGGGGATTTTTGACCAAAAACACAAAGTCACTAAATTCTTAATAAATCTCAAACTTTTGCTAATTTACCCAGTCCGCACAGATAAAATGTCTGCAGTAGTATCTTCTGTATCATTTGAAAGCATAAATTCACCGAAAATTTGTTCACCCCAAATCTGAAAAATTTACCCATGCCGGCATCACAGATTTTTTAAATTTTTGACCAAAAACACAAACTCACAAAATTCTTAATAAATCTCAAACTTTTGCTAATTTACCCAGTCCGCACTGATAAAATGTCTGCAGTAGTATCTTCTGTATCATTTGAAAGCATAAATTCACCGAAAATTTGTTCACCCCGAATCTGAAAATCGACCCATGCCGGCATCACAGATTTTTGGGGATTTTTGACCAAAAACACAAACTAACAAAATTCTTAATAAATCTCTAACTTTTGCTTATATACCCAGTCCGCACTGATAAAATGTCTTCAGTAGTATCTTCTGTATCATTTGAAAGCATAAATTCACCGAAAAATTTTTCACCCCAAATCTGAAAAATCGACCCATGCCGGCATCACAATTTTTGGGGGATTTTTGACCAAAAACACAAACTCACAAAATTTGTAATAAATCTCTAACTTTTGCTTATATACGCAGTCCGCACTGATAAAATGTCTTCAGTAGTATCTTATGTATCATTTGAAAGCATAAATTCACCGAAAATTTGTTCACCCCAAATCTGAAAAATTTACCCATGCCGGCATCACAGATTTTTTACATTTTTGAACAAAAACACAAACTCACAAAATTCTTAATAAATCTCTAACTTTTGCTTGTATACCCAGTCCGCACTGATAAAATGTCTTCAGTAGTATCTTATGTATCATTTGAAAGCATAAATTCACTGAAAATTTGTTCACCCCAAATCTGAAAAATTTACCCATGCCGGCATCACAGATTGTTTAAATTTTTGACCAAAAACACAAACTCACAAAATTCTTAATAAATCTCAAACTTTTGCTAATTTACCCAGTCCGCACTGATAAAATGTCTTCAGTAGTATCTTCTGTATCGTTTGAAAGCATAAATTCACCGAAAATTTGTTCACCCCAAATCTGAAAAATCGACCCATGCCGGCATCACAATTTTTGGGGGATTTTTGACCAAAAACACAAACTCACAAAATTCGTAAAAAATCTCTAACTTTTGCTTATATACCCAGTCCGCACTGATAAAATGTCTGCAGTAGTATCTTCTGTATCATTTGAAAGCATAAATTCACCGAAAATTTGTTCACCCCAAATCTGAAAAATCGACCCATGCCGGCATCACAGATTTTTTAAATTTTTGAACAAAAACACAAACTCACAAAATTCTTAATAAATCTCTAACTTTTGCTTGTATACCCAGTCCGCACTGATAAAATGTCTTCAGTAGTATCTTATGTATCATTTGAAAGCATAAATTTACTGAAAATTTGTTCACCCCAAATCTGAAAAATTTACCCATGCCGGCATCACAGATTGTTTAAATTTTTGAACAAAAACACAAACTCACAAAATTCTTAATAAATCTCAAACTTTTGCTAATTTACCCAGTCCGCACTGATAAAATGTCTGCAGTAGTATCTTCTGTATCATTTGAAAGCATAAATTTACCGAAAATTTGTTCACCCCAAATCTGAAAAATCGACCCATGCCGGCATCACAATTTTTTGTTGATTTTTGACCAAAAACACAAACTAACAAAATTCTTAATAAATCTCTAACTTTTCCTCATTTACCCAGTCCGCACTGATAAAATGTCTGCAGTAGTATCTTATGTATCATTTGAAAGCATAAATTCACCGAAAATTTGTTCACCCCAAATCTGAAAAATCGACCCATGCCGGCATCACAGATTTTTTAAATTTTTGAACAAAAACACAAACTCACAAAATTCTTAATAAATCTCTAACTTTTGCTTGTATACCCAGTCCGCACTGATAAAATGTCTTCAGTAGTATCTTATGTATCATTTGAAAGCATAAATTTACTGAAAATTTGTTCACCCCAAATCTGAAAAATTTACCCATGCCGGCATCACAGATTGTTTAAATTTTTGAACAAAAACACAAACTCACAAAATTCTTAATAAATCTCAAACTTTTGCTAATTTACCCAGTCCGCACTGATAAAATGTCTGCAGTAGTATCTTCTGTATCATTTGAAAGCATAAATTTACCGAAAATTTGTTCACCCCAAATCTGAAAAATCGACCCATGCCGGCATCACAATTTTTTGTTGATTTTTGACCAAAAACACAAACTAACAAAATTCTTAATAAATCTCTAACTTTTCCTCATTTACCCAGTCCGCACTGATAAAATGTCTGCAGTAGTATCTTATGTATCATTTGAAAGCATAAATTCACTGAAAAATTTTTCACCCCAAATCTGAAAAATCGACCCATGCCGGCATCACAATTTTTTGGGGATTTTTGACCAAAAACACAAACTCACAAAATTCGTAATAAATCTCTAACTTTTGCTTATATACCCAGTCCGCACTAATAAAATGTCTTCAGTAGTATCTTATGTATCATTTGAAAGCATAAATTCACCGAAAATTTGTTCACCCCAAATCTGAAAAATTTACCCATGCAGGCATCACAGATTGTTTAAATTTTTGAACAAAAACACAAACTCACAAAATTCTTAATAAATCTCAAACTTTTGCTAATTTACCCAGTCCGCACTGATAAAATGTCTTCAGTAGTATCTTCTGTATCGTTTGAAAGCATAAATTCACCGAAAATTTGTTCACCCCAAATCTGAAAAATCGACCCATGCCGGCATCACAATTTTTGGGGGATTTTTGACCAAAAACACAAACTCACAAAATTCGTAAAAAATCTCTAACTTTTGCTTATATACCCAGTCCGCACTGATAAAATGTCTGCAGTAGTATCTTCTGTATCATTTGAAAGCATAAATTCACCGAAAATTTGTTCACCCCAAATCTGAAAAATCGACCCATGCCGGCATCACAATTTTTTGGGGATTTTTGACCAAAAACACAAACTCACAAAATTCGTAATAAATCTCTAACTTTTGCTTATATACCCAGTCCGCACTAATAAAATGTCTTCAGTAGTATCTTATGTATCATTTGAAAGCACAAATTCACCGAAAATTTGTTCACCCCAAATCTGAAAAATTTACCCATGCAGGCATCACAGATTTTTTAAATTTTTGAACAAAACCACAAACTCACAAAATTCTTAATAAATCTCAAACTTTTGCTAATTTACCCAGTCCGCACTGATAAAATGTCTTCAGTAGTATCTTCTGTATCATTTGAAAGCATAAATTCACCGAAAAATTTTTCACCCCAAATCTGAAAAATCGACCCATGCCGGCATCACAATTTTGGGGGGATTTTTGACCAAAAACACAAACTCACAAAATTCGTAATAAATCTCTAACTTTTGCTTATATACCCAGTCCGCACTGATTAAATGTCTTCAGTAGTATCTTATGTATCATTTGAAAGCATAAATTCACCGAAAATTTGTTCACCCCAAATCTGAAAAATTTATCCATGCCGGCATCACAGATTGTTTAAATTTTTGAACGAAAACACAAACTCACAAAATTCTTAATAAATCTCAAACTTTTGCTAATTTACCCAGTCCGCACTGATAAAATGTCTTCAGTAGTATATTCTGTATCATTTGAAAGCATAAATTCACCGAAAATTTGTTCACCCCAAATCTGAAAAATCGACCCATGCCGGCATCACAATTTTTGGGGGATTTTTGACCAAAAACACAAACTCACAAAATTCGAAATAAATCTCTAACTTTTGCTTATATACCCAGTCCGTACTGATAAAATGTCTTCAGTAGTATCTTATGTATCATTTGAAAGCATAAATTCACCGAAAATTTGTTCACCCCAAATCTGAAAAATTGACCCATGCCGGCATCACAGATTTTTTAAATTTTTGACCAAAAACACAAACTCACAAAATTCTTAATAAATCTCAAACTTTTGCTAATTTACCCAGTCCGCACTGATAAAATGTCTGCAGTAGTATCTTCTGTATCATTTGAAAGCATAAATTCACCGAAAATTTGTTCACCCCAAATCTGAAAAATCGACCCATGCCGGCATCACAATTTTTTGGGGATTTTTGACCAAAAACACAAACTAACAAAATTCTTAATAAATCTCTAACTTTTGCTTATATACGCAGTCCGCACTGATAAAATGTCTTCAGTAGTATCTTCTGTATCATTTGAAAGCATAAATTCACTGAAAAATTTTTCACCCCAAATCTGAAAAATCGACCCATGCCGGCATCACAATTTTTTGGGGATTTTTGACCAAAAACACAAACTCACAAAATTCGTAATAAATCTCTAACTTTTGCTTATATACGCAGTCCGCACTGATAAAATGTCTTCAGTAGTATCTTATGTATCATTTGAAAGCATAAATTCACCGAAAATTTGTTCACCCCAAATCTGAAAAATTTACCCATGCCGGCATCACAGATTTTTTAAATTTTTGAACAAAAACACAAACTCACAAAATTCTTAATAAATCTCTAACTTTTGCTTGTATACCCAGTCCGCACTGATAAAATGTCTTCAGTAGTATCTTATGTATCATTTGAAAGCATAAATTTACTGAAAATTTGTTCACCCCAAATCTGAAAAATTTACCCATGCCGGCATCACAGATTGTTTAAATTTTTGAACAAAAACACAAACTCACAAAATTCTTAATAAATCTCAAACTTTTGCTAATTTACCCAGTCCGCACTGATAAAATGTCTGCAGTAGTATCTTCTGTATCATTTGAAAGCATAAATTCACCGAAAATTTGTTCACCCCAAATCTGAAAAATCGACCCATGCCGGCATCACAATTTTTTGTTGATTTTTGACCAAAAACACAAACTAACAAAATTCTTAATAAATCTCTAACTTTTCCTCATTTACCCAGTCCGCACTGATAAAATGTCTGCAGTAGTATCTTATGTATCATTTGAAAGCATAAATTCACTGAAAAATTTTTCACCCCAAATCTGAAAAATCGACCCATGCCGGCATCACAATTTTTTGGGGATTTTTGACCAAAAACACAAACTCACAAAATTCGTAATAAATCTCTAACTTTTGCTTATATACCCAGTCCGCACTAATAAAATGTCTTCAGTAGTATCTTATGTATCATTTGAAAGCATAAATTCACCGAAAATTTGTTCACCCCAAATCTGAAAAATTTACCCATGCAGGCATCACAGATTGTTTAAATTTTTGAACAAAAACACAAACTCACAAAATTCTTAATAAATCTCAAACTTTTGCTAATTTACCCAGTCCGCACTGATAAAATGTCTTCAGTAGTATCTTCTGTATCGTTTGAAAGCATAAATTCACCGAAAATTTGTTCACCCCAAATCTGAAAAATCGACCCATGCCGGCATCACAATTTTTGGGGGATTTTTGACCAAAAACACAAACTCACAAAATTCGTAAAAAATCTCTAACTTTTGCTTATATACCCAGTCCGCACTGATAAAATGTCTGCAGTAGTATCTTCTGTATCATTTGAAAGCATAAATTCACCGAAAATTTGTTCACCCCAAATCTGAAAAATCGACCCATGCCGGCATCACAATTTTTTGGGGATTTTTGACCAAAAACACAAACTCACAAAATTCGTAATAAATCTCTAACTTTTGCTTATATACCCAGTCCGCACTAATAAAATGTCTTCAGTAGTATCTTATGTATCATTTGAAAGCACAAATTCACCGAAAATTTGTTCACCCCAAATCTGAAAAATTTACCCATGCAGGCATCACAGATTTTTTAAATTTTTGAACAAAACCACAAACTCACAAAATTCTTAATAAATCTCAAACTTTTGCTAATTTACCCAGTCCGCACTGATAAAATGTCTTCAGTAGTATCTTCTGTATCATTTGAAAGCATAAATTCACCGAAAATTTGTTCACCCCAAATCTGAAAAATCGACCCATGCCGGCATCACAATTTTTGGGGGATTTTTGACCAAAAACACATACTCACAAAATTCGTAATAAATCTCTAACTTTTGCTTATATACCCAGTCCGCACTGATAAAATGTCTTCAGTAGTATCTTATGTATCATTTGAAAGCATAAATTCACCGAAAATTTGTTCACCCCAAATCTGAAAAATTGACCCATGCCGGCATCACAGATTTTTTAAATTTTTGACCAAAAACACAAACTCACAAAATTCTTAATAAATCTCAAACTTTTGCTAATTTACCCAGTCCGCACTGATAAAATGTCTGCAGTAGTATCTTCTGTATCATTTGAAAGCATAAATTCACCGAAAATTTGTTCACCCCAAATCTGAAAAATCGACCCATGCCGGCATCACAATTTTTTGGGGATTTTTGACCAAAAACACAAACTAACAAAATTCTTAATAAATCTCTAACTTTTGCTTATATACGCAGTCCGCACTGATAAAATGTCTTCAGTAGTATCTTCTGTATCATTTGAAAGCATAAATTCACTGAAAAATTTTTCACCCCAAATCTGAAAAATCGACCCATGCCGGCATCACAATTTTTTGGGGATTTTTGACCAAAAACACAAACTCACAAAATTCGTAATAAATCTCTAACTTTTGCTTATATACGCAGTCCGCACTGATAAAATGTCTTCAGTAGTATCTTATGTATCATTTGAAAGCATAAATTCACCGAAAATTTGTTCACCCCAAATCTGAAAAATTTACCCATGCCGGCATCACAGATTTTTTAAATTTTTGAACAAAAACACAAACTCACAAAATTCTTAATAAATCTCTAACTTTTGCTTGTATACCCAGTCCGCACTGATAAAATGTCTTCAGTAGTATCTTATGTATCATTTGAAAGCATAAATTCACTGAAAATTTGTTCACCCCAAATCTGAAAAATTTACCCATGCCGGCATCACAGATTGTTTAAATTTTTGAACAAAAACACAAACTCACAAAATTTTTAATAAATCTCAAACTTTTGCTAATTTACCCAGTCCGCACTGATAAAATGTCTTCAGTAGTATCTTCTGTATCGTTTGAAAGCATAAATTCACCGAAAATTTGTTCACCCCAAATCTGAAAAATCGACCCATGCCGGCATCACAATTTTGGGGGGATTTTTGACCAAAAACACAAACTCACAAAATTCGTAAAAAATCTCTAACTTTTGCTTATATACCCAGTCCGCACTGATAAAATGTCTGCAGTAGTATCTTCTGTATCATTTGAAAGCATAAATTCACCGAAAATTTGTTCACCCCAAATCTGAAAAATCGACCCATGCCGGCATCACAATTTTTTGGGGATTTTTGACCAAAAACACAAACTCACAAAATTCGTAATAAATCTCTAACTTTTGCTTATATACCCAGTCCGCACTAATAAAATGTCTTCAGTAGTATCTTATGTATCATTTGAAAGCATAAATTCACCGAAAATTTGTTCACCCCAAATCTGAAAAATTTACCCATGCAGGCATCACAGATTTTTTAAATTTTTGAACAAAAACACAAACTCACAAAATTCTTAATAAATCTCAAACTTTTGCTAATTTACCCAGTCCGCACTGATAAAATGTCTTCAGTAGTATCTTCTGTATCATTTGAAAGCATAAATTCACCGAAAATTTGTTCACCCCAAATCTGAAAAATCGACCCATGCCGGCATCACAATTTTTGGGGGATTTTTTACCAAAAACACAAACTCACAAAATTCGTAATAAATCTCTAACTTTTGCTTATATACCCAGTCCGCACTGATAAAATGTCTTCAGTAGTATCTTATGTATCATTTGAAAGCATAAATTCACCGAAAATTTGTTCACCCCAAATCTGAAAAATTTACTCATGCCGGCATCACAGATTTTTAAAATTTTTGACCAAAAACACAAACTCACAAAATTCTTAATAAATCTCAAACTTTTGCTAATTTACCCACTCCGCACTGATAAAATGTCTGCAGTAGTATCTTCTGTATCATTTGAAAGCATAAATTCACCGAAAATTTGTTCACCCCAAATCTGAAAAATCGACCCATGCCGGCATCACAATTTTTTGGGGATTTTTGACCAAAAACACAAAGTCACTAAATTCCTAATAAATCTCAAACTTTTGCTAATTTACCCAGTCCCATCAGATAAAATGTCTGCAGTAGTATCTTCTGTATCATTTGAAAGCATAAATTCACCAAAAATTTGTTCACCCCAAATCTGAAAAATTGACCCATGCCGGCATCACAGATTTTTTAAATTTTTGACCAAAAACACAAACTCACAAAATTCGTAATAAATCTCAAACTTTTGCTAATTTACCCAGTCCGCACTGATAAAATGTCTGCAGTAGTATCTTCTGTATCATTTGAAAGCATAAATTCACCGAAAATTTGTTCACCCCAAATCTGAAAAATCGACCAATGCCGGCATCACAATTTTTTGGGGATTTTTGACCAAAAACACAAACTAACAAAATTCTTAATAAACCTCTAACTTTTGCTTATATACCCAGTCCGCACTGATAAAATGTCTTCAGTAGTATCTTCTGTATCATTTGAAAGCATAAATTCACCGAAAAATTTTTCACCCCAAATCTGAAAAATCGACCCATGCCGGCATCACAATTTTTTGGGGATTTTTGACCAAAAACACAAACTCACAAAATTCGTAATAAATCTCTAACTTTTGCTTAAATACCCAGTCCGCACTGATTAAATGTCTTCAGTAGTATCTTATGTATCATTTGAAAGCATAAATTCACCGAGATTTGTTCACCCCAAATCTGAAAATTTACCCATGCCGGCATCACAGATTTTTTAAATTTTTGAACGAAAACACAAACTCACAAAATTCTTAATAAATCTCAAACTTTTGCTAATTTACCCAGTCCGCACTGATAAAATGTCTTCAGTAGTATCTTCTGTATCATTTGAAAGCATAAATTCACCGAAAATTTGTTCACCCCAAATCTGAAAAATCGACCCATGCCGGCATCACAATTTTTTGGGGATTTTTGACCAAAAACACAAACTCACAAAATTCGAAATAAATCTCTAACTTTTGCTTATATACCCAGTCCGCACTGATAAAATGTCTGCAGTAGTATCTTCTGTATCATTTGAAAGCATAAATTCACCGAAAATTTGTTCACCCCAAATCTGAAAAATCGACCCATGCCGGCATCACAATTTTTTGGGGATTTTTGACCAAAAACACAAAGTCACTAAATTCTTAATAAATCTCAAACTTTTGCTAATTTACCCAGTCCGCACAGATAAAATGTCTGCAGTAGTATCTTCTGTATCATTTGAAAGCATAAATTCACCGAAAATTTGTTCACCCCAAATCTGAAAAATTTACCCATGCCGGCATCACAGATTTTTTAAATTTTTGACCAAAAACACAAACTCACAAAATTCTTAATAAATCTCAAACTTTTGCTAATTTACCCAGTCCGCACTGATAAAATGTCTGCAGTAGTATCTTCTGTATCATTTGAAAGCATAAATTCACCGAAAATTTGTTCACCCCGAATCTGAAAATCGACCCATGCCGGCATCACAATTTTTTGGGGATTTTTGACCAAAAACACAAACTCACAAAATTTGTAATAAATCTCTAACTTTTGCTTATATACGCAGTCCGCACTGATAAAATGTCTTCAGTAGTATCTTATGTATCATTTGAAAGCATAAATTCACCGAAAATTTGTTCACCCCAAATCTGAAAAATTTACCCATGCCGGCATCACAGATTTTTTACATTTTTGAACAAAAACACAAACTCACAAAATTCTTAATAAATCTCTAACTTTTGCTTGTATACCCAGTCCGCACTGATAAAATGTCTTCAGTAGTATCTTATGTATCATTTGAAAGCATAAATTCACTGAAAATTTGTTCACCCCAAATCTGAAAAATTTACCCATGCCGGCATCACAGATTGTTTAAATTTTTGAACAAAAACACAAACTCACAAAATTCTTAATAAATCTCAAACTTTTGCTAATTTACCCAGTCCGCACTGATAAAATGTCTTCAGTAGTATCTTCTGTATCGTTTGAAAGCATAAATTCACCGAAAATTTGTTCACCCCAAATCTGAAAAATCGACCCATGCCGGCATCACAATTTTTGGGGGATTTTTGACCAAAAACACAAACTCACAAAATTCGTAAAAAATCTCTAACTTTTGCTTATATACCCAGTCCGCACTGATAAAATGTCTGCAGTAGTATCTTCTGTATCATTTGAAAGCATAAATTCACCGAAAATTTGTTCACCCCAAATCTGAAAAATCGACCCATGCCGGCATCACAGATTTTTTAAATTTTTGAACAAAAACACAAACTCACAAAATTCTTAATAAATCTCTAACTTTTGCTTGTATACCCAGTCCGCACTGATAAAATGTCTTCAGTAGTATCTTATGTATCATTTGAAAGCATAAATTTACTGAAAATTTGTTCACCCCAAATCTGAAAAATTTACCCATGCCGGCATCACAGATTGTTTAAATTTTTGAACAAAAACACAAACTCACAAAATTCTTAATAAATCTCAAACTTTTGCTAATTTACCCAGTCCGCACTGATAAAATGTCTGCAGTAGTATCTTCTGTATCATTTGAAAGCATAAATTTACCGAAAATTTGTTCACCCCAAATCTGAAAAATCGACCCATGCCGGCATCACAATTTTTTGTTGATTTTTGACCAAAAACACAAACTAACAAAATTCTTAATAAATCTCTAACTTTTCCTCATTTACCCAGTCCGCACTGATAAAATGTCTGCAGTAGTATCTTATGTATCATTTGAAAGCATAAATTCACCGAAAATTTGTTCACCCCAAATCTGAAAAATCGACCCATGCCGGCATCACAGATTTTTTAAATTTTTGAACAAAAACACAAACTCACAAAATTCTTAATAAATCTCTAACTTTTGCTTGTATACCCAGTCCGCACTGATAAAATGTCTTCAGTAGTATCTTATGTATCATTTGAAAGCATAAATTTACTGAAAATTTGTTCACCCCAAATCTGAAAAATTTACCCATGCCGGCATCACAGATTGTTTAAATTTTTGAACAAAAACACAAACTCACAAAATTCTTAATAAATCTCAAACTTTTGCTAATTTACCCAGTCCGCACTGATAAAATGTCTGCAGTAGTATCTTCTGTATCATTTGAAAGCATAAATTTACCGAAAATTTGTTCACCCCAAATCTGAAAAATCGACCCATGCCGGCATCACAATTTTTTGTTGATTTTTGACCAAAAACACAAACTAACAAAATTCTTAATAAATCTCTAACTTTTCCTCATTTACCCAGTCCGCACTGATAAAATGTCTGCAGTAGTATCTTATGTATCATTTGAAAGCATAAATTCACTGAAAAATTTTTCACCCCAAATCTGAAAAATCGACCCATGCCGGCATCACAATTTTTTGGGGATTTTTGACCAAAAACACAAACTCACAAAATTCGTAATAAATCTCTAACTTTTGCTTATATACCCAGTCCGCACTAATAAAATGTCTTCAGTAGTATCTTATGTATCATTTGAAAGCATAAATTCACCGAAAATTTGTTCACCCCAAATCTGAAAAATTTACCCATGCAGGCATCACAGATTGTTTAAATTTTTGAACAAAAACACAAACTCACAAAATTCTTAATAAATCTCAAACTTTTGCTAATTTACCCAGTCCGCACTGATAAAATGTCTTCAGTAGTATCTTCTGTATCGTTTGAAAGCATAAATTCACCGAAAATTTGTTCACCCCAAATCTGAAAAATCGACCCATGCCGGCATCACAATTTTTTGGGGGATTTTTGACCAAAAACACAAACTCACAAAATTCGTAAAAAATCTCTAACTTTTGCTTATATACCCAGTCCGCACTGATAAAATGTCTGCAGTAGTATCTTCTGTATCATTTGAAAGCATAAATTCACCGAAAATTTGTTCACCCCAAATCTGAAAAATCGACCCATGCCGGCATCACAATTTTTTGGGGATTTTTGACCAAAAACACAAAGTCACTAAATTCTTAATAAATCTCAAACTTTTGCTAATTTACCCAGTCCGCACAGATAAAATGTCTGCAGTAGTATCTTCTGTATCATTTGAAAGCATAAATTCACCGAAAATTTGTTCACCCCAAATCTGAAAAATTTACCCATGCCGGCATCACAGATTTTTTAAATTTTTGACCAAAAACACAAACTCACAAAATTCTTAATAAATCTCAAACTTTTGCTAATTTACCCAGTCCGCACTGATAAAATGTCTGCAGTAGTATCTTCTGTATCATTTGAAAGCATAAATTCACCGAAAATTTGTTCACCCCGAATCTGAAAATCGACCCATGCCGGCATCACAATTTTTTGGGGATTTTTGACCAAAAACACAAACTAACAAAATTCTTAATAAATCTCTAACTTTTGCTTATATACCCAGTCCGCACTGATAAAATGTCTTCAGTAGTATCTTCTGTATCATTTGAAAGCATAAATTCACCGAAAAATTTTTCACCCCAAATCTGAAAAATCGACCCATGCCGGCATCACAATTTTTGGGGGATTATTGACCAAAAACACAAACTCACAAAATTTGTAATAAATCTCTAACTTTTGCTTATATACGCAGTCCGCACTGATAAAATGTCTTCAGTAGTATCTTATGTATCATTTGAAAGCATAAATTCACCGAAAATTTGTTCACCCCAAATCTGAAAAATTTACCCATGCCGGCATCACAGATTTTTTACATTTTTGAACAAAAACACAAACTCACAAAATTCTTAATAAATCTCTAACTTTTGCTTGTATACCCAGTCCGCACTGATAAAATGTCTTCAGTAGTATCTTATGTATCATTTGAAAGCATAAATTCACTGAAAATTTGTTCACCCCAAATCTGAAAAATTTACCCATGCCGGCATCACAGATTGTTTAAATTTTTGAACAAAAACACAAACTCACAAAATTCTTAATAAATCTCAAACTTTTGCTAATTTACCCAGTCCGCACTGATAAAATGTCTTCAGTAGTATCTTCTGTATCGTTTGAAAGCATAAATTCACCGAAAATTTGTTCACCCCAAATCTGAAAAATCGACCCATGCCGGCATCACAATTTTTGGGGGATTTTTGACCAAAAACACAAACTCACAAAATTCGTAAAAAATCTCTAACTTTTGCTTATATACCCAGTCCGCACTGATAAAATGTCTGCAGTAGTATCTTCTGTATCATTTGAAAGCATAAATTCACCGAAAATTTGTTCACCCCAAATCTGAAAAATCGACCCATGCCGGCATCACAGATTTTTTAAATTTTTGAACAAAAACACAAACTCACAAAATTCTTAATAAATCTCTAACTTTTGCTTGTATACCCAGTCCGCACTGATAAAATGTCTTCAGTAGTATCTTATGTATCATTTGAAAGCATAAATTTACTGAAAATTTGTTCACCCCAAATCTGAAAAATTTACCCATGCCGGCATCACAGATTGTTTAAATTTTTGAACAAAAACACAAACTCACAAAATTCTTAATAAATCTCAAACTTTTGCTAATTTACCCAGTCCGCACTGATAAAATGTCTGCAGTAGTATCTTCTGTATCATTTGAAAGCATAAATTTACCGAAAATTTGTTCACCCCAAATCTGAAAAATCGACCCATGCCGGCATCACAATTTTTTGTTGATTTTTGACCAAAAACACAAACTAACAAAATTCTTAATAAATCTCTAACTTTTCCTCATTTACCCAGTCCGCACTGATAAAATGTCTGCAGTAGTATCTTATGTATCATTTGAAAGCATAAATTCACCGAAAATTTGTTCACCCCAAATCTGAAAAATCGACCCATGCCGGCATCACAGATTTTTTAAATTTTTGAACAAAAACACAAACTCACAAAATTCTTAATAAATCTCTAACTTTTGCTTGTATACCCAGTCCGCACTGATAAAATGTCTTCAGTAGTATCTTATGTATCATTTGAAAGCATAAATTTACTGAAAATTTGTTCACCCCAAATCTGAAAAATTTACCCATGCCGGCATCACAGATTGTTTAAATTTTTGAACAAAAACACAAACTCACAAAATTCTTAATAAATCTCAAACTTTTGCTAATTTACCCAGTCCGCACTGATAAAATGTCTGCAGTAGTATCTTCTGTATCATTTGAAAGCATAAATTTACCGAAAATTTGTTCACCCCAAATCTGAAAAATCGACCCATGCCGGCATCACAATTTTTTGTTGATTTTTGACCAAAAACACAAACTAACAAAATTCTTAATAAATCTCTAACTTTTCCTCATTTACCCAGTCCGCACTGATAAAATGTCTGCAGTAGTATCTTATGTATCATTTGAAAGCATAAATTCACTGAAAAATTTTTCACCCCAAATCTGAAAAATCGACCCATGCCGGCATCACAATTTTTTGGGGATTTTTGACCAAAAACACAAACTCACAAAATTCGTAATAAATCTCTAACTTTTGCTTATATACCCAGTCCGCACTAATAAAATGTCTTCAGTAGTATCTTATGTATCATTTGAAAGCATAAATTCACCGAAAATTTGTTCACCCCAAATCTGAAAAATTTACCCATGCAGGCATCACAGATTGTTTAAATTTTTGAACAAAAACACAAACTCACAAAATTCTTAATAAATCTCAAACTTTTGCTAATTTACCCAGTCCGCACTGATAAAATGTCTTCAGTAGTATCTTCTGTATCGTTTGAAAGCATAAATTCACCGAAAATTTGTTCACCCCAAATCTGAAAAATCGACCCATGCCGGCATCACAATTTTTGGGGGATTTTTGACCAAAAACACAAACTCACAAAATTCGTAAAAAATCTCTAACTTTTGCTTATATACCCAGTCCGCACTGATAAAATGTCTGCAGTAGTATCTTCTGTATCATTTGAAAGCATAAATTCACCGAAAATTTGTTCACCCCAAATCTGAAAAATCGACCCATGCCGGCATCACAATTTTTTGGGGATTTTTGACCAAAAACACAAACTCACAAAATTCGTAATAAATCTCTAACTTTTGCTTATATACCCAGTCCGCACTAATAAAATGTCTTCAGTAGTATCTTATGTATCATTTGAAAGCACAAATTCACCGAAAATTTGTTCACCCCAAATCTGAAAAATTTACCCATGCAGGCATCACAGATTTTTTAAATTTTTGAACAAAACCACAAACTCACAAAATTCTTAATAAATCTCAAACTTTTGCTAATTTACCCAGTCCGCACTGATAAAATGTCTTCAGTAGTATCTTCTGTATCATTTGAAAGCATAAATTCACCGAAAAATTTTTCACCCCAAATCTGAAAAATCGACCCATGCCGGCATCACAATTTTTTGGGGATTTTTGACCAAAAACACAAACTCACAAATATCGTAATAAATCTCTAACTTTTGCTTATATACCCAGTCCGCACTGATTAAATGTCTTCAGTAGTATCTTATGTATCATTTGAAAGCATAAATTCACCGAAAATTTGTTCACCCCAAATCTGAAAAATTTATCCATGCCGGCATCACAGATTGTTTAAATTTTTGAACGAAAACACAAACTCACAAAATTCTTAATAAATCTCAAACTTTTGCTAATTTACCCAGTCCGCACTGATAAAATGTCTTCAGTAGTATATTCTGTATCATTTGAAAGCATAAATTCACCGAAAATTTGTTCACCCCAAATCTGAAAAATCGACCCATGCCGGCATCACAATTTTTGGGGGATTTTTGACCAAAAACACAAACTCACAAAATTCGAAATAAATCTCTAACTTTTGCTTATATACCCAGTCCGTACTGATAAAATGTCTTCAGTAGTATCTTATGTATCATTTGAAAGCATAAATTCACCGAAAATTTGTTCACCCCAAATCTGAAAAATTGACCCATGCCGGCATCACAGATTTTTTAAATTTTTGACCAAAAACACAAACTCACAAAATTCTTAATAAATCTCAAACTTTTGCTAATTTACCCAGTCCGCACTGATAAAATGTCTGCAGTAGTATCTTCTGTATCATTTGAAAGCATAAATTCACCGAAAATTTGTTCACCCCAAATCTGAAAAATCGACCCATGCCGGCATCACAATTTTTTGGGGATTTTTGACCAAAAACACAAACTAACAAAATTCTTAATAAATCTCTAACTTTTGCTTATATACGCAGTCCGCACTGATAAAATGTCTTCAGTAGTATCTTCTGTATCATTTGAAAGCATAAATTCACTGAAAAATTTTTCACCCCAAATCTGAAAAATCGACCCATGCCGGCATCACAATTTTTTGGGGATTTTTGACCAAAAACACAAACTCACAAAATTCGTAATAAATCTCTAACTTTTGCTTATATACGCAGTCCGCACTGATAAAATGTCTTCAGTAGTATCTTATGTATCATTTGAAAGCATAAATTCACCGAAAATTTGTTCACCCCAAATCTGAAAAATTTACCCATGCCGGCATCACAGATTTTTTAAATTTTTGAACAAAAACACAAACTCACAAAATTCTTAATAAATCTCTAACTTTTGCTTGTATACCCAGTCCGCACTGATAAAATGTCTTCAGTAGTATCTTATGTATCATTTGAAAGCATAAATTTACTGAAAATTTGTTCACCCCAAATCTGAAAAATTTACCCATGCCGGCATCACAGATTGTTTAAATTTTTGAACAAAAACACAAACTCACAAAATTCTTAATAAATCTCAAACTTTTGCTAATTTACCCAGTCCGCACTGATAAAATGTCTGCAGTAGTATCTTCTGTATCATTTGAAAGCATAAATTCACCGAAAATTTGTTCACCCCAAATCTGAAAAATCGACCCATGCCGGCATCACAATTTTTTGTTGATTTTTGACCAAAAACACAAACTAACAAAATTCTTAATAAATCTCTAACTTTTCCTCATTTACCCAGTCCGCACTGATAAAATGTCTGCAGTAGTATCTTATGTATCATTTGAAAGCATAAATTCACTGAAAAATTTTTCACCCCAAATCTGAAAAATCGACCCATGCCGGCATCACAATTTTTTGGGGATTTTTGACCAAAAACACAAACTCACAAAATTCGTAATAAATCTCTAACTTTTGCTTATATACCCAGTCCGCACTAATAAAATGTCTTCAGTAGTATCTTATGTATCATTTGAAAGCATAAATTCACCGAAAATTTGTTCACCCCAAATCTGAAAAATTTACCCATGCAGGCATCACAGATTGTTTAAATTTTTGAACAAAAACACAAACTCACAAAATTCTTAATAAATCTCAAACTTTTGCTAATTTACCCAGTCCGCACTGATAAAATGTCTTCAGTAGTATCTTCTGTATCGTTTGAAAGCATAAATTCACCGAAAATTTGTTCACCCCAAATCTGAAAAATCGACCCATGCCGGCATCACAATTTTTGGGGGATTTTTGACCAAAAACACAAACTCACAAAATTCGTAAAAAATCTCTAACTTTTGCTTATATACCCAGTCCGCACTGATAAAATGTCTGCAGTAGTATCTTCTGTATCATTTGAAAGCATAAATTCACCGAAAATTTGTTCACCCCAAATCTGAAAAATCGACCCATGCCGGCATCACAATTTTTTGGGGATTTTTGACCAAAAACACAAACTCACAAAATTCGTAATAAATCTCTAACTTTTGCTTATATACCCAGTCCGCACTAATAAAATGTCTTCAGTAGTATCTTATGTATCATTTGAAAGCACAAATTCACCGAAAATTTGTTCACCCCAAATCTGAAAAATTTACCCATGCAGGCATCACAGATTTTTTAAATTTTTGAACAAAACCACAAACTCACAAAATTCTTAATAAATCTCAAACTTTTGCTAATTTACCCAGTCCGCACTGATAAAATGTCTTCAGTAGTATCTTCTGTATCATTTGAAAGCATAAATTCACCGAAAATTTGTTCACCCCAAATCTGAAAAATCGACCCATGCCGGCATCACAATTTTTGGGGGATTTTTGACCAAAAACACATACTCACAAAATTCGTAATAAATCTCTAACTTTTGCTTATATACCCAGTCCGCACTGATAAAATGTCTTCAGTAGTATCTTATGTATCATTTGAAAGCATAAATTCACCGAAAATTTGTTCACCCCAAATCTGAAAAATTGACCCATGCCGGCATCACAGATTTTTTAAATTTTTGACCAAAAACACAAACTCACAAAATTCTTAATAAATCTCAAACTTTTGCTAATTTACCCAGTCCGCACTGATAAAATGTCTGCAGTAGTATCTTCTGTATCATTTGAAAGCATAAATTCACCGAAAATTTGTTCACCCCAAATCTGAAAAATCGACCCATGCCGGCATCACAATTTTTTGGGGATTTTTGACCAAAAACACAAACTAACAAAATTCTTAATAAATCTCTAACTTTTGCTTATATACGCAGTCCGCACTGATAAAATGTCTTCAGTAGTATCTTCTGTATCATTTGAAAGCATAAATTCACTGAAAAATTTTTCACCCCAAATCTGAAAAATCGACCCATGCCGGCATCACAATTTTTTGGGGATTTTTGACCAAAAACACAAACTCACAAAATTCGTAATAAATCTCTAACTTTTGCTTATATACGCAGTCCGCACTGATAAAATGTCTTCAGTAGTATCTTATGTATCATTTGAAAGCATAAATTCACCGAAAATTTGTTCACCCCAAATCTGAAAAATTTACCCATGCCGGCATCACAGATTTTTTAAATTTTTGAACAAAAACACAAACTCACAAAATTCTTAATAAATCTCTAACTTTTGCTTGTATACCCAGTCCGCACTGATAAAATGTCTTCAGTAGTATCTTATGTATCATTTGAAAGCATAAATTCACTGAAAATTTGTTCACCCCAAATCTGAAAAATTTACCCATGCCGGCATCACAGATTGTTTAAATTTTTGAACAAAAACACAAACTCACAAAATTCTTAATAAATCTCAAACTTTTGCTAATTTACCCAGTCCGCACTGATAAAATGTCTTCAGTAGTATCTTCTGTATCGTTTGAAAGCATAAATTCACCGAAAATTTGTTCACCCCAAATCTGAAAAATCGACCCATGCCGGCATCACAATTTTGGGGGGATTTTTGACCAAAAACACAAACTCACAAAATTCGTAAAAAATCTCTAACTTTTGCTTATATACCCAGTCCGCACTGATAAAATGTCTGCAGTAGTATCTTCTGTATCATTTGAAAGCATAAATTCACCGAAAATTTGTTCACCCCAAATCTGAAAAATCGACCCATGCCGGCATCACAATTTTTTGGGGATTTTTGACCAAAAACACAAACTCACAAAATTCGTAATAAATCTCTAACTTTTGCTTATATACCCAGTCCGCACTAATAAAATGTCTTCAGTAGTATCTTATGTATCATTTGAAAGCATAAATTCACCGAAAATTTGTTCACCCCAAATCTGAAAAATTTACCCATGCAGGCATCACAGATTTTTTAAATTTTTGAACAAAAACACAAACTCACAAAATTCTTAATAAATCTCAAACTTTTGCTAATTTACCCAGTCCGCACTGATAAAATGTCTTCAGTAGTATCTTCTGTATCATTTGAAAGCATAAATTCACCGAAAATTTGTTCACCCCAAATCTGAAAAATCGACCCATGCCGGCATCACAATTTTTGGGGGATTTTTGACCAAAAACACAAACTCACAAAATTCGTAATAAATCTCTAACTTTTGCTTATATACCCAGTCCGCACTGATAAAATGTCTTCAGTAGTATCTTATGTATCATTTGAAAGCATAAATTCACCGAAAATTTATTCACCCCAAATCTGAAAAATTTACCCATGCCGGCATCACAGATTTTTAAAATTTTTGACCAAAAACACAAACTCACAAAATTCTTAATAAATCTCAAACTTTTGCTAATTTACCCACTCCGCACTGATAAAATGTCTGCAGTAGTATCTTCTGTATCATTTGAAAGCATAAATTCACCGAAAATTTGTTCACCCCAAATCTGAAAAATCGACCCATGCCGGCATCACAATTTTTTGGGGATTTTTGACCAAAAACACAAAGTCACTAAATTCTTAATAAATCTCAAACTTTTGCTAATTTACCCAGTCCCATCAGATAAAATGTCTGCAGTAGTATCTTCTGTATCATTTGAAAGCATAAATTCACCAAAAATTTGTTCACCCCAAATCTGAAAAATTGACCCATGCCGGCATCACAGATTTTTTAAATTTTTGACCAAAAACACAAACTCACAAAATTCGTAATAAATCTCAAACTTTTGCTAATTTACCCAGTCCGCACTGATAAAATGTCTGCAGTAGTATCTTCTGTATCATTTGAAAGCATAAATTCACCGAAAATTTGTTCACCCCAAATCTGAAAAATCGACCCATGCCGGCATCACAATTTTTTGGGGATTTTTGACCAAAAACACAAACTAACAAAATTCTTAATAAACCTCTAACTTTTGCTTATATACCCAGTCCGCACTGATAAAATGTCTTCAGTAGTATCTTCTGTATCATTTGAAAGCATAAATTCACCGAAAATTTTTTCACCCCAAATCTGAAAAATCGACCCATGCCGGCATCACAATTTTTTGGGGATTTTTGACCAAAAACACAAACTCACAAAATTCGTAATAAATCTCTAACTTTTGCTTAAATACCCAGTCCGCACTGATTAAATGTCTTCAGTAGTATCTTATGTATCATTTGAAAGCATAAATTCACCGAAAATTTGTTCACCCCAAATCTGAAAAATTTACCCATGCCGGCATCACAGATTTTTTAAATTTTTGAACGAAAACACAAACTCACAAAATTCTTAATAAATCTCAAACTTTTGCTAATTTACCCAGTCCGCACTGATAAAATGTCTTCAGTAGTATCTTCTGTATCATTTGAAAGCATAAATTCACCGAAAATTTGTTCACCCCAAATCTGAAAAATCGACCCATGCCGGCATCACAATTTTTGGGGGATTTTTGACCAAAAACACAAACTCACAAAATTCGAAATAAATCTCTAACTTTTGCTTATATACCCAGTCCGCACTGATAAAATGTCTGCAGTAGTATCTTCTGTATCATTTGAAAGCATAAATTCACCGAAAATTTGTTCACCCCAAATCTGAAAAATCGACCCATGCCGGCATCACAATTTTTTGGGGATTTTTGACCAAAAACACAAAGTCACTAAATTCTTTTATTAAAATAAATCTCAAACTTTTGCTAATTTACCCAGTCCGCACAGATAAAATGTCTGCAGTAGTATCTTCTGTATCATTTGAAAGCATAAATTCACCGAAAATTTGTTCACCACAAATCTGAAAAATTTACCCATGCCGGCATCACAGATTTTTTAAATTTTTGACCAAAAACACAAACTCACAAAATTCTTAATAAATCTCAAACTTTTGCTAATTTACCCAGTCCGCACTGATAAAATGTCTGCAGTAGTATCTTCTGTATCATTTGAAAGCATAAATTCACCGAAAATTTGTTCACCCCGAATCTGAAAATCGACCCATGCCGGCATCACAATTTTTTGGGGATTTTTGACCAAAAACACAAACTAACAAAATTCTTAATAAATCTCTAACTTTTGCTTATATACCCAGTCCGCACTGATAAAATGTCTTCAGTAGTATCTTCTGTATCATTTGAAAGCATAAATTCACCGAAAATTTTTTCACCCCAAATCTGAAAAATCGACCCATGCCGGCATCACAATTTTTGGGGGATTTTTGACCAAAAACACAAACTCACAAAATTCGTAATAAATCTCTAACTTTTGCTTATATACGCAGTCCGCACTGATAAAATGTCTTCAGTAGTATCTTATGTATCATTTGAAAGCATAAATTCACCGAAAATTTGTTCACCCCAAATCTGAAAAATTTACCCATGCCGGCATCACAGATTTTTTAAATTTTTGAACAAAAACACAAACTCACAAAATTCTTAATAAATCTCTAACTTTTGCTTGTATACCCAGTCCGCACTGATAAAATGTCTTCAGTAGTATCTTATGTATCATTTGAAAGCATAAATTCACTGAAAATTTGTTCACCCCAAATCTGAAAAATTTACCCATGCCGGCATCACAGATTGTTTAAATTTTTGAACAAAAACACAAACTCACAAAATTCTTAATAAATCTCAAACTTTTGCTAATTTACCCAGTCCGCACTGATAAAATGTCTTCAGTAGTATCTTCTGTATCGTTTGAAAGCATAAATTCACCGAAAATTTGTTCACCCCAATTCTGAAAAATCGACCCATGCCGGCATCACAATTTTTTGGGGATTTTTGACCAAAAACACAAACTAACAAAATTCGTAATAAATCTCTAACTTTTGCTTATATACGCAGTCCGCACTGATAAAATGTCTTCAGTAGTATCTTATGTATCATTTGAAAGCATAAATTCACCGAAAATTTGTTCACCCCAAATCTGAAAAATTTACCCATGCCGGCATCACAGATTGTTTAAATTTTTGAACAAAAACACAAACTCACAAAATTCTTAATAAATCTCAAACTTTTGCTTATATACCCAGTCCGCACTGATAAAATGTCTGCAGTAGTATCTTCTGTTATCATTTGAAAGCATAAATTCACCGAAAATTTGTTCACCCCAAATCTGAAAAATCGACCCATGCCGGCATCACAATTTTTTGGGGATTTTTGACCAAAAACACAAACTCACAAAATTCGTAAAAAATCTCTAACTTTTGCTTATATACCCAGTCCGCACTAATAAAATGTCTTCAGTAGTATCTTATGTATCATTTGAAAGCATAAATTCACCGAAAATTTGTTCACCCCAAATCTGAAAAATTTACCCATGCAGGCAGCACAGATTTTTTAAATTTTTGAACAAAAACACAAACTCACAAAATTCTTAATAAACCTCAAACTTTTGCTAATTTACCCAGTCCGCACTGATAAAATGTCTTCAGTAGTATCTTCTGTATCATTTGAAAGCATAAATTCACCGAAAATTTGTTCACCCCAAATCTGAAAAATCGACCCATGCCGGCATCACAATTTTTGGGGGATTTTTGACCAAAAACACAAACTCACAAAATGCGTAATAAATCTCTAACTTTTGCTTATATACCCAGTCCGCACTGATAAAATGTCTTCAGTAGTATCTTATGTATCATTTGAAAGCATAAATTCACCGAAAATTTGTTCACCCCAAATCTGAAAAATTTACCCATGCCGGCATCACAGATTTTTAAAATTTTTGACCAAAAACACAAACTCACAAAATTCTTAATAAATCTCAAACTTTTGCTAATTTACCCACTCCGCACTGATAAAATGTCTGCAGTAGTATCTTCTGTATCATTTGAAAGCATAAATTCACCGAAAATTTGTTCACCCCAAATCTGAAAAATCGACCCATGCCGGCATCACAATTTTTGGGGGATTTTTGACCAAAAACACAAAGTCACTAAATTCTTAATAAATCTCAAACTTTTGCTAATTTACCCAGTCCCATCAGATAAAATGTCTGCAGTAGTATCTTCTGTATCATTTGAAAGCATAAATTCACCAAAAATTTGTTCACCCCAAATCTGAAAAATTGACCCATGCCGGCATCACAGATTTTTTAAATTTTTGACCAAAAACACAAACTCACAAAATTCTTAATAAATCTCAAACTTTTGCTAATTTACCCAGTCCGCACTGATAAAATGTCTTCAGTAGTATCTTCTGTATCATTTGAAAGCATAAATTCACCGAAAATTTGTTCACCCCAAATCTGAAAAATCGACCCATGCCGGCATCACAATTTTTTGGGGATTTTTGACCAAAAACACAAACTAACAAAATTCTTAATAAACCTCTAACTTTTGCTTATATACCCAGTCCGCACTGATAAAATGTCTTCAGTAGTATCTTCTGTATCATTTGAAAGCATAAATTCACTGAAAAATTTTTCACCCCAAATCTGAAAAATCGACCCATGCCGGCATCACAATTTTTTGGGGATTTTTGACCAAAAACACAAACTCACAAAATTCGTAATAAATCTCTAACTTTTGCTTATATACGCAGTCCGCACTGATAAAATGTCTTCAGTAGTATCTTATGTATCATTTGAAAGCATAAATTCACCGAAAATTTGTTCACCCCAAATCTGAAAAATTTACCCATGCCGGCATCACAGATTTTTTAAATTTTTGAACAAAAACACAAACTCACAAAATTCTTAATAAATCTCTAACTTTTGCTTGTATACCCAGTCCGCACTGATAAAATGTCTTCAGTAGTATCTTATGTATCGTTTGAAAGCATAAATTTACTGAAAATTTGTTCACCCCAAATCTGAAAAATTTACCCATGCCGGCATCACAGATTGTTTAAATTTTTGAACAAAAACACAAACTCACAAAATTCTTAATAAATCTCAAACTTTTGCTAATTTACCCAGTCCGCACTGATAAAATGTCTGCAGTAGTATCTTCTGTATCATTTGAAAGCATAAATTCACCGAAAATTTGTTCACCCCAAATCTGAAAAATCGACCCATGCCGGCATCACAATTTTTTGGGGATTTTTGACCAAAAACACAAACTAACAAAATTCTTAATAAATCTCTAACTTTTCCTCATTTACCCAGTCCGCACTGATAAAATGTCTGCAGTAGTATCTTATGTATCATTTGAAAGCATAAATTCACTGAAAATTTTTTCACCCCAAATCTGAAAAATCGACCCATGCCGGCATCACAATTTTTTGGGGATTTTTGACCAAAAACACAAACTCACAAAATTCGTAATAAATCTCTAACTTTTGCTTATATACCCAGTCCGCACTAATAAAATGTCTTCAGTAGTATCTTATGTATCATTTGAAAGCATAAATTCACCGAAAATTTGTTCACCCCAAATCTGAAAAATTTACCCATGCAGGCATCACAGATTGTTTAAATTTTTGAACAAAAACACAAACTCACAAAATTCTTAATAAATCTCAAACTTTTGCTAATTTACCCAGTCCGCACTGATAAAATGTCTTCAGTAGTATCTTCTGTATCGTTTGAAAGCATAAATTCACCGAAAATTTGTTCACCCCAAATCTGAAAAATCGACCCATGCCGGCATCACAATTTTTGGGGGATTTTTGACCAAAAACACAAACTCACAAAATTCGTAAAAAATCTCTAACTTTTGCTTATATACCCAGTCCGCACTGATAAAATGTCTGCAGTAGTATCTTCTGTATCATTTGAAAGCATAAATTCACCGAAAATTTGTTCACCCCAAATCTGAAAAATCGACCCATGCCGGCATCACAATTTTTTGGGGATTTTTGACCAAAAACACAAACTCACAAAATTCGTAATAAATCTCTAACTTTTGCTTATATACCCAGTCCGCACTAATAAAATGTCTTCAGTAGTATCTTATGTATCATTTGAAAGCATAAATTCACCGAAAATTTGTTCACCCCAAATCTGAAAAATTTACCCATGCAGGCATCACAGATTTTTTAAATTTTTGAACAAAAACACAAACTCACAAAATTCTTAATAAATCTCAAACTTTTGCTAATTTACCCAGTCCGCACTGATAAAATGTCTTCAGTAGTATCTTCTGTATCATTTGAAAGCATAAATTCACCGAAAATTTGTTCACCCCAAATCTGAAAAATCGACCCATGCCGGCATCACAATTTTTGGGGGATTTTTGACCAAAAACACAAACTCACAAAATTCGTAATAAATCTCTAACTTTTGCTTTTATACCCAGTCCGCACTGATAAAATGTCTTCAGTAGTATCTTATGTATCATTTGAAAGCATAAATTCACCGAAAATTTGTTCACCCCAAATCTGAAAAATTGACCCATGCCGGCATCACAGATTTTTTAAATTTTTGACCAAAAACACAAACTCACAAAATTCTTAATAAATCTCAAACTTTTGCTAATTTACCCAGTCCGCACTGATAAAATGTCTGCAGTAGTATCTTCTGTATCATTTGAAAGCATAAATTCACCGAAAATTTGTTCACCCCAAATCTGAAAAATCGACCCATGCCGGCATCACAATTTTTTGGGGATTTTTGACCAAAAACACAAACTAACAAAATTCTTAATAAATCTCTAACTTTTGCTTATATACGCAGTCCGCACTGATAAAATGTCTTCAGTAGTATCTTCTGTATCATTTGAAAGCATAAATTCACTGAAAAATTTTTCACCCCAAATCTGAAAAATCGACCCATGCCGGCATCACAATTTTTTGGGGATTTTTGACCAAAAACACAAACTCACAAAATTCGTAATAAATCTCTAACTTTTGCTTATATACGCAGTCCGCACTGATAAAATGTCTTCAGTAGTATCTTATGTATCATTTGAAAGCATAAATTCACCGAAAATTTGTTCACCCCAAATCTGAAAAATTTACCCATGCCGGCATCACAGATTTTTTAAATTTTTGAACAAAAACACAAACTCACAAAATTCTTAATAAATCTCTAACTTTTGCTTGTATACCCAGTCCGCACTGATAAAATGTCTTCAGTAGTATCTTATGTATCATTTGAAAGCATAAATTCACTGAAAATTTGTTCACCCCAAATCTGAAAAATTTACCCATGCCGGCATCACAGATTGTTTAAATTTTTGAACAAAAACACAAACTCACAAAATTCTTAATAAATCTCAAACTTTTGCTAATTTACCCAGTCCGCACTGATAAAATGTCTTCAGTAGTATCTTCTGTATCGTTTGAAAGCATAAATTCACCGAAAATTTGTTCACCCCAAATCTGAAAAATCGACCCATGCCGGCATCACAATTTTTTGGGGATTTTTGACCAAAAACACAAACTCACAAAGTTCGTAATAAATCTCTAACTTTTGCTTATATACCCAGTCCGCACTAATAAAATGTCTTCAGTAGTATCTTATGTATCATTTGAAAGCATAAATTCACCGAAAATTTGTTCACCCCAAATCTGAAAAATTTACCCATGCAGGCATCACAGATTTTTTAAATTTTTGAACAAAAACACAAACTCACAAAATTCTTAATAAATCTCAAACTTTTGCTAATTTACCCAGTCCGCACTGATAAAATGTCTTCAGTAGTATCTTCTGTATCATTTGAAAGCATAAATTCACCGAAAATTTGTTCACCCCAAATCTGAAAAATCGACCCATGCCGGCATCACAATTTTTGGGGGATTTTTGACCAAAAACACAAACTCACAAAATTCGTAATAAATCTCTAACTTTTGCTTATATACCCAGTCCGCACTGATAAAATGTCTTCAGTAGTATCTTATGTATCATTTGAAAGCATAAATTCACCGAAAATTTGTTCACCCCAAATCTGAAAAATTGACCCATGCCGGCATCACAGATTTTTTAAATTTTTGACCAAAAACACAAACTCACAAAATTCTTAATAAATCTCAAACTTTTGCTAATTTACCCAGTCCGCACTGATAAAATGTCTGCAGTAGTATCTTCTGTATCATTTGAAAGCATAAATTCACCGAAAATTTGTTCACCCCAAATCTGAAAAATCGACCCATGCCGGCATCACAATTTTTGGGGGATTTTTGACCAAAAACACAAACTAACAAAATTCTTAATAAATCTCTAACTTTTGCTTATATACGCAGTCCGCACTGATAAAATGTCTTCAGTAGTATCTTCTGTATCATTTGAAAGCATAAATTCACTGAAAAATTTTTCACCCCAAATCTGAAAAATCGACCCATGCCGGCATCACAATTTTTTGGGGATTTTTGACCAAAAACACAAACTCACAAAATTCGTAATAAATCTCTAACTTTTGCTTATATACGCAGTCCGCACTGATAAAATGTCTTCAGTAGTATCTTATGTATCATTTGAAAGCATAAATTCACCGAAAATTTGTTCACCCCAAATCTGAAAAATTTACCCATGCCGGCATCACAGATTTTTTAAATTTTTGAACAAAAACACAAACTCACAAAATTCTTAATAAATCTCTAACTTTTGCTTGTATACCCAGTCCGCACTGATAAAATGTCTTCAGTAGTATCTTATGTATCATTTGAAAGCATAAATTCACTGAAAATTTGTTCACCCCAAATCTGAAAAATTTACCCATGCCGGCATCACAGATTGTTTAAATTTTTGAACAAAAACACAAACTCACAAAATTCTTAATAAATCTCAAACTTTTGCTAATTTACCCAGTCCGCACTGATAAAATGTCTTCAGTAGTATCTTCTGTATCGTTTGAAAGCATAAATTCACCGAAAATTTGTTCACCCCAAATCTGAAAAATCGACCCATGCCGGCATCACAATTTTGGGGGGATTTTTGACCAAAAACACAAACTCACAAAATTCGTAAAAAATCTCTAACTTTTGCTTATATACCCAGTCCGCACTGATAAAATGTCTGCAGTAGTATCTTCTGTATCATTTGAAAGCATAAATTCACCGAAAATTTGTTCACCCCAAATCTGAAAAATCGACCCATGCCGGCATCACAATTTTTTGGGGATTTTTGACCAAAAACACAAACTCACAAAATTCGTAATAAATCTCTAACTTTTGCTTATATACCCAGTCCGCACTAATAAAATGTCTTCAGTAGTATCTTATGTATCATTTGAAAGCATAAATTCACCGAAAATTTGTTCACCCCAAATCTGAAAAATTTACCCATGCAGGCATCACAGATTTTTTAAATTTTTGAACAAAAACACAAACTCACAAAATTCTTAATAAATCTCAAACTTTTGCTAATTTACCCAGTCCGCACTGATAAAATGTCTTCAGTAGTATCTTCTGTATCATTTGAAAGCATAAATTCACCGAAAATTTGTTCACCCCAAATCTGAAAAATCGACCCATGCCGGCATCACAATTTTTGGGGGATTTTTGACCAAAAACACAAACTCACAAAATTCGTAATAAATCTCTAACTTTTGCTTATATACCCAGTCCGCACTGATAAAATGTCTTCAGTAGTATCTTATGTATCATTTGAAAGCATAAATTCACCGAAAATTTATTCACCCCAAATCTGAAAAATTTACCCATGCCGGCATCACAGATTTTTAAAATTTTTGACCAAAAACACAAACTCACAAAATTCTTAATAAATCTCAAACTTTTGCTAATTTACCCACTCCGCACTGATAAAATGTCTGCAGTAGTATCTTCTGTATCATTTGAAAGCATAAATTCACCGAAAATTTGTTCACCCCAAATCTGAAAAATCGACCCATGCCGGCATCACAATTTTTTGGGGATTTTTGACCAAAAACACAAAGTCACTAAATTCTTAATAAATCTCAAACTTTTGCTAATTTACCCAGTCCCATCAGATAAAATGTCTGCAGTAGTATCTTCTGTATCATTTGAAAGCATAAATTCACCAAAAATTTGTTCACCCCAAATCTGAAAAATTGACCCATGCCGGCATCACAGATTTTTTAAATTTTTGACCAAAAACACAAACTCACAAAATTCGTAATAAATCTCAAACTTTTGCTAATTTACCCAGTCCGCACTGATAAAATGTCTGCAGTAGTATCTTCTGTATCATTTGAAAGCATAAATTCACCGAAAATTTGTTCACCCCAAATCTGAAAAATCGACCCATGCCGGCATCACAATTTTTTGGGGATTTTTGACCAAAAACACAAACTAACAAAATTCTTAATAAACCTCTAACTTTTGCTTATATACCCAGTCCGCACTGATAAAATGTCTTCAGTAGTATCTTCTGTATCATTTGAAAGCATAAATTCACCGAAAATTTTTTCACCCCAAATCTGAAAAATCGACCCATGCCGGCATCACAATTTTTTGGGGATTTTTGACCAAAAACACAAACTCACAAAATTCGTAATAAATCTCTAACTTTTGCTTAAATACCCAGTCCGCACTGATTAAATGTCTTCAGTAGTATCTTATGTATCATTTGAAAGCATAAATTCACCGAAAATTTGTTCACCCCAAATCTGAAAAATTTACCCATGCCGGCATCACAGATTTTTTAAATTTTTGAACGAAAACACAAACTCACAAAATTCTTAATAAATCTCAAACTTTTGCTAATTTACCCAGTCCGCACTGATAAAATGTCTTCAGTAGTATCTTCTGTATCATTTGAAAGCATAAATTCACCGAAAATTTGTTCACCCCAAATCTGAAAAATCGACCCATGCCGGCATCACAATTTTTGGGGGATTTTTGACCAAAAACACAAACTCACAAAATTCGAAATAAATCTCTAACTTTTGCTTATATACCCAGTCCGCACTGATAAAATGTCTGCAGTAGTATCTTCTGTATCATTTGAAAGCATAAATTCACCGAAAATTTGTTCACCCCAAATCTGAAAAATCGACCCATGCCGGCATCACAATTTTTTGGGGATTTTTGACCAAAAACACAAAGTCACTAAATTCTTTTATTAAAATAAATCTCAAACTTTTGCTAATTTACCCAGTCCGCACAGATAAAATGTCTGCAGTAGTATCTTCTGTATCATTTGAAAGCATAAATTCACCGAAAATTTGTTCACCACAAATCTGAAAAATTTACCCATGCCGGCATCACAGATTTTTTAAATTTTTGACCAAAAACACAAACTCACAAAATTCTTAATAAATCTCAAACTTTTGCTAATTTACCCAGTCCGCACTGATAAAATGTCTGCAGTAGTATCTTCTGTATCATTTGAAAGCATAAATTCACCGAAAATTTGTTCACCCCGAATCTGAAAATCGACCCATGCCGGCATCACAATTTTTTGGGGATTTTTGACCAAAAACACAAACTAACAAAATTCTTAATAAATCTCTAACTTTTGCTTATATACCCAGTCCGCACTGATAAAATGTCTTCAGTAGTATCTTCTGTATCATTTGAAAGCATAAATTCACCGAAAATTTGTTCACCCCAAGTCTGAAAAATCGACCCATGCCGGCATCACAATTTTTGGGGGATTTTTGACCAAAAACACAAACTCACAAAATTCGTAATAAATCTCTAACTTTTGCTTATATACGCAGTCCGCACTGATAAAATGTCTTTAGTAGTATCTTATGTATCATTTGAAAGCATAAATTCACCGAAAATTTGTTCACCCCAAATCTGAAAAATTTACCCATGCCGGCATCACAGATTTTTTAAATTTTTGAACAAAAACACAAACTCACAAAATTCTTAATAAATCTCTAACTTTTGCTTGTATACCCAGTCCGCACTGATAAAATGTCTTCAGTAGTATCTTATGTATCATTTGAAAGCATAAATTCACTGAAAATTTGTTCACCCCAAATCTGAAAAATTTACCCATGCCGGCATCACAGATTTTTTAAATTTTTGAACAAAAACACAAACTCACAAAATTCTTAATAAATCTCTAACTTTTGCTTGTATACCCAGTCCGCACTGATAAAATGTCTTCAGTAGTATCTTATGTATCATTTGAAAGCATAAATTCACTGAAAATTTGTTCACCCCAAATCTGAAAAATTTACCCATGCCGGCATCACAGATTGTTTAAATTTTTGAACAAAAACACAAACTCACAAAATTCTTAATAAATCTCACACTTTTGCTAATTTACCCAGTCCGCACTGATAAAATGTCTTCAGTAGTATCTTCTGTATCGTTTGAAAGCATAAATTCACCGAAAATTTGTTCACCCCAAATCTGAAAAATTTACCCATGCCGGCATCACAGATTTTTTAAATTTTTGAACGAAAACACAAACTCACAAAATTCTTAATAAATCTCAAACTTTTGCTAATTTACCCAGTCCGCACTGATAAAATGTCTTCAGTAGTATCTTCTGTATCATTTGAAAGCATAAATTCACCGAAAATTTGTTCACCCCAAATCTGAAAAATCGACCCATGCCGGCATCACAATTTTTGGGGGATTTTTGAACAAAAACACAAACTCACAAAATTCTTAATAAATCTCAAACTTTTGCTAATTTACCCAGTCCGCACTGATTAAATGTCTTCAGTAGTATCTTCTGTATCATTTGAAAGCATAAATTCACCGAAAATTTGTTCACCCCAAATCTGAAAAATCGACCCATGCCGGCATCACAATTTTTGGGGGATTTTTGACCAAAAACACAAACTCACAAAATTCGTAATAAATCTCTAACTTTTGCTTATATACCCAGTCCGCACTGATAAAATGTCTTCAGTAGTATCTTATGTATCATTTGAAAGCATAAATTCACCGAAAATTTATTCACCCCAAATCTGAAAAATTTACCCATGCCGGCATCACAGATTTTTAAAATTTTTGACCAAAAACACAAACTCACAAAATTCTTAATAAATCTCAAACTTTTGCTAATTTACCCACTCCGCACTGATAAAATGTCTGCAGTAGTATCTTCTGTATCATTTGAAAGCATAAATTCACCGAAAATTTGTTCACCCCAAATCTGAAAAATCGACCCATGTCGGCATCACAATTTTTTGGGGATTTTTGACCAAAAACACAAAGTCACTAAATTCTTAATAAATCTCAAACTTTTGCTAATTTACCCAGTCCCATCAGATAAAATGTCTGCAGTAGTATCTTCTGTATCATTTGAAAGCATAAATTCACCAAAAATTTGTTCACCCCAAATCTGAAAAATTGACCCATGCCGGCATCACAGATTTTTTAAATTTTTGACCAAAAACACAAACTCACAAAATTCGTAATAAATCTCAAACTTTTGCTAATTTACCCAGTCCGCACTGATAAAATGTCTGCAGTAGTATCTTCTGTATCATTTGAAAGCATAAATTCACCGAAAATTTGTTCACCCCAAATCTGAAAAATCGACCCATGCCGGCATCACAATTTTTTGGGGATTTTTGACCAAAAACACAAACTAACAAAATTCTTAATAAACCTCTAACTTTTGCTTATATACCCAGTCCGCACTGATAAAATGTCTTCAGTAGTATCTTCTGTATCATTTGAAAGCATAAATTCACCGAAAATTTTTTCACCCCAAATCTGAAAAATCGACCCATGCCGGCATCACAATTTTTTGGGGATTTTTGACCAAAAACACAAACTCACAAAATTCGTAATAAATCTCTAACTTTTGCTTAAATACCCAGTCCGCACTGATTAAATGTCTTTAGTAGTATCTTATGTATCATTTGAAAGCATAAATTCACCGAAAATTTGTTCACCCCAAATCTGAAAAATTTACCCATGCCGGCATCACAGATTTTTTAAATTTTTGAACAAAAACACAAACTCACAAAATTCTTAATAAATCTCTAACTTTTGCTTGTATACCCAGTCCGCACTGATAAAATGTCTTCAGTAGTATCTTATGTATCATTTGAAAGCATAAATTCACTGAAAATTTGTTCACCCCAAATCTGAAAAATTTACCCATGCCGGCATCACAGATTGTTTAAATTTTTGAACAAAAACACAAACTCACAAAATTCTTAATAAATCTCAAACTTTTGCTAATTTACCCAGTCCGCACTGATAAAATGTCTTCAGTAGTATCTTCTGTATCGTTTGAAAGCATAAATTCACCGAAAATTTGTTCACCCCAATTCTGAAAAATCGACCCATGCCGGCATCACAATTTTTTGGGGATTTTTGACCAAAAACACAAACTAACAAAATTCGTAATAAATCTCTAACTTTTGCTTATATACGCAGTCCGCACTGATAAAATGTCTTCAGTAGTATCTTATGTATCATTTGAAAGCATAAATTCACCGAAAATTTGTTCACCCCAAATCTGAAAAATTTACCCATGCCGGCATCACAGATTGTTTAAATTTTTGAACAAAAACACAAACTCACAAAATTCTTAATAAATCTCAAACTTTTGCTAATTTACCCAGTCCGCACTGATAAAATGTCTGCAGTAGTATCTTCTGTATCATTTGAAAGCATAAATTCACCGAAAATTTGTTCACCCCAAATCTGAAAAATCGACCCATGCCGGCATCACAATTTTTTTGGGATTTTTGACCAAAAACACAAACTAACAAAATTCTTAATAAATCTCTAACTTTTGCTTATATACGCAGTCCGCACTGATAAAATGTCTTCAGTAGTATCTTCTGTATCATTTGAAAGCATAAATTCACTGAAAAATTTTTCACCCCAAATCTGAAAAATCGACCCATGCCGGCATCACAATTTTTTTGGGATTTTTGACCAAAAACACAAACTCACAAAATTCGTAATAAATCTCTAACTTTTGCTTATATACGCAGTCCGCACTGATAAAATGTCTTCAGTAGTATCTTATGTATCATTTGAAAGCATAAATTCACCGAAAATTTGTTCACCCCAAATCTGAAAAATTTACCCATGCCGGCATCACAGATTTTTTAAATTTTTGAACAAAAACACAAACTCACAAAATTCTTAATAAATCTCTAACTTTTGCTTGTATACCCAGTCCGCACTGATAAAATGTCTTCAGTAGTATCTTATGTATCATTTGAAAGCATAAATTCACTGAAAATTTGTTCACCCCAAATCTGAAAAATTTACCCATGCCGGCATCACAGATTGTTTAAATTTTTGAACAAAAACACAAACTCACAAAATTCTTAATAAATCTCAAACTTTTGCTAATTTACCCAGTCCGCACTGATAAAATGTCTTCAGTAGTATCTTATGTATCATTTGAAAGCATAAATTCACTGAAAATTTGTTCACCCCAAATCTGAAAAATTTACCCATGCCGGCATCACAGATTGTTTAAATTTTTGAACAAAAACACAAACTCACAAAATTCTTAATAAATCTCACACTTTTGCTAATTTACCCAGTCCGCACTGATAAAATGTCTTCAGTAGTATCTTCTGTATCGTTTGAAAGCATAAATTCACCGAAAATTTGTTCACCCCAAATCTGAAAAATTTACCCATGCCGGCATCACAGATTTTTTAAATTTTTGAACGAAAACACAAACTCACAAAATTCTTAATAAATCTCAAACTTTTGCTAATTTACCCAGTCCGCACTGATAAAATGTCTTCAGTAGTATCTTCTGTATCATTTGAAAGCATAAATTCACCGAAAATTTGTTCACCCCAAATCTGAAAAATCGACCCATGCCGGCATCACAATTTTTGGGGGATTTTTGAACAAAAACACAAACTCACAAAATTCTTAATAAATCTCAAACTTTTGCTAATTTACCCAGTCCGCACTGATTAAATGTCTTCAGTAGTATCTTCTGTATCATTTGAAAGCATAAATTCACCGAAAATTTGTTCACCCCAAATCTGAAAAATCGACCCATGCCGGCATCACAATTTTTGGGGGATTTTTGACCAAAAACACAAACTCACAAAATTCGTAATAAATCTCTAACTTTTGCTTATATACCCAGTCCGCACTGATAAAATGTCTTCAGTAGTATCTTATGTATCATTTGAAAGCATAAATTCACCGAAAATTTATTCACCCCAAATCTGAAAAATTTACCCATGCCGGCATCACAGATTTTTAAAATTTTTGACCAAAAACACAAACTCACAAAATTCTTAATAAATCTCAAACTTTTGCTAATTTACCCACTCCGCACTGATAAAATGTCTGCAGTAGTATCTTCTGTATCATTTGAAAGCATAAATTCACCGAAAATTTGTTCACCCCAAATCTGAAAAATCGACCCATGTCGGCATCACAATTTTTTGGGGATTTTTGACCAAAAACACAAAGTCACTAAATTCTTAATAAATCTCAAACTTTTGCTAATTTACCCAGTCCCATCAGATAAAATGTCTGCAGTAGTATCTTCTGTATCATTTGAAAGCATAAATTCACCAAAAATTTGTTCACCCCAAATCTGAAAAATTGACCCATGCCGGCATCACAGATTTTTTAAATTTTTGACCAAAAACACAAACTCACAAAATTCGTAATAAATCTCAAACTTTTGCTAATTTACCCAGTCCGCACTGATAAAATGTCTGCAGTAGTATCTTCTGTATCATTTGAAAGCATAAATTCACCGAAAATTTGTTCACCCCAAATCTGAAAAATCGACCCATGCCGGCATCACAATTTTTTGGGGATTTTTGACCAAAAACACAAACTAACAAAATTCTTAATAAACCTCTAACTTTTGCTTATATACCCAGTCCGCACTGATAAAATGTCTTCAGTAGTATCTTCTGTATCATTTGAAAGCATAAATTCACCGAAAATTTTTTCACCCCAAATCTGAAAAATCGACCCATGCCGGCATCACAATTTTTTGGGGATTTTTGACCAAAAACACAAACTCACAAAATTCGTAATAAATCTCTAACTTTTGCTTAAATACCCAGTCCGCACTGATTAAATGTCTTTAGTAGTATCTTATGTATCATTTGAAAGCATAAATTCACCGAAAATTTGTTCACCCCAAATCTGAAAAATTTACCCATGCCGGCATCACAGATTTTTTAAATTTTTGAACAAAAACACAAACTCACAAAATTCTTAATAAATCTCTAACTTTTGCTTGTATACCCAGTCCGCACTGATAAAATGTCTTCAGTAGTATCTTATGTATCATTTGAAAGCATAAATTCACTGAAAATTTGTTCACCCCAAATCTGAAAAATTTACCCATGCCGGCATCACAGATTGTTTAAATTTTTGAACAAAAACACAAACTCACAAAATTCTTAATAAATCTCAAACTTTTGCTAATTTACCCAGTCCGCACTGATAAAATGTCTTCAGTAGTATCTTCTGTATCGTTTGAAAGCATAAATTCACCGAAAATTTGTTCACCCCAATTCTGAAAAATCGACCCATGCCGGCATCACAATTTTTTGGGGATTTTTGACCAAAAACACAAACTAACAAAATTCGTAATAAATCTCTAACTTTTGCTTATATACGCAGTCCGCACTGATAAAATGTCTTCAGTAGTATCTTATGTATCATTTGAAAGCATAAATTCACCGAAAATTTGTTCACCCCAAATCTGAAAAATTTACCCATGCCGGCATCACAGATTGTTTAAATTTTTGAACAAAAACACAAACTCACAAAATTCTTAATAAATCTCAAACTTTTGCTAATTTACCCAGTCCGCACTGATAAAATGTCTGCAGTAGTATCTTCTGTATCATTTGAAAGCATAAATTCACCGAAAATTTGTTCACCCCAAATCTGAAAAATCGACCCATGCCGGCATCACAATTTTTTTGGGATTTTTGACCAAAAACACAAACTAACAAAATTCTTAATAAATCTCTAACTTTTGCTTATATACGCAGTCCGCACTGATAAAATGTCTTCAGTAGTATCTTCTGTATCATTTGAAAGCATAAATTCACTGAAAAATTTTTCACCCCAAATCTGAAAAATCGACCCATGCCGGCATCACAATTTTTTTGGGATTTTTGACCAAAAACACAAACTCACAAAATTCGTAATAAATCTCTAACTTTTGCTTATATACGCAGTCCGCACTGATAAAATGTCTTCAGTAGTATCTTATGTATCATTTGAAAGCATAAATTCACCGAAAATTTGTTCACCCCAAATCTGAAAAATTTACCCATGCCGGCATCACAGATTTTTTAAATTTTTGAACAAAAACACAAACTCACAAAATTCTTAATAAATCTCTAACTTTTGCTTGTATACCCAGTCCGCACTGATAAAATGTCTTCAGTAGTATCTTATGTATCATTTGAAAGCATAAATTCACTGAAAATTTGTTCACCCCAAATCTGAAAAATTTACCCATGCCGGCATCACAGATTGTTTAAATTTTTGAACAAAAACACAAACTCACAAAATTCTTAATAAATCTCAAACTTTTGCTAATTTACCCAGTCCGCACTGATAAAATGTCTTCAGTAGTATCTTCTGTATCGTTTGAAAGCATAAATTCACCGAAAATTTGTTCACCCCAAATCTGAAAAATCGACCCATGCCGGCATCACAATTTTTGGGGGAATTTTTGACCAAAAACACAAACTCACAAAATTCGTAACAAATCTCTAACTTTTGCTTATATACCCAGTCCGCACTGATAAAATGTCTTCAGTAGTATCTTCTGTATCATTTGAAAGCATAAATTCACCGAAAATTTTTTCACCCCAAATCTGAAAAATCGACCCATGCCGGCATCACAGATTTTTTAAATTTTTGAACAAAAACACAAACTCACAAAATTCTTAATAAATCTCTAACTTTTGCTTGTATACCCAGTCCGCACTGATAAAATGTCTTCAGTAGTATCTTATGTATCATTTGAAAGCATAAATTCACTGAAAATTTGTTCACCCCAAATCTGAAAAATTTACCCATGCCGGCATCACAGATTGTTTAAATTTTTGAACAAAAACACAAACTCACAAAATTCTTAATAAATCTCAAACTTTTGCTAATTTACCCAGTCCGCACTGATAAAATGTCTTCAGTAGTATCTTCTGTATCGTTTGAAAGCATAAATTCACCGAAAATTTTTTCACCCCAAATCTGAAAAATCGACCCATGCCGGCATCACAGATTTTTTAAATTTTTGAACAAAAACACAAACTCACAAAATTCTTAATAAATCTCTAACTTTTGCTTGTATACCCAGTCCGCACTGATAAAATGTCTTCAGTAGTATCTTATGTATCATTTGAAAGCATAAATTCACTGAAAATTTGTTCACCCCAAATCTGAAAAATTTACCCATGCCGGCATCACAGATTGTTTAAATTTTTGAACAAAAACACAAACTCACAAAATTCTTAATAAATCTCAAACTTTTGCTTATATACCCAGTCCGCACTGATAAAATGTCTGCAGTAGTATCTTCTGTATCATTTGAAAGCATAAATTCACCGAAAATTTGTTCACCCCAAATCTGAAAAATCGACCCATGCCGGCATCACAATTTTTTGGGGATTTTTGACCAAAAACACAAACTCACAAAATTCGTAAAAAATCTCTAACTTTTGCTTATATACCCAGTCCGCACTAATAAAATGTCTTCAGTAGTATCTTATGTATCATTTGAAAGCATAAATTCACCGAAAATTTGTTCACCCCAAATCTGAAAAATTTACCCATGCAGGCAGCACAGATTTTTTAAATTTTTGAACAAAAACACAAACTCACAAAATTCTTAATAAACCTCAAACTTTTGCTAATTTACCCAGTCCGCACTGATAAAATGTCTTCAGTAGTATCTTCTGTATCATTTGAAAGCATAAATTCACCGAAAATTTGTTCACCCCAAATCTGAAAAATCGACCCATGCCGGCATCACAATTTTTGGGGGATTTTTGACCAAAAACACAAACTCACAAAATTCGTAATAAATCTCTAACTTTTGCTTATATACCCAGTCCGCACTGATAAAATGTCTTCAGTAGTATCTTATGTATCATTTGAAAGCATAAATTCACCGAAAATTTGTTCACCCCAAATCTGAAAAATTTACCCATGCCGGCATCACAGATTTTTAAAATTTTTGACCAAAAACACAAACTCACAAAATTCTTAATAAATCTCAAACTTTTGCTAATTTACCCACTCCGCACTGATAAAATGTCTGCAGTAGTATCTTCTGTATCATTTGAAAGCATAAATTCACCGTAAATTTGTTCACCCCAAATCTGAAAAATCGACCCATGCCGGCATCACAATTTTTGGGGGATTTTTGACCAAAAACACAAAGTCACTAAATTCTTAATAAATCTCAAACTTTTGCTAATTTACCCAGTCCCATCAGATAAAATGTCTGCAGTAGTATCTTCTGTATCATTTGAAAGCATAAATTCACCAAAAATTTGTTCACCCCAAATCTGAAAAATTGACCCATGCCGGCATCACAGATTTTTTAAATTTTTGACCAAAAACACAAACTCACAAAATTCTTAATAAATCTCAAACTTTTGCTAATTTACCCAGTCCGCACTGATAAAATGTCTTCAGTAGTATCTTCTGTATCATTTGAAAGCATAAATTCACCGAAAATTTGTTCACCCCAAATCTGAAAAATCGACCCATGCCGGCATCACAATTTTTTGGGGATTTTTGACCAAAAACACAAACTAACAAAATTCTTAATAAACCTCTAACTTTTGCTTATATACCCAGTCCGCACTGATAAAATGTCTTCAGTAGTATCTTATGTATCATTTGAAAGCATAAATTCACCGAAAATTTGTTCACCCCAAATCTGAAAAATTTACCCATGCCGGCATCACAGATTTTTAAAATTTTTGACCAAAAACACAAACTCACAAAATTCTTAATAAATCTCAAACTTTTGCTAATTTACCCACTCCGCACTGATAAAATGTCTGCAGTAGTATCTTCTGTATCATTTGAAAGCATAAATTCACCGAAAATTTGTTCACCCCAAATCTGAAAATCGACCCATGCCGGCATCACAATTTTTTGGGGATTTTTGACCAAAAACACAAAGTCACTAAATTCTTAATAAATCTCAAACTTTTGCTAATTTACCCAGTCCCATCAGATAAAATGTCTGCAGTAGTATCTTCTGTATCATTTGAAAGCATAAATTCACCAAAAATTTGTTCACCCCAAATCTGAAAAATTGACCCATGCCGGCATCACAGATTTTTTAAATTTTTGACCAAAAACACAAACTCACAAAATTCGTAATAAATCTCAAACTTTTGCTAATTTACCCAGTCCGCACTGATAAAATGTCTGCAGTAGTATCTTCTGTATCATTTGAAAGCATAAATTCACCGAAAATTTGTTCACCCCAAATCTGAAAAATCGACCCATGCCGGCATCACAATTTTTTGGGGATTTTTGACCAAAAACACAAACTAACAAAATTCTTAATAAACCTCTAACTTTTGCTTATATACCCAGTCCGCACTGATAAAATGTCTTCAGTAGTATCTTCTGTATCATTTGAAAGCATAAATTCACCGAAAATTTTTTCACCCCAAATCTGAAAAATCGACCCATGCCGGCATCACAATTTTTTGGGGATTTTTGACCAAAAACACAAACTCACAAAATTCGTAATAAATCTCTAACTTTTGCTTATATACCCAGTCCGCACTGATTAAATGTCTTCAGTAGTATCTTATGTATCATTTGAAAGCATAAATTCACCGAAAATTTGTTCACCCCAAATCTGAAAAATTTACCCATGCCGGCATCACAGATTTTTTAAATTTTTGACCAAAAACACAAACTCACAAAATTCTTAATAAATCTCAAACTTTTGCTAATTTACCCAGTCCGCACTGATAAAATGTCTGCAGTAGTATCTTCTGTATCATTTGAAAGCATAAATTCACCGAAAATTTGTTCACCCCAAATTTGAAAAATCGACCCATGCCGGCATCACAATTTTTGGGGGATTTTTGACCAAAAACACAAACTAACAAAATTCTTAATAAATCTCTAACTTTTGCTTATATACCCAGTCCGCACTGATAAAATGTCTTCAGTAGTATCTTCTGTATCATTTGAAAGCATAAATTCACCGAAACATTTTTCACCCCAAATCTGAAAAATCGACCCATGCCGGCATCACAATTTTTGGGGGATTTTTGACCAAAAACACAAACTCACAAAATTCGTAATAAATCTCTAACTTTTGCTTATATACGCAGTCCGCACTGATAAAATGTCTTCAGTAGTATCTTATGTATCATTTGAAAGCATAAATTCACCGAAAATTTGTTCACCCCAAATCTGAAAAATTTACCCATGCCGGCATCACAGATTTTTTAAATTTTTGAACAAAAACACAAACTCACAAAATTCTTAATAAATCTCTAACTTTTGCTTGTATACCCAGTCCGCACTGATAAAATGTCTTCAGTAGTATCTTATGTATCATTTGAAAGCATAAATTCACTGAAAATTTGTTCACCCCAAATCTGAAAAATTTACCCATGCCGGCATCACAGATTGTTTAAATTTTTGAACAAAAACACAAACTCACAAAATTCTTAATAAATCTCAAACTTTTGCTAATTTACCCAGTCCGCACTGATAAAATGTCTTCAGTAGTATCTTCTGTATCGTTTGAAAGCATAAATTCACCGAAAATTTGTTCACCCCAAATCTGAAAAATTTACCCATGCCGGCATCACAGATTGTTTAAATTTTTGAACAAAAACACAAACTCACAAAATTCTTAATAAATCTCAAACTTTTGCTAATTTACCCAGTCCGCACTGATAAAATGTCTTCAGTAGTATCTTCTGTATCGTTTGAAAGCATAAATTCACCGAAAATTTGTTCACCCCAATTCTGAAAAATCGACCCATGCCGGCATCACAATTTTTGGGGGATTTTTGACCAAAAACACAAACTAACAAAATTCGTAATAAATCTCTAACTTTTGCTTATATACGCAGTCCGCACTGATAAAATGTCTTCTGTAGTATCTTATGTATCATTTGAAAGCATAAATTCACCGAAAATTTGTTCACCCCGTTTCTGAAAAATTTACCCATGCCGGCATCACAGATTGTTTAAATTTTTGAACAAAAACACAAACTCACAAAATTCTTAATAAATCTCAAACTTTTGCTTATATACCCAGTCCGCACTGATAAAATGTCTGCAGTAGTATCTTCTGTATCATTTGAAAGCATAAATTCACCGAAAATTTGTTCACCCCAAATCTGAAAAATCGACCCATGCCGGCATCACAATTTTTTGGGGATTTTTGACCAAAAACACAAACTCACAAAATTCGTAATAAATCTCTAACTTTTGCTTATATACCCAGTCCGCACTAATAAAATGTCTTCAGTAGTATCTTATGTATCATTTGAAAGCATAAATTCACCGAAAATTTGTTCACCCCAAATCTGAAAAATTTACCCATGCAGGCAGCACAGATTTTTTAAATTTTTGAACAAAAACACAAACTCACAAAATTCTTAATAAACCTCAAACTTTTGCTAATTTACCCAGTCCGCACTGATAAAATGTCTTCAGTAGTATCTTCTGTATCATTTGAAAGCATAAATTCACCGAAAATTTGTTCACCCCAAATCTGAAAAATCGACCCATGCCGGCATCACAATTTTTGGGGGATTTTTGACCAAAAACACAAACTCACAAAATTCGTAATAAATCTCTAACTTTTGCTTATATACCCAGTCCGCACTGATAAAATGTCTTCAGTAGTATCTTATGTATCATTTGAAAGCATAAATTCACCGAAAATTTGTTCACCCCAAATCTGAAAAATTTACCCATGCCGGCATCACAGATTTTTAAAATTTTTGACCAAAAACACAAACTCACAAAATTCTTAATAAATCTCAAACTTTTGCTAATTTACCCACTCCGCACTGATAAAATGTCTGCAGTAGTATCTTCTGTATCATTTGAAAGCATAAATTCACCGAAAATTTGTTCACCCCAAATCTGAAAATCGACCCATGCCGGCATCACAATTTTTTGGGGATTTTTGACCAAAAACACAAAGTCACTAAATTCTTAATAAATCTCAAACTTTTGCTAATTTACCCAGTCCCATCAGATAAAATGTCTGCAGTAGTATCTTCTGTATCATTTGAAAGCATAAATTCACCAAAAATTTGTTCACCCCAAATCTGAAAAATTGACCCATGCCGGCATCACAGATTTTTTAAATTTTTGACCAAAAACACAAACTCACAAAATTCGTAATAAATCTCAAACTTTTGCTAATTTACCCAGTCCGCACTGATAAAATGTCTGCAGTAGTATCTTCTGTATCATTTGAAAGCATAAATTCACCGAAAATTTGTTCACCCCAAATCTGAAAAATCGACCCATGCCGGCATCACAATTTTTTGGGGATTTTTGACCAAAAACACAAACTAACAAAATTCTTAATAAACCTCTAACTTTTGCTTATATACCCAGTCCGCACTGATAAAATGTCTTCAGTAGTATCTTCTGTATCATTTGAAAGCATAAATTCACCGAAAATTTTTTCACCCCAAATCTGAAAAATCGACCCATGCCGGCATCACAATTTTTTGGGGATTTTTGACCAAAAACACAAACTCACAAAATTCGTAATAAATCTCTAACTTTTGCTTATATACCCAGTCCGCACTGATTAAATGTCTTCAGTAGTATCTTATGTATCATTTGAAAGCATAAATTCACCGAAAATTTGTTCACCCCAAATCTGAAAAATTTACCCATGCCGGCATCACAGATTTTTTAAATTTTTGACCAAAAACACAAACTCACAAAATTCTTAATAAATCTCAAACTTTTGCTAATTTACCCAGTCCGCACTGATAAAATGTCTGCAGTAGTATCTTCTGTATCATTTGAAAGCATAAATTCACCGAAAATTTGTTCACCCCAAATCTGAAAAATCGACCCATGCCGGCATCACAATTTTTTGGGGATTTTTGACCAAAAACACAAACTAACAAAATTCTTAATAAATCTCTAACTTTTGCTTATATACCCAGTCCGCACTGATAAAATGTCTTCAGTAGTATCTTCTGTATCATTTGAAAGCATAAATTCACCGAAAAATTTTTCACCCCAAATCTGAAAAATCGACCCATGCCGGCATCACAATAATTTGGGGATTTTTGACCAAAAACACAAACTCACAAAATTCGTAATAAATCTCTAACTTTTGCTTATATACCCAGTCCGCACTGATTAAATGTCTTCAGTAGTATCTTATGTATCATTTGAAAGCATAAATTCACCGAAAAATTTTTCACCCCAAATCTGAAAAATCGACCCATGCCGGCATCACAATTATTTGGGGATTTTTGACCAAAAACACAAACTCACAAAATTCGAAATAAATCTCTAACTTTTGCTTATATACCCAGTCCGCACTGATAAAATGTCTTCAGTAGTGTCTTATGTATCATTTGAAAGCATAAATTCACCGGAAATTTGTTCACCCCAAATCTGAAAAATTTACCCATGCCGGCATCACAGATTTTTTAAATTTTTGACCAAAAACACAAACTCACAAAATTCTTAATAAATCTCTAACTTTTGCTAATTTACCCAGTCCGCACTGATAAAATGTCTGCAGTAGTATCTTCTGTATCATTTGAAAGCATAAATTCACCGAAAATTTGTTCAGCCCAAATCTGAAAAATCGACCCATGCCGGCATCACAATTTTTTGGGGATTTTTGACCAAAAACACAAACTAACAAAATTCGTAATAAATCTCTAACTTTTGCTTATATACCCAGTCCGCACTGATAAAATGTCTTCAGTAGTATCTTATGTATCATTTGAAAGCATAAATTCACCGAAAATTTGTTCACCCCCAATCTGAAAAATTTACCCATGCCGGCATCACAGATTTTTTAAATTTTTGACCAAAAACACAAACTCACAAAATTCTTAATAAATCTCAAACTTTTGCTAATTTACCCAGTCCGCACTGATAAAATGTCTGCAGTAGTATCTTCTGTATCGTTTGAAAGCATAAATTCACCGAAAATTTGTTCACCCCAAATTTGAAAAATCGACCCATGCCGGCATCACAATTTTTGGGGGATTTTTGACCAAAAACACAAACTAACAAAATTCTTAATAAATCTCTAACTTTTGCTTATATACCCAGTCCGCACTGATAAAATGTCTTCAGTAGTATCTTCTGTATCATTTGAAAGCATAAATTCACCGAAAAATTTTTCACCCCAAATCTGAAAAATCGACCCATGCCGGCATCACAATTTTTTGGGGATTTTTGACCAAAAACACAAACTCACAAAATTCGTAATAAATCTCTAACTTTTGCTTATATACCCAGTCCGCACTGATTAAATGTCTTCAGTAGTATCTTATGTATCATTTGAAAGCAAAATTCACCGAAAATTTGTTCACCCCAAATCTGAAAAATTTACCCATGCCGGCATCACAGATTTTTTAAATTTTTGACCAAAAACACAAACTCACAAAATTCTTAATAAATCTCAAACTTTTGCTAATTTACCCAGTCCGCACTGATAAAATGTCTGCAGTAGTATCTTCTGTATCATTTGAAAGCATAAATTCACCGAAAATTTGTTCACCCCAAATCTGAAAAATCGACCCATGCCGGCATCACAATTTTTTGGGGATTTTTGACCAAAAACACAAACTAACAAAATTCTTAATAAATCTCTAACTTTTGCTTATATACCCAGTCCGCACTGATAAAATGTCTTCAGTAGTATCTTATGTATCATTTGAAAGCATAAATTCACTGAAAATTTGTTCACCCCAAATCTGAAAAATTTACCCATGCCGGCATCACAGATTTTTTAAATTTTTGACCAAAAACACAAACTCACAAAATTCTTAATAAATCTCAAACTTTTGCTAATTTACCCAGTCCGCACTGATAAAATGGCTGCAGTAGTATCTTCTGTATCATTTGAAAGCATAAATTCACCGAAAATTTGTTAACCCCAAATCTGAAAAATCGACCCATGCCGGCATCACAATTTTTTGTTGATTTTTGACCAAAAACACAAACTAACAAAATTCTTAATAAATCTCTAACTTTTGCTCATTTACCCAGTCCGCACTGATAAAATGTCCTCAGTAGTATCTTATGTATCATTTGAAAGCATAAATTCACCGAAAAATTTTTCACCCCAAATCTGAACAATCGACCCATGCCGGCATCACAATTTTTTGGGGATTTTTGACCAAAAACACAAACACACAAAATTCTTAATAAATCTCTAAATTTTGCTTATATACCCAGTCCGCACTTAAAAAATGTCTTCAGTAGTATCTTCTGTATCATTTGAAAGCATAAATTCACCTAAAATTTGTTCACCCCAAATCTGAAAAATTGACCCATGCCGGCATCACAGATTTTTTTTGATTTTTGACCAAAAACACAAAGTCACTAAATTCTTAATAAATCTCAAACTTTTGCTAATTTACCCAGTCCGCACTGATAAAATGTCTTCAGTAGTATCTTCTGTGTCATTTGTAAGCATAAATTCACCGAAAATTTGTTCACCCCAAATCTGAAAAATCGACCCATGCCGGCATCACAATTTTTGGGGGATTTTTGACCAAAAACACAAACTAACAAAATTCGTAATAAATCTCTAACTTTTGCTTATATACCCAGTCCGCACTGATAAAATGTCTTCAGTAGTATCTTTTGTATCATTTGAAAGCATAAATTCACCGAAAAATTTTTCACCCCAAATCTGAAAAATCGACCCATGCCGGCATCACAATTTTTTGGGGATTTTTGACCAAAAACACAAACTCACAAAATTCGTAATAAATCTCTAACTTTTGCTTATATACCCAGTCCACACTGATTAAATGTCTTCAGTAGTATCTTATGTATCATTTGAAAGCATAAATTCACCGAAAATTTGTTCACCCCAAATCTGAAAAATTTACCCATGCCGGCATCACAGATTTTTTAAATTTTTGAACAAAAACACAAACTCACAAAATTCTTAATAAATCTCAAACTTTTGCTAATTTACCCAGTCCGCACTGATAAAATGTCTTCAGTAGTATCTTCTGTATCGTTTGAAAGCATAAATTCACCGAAAATTTGTTCACCCCAAATCTGAAAAATCGACCCATGCCGGCATCACAATTTTTGGGGGATTTTTGACCCAAAACACAAACTAACAAAATTCTTAATAAATCTCTAACTTTTGCTTATATACCCAGTCCGCACTGATAAAATGTCTTCAGTAGTATCTTTTGTATCATTTGAAAGCATAAATTCACCGAAAAATTTTTCACCCCAAATCTGAAAAATCGACCCATGCCGGCATCACAATTTTTGGGGGATTTTTGACCAAAAACACAAACTCACAAAATTCGTAATAAATCTCTAACTTTTGCTTATATACCCAGTCCGCACTGATTAAATGTCTTCAGTAGTATCTTATGTATCATTTGAAAGCATAAATTCACCGAAAATTTGTTCACCCCAAATCTGAAAAATTTACCCATGCCGGCATCACAGATTTTTTAAATTTTTGAACAAAAACACAAACTCACAAAATTCTTAATAAATCTCAAACTTTTGCTAATTTACCCAGTCCGCACTGATAAAATGTCTTCAGTAGTATCTTCTGTATCGTTTGAAAGCATAAATTCACCGAAAATTTGTTCACCCCAAATCTGAAAAATCGACCCATGCCGGCATCACAATTTTTGGGGGATTTTTGACCCAAAACACAAACTAACAAAATTCTTAATAAATCTCTAACTTTTGCTTATATACCCAGTCCGCACTGATAAAATGTCTTCAGTAGTATCTTTTGTATCATTTGAAAGCATAAATTCACCGAAAAATTTTTCACCCCAAATCTGAAAAATCGACCCATGCCGGCATCACAATTTTTTTGGGATTTTTGACCAAAAACACAAACTCACAAAATTCGTAATAAATCTCTAACTTTTGCTTATATACCCAGTCCGCACTGATAAAATGTCTTCAGTAGTATCTTCTGTATCATTTGAAAGCATAAATTTACCGAAAAATTTTTCACCCCAAATCTGAAAAATCGACCCATGCCGGCATCACAATTATTTGGGGATTTTTGACCAAAAACACAAACTCACAAAATTCGTAATAAATCTCTAACTTTTGCTTATATACCCAGTCCGCACTGATTAAATGTCTTCAGTAGTATCTTATGTATCATTTGAAAGCATAAATTCACTGAAAATTTGTTCACCCCAAATCTGAAAAATTTACCCATGCCGGCATCACAGATTTTTTAAATTTTTGAACAAAAACACAAACTCACAAAATTCTTAATAAATCTCAAACTTTTGCTAATTTACCCAGTCCGCACTGATAAAATGTCTTCAGTAGTATCTTCTGTATCGTTTGAAAGCATAAATTCACCGAAAATTTGTTCACCCCAAATCTGAAAAATCGACCCATGCCGGCATCACAATTTTGGGGGTATTTTTGACCAAAAACACAAACTAACAAAATTCTTAATAAATCTCTAACTTTTGCTTATATACCCAGTCCGCACTGATAAAATGTCTTCAGTAGTATCTTCTGTATCATTTGAAAGCATAAATTCACCGAAAAATTTTTCACCCCAAATCTGAAAAATCAACCCATGCCGGCATCACAATTTTTTTGGGATTTTTGACCAAAAACACAAACTCACAAAATTCGTAATAAATCTCTAACTTTTGCTTATATACCCAGTCCGCACTGATTAAATGTCTTCAGTAGTATCTTATGTATCATTTGAAAGCATAAATTCACCGAAAATTTGTTCACCCCAAATCTGAAAAATTTACCCATGCCGGCATCACAGATTTTTTAAATTTTTGACCAAAAACACAAACTCACAAAATTCTTAATAAATCTCAAACTTTTGCTAATTTACCCAGTCCGCACTGATAAAATGTCTGCAGTAGTATCTTCTGTATCATTTGAAAGCATAAATTCACCGAAAATTTGTTCACCCCAAATCTGAAAAATCGACCCATGCCGGCATCACAATTTTTTGGGGATTTTTGACCAAAAACACAAACTAACAAAATTCTTAATAAATCTCTAACTTTTGCTTATATACCCAGTCCGCACTGATAAAATGTCTTCAGTAGTATCTTCTGTATCATTTGAAAGCATAAATTCACCGAAAAATTTTTCACCCCAAATCTGAAAAATCGACCCATGCCGGCATCACAATTTTTTGGGGATTTTTGACCAAAAACACAAACTCACAAAATTCGTAATAAATCTCTAACTTTTGCTTATATACCCAGTCCGCACTGATTAAATGTCTTCAGTAGTATCTTATGTATCATTTGAAAGCATAAATTCACTGAAAATTTGTTCACCCCAAATCTGAAAAATTTACCCATGCCGGCATCACAGATTTTTTAAATTTTTGAACAAAAACACAAACTCACAAAATTCTTAATAAATCTCAAACTTTTGCTAATTTACCCAGTCCGCACTGATAAAATGTCTTCAGTAGTATCTTCTGTATCGTTTGAAAGCATAAATTCACCGAAAATTTGTTCACCCCAAATCTGAAAAATCGACCCATGCCGGCATCACAATTTTTGGGGGATTTTTGACCAAAAACACAAACTAACAAAATTCTTAATAAATCTCTAACTTTTGCTTATATACCCAGTCCGCACTGATAAAATGTCTTCAGTAGTATCTTCTGTATCATTTGAAAGCATAAATTCACCGAAAATTTGTTCACCCCAAATCTGAAAAATCGACCCATGCCGGCATCACAATTTTTTGGGGATTTTTGACCAAAAACACAAACTCACAAAATTCGTAATAAATCTCTAACTTTTGCTTATATACCCAGTCCGCACTTATTAAATGTCTTCAGTAGTATCTTATGTATCATTTGAAAGCATAAATTCACCGAAAATTTGTTCACCCCAAATCTGAAAAATTTACCCATGCCGGCATCACAGATTTTTTAAATTTTTGGACGAAAACACAAACTCACAAAATTCTTAATAATTTCAAACTTTTGCTAATTTACCCAGTCCGCACTGATAAAATGTCTTCAGTAGTATCTTCTGTATCATTTGAAAGCATAAATTCACCGAAAATTTGTTCACCCCAAATCTGAAAAATCGACCCATGCCGGCATCACAATTTTTTGGGGATTTTTGACCAAAAACACAAACTCACAAAATTCGAAATAAATCTCTAACTTTTGCTTATATACCCAGTCCGCACTGATAAAATGTCTTCAGTAGTATCTTATGTATCATTTGAAAGCATAAATTCACCGAAAATTTGTTCACCCCAAATCTGAAAAATTTACCCATGCTGGCATCACAGATTTTTTAAATTTTTGACCAAAAACACAAACTCACAAAATTCTTAATAAATCTCTAACTTTTGCTAATTTACCCAGTCCGCACTGATAAAATGTCTGCAGTAGTATCTTCTGTATCATTTGAAAGCATAAATTCACCGAAAATTTGTTCACCCCAAATCTGAAAAATCGACCCATGCCGGCATCACAATTTTTTGGGGATTTTTGACCAAAAACACAAACTAACAAAATTCGTAATAAATCTCTAACTTTTGCTTATATACCCAGTCCGCACTGATAAAATGTCTTCAGTAGTATCTTATGTATCATTTGAAAGCATAAATTCACCGAAAATTTGTTCACCCCCAATCTGAAAAATTTACCCATGCCGGCATCACAGATTTTTTAAATTTTTGACCAAAAACACAAACTCACAAAATTCTTAATAAATCTCAAACTTTTGCTAATTTACCCAGTCCGCACTGATAAAATGTCTTTAGTAGTATCTTCTGTATCGTTTGAAAGCATAAATTCACCGAAAATTTGTTCACCCCAAATTTGAAAAATCGACCCATGCCGGCATCACAATTTTTTGGGGGATTTTTGACCAAAAACACAAACTAACAAAATTCTTAATAAATCTCTAACTTTTGCTTATATACCCAGTCCGCACTGATAAAATGTCTTCAGTAGTATCTTCTGTATCATTTGAAAGCATAAATTCACCGAAAAATTTTTCACCCCAAATCTGAAAAATCGACCCATGCCGGCATCACAATTTTTTGGGGATTTTTGACCAAAAACACAAACTCACAAAATTCGTAATAAATCTCTAACTTTTGCTTATATACCCAGTCCGCACTGATTAAATGTCTTCAGTAGTATCTTATGTATCATTTGAAAGCAAAATTCACCGAAAATTTGTTCACCCCAAATCTGAAAAATTTACCCATGCCGGCATCACAGATTTTTTAAATTTTTGACCAAAAACACAAACTCACAAAATTCTTAATAAATCTCAAACTTTTGCTAGTTTACCCAGTCCGCACTGATAAAATGTCTGCAGTAGTATCTTCTGTATCATTTGAAAGCATAAATTCACCGAAAATTTGTTCACCCCAAATCTGAAAAATCGACCCATGCCGGCATCACAATTTTTTGGGGATTTTTGACCAAAAACACAAACTAACAAAATTCTTAATAAATCTCTAACTTTTGCTTATATACCCAGTCCGCACTGATAAAATGTCTTCAGTAGTATCTTATGTATCATTTGAAAGCATAAATTCACTGAAAATTTGTTCACCCCAAATCTGAAAAATTTACCCATGCCGGCATCACAGATTTTTTAAATTTTTGACCAAAAACACAAACTCACAAAATTCTTAATAAATCTCAAACTTTTGCTAATTTACCCAGTCCGCACTGATAAAATGGCTGCAGTAGTATCTTCTGTATCATTTGAAAGCATAAATTCACCGAAAATTTGTTCACCCCAAATCTGAAAAATCGACCCATGCCGGCATCACAATTTTTTGTTGATTTTTGACCGAAAACACAAACTAACAAAATTCTTAATAAATCTCTAACTTTTGCTCATTTACCCAGTCCGCACTGATAAAATGTCTTCAGTAGTATCTTATGTATCATTTGAAAGCATAAATTCACCGAAAAAATTTTCACCCCAAATCTGAACAATCGACCCATGCCGGCATCACAATTTTTTGGGGATTTTTGACCAAAAACACAAACTCACAAAATTCGTAATAAATCTCTAAATTTTGCTTATATACCCAGTCCGCACTTAAAAAATGTCTTCAGTAGTATCTTCTGTATCATTTGAAAGCATAAATTCACCTAAAATTTGTTCACCCCAAATCTGAAAAATTGACCCATGCCGGCATCACAGATTTTTTTTGATTTTTGACCAAAAACACAAAGTCACTAAATTCTTAATAAATCTCAAACTTTTGCTAATTTACCCAGTCCGCACTGATAAAATGTCTTCAGTAGTATCTTCTGTGTCATTTGTAAGCATAAATTCACCGAAAATTTGTTCACTCCAAATCTGAAAAATCGACCCATGCCGACATCACAATTTTTTTGGGGATTTTTGACCAAAAACACAAACTCACAAATTTCGTAATAAATCTCAAACTTTCGCTTATATACCCAGTCCGCACTGATAAAATGTCTTCAGTAGTATCTTCTGTATCATTTGAAAGCATAAATTCACCGAAAATTTGTTCACCCCAAATCTGAAAAATCGACCCATGCCGGCATCACAATTTTTGGGGGATTTTTGACCAAAAACACAAACTCACAAAATTTGTAATAAATCTCTAACTTTTGCTTATATACCCAGTCCGCACTGATAAAATGTCTTCAGTAGTATCTTCTGTATCATTTGAAAGCATAAATTCACCGAAAATTTTTTCACCCCAAATCTGAAAAATCGACCCATGCCGGCATCTTAATTTTTTGGGGATTTTTGACCAAAAACACAAACTCACAAAACTCGTAATAAATCTCTAACTTTTGCTTATATACCCCGTCCGCACTGATAAAATGTCTTCAGTAGTATCTTATGTATCATTTGAAAGCATAAATTCACCGAAAATTTTTTCACCCCAAATCTGAAAAATCGACCCATGCCGGCATCTTAATTTTTTGGGGATTTTTGACCAAAAACACAAACTCACAAAATTTGTAATAAATCTCTAACTTTTGCTTATATACCCAGTCCGCGCTGATAAAATGTCTTCAGTAGTATCTTATGTATCATTTGAAAGCATAAATTCACCGAAAATTTGTTCACACCAAATCTGAAAAATTTACCCACGCCGGCATCACAGATTTTTTAAATTTTTGACCAAAAACACAAACTCACAAAATTCTTAATAAATCTCAAACTTTTGCTAATTTACCCAGTCCGCACTGATAAAATGTCTGCAGTAGTATCTTCTGTATCATTTGAAAGCATAAATTCACCGAAAATTTGTTCACCCCAAATCTGAAAAATCGACCCATGCCGGCATCACAATTTTTTGGGGATTTTTGACCAAAAACACAAACTAACAAAATTCGTAATAAATCTCTAACTTTTGCTTAAATACCCAGTCCGCACTGATAAAATGTCTTCAGTAGTATCTTATGTATCATTTGAAAGCATAAATTCACCGAAAATTTGTTCACCCCCAATCTGAAAAATTTACCCATGCCGGCATCACAGATTTTTTAAATTTTTGACCAAAAACACAAACTCACAAAATTCTTAATAAATCTCAAACTTTTGCTAATTTACCCAGTCCGCACTGATAAAATGTCTGCAGTAGTATCTTCTGTATCATTTGAAAGCATAAATTCACCGAAAATTTGTTCACCCCAAATCTGAAAAATTTACCCATGCCGGCATCACAGATTTTTTAAATTTTTGAACAAAAACACAAACTCACAAAATTCTTAATAAATCTCAAACTTTTGCTAATTTACCCAGTCCGCACTGATAAAATGTCTTCAGTAGTATCTTCTGTATCGTTTGAAAGCATAAATTCACCGAAAATTTGTTCACCCCAAAGCTGAAAAATCGACCCATGCCGGCATCACAATTTTTGGGGGATTTTTGACCAAAAACACAAACTAACAAAATTCGTAATAAATCTCTAACTTTTGCTTATATACCCAGTCCGCACTGATAAAATGTCTTCAGTAGTATCTTATGTATCATTTGAAAGCATAAATTCACCGAAAATTTGTTCACCCCCAATCTGAAAAATTGACCCATGCCGGCATCACAGATTTTTTAAATTTTTGACCAAAAACACAAACTCACAAAATTCTTAATAAATCTCAAACTTTTGCTAATTTACCCAGTCCGCACTGATAAAATGTCTGCAGTAGTATCTTCTGTATCATTTGAAAGCATAAATTCACCGAAAATTTGTTCACCCCAAATCTGAAAAATCGACCCATGCCGGCATCACAATTTTTTGGGGATTTTTGACCAAAAACACAAACTAACAAAATTCTTAATAAATCTCTAACTTTTGCTTATATACCCAGTCCGCACTGATAAAATGTCTTCAGTAGTATCTTTTGTATCATTTGAAAGCATAAATTCACCGAAAAATTTTTCACCCCAAATCTGAAAAATCGACCCATGCCGGCATCACAATTTTTTGGGGATTTTTGACCAAAAACACAAACTCACAAAATTCGTAATAAATCTCTAACTTTTGCTTATATACCCAGTCCGCACTGATTAAATGTCTTCAGTAGTATCTTATGTATCATTTGAAAGCATAAATTCACCGAAAATTTGTTCACCCCAAATCTGAAAAATTTACCCATGCCGGCATCACAGATTTTTTAAATTTTTGAACAAAAACACAAACTCACAAAATTCTTAATAAATCTCAAACTTTTGCTAATTTACCCAGTCCGCACTGATAAAATGTCTTCAGTAGTATCTTCTGTATCGTTTGAAAGCATAAATTCACCGAAAATTTGTTCACCCCAAATCTGAAAAATCGACCCATGCCGGCATCACAATTTTTTGGGGATTTTTGACCCAAAACACAAACTAACAAAATTCTTAATAAATCTCTAACTTTTGCTTATATACCCAGTCCGCACTGATAAAATGTCTTCAGTAGTATCTTTTGTATCATTTGAAAGCATAAATTCACCGAAAAATTTTTCACCCCAAATCTGAAAAATCGACCCATGCCGGCATCACAATTTTTGGGGGATTTTTGACCCAAAACACAAACTAACAAAATTCTTAATAAATCTCTAACTTTTGCTCATTTACCCAGTCCGCACTGATAAAATGTCTTCAGTAGTATCTTATGTATCATTTGAAAGCATAAATTCACCGAAAAATTTTTCGCCCCAAATCTGAAAAATCGACCCATGCCGGCATCACAATTTTTTTGGGATTTTTGACCAAAAACACAAACTCACAAAATTCGTAATAAATCTCTAACTTTTGCTTATATACCCAGTCCGCACTGATTAAATGTCTTCAGTAGTATCTTATGTATCATTTGAAAGCATAAATTCACCGAAAATTTGTTCACCCCAAATCTGAAAAATTTACCCATGCCGGCATCACAGATTTTTTAAATTTTTGAATGAAAACACAAACTCACAAAATTCTTAATAAATCTCAAACTTTTGCTAATTTACCCAGTCCGCACTGATAAAATGTCTTCAGTAGTATCTTCTGTATCATTTGAAAGCATAAATTCACCGAAAATTTGTTCACCCCAAATCTGAAAAATCGACCCATGCCGGCATCACAATTTTTGGGGGATTTTTGACCAAAAACACAAACTCACAAAATTCGAAATAAATCTCTAACTTTTGCTTATATACCCAGTTCGCACTGATAAAATGTCTTCAGTAGTATCTTATGTATCATTTGAAAGCATAAATTCACCGAAAATTTGTTCACCCCAAATCTGAAAAATTTACCCATGCCGGCATCACAGATTTTTTAAATTTTTGACCAAAAACACAAACTCACAAAATTCTTAATAAATCTCAAACTTTTGCTAATTTACCCAGTCCGCACTGATAAAATGTCTGCAAAAGTATCTTCTGTATCATTTGAAAGCATAAATTCACCGAAAATTTGTTCACCCCAAATCTGAAAAATCGACCCATGCCGGCATCACAATTTTTTGGGGATTTTTGACCAAAAACACAAACTAACAAAATTCTTAATAAATCTCTAACTTTTGCTTATATACCCAGTCCGCACTGATAAAATGTCTTCAGTAGTATCTTCTGTATCATTTGAAAGCATAAATTCATTGAAAAATTTTTCACCCCAAATCTGAAAAATCGACCCATGCCGGCATCACAATTTTTTGGGGATTTTTGACCAAAAACACATACTCACAAAATTCGTAATAAATCTCTAACTTTTGCTTATAAACCCAGTCCGCACTGATTAAATGTCTTCAGTAGTATCTTATGTATCATTTGAAAGCATAAATTCACTGAAAATTTGTTCACCCCAAATCTGAAAAATTTACCCATGCCGGCATCACAGATTTTTTAAATTTTTGAACAAAAACACAAACTCACAAAATTCTTAATAAATCTCAAACTTTTGCTAATTTACCCAGTCCGCACTGATAAAATGTCTTCAGTAGTATCTTCTGTATCGTTTGAAAGCATAAATTCACCGAAAATTTGTTCACCCCAAATCTGAAAAATCGACCCATGCCGGCATCACAATTTTTGGGGGATTTTTGTCCAAAAACACAAACTAACAAAATTCTTTAATAAATCTCTAACTTTTGCTTATATACCCATTCCGCACTGATAAAATGTCTTCAGTAGTATCTTCTGTATCATTTGAAAGCATAAATTCACCGAAAAATTTTTCACCCCAAATCTGAAAAATCGACCCATGCCGGCATCACAATTTTTGGGGGATTTTTGACCAAAAACACAAACTCACAAAATTCGTAATAAATCTCTAACTTTTGCTTATATACCCAGTCCGCACTGATTAAATGTCTTCAGTAGTATCTTATGTATCATTTGAAAGCATAAATTCACCGAAAATTTGTTCACCCCAAATCTGAAAAATTTACCCATGCCGGCATCACAGATTTTTTAAATTTTTGAACGAAAACACAAACTCACAAAATTCTTAATAAATCTCAAACTTTTGCTAATTTACCCAGTCCGCACTGATAAAATGTCTTCAGTAGTATCTTCTGTATCGTTTGAAAGCATAAATTCACCGAAAATTTGTTCACCCCAAATCTGAAAAATCGACCCATGCCGGCATCACAATTTTTGGGGGATTTTTGACCAAAAACACAAACTAACAAAATTCTTAATAAATCTCTAACTTTTGCTTATATACCCATTCCGCACTGATAAAATGTCTTCAGTAGTATCTTCTGTATCATTTGAAAGCATAAATTCACCGAAAAATTTTTCACCCCAAATCTGAAAAATCGACCCATGCCGGCATCACAATTTTTTTGGGATTTTTGACCAAAAACACAAACTCACAAAATTCGTAATAAATCTCTAACTTTTGCTTATATACCCAGTCCGCACTGATTAAATGTCTTCAGTAGTATCTTATGTATCATTTGAAAGCATAAATTCACCGAAAATTTGTTCACCCCAAATCTGAAAAATTTACCCATGCCGGCATCACAGATTTTTTAAATTTTTGAACGAAAACACAAACTCACAAAATTCTTAATAAATCTTAAACTTTTGCTAATTTACCCAGTCCGCATTGATAAAATGTCTGCAGTAGTATCTTCTGTATCATTTGAAAGCATAAATTCACCGAAAATTTGTTCACCCCAAATCTGAAAAATCGACCCATGCCGGCATCACAATTTTTGGGGGATTTTTGACCAAAAACACAAACTCACAAAATTCGAAATAAATCTCTAACTTTTGCTTATATACCCAGTCCGCACTGATAAAATGTCTTCAGTAGTATCTTATGTATCATTTGAAAGCATAAATTCACCGAAAAATTTTTCACCCCAAATCTGAAAAATCGACCCATGCCGGCATCACAATTTTTTGGGGATTTTTGACCAAAAACACAAACTCACAAAATTCGTAATAAATCTCTAACTTTTGCTTATATACCCAGTCCGCACTGATTAAATGTCTTCAGTAGTATCTTATGTATCATTTGAAAGCATAAATTCACCGAAAATTTGTTCACCCCAAATCTGAAAAATTTACCCATGCCGGCATCACAGATTTTTTAAATTTTTGAACAAAAACACAAACTCACAAAATTCTTAATAAATCTCAAACTTTTGCTAATTTACCCAGTCCGCACTGATAAAATGTCTTCAGTAGTATCTTCTGTATCGTTTGAAAGCATAAATTCACCGAAAATTTGTTCACCCCAAATCTGAAAAATCGACCCATGCCGGCATCACAATTTTTGGGGGATTTTTGACCCAAAACACAAACTAACAAAATTCTTAATAAATCTCTAACTTTTGCTTATATACCCAGTCCGCACTGATAAAATGTCTTCAGTAGTATCTTTTGTATCATTTGAAAGCATAAATTCACCGAAAAATTTTTCACCCCAAATCTGAAAAATCGACCCATGCCGGCATCACAATTTTTTTGGGATTTTTGACCAAAAACACAAACTCACAAAATTCGTAATAAATCTCTAACTTTTGCTTATATACCCAGTCCGCACTGATAAAATGTCTGCAGTAGTATCTTCTGTATCATTTGAAAGCATAAATTCACCGAAAATTTTTTCGCCCCAAATCTGAAAAATCGACCCATGCCGGCATCACAATTTTTTGGGGATTTTTGACCAAAAACACAAACTCACAAAATTCGTAATAAATCTCTAACTTTTGCTTATATACCCAGTCCGCACTGATTAAATGTCTTCAGTAGTATCTTATGTATCATTTGAAAGCATAAATTCACCGAAAATTTGTTCACCCCAAATCTGAAAAATTTACCCATGCCGGCATCACAGATTTTTTAAATTTTTGAATGAAAACACAAACTCACAAAATTCTTAATAAATCTCAAACTTTTGCTAATTTACCCAGTCCGCACTGATAAAATGTCTTCAGTAGTATCTTCTGTATCATTTGAAAGCATAAATTCACCGAAAATTTGTTCACCCCAAATCTGAAAATTCGACCCATGCCGGCATCACAATTTTTGGGGGATTTTTGACCAAAAACACAAACTCACAAAATTCGAAATAAATCTCTAACTTTTGCTTATATACCCAGTCCGCACTGATAAAATGTCTTCAGTAGTATCTTATGTATCATTTGAAAGCATAAATTCACCGAAAATTTGTTCACCCCAAATCTGAAAAATTTACCCATGCCGGCATCACAGATTTTTTAAATTTTTGACCAAAAACACAAACTCACAAAATTCTTAATAAATCTCAAACTTTTGCTAATTTACCCAGTCCGCACTGATAAAATGTCTGCAGTAGTATCTTCTGTATCATTTGAAAGCATAAATTCACCGAAAATTTGTTCACCCCAAATCTGAAAAATCGACCCATGCCGGCATCACAATTTTTTGGGGATTTTTGACCAAAAACACAAACTAACAAAATTCTTAATAAATCTCTAACTTTTGCTTATATACCCAGTCCGCACTGATAAAATGTCTTCAGTAGTATCTTCTGTATCATTTGAAAGCATAAATTCATTGAAAAATTTTTCACCCCAAATCTGAAAAATCGACCCATGCCGGCATCACAATTTTTTGGGGATTTTTGACCAAAAACACAAACTCACAAAATTCGTAATAAATCTCTAACTTTTGCTTATAAACCCAGTCCGCACTGATTAAATGTCTTCAGTAGTATCTTATGTATCATTTGAAAGCATAAATTCACTGAAAATTTGTTCACCCCAAATCTGAAAAATTTACCCATGCCGGCATCACAGATTTTTTAAATTTTTGAACAAAAACACAAACTCACAAAATTCTTAATAAATCTCAAACTTTTGCTAATTTACCCAGTCCGCACTGATAAAATGTCTTCAGTAGTATCTTTTGTATCGTTTGAAAGCATAAATTCACCGAAAATTTGTTCACCCCAAATCTGAAAAATCGACCCATGCCGGCATCACAATTTTTGGGGGATTTTTGACCAAAAACACAAACTAACAAAATTCTTAATAAATCTCTAACTTTTGCTTATATACCCAGTCCGCACTGATAAAATGTCTTCAGTAGTATCTTCTGTATCATTTGAAAGCATAAATTCACCGAAAAATTTTTCACCCCAAATCTGAAAAATCGACCCATGCCGGCATCACAATTTTTGGGGGATTTTTGACCAAAAACACAAACTCACAAAATTCGTAATAAATCTCTAACTTTTGCTTATATACCCAGTCCGCACTGATTAAATGTCTTCAGTAGTATCTTATGTATCATTTGAAAGCATAAATTCACCGAAAATTTGTTCACCCCCAATCTGAAAAATTTACCCATGCCGGCATCACAGATTTTTTAAATTTTTGACCAAAAACACAAACTCACAAAATTCTTAATAAATCTCAAACTTTTGCTAATTTACCCAGTCCGCACTGATAAAATGTCTTCAGTAGTATCTTCTGTATCATTTGAAAGCATAAATTCACCGAAAATTTGTTCACCCCAAATCTGAAAAATCGACCCATGCCGGCATCACAATTTTTTGGGGATTTTTGACCAAAAACACAAACTCACAAAATTCGTAATAAATCTCTAACTTTTGCTTATATACCCATTCCGCACTGATAAAATGTCTTCAGTAGTATCTTCTGTATCATTTGAAAGCATAAATTCACCGAAAAATTTTTCACCCCAAATCTGAAAAATCGACCCATGCCGGCATCACAATTTTTTTGGGATTTTTGACCAAAAACACAAACTCACAAAATTCGTAATAAATCTCTAACTTTTGCTTATATACCCAGTCCGCACTGATTAAATGTCTTCAGTAGTATCTTATGTATCATTTGAAAGCATAAATTCACCGAAAATTTGTTCACCCCAAATCTGAAAAATTTACCCATGCCGGCATCACAGATTTTTTACATTTTTGAACGAAAACACAAACTCACTAAATTCTTAATAAATCTCAAACTTTTGCTAATTTACCCAGTCCGCACTGATAAAATGTCTTCAGTAGTATCTTCTGTATCATTTGAAAGCATAAATTCACCGAAAATTTGTTCACCCCAAATCTGAAAAATCGACCCATGCCGGCATCACAATTTTTGGGGGATTTTTGACCAAAAACACAAACTCACAAAATTCGAAATAAATCTCTAACTTTTGCTTATATACCCAGTCCGCACTGATAAAATGTCTTCAGTAGTATCTTATGTATCATTTGAAAGCATAAATTCACCGAAAATTTGTTCACCCCAAATCTGAAAAATTTACCCATGCCGGCATCACAGATTTTTTAAATTTTTGACCAAAAACACAAACTCACAAAATTCTTAATAAATCTCAAACTTTTGCTAATTTACCCAGTCCGCACTGATAAAATGTCTGCAGTAGTATCTTCTGTATCATTTGAAAGCAAAAATTCACCGAAAATTTGTTCACCCCAAATCTGAAAAATCGACCCATGCCGGCATCACAATTTTTTGTGGATTTTTGACCAAAAACACAAACTAACAAAATTCTTAATAAATCTCTAACTTTTGCTTATATACCCAGTCCGCACTGATAAAATGTCTTCAGTAGTATCTTATGTATCATTTGAAAGCATAAATTCACCGAAAATTTGTTCACCCCAAATCTGAAAAATCGACCCATGCCGGCATCACAATTTTTTGGGGATTTTTGACCAAAAACACAAACTCACAAAATTCGTAATAAATCTCAAACTTTTGCTTATATACCCAGTCCGCACTGATAAAATGTCTTCAGTAGTATCTTATGTATCATTTGAAAGCATAAATTCACTGAAAATTTGTTCACCCCAAATCTGAAAAATTTACCCATGCCGGCATCACAGATTTTTTAAATTTTTGACCAAAAACACAAACTCACAAAATTCTTAATAAATCTCAAACTTTTGCTAATTTACCCAGTCCGCACTGATAAAATGTCTGCAGTAGTATCTTCTGTATCATTTGAAAGCATAAATTCACCGAAAATTTGTTCACCCCAAATCTGAAAAATCGACCCATGCCGGCATCACAATTTTTTGGGGATTTTTGACCAAAAACACAAACTAACAAAATTCTTAATAAATCTCTAACTTTTGCTTATATACCCAGTCCGCACTGATAAAATGTCTTCAGTAGTATCTTCTGTATCATTTGAAAGCATAAATTCACCGAAAAATTTTTCACCCCAAATCTGAAAAATCGACCCATGCCGGCATCACAATTTTTGGGGGATTTTTGACCAAAAACACAAACTCACAAAATTCGTAATAAATCTCTAACTTTTGCTTATATACCCAGTCCGCACTGATAAAATGTCTTCAGTAGTATCTTATGTATCATTTGAAAGCATAAATTCACTGAAAATTTGTTCACCCCAAATCTGAAAAATTTACCCATGCCGGCATCACAGATTTTTTAAATTTTTGACCAAAAACACAAACTCACAAAATTCTTAATAAATCTCAAACTTTTGCTAATTTACCCAGTCCGCACTGATAAAATGTCTGCAGTAGTATCTTCTGTATCATTTGAAAGCATAAATTCACCGAAAATTTGTTCACCCCAAATCTGAAAAATCGACCCATGCCGGCATCACAATTTTTTGTTGATTTTTGACCAAAAACACAAACTAACAAAATTCTTAATAAATCTCTAACTTTTGCTCATTTACCCAGTCCGCACTGATAAAATGTCTTCAGTAGTATCTTATGTATCATTTGAAAGCATAAATTCACCGAAAAAGTTTTTCAACCCAAATCTGAACAATCGACCCATGCCGGCATCACAATTTTTGGGGGATTTTTGACCAAAAACACAAACTCACAAAATTTGTAATAAATCTCTAAATTTTGCTTATATACCCAGTCCGCACTTAAAAAATGTCTTCAGTAGTATCTTCTGTATCATTTGAAAGCATAAATTCACCTAAAATTTGTTCACCCCAAATCTGAAAAATTGACCCATGCCGGCATCACAGATTTTTTTTGATTTTTGACCAAAAACACAAAGTCACTAAATTCTTAATAAATCTCAAACTTTTGCTAATTTACCCAGTCCGCACTGATAAAATGTCTTCAGTAGTATCTTCTGTGTCATTTGTAAGCATAAATTCACCGAAAATTTGTTCACTCCAAATCTGAAAAATCGACCCATGCCGACATCACAATTTTTTGGGGGATTTTTGACCAAAAACACAAACTCACAAATTTCGTAATAAATCTCAAACTTTCGCTTATATACCCAGTCCGCACTGATAAAATGTCTTCAGTAGTATCTTCTGTATCATTTGAAAGCATAAATTCACCGAAAGTTTGTTCACCCCAAATCTGAAAAATCGACCCATGCCGGCATCTTAATTTTTTGGGGATTTTTGACCAAAAACACAAACTCACAAAACTCGTAATAAATCTCTAACTTTTGCTTATATACCCCGTCCGCACTGATAAAATGTCTTCAGTAGTATCTTATGTATCATTTGAAAGCATAAATTCACCGAAAATTTTTTCACCCCAAATCTGAAAAATTTACCCATGCCGGCATCACAGATTTTTTAAATTTTTGACCAAAAACACAAACTCACAAGTTTCGTAATAAATCTCAAACTTTCGCTTATATACCCAGTTCGCACTGATAAAATGTCTTCAGTAGTATCTTCTGTATCATTTGAAAGCATAAATTCACCGAAAATTTGTTCACCCCAAATCTGAAAAATCGACCCATGCCGGCATCACAATTTTTGGGGGATTTTTGACCAAAAACACAAACTCACAAAATTTGTAATAAATCTCTAACTTTTGCTTATATACCCAGTCCGCACTGATAAAATGTCTTCAGTAGTATCTTCTGTATCATTTGAAAGCATAAATTCACCGAAAATTTTTTCACCCCAAATCTGAAAAATCGACCCATGCCGGCATCTTAATTTTTTGGGGATTTTTGACCAAAAACACAAACTCACAAAACTCGTAATAAATCTCTAACTTTTGCTTATATACCCCGTCCGCACTGATAAAATGTCTTCAGTAGTATCTTATGTATCATTTGAAAGCATAAATTCACCGAAAATTTTTTCACCCCAAATCTGAAAAATCGACCCATGCCGGCATCTTAATTTTTTGGGGATTTTTGACCAAAAACACAAACTCACAAAATTTGTAATAAATCTCTAACTTTTGCTTATATACCCAGTCCGCACTGATAAAATGTCTTCAGTAGTATCTTATGTATCATTTGAAAGCATAAATTCACCGAAAATTTGTTCACCCCAAATCTGAAAAATTTACCCATGCCGGCATCACAGATTTTTTAAATTTTTGACCAAAAACACAAACTCACAAAATTCTTAATAAATCTCAAACTTTTGCTAATTTACCCAGTCCGCACTGATAAAATGTCTGCAGTAGTATCTTCTGTATCATTTGAAAGCATAAATTCACCAAAAATTTGTTCACCCGAAATCTGAAAAATCGACCCATGCCGGCATCACAATTTTTTGGGTTTTTTTGACCAAAAACACAAAGTCACTAAATTCTTAATAAATCTCAAACTTTTGCTAATTTACCCAGTCCGCACAGATAAAATGTCTGCAGTAGTATCTTCTGTATCATTTGAAAGCATAAATTCACCGAAAATTTGTTCACCCCAAATCTGAAAAATTGACCCATGCCGGCATCACAGATTTTTTAAATTTTTGACCAAAAACACAAACTAACAAAATTCTTAATAAATCTCTAACTTTTGCTTATATACCCAGTCCGCACTGATAAAATGTCTTCAGTAGTATCTTCTGTATCATTTGAAAGCATAAATTCACCGAAAATTTGTTCACACCAAATCTGAAAAATCGACCCATGCCGGCATCACAATTTTTGGGGGATTTTTGGACCAAAAACACAAACTCACAAAATTCATAATAAATCTCTAACTTTTGCTTATATACCCAGTCCGCACTGATAAAATGTCTTCAGTAGTATCTTCTGTATCATTTGAAAGCATAAATTCACAGAAAATTTGTTCACCCCGAATCTGAAAATCGACCCATGCCGGCATCACAATTTTTTGGGGATTTTTGACCAAAAACACAAACTAACAAAATTCTTAATAAATCTCAAACTTTTGCTAATTTACCCAGTCCGCACTGATAAAATGTCTGCAGTAGTATCTTCTGTATCATTTGAAAGCATAAATTCACCGAAAATTTGTTCACCCCAAATCTGAAAAATCGACCCATGCCGGCATCACAATTTTTTGTTGATTTTTGACCAAAAACACAAACTAACAAAATTCTTAATAAATCTCTAACTTTTGCTCATTTACCCAGTCCATACTGATAAAATGTCTTCAGTAGTATCTTATGTATCATTTGAAAGCATAAATTCACCGAAAAAGTTTTTCAACCCAAATCTGAACAATCGACCCATGCCGGCATCACAATTTTTGGGGGATTTTTGACCAAAAACACAAACTCACAAAATTCGTAATAAATCTCTAAATTGTGCTTATATACCCAGTCCGCACTTAAAAAATGTCTTCAGTAGTATCTTCTGTATCATTTGAAAGCATAAATTCACCTAAAATTTGTTCACCCCAAATCTGAAAAATTGACCCATGCCGGCATCACAGATTTTTTTTGATTTTTGACCAAAAACACAAAGTCACTAAATTCTTAATAAATCTCAAACTTTTGCTAATTTACCCAGTCCGCACTGATAAAATGTCTTCAGTAGTATCTTCTGTGTCATTTGTAAGCATAACTTCACCGAAAATTTGTTCACTCCAAATCTGAAAAATCGACCCATGCCGACATCACAATTTTTTTGGGGATTTTTGACCAAAAACACAAACTCACAAATTTCGTAATAAATCTCAAACTTTCGCTTATATACCCAGTCCGCACTGATAAAATGTCTTCAGTAGTATCTTATGTATCATTTGAAAGCATAAATTCACCGAAAAATTTTTCACCCCAAATCTGAAAAATCGACCCATGCCGGCATCACAATTTTTTGGGGATTTTTGACCAAAAACACAAACTCACAAATTTGTAATAAATCTCTAACTTTTGCTTATATACCCAGTCCGCACTGATGAAATGTCTTCAGTAGTATCTTCTGTATCATTTGAAAGCATAAATTCACTGAAAAATTTTTCACCCCAAATCTGAAAACTCGACACATGCCGGAATCACAATTTTTTGGGGAGTTTTGACCAAAAACACAAACTCACAAAATTCGTAATAAATCTCTAACTTTTGCTAATTTACCCAGTCCGCACTGATAAAATGTCTTCAGTAGTATCTTATGTATCATTTGAAAGCATAAATTCACCGAAAATTTGTTCACCCCAAATCTGAAAAATTTACCCATGCCGGCATCACAGATTTTTTAAATTTTTGACCAAAAACACAAACTCACAAAATTCTTAATAAATCTCAAACTTTTGCTAATTTACCCAGTCCGCACTGATAAAATGTCTGCAGTAGTATCTTCTGTATCATTTGAAAGCATAATGTCACTGAAAATTTTTTCACCCCAAATCTGAAAAATCAACCCATGCCGGCATCACAATTTTTTGGGGATTTTTGACCAAAAACACAAACTCACAAAATTCGTAATAAATCTCTAAATTTTGCTTATATACCCAGTCCGCACTTAAAAAATGTCTTCAGTAGTATCTTCTGTATCATTTGAAAGCATAAATTCACCTAAAATTTGTTCACCCCAAATCTGAAAAATTGACCCATGCCGGCATCACAGATTTTTTTTGATTTTTGACCAAAAACACAAAGTCACTAAATTCTTAATAAATCTCAAACTTTTGCTAATTTACCCAGTCCGCACTGATAAAATGTCTTCAGTAGTATCTTCTGTGTCATTTGTAAGCATAAATTCACCGAAAATTTGTTCACTCCAAATCTGAAAAATCGACCCATGCCGACATCACAATTTTTTGGGGGATTTTTGACCAAAAACACAAACTCACAAATTTCGTAATAAATCTCAAACTTTCGCTTATATACCCAGTCCGCACTGATAAAATGTCTTCAGTAGTGTCTTCTGTATCATTTGAAAGCATAAATTCACCGAAAATTTGTTCACCCCAAATCTGAAAAATTGACCCATGCCGGCATCACAATTTTTGGGGGATTTTTGACCAAAAACACAAACTCACAAAATTCGTAATAAATCTCTAACTTTTGCTTATATACCCCGTCCGCACTGATAAAATGTCTTCAGTAGTATCTTATGTATCATTTGAAAGCATAAATTCACCGAAAATTTGTTCACCCCAAATCTGAAAAATTTACCCATGCCGGCATCACAGATTTTTTAAATTTTTGACCAAAAACACAAACTCACAAAATTCTTAATAAATCTCAAACTTTTGCTAATTTACCCAGTCCGCACTGATAAAATGTCTGCAATAGTATCTTCTGTATCATTTGTAAGGATAAATTCACTGAAATTTTGTTCACCCCCAAATCTGAAAAATCGACCCATGCCGGCATCACAGATTTTTTTGGATTTTTGGCCAAAAACACAAACTCACAAAATTCTTAATAAATCTCAAACTTTTGCTCATTTACCCAGTCCGCACTGATAAAATGTCTTCAGTATTATCTTCTGTATCATTTGAAAGCATAAAATCACCGAAATTTTGTTCACCCCAAATCTGAAAAATCGACCCTTGCCGGCATCACAGATTTTTGGGGATTTTTGGCCAAAAACACAAACTCACTAAATTCTTAATAAATCTCAAACTTTTGCTAGTTTACTCAGTCCGCACTGATAAAATGTCTTCAGTAGTATCTTCTGTATCATTTGTAAGCATAAATTCACCAAAATTTTGTTCACCCCAAATCTGAAAAATCGACCCATGCCGGCATCACAGATTTTTTTTGATTTTTGACCAAAAACACAAACTCACAAAATTCTTTAAAAATCTCAAACTTTCACTTATATACCCTGTCCGCACTGATAAAATTTCTGCAGTAGTATCTTCTGTATCATTTGAAAAAATAAATTCACAGAAATTTTGTTCACCCCAAATCTGAAAAATCCACCCATGCCGGCATCACAGATTTTTAGGGATTTTTGACCAAAAGCACAAACTCACAAAATTTTTTAAAAATATCAAACTTTCGCTTATATACCCTGTCCGCACTGATAAAATGTCTTCAGTAGTATCTTCTGTATCATTTGAAAGCATAAATTCACAGAAATTTTGTTAACCCCAAATCTGAAAAATCCACCCATGCCGGCATCACAGATTTTTGGGGATTTTTGACCAAAAACACAAACTCACAAAATTCTACTTATAACTAGTATCACCCTTTGTTCTTTTTTCTTGTATGTCTTATTATTATTTGTTGTAATATTTGGAAATAAAAAGCAAACAAACATTTTGACCCGGAAATATTTTGACCCCAAATCTGAAAATTTGACCATACCGGTATGGTCGACTTTTTTCATTTTGGACCAAAAATCAAAACTCACAAAATTCTCAATAAATCTAAACATTTTGGTTGTTAACCCAGTCTCAACTGGAACCACAAAATCAGCGAAAAATTTGTGATGATAATTCCGAATTTTTTTGTTTACAAGCTTCTGCTCATCAAAACAGCCCTAAAATCTTTTTGTTACATTTACTACAACTTAATGTTATTTTTTCTTTACTCCATAGGTCTATGTTATTGTCAATATTTTTTATGGACGTATGGAAATAAATGAGTATTAGAAATAGTTGAATTGAACTCCATGACCATCTTACAAAATACTGTTCCATAGTAGGATTGTAGTATCAACATAATGCTGTTTTCTAAGGCTAACAAAACTAGCAATAAGACACTTCAGATGCTTAGGATATAAAACAAACGGTGACTAAAAGAAAGTGTGTTTATCTTTTATTATCTGCAGAGTGATGTGTGTTCGCCAGCCCATGTCTTAATAGACCCGGAGCAATTCTATAATGCATGTCTGCACGATTGGTGTGCCTGCCCAATGCAAGATAAATGCCTCTGTGATGTTCTCTCAGTTTATGCACACGAAGCAAGGAAAAAAGGAATCAAGTTAGATTGGCAGGGAGAAAATACTTGTGGTGAGTAAATTCCCCAGACGTGACACTTAGATATAATCTTAAAAATTGAAAAGATACAAAGATTCGAAGATAATGTCTTTTAAAAAAGAAATGCTTTGAGTTGAGTTGCTGACTGCAATTATGAATTAAATAATGTCTTATTTTTCCTGCAGCCATTTCTTGTCCGAGAGGAGCCTACTATGCAGAATGCACCCCGCCATGTGAAGTTACTTGTCAATCAATCAATTCACTAGAGGCTCAAGAATGTGTACAATCACAATGTGTACCTGGATGTAAATGCCCTGCTGGAATGGTGCTACATGACTTTGAATGTATTAGTATAAGTGACTGCCCTGAACAATGAATGCAACTGTCATCCACTGGGTAAAAATGGGATACAGTGGGAGTTATCAATGATTTAGGCATTAATCAACTGGGTAAAAATGGGATACAGTGGGAGTTATCAATGATTTAGGCATTAATCAACTGGGTATAAATGGGATACAGTGGGAGTTATCAATGATTTAGGCACTTATCAACTGGGTATAAATGGGATACAGTGGGAGTTATCAATAGGTTATTACAGGGTGTGTTTGTGAAACTACCAGTTTGGTGATAGTATATAGCTCAAGTTCCATGGGGTACTCTGGGAGAACCACTGGGGATGTAGTGGGAATCTAGGTGACACTGGGTATAAAAATATGTAATGAATATACCATACATCTGGTTGACACTAGGAACCACTGGGGATGTAGTGGGTACATCTAGGTGACACTGGGTATAAATATATGTAATGAATATACCATACATGTGGTTCACATTGGGAACCACTGGGGATGTAGTGGGTACATCTAGGTGACACTGGGTATAAAAATATGTAATGAATATACCATACATCTGGTTGACACTAGGAACCACTGGGGATGTAGTGGGTACATCTAGGTGACACTGGGTATAAATATATGTAATGAATATACCATACATGTGGTTCACATTGGGAACCACTGGGGATGTAGTGGGTACATCTAGGTGACACTGGGTATAAATATATGTAATGAATATACCATACATCTGGGTGACACTAGGAACCACTGGGGATGTAGTGGGTACATCTAGGTGACACTGGGTATAAATATATGTAATGAATATACCATACATCTGGGTGACACTAGGAACCACTGGGGATGTAGTGGGTACATCTGGGTGACACTGGGTATAAATATATGTAATGAATATACCATACATCTGGGTGACACTAGGAACCACTGGGGATGTAGTGGGTACATCTAGGTGACACTGGGTATAAATATATGTAATGAATATACCATACATCTGGGTGACACTAGGAACCACTGGGGATGTAGTGGGTACATCTAGGTGACACTGGGTATAAATATATGTAATGAATATACCATACATCTGGTTGACATTGGGAATCACTGGGGATGTAGTGGGTACATCTAGGTGACACTGGGTATAAATATATGTAATGAATATACCATACATCTGGTTGACATTGGGAACCACTGGGGATGTAGTGGGTACATATGAGTATAAATACATGAAGTGTATACCTGGTGTATATTGGGACTTACTTAAAACTGTTAAAGGATAAAGGTCTTTGAAGGATGTTTGTTGTAATATTTAGAATTAAATGGATTTATTCCTAGCTGTGGTTTAATTTGATTGGATCTTAAATCCTCATCATGGTGCACACATGAGCCTGTTTAACATGAAACTTTTTACTTTTTATATTGAACAATATCATGTAAAATGTATAGGTACTGCAGTGTATAATACTTGGAGGTTTAGCAGAGCGACCAATCTAAAGGAAAATATAACCCATCCAAACACAATGCATTGATTTGAAGATGGATATTCTTACTTAATATACCTTTATCATGGTGCCGCCATCTTGAATTTCTCCCCTTGATATCATTGTTACCAAACCGAGGCTGGAAGAACAAAATAGTCTGGTTCCTATTTGCAAAATGATTATTAGCATTCATTATTGTTATTCGATACGAGGAACATGACCAAGATGGAGACAGCATGATAAAGGTCTGTTGATTCACTGCTCTGTTACCCTTGGGTTTCAGTGCGGCCATTACATGTATGTCAAAACAGCCTAACTCCAAAAATTAATAATAATAATAATAAACAAGCATTTCTATAGCGCCCCACGAAGAACGGAGCGCTTTACAAAGAAGAGGAACAAAGAAAACAGTAAATCACAGAAACAAATGAGTTTTCAATTTCCGCTTGAAAACAGACAAAGACGGCGCTTCACGAAGACTGATCGGAAGTTCATTCCAAAGACGAGCCGCGGTAGATGTGAAAGTCATGTCACCAGCTTTCTTGTACGATCTTTGGACAACAAGCCGGGTCCGATCAGTGGAGGGGCGCAGTCTTGGTCTGTGTTCAGCGGAACCAGTGTTCTAGAGTTGAGTCATGGCAGAAAGTTAACTAGGGGCAAGGTTGTCGATAGCCTTGTAGACATTACACTTTTGAGAAAAGCAAGTACAAATTTAAGCCGTGTTGCCATAAAATGGGATAAAAGTGTAAAAAGGGGCCAAGATACGACATGTTGTTTCACAAGCATACATTAGTATAATTATATGCCCGTGAAACTTTGAAATGAAAATACACTCTCAATTTACCCAGAAATGGTCTTATATAAGAAACAAACATTTTCGGATTGGGCTGTTCTGCCACGAAAGGGCCAATTCGATAACATGCTGTAAATTATCTTTTGAGTGGTTAGAATCATTCATGTGAACATTATGCTGGGCAGGAACAATTGATCATTATAATGTGATTGTAAGGGTTTATTTATTTATAAAAACTTACTCTAGGTAAACTTGATTTGGGGCTATATTAATCAAAGAAAAAATGACTAGAGTGTGACTCAAACCAACGACCTCTGGATTAACGTGCCGGTGCTCTACCAACTGAGCTGTCTAGCCCTATGTTGGCGATCGATCCCTTCTGGTTTATAATTTTTGACACAAGATTAAACTTGTAAGAATGCTTTAATGTTGCACAACCATGAATTAACTACCTGGCAGTGTTTGTCAGTTGTAATTATTTTATTTTTGAAAAACCCTCCCTCAGTTTAAAGGAGCAATACATAACACTGGCTAATAATCAGTATTTTGTTCTTATCCTCTATCCAGGTGTTGTCATGGTGATATTTGTCCTATTATTAAACAAACGTTGTTAAGGGTTTGATTCCCGGCTGTCTTCCACACGATGGTGCTGCATATATATATATATATGTTGGGCGCGATCGGTCAATCTGCGCGATCAACCGATCGCGCTGCGCTATTGAACGATCAAATTAAGATCAATTGGTCGCGCAGCAATCGGTCGATCGCGCAACAATCGGTCGATCGCGCAACAATCGGTCGATCGCGCAACAATCGGTCGATCGCGCAATGACATCTTTGCGCGATTGACCGATTGCGCTACGAGTATTTTTTCCCGTTATCAGCGGATCGCGCAGGAAAGGCTTTGCGCGATCTACCGATCGTGCAGGAATGGGTTTGCGCGATCGACCGATAGTGCAGGAAAAGTTTTGCGCGCTCAACCGATCGTGCAGGAAAAGTTTTGCGCGATCTACCGATCGTGCAGGAATGGGTTTGCGCGATCGACCGATCGTGCAGGAATGGTTTCGCGCGTTCGACCGATCGTGCAGGTAAAGTATTCCTTGGGGCGATTTCTCAAAGCAATAAAATTCATAGCAGGACAAATTTTCAGTATCACCATAGTGATTTATATAGTGACGTCACACTACGATTGATTTGCAGGTACAATCAATGTTACATCTTCGTGAATTCGGCCCCTGAACATCAGCCGATCGCGCCAAACCAATCCTGCACAATCGGCCGATCACTCATAACCATTCCTGCACAATCGGCCGATCGCGCAAAATCATTCCTGCACAATCGGCCGATCGCGCAAAACCATTCCTGCACAATCGGCCGATCACTCATAACCATTCCTGCACAATCGGCCGATCGCGCAAAATCATTCCTGCACAATCGGCCGATCGCGCCGAGCCATTCTCGCATGTTCGTTTCCGAATGTTGCGCGATCGACCGATTGTTGCGCGATCGACCGATTGTTGCGCGATCGACCGATTGTTGCGCGAACGACCGATTGTTGCGCGATCGACCGATTGTTGCGCGATCGACCGATTTCTGCGCGATCGACCGATTGCTGCGCGACCAATAGATATTTCAATAGCGCAGCGCGATCGGTCGATAGCGTAGCGCGATCAACCGATCGCGCAGATTGACCGATCGCGCCCAACATATATATATAAATATATATATAATGTGAGATTACTCACATTTAAGTTATACCTGCACCTCTAAGTTATGATGTGCCTTTATAAACAGGCTATATTTTGAAATATTGTAAACAAGTAAACAAGTAAACTGAATATTTTGAAATATTGTAAACAAGTAAACTGAAAACAATTAACCAAAACTATTTTTGGAGAGACTTTTACAAAAAATGTTGTGGTGCTTTTACATACTTGATATAAGGATCTCATTGTACATAGGCGATCTTTAATAGTTCTTCAAAGTAAACTTTAATGTTTGTGATGGAGATTTCTTTTTGACCATGTTTTTTAACAAAAAAAAAAAAGATAAGGATTATTTGGGGATCCCCTAAATGGTTAGAAGTAATCCTTGCTTTATTCGTTTAATATTTATTTTCTTTAAAATCTAGAAAGACCTAAAAACATTTGTAATCATCGTACCTCCATTCCCAATGTAGAAGACAAATTAATAAAGACAATTAATTAATCTGTCGACACTGAATACAAATAACAATCAAAATGATCAGCAAATTGATGATTGGCTTGAAATAATGGAAGATTAGACTACATTCCAACTGTCTTGACTTATTATTGTTTTAAAGACACTGGACACTATTGGTAAATTGTCAAAGACTAGTAGTCGCAGATGGTGTATCTCAACATATGCATAAAATAACAAACCTGTGAAAATTTGAGCTGAATTGGCCGTCGAAGAACCTTGTCCGCACCATGGCCACAAGAAGTTGTGTGCTTTCAGATGCTTGATTTCGAGACCTCGAATTCCAAATCTGAGGTCTGAAAAAATTACTTCTTTTTTAGAAAACTACAAGTTCAGATGGAGCCGTTTTACACATTGTTTATACTATCAACCTCTCCCCATTACTCATTTACCAAGTAAGGATTTATGCTAATAATTATTTTTAGTAATTAGGCCCTACCAATAATGTCCAGTGTCTTAAATTCACACAAACATTCTCCAAAACGCATCCTTGCGGAACATTCTTATCCTATAGCGTTGTATACAAAAACTTTCCTTTGGTTTTGTTTTTTCCTTTCGTTGGTCTCCACAGAAGTTATCTAAACTTAGCCCAATTGAAATATCAATTAAATCTCATATCAAAAGGCAAATTGTACAATGCTTTAAAGTTATGTGATTATTTGATCTGGCATATACATGTATCATATCATATCAGTCATCTAGAACTTGTTGGGGTTTTTTAAGTACATTTTAACTCGTTATTATTCATTTCAATTTTACTGTAAAATGCTGTATTAAAATTTTGGTATTCTTTACAACATTAAATGATCAACATTTTTAAATATTTTAAGTTTGAAGGAAATCCTAAAAATGCTTGTGTGTTAAAGTTTGCTTATAATTTCATTAAGAGTTACGCATTTTTTTCAAGCATTTTTGGAACCCTTGTGTTCTTACATATTTATCTAAGCAAAGAAAGAGGAGTGGAGGTTACGTTTTGACCCAACTCACCAGGGCCCAGTTTCATAGAGCTGCTATAGCTTAGCATGAAATTCCTGCCTCAATTTAAGACAGGATTACCAACAAAATGTCCAAATGATTTTCAGGCTGGATGAGCAAACATCAGCTGAATACCAGTACCAAGCAATATGCAACAAATGGAATGTTTGTTTTGTTTTTATGAAGGAAGAAATTTCATGCTAAGCAAACGTTTGCGCTTAGCAGCTCTACTAAATTGGGTCCTGACGTCATCTTCTGAATAACCTTGGTGTGCCACAGGTGGACAATGTCACAGTGCTTAATCAGTGAAGTGGGCATTTTAGGCAACGCGGCGGTGTTTACAAGTAAACCAATTTTGACCACCAAATGGTGAGCGTGGCACAGTCGCTGCATGTGCAAGCAGGCAAGGGGCCATAGTAGGAAGGGGCCGGGGCTGTCCCCACCACCACCCCCCCCCCCCCTCCGGAAGGGGCCGGGCGCAAATCCCCAACCTCCCCCTTTTTGTTTTTACTTATATATATTTTCATGCCTGCCCCCACCAACTTAGTTTGCGACTGGTTTTTAAACAAACTTGAATGCGAAGTAACCCTAGATCCTATTATTGTAGTTTTGCAAGTACAAACATGTTTGGTATCTCTTGTGATGGAGTGTTGGCTCTGAAAAGAGCCGATGTGGTCTTGACATTTCGAAAAGAGCACTCTACTTGTCTTCAGCCATTCTACTAAAGACGAACAGAGTAAACTGTTCGAAACATCCGAGACCACATCGCCAACAGACATACATGGTTGTACCCGCAAGGGTACGATATTATTTAGTATTTATATAAAGTTATGAGCCCGCCAACCACACAACCAATCAGAGCATTGATTGACTTACACTGGATCCTCTGAACCCCTATAAATAAGCCCACACTTCTCTTACCTCTTCAGTCTCCTGACGATGGCTAGAGCAAGCTAGTCGAAACGTTGAGACCAATTCCGAACTGACTCCGCGGCAGTACAATTAATTACGATCATATAAGCTAAATCAGTAGTCCAGTCTATATTCTATACCATCTGCCCTGGTAGTTAAAAGCAGGACAGTTCTTTTCAGAACTGAGAAGTCTCCCGAACCTCTGATTATATACTCCGCGGCAGTAAAATAAAGCAGACAGTTCTCTAAGAACAACTCTACCTGGCAAGTAGATACACACATCGTGTTACCGCAAACCAAATATACATATATAAAGTTACTTCTTATTCTTACCCCCATGTTAAAGACAGTTGACACTTTGAGTTATTGTCAAAGACCAAAAGACCAGTCTTCTCACTTGCCGTATCTCAACATATGAATAAAATCAATAACCTGTGAAAATTTGAGCTCAATCGGTCGGAAGTTGCGAGATAATAATGAAAGAAAAACACACCCTTGTCACACGAAGTTGTGTGTATTCAGATTCTTGATTTCGAGACCTCAAATTCTAATCTGAGGTCCCGAAATGAAATTAGTGGAAAATTAATTCTTTCTCGAAAACTACTCCACTTCAGAAGGAGCCGTTTCTAACAACATCTCCCCATTACTTGTTACCAAGTAAGGTTTTATGCTGACACTTTTCTTTATAGTACCTACCAATAGTGTCCACTGCCTTTTCGTCTCAGTGAGTTGAAAACTACTTAAGCATGTTGCTATTATTTAATTAGCAAAACTACTTAAATAGACTACGTTTTCATTACATTGTTCCTCATCTGAAAAACTACAGCACCTCAGAAAGAAATATGAATAAATATGTTAGGGATTCGTTTTAGCACCATTGTCTTCAAAGTGCGTAGCCGAAGTTTAGCGTAAATCTGTGGACACAACTAAATTTAGCATTTTTAAGAGTAAACTTCAAGCTATGGACATGGGTACATTATCAGGGACGGGGGGGGGGGGGGCTCACTTCATGTAAACCATTGCTGCTCAGTACATCCCGATATGTGAAGACTGTGCAGTTACTCACCAGAACCAGACATTGTGGATTGTGTTAAAAAAAAAAAAGTACCCCAAAAGTGTACCCAAACATGATGGCTGAGTTCGGGCGGTGTGTTCTTGGCCCGAGTGCGCTGTTCTCACGCCTGAACGATGAGAATATGACCCGAGAATGATTCACTCGGAACACTAGATCACACACCACCTTTCATCGGGGGTTTCGAGAACAACACTTTACAATATGGCAGCACAACATCAAGAGAATAAATAAATTAGATGCAAAATGACTCACAAATAGATCGTTAAATTTAATATTGATAAGTTGAAAGTTAATATAAGGAAATAATGAAAGTGTGATTTCTTTTCTACTGTCGGGTTTCCAACTGTTAAGAACATCCTATTTAACTGACGAGTCACTGTCACATGACCAGTACCGAACCTCTTTTCGTGGCGCTTTTATCACATCGTCGTTTGAGCGGATGAAGAACAGCGATCCGTCTTGTTCTCGCGAGCACCCAAGAACACACCGCCCGAACTCGGCCTATGATTCTCGAAAATCCACAATGGACCTTATGCATTGACGTCATCCAGCGGCCACCTTGGTGAAAAAACGGTGACGAAACAATCGAAACGCACAGATTTGTACGCGCGGCGCACAGGATTGGCCATTGAACAACCTCCTTTTGACCTGTAGGTGAGGGCGCCCTACTGAAGTGACGTCATGTGCATAAGGTCTATCCATGCGCGCACCGGGCGGCGCACTGGTGTTGAGCACTGCGCGCCACTGCTGCGGTGTACATGTGACTAGTTTTGTGCAGAAAGATATGAGGAAATCATGTTTATTTTCACACTTTATGGAAGTAAATTTTTATCCTCAACGCCTTACACAATGTCCTTGCCAGGACATCATGATATACTAATGAAGATCACTGACCACAAATATTTGCAACTAAATAGAAACCGAATCATCTTGAAAACGGTGCTTGTCTTAGGTACAGCGACGCGGAAACTGCATATAATTATAGTTGACATCGGCAGAGTATTTTGTCACAATTTCAGTATTTTACTCTGTGCTTAATTTAAAAAAAAATCAAGAATGTATTAAATCGTCATACATGCAGCCATCTCAAAGAAATCACATAGATTGTCGAGGAAGTTAAATTTCCATATAAAGTGAGAAGGGAAACGATTTTCTCGTGTCTTTGTGCACAAAATATTAGGCACAAGTTCACCGCAGCAGTGACGCGCGGCGCCCACTGACCAATATTTGCAACTAAATAGAAACCGAATCATCTTAAAACGGTGAATGTCTTGGGTGAGTTAGAGGAAAAAGACACGTAAACTGCATAAAAGTCGCTAAAATGCGTTACATTTTGTCAGAATTTCAGTATTTTACTTTGTGCTTAATTTAAACAACAAAATTATCAAGAATGTAGTACATCGTTGTATCATGTAAACCATGTCAGGGTAAATTGCATAGATTGTTAGAGGAAGACATTCAATTTCCCTAAAAAGTGAAAAGGAACGATTTTATCATGTTTTTTTATGCACAAAAATAGGCACAAAGACACACCGCATCGTGGCGCGCGGCACCCATGGCGGCGCCCAGTACTTGCACGCCTGGATCTCATCCATAGATATAGAATGTTTTAATTCTATATCTAAGTTCTCATCAAAAGAATTATACAAATATTGAGTGGCTCAGAGTGGAATGGGAGGAATAACATCGCAAGGTAAAATTTGGACTGTTCCATTTCACGAGGCGAAGCCGAGTGAAATGGAACAGTCCAAATTTTACCGAGTGGTAATAATTATTCCTTCCATTCCACGAATTAAAGCCACTCAATATTTGTTTTAGATAACTGACATAGATCCTTGTCATTTGAAGTATTTTTTAAAGTATAACATTATGAAAAATCACACAAATTACTGACAACCAATATTCATATAGCGCCGCGGAGCGGCAACAATGCACAAATCGGATCACAACCTTTTGCGCAGGTGCTCCTTTGTTTTAGCAGCGGCGCGGCGGCGCTGTACTGCTTAAAAACATTGGGAACAAGGATGATTCTAACTGTTGAATGGGAAATGCTATTCCCCATAGGCGAATAGGTATTTTTGATCGCCGGTGCGGAATGGAGTAATAGTGAATGTCACGTGAAGTAAGTTCCACCAATCAAATGACAAGGATCTGTATGTCAGTTATATAAAGCTATGCGCCCACACGGCTTCAAAACATTAGTGCGTGTTTAGCGGGATGTTATTATTATCGGTTTATTAAAACACATTCAAACATCGCAGCTACAAGCTGAATGTTAGCGCTCTAGTCAATATATATAGCTCTACGTCCTCATCTAGTTTCTGTTTCCATAAACAGTGAAAAGGAACAACTTCCTTTCTTTGAACTTTGATTGGCTGGTTGCGCAGGAACGAAAAAAAGTTTAACTTTTACTTTTAATGGTCAGGAACCATGACAAACAAATATTGAAAACGTTTTTTATAAAACACATAAGAATTGGTCACGTGATATTGTCGGGATCTCGACAAAAACTAATTTTGACCACTTTATCACTGCTACTAATAATTGGCGGACTTTTACGAGCACGGCTCGGACGAAAGCTTGTAACTTTCTCGACCCCCATCAAATCAATATCAATATTGTTGGGTCAAATCGGCCAAAAATCTGACATAGCATTTTTAACGGTAAGCAAGTTTGCGTGCTTTCTGTAGCAGAAAAATTTGCTTAAGCCTTAGCGTATTTCACAGGTTAGCAGAAAAAAACGGGCGGCCATTATTGCGTGTTTACCGTGGATTTGCATTGTGATGTCATTTATGTTCGTGCGGTAAGCACCGGAAGATTAGCATACCCTTTCGTGTGCTTACGGTTGGCAGCGCTATGAAATAGAAATTGCACAGTAAGCAAAAAATCGGCCGCTAAGCAGCGCTATGAAAATGGGCCCTGGTCTAATTTGGTTATTAACCATAGATACAGAACTAAAGTAATATATCTATGTTATTAACTTACGCGCAATGTACCTGCTCTAATTTGGTTTAAAACAGACCAATCATAAAGTCTGTGTGTAGTGCAAACTACCACCATTAACTAGCATAGCGCCCTCTTTGTTGTGTTGTTGCACTAACACAGTCCACACGCTCCATCATTAAATACCAAAAGAACAACTTGGTTTCGTATCCAAAATGTTCGACCCCATGAGTAGCTTGTGTACGAAACAACTTCTGTTGTAGACAACCCGGGTATATCATGTGAGTGTGAGAACTGCAACAAGTTGTCAAATTTCTCTTCTTTTCTCATCACATTTGCTGTACTGCCTGTGGAGTGTTATTTCCTCGATAGAAAGATGCCACCGAAGAAGAAGAACAAGAAGAAGAAGCAGTGCAATGGTTTTTATATGTACATGCTGGATAAGAAACGAGGTTTTTGAGATAGAATGTGATGTGGCAAAGATCTGACAACGCGATCCCCCAGTTGGCTCATTCAGGATGGAAGGTAGGCTTGAATTTCTTCTTGAAAAGACCTTTGGTGGATTTCACAATGAGTTAAGACTAGACTTATCTTGCGTTAGGACGAGCTACTCATTCTAACTTAGGACTAGCCACACGTTTTGTGTATCTCCTAGGTGTAGGACTAGTCTTACGTTAGGACTCGTAGTCGTAGTCATGTCTTTGTGAAATGGACACGGGGACTATTGAATTCCCCTGTTGCCTTATTGGTAAATGTCAAAGACTTACTTCAATAAACTATTAAAGGCATCCCTGTGAGCCTTAAAGGGGTCTAAAATTTTGGGCCTCCTAAACGCTATACGCTTTTAAAATCAGCGATGATAGATGAAAGTTTTACGACCAAGTTTGTTCACTTTGGACCAAAAATCAAAACTCACAAAATTCTCAATAAATCTAAACATTTTTGTTGTTTACCCAGTCTCAACTGATCAAATGTCTTCAGTAGTCCGTTCTGTATCAATTGGGACAATAAAATCATCAAAACTTTTTTGACCCCCAAATCTGAAAATTTGACCATACCGGTATGGTCGATTTTGTTCATTTTGGACCAAAAATCCAAACTCGCAAAATTCTCAATAAATAAATTTGTTCACCCCAAATCTGAAAAATCGACCCATGCCGGCATCACAATTTTTTGGGGATTTTTGACCAAAAACACAAACTCACAAAAATTCGTAATAAATCTCTAACTTTTGCTTATATACCCAGTCCGACCTAATAAAATGTCTTCAGTAGTATCTTCTGTATCATTTGAAAGCATAAATTCACCAAAAATTTGTTCACCTCAAATCTGAAAAATCGACCCATGCCGGCATCACAATTTTTTTTGGATTTTTGACCAAAAACACAAACTCACTAAATTCTTAATAAATCTCAAACTTTTGCTCATTTACCCAGTCCGCACTGATAAAATGTCTTCAGTAGTATCTTCTGTATCATTTGAAAGCATAAATTCACCGAAAATTTGTTCACCCCAAATCTGAAAAATCGACCCATGCCAGCATCACAATTTTTTTTTGGATTTTCGACCAAAAACACAAACTCACAAAATTCATAATAAATCTCTAACTTTTGCTTATATCCCCAGTCCGCACTGATAAAATGTCTGCAGTAGTATCTTTTGTATCATTTGAAAGCATAAATTCACCGAAAAATTTGTTCACCCCAAATCTGAAAAATCGACCCATGCCAGCATCACAATTTTTTTTTGGATTTTCGACCAAAAACACAAACTCACAAAATTCATAATAAATCTCTAACTTTTGCTTATATACCCAGTCCGCACTGATAAAATGTCTGCAGTAGTATCTTTTGTATCATTTGAAAGCATAAATTCACCGAAAAATTTGTTCACCCCAAATCTGAAAAACCGACCCATGCCGGCATCACAATTTTTTTTGGATTTTTGGTCAAAAACACAAACTCACAAAATTCGTAATAAATCTCTAACTTTTGCTTATATACCCAGTCCGCACTGATAAAATGTCTTCAGTAGTATCTTCTGTATCATTTGAAAGCATAAATTCACCGAAAATTTGTTCACCTCAAATCTGAAAAATCGACCCATGCCGGCATCCCAATTTTTTTTTGATTTTTGACCAAAAACACAAACTCACAAAATTTGTAATAAATCTCTAACTTTTGCTTATATACCCAGTCCGCACTGATAAAATGTCTTCAGTAGTATCTTCTGTATCATTTGAAAGCATAAATTCACCGAAAATTTTTTCACCCCAAATCTGAAAAATCGACCCATGCCGGCATCACAATTTTTTGGGGATTTTTGACCAAAAACACAAAGTCACTAAATTCTTAATAAATCTCAAACTTTTGCTAATTTACCCAGTCCGCACTGATAAAATGTCTGCAGTAGTATCTTCTGTATCATTTGAAAGCATAAATTCACCGAAAATTTGTTCACCCCAAATCTGAAAAATCGACCCATGCCGGCATCACAATTTTTGGGGGATTTTTGACCAAAAACACAAACTAACAAAATTCTTAATAAATCTCTAACTTTTGCTTATATACCCAGTCCGCACTGATAAAATGTCTTCAGTAGTATCTTGTGTATCATTTGAAAGCATAAATTCACCGAAAAATTTTTCACCCCAAATCTGAAAAATCGACCCATGCCGGCATCACAATCTTTGGGGGATTTTTGACCAAAAACACAAACTCACAAAATTCGTAATAAATCTCTAACTTTTGGTTATATACCCAGTCCGCATTGATAAAATGTCTTCAGTAGTATCTTATGTATCATTTGAAAGCATAAATTCACCGAAAATTTGTTCACCCCAAATCTGAAAAATTTACCCATGCCGGCATCACAGATTTTTTAAATTTTTGACCAAAAACACAAACTCACAAAATTCTTAATAAATCTCAAACTTTTGCTAATTTACCCAGTCCGCACTGATAAAATGTCTGCAGTAGTATCTTCTGTATCATTTGAAAGCATAAATTCACCGAAAATTTGTTCACCCCAAATCTGAAAAATTTACCAATGCCGGCATCACAGATTTTTTAAATTTTTGAACAAAAACACAAACTCACAAAATTCTTAATAAATCTCAAACTTTTGCTAATTTACCCAGTCAGCACTGATAAAATGTCTTCAGTAGTATCTTATGTATCATTTGAAAGCATAAATTCACCGAAAATTTGTTCACCCCAAATCTGAAAAATCGACCCATGCCGGCATCACAATTTTTTTGGGATTTTTGATCAAAAACACAAACTCACAAAATTCGTAATAAATCTCTAACTTTTGCTTATATACCCAGTCCGCACTGATAAAATATCTGCAGTAGTATCTTCTGTATCATTTGAAAGCATAAATTCACCGAAAATTTGTTCACCCCAAATCTGAAAAATCGACCCATGCCGGCATCACAATTTTTTGGGGATTTTTGACCAAAAACACAAACTAACAAAATTCTTAATAAATCTCTAACTTTTGCTTATATACCCAGTCCGCACTGATAAAATGTCTTCAGTAGTATCTTGTGTATCATTTGAAAGCATAAATTCACCGAAAAATTTTTCACCCCAAATCTGAAAAATCGACCCATGCCGGCATCACAATTTTTGGGGGATTTTTGACCAAAAACACAAACTCACAAAATTCGTAATAAATCTCTAACTTTTGCTTATATACCCAGTCCGCACTGATAAAATGTCTTCAGTAGTATCTTATGTATCATTTGAAAGCATAAATTCACCGAAAATTTGTTCACCCCAAATCTGAAAAATCGACCCATGCCGGCATCACAATTTTTTTTTTATTTTTGGTCAAAAACACAAACTCACAAAATTCTTAATAAATCTCAAACTTTTGCTAATTTACCCAGTCCGCACTGATAAAATGTCTGCAGTAGTATCTTCTGTATCATTTGAAAGCATAAATTCACCGAAAATTTGTTCACCCCAAATCTGAAAAATCGACCCATGCCGGCATCACAATTTTTTGAGGATTTTTGACCAAAAACACAAAGTCACTAAATTTTTAATAAATCTCAAACTTTTGCTAATTTACCCAGTCCGCACAGATAAAATGTCTGCAGTAGTATCTTCTGTATCATTTGAAAGCATAATTTCACCGAAAATTTGTTCACCCCAAATCTGAAAAATCGACCCATGCCAGCATCACAATTTTTTTTTTATTTTTGGTCAAAAACACAAACTCACAAAATTCTTAATAAATCTCAAACTTTTGCTAATTTACCCAGTCCGCACTGATAAAATGTCTGCAGTAGTATCTTCTGTATCATTTGAAAGCATAAATTCACCGAAAATTTGTTCACCCCAAATCTGAAAAATCGACCCATGCCGGCATCACAATTTTTTGAGGATTTTTGACCAAAAACACAAAGTCACTAAATTTTTAATAAATCTCAAACTTTTGCTAATTTACCCAGTCCGCACAGATAAAATGTCTGCAGTAGTATCTTCTGTATCATTTGAAAGCATAAATTCACCGAAAATTTGTTCACCCCAAATCTGAAAAATCGACCCATGCCGGCATCACAATTTTTTGAGGATTTTTGACCAAAAACACAAAGTCACTAAATTTTTAATAAATCTCAAACTTTTGCTAATTTACCCAGTCCGCACAGATAAAATGTCTGCAGTAGTATCTTCTGTATCATTTGAAAGCATAATTTCACCGAAAATTTGTTCACCCCAAATCTGAAAAATCGACCCATGCCAGCATCACAATTTTTTTTTGGATTTTCGACCAAAAACACAAACTCACAAAATTCATAATAAATCTCTAACTTTTGCTTATATACCCAGTCCGCACTGATAAAATGTCTGCAGTAGTATCTTTTGTATCATTTGAAAGCATAAATTCACCGAAAAATTTGTTCACCCCAAATCTGAAAAACCGACCCATGCCGGCATCACAATTTTTTTTGGATTTTTGGTCAAAAACACAAACTCACAAAATTCGTAATAAATCTCTAACTTTTGCTTATATACCCAGTCCGCACTGATAAAATGTCTTCAGTAGTATCTTCTGTATCATTTGAAAGCATAAATTCACCGAAAATTTGTTCACCTCAAATCTGAAAAATCGACCCATGCCGGCATCCCAATTTATTTTTGATTTTTGACCAAAAACACAAACTCACAAAATTTGTAATAAATCTCTAACTTTTGCTTATATACCCAGTCCGCACTGATAAAATGTCTTCAGTAGTATCTTATGTATCATTTGAAAGCATAAATTCACCGAAAAATTTGTTCACCTCAAATCTGAAAAATCGACCCATGCCGGCATCACAGATTTTTTTGGATTTTTGACCAAAAACACAAACTCACAAAATTCTTAATCAATCTCAAACTTTTGCTAATTTACCCAGTCCGCACTGATAAAATGTCTGCAGTAGTATCTTCTGTATCATTTGAAAGCATAAATTCACCGAAAATTTGTTCACCCCAAATCTGAAAAATCGACCCATGCCGGCATCACAATTTTTGGGGGATTTTTGACCAAAAACACAAACTAACAAAATTCTTAATAAATCTCTAACTTTTGCTTATATACCCAGTCCGCACTGATAAAATGTCTGCAGTAGTATCTTCTGTATCATTTGAAAGCATAAATTCACCGAAAATTTGTTCACCCCAAATCTGAAAAATCGACCCATGCCAGCATCACAATTTTTTTTTGGATTTTTGACCAAAAACACAAACTCACAAAATTCATAATAAATCTCTAACTTTTGCTTATATACCCAGTCCGCACTGATAAAATGTCTGCAGTAGTATCTTTTGTATCATTTGAAAGCATAAATTCACCGAAAAATTTGTTCACCCCAAATCTGAAAAACCGACCCATGCCGGCATCACAATTTTTTTTGGATTTTTGGTCAAAAACACAAACTCACAAAATTCGTAATAAATCTCTAACTTTTGCTTATATACCCAGTCCGCACTGATAAAATGTCTTCAGTAGTATCTTCTGTATCATTTGAAAGCATAAATTCACCGAAAATTTGTTCACCTCAAATCTGAAAAATCGACCCATGCCGGCATCCCAATTTTTTTTTGATTTTTGACCAAAAACACAAACTCACAAAATTTGTAATAAATCTCTAACTTTTGCTTATATACCCAGTCCGCACTGATAAAATGTCTTCAGTAGTATATTATGTATCATTTGAAAGCATAAATTCACCGAAAATTTGTTCACCTCAAATCTGAAAAATCGACCCATGCCGGCATCACAGATTTTTTTGGATTTTTGACCAAAAACACAAACTCACTAAATTCTTAATAAATCTCAAACTTTTGCTCATTTACCCAGTCCGCACTGATAAAATGTCTTCAGTAGTATCTTTTGTATCATTTGGAAGCATAAATTCACCGAAAATTTGTTCACACCAAATCTGAAAAATCGACCCATGCTTGCATCACAATTTTTTTTGGATTTTTGACCAAAAACACAAACTCACAAAATTCTTAATAAATCTCTAAATTTTTCTTATACACCCAGTCCGCACTGATGAAATGTCTTCAGTAGTATCTTCTGTATCATTTGAAAGCATAAATTCACAAAAAAAAATTTCACCCCAAATCTGAAAAATCGACCCATGCCGGCATCACAATTTTTTTTGGATTTTTGACCAAAAACACAAACTCACTAAATTCTTAATAAACCTCAAACTTTTGCTTATATACCCAGTCCGCACTGATAAAATGTCTTCAGTAGTATCTTCTGTATCATTTGAAAGCATAAATTCACCGAAAAATTTTTCACCCCAAATCTGAAAAATCGACCCATGCCGGCATCACAATTTTTGGGGGATTTTTGACCAAAAACACAAACTCACAAAATTCGTAATAAATCTCTAACTTTTGCTTATATACCCAGTCCGCACTGATAAAATGTCTTCAGTAGTATCTTATGTATCATTTGAAAGCATAAATTCACCGAAAATTTGTTCACCCCAAATCTGAAAAATTTACCAATGCCGGCATCACAGATTTTTTAAATTTTTGAACAAAAACACAAACTCACAAAATTCTTAATAAATCTCAAACTTTTGCTAATTTACCCAGTCCGCACTGATAAAATGTCTTCAGTAGTATCTTATGTATCATTTGAAAGCATAAATTCACCGAAAATTTGTTCACCCCAAATCTGAAAAATCGACCCATGCCGGCATCACAATTTTTTTGGGATTTTTGATCAAAAACACAAACTCACAAAATTCGTAATTAATCTCTAACTTTTGCTTATATACCCAGTCCGCACTGATAAAATGTCTGCAGTAGTATCTTCTGTATCATTTGAAAGCATAAATTCACCGAAAATTTGTTCACCCCAAATCTGAAAAATCGACCCATGCCGGCATCACAATTTTTTTGGGATTTTTGACCAAAAACACAAACTAACAAAATTCTTAATAAATCTCTAACTTTTGCTCATTTACCCAGTCCGCACTGATTAAATGTCTTCAGTAGTATCTTCTGTATCATTTGAAAGCATAAATTCACCGAAAATTTGTTCACCCCAAATCTGAAAAATCGACCCATGCCGGCATCACAGATTTTTTTTGATTTTTGACCAAAAACACAAAGTCACTAAATTCTTAATAAATCTCAAACTTTTGCTAATTTACCCAGTCCGCACAGATAAAATGTCTGCAGTAGTATCTTCTGTATCATTTGAAAGCATAAATTCACCGAAAATTTGTTCACCCCAAATCTGAAAAATCGACCCATTCCGGCATCACAATTTTTTGGGGATTTTTGACCAAAAACACAAACTAACAAAATTCTTAATAAATCTCTAACTTTTGCTCATTTACCCAGTCCGCACTGATAAAATGTCTTCAGTAGTATCTTATGTATCATTTGAAAGCATAAATTCACCGAAAAATTGTTCATCCCAAATCTGAAAATCGACCCATGCCAGCATCACAATTTTTTGGGGATTTTTGACCAAAAACACAAACTCACAAAATTCGTAATAAATCTCTAACTTTTGCTTATATACCCAGTCCGCATTGATAAAATGTCTTCAGTAGTATCTTATGTATCATTTGAAAGCATAAATTCACCGAAAATTTGTTCACCCCAAATCTGAAAAATTTACCCATGCCGGCATCACAGATTTTTTAAATTTTTGACCAAAAACACAAACTCACAAAATTCTTAATAAATCTCAAACTTTTGCTAATTTACCCAGTCCGCACTGATAAAATGTCTGCAGTAGTATCTTCTGTATCATTTGAAAGCATAAATTCACCGAAAATTTGTTCACCCCAAATCTGAAAAATTTACCAATGCCGGCATCACAGATTTTTTAAATTTTTGAACAAAAACACAAACTCACAAAATTCTTAATAAATCTCAAACTTTTGCTAATTTACCCAGTCCGCACTGATAAAATGTCTTCAGTAGTATCTTATGTATCATTTGAAAGCATAAATTCACCGAAAATTTGTTCACCCCAAATCTGAAAAATCGACCCATGCCGGCATCACAATTTTTTTGGGATTTTTGATCAAAAACACAAACTCACAAAATTCGTAATAAATCTCTAACTTTTGCTTATATACCCAGTCCGCACTGATAAAATGTCTGCAGTAGTATCTTCTGTATCATTTGAAAGCATAAATTCACCGAAAAATTGTTCACCCCAAATCTGAAAAATCGACCCATGCCGGCATCACAATTTTTTTGGGATTTTTGACCAAAAACACAAACTAACAAAATTCTTAATAAATCTCTAACTTTTGCTCATTTACCCAGTCCGCACTGATTAAATGTCTTCAGTAGTATCTTCTGTATCATTTGAAAGCATAAATTCACCGAAAAATTGTTCACCCCAAATCTGAAAAATCGACCCATGCCGGCATCACAATTTTTTTGGGATTTTTGACCAAAAACACAAACTAACAAAATTCTTAATAAATCTCTAACTTTTGCTCATTTACCCAGTCCGCACTGATTAAATGTCTTCAGTAGTATCTTCTGTATCATTTGAAAGCATAAATTCACCGAAAATTTGTTCACCTCAAATCTGAAAAATCGACCCATGCCTGCATCACAATTTTTTTTGGATTTTTGACCAAAAACACAAACTCACAAAATTCTTAATAAATCTCTAAATTTTTCTTATATACCCAGTCCGCACTGATAAAATGTCTTCAGTAGTATCTTCTGTATCATTTGAAAGCATAAATTCACAAAAAAAAATTTCACCCCAAATCTGAAAAATCGACCCATGCCGGCATCACAATTTTTTTTGGATTTTTGACCAAAAACACAAACTCACTAAATTCTTAATAAATCTCAAACTTTTGCTTATATACCCAGTCCGCACTGATAAAATGTCTTCAGTAGTATCTTCTGTATCATTTGAAAGCATAAATTCACCGAAAATTTTTTCACCCCAAATCTGAAAAATCGACCCATGCCGGCCTTACAATTTTTTGGGGATTTTTGACCAAAAACACAAACTCACAAAATTCGTAATAAATCTCTAACTTTTGCTTATATACCCAGTCCGCACTGATAAAATGTCTTCAGTAGTATCTTCTGTATCATTTGAAAGCATAAATTCACCGAAAATTTGTTCACCCCAAATCTGAAAAATTTACCAATGCCGGCATCACAGATTTTTTAAATTTTTGAACAAAAACACAAACTCACAAAATTCTTAATAAATCTCAAACTTTTGCTAATTTACCCAGTCCGCACTGATAAAATGTCTTCAGTAGTATCTTATGTATCATTTGAAAGCATAAATTCACCGAAAATTTGTTCACCCCAAATCTGAAAAATCGACCCATGCCGGCATCACAATTTTTTTGGGATTTTTGATCAAAAACACAAACTCACAAAATTCGTAATAAATCTCTAACTTTTGCTTATATACCCAGTCCGCACTGATAAAATGTCTGCAGTAGTATCTTCTGTATCATTTGAAAGCATAAATTCACCGAAAATTTGTTCACCCCAAATCTGAAAAATCGACCCATGCCGGCATCACAATTTTTGTGGGATTTTTGACCAAAAACACAAACTAACAAAATTCTTAATAAATCTCTAACTTTTGCTCATTTACCCAGTCCGCACTGATTAAATGTCTTCAGTAGTATCTTCTGTATCATTTGAAAGCATAAATTCACCGAAAATTTGTTCACCCCAAATCTGAAAAATCGACCCATGCCGGCATCACAGATTTTTTTTGATTTTTGACCAAAAACACAAAGTCACTAAATTCTTAATAAATCTCAAACTTTTGCTAATTTACCCAGTCCGCACAGATAAAATGTCTGCAGTAGTATCTTCTGTATCATTTGAAAGCATAAATTCACCGAAAATTTGTTCACCCCAAATCTGAAAAATCGACCCATGCCGGCATCACAATTTTTTGGGGAATTTTTGACCAAAAACACAAACTAACAAAATTCTTAATAAATCTCTAACTTTTGCTCATTTACCCAGTCCGCACTGATAAAATGTCTTCAGTAGTATCTTATGTATCATTTAAAAGCATAAATTCACCGAAAATTTGTTCACCCCAAATCTGAAAAATCGACCCATGCCGGCATCACAATTTTTGGGGGATTTTTGACCAAAAACACAAACTCACAAAATTCGTAATAAATCTCTAACTTTTGCTTATATACCCAGTCCGCACTGATAAAATGTCTTCAGTAGTATCTTATGTATCATTTGAAAGCATAAATTCATCGAAAATTTGTTCACCCCAAATCTGAGAAATTTACCCATGCCGGCATCACAGATTTTTTAAATTTTTGACCAAAAACACAAACTCACAAAATTCTTAATAAATCTCTAACTTTTGCTTATATACCCAGTCCGCACTGATAAAATGTCTTCAGTAGTATCTTCTGTATCAGTTGAAAGCATAAATTCACCGAAAATTTGTTCACCCCAAATCTGAAAAATCGACCCATGCCGGCATCACAATTTTTTGTTGATTTTTGACCAAAAACACAAACTAACAAAATTCTTAATAAATCTCTAACTTTTGCTCATTTACCCAGTCCGCACTGATAAAATGTCTTCAGTAGTATCTTATGTATCATTTGAAAGCATAAACTCACCGAAAAATTTTTCACCCCAAATCTGAAAAATCGACCCATGCCGGCATCACAATTTTTTGGGGATTTTTGACCAAAAACACAAACTCACAAAATTCGTAATAAATCTCTAACTTTTGCTTATATACCCAGTCCGCACTGATAAAATGTCTTCAGTAGTATCTTGTGTATCATTTGAAAGCATAAATTCACCGAAAATGTGTTCACCCCAAATCTGAAAAATCGACCCATGCCGGCATCACAGATTTTTTTAAATTTTTGACCAAAAACACAAACTCACAAAATTCTTAATAAATCTCAAACTTTTGCTAATTTACCCAGTCCGCACTGATAAAATGTCTGCAGTAGTATCTTCTGTATCATTTGAAAGCATAAATTCACCGAAAATTTGTTCACCCCAAATCTGAAAAATCGACCCATGCCGGCATCACAATTTTTGGGGGATTTTTGACCAAAAACACAAACTAACAAAATTCTTAATAAATCTCTAACTTTTGCTTATATACCCAGTCCGCACTGATAAAATGTCTTCAGTAGTATCTTCTGTATCATTTGAAAGCATAAATTCACCGAAAATTTTTTCACCCCAAATCTGAAAAATCGACCCATGCCGGCATCACAATTTTTTGGGGATTTTTGACCAAAAACACAAACTCACAAAATTCTTAATAAATCTCAAACTTTTGCTAATTTACCCAGTCCGCACTGATAAAATGTCTGCAGTAGTATCTTCTGTATCATTTGAAAGCATAAATTCACCAAAAATTTGTTCACCCCAAATCTGAAAAATCGACCCATGCCGGCATCACAATTTTTGGGGGATTTTTGACCAAAAACACAAACTAACAAAATTCTTAATAAATCTCTAACTTTTGCTTATATACCCAGTCCGCACTGATAAAATGTCTTCAGTAGTATCTTCTGTATCATTTGAAAGCATAAATTCACCGAAAAATTTTTCACCCCAAATCTGAAAAATCGACCCATGCCGGCATCACAATTTTTGGGGGATTTTTGACCAAAAACACAAACTCACAAAATTCGTAATAAATCTCTAACTTTTGCTTATATACCCAGTCCGCACTGATAAAATGTCTTCAGTAGTATCTTGTGTATCATTTGAAAGCATAAATTCACCGAAAATGTGTTCACCCCAAATCTGAAAAATCGACCCATGCCGGCATCACAGATTTTTTTAAATTTTTGACCAAAAACACAAACTCACAAAATTCTTAATAAATCTCAAACTTTTGCTAATTTACCCATTCCGCACTGATAAAATGTCTGCAGTAGTATCTTCTGTATCATTTGAAAGCATAAATTCACCGAAAATTTGTTCACCCCAAATCTGAAAAATCGACCCATGCCGGCATCACAATTTTTGGGGGATTTTTGACCAAAAACACAAACTAACAAAATTCTTAATAAATCTCTAACTTTTGCTTATATACCCAGTCCGCACTGATAAAATGTCTTCAGTAGTATCTTCTGTATCATTTGAAAGCATAAATTCACCGAAAATTTTTTCACCCCAAATCTGAAAAATCGACCCATGCCGGCATCACAATTTTTTGGGGATTTTTGACCAAAAACACAAACTCAGAAAATTCGTAATAAATCTCTAACTTTTGCTTATATACCCAGTCCGCACTAATAAAATGTCTTCAGTAGTATCTTATGTATCATTTGAAAGCATAAATTCACCGAAAATTTGTTCACCCCAAATCTGAAAAATTTACCCATGCCGGCATTACAGATTTTTTAAATTTTTGAACAAAAACACAAACTCACAAAATTCTTAATAAATCTCAAACTTTTGCTAATTTACCCAGTCCGCACTGATAAAATGTCTTCAGTAGTATCTTCTGTATCATTTGAAAGCATAAATTCACCGAAAATTTGTTCACCCCAAATCTGAAAAATCGACCCATGCCGGCATCACAATTTTTTGGGGATTTTTGACCAAAAACACAAAGTCACTAAATTCTTAATAAATCTCAAACTTTTGCTAATTTACCCAGTCCGCACAGATAAAATGTCTGCAGTAGTATCTTCTGTATCATTTGAAAGTATAAATTCACCGAAAATTTGTTCACCCCAAATCTGAAAAATTGACCCATGCCGGCATCACAGATTTTTTAAATTTTTGACCAAAAACACAAACTCACAAAATTCTTAATAAACCTCAAACTTTTGCTAATTTACCCAGTCCGCACTGATAAAATGTCTGCAGTAGTATCTTCTGTATCATTTGAAAGCATAAATTCACCGAAAATTTGTTCACCCCAAATCTGAAAAATCGACCCATGCCGGCATCACAATTTTTTGGGGATTTTTGACCAAAAACACAAACTAACAAAATTCTTAATAAATCTCTAACTTTTGCTTATATACCCAGTCCGCACTGATAAAATGTTTTCAGTATTCAGTAGTATCTTCTGTATCATTTGAAAGCATAAATTCACCAAAAAATTTTTCACCCCAAATCTGAAAAATCGACCCATGCCGGCATCACAATTTTTTGGGGATTTTTGACCAAAAACACAAACTCACAAAATTCGTAATAAATCTCTAACTTTTGCTTATATACCCAGTCCGCACTGATAAAATGTCTTCAGTAGTATCTTATGTATCATTTGAAAGCATAAATTCACCGAAAATTTGTTCACCCCAAATCTGAAAAATTTACCCATGCCGGCATCACAGATTTTTAAAATTTTTGACCAAAAACACAAACTCACAATATTCTTAATAAATCTCAAACTTTTGCTAATTTACCCAGTCCACACTGATAAAATGTCTGCAGTAGTATCTTCTGTATCATTTGAAAGCATAAATTCACCGAAAATTTGTTCACCCCAAATCTGAAAAATCGACCCATGCCGGCATCACAATTTTTTGGGGATTTTTGACCAAAAACACAAACTAACAAAATTCTTAATAAATCTCTAACTTTTGCTTATATACCCAGTCCGCACTGATAAAATGTCTTCAGTAGTATCTTCTGTATCATTTGAAAGCATAAATTCACCGAAAAATTTTTTCACCCCAAATCTGAAAAATCGACCCATTCCGGCATCACAATTTTTTGGGGATTTTTGACCAAAAACACAAACTAACAAAATTCTTAATAAATCTCTAACTTTTGCTCATTTACCCAGTCCGCACTGATAAAATGTCTTCAGTAGTATCTTATGTATCATTTGAAAGCATAAATTCACCGAAAAATTGTTCATCCCAAATCTGAAAATCGACCCATGCCAGCATCACAATTTTTTGGGGATTTTTGACCAAAAACACAAACTCACAAAATTCGTAATAAATCTCTAACTTTTGCTTATATACCCAGTCCGCATTGATAAAATGTCTTCAGTAGTATCTTATGTATCATTTGAAAGCATAAATTCACCGAAAATTTGTTCACCCCAAATCTGAAAAATTTACCCATGCCGGCATCACAGATTTTTTAAATTTTTGACCAAAAACACAAACTCACAAAATTCTTAATAAATCTCAAACTTTTGCTAATTTACCCAGTCCGCACTGATAAAATGTCTGCAGTAGTATCTTCTGTATCATTTGAAAGCATAAATTCACCGAAAATTTGTTCACCCCAAATCTGAAAAATTTACCAATGCCGGCATCACAGATTTTTTAAATTTTTGAACAAAAACACAAACTCACAAAATTCTTAATAAATCTCAAACTTTTGCTAATTTACCCAGTCCGCACTGATAAAATGTCTTCAGTAGTATCTTATGTATCATTTGAAAGCATAAATTCACCGAAAATTTGTTCACCCCAAATCTGAAAAATCGACCCATGCCGGCATCACAATTTTTTTGGGATTTTTGATCAAAAACACAAACTCACAAAATTCGTAATAAATCTCTAACTTTTGCTTATATACCCAGTCCGCACTGATAAAATGTCTGCAGTAGTATCTTCTGTATCATTTGAAAGCATAAATTCACCGAAAAATTGTTCACCCCAAATCTGAAAAATCGACCCATGCCGGCATCACAATTTTTTTGGGATTTTTGACCAAAAACACAAACTAACAAAATTCTTAATAAATCTCTAACTTTTGCTCATTTACCCAGTCCGCACTGATTAAATGTCTTCAGTAGTATCTTCTGTATCATTTGAAAGCATAAATTCACCGAAAAATTGTTCACCCCAAATCTGAAAAATCGACCCATGCCGGCATCACAATTTTTTTGGGATTTTTGACCAAAAACACAAACTAACAAAATTCTTAATAAATCTCTAACTTTTGCTCATTTACCCAGTCCGCACTGATTAAATGTCTTCAGTAGTATCTTCTGTATCATTTGAAAGCATAAATTCACCGAAAATTTGTTCACCTCAAATCTGAAAAATCGACCCATGCCTGCATCACAATTTTTTTTGGATTTTTGACCAAAAACACAAACTCACAAAATTCTTAATAAATCTCTAAATTTTTCTTATATACCCAGTCCGCACTGATAAAATGTCTTCAGTAGTATCTTCTGTATCATTTGAAAGCATAAATTCACAAAAAAAAATTTCACCCCAAATCTGAAAAATCGACCCATGCCGGCATCACAATTTTTTTTGGATTTTTGACCAAAAACACAAACTCACTAAATTCTTAATAAATCTCAAACTTTTGCTTATATACCCAGTCCGCACTGATAAAATGTCTTCAGTAGTATCTTCTGTATCATTTGAAAGCATAAATTCACCGAAAATTTTTTCACCCCAAATCTGAAAAATCGACCCATGCCGGCCTTACAATTTTTTGGGGATTTTTGACCAAAAACACAAACTCACAAAATTCGTAATAAATCTCTAACTTTTGCTTATATACCCAGTCCGCACTGATAAAATGTCTTCAGTAGTATCTTCTGTATCATTTGAAAGCATAAATTCACCGAAAATTTGTTCACCCCAAATCTGAAAAATTTACCAATGCCGGCATCACAGATTTTTTAAATTTTTGAACAAAAACACAAACTCACAAAATTCTTAATAAATCTCAAACTTTTGCTAATTTACCCAGTCCGCACTGATAAAATGTCTTCAGTAGTATCTTATGTATCATTTGAAAGCATAAATTCACCGAAAATTTGTTCACCCCAAATCTGAAAAATCGACCCATGCCGGCATCACAATTTTTTTGGGATTTTTGATCAAAAACACAAACTCACAAAATTCGTAATAAATCTCTAACTTTTGCTTATATACCCAGTCCGCACTGATAAAATGTCTGCAGTAGTATCTTCTGTATCATTTGAAAGCATAAATTCACCGAAAATTTGTTCACCCCAAATCTGAAAAATCGACCCATGCCGGCATCACAATTTTTGTGGGATTTTTGACCAAAAACACAAACTAACAAAATTCTTAATAAATCTCTAACTTTTGCTCATTTACCCAGTCCGCACTGATTAAATGTCTTCAGTAGTATCTTCTGTATCATTTGAAAGCATAAATTCACCGAAAATTTGTTCACCCCAAATCTGAAAAATCGACCCATGCCGGCATCACAGATTTTTTTTGATTTTTGACCAAAAACACAAAGTCACTAAATTCTTAATAAATCTCAAACTTTTGCTAATTTACCCAGTCCGCACAGATAAAATGTCTGCAGTAGTATCTTCTGTATCATTTGAAAGCATAAATTCACCGAAAATTTGTTCACCCCAAATCTGAAAAATCGACCCATGCCGGCATCACAATTTTTTGGGGAATTTTTGACCAAAAACACAAACTAACAAAATTCTTAATAAATCTCTAACTTTTGCTCATTTACCCAGTCCGCACTGATAAAATGTCTTCAGTAGTATCTTATGTATCATTTAAAAGCATAAATTCACCGAAAATTTGTTCACCCCAAATCTGAAAAATCGACCCATGCCGGCATCACAATTTTTGGGGGATTTTTGACCAAAAACACAAACTCACAAAATTCGTAATAAATCTCTAACTTTTGCTTATATACCCAGTCCGCACTGATAAAATGTCTTCAGTAGTATCTTATGTATCATTTGAAAGCATAAATTCATCGAAAATTTGTTCACCCCAAATCTGAGAAATTTACCCATGCCGGCATCACAGATTTTTTAAATTTTTGACCAAAAACACAAACTCACAAAATTCTTAATAAATCTCTAACTTTTGCTTATATACCCAGTCCGCACTGATAAAATGTCTTCAGTAGTATCTTCTGTATCAGTTGAAAGCATAAATTCACCGAAAATTTGTTCACCCCAAATCTGAAAAATCGACCCATGCCGGCATCACAATTTTTTGTTGATTTTTGACCAAAAACACAAACTAACAAAATTCTTAATAAATCTCTAACTTTTGCTCATTTACCCAGTCCGCACTGATAAAATGTCTTCAGTAGTATCTTATGTATCATTTGAAAGCATAAACTCACCGAAAAATTTTTCACCCCAAATCTGAAAAATCGACCCATGCCGGCATCACAATTTTTTGGGGATTTTTGACCAAAAACACAAACTCACAAAATTCGTAATAAATCTCTAACTTTTGCTTATATACCCAGTCCGCACTGATAAAATGTCTTCAGTAGTATCTTGTGTATCATTTGAAAGCATAAATTCACCGAAAATGTGTTCACCCCAAATCTGAAAAATCGACCCATGCCGGCATCACAGATTTTTTTAAATTTTTGACCAAAAACACAAACTCACAAAATTCTTAATAAATCTCAAACTTTTGCTAATTTACCCAGTCCGCACTGATAAAATGTCTGCAGTAGTATCTTCTGTATCATTTGAAAGCATAAATTCACCGAAAATTTGTTCACCCCAAATCTGAAAAATCGACCCATGCCGGCATCACAATTTTTGGGGGATTTTTGACCAAAAACACAAACTAACAAAATTCTTAATAAATCTCTAACTTTTGCTTATATACCCAGTCCGCACTGATAAAATGTCTTCAGTAGTATCTTCTGTATCATTTGAAAGCATAAATTCACCGAAAATTTTTTCACCCCAAATCTGAAAAATCGACCCATGCCGGCATCACAATTTTTTGGGGATTTTTGACCAAAAACACAAACTCACAAAATTCTTAATAAATCTCAAACTTTTGCTAATTTACCCAGTCCGCACTGATAAAATGTCTGCAGTAGTATCTTCTGTATCATTTGAAAGCATAAATTCACCAAAAATTTGTTCACCCCAAATCTGAAAAATCGACCCATGCCGGCATCACAATTTTTGGGGGATTTTTGACCAAAAACACAAACTAACAAAATTCTTAATAAATCTCTAACTTTTGCTTATATACCCAGTCCGCACTGATAAAATGTCTTCAGTAGTATCTTCTGTATCATTTGAAAGCATAAATTCACCGAAAAATTTTTCACCCCAAATCTGAAAAATCGACCCATGCCGGCATCACAATTTTTGGGGGATTTTTGACCAAAAACACAAACTCACAAAATTCGTAATAAATCTCTAACTTTTGCTTATATACCCAGTCCGCACTGATAAAATGTCTTCAGTAGTATCTTGTGTATCATTTGAAAGCATAAATTCACCGAAAATGTGTTCACCCCAAATCTGAAAAATCGACCCATGCCGGCATCACAGATTTTTTTAAATTTTTGACCAAAAACACAAACTCACAAAATTCTTAATAAATCTCAAACTTTTGCTAATTTACCCATTCCGCACTGATAAAATGTCTGCAGTAGTATCTTCTGTATCATTTGAAAGCATAAATTCACCGAAAATTTGTTCACCCCAAATCTGAAAAATCGACCCATGCCGGCATCACAATTTTTGGGGGATTTTTGACCAAAAACACAAACTAACAAAATTCTTAATAAATCTCTAACTTTTGCTTATATACCCAGTCCGCACTGATAAAATGTCTTCAGTAGTATCTTCTGTATCATTTGAAAGCATAAATTCACCGAAAATTTTTTCACCCCAAATCTGAAAAATCGACCCATGCCGGCATCACAATTTTTTGGGGATTTTTGACCAAAAACACAAACTCAGAAAATTCGTAATAAATCTCTAACTTTTGCTTATATACCCAGTCCGCACTAATAAAATGTCTTCAGTAGTATCTTATGTATCATTTGAAAGCATAAATTCACCGAAAATTTGTTCACCCCAAATCTGAAAAATTTACCCATGCCGGCATTACAGATTTTTTAAATTTTTGAACAAAAACACAAACTCACAAAATTCTTAATAAATCTCAAACTTTTGCTAATTTACCCAGTCCGCACTGATAAAATGTCTTCAGTAGTATCTTCTGTATCATTTGAAAGCATAAATTCACCGAAAATTTGTTCACCCCAAATCTGAAAAATCGACCCATGCCGGCATCACAATTTTTTGGGGATTTTTGACCAAAAACACAAAGTCACTAAATTCTTAATAAATCTCAAACTTTTGCTAATTTACCCAGTCCGCACAGATAAAATGTCTGCAGTAGTATCTTCTGTATCATTTGAAAGTATAAATTCACCGAAAATTTGTTCACCCCAAATCTGAAAAATTGACCCATGCCGGCATCACAGATTTTTTAAATTTTTGACCAAAAACACAAACTCACAAAATTCTTAATAAACCTCAAACTTTTGCTAATTTACCCAGTCCGCACTGATAAAATGTCTGCAGTAGTATCTTCTGTATCATTTGAAAGCATAAATTCACCGAAAATTTGTTCACCCCAAATCTGAAAAATCGACCCATGCCGGCATCACAATTTTTTGGGGATTTTTGACCAAAAACACAAACTAACAAAATTCTTAATAAATCTCTAACTTTTGCTTATATACCCAGTCCGCACTGATAAAATGTTTTCAGTATTCAGTAGTATCTTCTGTATCATTTGAAAGCATAAATTCACCAAAAAATTTTTCACCCCAAATCTGAAAAATCGACCCATGCCGGCATCACAATTTTTTGGGGATTTTTGACCAAAAACACAAACTCACAAAATTCGTAATAAATCTCTAACTTTTGCTTATATACCCAGTCCGCACTGATAAAATGTCTTCAGTAGTATCTTATGTATCATTTGAAAGCATAAATTCACCGAAAATTTGTTCACCCCAAATCTGAAAAATTTACCCATGCCGGCATCACAGATTTTTAAAATTTTTGACCAAAAACACAAACTCACAATATTCTTAATAAATCTCAAACTTTTGCTAATTTACCCAGTCCACACTGATAAAATGTCTGCAGTAGTATCTTCTGTATCATTTGAAAGCATAAATTCACCGAAAATTTGTTCACCCCAAATCTGAAAAATCGACCCATGCCGGCATCACAATTTTTTGGGGATTTTTGACCAAAAACACAAACTAACAAAATTCTTAATAAATCTCTAACTTTTGCTTATATACCCAGTCCGCACTGATAAAATGTCTTCAGTAGTATCTTCTGTATCATTTGAAAGCATAAATTCACCGAAAAATTTTTTCACCCCAAATCTGAAAAATCGACCCATGCCGGCATCACAATTTTTTGGGGATTTTTGACCAAAAACACAAACTCACAAAATTCGTAATAAATCTCTAACTTTTGCTTATATACCCAGTCCGCACTGATAAAATGTCTTCAGTAGTATCTTGTGTATCATTTGAAAGCATAAATTCACCGAAAATGTGTTCACCCCAAATCTGAAAAATCGACCCATGCCGGCATCACAGATTTTTTTAAATTTTTGACCAAAAACACAAACTCACAAAATTCTTAATAAATCTCAAACTTTTGCTAATTTACCCAGTCCGCACTGATAAAATGTCTGCAGTAGTATCTTCTGTATCATTTGAAAGCATAAATTCACCGAAAATTTGTTCACCCCAAATCTGAAAAATCGACCCATGCCGGCATCACAATTTTTGGGGGATTTTTGACCAAAAACACAAACTAACAAAATTCTTAATAAATCTCTAACTTTTGCTTATATACCCAGTCCGCACTGATAAAATGTCTTCAGTAGTATCTTCTGTATCATTTGAAAGCATAAATTCACCGAAAATTTTTTCACCCCAAATCTGAAAAATCGACCCATGCCGGCATCACAATTTTTTGGGGATTTTTGACCAAAAACACAAACTCAGAAAATTCGTAATAAATCTCTAACTTTTGCTTATATACCCAGTCCGCACTAATAAAATGTCTTCAGTAGTATCTTATGTATCATTTGAAAGCATAAATTCACCGAAAATTTGTTCACCCCAAATCTGAAAAATTTACCCATGCCGGCATCACAGATTTTTGGGAATTTTTGGCCAAAAACACAAACTCACAAAATTCTTAATAAACCTCAAACTTTTGCTAATTTACCCAGTCCGCACTGATAAAATGTCTGCAGTAGTATCTTCTGTATCATTTGAAAGCATAAATTCACCGAAAATTTGTTCACCCCAAATCTGAAAAATCGACCCATGCCGGCATCACAATTTTTTGGGGATTTTTGACCAAAAACACAAACTAACAAAATTCTTAATAAATCTCTAACTTTTGCTTATATACCCAGTCCGCACTGATAAAATGTTTTCAGTATTCAGTAGTATCTTCTGTATCATTTGAAAGCATAAATTCACCAAAAAATATTTCACCCCAAATCTGAAAAATCGACCCATGCCGGCATCACAATTTTTTGGGGATTTTTGACCAAAAACACAAACTCACAAAATTCGTAATAAATCTCTAACTTTTGCTTATATACCCAGTCCGCACTGATAAAATGTCTTCAGTAGTATCTTGTGTATCATTTGAAAGCATAAATTCACCGAAAATGTGTTCACCCCAAATCTGAAAAATCGACCCATGCCGGCATCACAGATTTTTTTAAATTTTTGACCAAAAACACAAACTCACAAAATTCTTAATAAATCTCAAACTTTTGCTAATTTACCCAGTCCGCACTGATAAAATGTCTGCAGTAGTATCTTCTGTATCATTTGAAAGCATAAATTCACCGAAAATTTGTTCACCCCAAATCTGAAAAATCGACCCATGCCGGCATCACAATTTTTGGGGGATTTTTGACCAAAAACACAAACTAACAAAATTCTTAATAAATCTCTAACTTTTGCTTATATACCCAGTCCGCACTGATAAAATGTCTTCAGTAGTATCTTCTGTATCATTTGAAAGCAATCTCTAACTTTTGCTAATTTACCCAGTCCGCACTGATAAAATGTCTTCAGTAGTATCTTCTGTATCATTTGAAAGCATAAATTCACCGAAAATTTGTTCACCCCAAATCTGAAAAATCGACCCATGCCGGCATCACAGATTTTTGGGGGATTTTTGACCAAAAACACAAACTCACAAAATTCGTAATAAATCTCTAACTTTTGCTTATATACCCAGTCCGCACTGATAAAATGTCTTCAGTAGTATCTTATGTATCATTTGAAAGCATAAATTCACCGAAAATTTGTTCACCCCAAATCTGAAAAATTTACCCATGCAGGCATCACAGATTTTTAAAATTTTTGACCAAAAACACAAACTCACAAAATTCTTAATAAATCTCAAACTTTTGCTAATTTACCCAGTCCGCACTGATAAAATGTCTGCAGTAGTATCTTCTGTATCATTTGAAAGCATAAATTCACCGAAAATTTGTTCACCCCAAATCTGAAAAATCGACCCATGCCGGCATCACAATTTTTTGGGGATTTTTGACCAAAAACACAAAGTCACTAAATTCTTAATAAGTCTCAAACTTTTGCTATTTTACCCAGTCCGCACAGATAAAATGTCTGCAGTAGTATCTTCTGTATCATTTGAAAGCATAAATTCACCGAAAATTTGTTCACCCCAAATCTGAAAAATTGACCCATGCCGGCATCACAGATTTTTTAAATTTTTGACCAAAAACACAAACTCACAAAATTCTTAATAAATCTCAAACTTTTGCTAATTTACCCAGTCCGCACTGATAAAATGTCTGCAGTAGTATCTTCTGTATCATTTGAAAGCATAAATTCACCGAAAATTTGTTCACCCCAAATCTGAAAAATCGACCCATGCCGGCATCACAATTTTTTGGGGATTTTTGACCAAAAACACAAACTAACAAAATTCTTAATAAATCTCTAACTTTTGCTTATATACCCAGTCCGCACTGATAAAATGTCTTCAGTAGTATCTTCTGTATCATTTGAAAGCATAAATTCACCGAAAATTTTTTCACCCCAAATCTGAAAAATCGACCCATGCCGGCATCACAATTTTTTGGGGATTTTTGACCAAAAACACAAACTCACAAAATTCTTAATAAATCTCAAACTTTTGCTAATTTACCCAGTCCGCACTGATAAAATGTCTGCAGTAGTATCTTCTGTATCATTTGAAAGCATAAATTCACCGAAAATTTGTTCACCCCAAATCTGAAAAATCGACCCATGCTGGCATCACAATTTTTTGGGGATTTTTGACCAAAAACACAAACTAACAAAATTCTTAATAAATCTCTAACTTTTGCTTATATACCCAGTCCGCACTAATAAAATGTCTTCAGTAGTATCTTATGTATCATTTGAAAGCATAAATTCACCGAAAATTTGTTCACCCCAAATCTGAAAAATTGACCCATGCCGGCATCACAGATTTTTTAAATTTTTGAACAAAAACACAAACTCACAAAATTCTTAATAAATCTCAAACTTTTGCTAATTTACCCAGTCCGCACTGATAAAATGTCTTCAGTAGTATCTTCTGTATCATTTGAAAGCATAAATTCACCGAAAATTTGTTCACCCCAAATCTGAAAAATCGACCGATGCCGGCATCACAATTTTTGGGGGATTTTTGACCAAAAACACAAACTCACAAAATTCGTAATAAATCTCTAACTTTTGCTTATATACCCAGTCCGCACTGATAAAATGTCTTCAGTAGTATCTTATGTATCATTTGAAAGCATAAATTCACCGAAAATTTGTTCACCCCAAATCTGAAAAATTAACCCATGCCGGCATCACAGATTTTTTAAATTTTTGACCAAAAACACAAACTCACAAAATTCTTAATAAATCTCAAACTTTTGCTAAATTACCCAGTCCGCATTGATAAAATGTCTGCAGTAGTATCTTCTGTATCATTTGAAAGCATAAATTCACCGAAAATTTGTTCACCCCAAATCTGAAAAATCGACCCATGCCGGCATCACAATTTTTGGGGGATTTTTGACCAAAAACACAAAGTCACAAAATTCTTAATAAATCTCTAACTTTTGCTAATTTACCCAGTCCGCACTGATAAAATGTCTTCAGTAGTATCTTCTGTATCATTTGAAAGCATAAAGTCACCGAAAATTTGTTCACCCCAAATCTGAAAAATCGACCCATGCCGGCATCACAGATTTTTGGGGGATTTTTGACCAAAAACACAAACTCACAAAATTCGTAATAAATCTCTAACTTTTGCTTATATACCCAGTCCGCACTGATAAAATGTCTTCAGTAGTATCTTATGTATCATTTGAAAGCATAAATTCACCGAAAATTTGTTCACCCCAAATCGGAAAAATTTACCCATGCCGGCATCACAGATTTTTAAAATTTTTGACCAAAAACACAAACTCACAAAATTCTTAATAAATCTCAAACTTTTGCTAATTTACCCAGTCCGCACTGATAAAATGTCTGCAGTAGTATCTTCTGTATCATTTGAAAGCATAAATTCACCGAAAATTTGTTCACCCCAAATCTGAAAAATCGACCCATGCCGGCATCACAATTTTTTGGGGATTTTTGACCAAAAACACAAAGTCACTAAATTCTTAATAAATCTCAAACTTTTGCTATTTTACCCAGTCCGCACAGATAAAATGTCTGCAGTAGTATCTTCTGTATCATTTGAAAGCATAAATTCACCGAAAATTTGTTCACCCCAAATCTGAAAAATTGACCCATGCCGGCATCACAGATTTTTTAAATTTTTGACCAAAAACACAAACTCACAAAATTCTTAATAAATCTCAAACTTTTGCTAATTTACCCAGTCCGCACTGATAAAATGTCTGCAGTAGTATCTTCTGTATCATTTGAAAGCATAAATTCACCGAAAATTTGTTCACCCCAAATCTGAAAAATCGACCCATGCCGGCATCACAATTTTTTGGGGATTTTTGACCAAAAACACAAACTAACAAAATTCTTAATAAATCTCTAACTTTTGCTTATATACCCAGTCCGCACTGATAAAATGTCTTCAGTAGTATCTTCTGTATCATTTGAAAGCATAAATTCACCGAAAATTTTTTCACCCCAAATCTGAAAAATCGACCCATGCCGGCATCACAATTTTATGGGGATTTTTGACCAAAAACACAAACTCACAAAATTCTTAATAAATCTCAAACTTTTGCTAATTTACCCAGTCCGCACTGATAAAATGTCTGCAGTAGTATCTTCTGTATCATTTGAAAGCATAAATTCACCGAAAATTTGTTCACCCCAAATCTGAAAAATCGACCCATGCTGGCATCACAATTTTTTGGGGATTTTTGACCAAAAACACAAACTAACAAAATTCTTAATAAATCTCTAACTTTTGCTTATATACCCAGTCCGCACTAATAAAATGTCTTCAGTAGTATCTTATGTATCATTTGAAAGCATAAATTCACCGAAAATTTGTTCACCCCAAATCTGAAAAATTTACCCATGCCGGCATCACAGATTTTTTAAATTTTTGAACAAAAACACAAACTCACAAAATTCTTAATAAATCTCAAACTTTTGCTAATTTACCCAGTCCGCACTGATAAAATGTCTTCAGTAGTATCTTCTGTATCATTTGAAAGCATAAATTCACCGAAAATTTGTTCACCCCAAATCTGAAAAATCGACCCATGCCGGCATCACAATTTTTGGGGGATTTTTGACCAAAAACACAAACTCACAAAATTCGTAATAAATCTCTAACTTTTGCTTATATACCCAGTCCGCACTGATAAAATGTCTTCAGTAGTATCTTATGTATCATTTGAAAGCATAAATTCACCGAAAATTTGTTCACCCCAAATCTGAAAAATTAACCCATGCCGGCATCACAGATTTTTTAAATTTTTGACCAAAAACACAAACTCACAAAATTCTTAATAAATCTCAAACTTTTGCTAAATTACCCAGTCCGCATTGATAAAATGTCTGCAGTAGTATCTTCTGTATCATTTGAAAGCATAAATTCACCGAAAATTTGTTCACCCCAAATCTCAAAAAATTTACCCATGCCGGCATCACAGATTTTTAAAATTTTTGACCAAAAACACAAACTCACAAAATTCTTAATAAATCTCAAACTTTTGCTAATTTACCCAGTCCGCACTGATAAAATGTCTGCAGTAGTATCTTCTGTATCATTTGAAAGCATAAATTCACCGAAAATTTGTTCACCCCAAATCTGAAAAATCGACCCATGCCGGCATCACAATTTTTTGGGGATTTTTGACCAAAAACACAAAGTCACTAAATTCTTAATAAATCTCAAACTTTTGCTATTTTACCCAGTCCGCACAGATAAAATGTCTGCAGTAGTATCTTCTGTATCATTTGAAAGCATAAATTCACCGAAAATTTGTTCACCCCAAATCTGAAAAATTGACCCATGCCGGCATCACAGATTTTTAAAATTTTTGACCAAAAACACAAACTCACAAAATTCTTAATAAATCTCAAACTTTTGCTAATTTACCCAGTCCGCACTGATAAAATGTCTGCAGTAGTATCTTCTGTATCATTTGAAAGCATAAATTCACCGAAAATTTGTTCACCCCAAATCTGAAAAATCGACCCATGCCGGCATCACAATTTTTTGGGGATTTTTGACCAAAAACACAAACTAACAAAATTCTTAATAAATCTCTAACTTTTGCTTATATACCCAGTCCGCACTGATAAAATGTCTTCAGTAGTATCTTCTGTATCATTTGAAAGCATAAATTCACCGAAAATTTTTTCACCCCAAATCTGAAAAATCGACCCATGCCGGCATCACAATTTTTTGGGGATTTTTGACCAAAAACACAAACTCACAAAATTCGTAATAAATCTCTAACTTTTGCTTATATACCCAGTCCGCACTGATTAAATGTCTTCAGTAGTATCTTATGTATCATTTGAAAGCATAAATTCACCGAAAATTTGTTCACCCCAAATCTGAAAAATTTACCCATGCCGGCATCACAGATTTTTAAAATTTTTGACCAAAAACACAAACTCACAAAATTCTTAATAAATCTCAAACTTTTGCTAATTTACCCAGTCCGCACTGATAAAATGTCTGCAGTAGTATCTTCTGTATCATTTGAAAGCATAAATTCACCGAAAATTTGTTCACCCCAAATCTGAAAAATCGACCCATGCTGGCATCACAATTTTTTGGGGATTTTTGACCAAAAACACAAACTAACAAAATTCTTAATAAATCTCTAACTTTTGCTTATATACCCAGTCCGCACTGATAAAATGTCTTCAGTAGTATCTTCTGTATCATTTGAAAGCATAAATTCACCGAAAAATTTTTCACCCCAAATCTGAAAAATCGACCCATGCCGGCATCACAATTTTTTTGGGATTTTTGACCAAAAACACAAACTCACAAAATTCGTAATAAATCTCTAACTTTTGCTTATATACCCAGTCCGCACTGATTAAATGTCTTCAGTAGTATCTTATGTATCATTTGAAAGCATAAATTCACCGAAAATTTGTTCACCCCAAATCTGAAAAATCGACCCATGCCGGCATCACAATTTTTGGGGGATTTTTGACCAAAAACACAAACTAACAAAATTCTTAATAAATCTCTAACTTTTGCTTATATACCCAGTCCGCACTGATAAAATGTCTTCAGTAGTATCTTATGTATCATTTGAAAGCATAAATTCACCGAAAATTTGTTCACCCCAAATCTGAAAAATTAACCCATGCCGGCATCACAGATTTTTTAAATTTTTGACCAAAAACACAAACTCACAAAATTCTTAATAAATCTCAAACTTTTGCTAAATTACCCAGTCCGCATTGATAAAATGTCTGCAGTAGTATCTTCTGTATCATTTGAAAGCATAAATTCACCCAAAATTTGTTCACCCCAAATCTGAAAAATCGACCCATGCCGGCATCACAATTTTTGGGGGATTTTTGACCAAAAACACAAAGTCACAAAATTCTTAATAAATCTCAAACTTTTGCTAATTTACCCAGTCCGCACTGATAAAATGTCTGCAGTAGTATCTTCTGTATCATTTGAAAGCATAAATTCACCGAAAATTTGTTCACCCCAAATCTGAAAAATCGACCCATGCCGGCATCACAATTTTTGGGGGATTTTTGACCAAAAACACAAACTAACAAAATTCTTAATAAATCTCTAACTTTTGCTTATATACCCAGTCCGCACGAATAAAATGTCTTCAGTAGTATCTTATGTATCATTTGAAAGCATAAATTCACCGAAAATTTGTTCACCCCAAATCTGAAAAATCGACCCATGCCCGGCATCACAATTTTTTGGGGATTTTTGACCAAAAACACAAACTCACAAAATTCGTAATAAATCTCTAACTTTTGCTTATATACCCAGTCCGCACTGATTAAATGTCTTCAGTAGTATCTTATGTATCATTTGAAAGCATAAATTCACCGAAAATTTGTTCACCCCAAATCTGAAAAATTTACCCATGCCGGCATCACAGATTTTTTAAATTTTTGACCAAAAACACAAACTCACAAAATTCTTAATAAATCTCAAACTTTTGCTAATTTACCCAGTCCGCACTGATAAAATGTCTGCAGTAGTATCTTCTGTATCATTTGAAAGCATAAATTCACCGAAAATTTGTTCACCCCAAATCTGAAAAATCGACCCATGCTGGCATCACAATTTTTTGGGGATTTTTGACCAAAAACACAAACTAACAAAATTCTTAATAAATCTCTAACTTTTGCTTATATACCCAGTCCGCACTGATAAAATGTCTTCAGTAGTATCTTCTGTATCATTTGAAAGCATAAATTCACCGAAAAATTTTTCACCCCAAATCTGAAAAATCGACCCATGCCGGCATCACAATTTTTTTGGGATTTTTGACCAAAAACACAAACTCACAAAATTCGTAATAAATCTCTAACTTTTGCTTATATACCCAGTCCGCACTGATTAAATGTCTTCAGTAGTATCTTATGTATCATTTGAAAGCATAAATTCACCGAAAATTTGTTCACCCCAAATCTGAAAAATCGACCCATGCCGGCATCACAATTTTTGGGGGATTTTTGACCAAAAACACAAACTAACAAAATTCTTAATAAATCTCTAACTTTTGCTTATATACCCAGTCCGCACTGATAAAATGTCTTCAGTAGTATCTTATGTATCATTTGAAAGCATAAATTCACCGAAAATTTGTTCACCCCAAATCTGAAAAATTAACCCATGCCGGCATCACAGATTTTTTAAATTTTTGACCAAAAACACAAACTCACAAAATTCTTAATAAATCTCAAACTTTTGCTAAATTACCCAGTCCGCATTGATAAAATGTCTGCAGTTGTATCTTCTGTATCATTTGAAAGCATAAATTCACCCAAAATTTGTTCACCCCAAATCTGAAAAATCGACCCATGCCGGCATCACAATTTTTGGGGGATTTTTGACCAAAAACACAAAGTCACAAAATTCTTAATAAATCTCAAACTTTTGCTAATTTACCCAGTCCGCACTGATAAAATGTCTGCAGTAGTATCTTCTGTATCATTTGAAAGCATAAATTCACCGAAAATTTGTTCACCCCAAATCTGAAAAATCGACCCATGCCGGCATCACAATTTTTGGGGGATTTTTGACCAAAAACACAAACTAACAAAATTCTTAATAAATCTCTAACTTTTGCTTATATACCCAGTCCGCACTAATAAAATGTCTTCAGTAGTATCTTATGTATCATTTGAAAGCATAAATTCACCGAAAATTTGTTCACCCCAAATCTGAAAATTTTACCCATGCCGGCATCACAGATTTTTTAAATTTTTGAACAAAAACACAAACTCACAAAATTCTTAATAAATCTCAAACTTTTGCTAATTTACCCAGTCCGCACTGATAAAATGTCTTCAGTAGTATCTTCTGTATCATTTGAAAGCATAAATTCACCGAAAATTTGTTCACCCCAAATCTGAAAAATCGACCCATGCCGGCATCACAATTTTTGGGGGATTTTTGACCAAAAACACAAACTCACAAAATTCGTAATAAATCTCTAACTTTTGCTTATATACCCAGTCCGCACTGATAAAATGTCTTCAGTAGTATCTTATGTATCATTTGAAAGCATAAATTCACCGAAAATTTGTTCACCCCAAATCTGAAAAATTAACCCATGCCGGCATCACAGATTTTTTAAATTTTTGACCAAAAACACAAACTCACAAAATTCTTAATAAATCTCAAACTTTTGCTAAATTACCCAGTCCGCACTGATAAAATGTCTGCAGTAGTATCTTCTGTATCATTTGAAAGCATAAATTCACCGAAAATTTGTTCACCCCAAATCTGAAAAATCGACCCATGCCGGCATCACAATTTTTGGGGGATTTTTGACCAAAAACACAAAGTCACAAAATTCTTAATAAATCTCTAACTTTTGCTAATTTACCCAGTCCGCACTGATAAAATGTCTTCAGTAGTATCTTCTGTATCATTTGAAAGCATAAATTCACCGAAAATTTGTTCACCCCAAATCTGAAAAATCCACCCATGCCGGCATCACAGATTTTTGGGGGATTTTTGACCAAAAACACAAACTCACAAAATTCGTAATAAATCTCTAACTTTTGCTTATATACCCAGTCCGCACTGATAAAATGTCTTCAGTAGTATCTTCTGTATCATTTGAAAGCATAAATTCACCGAAAATTTGTTCACCCCAAATCTGAAAAATTTACCCATGCCGGCATCACAGATTTTTAAAATTTTTGACCAAAAACACAAACTCACAAAATTCTTAATAAATCTCAAACTTTTGCTAATTTACCCAGTCCGCACTGATAAAATGTCTGCAGTAGTATCTTCTGTATCATTTGAAAGCATAAATTCACCGAAAATTTGTTCACCCCAAATCTGAAAAATCGACCCATGCCGGCATCACAATTTTTTGGGGATTTTTGACCAAAAACACAAACTAACAAAATTCTTAATAAATCTCTAACTTTTGCTTATATACCCAGTCCGCACTGATAAAATGTCTTCAGTAGTATCTTCTGTATCATTTGAAAGCATAAATTCACCGAAAATTTTTTCACCCCAAATCTGAAAAATCGACCCATGCCGGCATCACAATTTTTTGGGGATTTTTGACCAAAAACACAAAGTCACTAAATTCTTAATAAATCTCAAACTTTTGCTATTTTACCCAGTCCGCACAGATAAAATGTCTGCAGTAGTATCTTCTGTATCATTTGAAAGCATAAATTCACCGAAAATTTGTTCACCCCAAATCTGAAAAATTGACCCATGCCGGCATCACAGATTTTTTAAATTTTTGACCAAAAACACAAACTCACAAAATTCTTAATAAATCTCAAACTTTTGCTAATTTACCCAGTCCGCACTGATAAAATGTCTGCAGTAGTATCTTCTGTATCATTTGAAAGCATAAATTCACCGAAAATTTGTTCACCCCAAATCTGAAAAATCGACCCATGCCGGCATCACAATTTTTTGGGGATTTTTGACCAAAAACACAAACTAACAAAATTCTTAATAAATCTCTAACTTTTGCTTATATACCCAGTCCGCACTGATAAAATGTCTTCAGTAGTATCTTCTGTATCATTTGAAAGCATAAATTCACCGAAAATTTTTTCACCCCAAATCTGAAAAATCGACCCATGCCGGCATCACAATTTTTTGGGGATTTTTGACCAAAAACACAAACTCACAAAATTCTTAATAAATCTCAAACTTTTGCTAATTTACCCAGTCCGCACTGATAAAATGTCTGCAGTAGTATCTTCTGTATCATTTGAAAGCATAAATTCACCGAAAATTTGTTCACCCCAAATCTGAAAAATCGACCCATGCTGGCATCACAATTTTTTGGGGATTTTTGACCAAAAACACAAACTAACAAAATTCTTAATAAATCTCTAACTTTTGCTTATATACCCAGTCCGCACTAATAAAATGTCTTCAGTAGTATCTTATGTATCATTTGAAAGCATAAATTCACCGAAAATTTGTTCACCCCAAATCTGAAAAATTTACCCATGCCGGCATCACAGATTTTTTAAATTTTTGAACAAAAACACAAACTCACAAAATTCTTAATAAATCTCAAACTTTTGCTAATTTACCCAGTCCGCACTGATAAAATGTCTTCAGTAGTATCTTCTGTATCATTTGAAAGCATAAATTCACCGAAAATTTGTTCACCCCAAATCTGAAAAATCGACCCATGCCGGCATCACAATTTTTGGGGGATTTTTGACCAAAAACACAAACTCACAAAATTCGTAATAAATCTCTAACTTTTGCTTATATACCCAGTCCGCACTGATAAAATGTCTTCAGTAGTATCTTATGTATCATTTGAAAGCATAAATTCACCGAAAATTTGTTCACCCCAAATCTGAAAAATTAACCCATGCCGGCATCACAGATTTTTTAAATTTTTGACCAAAAACACAAACTCACAAAATTCTTAATAAATCTCAAACTTTTGCTAAATTACCCAGTCCGCATTGATAAAATGTCTGCAGTAGTATCTTCTGTATCATTTGAAAGCATAAATTCACCGAAAATTTGTTCACCCCAAATCTGAAAAATCGACCCATGCCGGCATCACAATTTTTGGGGGATTTTTGACCAAAAACACAAAGTCACAAAATTCTTAATAAATCTCTAACTTTTGCTAATTTACCCAGTCCGCACTGATAAAATGTCTTCAGTAGTATCTTCTGTATCATTTGAAAGCATAAAGTCACCGAAAACTTGTTCACCCCAAATCTGAAAAATCGACCCATGCCGGCATCACAGATTTTTGGGGGATTTTTGACCAAAAACACAAACTCACAAAATTCGTAATAAATCTCTAACTTTTGCTTATATACCCAGTCCGCACTGATAAAATGTCTTCAGTAGTATCTTATGTATCATTTGAAAGCATAAATTCACCGAAAATTTGTTCACCCCAAATCTGAAAAATTTACCCATGCCGGCATCACAGATTTTTAAAATTTTTGACCAAAAACACAAACTCACAAAATTCTTAATAAATCTCAAACTTTTGCTAATTTACCCAGTCCGCACTGATAAAATGTCTGCAGTAGTATCTTCTGTATCATTTGAAAGCATAAATTCACCGAAAATTTGTTCACCCCAAATCTGAAAAATTAACCCATGCCGGCATCACAGATTTTTTGGGGATTTTTGACCAAAAACACAAAGTCACTAAATTCTTAATAAATCTCAAACTTTTGCTAATTTACCCAGTCCCATCAGATAAAATGTCTGCAGTAGTATCTTCTGTATCATTTGAAAGCATAAATTCACCAAAAATTTGTTCACCCCAAATCTGAAAAATTGACCCATGCCGGCATCACAGATTTTTTAAATTTTTGACCAAAAACACAAACTCACAAAATTCTTAATAAATCTCAAACTTTTGCTAATTTACCCAGTCCGCACTGATAAAATGTCTGCAGTAGTATCTTCTGTATCATTTGAAAGCATAAATTCACCGAAAATTTGTTCACCCCAAATCTGAAAAATCGACCCATGCCGGCATCACAATTTTTTGGGGATTTTTGACCAAAAACACAAACTAACAAAATTCTTAATAAATCTCTAACTTTTGCTTATATACCCAGTCCGCACTGATAAAATGTCTTCAGTAGTATCTTCTGTATCATTTGAAAGCATAAATTCACCGAAAATTTTTTCACCCCAAATCTGAAAAATCGACCCATGCCGGCATCACAATTTTTTGGGGATTTTTGACCAAAAACACAAACTCACAAAATTCTTAATAAATCTCAAACTTTTGCTAATTTACCCAGTCCGCACTGATAAAATGTCTGCAGTAGTATCTTCTGTATCATTTGAAAGCATAAATTCACCGAAAATTTGTTCACCCCAAATCTGAAAAATCGACCCATGCTGGCATCACAATTTTTTGGGGATTTTTGACCAAAAACACAAACTAACAAAATTCTTAATAAATCTCTAACTTTTGCTTATATACCCAGTCCGCACTAATAAAATGTCTTCAGTAGTATCTTATGTATCATTTGAAAGCATAAATTCACCGAAAATTTGTTCACCCCAAATCTGAAAAATTTACCCATGCCGGCATCACAGATTTTTTAAATTTTTGAACAAAAACACAAACTCACAAAATTCTTAATAAATCTCAAACTTTTGCTAATTTACCCAGTCCGCACTGATAAAATGTCTTCAGTAGTATCTTCTGTATCATTTGAAAGCATAAATTCACCGAAAATTTGTTCACCCCAAATCTGAAAAATCGACCCATGCCGGCATCACAATTTTTGGGGGATTTTTGACCAAAAACACAAACTCACAAAATTCGTAATAAATCTCTAACTTTTGCTTATATACCCAGTCCGCACTGATAAAATGTCTTCAGTAGTATCTTATGTATCATTTGAAAGCATAAATTCACCGAAAATTTGTTCACCCCAAATCTGAAAAATTAACCCATGCCGGCATCACAGATTTTTTAAATTTTTGACCAAAAACACAAACTCACAAAATTCTTAATAAATCTCAAACTTTTGCTAAATTACCCAGTCCGCATTGATAAAATGTCTGCAGTAGTATCTTCTGTATCATTTGAAAGCATAAATTCACCGAAAATTTGTTCACCCCAAATCTGAAAAATCGACCCATGCCGGCATCACAATTTTTGGGGGATTTTTGACCAAAAACACAAAGTCACAAAATTCTTAATAAATCTCTAACTTTTGCTAATTTACCCAGTCCGCACTGATAAAATGTCTTCAGTAGTATCTTCTGTATCATTTGAAAGCATAAAGTCACCGAAAACTTGTTCACCCCAAATCTGAAAAATCGACCCATGCCGGCATCACAGATTTTTGGGGGATTTTTGACCAAAAACACAAACTCACAAAATTCGTAATAAATCTCTAACTTTTGCTTATATACCCAGTCCGCACTGATAAAATGTCTTCAGTAGTATCTTATGTATCATTTGAAAGCATAAATTCACCGAAAATTTGTTCACCCCAAATCTGAAAAATTTACCCATGCCGGCATCACAGATTTTTAAAATTTTTGACCAAAAACACAAACTCACAAAATTCTTAATAAATCTCAAACTTTTGCTAATTTACCCAGTCCGCACTGATAAAATGTCTGCAGTAGTATCTTCTGTATCATTTGAAAGCATAAATTCACCGAAAATTTGTTCACCCCAAATCTGAAAAATCGACCCATGCCGGCATCACAATTTTTTGGGGATTTTTGACCAAAAACACAAAGTCACTAAATTCTTAATAAATCTCAAACTTTTGCTATTTTACCCAGTCCGCACAGATAAAATGTCTGCAGTAGTATCTTCTGTATCATTTGAAAGCATAAATTCACCGAAAATTTGTTCACCCCAAATCTGAAAAATTGACCCATGCCGGCATCACAGATTTTTTAAATTTTTGACCAAAAACACAAACTCACAAAATTCTTAATAAATCTCAAACTTTTGCTAATTTACCCAGTCCGCACTGATAAAATGTCTGCAGTAGTATCTTCTGTATCATTTGAAAGCATAAATTCACCGAAAATTTGTTCACCCCAAATCTGAAAAATCGACCCATGCCGGCATCACAATTTTTTGGGGATTTTTGACCAAAAACACAAACTAACAAAATTCTTAATAAATCTCTAACTTTTGCTTATATACCCAGTCCGCACTGATAAAATGTCTTCAGTAGTATCTTCTGTATCATTTGAAAGCATAAATTCACCGAAAATTTTTTCACCCCAAATCTGAAAAATCGACCCATGCCGGCATCACAATTTTTTGGGGATTTTTGACCAAAAACACAAACTCACAAAATTCTTAATAAATCTCAAACTTTTGCTAATTTACCCAGTCCGCACTGATAAAATGTCTGCAGTAGTATCTTCTGTATCATTTGAAAGCATAAATTCACCGAAAATTTGTTCACCCCAAATCTGAAAAATCGACCCATGCTGGCATCACAATTTTTTGGGGATTTTTGACCAAAAACACAAACTAACAAAATTCTTAATAAATCTCTAACTTTTGCTTATATACCCAGTCCGCACTAATAAAATGTCTTCAGTAGTATCTTATGTATCATTTGAAAGCATAAATTCACCGAAAATTTGTTCACCCCAAATCTGAAAAATTTACCCATGCCGGCATCACAGATTTTTTAAATTTTTGAACAAAAACACAAACTCACAAAATTCTTAATAAATCTCAAACTTTTGCTAATTTACCCAGTCCGCACTGATAAAATGTCTTCAGTAGTATCTTCTGTATCATTTGAAAGCATAAATTCACCGAAAATTTGTTCACCCCAAATCTGAAAAATCGACCCATGCCGGCATCACAATTTTTGGGGGATTTTTGACCAAAAACACAAACTCACAAAATTCGTAATAAATCTCTAACTTTTGCTTATATACCCAGTCCGCACTGATAAAATGTCTTCAGTAGTATCTTATGTATCATTTGAAAGCATAAATTCACCGAAAATTTGTTCACCCCAAATCTGAAAAATTAACCCATGCCGACATCACAGATTTTTTAAATTTTTGACCAAAAACACAAACTCACAAAATTCTTAATAAATCTCAAACTTTTGCTAAATTACCCAGTCCGCATTGATAAAATGTCTGCAGTAGTATCTTCTGTATCATTTGAAAGCATAAATTCACCGAAAATTTGTTCACCCCAAATCTGAAAAATTTACCCATGCCGGCATCACAGATTTTTAAAATTTTTGACCAAAAACACAAACTCACAAAATTCTTAATAAATCTCAAACTTTTGCTAATTTACCCAGTCCGCACTGATAAAATGTCTGCAGTAGTATCTTCTGTATCATTTGAAAGCATAAATTCACTGAAAATTTGTTCACCCCAAATCTGAAAAATCGACCCATGCCGGCATCACAATTTTTTGGGGATTTTTGACCAAAAACACAAAGTCACTAAATTCTTAATAAATCTCAAACTTTTGCTATTTTACCCAGTCCGCACAGATAAAATGTCTGCAGTAGTATCTTCTGTATCATTTGAAAGCATAAATTCACCGAAAATTTGTTCACCCCAAATCTGAAAAATTGACCCATGCCGGCATCACAGATTTTTAAAATTTTTGACCAAAAACACAAACTCACAAAATTCTTAATAAATCTCAAACTTTTGCTAATTTACCCAGTCCGCACTGATAAAATGTCTGCAGTAGTATCTTCTGTATCATTTGAAAGCATAAATTCACCGAAAATTTGTTCACCCCAAATCTGAAAAATCGACCCATGCCGGCATCACAATTTTTTGGGGATTTTTGACCAAAAACACAAACTAACAAAATTCTTAATAAATCTTTAACTTTTGCTTATATACCCAGTCCGCACTGATAAAATGTCTTCAGTAGTATCTTCTGTATCATTTGAAAGCATAAATTCACCGAAAATTTTTTCACCCCAAATCTGAAAAATCGACCCATGCCGGCATCACAATTTTTTGGGGATTTTTGACCAAAAACACAAACTCACAAAATTCGTAATAAATCTCTAACTTTTGCTTATATACCCAGTCCGCACTGATTAAATGTCTTCAGTAGTATCTTATGTATCATTTGAAAGCATAAATTCACCGAAAATTTGTTCACCCCAAATCTGAAAAATTTACCCATGCCGGCATCACAGATTTTTAAAATTTTTGACCAAAAACACAAACTCACAAAATTCTTAATAAATCTCAAACTTTTGCTAATTTACCCAGTCCGCACTGATAAAATGTCTGCAGTAGTATCTTCTGTATCATTTGAAAGCATAAATTCACCGAAAATTTGTTCACCCCAAATCTGAAAAATCGACCCATGCTGGCATCACAATTTTTTGGGGATTTTTGACCAAAAACACAAACTAACAAAATTCTTAATAAATCTCTAACTTTTGCTTATATACCCAGTCCGCACTGATAAAATGTCTTCAGTAGTATCTTCTGTATCATTTGAAAGCATAAATTCACCGAAAAATTTTTCACCCCAAATCTGAAAAATTTACCCATGCCGGCATCACAGATTTTTAAAATTTTTGACCAAAAACACAAACTCACAAAATTCTTAATAAATCTCAAACTTTTGCTAATTTACCCAGTCCGCACTGATAAAATGTCTGCAGTAGTATCTTCTGTATCATTTGAAAGCATAAATTCACCGAAAATTTGTTCACCCCAAATCTGAAAAATCGACCCATGCTGGCATCACAATTTTTTGGGGATTTTTGACCAAAAACACAAACTAACAAAATTCTTAATAAATCTCTAACTTTTGCTTATATACCCAGTCCGCACTGATAAAATGTCTTCAGTAGTATCTTCTGTATCATTTGAAAGCATAAATTCACCGAAAAATTTTTCACCCCAAATCTGAAAAATCGACCCATGCCGGCATCACAATTTTTTTGGGATTTTTGACCAAAAACACAAACTCACAAAATTCGTAATAAATCTCTAACTTTTGCTTATATACCCAGTCCGCACTGATTAAATGTCTTCAGTAGTATCTTATGTATCATTTGAAAGCATAAATTCACCGAAAATTTGTTCACCCCAAATCTGAAAAATCGACCCATGCCGGCATCACAATTTTTGGGGGATTTTTGACCAAAAACACAAACTAACAAAATTCTTAATAAATCTCTAACTTTTGCTTATATACCCAGTCCGCACTGATAAAATGTCTTCAGTAGTATCTTATGTATCATTTGAAAGCATAAATTCACCGAAAATTTGTTCACCCCAAATCTGAAAAATTAACCCATGCCGGCATCACAGATTTTTTAAATTTTTGACCAAAAACACAAACTCACAAAATTCTTAATAAATCTCAAACTTTTGCTAAATTACCCAGTCCGCATTGATAAAATGTCTGCAGTAGTGTCTTCTGTATCATTTGAAAGCATAAATTCACCCAAAATTTGTTCACCCCAAATCTGAAAAATCGACCCATGCCGGCATCACAATTTTTGGGGGATTTTTGACCCAAAACACAAAGTCACAAAATTCTTAATAAATCTCAAACTTTTGCTAATTTACCCAGTCCGCACTGATAAAATGTCTGCAGTAGTATCTTCTGTATCATTTGAAAGCATAAATTCACCGAAAATTTGTTCACCCCAAATCTGAAAAATCGACCCATGCCGGCATCACAATTTTTGGGGGATTTTTGACCAAAAACACAAACTAACAAAATTCTTAATAAATCTCTAACTTTTGCTTATATACCCAGTCCGCACTAATAAAATGTCTTCAGTAGTATCTTATGTATCATTTGAAAGCATAAATTCACCGAAAATTTGTTCACCCCAAATCTGAAAAATCGACCCATGCCGGCATCACAGATTTTTAAAATTTTTGACCAAAAACACAAACTCACAAAATTCTTAATAAATCTCAAACTTTTGCTAATTTACCCAGTCCGCACTGATAAAATGTCTGCAGTAGTATCTTCTGTATCATTTGAAAGCATAAATTCACTGAAAATTTGTTCACCCCAAATCTGAAAAATCGACCCATGCCGGCATCACAATTTTTTGGGGATTTTTGACCAAAAACACAAAGTCACTAAATTCTTAATAAATCTCAAACTTTTGCTATTTTACCCAGTCCGCACAGATAAAATGTCTGCAGTAGTATCTTCTGTATCATTTGAAAGCATAAATTCACCGAAAATTTGTTCACCCCAAATCTGAAAAATTGACCCATGCCGGCATCACAGATTTTTAAAATTTTTGACCAAAAACACAAACTCACAAAATTCTTAATAAATCTCAAACTTTTGCTAATTTACCCAGTCCGCACTGATAAAATGTCTGCAGTAGTATCTTCTGTATCATTTGAAAGCATAAATTCACCGAAAATTTGTTCACCCCAAATCTGAAAAATCGACCCATGCCGGCATCACAATTTTTTGGGGATTTTTGACCAAAAACACAAACTAACAAAATTCTTAATAAATCTTTAACTTTTGCTTATATACCCAGTCCGCACTGATAAAATGTCTTCAGTAGTATCTTCTGTATCATTTGAAAGCATAAATTCACCGAAAATTTTTTCACCCCAAATCTGAAAAATCGACCCATGCCGGCATCACAATTTTTTGGGGATTTTTGACCAAAAACACAAACTCACAAAATTCGTAATAAATCTCTAACTTTTGCTTATATACCCAGTCCGCACTGATTAAATGTCTTCAGTAGTATCTTATGTATCATTTGAAAGCATAAATTCACCGAAAATTTGTTCACCCCAAATCTGAAAAATTTACCCATGCCGGCATCACAGATTTTTAAAATTTTTGACCAAAAACACAAACTCACAAAATTCTTAATAAATCTCAAACTTTTGCTAATTTACCCAGTCCGCACTGATAAAATGTCTGCAGTAGTATCTTCTGTATCATTTGAAAGCATAAATTCACCGAAAATTTGTTCACCCCAAATCTGAAAAATCGACCCATGCTGGCATCACAATTTTTTGGGGATTTTTGACCAAAAACACAAACTAACAAAATTCTTAATAAATCTCTAACTTTTGCTTATATACCCAGTCCGCACTGATAAAATGTCTTCAGTAGTATCTTCTGTATCATTTGAAAGCATAAATTCACCGAAAAATTTTTCACCCCAAATCTGAAAAATTTACCCATGCCGGCATCACAGATTTTTAAAATTTTTGACCAAAAACACAAACTCACAAAATTCTTAATAAATCTCAAACTTTTGCTAATTTACCCAGTCCGCACTGATAAAATGTCTGCAGTAGTATCTTCTGTATCATTTGAAAGCATAAATTCACCGAAAATTTGTTCACCCCAAATCTGAAAAATCGACCCATGCTGGCATCACAATTTTTTGGGGATTTTTGACCAAAAACACAAACTAACAAAATTCTTAATAAATCTCTAACTTTTGCTTATATACCCAGTCCGCACTGATAAAATGTCTTCAGTAGTATCTTCTGTATCATTTGAAAGCATAAATTCACCGAAAAATTTTTCACCCCAAATCTGAAAAATCGACCCATGCCGGCATCACAATTTTTTTGGGATTTTTGACCAAAAACACAAACTCACAAAATTCGTAATAAATCTCTAACTTTTGCTTATATACCCAGTCCGCACTGATTAAATGTCTTCAGTAGTATCTTATGTATCATTTGAAAGCATAAATTCACCGAAAATTTGTTCACCCCAAATCTGAAAAATCGACCCATGCCGGCATCACAATTTTTGGGGGATTTTTGACCAAAAACACAAACTAACAAAATTCTTAATAAATCTCTAACTTTTGCTTATATACCCAGTCCGCACTGATAAAATGTCTTCAGTAGTATCTTATGTATCATTTGAAAGCATAAATTCACCGAAAATTTGTTCACCCCAAATCTGAAAAATTAACCCATGCCGGCATCACAGATTTTTTAAATTTTTGACCAAAAACACAAACTCACAAAATTCTTAATAAATCTCAAACTTTTGCTAAATTACCCAGTCCGCATTGATAAAATGTCTGCAGTAGTATCTTCTGTATCATTTGAAAGCATAAATTCACCCAAAATTTGTTCACCCCAAATCTGAAAAATCGACCCATGCCGGCATCACAATTTTTGGGGGATTTTTGACCCAAAACACAAAGTCACAAAATTCTTAATAAATCTCAAACTTTTGCTAATTTACCCAGTCCGCACTGATAAAATGTCTGCAGTAGTATCTTCTGTATCATTTGAAAGCATAAATTCACCGAAAATTTGTTCACCCCAAATCTGAAAAATCGACCCATGCCGGCATCACAATTTTTGGGGGATTTTTGACCAAAAACACAAACTAACAAAATTCTTAATAAATCTCTAACTTTTGCTTATATACCCAGTCCGCACTAATAAAATGTCTTCAGTAGTATCTTATGTATCATTTGAAAGCATAAATTCACCGAAAATTTGTTCACCCCAAATCTGAAAAATCGACCCATGCCGGCATCACAATTTTTTGGGGATTTTTGACCAAAAACACAAACTCACAAAATTCGTAATAAATCTCTAACTTTTGCTTATATACCCAGTCCGCACTGATTAAATGTCTTCAGTAGTATCTTATGTATCATTTGAAAGCATAAATTCACCGAAAATTTGTTCACCCCAAATCTGAAAAATTTACCCATGCCGGCATCACAGATTTTTAAAATTTTTGACCAAAAACACAAACTCACAAAATTCTTAATAAATCTCAAACTTTTGCTAATTTACCCAGTCCGCACTGATAAAATGTCTGCAGTAGTATCTTCTGTATCATTTGAAAGCATAAATTCACCGAAAATTTGTTCACCCCAAATCTGAAAAATCGACCCATGCTGGCATCACAATTTTTTGGGGATTTTTGACCAAAAACACAAACTAACAAAATTCTTAATAAATCTCTAACTTTTGCTTATATACCCAGTCCGCACTGATAAAATGTCTTCAGTAGTATCTTCTGTATCATTTGAAAGCATAAATTCACCGAAAAATTTTTCACCCCAAATCTGAAAAATCGACCCATGCCGGCATCACAATTTTTTTGGGATTTTTGACCAAAAACACAAACTAACAAAATTCTTAATAAATCTCTAACTTTTGCTTATATACCCAGTCCGCACTGATAAAATGTCTTCAGTAGTATCTTATGTATCATTTGAAAGCATAAATTCACCGAAAATTTGTTCACCCCAAATCTGAAAAAATAACCCATGCCAGCATCACAGATTTTTTAAATTTTTGACCAAAAACACAAACTCACAAAATTCTTAATAAATCTCAAACTTTTGCTAAATTACCCAGTCCGCATTGATAAAATGTCTGCAGTAGTATCTTCTGTATCATTTGAAAGCATAAATTCACCCAAAATTTGTTCACCCCAAATCTGAAAAATCGACCCATGCCGGCATCACAATTTTTGGGGGATTTTTGACCAAAAACACAAAGTCACAAAATTCTTAATAAATCTCAAACTTTTGCTAATTTACCCAGTCCGCACTGATAAAATGTCTGCAGTAGTATCTTCTGTATCATTTGAAAGCATAAATTCACCGAAATATTGTTCACCCCAAATCTGAAAAATCGACCCATGCCGGCATCACAATTTTTGGGGGATTTTTGACCAAAAACACAAACTAACAAAATTCTTAATAAATCTCTAACTTTTGCTTATATACCCAGTCCGCACTAATAAAATGTCTTCAGTAGTATCTTATGTATCATTTGAAAGCATAAATTCACCGAAAATTTGTTCACCCCAAATCTGAAAATTTTACCCATGCCGGCATCACAGATTTTTTAAATTTTTGAACAAAAACACAAACTCACAAAATTCTTAATAAATCTCAAACTTTTGCTAATTTACCCAGTCCGCACTGATAAAATGTCTTCAGTAGTATCTTCTGTATCATTTGAAAGCATAAATTCACCGAAAATTTGTTCACCCCAAATCTGAAAAATCGACCCATGCCGGCATCACAATTTTTGGGGGATTTTTGACCAAAAACACAAACTCACAAAATTCGTAATAAATCTCTAACTTTTGCTTATATACCCAGTCCGCACTGATAAAATGTCTTCAGTAGTATCTTATGTATCATTTGAAAGCATAAATTCACCGAAAATTTGTTCACCCCAAATCTGAAAAATTAACCCATGCCGGCATCACAGATTTTTTAAATTTTTGACCAAAAACACAAACTCACAAAATTCTTAATAAATCTCAAACTTTTGCTAAATTACCCAGTCCGCACTGATAAAATGTCTGCAGTAGTATCTTCTGTATCATTTGAAAGCATAAATTCACCGAAAATTTGTTCACCCCAAATCTGAAAAATCGACCCATGCCGGCATCACAATTTTTGGGGGATTTTTGACCAAAAACACAAAGTCACAAAATTCTTAATAAATCTCTAACTTTTGCTAATTTACCCTGTCCGCACTGATAAAATGTCTTCAGTAGTATCTTCTGTATCATTTGAAAGCATAAATTCACCGAAAATTTTTTCACCCCAAATCTGAAAAATCGACCCATGCCGGCATCACAGATTTTTGGGGGATTTTTGACCAAAAACACAAACTCACAAAATTCGTAATAAATCTCTAACTTTTGCTTATATACCCAGTCCGCACTGATAAAATGTCTTCAGTAGTATCTTCTGTATCATTTGAAAGCATAAATTCACCGAAAATTTGTTCACCCCAAATCTGAAAAATTTACCCATGCCGGCATCACAGATTTTTAAAATTTTTGACCAAAAACACAAACTCACAAAATTCTTAATAAATCTCAAACTTTTGCTAATTTACCCAGTCCGCACTGATAAAATGTCTGCAGTAGTATCTTCTGTATCATTTGAAAGCATAAATTCACCGAAAATTTGTTCACCCCAAATCTGAAAAATCGACCCATGCCGGCATCACAATTTTTTGGGGATTTTTGACCAAAAACACAAACTAACAAAATTCTTAATAAATCTCTAACTTTTGCTTATATACCCAGTCCGCACTGATAAAATGTCTTCAGTAGTATCTTCTGTATCATTTGAAAGCATAAATTCACCGAAAATTTTTTCACCCCAAATCTGAAAAATCGACCCATGCCGGCATCACAATTTTTTGGGGATTTTTGACCAAAAACACAAACTCACAAAATTCGTAATAAATCTCTAACTTTTGCTTATATACCCAGTCCGCACTGATTAAATGTCTTCAGTAGTATCTTATGTATCATTTGAAAGCATAAATTCACCGAAAATTTGTTCACCCCAAATCTGAAAAATTTACCCATGCCGGCATCACAGATTTTTAAAATTTTTGACCAAAAACACAAACTCACAAAATTCTTAATAAATCTCAAACTTTTGCTAATTTACCCAGTCCGCACTGATAAAATGTCTGCAGTAGTATCTTCTGTATCATTTGAAAGCATAAATTCACCGAAAATTTGTTCACCCCAAATCTGAAAAATCGACCCATGCTGGCATCACAATTTTTTGGGGATTTTTGACCAAAAACACAAACTAACAAAATTCTTAATAAATCTCTAACTTTTGCTTATATACCCAGTCCGCACTGATAAAATGTCTTCAGTAGTATCTTATGTATCATTTGAAAGCATAAATTCACCGAAAATTTGTTCACCCCAAATCTGAAAAATTTACCCATGCCGGCATCACAGATTTTTTAAATTTTTGACCAAAAACACAAACTCACAAAATTCTTAATAAATCTCAAACTTTTGCTAATTTACCCAGTCCGCACTGATAAAATGTCTGCAGTAGTATCTTCTGTATCATTTGAAAGCATAAATTCACCGAAAATTTGTTCACCCCAAATCTGAAAAATCGACCCATGCCGGCATCACAATTTTTTGGGGATTTTTGACCAAAAACACAAAGTCACTAAATTCTTAATAAATCTCAAACTTTTGCTAATTTACCCAGTCCGCACAGATAAAATGTCTGCAGTAGTATCTTCTGTATCATTTGAAAGCATAAATTCACCGAAAAATTGTTCACCCCAAATTTGAAAAATTGACCCATGCCGGCATCACAGATTTTTTAAATTTTTGACCAAAAACACAAACTAACAAAATTCTTAATAAATCTCTAACTTTTGCTTATATACCCAGTCCGCACTGATAAAATGTCTTCAGTAGTATCTTCTGTATCATTTGAAAGCATAAACTCACCGAAAAATTTTTCACCCCAAATCTGAAAAATCGACCCATGCCGGCATCACAATTTTTGGGGGATTTTTGACCAAAAACACAAACTCACAAAATTCGTAATAAATCTCTAACTTTTGCTTATATACCCAGTCCGCACTGATAAAATGTCTTCAGTAGTATCTTGTGTATCATTTGAAAGCATAAATTCACCGAAAATGTGTTCACCCCAAATCTGAAAAATTTACCCATGCCGGCATCACAGATTTTTTTAAATTTTTGACCAAAAACACAAACTCACAAAATTCTTAATAAATCTCAAACTTTTGCTAATTTACCCAGTCCGCACTGATAAAATGTCTGCAGTAGTATCTTCTGTATCATTTGAAAGCATAAATTCACCGAAAATTTGTTCACCCCAAATCTGAAAAATCGACCCATGCCGGCATCACAATTTTTGGGGGATTTTTGACCAAAAACACAAACTAACAAAATTCTTAATAAATCTCAAACTTTTGCTATTTTACCCAGTCCGCACTGATAAAATGTCTTCAGTAGTATCTTCTGTATCATTTGAAAGCATAAATTCACCGAAAAATTTTTCACCCCAAATCTGAAAAATCGACCCATGCCGGCATCACAATTTTTTGGGGATTTTTGACCAAAAACACAAAGTCACTAAATTCTTAATAAATCTCAAACTTTTGCTATTTTACCCAGTCCGCACAGATAAAATGTCTGCAGTAGTATCTTCTGTATCATTTGAAAGCATAAATTCACCGAAAATGTGTTCACCCCAAATCTGAAAAATCGACCCATGCCGGCATCACAGATTTTTTTAAATTTTTGACCAAAAACACAAACTCACAAAATTCTTAATAAATCTCAAACTTTTGCTAATTTACCCAGTCCGCACTGATAAAATGTCTGCAGTAGTATCTTCTGTATCATTTGAAAGCATAAATTCACCGAAAATTTGTTCACCCCAAATCTGAAAAATCGACCCATGCCGGCATCACAATTTTTTGGGGATTTTTGACCAAAAACACAAACTAACAAAATTCTTAATAAATCTCTAACTTTTGCTTATATACCCAGTCCGCACTGATAAAATGTCTTCAGTAGTATCTTCTGTATCATTTGAAAGCATAAATTCACCGAAAATTTTTTCACCCCAAATCTGAAAAATCGACCCATGCCGGCATCACAATTTTTTGGGGATTTTTGACCAAAAACACAAACTCACAAAATTCGTAATAAATCTCTAACTTTTGCTTATATACCCAGTCCGCACTGATTAAATGTCTTCAGTAGTATCTTATGTATCATTTGAAAGCATAAATTCACCGAAAATTTGTTCACCCCAAATCTGAAAAATTTACCCATGCCGGCATCACAGATTTTTTAAATTTTTGACCAAAAACACAAACTAACAAAATTCTTAATAAATCTCTAACTTTTGCTAATTTACCCAGTCCGCACTGATAAAATGTCTGCAGTAGTATCTTCTGTATCATTTGAAAGCATAAATTCACCGAAAATTTGTTCACCCCAAATCTGAAAAATCGACCCATGCCGGCATCACAATTTTTTGGGGATTTTTGACCAAAAACACAAACTCACAAAATTCTTAATAAATCTCTAACTTTTGCTTATATACCCAGTCCGCACTGATAAAATGTCTTCAGTAGTATCTTCTGTATCATTTGAAAGCATAAATTCACCGAAAAATTTTTCACCCCAAATCTGAAAAATCGACCCATGCCGGCATCACAATTTTTGGGGGATTTTTGACCAAAAACACAAACTCACAAAATTCGTAATAAATCTCTAACTTTTGCTTATATACCCAGTCCGCACTAATAAAATGTCTTCAGTAGTATCTTGTGTATCATTTGAAAGCATAAATTCACCGAAAATGTGTTCACCCCAAATCTGAAAAATCGACCCATGCCGGCATCACAGATTTTTTAAATTTTTGACCAAAAACACAAACTAACAAAATTCTTAATAAATCTCTAACTTTTGCTCATTTACCCAGTCCGCACTGATAAAATGTCTTCAGTAGTATCTTCTGTATCATTTGAAAGCATAAATTCACCGAAAATTTTTCACCCCAAATCTGAAAAATCGACCCATGCCGGCATAACAATTTTTTGTTGATTTTTGACCAAAAACACAAACTAACAAAATTCTTAATAAATCTCTAACTTTTGCTCATTTACCCAGTCCGTACTGATAAAATGTCTTCAGTAGTATCTTATGTATCATTTGAAAGCATAAACTCACCGAAAAATTTTTCACCCCAAATCTGAAAAATCGACCCATGCCGGCATCACAATTTTTTGGGGATTTTTGACCAAAAACACAAACTCACAAAATTCGTAATAAATCTCTAACTTTTGCTTATATACCCAGTCCGCACTGATAAAATGTCTTCAGTAGTATCTTGTGTATCATTTGAAAGCATAAATTCACCGAAAATGTGTTCACCCCAAATCTGAAAAATTTACCCATGCCGGCATCACAGATTTTTTAAATTTTTGACCAAAAACACAAACTCACAAAATTCTTAATAAATCTCAAACTTTTGCTAATTTACCCAGTCCGCACTGATAAAATGTCTGCAGTAGTATCTTCTGTATCATTTGAAAGCATAAATTCACCGAAAATTTGTTCACCCCAAATCTGAAAAATCGACCCATGCCGGCATCACAATTTTTTGGGGATTTTTGACCAAAAACACAAACTCACAAAATTCTTAATAAATCTCTAACTTTTGCTTATATACCCAGTCCGCACTGATAAAATGTCTTCAGTAGTATCTTCTGTATCATTTGAAAGCATAAATTCACCGAAAAATTTTTCACCCCAAATCTGAAAAATCGACCCATGCCGGCATCACAATTTTTTGGGGATTTTTGACCAAAAACACAAACTCACAAAATTCGTAATAAATCTCTAACTTTTGCTTATATACCCAGTCCGCACTGATAAAATGTCTTCAGTAGTATCTTATGTATCATTTGAAAGCATAAATTCACCGAAAATTTGTTCACCCCAAATCTGAAAAATCGACCCATGCCGGCATCACAATTTTTGGGGGATTTTTGACCAAAAACACAAACTCACAAAATTCGTAATAAATCTCTAACTTTTGCTTATATACCCAGTCCGCACTGATAAAATGTCTTCAGTAGTATCTTATGTATCATTTGAAAGCATAAATTCACCGAAAATTTGTTCACCCCAAATCTGAGAAATTTACCCATGCCGGCATCACAGATTTTTTAAATTTTTGACCAAAAACACAAACTCACAAAATTCTTAATAAATCTCTAACTTTTGCTAATTTACCCAGTCCGCACTGATAAAATGTCTTCAGTAGTATCTTCTGTATCATTTGAAAGCATAAATTCACCGAAAAATTTTTCACCCCAAATCTGAAAAATCGACCCATGCCGGCATCACAATTTTTGGGGGATTTTTGACCAAAAACACAAACTCACAAAATTCGTAATAAATCTCTAACTTTTGCTTATATACCCAGTCCGCACTGATAAAATGTCTTCAGTAGTATCTTGTGTATCATTTGAAAGCATAAATTCACCGAAAATGTGTTCACCCCAAATCTGAAAAATCGACCCATGCCGGCATCACAGATTTTTTAAATTTTTGACCAAAAACACAAACTAACAAAATTCTTAATAAATCTCTAACTTTTGCTCATTTACCCAGTCCGCACTGATAAAATGTCTTCAGTAGTATCTTCTGTATCATTTGAAAGCATAAATTCACCGAAAATTTTTCACCCCAAATCTGAAAAATCGACCCATGCCGGCATAACAATTTTTTGTTGATTTTTGACCAAAAACACAAACTAACAAAATTCTTAATAAATCTCTAACTTTTGCTCATTTACCCAGTCCGTACTGATAAAATGTCTTCAGTAGTATCTTATGTATCATTTGAAAGCATAAACTCACCGAAAAATTTTTCACCCCAAATCTGAAAAATCGACCCATGCCGGCATCACAATTTTTTGGGGATTTTTGACCAAAAACACAAACTCACAAAATTCGTAATAAATCTCTAACTTTTGCTTATATACCCAGTCCGCACTGATAAAATGTCTTCAGTAGTATCTTGTGTATCATTTGAAAGCATAAATTCACCGAAAATGTGTTCACCCCAAATCTGAAAAATTTACCCATGCCGGCATCACAGATTTTTTAAATTTTTGACCAAAAACACAAACTCACAAAATTCTTAATAAATCTCAAACTTTTGCTAATTTACCCAGTCCGCACTGATAAAATGTCTGCAGTAGTATCTTCTGTATCATTTGAAAGCATAAATTCACCGAAAATTTGTTCACCCCAAATCTGAAAAATCGACCCATGCCGGCATCACAATTTTTTGGGGATTTTTGACCAAAAACACAAACTAACAAAATTCTTAATAAATCTCTAACTTTTGCTTATATACCCAGTCCGCACTGATAAAATGTCTTCAGTAGTATCTTCTGTATCATTTGAAAGCATAAATTCACCGAAAAATTTTTCACCCCAAATCTGAAAAATCGACCCATGCCGGCATCACAATTTTTTGGGGATTTTTGACCAAAAACACAAACTCACAAAATTCGTAATAAATCTCTAACTTTTGCTTATATACCCAGTCCGCACTGATAAAATGTCTTCAGTAGTATCTTATGTATCATTTGAAAGCATAAATTCACCGAAAATTTGTTCACCCCAAATCTGAAAAATCGACCCATGCCGGCATCACAATTTTGGGGGGATTTTTGACCAAAAACACAAACTCACAAAATTCGTAATAAATCTCTAACTTTTGCTTATATACCCAGTCCGCACTGATAAAATGTCTTCAGTAGTATCTTATGTATCATTTGAAAGCATAAATTCACCGAAAATTTGTTCACCCCAAATCTGAGAAATTTACCCATGCCGGCATCACAGATTTTTTAAATTTTTGACCAAAAACACAAACTCACAAAATTCTTAATAAATCTCTAACTTTTGCTAATTTACCCAGTCCGCACTGATAAAATGTCTGCAGTAGTATCTTCTGTATCATTTGAAAGCATAAATTCACCGAAAATTTGTTCAACCCAAATCTGAAAAATCGACCCATGCCGGCATCACAATTTTTGGGGGATTTTTGACCAAAAACACAAACTAACAAAATTCTTAATAAATCTCTAACTTTTGCTCATTTACCCAGTCCGCACTGATAAAATGTCTTCAGTAGTATCTTATGTATCATTTGAAAGCATAAATTCACCGAAAATTTGTTCACCCCAAATCTGAAAAATCGTCCCATGCCGGCATCACAATTTTTGGCGGATTTTTGACCAAAAACACAAACACACAAAATTCGTAATAAATCTCTAACTTTTGCTTATATACCCAGTCCGCACTGATAAAATGTCTTCAGTAGTATCTTATGTATCATTTGAAAGCATAAATTCACCGAAAATTTGTTCACCCCAAATCTGAAAAATTTACCCATGCCGGCATCACAGTTTTTTTAAATTTTTGACCAAAAACACAAACTCACAAAATTCTTAATAAATCTCAAACTTTTGCTAATTTACCCAGTCCGCACTGATGAAATGTCTGCAGTAGTATCTTCTGTATCATTTGAAAGCATAAATTCACCGAAAATTTGTTCACCCCAAATCTGAAAAATCGACCCATGCCGGCATCACAATTTTTTGGGGATTTTTGACCAAAAACACAAAGTCACTAAATTCTTAATAAATCTCAAACTTTTGCTAATTTACCCAGTCCGCACAGATAAAATGTCTGCAGTAGTATCTTCTGTATCATTTGAAAGCATAAATTCACCGAAAAATTGTTCACCCCAAATTTGAAAAATTGACCCATGCCGGCATCACAGATTTTTAAAATTTTTGACCAAAAACACAAACTAACAAAATTCTTAATAAATCTCTAACTTTTGCTTATATACCCAGTCCGCACTGATAAAATGTCTTCAGTAGTATCTTCTGTATCATTTGAAAGCATAAACTCACCGAAAAATTTTTCACCCCAAATCTGAAAAATCGACCCATGCCGGCATCACATTTTTTGGGGGATTTTTGACCAAAAACACAAACTCACAAAATTCGTAATAAATCTCTAACTTTTGCTTATATACCCAGTCCGCACTGATAAAATGTCTTCAGTAGTATCTTGTGTATCATTTGAAAGCATAAATACACCGAAAATGTGTTCACCCCAAATCTGAAAAATTTACCCATGCCGGCATCACAGATTTTTTTAAATTTTTGACCAAAAACACAAACTCACAAAATTCTTAATAAATCTCAAACTTTTGCTAATTTACCCAGTCCGCACTGATAAAATGTCTGCAGTAGTATCTTCTGTATCATTTGAAAGCATAAATTCACCGAAAATTTGTTCACCCCAAATCTGAAAAATCGACCCATGCCGGCATCACAATTTTTGGGGGATTTTTGACCAAAAACACAAACTAACAAAATTCTTAATAAATCTCAAACTTTTGCTATTTTACCCAGTCCGCACTGATAAAATGTCTTCAGTAGTATCTTCTGTATCATTTGAAAGCATAAATTCACCGAAAATTTTTTCACCCCAAATCTGAAAAATCGACCCATGCCGGCATCACAATTTTTTGGGGATTTTTGACCAAAAACACAAAGTCACTAAATTCTTAATAAATCTCAAACTTTTGCTATTTTACCCAGTCCGCACTGATAAAATGTCTGCAGTAGTATCTTCTGTATCATTTGAAAGCATAAATTCACCGAAAATTTGTTCACCCCAAATCTGAAAAATCGACCCATGCCGGCATCACAGATTTTTTTAAATTTTTGACCAAAAACACAAACTCACAAAATTCTTAATAAATCTCAAACTTTTGCTAATTTACCCAGTCCGCACTGATAAAATGTCTGCAGTAGTATCTTCTGTATCATTTGAAAGCATAAATTCACCGAAAATTTGTTCACCCCAAATCTGAAAAATCGACCCATGCCGGCATCACAATTTTTTGGGGATTTTTGACCAAAAACACAAACTAACAAAATTCTTAATAAATCTCTAACTTTTGCTTATATACCCAGTCCGCACTGATAAAATGTCTTCAGTAGTATCTTCTGTATCATTTGAAAGCATAAATTCACCGAAAATTTTTTCACCCCAAATCTGAAAAATCGACCCATGCCGGCATCACAATTTTTTGGGGATTTTTGACCAAAAACACAAACTCACAAAATTCGTAATAAATCTCTAACTTTTGCTTATATACCCAGTCCGCACTGATTAAATGTCTTCAGTAGTATCTTATGTATCATTTGAAAGCATAAATTCACCGAAAATTTGTTCACCCCAAATCTGAAAAATTTACCCATGCCGGCATCACAGATTTTTTAAATTTTTGACCAAAAACACAAACTAACAAAATTCTTAATAAATCTCTAACTTTTGCTAATTTACCCAGTCCGCACTGATAAAATGTCTGCAGTAGTATCTTCTGTATCATTTGAAAGCATAAATTCACCGAAAATTTGTTCACCCCAAATCTGAAAAATCGACCCATGCCGGCATCACAATTTTTTGGGGATTTTTGACCAAAAACACAAACTCACAAAATTCTTAATAAATCTCTAACTTTTGCTTATATACCCAGTCCGCACTGATAAAATGTCTTCAGTAGTATCTTCTGTATCATTTGAAAGCATAAATTCACCGAAAAATTTTTCACCCCAAATCTGAAAAATCGACCCATGCCGGCATCACAATTTTTGGGGGATTTTTGACCAAAAACACAAACTCACAAAATTCGTAATAAATCTCTAACTTTTGCTTATATACCCAGTCCGCACTGATAAAATGTCTTCAGTAGTATCTTGTGTATCATTTGAAAGCATAAATTCACCGAAAATGTGTTCACCCCAAATCTGAAAAATCGACCCATGCCGGCATCACAGATTTTTTAAATTTTTGACCAAAAACACAAACTAACAAAATTCTTAATAAATCTCTAACTTTTGCTCATTTACCCAGTCCGCACTGATAAAATGTCTTCAGTAGTATCTTCTGTATCATTTGAAAGCATAAATTCACCGAAAATTTTTCACCCCAAATCTGAAAAATCGACCCATGCCGGCATAACAATTTTTTGTTGATTTTTGACCAAAAACACAAACTAACAAAATTCTTAATAAATCTCTAACTTTTGCTCATTTACCCAGTCCGTACTGATAAAATGTCTTCAGTAGTATCTTATGTATCATTTGAAAGCATAAACTCACCAAAAAATTTTTCACCCCAAATCTGAAAAATCGACCCATGCCGGCATCACAATTTTTTGGGGATTTTTGACCAAAAACACAAACTCACAAAATTCGTAATAAATCTCTAACTTTTGCTTATATACCCAGTCCGCACTGATAAAATGTCTTCAGTAGTATCTTGTGTATCATTTGAAAGCATAAATTCACCGAAAATGTGTTCACCCCAAATCTGAAAAATTTACCCATGCCGGCATCACAGATTTTTTAAATTTTTGACCAAAAACACAAACTCACAAAATTCTTAATAAATCTCAAACTTTTGCTAATTTACCCAGTCCGCACTGATAAAATGTCTGCAGTAGTATCTTCTGTATCATTTGAAAGCATAAATTCACCGAAAATTTGTTCACCCCAAATCTGAAAAATCGACCCATGCCGGCATCACAATTTTTTGGGGATTTTTGACCAAAAACACAAACTAACAAAATTCTTAATAAATCTCTAACTTTTGCTTATATACCCAGTCCGCACTGATAAAATGTCTTCAGTAGTATCTTCTGTATCATTTGAAAGCATAAATTCACCGAAAAATTTTTCACCCCAAATCTGAAAAATCGACCCATGCCGGCATCACAATTTTTTGGGGATTTTTGACCAAAAACACAAACTCACAAAATTCGTAATAAATCTCTAACTTTTGCTTATATACCCAGTCCGCACTGATAAAATGTCTTCAGTAGTATCTTATGTATCATTTGAAAGCATAAATTCACCGAAAATTTGTTCACCCCAAATCTGAAAAATTTACCCATGCCGGCATCACAGATTTTTAAAATTTTTGACCAAAAACACAAACTCACAAAATTCTTAATAAATCTCAAACTTTTGCTTATTTACCCAGTCCGCACTGATAAAATGTCTGCAGTAGTATCTTCTGTATCATTTGAAAGCATAAATTCACCGAAAATTTGTTCACCCCAAATCTGAAAAATCGACCCATGCCGGCATCACAGATTTTTTAAATTTTTGACCAAAAACACAAACTCACAAAATTCTTAATAAATCTCAAACTTTTGCTAATTTACCCAGTCCGCACTGATAAAATGTCTGCAGTAGTATCTTCTGTATCATTTGAAAGCATAAATTCACCGAAAATTAAGTTCACCCCAAATCTGAAAAATCGACCCATGCCGGCATCACAATTTTTTCAGGGATTTTTGACCAAAAACACAAACTCACAAAATTTGTAATAAATCTCTAACTTTTGCTTATATACAGAGTCCGCACTAATAAAATGTCTTCAGTAGTATCTTATGTATCATTTGAAAGCATAAATTCACCGAAAATTTGTTCACCCCAAATCTGAAAAATTTACCCATGCTGGCATCACAGATTTTTTAAATTTTTGAACAAAAACACAAACTCACAAAATTCGTAATAAATCTCTAACTTTTGCTTATATACCCAGTCCGCACTGATAAAATGTCTTCAGTAGTATCTTATGTATCATTTGAAAGCATAAATTCACCGAAAATTTGTTCACCCCAAATCTGAAAAATCGTCCCATGCCGGCATCACAATTTTTGGCGGATTTTTGACCAAAAACACAAACTCACAAAATTCGTAATAAATCTCTAACTTTTGCTTATATACCCAGTCCGCACTGATAAAATGTCTTCAGTAGTATCTTATGTATCATTTGAAAGCATAAATTCACCGAAAATTTGTTCACCCCAAATCTGAAAAATTTACCCATGCCGGCATCACAGATTTTTTAAATTTTTGACCAAAAACACAAACTCACAAAATTCTTAATAAATCTCAAACTTTTGCTAATTTACCCAGTCCGCACTGATAAAATGTCTGCAGTAGTATCTTCTGTATCATTTGAAAGCATAAATTCACCGAAAATTTGTTCACCCCAAATCTGAAAAATCGACCCATGCCGGCATCACAATATTTTGGGGATTTTTGACCAAAAACACAAAGTCACTAAATTCTTAATAAATCTCAAACTTTTGCTATTTTACCCAGTCCGCACAGATAAAATGTCTGCAGTAGTATCTTCTGTATCATTTGAAAGCATAAATTCACCGAAAATTTGTTCACCCCAAATTTGAAAAATTGACCCATGCCGGCATCACAGATTTTTTAAATTTTTGACCAAAAACACAAACTAACAAAATTCTTAATAAATCTCTAACTTTTGCTTATATACCCAGTCCGCACTGATAAAATGTCTTCAGTAGTATCTTCTGTATCATTTGAAAGCATAAACTCACCGAAAAATTTTTCACCCCAAATCTGAAAAATCGACCCATGCCGGCATCACAATTTTTGGGGGATTTTTGACCAAAAACACAAACTCACAAAATTCGTAATAAATCTCTAACTTTTGCTTATATACCCAGTCCGCACTGATAAAATGTCTTCAGTAGTATCTTGTGTATCATTTGAAAGCATAAATTCACCGAAAATGTGTTCACCCCAAATCTGAAAAATTGACCCATGCCGGCATCACAGATTTTTTTAAATTTTTGACCAAAAACACAAACTCACAAAATTCTTAATAAATCTCAAACTTTTGCTAATTTACCCAGTCCGCACTGATAAAATGTCTGCAGTAGTATCTTCTGTATCATTTGAAAGCATAAATTCACCGAAAATTTGTTCACCCCAAATCTGAAAAATCGACCCATGCCGGCATCACAATTTTTGGGGGATTTTTGACCAAAAACACAAACTAACAAAATTCTTAATAAATCTCAAACTTTTGCTATTTTACCCAGTCCGCACTGATAAAATGTCTTCAGTAGTATCTTCTGTATCATTTGAAAGCATAAATTCACCGAAAAATTTTTCACCCCAAATCTGAAAAATCGACCCATGCCGGCATCACATTTTTTTGGGGATTTTTGACCAAAAACACAAAGTCACTAAATTCTTAATAAATCTCAAACTTTTGCTATTTTACCCAGTCCGCACAGATAAAATGTCTGCAGTAGTATCTTCTGTATCATTTGAAAGCATAAATTCACCGAAAATGTGTTCACCCCAAATCTGAAAAATCGACCCATGCCGGCATCACAGATTTTTTTAAATTTTTGACCAAAAACACAAACTCACAAAATTCTTAATAAATCTCAAACTTTTGCTAATTTACCCAGTCCGCACTGATAAAATGTCTGCAGTAGTATCTTCTGTATCATTTGAAAGCATAAATTCACCGAAAATTTGTTCACCCCAAATCTGAAAAATCGACCCATGCCGGCATCACAATTTTTTGGGGATTTTTGACCAAAAACACAAACTAACAAAATTCTTAATAAATCTCTAACTTTTGCTTATATACCCAGTCCGCACTGATAAAATGTCTTCAGTAGTATCTTGTGTATCATTTGAAAGCATAAATTCACCGAAAATTTTTTCACCCCAAATCTGAAAAATCGACCCATGCCGGCATCACAATTTTTTGGGGATTTTTGACCAAAAACACAAACTCACAAAATTCGTAATAAATCTCTAACTTTTGCTTATATACCCAGTCCGCACTGATTAAATGTCTTCAGTAGTATCTTATGTATCATTTGAAAGCATAAATTCACCGAAAATTTGTTCACCCCAAATCTGAAAAATTTACCCATGCCGGCATCACAGATTTTTTAAATTTTTGACCAAAAACACAAACTCACAAAATTCTTAATAAATCTCAAACTTTTGCTAATTTACCCAGTCCGCACTGATAAAATGTCTGCAGTAGTATCTTCTGTATCATTTGAAAGCATAAATTCACCGAAAATTTGTTCACCCCAAATCTGAAAAATCGACCCATGCCGGCATCACAATTTTTTGGGGATTTTTGACCAAAAACAAAAACTCACAAAATTCTTAATAAATCTCTAACTTTTGCTTATATACCCAGTCCGCACTGATAAAATGTCTTCAGTAGTATCTTCTGTATCATTTGAAAGCATAAATTCACCGAAAAATTTTTCACCCCAAATCTGAAAAATCGACCCATGCCGGCATCACAATTTTTGGGGGATTTTTGACCAAAAACACAAACTCACAAAATTCGTAATAAATCTCTAACTTTTGCTTATATACCCAGTCCGCACTGATAAAATGTCTTCAGTAGTATCTTGTGTATCATTTGAAAGCATAAATTCACCGAAAATGTGTTCACCCCAAATCTGAAAAATCGACCCATGCCGGCATAACAATTTTTTGTTGATTTTTGACCAAAAACACAAACTAACAAAATTCTTAATAAATCTCTAACTTTTGCTCATTTACCCAGTCCGTACTGATAAAATGTCTTCAGTAGTATCTTATGTATCATTTGAAAGCATAAACTCACCGAAAAATTTTTCACCCCAAATCTGAAAAATCGACCCATGCCGGCATCACAATTTTTTGGGGATTTTTGACCAAAAACACAAACTCACAAAATTCGTAATAAATCTCTAACTTTTGCTTATATACCCAGTCCGCACTGATAAAATGTCTTCAGTAGTATCTTGTGTATCATTTGAAAGCATAAATTCACCGAAAATGTGTTCACCCCAAATCTGAAAAATTTACCCATGCCGGCATCACAGATTTTTTAAATTTTTGACCAAAAACACAAACTCACAAAATTCTTAATAAATCTCAAACTTTTGCTAATTTACCCAGTCCGCACTGATAAAATGTCTGCAGTAGTATCTTCTGTATCATTTGAAAGCATAAATTCACCGAAAATTTGTTCACCCCAAATCTGAAAAATCGACCCATGCCGGAATCACAATATTTGGGGATTTTTGACCAAAAACACAAACTAACAAAATTCTTAATAAATCTCTAACTTTTGCTTATATACCCAGTCCGCACTGATAAAATGTCTTCAGTAGTATCTTCTGTGTCATTTGAAAGCATAAATTCACCGAAAAATTTTTCACCCCAAATCTGAAAAATCGACCCATGCTGGCATCACAATTTTTTGGGGATTTTTGACCAAAAACACAAACTCACAAAATTCGTAATAAATCTCTAACTTTTGCTTATATACCCAGTCCGCACTGATAAAATGTCTTCAGTAGTATCTTATGTATCATTTGAAAGCATAAATTCACCGAAAATTTGTTCACCCCAAATCTGAAAAATTTACCCATGCCGGCATCACAGATTTTTAAAATTTTTGACCAAAAACACAAACTCACAAAATTCTTAATAAATCTCAAACTTTTGCTAATTTACCCAGTCCGCACTGATAAAATGTCTGCAGTAGTATCTTCTGTATCATTTGAAAGCATAAATTCACCGAAAATTTGTTCACCCCAAATCTGAAAAATCGACCCATGCCGGCATCACAGATTTTTTAAATTTTTGACCAAAAACACAAACTCACAAAATTCTTAATAAATCTCAAACTTTTGCTAATTTACCCAGTCCGCACTGATAAAATGTCTGCAGTAGTATCTTCTGTATCATTTGAAAGCATAAATTCACCGAAAATTTGTTCACCCCAAATCTGAAAAATCGACCCATGCCGGCATCACAATTTTTTCAGGGATTTTTGACCAAAAACACAAACTCACAAAATTCGTAATAAATCTCTAACTTTTGCTTATATACCCAGTCCGCACTGATGAAATGTCTTCAGTAGTATCTTATGTATCATTTGAAAGCATAAATTCACCGAAAAATTTTTCACCCCCAATCTGAAAAATCGACCCATGCCGGCATCACAATTTTTTGGGGATTTTTGACCAAAAACACAAACTCACAAAATTTGTAATAAATCTCTAACTTTTGCTTATATACAGAGTCCGCACTAATAAAATGTCTTCAGTAGTATCTTATGTATCATTTGAAAGCATAAATTCACCGAAAATTTGTTCACCCCAAATCTGAAAAATTTACCCATGCTGGCATCACAGATTTTTTAAATTTTTGAACAAAAACACAAACTCACAAAATTCGTAATAAATCTCTAACTTTTGCTTATATACCCAGTCCGCACTGATAAAATGTCTTCAGTAGTATCTTATGTATCATTTGAAAGCATAAATTCACCGAAAATTTGTTCACCCCAAATCTGAAAAATCGTCCCATGCCGGCATCACAATTTTTGGCGGATTTTTGACCAAAAACACAAACTCACAAAATTCGTAATAAATCTCTAACTTTTGCTTATATACCCAGTCCGCACTGATAAAATGTCTTCAGTAGTATCTTATGTATCATTTGAAAGCATAAATTCACCGAAAATTTGTTCACCCCAAATCTGAAAAATTTACCCATGCCGGCATCACAGATTTTTTAAATTTTTGACCAAAAACACAAACTCACAAAATTCTTAATAAATCTCAAACTTTTGCTAATTTACCCAGTCCGCACTGATAAAATGTCTGCAGTAGTATCTTCTGTATCATTTGAAAGCATAAATTCACCGAAAATTTGTTCACCCCAAATCTGAAAAATCGACCCATGCCGGCATCACAATATTTTGGGGATTTTTGACCAAAAACACAAAGTCACTAAATTCTTAATAAATCTCAAACTTTTGCTCATTTACCCAGTCCGCACTGATAAAATGTCTTCAGTAGTATCTTATGTATCATTTGAAAGCATAAATTCACCGAAAATTTGTTCACCCCAAATCTGAAAAATCGACCCATGCCGGCATCACAATTTTTGGGGGATTTTTGACCAAAAAAACAAACTAACAAAATTCTTAATAAATCTCTAACTTTTGCTTATATACCCAGTCCGCACTAATAAAATGTCTTCAGTAGTATCTTATGTATCATTTGAAAGCATAAATTCACCGAAAATTTGTTCACCCCAAATCTGAAAAATTTACCCATGCCGGCATCACAGATTTTTTAAATTTTTGACCAAAAACACAAACTAACAAAATTCTTAATAAATCTCTAACTTTTGCTCATTTACCCAGTCCGCACTGATAAAATGTCTTCAGTAGTATCTTCTGTATCATTTGAAAGCATAAATTCACCGAAAATTTTTCACCCCAAATCTGAAAAATCGACCCATGCCGGCATAACAATTTTTTGTTGATTTTTGACCAAAAACACAAACTAACAAAATTCTTAATAAATCTCTAACTTTTGCTCATTTACCCAGTCCGCACTGATAAAATGTCTTCAGTAGTATCTTATGTATCATTTGAAAGCATAAACTCACCGAAAAATTTTTCACCCCAAATCTGAAAAATCGACCCATGCCGGCATCACAATGTTTTGGGGATTTTTGACCAAAAACACAAACTCACAAAATTCGTAATAAATCTCTAACTTTTGCTTATATACCCAGTCCGCACTGATAAAATGTCTTCAGTAGTATCTTGTGTATCATTTGAAAGCATAAATTCACCGAAAATGTGTCACCCCAAATCTGAAAAATTTACCCATGCCGGCATCACAGATTTTATTAAATTTTTGACCAAAAACACAAACTCACAAAATTCTTAATAAATCTCAAACTTTTGCTAATTTACCCAGTCCGCACTGATAAAATGTCTGCAGTAGTATCTTCTGTATCATTTGAAAGCATAAATTCACCGAAAATTTGTTCACCCCAAATCTGAAAAATCGACCCATGCCGGCATCACAATTTTTTGTTGATTTTTGACCAAAAACACAAACTAACAAAATTCTTAATAAATCTCTAACTTTTGCTTATATACCCAGTCCGCACTAATAAAATGTCTTCAGTAGTATCTTATGTATCATTTGAAAGCATAAATTCACCGAAAATTTGTTCACCCCAAATCTGAAAAATTTACCCATGCCGGCATCACAGATTTTTTAAATTTTTGAACAAAAACACAAACTCACAAAATTCTTAATAAATCTCAAACTTTTGCTAATTTACCCAGTCCGCACTGATAAAATGTCTTCAGTAGTATCTTCTGTATCATTTGAAAGCATAAATTCACCGAAAATTTGTTCACCCCAAATCTGAAAAATCGACCCATGCCGGCATCACAATTTTTGGGGGATTTTTGACCAAAAACACAAACTCACAAAATTCGTAATAAATCTCTAACTTTTGCTTATATACCCAGTCCGCACTGATAAAATGTCTTCAGTAGTATCTTATGTATCATTTGAAAGCATAAATTCACCGAAAATTTGTTCACCCCAAATCTGAAAAATTAACCCATGCCGGCATCACAGATTTTTTAAATTTTTGACCAAAAACACAAACTCACAAAATTCTTAGTAAATCTCAAACTTTTGCTAAATTACCCAGTCCGCACTGATAAAATGTCTTCAGTAGTATCTTCTGTATCATTTGAAAGCATAAATTCACCGAAAATTTGTTCACCCCAAATCTGAAAAATCGACCCATGCCGGCATCACAATTTTTGGGGGATTTTTGACCAAAAACACAAAGTCACAAAATTCTTAATAAATCTCAAACTTTTGCTAATTTACCCAGTCCGCACTGATAAAATGTCTTCAGTAGTATCTTCTGTATCATTTGAAAGCATAAATTCACCGAAAATTTGTTCACCCCAAATCTGAAAAATCGACCCATGCCGGCATCACAGATTTTTGGGGGATTTTTGACCAAAAACACAAACTCACAAAATTCGTAATAAATCTCTAACTTTTGCTTATATACCCAGTCCGCACTGATAAAATGTCTTCAGTAGTATCTTATGTATCATTTGAAAGCATAAATTCACCGAAAATTTGTTCACCCCAAATCTGAAAAATCGACCCATGCCGGCATCACATTTTTTTGGGGATTTTTGACCAAAAACACAAAGTCACTAAATTCTTAATAAATCTCAAACTTTTGCTATTTTACCCAGTCCGCACAGATAAAATGTCTGCAGTAGTATCTTCTGTATCATTTGAAAGCATAAATTCACCGAAAATGTGTTCACCCCAAATCTGAAAAATCGACCCATGCCGGCATCACAGATTTTTTTAAATTTTTGACCAAAAACACAAACTCACAAAATTCTTAATAAATCTCAAACTTTTGCTAATTTACCCAGTCCGCACTGATAAAATGTCTGCAGTAGTATCTTCTGTATCATTTGAAAGCATAAATTCACCGAAAATTTGTTCACCCCAAATCTGAAAAATCGACCCATGCCGGCATCACAATTTTTTGGGGATTTTTGACCAAAAACACAAACTAACAAAATTCTTAATAAATCTCTAACTTTTGCTTATATACCCAGTCCGCACTGATAAAATGTCTTCAGTAGTATCTTGTGTATCATTTGAAAGCATAAATTCACCGAAAATTTTTTCACCCCAAATCTGAAAAATCGACCCATGCCGGCATCACAATTTTTTGGGGATTTTTGACCAAAAACACAAACTCACAAAATTCGTAATAAATCTCTAACTTTTGCTTATATACCCAGTCCGCACTGATTAAATGTCTTCAGTAGTATCTTATGTATCATTTGAAAGCATAAATTCACCGAAAATTTGTTCACCCCAAATCTGAAAAATTTACCCATGCCGGCATCACAGATTTTTTAAATTTTTGACCAAAAACACAAACTCACAAAATTCTTAATAAATCTCAAACTTTTGCTAATTTACCCAGTCCGCACTGATAAAATGTCTGCAGTAGTATCTTCTGTATCATTTGAAAGCATAAATTCACCGAAAATTTGTTCACCCCAAATCTGAAAAATCGACCCATGCCGGCATCACAATTTTTTGGGGATTTTTGACCAAAAACAAAAACTCACAAAATTCTTAATAAATCTCTAACTTTTGCTTATATACCCAGTCCGCACTGATAAAATGTCTTCAGTAGTATCTTCTGTATCATTTGAAAGCATAAATTCACCGAAAAATTTTTCACCCCAAATCTGAAAAATCGACCCATGCCGGCATCACAATTTTTGGGGGATTTTTGACCAAAAACACAAACTCACAAAATTCGTAATAAATCTCTAACTTTTGCTTATATACCCAGTCCGCACTGATAAAATGTCTTCAGTAGTATCTTGTGTATCATTTGAAAGCATAAATTCACCGAAAATGTGTTCACCCCAAATCTGAAAAATCGACCCATGCCGGCATCACAGATTTTTTAAATTTTTGACCAAAAACACAAACTAACAAAATTCTTAATAAATCTCTAACTTTTGCTCATTTACCCAGTCCGCACTGATAAAATGTCTTCAGTAGTATCTTCTGTATCATTTGAAAGCATAAATTCACCGAAAATTTTTCACCCCAAATCTGAAAAATCGACCCATGCCGGCATAACAATTTTTTGTTGATTTTTGACCAAAAACACAAACTAACAAAATTCTTAATAAATCTCTAACTTTTGCTCATTTACCCAGTCCGTACTGATAAAATGTCTTCAGTAGTATCTTATGTATCATTTGAAAGCATAAAGTCACCGAAAAATTTTTCACCCCAAATCTGAAAAATCGACCCATGCCGGCATCACAATTTTTTGGGGATTTTTGACCAAAAACACAAACTCACAAAATTCGTAATAAATCTCTAACTTTTGCTTATATACCCAGTCCGCACTGATAAAATGTCTTCAGTAGTATCTTGTGTATCATTTGAAAGCATAAATTCACCGAAAATGTGTTCACCCCAAATCTGAAAAATTTACCCATGCCGGCATCACAGATTTTTTAAATTTTTGACCAAAAACACAAACTCACAAAATTCTTAATAAATCTCAAACTTTTGCTAATTTACCCAGTCCGCACTGATAAAATGTCTGCAGTAGTATCTTCTGTATCATTTGAAAGCATAAATTCACCGAAAAATTGTTCACCCCAAATCTGAAAAATCGACCCATGCCGGAATCACAATATTTGGGGATTTTTGACCAAAAACACAAACTAACAAAATTCTTAATAAATCTCTAACTTTTGCTTATATACCCAGTCCGCACTGATAAAATGTCTTCAGTAGTATCTTCTGTGTCATTTGAAAGCATAAATTCACCGAAAAATTTTTCACCCCAAATCTGAAAAATCGACCCATGCTGGCATCACAATTTTTTGGGGATTTTTGACCAAAAACACAAACTCACAAAATTCGTAATAAATCTCTAACTTTTGCTTATATACCCAGTCCGCACTGATAAAATGTCTTCAGTAGTATCTTATGTATCATTTGAAAGCATAAATTCACCGAAAATTTGTTCACCCCAAATCTGAAAAATTTACCCATGCCGGCATCACAGATTTTTAAAATTTTTGACCAAAAACACAAACTCACAAAATTCTTAATAAATCTCAAACTTTTGCTAATTTACCCAGTCCGCACTGATAAAATGTCTGCAGTAGTATCTTCTGTATCATTTGAAAGCATAAATTCACCGAAAATTTGTTCACCCCAAATCTGAAAAATCGACCCATGCCGGCATCACAGATTTTTTAAATTTTTGACCAAAAACACAAACTCACAAAATTCTTAATAAATCTCAAACTTTTGCTAATTTACCCAGTCCGCACTGATAAAATGTCTGCAGTAGTATCTTCTGTATCATTTGAAAGCATAAAATCACCGAAAATTTGTTCACCCCAAATCTGAAAAATCGACCCATGCCGGCATCACAATTTTTTCAGGGATTTTTGACCAAAAACACAAACTCACAAAATTCGTAATAAATCTCTAACTTTTGCTTATATACCCAGTCCGCACTGATGAAATGTCTTCAGTAGTATCTTATGTATCATTTGAAAGCATAAATTCACCGAAAAATTTTTCACCCCCAATCTGAAAAATCGACCCATGCCGGCATCACAATTTTTTGGGGATTTTTGACCAAAAACACAAACTCACAAAATTTGTAATAAATCTCTAACTTTTGCTTATATACAGAGTCCGCACTAATAAAATGTCTTCAGTAGTATCTTATGTATCATTTGAAAGCATAAATTCACCGAAAATTTGTTCACCCCAAATCTGAAAAATTTACCCATGCTGGCATCACAGATTTTTTAAATTTTTGAACAAAAACACAAACTCACAAAATTCGTAATAAATCTCTAACTTTTGCTTATATACCCAGTCCGCACTGATAAAATGTCTTCAGTAGTATCTTATGTATCATTTGAAAGCATAAATTCACCGAAAATTTGTTCACCCCAAATCTGAAAAATCGTCCCATGCCGGCATCACAATTTTTGGCGGATTTTTGACCAAAAACACAAACTCACAAAATTCGTAATAAATCTCTAACTTTTGCTTATATACCCAGTCCGCACTGATAAAATGTCTTCAGTAGTATCTTATGTATCATTTGAAAGCATAAATTCACCGAAAATTTGTTCACCCCAAATCTGAAAAATTTACCCATGCCGGCATCACAGATTTTTTAAATTTTTGAACAAAAACACAAACTCACAAAATTCTTAATAAATCTCAAACTTTTGCTAATTTACCCAGTCCGCACTGATAAAATGTCTGCAGTAGTATCTTCTGTATCATTTGAAAGCATAAATTCACCGAAAATTTGTTCACCCCAAATCTGAAAAATCGACCCATGCCGGCATCACAATATTTTGGGGATTTTTGACCAAAAACACAAAGTCACTAAATTCTTAATAAATCTCAAACTTTTGCTCATTTACCCAGTCCGCACTGATAAAATGTCTTCAGTAGTATCTTATGTATCATTTGAAAGCATAAACTCACCGAAAAATTTTTCACCCCAAATCTGAAAAATCGACCCATGCCGGCATCACAATGTTTTGGGGATTTTTGACCAAAAACACAAACTCACAAAATTCGTAATAAATCTCTAACTTTTGCTTATATACCCAGTCCGCACTGATAAAATGTCTTCAGTAGTATCTTGTGTATCATTTGAAAGCATAAATTCACCGAAAATGTGTCACCCCAAATCTGAAAAATTTACCCATGCCGGCATCACAGATTTTATTAAATTTTTGACCAAACCACAAACTCACAAAATTCTTAATAAATCTCAAACTTTTGCTAATTTACCCAGTCCGCACTGATAAAATGTCTGCAGTAGTATCTTCTGTATCATTTGAAAGCATAAATTCACCGAAAATTTGTTCACCCCAAATCTGAAAAATCGACCCATGCCGGCATCACAATTTTTGGGGGATTTTTGACCAAAAACACAAACTAACAAAATTCTTAATAAATCTCTAACTTTTGCTTATATACCCAGTCCGCACTAATAAAATGTCTTCAGTAGTATCTTATGTATCATTTGAAAGCATAAATTCACCGAAAATTTGTTCACCCCAAATCTGAAAAATTTACCCATGCCGGCATCACAGATTTTTTAAATTTTTGACCAAAAACACAAACTAACAAAATTCTTAATAAATCTCTAACTTTTGCTCATTTACCCAGTCCGCACTGATAAAATGTCTTCAGTAGTATCTTCTGTATCATTTGAAAGCATAAATTCACCGAAAATTTTTCACCCCAAATCTGAAAAATCGACCCATGCCGGCATAACAATTTTTTGTTGATTTTTGACCAAAAACACAAACTAACAAAATTCTTAATAAATCTCTAACTTTTGCTCATTTACCCAGTCCGCACTGATAAAATGTCTTCAGTAGTATCTTATGTATCATTTGAAAGCATAAACTCACCGAAAAATTTTTCACCCCAAATCTGAAAAATCGACCCATGCCGGCATCACAATGTTTTGGGGATTTTTGACCAAAAACACAAACTCACAAAATTCGTAATAAATCTCTAACTTTTGCTTATATACCCAGTCCGCACTGATAAAATGTCTTCAGTAGTATCTTGTGTATCATTTGAAAGCATAAATTCACCGAAAATGTGTCACCCCAAATCTGAAAAATTTACCCATGCCGGCATCACAGATTTTATTAAATTTTTGACCAAAAACACAAACTCACAAAATTCTTAATAAATCTCAAACTTTTGCTAATTTACCCAGTCCGCACTGATAAAATGTCTGCAGTAGTATCTTCTGTATCATTTGAAAGCATAAATTCACCGAAAATTTGTTCACCCCAAATCTGAAAAATCGACCCATGCCGGCATCACAATTTTTTGTTGATTTTTGACCAAAAACACAAACTAACAAAATTCTTAATAAATCTCTAACTTTTGCTTATATACCCAGTCCGCACTAATAAAATGTCTTCAGTAGTATCTTATGTATCATTTGAAAGCATAAATTCACCGAAAATTTGTTCACCCCAAATCTGAAAAATTTACCCATGCCGGCATCACAGATTTTTTAAATTTTTGACCAAAAACACAAACTAACAAAATTCTTAATAAATCTCTAACTTTTGCTCATTTACCCAGTCCGCACTGATAAAATGTCTTCAGTAGTATCTTCTGTATCATTTGAAAGCATAAATTCACCGAAAATTTTTCACCCCAAATCTGAAAAATCGACCCATGCCGGCATAACAATTTTTTGTTGATTTTTGACCAAAAACACAAACTAACAAAATTCTTAATAAATCTCTAACTTTTGCTCATTTACCCAGTCCGCACTGATAAAATGTCTTCAGTAGTATCTTATGTATCATTTGAAAGCATAAACTCACCGAAAAATTTTTCACCCCAAATCTGAAAAATCGACCCATGCCGGCATCACAATGTTTTGGGGATTTTTGACCAAAAACACAAACTCACAAAATTCGTAATAAATCTCTAACTTTTGCTTATATACCCAGTCCGCACTGATAAAATGTCTTCAGTAGTATCTTGTGTATCATTTGAAAGCATAAATTCACCGAAAATGTGTCACCCCAAATCTGAAAAATTTACCCATGCCGGCATCACAGATTTTATTAAATTTTTGACCAAAAACACAAACTCACAAAATTCTTAATAAATCTCAAACTTTTGCTAATTTACCCAGTCCGCACTGATAAAATGTCTGCAGTAGTATCTTCTGTATCATTTGAAAGCATAAATTCACCGAAAATTTGTTCACCCCAAATCTGAAAAATCGACCCATGCCGGCATCACAATTTTTTGTTGATTTTTGACCAAAAACACAAACTAACAAAATTCTTAATAAATCTCTAACTTTTGCTTATATACCCAGTCCGCACTAATAAAATGTCTTCAGTAGTATCTTATGTATCATTTGAAAGCATAAATTCACCGAAAATTTGTTCACCCCAAATCTGAAAAATTTACCCATGCCGGCATCACAGATTTTTTAAATTTTTGAACAAAAACACAAACTCACAAAATTCTTAATAAATCTCAAACTTTTGCTAATTTACCCAGTCCGCACTGATAAAATGTCTTCAGTAGTATCTTCTGTATCATTTGAAAGCATAAATTCACCGAAAATTTGTTCACCCCAAATCTGAAAAATCGACCCATGCCGGCATCACAATTTTTGGGGGATTTTTGACCAAAAACACAAACTCACAAAATTCGTAATAAATCTCTAACTTTTGCTTATATACCCAGTCCGCACTGATAAAATGTCTTCAGTAGTATCTTATGTATCATTTGAAAGCATAAATTCACCGAAAATTTGTTCACCCCAAATCTGAAAAATTAACCCATTCCGGCATCACAGATTTTTTAAATTTTTGACCAAAAACACAAACTCACAAAATTCTTAATAAATCTCAAACTTTTGCTAAATTACCCAGTCCGCACTGATAAAATGTCTTCAGTAGTATCTTCTGTATCATTTGAAAGCATAAATTCACCGAAAATTTGTTCACCCCAAATCTGAAAAATCGACCCATGCCGGCATCACAATTTTTTGGGGATTTTTGACCAAAAACACAAAGTCACAAAATTCTTAATAAATCTCAAACTTTTGCTAATTTACCCAGTCCGCACTGATAAAATGTCTTCAGTAGTATCTTCTGTATCATTTGAAAGCATAAATTCACCGAAAATTTGTTCACCCCAAATCTGAAAAATCGACCCATGCCGGCATCACAGATTTTTGGGGGATTTTTGACCAAAAACACAAACTCACAAAATTCGTAATAAATCTCTAACTTTTGCTTATATACCCAGTCCGCACTGATAAAATGTCTTCAGTAGTATCTTATGTATCATTTGAAAGCATAAATTCACCGAAAATTTGTTCACCCCAAATCTGAAAAATTTACCCATGCCGGCATCACAGATTTTTTAAATTTTTGACCAAAAACACAAACTCACAAAATTCTTAATAAATCTCAAACTTTTGCTAATTTACCCAGTCCGCACTGATAAAATGTCTGCAGTAGTATCTTCTGTATCATTTGAAAGCATAAATTCACCGAAAATTTGTTCACCCCAAATCTGAAAAATCAACCCATGCCGGCATCACAATTTTTGGGGGATTTTTGACCAAAAACACAAAGTCACTAAATTCTTAATAAATCTCAAACTTTTGCTAATTTACCCAGTCCGCACAGATAAAATGTCTGCAGTAGTATCTTCTGTATCATTTGAAAGCATAAATTCACCGAAAAATTGTTCACCCCAAATTTGAAAAATTGACCCATGCCGGCATCACAGATTTTTTAAATTTTTGACCAAAAACACAAACTCACAAAATTCTTAATAAATCTCAAACTTTTGCTAATTTACCCAGTCCGCACTGATAAAATGTCTTCAGTAGTATCTTCTGTATCATTTGAAAGCATAAATTCACCGAAAATTTGTTCACCCCAAATCTGAAAAATCGACCCATGCCGGCATCACAATTTTTGGGGGATTTTTGACCAAAAACACAAACTCACAAAATTCGTAATAAATCTCTAACTTTTGCTTATATACCCAGTCCGCACTGATAAAATGTCTTCAGTAGTATCTTATGTATCATTTGAAAGCATAAATTCACCGAAAATTTGTTCACCCCAAATCTGAAAAATCGACCCATGCCGGCATCACAATTTTTTGGGGATTTTTGACCAAAAACACAAACTCACAAAATTCGTAATAAATCTCTAACTTTTGCTAATTTACCCAGTCCGCACTGATTAAATGTCTTCAGTAGTATCTTATGTATCATTTGAAAGCATAAATTCACCGAAAATTTGTTCACCCCAAATCTGAAAAATTTACCCATGCCGGCATCACAGATTTTTTAAATTTTTGACCAAAAACACAAACTCACAAAATTCTTAATAAATCTCAAACTTTTGCTAATTTACCCAGTCCGCACTGATAAAATGTCTGCAGTAGTATCTTCTGTATCATTTGAAAGCATAAATTCACCGAAAATTTGTTCACCCCAAATCTGAAAAATCGACCCATGCCGGCATCACAATTTTTTGGGGATTTTTGACCAAAAACACAAACTCACAAAATTCTTAATAAATCTCTAACTTTTGCTTATATACCCAGTCCGCACTGATAAAATGTCTTCAGTAGTATCTTCTGTATCATTTGAAAGCATAAATTCACCGAAAAATTTTTCAGCCCAAATCTGAAAAATCGACCCATGCCGGCATCACAATTTTTTTGGGATTTTTGACCAAAAACACAAACTCACAAAATTCGTAATAAATCTCTAACTTTTGCTTATATACCCAGTCCGCACTGATTAAATGTCTTCAGTAGTATCTTATGTATCATTTGAAAGCATAAATTCACCGAAAATTTGTTCACCCCAAATCTGAAAAATCGACCCATGCCGGCATCACAATTTTTGGGGGATTTTTGACCAAAAACACAAACTCACAAAATTCGTAATAAATCTCTAACTTTTGCTTATATACCCAGTCCGCACTGATAAAATGTCTTCAGTAGTATCTTGTGTATCATTTGAAAGCATAAATTCACCGAAAATGTGTTCACCCCAAATCTGAAAAATCGACCCATGCCGGCATCACAGATTTTTTAAATTTTTGACCAAAAACACAAACTAACAAAATTCTTAATAAATCTCTAACTTTTGCTCATTTACCCAGTCCGCACTGATAAAATGTCTTCAGTAGTATCTTATGTATCATTTGAAAGCATAAACTCACCGAAAAATTTTTCACCCCAAATCTGAAAAATCGACCCATGCCGGCATCACAATGTTTTGGGGATTTTTGACCAAAAACACAAACTCACAAAATTCGTAATAAATCTCTAACTTTTGCTTATATACCCAGTCCGCACTGATAAAATGTCTTCAGTAGTATCTTGTGTATCATTTGAAAGCATAAATTCACCGAAAATGTGTCACCCCAAATCTGAAAAATTTACCCATGCCGGCATCACAGATTTTATTAAATTTTTGACCAAAAACACAAACTCACAAAATTCTTAATAAATCTCAAACTTTTGCTAATTTACCCAGTCCGCACTGATAAAATGTCTGCAGTAGTATCTTCTGTATCATTTGAAAGCATAAATTCACCGAAAATTTGTTCACCCCAAATCTGAAAAATCGACCCATGCCGGCATCACAATTTTTGGGGGATTTTTGACCAAAAACACAAACTAACAAAATTCTTAATAAATCTCTAACTTTTGCTTATATACCCAGTCCGCACTAATAAAATGTCTTCAGTAGTATCTTATGTATCATTTGAAAGCATAAATTCACCGAAAATTTGTTCACCCCAAATCTGAAAAATTTACCCATGCCGGCATCACAGATTTTTTAAATTTTTGAACAAAAACACAAACTCACAAAATTCTTAATAAATCTCAAACTTTTGCTAATTTACCCAGTCCGCACTGATAAAATGTCTTCAGTAGTATCTTATGTATCATTTGAAAGCATAAATTCACCGAAAATTTGTTCACCCCAAATCTGAAAAATCGACCCATGCCGGCATCACAATTTTTGGGGGATTTTTGACCAAAAACACAAACTCACAAAATTCGTAATAAATCTCTAACTTTTGCTTATATACCCAGTCCGCACTGAAAAAATGTCTTCAGTAGTATCTTATGTATCATTTGAAAGCATAAATTCACCGAAAATTTGTTCACCCCAAATCTGAAAAATTAACCCATGCCGGCATCACAGATTTTTTAAATTTTTGACCAAAAACACAAACTCACAAAATTCTTAATAAATCTCAAACTTTTGCTAAATTACCCAGTCCGCACTGATAAAATGTCTTCAGTAGTATCTTCTGTATCATTTGAAAGCATAAATTCACCGAAAATTTGTTCACCCCAAATCTGAAAAATCGACCCATGCCGGCATCACAATTTTTGGGGGATTTTTGACCAAAAACACAAAGTCACAAAATTCTTAATAAATCTCAAACTTTTGCTAATTTACCCAGTCCGCACTGATAAAATGTCTTCAGTAGTATCTTCTGTATCATTTGAAAGCATAAATTCACCGAAAATTTGTTCACCCCAAATCTGAAAAATCGACCCATGCCGGCATCACAGATTTTTGGGGGATTTTTGACCAAAAACACAAACTCACAAAATTCGTAATAAATCTCTAACTTTTGCTTATATACCCAGTCCGCACTGATAAAATGTCTTCAGTAGTATCTTATGTATCATTTGAAAGCATAAATTCACCGAAAATTTGTTCACCCCAAATCTGAAAAATTTACCCATGCCGGCATCACAGATTTTTTAAATTTTTGACCAAAAACACAAACTCACAAAATTCTTAATAAATCTCAAACTTTTGCTAATTTACCCAGTCCGCACTGATAAAATGTCTGCAGTAGTATCTTCTGTATCATTTGAAAGCATAAATTCACCGAAAATTTGTTCACCCCAAATCTGAAAAATCGACCCATGCCGGCATCACAATTTTTGGGGGATTTTTGACCAAAAACACAAAGTCACTAAATTCTTAATAAATCTCAAACTTTTGCTAATTTACCCAGTCCGCACAGATAAAATGTCTGCAGTAGTATCTTCTGTATCATTTGAAAGCATAAATTCACCGAAAAATTGTTCACCCCAAATTTGAAAAATTGACCCATGCCGGCATCACAGATTTTTTAAATTTTTGACCAAAAACACAAACTCACAAAATTCTTAATAAATCTCAAACTTTTGCTAATTTACCCAGTCTGCACTGATAAAATGTCTGCAGTAGTATCTTCTGTATCATTTGAAAGCATAAATTCACCGAAAATTTGTTCACCCCAAATCTGAAAAATCGACCCATGCCGGCATCACAATTTTTGGGGGATTTTTGACCAAAAACACAAACTAACAAAATTCTTAATAAATCTCTAACTTTTGCTTATATACCCAGTCCGCACTGATAAAATGTCTTCAGTAGTATCTTCTGTATCATTTGAAAGCATAAATTCACCGAAAATGTGTCACCCCAAATCTGAAAAATTTACCCATGCCGGCATCACAGATTTTATTAAATTTTTGACCAAACCACAAACTCACAAAATTCTTAATAAATCTCAAACTTTTGCTAATTTACCCAGTCCGCACTGATAAAATGTCTGCAGTAGTATCTTCTGTATCATTTGAAAGCATAAATTCACCGAAAATTTGTTCACCCCAAATCTGAAAAATCGACCCATGCCGGCATCACAATTTTTGGGGGATTTTTGACCAAAAACACAAACTAACAAAATTCTTAATAAATCTCTAACTTTTGCTTATATACCCAGTCCGCACTAATAAAATGTCTTCAGTAGTATCTTATGTATCATTTGAAAGCATAAATTCACCGAAAATTTGTTCACCCCAAATCTGAAAAATTTACCCATGCCGGCATCACAGATTTTTTAAATTTTTGACCAAAAACACAAACTAACAAAATTCTTAATAAATCTCTAACTTTTGCTCATTTACCCAGTCCGCACTGATAAAATGTCTTCAGTAGTATCTTCTGTATCATTTGAAAGCATAAATTCACCGAAAATTTTTCACCCCAAATCTGAAAAATCGACCCATGCCGGCATAACAATTTTTTGTTGATTTTTGACCAAAAACACAAACTAACAAAATTCTTAATAAATCTCTAACTTTTGCTCATTTACCCAGTCCGCACTGATAAAATGTCTTCAGTAGTATCTTATGTATCATTTGAAAGCATAAACTCACCGAAAAATTTTTCACCCCAAATCTGAAAAATCGACCCATGCCGGCATCACAATGTTTTGGGGATTTTTGACCAAAAACACAAACTCACAAAATTCGTAATAAATCTCTAACTTTTGCTTATATACCCAGTCCGCACTGATAAAATGTCTTCAGTAGTATCTTGTGTATCATTTGAAAGCATAAATTCACCGAAAATGTGTCACCCCAAATCTGAAAAATTTACCCATGCCGGCATCACAGATTTTATTAAATTTTTGACCAAAAACACAAACTCACAAAATTCTTAATAAATCTCAAACTTTTGCTAATTTACCCAGTCCGCACTGATAAAATGTCTGCAGTAGTATCTTCTGTATCATTTGAAAGCATAAATTCACCGAAAATTTGTTCACCCCAAATCTGAAAAATCGACCCATGCCGGCATCACAATTTTTTGTTGATTTTTGACCAAAAACACAAACTAACAAAATTCTTAATAAATCTCTAACTTTTGCTTATATACCCAGTCCGCACTAATAAAATGTCTTCAGTAGTATCTTATGTATCATTTGAAAGCATAAATTCACCGAAAATTTGTTCACCCCAAATCTGAAAAATTTACCCATGCCGGCATCACAGATTTTTTAAATTTTTGAACAAAAACACAAACTCACAAAATTCTTAATAAATCTCAAACTTTTGCTAATTTACCCAGTCCGCACTGATAAAATGTCTTCAGTAGTATCTTCTGTATCATTTGAAAGCATAAATTCACCGAAAATTTGTTCACCCCAAATCTGAAAAATCGACCCATGCCGGCATCACAATTTTTGGGGGATTTTTGACCAAAAACACAAACTCACAAAATTCGTAATAAATCTCTAACTTTTGCTTATATACCCAGTCCGCACTGATAAAATGTCTTCAGTAGTATCTTATGTATCATTTGAAAGCATAAATTCACCGAAAATTTGTTCACCCCAAATCTGAAAAATTAACCCATTCCGGCATCACAGATTTTTTAAATTTTTGACCAAAAACACAAACTCACAAAATTCTTAATAAATCTCAAACTTTTGCTAAATTACCCAGTCCGCACTGATAAAATGTCTTCAGTAGTATCTTCTGTATCATTTGAAAGCATAAATTCACCGAAAATTTGTTCACCCCAAATCTGAAAAATCGACCCATGCCGGCATCACAATTTTTTGGGGATTTTTGACCAAAAACACAAAGTCACAAAATTCTTAATAAATCTCAAACTTTTGCTAATTTACCCAGTCCGCACTGATAAAATGTCTTCAGTAGTATCTTCTGTATCATTTGAAAGCATAAATTCACCGAAAATTTGTTCACCCCAAATCTGAAAAATCGACCCATGCCGGCATCACAGATTTTTGGGGGATTTTTGACCAAAAACACAAACTCACAAAATTCGTAATAAATCTCTAACTTTTGCTTATATACCCAGTCCGCACTGATAAAATGTCTTCAGTAGTATCTTATGTATCATTTGAAAGCATAAATTCACCGAAAATTTGTTCACCCCAAATCTGAAAAATTTACCCATGCCGGCATCACAGATTTTTTAAATTTTTGACCAAAAACACAAACTCACAAAATTCTTAATAAATCTCAAACTTTTGCTAATTTACCCAGTCCGCACTGATAAAATGTCTGCAGTAGTATCTTCTGTATCATTTGAAAGCATAAATTCACCGAAAATTTGTTCACCCCAAATCTGAAAAATCGACCCATGCCGGCATCACAATTTTTGGGGGATTTTTGACCAAAAACACAAAGTCACTAAATTCTTAATAAATCTCAAACTTTTGCTAATTTACCCAGTCCGCACAGATAAAATGTCTGCAGTAGTATCTTCTGTATCATTTGAAAGCATAAATTCACCGAAAAATTGTTCACCCCAAATTTGAAAAATTGACCCATGCCGGCATCACAGATTTTTTAAATTTTTGACCAAAAACACAAACTCACAAAATTCTTAATAAATCTCAAACTTTTGCTAATTTACCCAGTCCGCACTGATAAAATGTCTTCAGTAGTATCTTCTGTATCATTTGAAAGCATAAATTCACCGAAAATTTGTTCACCCCAAATCTGAAAAATCGACCCATGCCGGCATCACAATTTTTGGGGGATTTTTGACCAAAAACACAAACTCACAAAATTCGTAATAAATCTCTAACTTTTGCTTATATACCCAGTCCGCACTGATAAAATGTCTTCAGTAGTATCTTATGTATCATTTGAAAGCATAAATTCACCGAAAATTTGTTCACCCCAAATCTGAAAAATCGACCCATGCCGGCATCACAATTTTTTGGGGATTTTTGACCAAAAACACAAACTCACAAAATTCGTAATAAATCTCTAACTTTTGCTAATTTACCCAGTCCGCACTGATTAAATGTCTTCAGTAGTATCTTATGTATCATTTGAAAGCATAAATTCACCGAAAATTTGTTCACCCCAAATCTGAAAAATTTACCCATGCCGGCATCACAGATTTTTTAAATTTTTGACCAAAAACACAAACTCACAAAATTCTTAATAAATCTCAAACTTTTGCTAATTTACCCAGTCCGCACTGATAAAATGTCTGCAGTAGTATCTTCTGTATCATTTGAAAGCATAAATTCACCGAAAATTTGTTCACCCCAAATCTGAAAAATCGACCCATGCCGGCATCACAATTTTTTGGGGATTTTTGACCAAAAACACAAACTCACAAAATTCTTAATAAATCTCTAACTTTTGCTTATATACCCAGTCCGCACTGATAAAATGTCTTCAGTAGTATCTTCTGTATCATTTGAAAGCATAAATTCACCGAAAAATTTTTCAGCCCAAATCTGAAAAATTTACCCATGCCGGCATCACAATTTTTTTGGGATTTTTGACCAAAAACACAAACTCACAAAATTCGTAATAAATCTCTAACTTTTGCTTATATACCCAGTCCGCACTGATTAAATGTCTTCAGTAGTATCTTATGTATCATTTGAAAGCATAAATTCACCGAAAATTTGTTCACCCCAAATCTGAAAAATCGACCCATGCCGGCATCACAATTTTTGGGGGATTTTTGACCAAAAACACAAACTCACAAAATTCGTAATAAATCTCTAACTTTTGCTTATATACCCAGTCCGCACTGATAAAATGTCTTCAGTAGTATCTTGTGTATCATTTGAAAGCATAAATTCACCGAAAATGTGTTCACCCCAAATCTGAAAAATCGACCCATGCCGGCATCACAGATTTTTTAAATTTTTGACCAAAAACACAAACTAACAAAATTCTTAATAAATCTCTAACTTTTGCTCATTTACCCAGTCCGCACTGATAAAATGTCTTCAGTAGTATCTTATGTATCATTTGAAAGCATAAACTCACCGAAAAATTTTTCACCCCAAATCTGAAAAATCGACCCATGCCGGCATCACAATGTTTTGGGGATTTTTGACCAAAAACACAAACTCACAAAATTCGTAATAAATCTCTAACTTTTGCTTATATACCCAGTCCGCACTGATAAAATGTCTTCAGTAGTATCTTGTGTATCATTTGAAAGCATAAATTCACCGAAAATGTGTCACCCCAAATCTGAAAAATTTACCCATGCCGGCATCACAGATTTTATTAAATTTTTGACCAAAAACACAAACTCACAAAATTCTTAATAAATCTCAAACTTTTGCTAATTTACCCAGTCCGCACTGATAAAATGTCTGCAGTAGTATCTTCTGTATCATTTGAAAGCATAAATTCACCGAAAATTTGTTCACCCCAAATCTGAAAAATCGACCCATGCCGGCATCACAATTTTTGGGGGATTTTTGACCAAAAACACAAACTAACAAAATTCTTAATAAATCTCTAACTTTTGCTTATATACCCAGTCCGCACTAATAAAATGTCTTCAGTAGTATCTTATGTATCATTTGAAAGCATAAATTCACCGAAAATTTGTTCACCCCAAATCTGAAAAATTTACCCATGCCGGCATCACAGATTTTTTAAATTTTTGAACAAAAACACAAACTCACAAAATTCTTAATAAATCTCAAACTTTTGCTAATTTACCCAGTCCGCACTGATAAAATGTCTTCAGTAGTATCTTATGTATCATTTGAAAGCATAAATTCACCGAAAATTTGTTCACCCCAAATCTGAAAAATCGACCCATGCCGGCATCACAATTTTTGGGGGATTTTTGACCAAAAACACAAACTCACAAAATTCGTAATAAATCTCTAACTTTTGCTTATATACCCAGTCCGCACTGAAAAAATGTCTTCAGTAGTATCTTATGTATCATTTGAAAGCATAAATTCACCGAAAATTTGTTCACCCCAAATCTGAAAAATTAACCCATGCCGGCATCACAGATTTTTTAAATTTTTGACCAAAAACACAAACTCACAAAATTCTTAATAAATCTCAAACTTTTGCTAAATTACCCAGTCCGCACTGATAAAATGTCTTCAGTAGTATCTTCTGTATCATTTGAAAGCATAAATTCACCGAAAATTTGTTCACCCCAAATCTGAAAAATCGACCCATGCCGGCATCACAATTTTTGGGGGATTTTTGACCAAAAACACAAAGTCACAAAATTCTTAATAAATCTCAAACTTTTGCTAATTTACCCAGTCCGCACTGATAAAATGTCTTCAGTAGTATCTTCTGTATCATTTGAAAGCATAAATTCACCGAAAATTTGTTCACCCCAAATCTGAAAAATCGACCCATGCCGGCATCACAGATTTTTGGGGGATTTTTGACCAAAAACACAAACTCACAAAATTCGTAATAAATCTCTAACTTTTGCTTATATACCCAGTCCGCACTGATAAAATGTCTTCAGTAGTATCTTATGTATCATTTGAAAGCATAAATTCACCGAAAATTTGTTCACCCCAAATCTGAAAAATTTACCCATGCCGGCATCACAGATTTTTTAAATTTTTGACCAAAAACACAAACTCACAAAATTCTTAATAAATCTCAAACTTTTGCTAATTTACCCAGTCCGCACTGATAAAATGTCTGCAGTAGTATCTTCTGTATCATTTGAAAGCATAAATTCACCGAAAATTTGTTCACCCCAAATCTGAAAAATCGACCCATGCCGGCATCACAATTTTTGGGGGATTTTTGACCAAAAACACAAAGTCACTAAATTCTTAATAAATCTCAAACTTTTGCTAATTTACCCAGTCCGCACAGATAAAATGTCTGCAGTAGTATCTTCTGTATCATTTGAAAGCATAAATTCACCGAAAAATTGTTCACCCCAAATTTGAAAAATTGACCCATGCCGGCATCACAGATTTTTTAAATTTTTGACCAAAAACACAAACTCACAAAATTCTTAATAAATCTCAAACTTTTGCTAATTTACCCAGTCTGCACTGATAAAATGTCTGCAGTAGTATCTTCTGTATCATTTGAAAGCATAAATTCACCGAAAATTTGTTCACCCCAAATCTGAAAAATCGACCCATGCCGGCATCACAATTTTTGGGGGATTTTTGACCAAAAACACAAACTAACAAAATTCTTAATAAATCTCTAACTTTTGCTTATATACCCAGTCCGCACTGATAAAATGTCTTCAGTAGTATCTTCTGTATCATTTGAAAGCATAAATTCACCGAAAAATTTTTCACCCCAAATCTGAAAAATCGACCCATGCCGGCATCACAATTTTTTGGGGATTTTTGACCAAAAACACAAACTCACAAAATTCGTAATAAATCTCTAACTTTTGCTTATATACCCAGTCAGCATTGATAAAATGTCTTCAGTAGTATCTTGTGTATCATTTGAAAGCATAAATTCACCGAAAATGTGTTCACCCCAAATCTGAAAAATCGACCCATGCCGGCATCACAGATTTTTTTAAATTTTTGACCAAAAACACAAACTCACAAAATTCTTAATAAATCTCAAACTCTTTCTAATTTACCCAGTCCGCACTGATAAAATGTCTGCAGTAGTATCTTCTGTATCATTTGAAAGCATAAATTCACCGAAAAATTTTTCACCCCAAATCTGAAAAATCGACCCATGCCGGCATCACAATTTTTGGGGGATTTTTGACCAAAAACACAAACTCACAAAATTCGTAATAAATCTCTAACTTTTGCTTATATACCCAGTCAGCACTGATAAAATGTCTTCAGTAGTATCTTGTGTATCATTTGAAAGCATAAATTCACCAAAAATGTGTTCACCCCAAATCTGAAAAATCGACCCATGCCGGCATCACAGATTTTTTTAAATTTTTGACCAAAAACACAAACTCACAAAATTCTTAATAAATCTCAAACTTTTGCTAATTTACCCAGTCCGCACTGATAAAATGTCTGCAGTAGTATCTTCTGTATCATTTGAAAGCATAAATTCACCGAAAATTTGTTCACCCCAAATCTGAAAAATCGACCCATGCCGGCATCACAATTTTTTTTGGATTTTTGACCAAAAACACAAACTAACAAAATTCTTAATAAATCTCTAACTTTTGCTTATATACCCAGTCCGCACTGATAAAATGTCTTCAGTAGTATCTTCTGTATCATTTGAAAGCATAAATTCACCGAAAATTTTTTCACCCCAAATCTGAAAAATCGACCCATGCCGGCATCACAATTTTTTGGGGATTTTTGACCAAAAACACAAACTCACAAAATTCGTAATAAATCTCTAACTTTTGCTTATATACCCAGTCCGCACTAATAAAATGTCTTCAGTAGTATCTTATGTATCATTTGAAAGCATAAATTCACCGAAAATTTGTTCACTCCAAATCTGAAAAATTTACCCATGCCGGCATTACAGATTTTTTAAATTTTTGAACAAAAACACAAACTCACAAAATTCCTAATAAATCTCAAACTTTTGCTAATTTACCCAGTCCGCACTGATAAAATGTCTTCAGTAGTATCTTCTGTATCATTTGAAAGCATAAATTCACCGAAAATTTGTTCACCCCAAATCTGAAAAATCGACCCATGCCGGCATCACAATTTTTTTGGGATTTTTGACCAAAAACACAAAGTCACTAAATTCTTAATAAATCTCAAACTTTTGCTAATTTACCCAGTCCGCACAGATAAAATGTCTGCAGTAGTATCTTCTGTATCATTTGAAAGCATAAATTCACCGAAAATTTGTTCACCCCAAATCTGAAAAATTGACCCATGCCGGCATCACAGATTTTTTAAATTTTTGACCAAAAACACAAACTCACAAAATTCTTAATAAACCTCAAACTTTTGCTAATTTACCCAGTCCGCACTGATAAAATGTCTTCAGTAGTATCTTCTGTATCATTTGAAAGCATAAATTCACCGAAAATTTTTTCACCCCAAATCTGAAAAATCGACCCATGCCGGCATCACAATTTTTTGGGGATTTTTGACCAAAAACACAAACTCACAAAATTCGTAATAAATCTCTAACTTTTGCTTATATACCCAGTCCGCACTAATAAAATGTCTTCAGTAGTATCTTATGTATCATTTGAAAGCATAAATTCACCGAAAATTTGTTCACCCCAAATCTGAAAAATTTACCCATGCCGGCATTACAGATTTTTTAAATTTTTGAACAAAAACACAAACTCACAAAATTCTTAATAAATCTCAAACTTTTGCTAATTTACCCAGTCCGCACTGATAAAATGTCTTCAGTAGTATCTTCTGTATCATTTGAAAGCATAAATTCACCGAAAATTTGTTCACCCCAAATCTGAAAAATCGACCCATGCCGGCATCACAATTTTTTTGGGATTTTTGACCAAAAACACAAAGTCACTAAATTCTTAATAAATCTCAAACTTTTGCTAATTTACCCAGTCCGCACAGATAAAATGTCTGCAGTAGTATCTTCTGTATCATTTGAAAGCATAAATTCACCGAAAATTTGTTCACCCCAAATCTGAAAAATTGACCCATGCCGGCATCACAGATTTTTTAAATTTTTGACCAAAAACACAAACTCACAAAATTCTTAATAAACCTCAAACTTTTGCTAATTTACCCAGTCCGCACTGATAAAATGTCTGCAGTAGTATCTTATGTATCATTTGAAAGCATAAATTCACCGAAAATTTGTTCACCCCAAATCTGAAAAATCGACCCATGCCGGCAACACAATTTTTGGGGGATTTTTGACCAAAAACACAAAGTCACTAAATTCTTAATAAATCTCAAACTTTTGCTAATTTACCCAGTCCGCACAGATAAAATGTCTGCAGTAGTATCTTCTGTATCATTTGAAAGCATAAATTCACCGAAAAATTGTTCACCCCAAATTTGAAAAATTGACCCATGCCGGCATCACAATTTTTTTGGGATTTTTGACCAAAAACACAAAGTCACTAAATTCTTAATAAATCTCAAACTTTTGCTAATTTACCCAGTCCGCACAGATAAAATGTCTGCAGTAGTATCTTCTGTATCATTTGAAAGCATAAATTCACCGAAAATTTGTTCACCCCAAATCTGAAAAATTGACCCATGCCGGCATCACAGATTTTTTAAATTTTTGACCAAAAACACAAACTCACAAAATTCTTAATAAACCTCAAACTTTTGCTAATTTACCCAGTCCGCACTGATAAAATGTCTTCAGTAGTATCTTCTGTATCATTTGAAAGCATAAATTCAACGAAAATTTTTTCACCCCAAATCTGAAAAATCGACCCATGCCGGCATCACAATTTTTTGGGGATTTTTGACCAAAATTACAAACTCACAAAATTCGTAATAAATCTCTAACTTTTGCTTATATACCCAGTCCGCACTAATAAAATGTCTTCAGTAGTATCTTATGTATCATTTGAAAGCATAAATTCACCGAAAATTTGTTCACCCCAAATCTGAAAAATTTACCCATGCCGGCATTACAGATTTTTTAAATTTTTGAACAAAAACACAAACTCACAAAATTCTTAATAAATCTCAAACTTTTGCTAATTTACCCAGTCCGCACTGATAAAATGTCTTCAGTAGTATCTTCTGTATCATTTGAAAGCATAAATTCACCGAAAATTTGTTCACCCCAAATCTGAAAAATCGACCCATGCCGGCATCACAATTTTTTTGGGATTTTTGACCAAAAACACAAAGTCACTAAATTCTTAATAAATCTCAAACTTTTGCTAATTTACCCAGTCCGCACTGATAAAATGTCTGCAGTAGTATCTTCTGTATCATTTGAAAGCATAAATTCACCGAAAATTTGTTCACCCCAAATCTGAAAAATTGACCCATGCCGGCATCACAGATTTTTTAAATTTTTGACCAAAAACACAAACTCACAAAATTCTTAATAAACCTCAAACTTTTGCTAATTTACCCAGTCCGCACTGATAAAATGTCTGCAGTAGTATCTTATGTATCATTTGAAAGCATAAATTCACCGAAAATTTGTTCACCCCAAATCTGAAAAATCGACCCATGCCGGCATCACAATTTTTGGGGGATTTTTGACCAAAAACACAAAGTCACTAAATTCTTAATAAATCTCAAACTTTTGCTAATTTACCCAGTCCGCACAGATAAAATGTCTGCAGTAGTATCTTCTGTATCATTTGAAAGCATAAATTCACCGAAAAATTGTTCACCCCAAATTTGAAAAATTGACCCATGCCGGCATCACAGATTTTTTAAATTTTTGACCAAAAACACAAACTCACAAAATTCTTAATAAATCTCAAACTTTTGCTAATTTACCCAGTCCGCACTGATAAATTGTCTGCAGTAGTATCTTCTGTATCATTTGAAAGCATAAATTCACCGAAAATTTGTTCACCCCAAATCTGAAAAATTGACCCATGCCGGCATCACAGATTTTTTAAATTTTTGACCAAAAACACAAACTCACAAAATTCTTAATAAACCTCAAACTTTTGCTAATTTACCCAGTCCGCACTGATAAAATGTCTTCAGTAGTATCTTCTGTATCATTTGAAAGCATAAATTCACCGAAAATTTGTTCACCCCAAATCTGAAAAATCGACCCATGCCGGCATCACAATTTTTTGGGGATTTTTGACCAAAAACACAAACTAACAAAATTCTTAATAAATCTCTAACTTTTGCTAAGTTACCCAGTCCACACTGATAAAATGTCTTCAGTTGTATCTACTGTATCATTTGAAATCATAAATTCACCGAAAATTTGTTTACCCCAAAACTGAAAAATCGACCCATGCTGGCATCACAGATTTTATTTTTTGATTTTTGACCAAAAACACAAACTCACAAAATTCTTAATAAATCTCAAACTTTCGCTATTTTACCCAGTCCGCACTGATAAATGTCTTCATTGGTATCTTCTGTATCATTTGAAAGCATAAATTCACAGAAAATTTGTTCACCCCAATTCTGAAAAATCCACCCATGCCGGCATCACAGATTTTTTTTTGATTTTTGGCCCAAAACACAAACTAACAAAATTCTTAATAAATCTCAAACTTTTGCTAATTTACCCAGTCCGCACTGATAAAATGTCTTCAGTAGTATCTTCTGCATCATTTGAAAGCATAAATTCACCGAAAATTTGTTCACCCCAAATCTGAAAAATCGACCCATGCCGGCATCACAGATTTTTTTTGATTTTTGACCAAAAACACAAACTCACAAAATTCTTAATAAATCTCAAACTTTTGCTCATTTACCCAGTCCGCACTGATAAAATGTCTTCAGTAGTATCTTCTGTATCATTTGAAAGCATAAATTCACCGAAAATTTGTTCACCCCAAATCTGAAAAATTTACCCATGCCAGCATCACAGATTTTTTAAATTTTTGACCAAAAACACAAACTCACAAAATTCTTAATAAATCTCAAACTTTTGCTAATTTACCCAGTCCGCACTGATAAAATGTCTGCAGTAGTATCTTCTGTATCATTTGAAAGCATAAATTCACCGAAAATTTGTTCACCCCAAATCTGAAAAATCGACCCATGCCGGCATCACAGATTTTTTAAATTTTTGACCAAAAACACAAACTCACAAAATTCTTAATAAATCTCAAACTTTTGCTAATTTACCCAGTCCGCACTGATAAAATGTCTGCAGTAGTATCTTCTGTATCATTTGAAAGCATAAATTCACCGAAAATTTGTTCACCCCAAATCTGAAAAATCGACCCATGCCGGCATCACAATTTTTTCAGGGATTTTTGACCAAAAACACAAACTCACAAAATTCGTAATAAATCTCTAACTTTTGCTTATATACTCAGTCCGCACTGATAAAATGTCTTCAGTAGTATCTTATGTATCATTTGAAAGCATAAATTCACCGAAAAATTTTTCACCCCCAATCTGAAAAATCGACCCATGCCGGCATCACAATTTTTTGGGGATTTTTGACCAAAAACACAAACTCACAAAATTTGTAATAAATCTCTAACTTTTGCTTATATACACAGTCCGCACTAATAAAATGTCTTCAGTAGTATCTTATGTATCATTTGAAAGCATAAATTCACCGAAAATTTGTTCACCCCAAATCTGAAAAATTTACCCATGCCGGCATCACAGATTTTTTAAATTTTTGAACAAAAACACAAACTCACAAAATTCTTAATAAATCTCAAACTTTTGCTAATTTACCCATTCCGCACTGATAAAATGTCTTCAGTAGTATCTTCTGTATCATTTGAAAGCATAAATTCACCGAAAATTTGTTCACCCCAAATCTGAAAAATCGTCCCATGCCGGCATCACAATTTTTTGGTGATTTTTGACCAAAAACACAAACTCACAAAATTCGTAATAAATCTCTAACTTTTGCTTATATACCCAGTCCGCACTGATAAAATGTCTTCAGTAGTATCTTATGTATCATTTGAAAGCATAAATTCACCGAAAATTTGTTCACCCCAAATCTGAAAAATTTACCCATGCCGGCATCACAGATTTTTTAAATTTTTGACCAAAAACACAAACTCACAAAATTCTTAATAAATCTCAAACTTTTGCTAATTTACCCAGTCCGCACTGATAAAATGTCTGCAGTAGTATCTTCTGTATCATTTGAAAGCATAAATTCACCGAAAATTTGTTCACCCCAAATCTGAAAAATCGACCCATGCCGGCATCACAATTTTTTGGGGATTTTTGACCAAAAACACAAAGTCACTAAATTCTTAATAAATCTCAAACTTTTGCTAATTTACCCAGTCCGCACAGATAAAATGTCTGCAGTAGTATCTTCTGTATCATTTGAAAGCATAAATTCACCGAAAATTTGTTCACCCCAAATCTGAAAAATTGACCCATGCCGGCATCACAGATTTTTTAAATTTTTGACCAAAAACACAAACTCACAAAATTCTTAATAAACCTCAACCTTTTGCTAATTTACCCAGTCCGCACTGATAAAATGTCTTCAGTAGTATCTTCTGTATCATTTGAAAGCATAAATTCACCGAAAATTTTTTCACCCCAAATCTGAAAAATCGACCCATGCCGGCATCACAATTTTTTGGGGATTTTTGACCAAAAACACAAACTCACAAAATTCGTAATAAATCTCTAACTTTTGCTTATATACCCAGTCCGCACTAATAAAATGTCTTCAGTAGTATCTTATGTATCATTTGAAAGCATAAATTCACCGAAAATTTGTTCACCCCAAATCTGAAAAATTTACCCATGCCGGCATTACAGATTTTTTAAATTTTTGAACAAAAACACAAACTCACAAAATTCTTAATAAATCTCAAACTTTTGCTATTTTACCCAGTCCGCACAGATAAAATGTCTGCAGTAGTATCTTCTGTATCATTTGAAAGCATAAATTCACCGAAAATTTGTTCACCCCAAATCTGAAAAATTGACCCATGCCGGCATCACAGATTTTTTAAATTTTTGACCAAAAACACAAACTCACAAAATTCTTAATAAATCTCAAACTTTTGCTAATTTACCCAGTCCGCACTGATAAAATGTCTGCAGTAGTATCTTCTGTATCATTTGAAAGCATAAATTCACCGAAAATTTGTTCACCCCAAATCTGAAAAATCGACCCATGCCGGCATCACAATTTTTTGGGGATTTTTGACCAAAAACACAAACTAACAAAATTCTTAATAAATCTCTAACTTTTGCTTATATACCCAGTCCGCACTGATAAAATGTCTTCAGTAGTATCTTCTGTATCATTTGAAAGCATAAATTCACCGAAAATTTTTTCACCCCAAATCTGAAAAATCGACCCATGCCGGCATCACAATTTTTTGGGGATTTTTGACCAAAAACACAAACTCACAAAATTCGTAATAAATCTCTAACTTTTGCTTATATACCCAGTCCGCACTGATTAAATGTCTTCAGTAGTATCTTATGTATCATTTGAAAGCATAAATTCACCGAAAATTTGTTCACCCCAAATCTGAAAAATTTACCCATGCCGGCATCACAGATTTTTTAAATTTTTGACCAAAAACACAAACTCACAAAATTCTTAATAAATCTCTAACTTTTGCTTATATACCCAGTCCGCACTGATAAAATGTCTTCAGTAGTATCTTCTGTATCATTTGAAAGCATAAATTCACCGAAAAATTTTTCACCCCAAATCTGAAAAATCGACCCATGCCGGCATCACAATTTTTTTGGGATTTTTGACCAAAAACACAAACTCACAAAATTCGTAATAAATCTCTAACTTTTGCTTATATACCCAGTCCGCACTGATTAAATGTCTTCAGTAGTATCTTATGTATCATTTGAAAGCATAAATTCACCGAAAATTTGTTCACCCCAAATCTGAAAAATTTACCCATGCCGGCATCACAGATTTTTTAAATTTTTGACCAAAAACACAAACTCACAAAATTCTTAATAAATCTCAAACTTTTGCTAATTTACCCAGTCCGCACTGATAAAATGTCTGCAGTAGTATCTTCTGTATCATTTGAAAGCATAAATTCACCGAAAATTTGTTCACCCCAAATCTGAAAAATTGACCCATGCCGGCATCACAGATTTTTTAAATTTTTGACCAAAAACACAAACTCACAAAATTCTTAATAAACCTCAAACTTTTGCTAATTTACCCAGTCCGCACTGATAAAATGTCTGCAGTAGTATCTTATGTATCATTTGAAAGCATAAATTCACCGAAAATTTGTTCACCCCAAATCTGAAAAATCGACCCATGCCGGCAACACAATTTTTGGGGGATTTTTGACCAAAAACACAAAGTCACTAAATTCTTAATAAATCTCAAACTTTTGCTAATTTACGCAGTCCGCACAGATAAAATGTCTGCAGTAGTATCTTCTGTATCATTTGAAAGCATAAATTCACCGAAAAATTGTTCACCCCAAATTTGAAAAATTGACCCATGCCGGCATCACAATTTTTTTGGGATTTTTGACCAAAAACACAAAGTCACTAAATTCTTAATAAATCTCAAACTTTTGCTAATTTACCCAGTCCGCACAGATAAAATGTCTGCAGTAGTATCTTCTGTATCATTTGAAAGCATAAATTCACCGAAAATTTGTTCACCCCAAATCTGAAAAATTGACCCATGCCGGCATCACAGATTTTTTAAATTTTTGACCAAAAACACAAACTCACAAAATTCTTAATAAACCTCAAACTTTTGCTAATTTACCCAGTCCGCACTGATAAAATGTCTTCAGTAGTATCTTCTGTATCATTTGAAAGCATAAATTCACCGAAAATTTTTTCACCCCAAATCTGAAAAATCGACCCATGCCGGCATCACAATTTTTTGGGGATTTTTGACCAAAAACACAAACTCACAAAATTCGTAATAAATCTCTAACTTTTGCTTATATACCCAGTCCGCACTAATAAAATGTCTTCAGTAGTATCTTATGTATCATTTGAAAGCATAAATTCACCGAAAATTTGTTCACCCCAAATCTGAAAAATTTACCCATGCCGGCATTACAGATTTTTTAAATTTTTGAACAAAAACACAAACTCACAAAATTCTTAATAAATCTCAAACTTTTGCTAATTTACCCAGTCCGCACTGATAAAATGTCTTCAGTAGTATCTTCTGTATCATTTGAAAGCATAAATTCACCGAAAATTTGTTCACCCCAAATCTGAAAAATCGACCCATGCCGGCATCACAATTTTTTTGGGATTTTTGACCAAAAACACAAAGTCACTAAATTCTTAATAAATCTCAAACTTTTGCTAATTTACCCAGTCCGCACAGATAAAATGTCTGCAGTAGTATCTTCTGTATCATTTGAAAGCATAAATTCACCGAAAATTTGTTCACCCCAAATCTGAAAAATTGACCCATGCCGGCATCACAGATTTTTTAAATTTTTGACCAAAAACACAAACTCACAAAATTCTTAATAAACCTCAAACTTTTGCTAATTTACCCAGTCCGCACTGATAAAATGTCTGCAGTAGTATCTTATGTATCATTTGAAAGCATAAATTCACCGAAAATTTGTTCACCCCAAATCTGAAAAATCGACCCATGCCGGCATCACAATTTTTGGGGGATTTTTGACCAAAAACACAAAGTCACTAAATTCTTAATAAATCTCAAACTTTTGCTAATTTACCCAGTCCGCACAGATAAAATGTCTGCAGTAGTATCTTCTGTATCATTTGAAAGCATAAATTCACCGAAAAATTGTTCACCCCAAATTTGAAAAATTGACCCATGCCGGCATCACAGATTTTTTAAATTTTTGACCAAAAACACAAACTCACAAAATTCTTAATAAATCTCAAACTTTTGCTAATTTACCCAGTCCGCACTGATAAATTGTCTGCAGTAGTATCTTCTGTATCATTTGAAAGCATAAATTCACCGAAAATTTGTTCACCCCAAATCTGAAAAATTGACCCATGCCGGCATCACAGATTTTTTAAATTTTTGACCAAAAACACAAACTCACAAAATTCTTAATAAACCTCAAACTTTTGCTAATTTACCCAGTCCGCACTGATAAAATGTCTTCAGTAGTATCTTCTGTATCATTTGAAAGCATAAATTCACCGAAAATTTGTTCACCCCAAATCTGAAAAATCGACCCATGCCGGCATCACAATTTTTTGGGGATTTTTGACCAAAAACACAAACTAACAAAATTCTTAATAAATCTCTAACTTTTGCTAAGTTACCCAGTCCACACTGATAAAATGTCTTCAGTTGTATCTACTGTATCATTTGAAATCATAAATTCACCGAAAATTTGTTTACCCCAAAACTGAAAAATCGACCCATGCTGGCATCACAGATTTTATTTTTTGATTTTTGACCAAAAACACAAACTCACAAAATTCTTAATAAATCTCAAACTTTCGCTATTTTACCCAGTCCGCACTGATAAATGTCTTCATTGGTATCTTCTGTATCATTTGAAAGCATAAATTCACAGAAAATTTGTTCACCCCAATTCTGAAAAATCCACCCATGCCGGCATCACAGATTTGTTTTTGATTTTTGGCCCAAAACACAAACTAACAAAATTCTTAATAAATCTCAAACTTTTGCTAATTTACCCAGTCCGCACTGATAAAATGTCTTCAGTAGTATCTTCTGCATCATTTGAAAGCATAAATTCACCGAAAATTTGTTCACCCCAAATCTGAAAAATCGACCCATGCCGGCATCACAGATTTTTTTTGATTTTTGACCAAAAACACAAACTCACAAAATTCTTAATAAATCTCAAACTTTTGCTCATTTACCCAGTCCGCACTGATAAAATGTCTTCAGTAGTATCTTCTGTATCATTTGAAAGCATAAATTCACCGAAAATTTGTTCACCCCAAATCTGAAAAATTTACCCATGCCAGCATCACAGATTTTTTAAATTTTTGACCAAAAACACAAACTCACAAAATTCTTAATAAATCTCAAACTTTTGCTAATTTACCCAGTCCGCACTGATAAAATGTCTGCAGTAGTATCTTCTGTATCATTTGAAAGCATAAATTCACCGAAAATTTGTTCACCCCAAATCTGAAAAATCGACCCATGCCGGCATCACAGATTTTTTAAATTTTTGACCAAAAACACAAACTCACAAAATTCTTAATAAATCTCAAACTTTTGCTAATTTACCCAGTCCGCACTGATAAAATGTCTGCAGTAGTATCTTCTGTATCATTTGAAAGCATAAATTCACCGAAAATTTGTTCACCCCAAATCTGAAAAATCGACCCATGCCGGCATCACAATTTTTTCAGGGATTTTTGACCAAAAACACAAACTCACAAAATTCGTAATAAATCTCTAACTTTTGCTTATATACTCAGTCCGCACTGATAAAATGTCTTCAGTAGTATCTTATGTATCATTTGAAAGCATAAATTCACCGAAAAATTTTTCACCCCCAATCTGAAAAATCGACCCATGCCGGCATCACAATTTTTTGGGGATTTTTGACCAAAAACACAAACTCACAAAATTTGTAATAAATCTCTAACTTTTGCTTATATACACAGTCCGCACTAATAAAATGTCTTCAGTAGTATCTTATGTATCATTTGAAAGCATAAATTCACCGAAAATTTGTTCACCCCAAATCTGAAAAATTTACCCATGCCGGCATCACAGATTTTTTAAATTTTTGAACAAAAACACAAACTCACAAAATTCTTAATAAATCTCAAACTTTTGCTAATTTACCCATTCCGCACTGATAAAATGTCTTCAGTAGTATCTTCTGTATCATTTGAAAGCATAAATTCACCGAAAATTTGTTCACCCCAAATCTGAAAAATCGTCCCATGCCGGCATCACAATTTTTTGGTGATTTTTGACCAAAAACACAAACTCACAAAATTCGTAATAAATCTCTAACTTTTGCTTATATACCCAGTCCGCACTGATAAAATGTCTTCAGTAGTATCTTATGTATCATTTGAAAGCATAAATTCACCGAAAATTTGTTCACCCCAAATCTGAAAAATTTACCCATGCCGGCATCACAGATTTTTTAAATTTTTGACCAAAAACACAAACTCACAAAATTCTTAATAAATCTCAAACTTTTGCTAATTTACCCAGTCCGCACTGATAAAATGTCTGCAGTAGTATCTTCTGTATCATTTGAAAGCATAAATTCACCGAAAATTTGTTCACCCCAAATCTGAAAAATCGACCCATGCCGGCATCACAATTTTTTTGGGATTTTTGACCAAAAACACAAAGTCACTAAATTCTTAATAAATCTCAAACTTTTGCTAATTTACCCAGTCCGCACAGATAAAATGTCTGCAGTAGTATCTTCTGTATCATTTGAAAGCATAAATTCACCGAAAATTTGTTCACCCCAAATCTGAAAAATTGACCCATGCCGGCATCACAGATTTTTTAAATTTTTGACCAAAAACACAAACTCACAAAATTCTTAATAAACCTCAAACTTTTGCTAATTTACCCAGTCCGCACTGATAAAATGTCTTCAGTAGTATCTTCTGTATCATTTGAAAGCATAAATTCACCGAAAATTTTTTCACCCCAAATCTGAAAAATCGACCCATGCCGGCATCACAATTTTTTGGGGATTTTTGACCAAAAACACAAACTCACAAAATTCGTAATAAATCTCTAACTTTTGCTTATATACCCAGTCCGCACTAATAAAATGTCTTCAGTAGTATCTTATGTATCATTTGAAAGCATAAATTCACCGAAAATTTGTTCACCCCAAATCTGAAAAATTTACCCATGCCGGCATTACAGATTTTTTAAATTTTTGAACAAAAACACAAACTCACAAAATTCTTAATAAATCTCAAACTTTTGCTATTTTACCCAGTCCGCACAGATAAAATGTCTGCAGTAGTATCTTCTGTATCATTTGAAAGCATAAATTCACCGAAAATTTGTTCACCCCAAATCTGAAAAATTGACCCATGCCGGCATCACAGATTTTTTAAATTTTTGACCAAAAACACAAACTCACAAAATTCTTAATAAATCTCAAACTTTTGCTAATTTACCCAGTCCGCACTGATAAAATGTCTGCAGTAGTATCTTCTGTATCATTTGAAAGCATAAATTCACCGAAAATTTGTTCACCCCAAATCTGAAAAATCGACCCATGCCGGCATCACAATTTTTTGGGGATTTTTGACCAAAAACACAAACTAACAAAATTCTTAATAAATCTCTAACTTTTGCTTATATACCCAGTCCGCACTGATAAAATGTCTTCAGTAGTATCTTCTGTATCATTTAAAAGCATAAATTCACCGAAAATTTTTTCACCCCAAATCTGAAAAATCAACCCATGCCGGCATCACAATTTTTTGGGGATTTTTGACCAAAAACACAAACTCACAAAATTCGTAATAAATCTCTAACTTTTGCTTATATACCCAGTCCGCACTGATTAAATGTCTTCAGTAGTATCTTATGTATCATTTGAAAGCATAAATTCACCGAAAATTTGTTCACCCCAAATCTGAAAAATTTACCCATGCCGGCATCACAGATTTTTTAAATTTTTGACCAAAAACACAAACTCACAAAATTCTTAATAAATCTCTAACTTTTGCTTATATACCCAGTCCGCACTGATAAAATGTCTTCAGTAGTATCTTCTGTATCATTTGAAAGCATAAATTCACCGAAAAATTTTTCACCCCAAATCTGAAAAATCGACCCATGCCGGCATCACAATTTTTTTGGGATTTTTGACCAAAAACACAAACTCACAAAATTCGTAATAAATCTCTAACTTTTGCTTATATACCCAGTCCGCACTGATTTAATGTCTTCAGTAGTATCTTATGTATCATTTGAAAGCATAAATTCACCGAAAATTTGTTCACCCCAAATCTGAAAAATTTACCCATGCCGGCATCACAGATTTTTTAAATTTTTGACCAAAAACACAAACTCACAAAATTCTTAATAAATCTCAAACTTTTGCTAATTTACCCAGTCCGCACTGATAAAATGTCTGCAGTAGTATCTTCTGTATCATTTGAAAGCATAAATTCACCGAAAATTTGTTCACCCCAAATCTGAAAAATCGACCCATGCCGGCATCACAATTTTTTGTTGATTTTTGACCAAAATTACAAACTAACAAAATTCTTAATAAATCTCTAACTTTTGCTTATATACCCAGTCCGCACTGATAAAATGTCTTCAGTAGTATCTTATGTATCATTTGAAAGCATAAATTCACCGAAAATTTGTTCACCCCAAATCTGAAAAATTTACCCATGCCGGCATCACAGATTTTTTAAATTTTTGACCAAAAACACAAACTCACAAAATTCTTAATAAATCTCAAACTTTTGCTAATTTACCCAGTCCGCACTGATAAAATGTCTGCAGTAGTATCTTCTGTATCATTTGAAAGCATAAATTCACCGAAAATTTGTTCACCCCAAACCTGAAAAATCGACCCATGCCGGCATCAAAATTTTTTGTTGATTTTTGACCAAAATTACAAACTAACAAAATTCTTAATAAATCTCTAACTTTTGCTCATTTACCCAGTCCGCACTGATAAAATGTCTTCAGTAGTATCTTATGTATCATTTGAAAGCATAAATTCACCGAAAAATTTTTCACCCCAAATCTGAAAAATCGACCCATGCCGGCATCACAATTTTTGGGGGATTTTTGACCAAAAACACAAACTCACAAAATTCGTAATAAATCTCTAACTTTTGCTTATATACCCAGTCCGCACTGATTAAATGTCTTCAGTAGTATCTTATGTATCATTTGAAAGCATAAATTCACCGAAAATTTGTTCACCCCAAATCTGAAAAATCGACCCATGCCGGCATCACAATTTTTTGGGGATTTTTGACCAAAAACACAAACTAACAAAATTCTTAATAAATCTCTAACTTTTGCTTATATACCCAGTCCGCACTGATAAAATGTCTTCAGTAGTATCTTCTGTATCATTTGAAAGCATAAATTCACCGAAAATTTGTTCACCCCAAATCTGAAAAATTGACCCATGCCGGCATCACAGATTTTTTAAATTTTTGACCAAAAACACAAACTAACAAAATTCTGAATAAATCTCTAACTTTTGCTTATATACCCAGTCTGCACTGATAAAATGTCTTCAGTAGTATCTTCTGTATCATTTGAAAGCATAAATTCACCGAAAAATTTTTCACCCCAAATCTGAAAAATCGACCCATGCCGGCATCACAATTTTTTGGGGAGTTTTGACCAAAAACACAAACTCACAAAATTCGTAATAAATCTCTAACTTTTGCTTATATACCCAGTCCGCACTGATTAAATGTCTTCAGTAGTATCTTATGTATCATTTGAAAGCATAAATTCACCGAAAATTTGTTCACCCCAAATCTGAAAAATTTACCCATGCCGGCATCACAGATTTTTTAAATTTTTGAACGAAAACACAAACTCACAAAATTCTTAATAAATCTCAAACTTTTGCCAATTTACCCAGTCCGCACTGATAAAATGTCTTCAGTAGTATCTTCTGTATCATTTGAAAGCATAAATTCACCGAAAATTTGTTCACCCCAAATCTGAAAAATCGACCCATGCCGGCATCACAATTTTTTGGGGATTTTTGACCAAAAACACAAACTCACAAAATTCGTAATAAATCTCTAACTTTTGCTTATATACCCAGTCCGCACTGATTAAATGTCTTCAGTAGTATCTTATGTATCATTTGAAAGCATAAATTCACCGAAAATTTGTTCACCCCAAATCTGAAAAATTTACCCATGCCGGCATCACAGATTTTTTAAATTTTTGACCAAAAACACAAACTCACAAAATTCTTAATAAATCTCAAACTTTTGCTAATTTACCCAGTCCGCACTGATAAAATGTCTGCAGTAGTATCTTCTGTATCATTTGAAAGCATAAATTCACCGAAAATTTGTTCACCCCAAATCTGAAAAATCGACCCATGCCGGCATCACAGATTTTTTAAATTTTTGACCAAAAACACAAACTCACAAAATTCTTAATAAATCTCAAACTTTTGCTAATTTACCCAGTCCGCACTGATAAAATGTCTGCAGTAGTATCTTCTGTATCATTTGAAAGCATAAATTCACCGAAAATTTGTTCACCCCAAATCTGAAAAATCGACCCATGCCGGCATCACAATTTTTTCAGGGATTTTTGACCAAAAACACAAACTCACAAAATTCGTAATAAATCTCTAACTTTTGCTTATATACCCAGTCCGCACTGATAAAATGTCTTCAGTAGTATCTTATGTATCATTTGAAAGCATAAATTCACCGAAAAATTTTTCACCCCCAATCTGAAAAATCGACCCATGCCGGCATCACAATTTTTTGGGGATTTTTGACCAAAAACACAAACTCACAAAATTTGTAATAAATCTCTAACTTTTGCTTATATACACAGTCCGCACTAATAAAATGTCTTCAGTAGTATCTTATGTATCATTTGAAAGCATAAATTCACCGAAAATTTGTTCACCCCAAATCTGAAAAATTTACCCATGCCGGCATCACAGATTTTTTAAATTTTTGAACAAAAACACAAACTCACAAAATTCTTAATAAATCTCAAACTTTTGCTAATTTACCCATTCCGCACTGATAAAATGTCTTCAGTAGTATCTTCTGTATCATTTGAAAGCATAAATTCACCGAAAATTTGTTCACCCCAAATCTGAAAAATCGTCCCATGCCGGCATCACAATTTTTTGGTGATTTTTGACCAAAAACACAAACTCACAAAATTCGTAATAAATCTCTAACTTTTGCTTATATACCCAGTCCGCACTGATAAAATGTCTTCAGTAGTATCTTATGTATCATTTGAAAGCATAAATTCACCGAAAATTTGTTCACCCCAAATCTGAAAAATTTACCCATGCCGGCATCACAGATTTTTTAAATTTTTGACCAAAAACACAAACTCACAAAATTCTTAATAAATCTCAAACTTTTGCTAATTTACCCAGTCCGCACTGATAAAATGTCTGCAGTAGTATCTTCTGTATCATTTGAAAGCATAAATTCACCGAAAATTTGTTCACCCCAAATCTGAAAAATCGACCCATGCCGGCATCACAATTTTTTGGGGATTTTTGACCAAAAACACAAAGTCACTAAATTCTTAATAAATCTCAAACTTTTGCTATTTTACCCAGTCCGCACAGATAAAATGTCTGCAGTAGTATCTTCTGTATCATTTGAAAGCATAAATTCACCGAAAATTTGTTCACCCCAAATCTGAAAAATTGACCCATGCCGGCATCACAGATTTTTTAAATTTTTGACCAAAAACACAAACTCACAAAATTCTTAATAAATCTCAAACTTTTGCTAATTTACCCAGTCCGCACTGATAAAATGTCTGCAGTAGTATCTTCTGTATCATTTGAAAGCATAAATTCACCGAAAATTTGTTCACCCCAAATCTGAAAAATCGACCCATGCCGGCATCACAATTTTTTGGGGATTTTTGACCAAAAACACAAACTAACAAAATTCTTAATAAATCTCTAACTTTTGCTTATATACCCAGTCCGCACTGATAAAATGTCTTCAGTAGTATCTTCTGTATCATTTGAAAGCATAAATTCACCGAAAATTTTTTCACCCCAAATCTGAAAAATCGACCCATGCCGGCATCACAATTTTTTGGGGATTTTTGACCAAAAACACAAACTCACAAAATTCGTAATAAATCTCTAACTTTTGCTTATATACCCAGTCCGCACTGATTAAATGTCTTCAGTAGTATCTTATGTATCATTTGAAAGCATAAATTCACCGAAAATTTGTTCACCCCAAATCTGAAAAATCGACCCATGCCGGCATCACAATTTTTTGTTGATTTTTGACCAAAAACACAAACTAACAAAATTCTTAATAAATCTCTAACTTTTGCTCATTTACCCAGTCCGCACTGATAAAATGTCTTCAGTAGTATCTCATGTATCATTTGAAAGCATAAATTCACCGAAAATTTTTTCACCCCAAATCTGAAAAATCGACCCATGCCGGCATCACAATTTTTTGGGGATTTTTGACCAAAAACACAAACTAACAAAATTCTTAATAAATCTCTAACTTTTGCTTATATACCCAGTCCGCACTGATAAAATGTCTTCAGTAGTATCTTCTGTATCATTTGAAAGCATAAATTCACCGAAAATGTTTTCACCCCAAATCTGAAAAATCGACCCATGCCGTCATCACAATTTTTTGGGGATTTTTGACCAAAAACACAAACTCACAAAATTCGTAATAAATCTCTAACTTTTGCTTGTATACCCAGTCCGCACTGATAAAATGTCTTCAGTAGAATCTTATGTATCATTTGAAAGCATAAATTCACCGAAAATTTGTTCAACCCAAATCTGAAAAATTTACCCATGCCGGCATCACAGATTTTTTAAATTTTTGAACAAAAACACAAACTCACAAAATTCTTAATAAATCTCAAACTTTTGCTAATTTACCCAGTCCGCACTGATAAAATGTCTTCAGTAGTATCTTCTGTGTCATTTGAAAGCATAAATTCACCGAAAATTTGTTCACCCCAAATCTGAAAAATCGACCCATGCCGGCATCACAATTTTTGGGGGATTTTTGACCAAAAACACAAACTCACAAAATTCGTAATAAATCTCTAACTTTTGCTTATATACCAAGTCCGCACTGATAAAATGTCTTCAGTAGTATCTTATGTATCATTTGAAAGCATAAATTCACCGAAAATTTGTTCACCCCAAATCTGAAAAATTTACCCATGCCGGCATCACAGAGTTTTTAAATTTTTGACCAAAAACACAAACTCACAAAATTCTTAATAAATCTCAAACTTTTGCTAATTTACCTAGTCCGCACTGATAAAATGTCTGCAGTAGTATCTTCTGTATCATTTGAAAGCATAAATTCACCGAAAATTTGTTCACCCCAAATCTGAAAAATCGACCCATGCCGGCATCACAATTTTTTGGGGATTTTTGACCAAAAACACAAACTCACAAAATTCTTAATAAATCTCAAACTTTTGCTAATTTACCCAGTCCGCACTGATAAAATGTCTGCAGTAGTATCTTCTGTATCATTTGAAAGCATAAATTCACCGAAAATTTGTTCACCCCAAATCTGAAAAATCGACCCATGCCGGCATCACAATTTTTTGTTGATTTTTGACCAAAAACACAAACTAACAAAATTCTTAATAAATCTCTAACTTTTGCTCATTTACCCAGTCCGCACTGATAAAATGTCTTCAGTAGTATCTTATGTATCATTTGAAAGCATAAACTCACCGAAAAATTTTTCACCCCAAATCTGAAAAATCGACCCATGCCGGCATCACAATTTTTGGGGGATTTTTGACCAAAAACACAAACTCACAAAATTCGTAATAAATCTCTACCTTTTGCTTATATACCCAGTCCGCACTGATAAAATGTCTTCAGTAGTATCTTGTGTATCATTTGAAAGCATAAATTCACCGAAAATGTCTTCACCCCAAATCTGAAAAATTTACCCATGCCGGCTTCACAGATTTTTTTTAATTTTTGACCAAAAACACAAACTCACAAAATTCTTAATAAATCTCAAACTTTTGCTAATTTACCCAGTCCGCACTGATAAAATGTCTGCAGTAGTATCTTCTGTATCATTTGAAAGCATAAATTCACCGAAAATTTGTTCACCCCAAATCTGAAAAATTGACCCATGCCGGCATCACAGATTTTTTAAATTTTTGACCAAAAACACAAACTCACAAAATTCTTAATAAATCTCAAACTTTTGCTAAATTACCCAGTCCGCACTGATAAAATGTCTGCAGTAGTATCTTCTGTATCATTTGAAAGCATAAATTCACCGAAAATTTGTTCACCCCAAATCTGAAAAATCGACCCATGCCGGCATCACAATTTTTGGGGGATTTTTGACCAAAAACACAAAGTCACAAAATTCTTAATAAATCTCAAACTTTTGCTAATTTACCCAGTCCGCACAGATAAAATGTCTGCAGTAGTATCTTCTGTATCATTTGAAAGCATAAATTCACCGAAAATTTGTTCACCCCAAATCTGAAAAATTTACCCATGCCGGCATCACAGATTTTTTTAATTTTTGACCAAAAACACAAACTCACAAAATTCTTAATAAATCTCAAACTTTTGCTAATTTACCCAGTCCGCACTGATAAAATGTCTGCAGTAGTATCTTCTGTATCATTTGAAAGCATAAATTCACCGAAACATTTTTCACCCCAAATCTGAAAAATCGACCCATGCCGGCATCACAATTTTTTTGGGATTTTTGACCAAAAACACAAACTCACAAAATTTGTAATAAATCTCTAACTTTTGCTTATATACCCAGTCCACACTGATGAAATGTCTTCAGTAGTATCTTATGTATCATTTGAAAGAATAAATTCACCGAAAATTTGTTCACCCCAAATCTGAAAAATCGACCCATGCCGGCATCACAGATTTTTTTAATTTTTGACCAAAACACAAACTCACAAAATTCTTAATAAATCTCAAACTTTTGCTAATTTACCCAGTCCGCACTGATAAAATGTCTGCAGTAGTATCTTCTGTATCATTTGAAAGCATAAATTCACCGAAAATTTTTTCACCCCAAATCTGAAAAATCGACCCATGCCGGCATCACAAGTTTTTTTGGATTTTTGACCAAAAACACAAACTCACAAAATTCTTAATAAATCTCAAACTTTTGCTAATTTACCCAGTCCGCACTGATAAAATGTCTGCAGTAGTTTCTTCTGTATCATTTGAAAGCATAAATTCACCAAAACATTTTTCACCCCAAATCTGAAAAATCGACCCATGCCGGCATCACAATTTTTTGGTGATTTTTGACCAAAAACACAAACTCACAAAATTTGTAATAAATCTCTAACTTTTGCTTTTATACCCAGTCCGCACTGATGAAATGTCTTCAGTAGTATCTTATGTATCATTTGAAAGAATAAATTCACCGAAAATTTGTTCACCCCAAATCTGAAAAATTTACCCATGCCGGCATCACAGATTTTTTTAATTTTTGACCAAAACACAAACTCACAAAATTCTTAATAAATCTCAAACTTTTGCTAATTTACCCAGTCCGCACTGATAAAATGTCTGCAGTAGTATCTTCTGTATCATTTGAAAGCATAAATTCACCGAAAATTTGTTCACCCCAAATCTGAAAAATCGACCCATGCCGGCATCACAATTTTTGGGGGATTTTTGACCAAAAACACAAACTCACAAAATTCGTAATAAATCTCTAACTTTTACTTATATACCCAGTCCGCACTGATAAAATGTCTTCAGTAGTATCTTATGTATCATTTGAAAGCATAAATTCACCAAAATTTTGTTCACCCCAAATCTGAAAAATCGACCCACGTCGGCATCACAATTTTTTGGGGATTTTTGACCAAAAACACAAACTCACAAAATTTGTAATAAATCTCTTAACTTTTGCTTATATACCCAGTCCGCACTGATAAAATGTCTTCAGTAGTATCTTATGTATCATTTGAAAGCATAAATTCACCGAAAATTTGTTCACCCCAAATCTGAAAAATTGACCCATGCCGGCATCACAGATTTTTTAAATTTTTGACCAAAAACACAAACTAACAAAATTCTTAATAAATCTCTAACTTTTGCTTATATACCCAGTCCGCACTGATAAAATGTCTTCAGTAGTATCTTCTATATCATTTGAAAGCATAAATTTACCGAAAAATTTTTCACCCCAAATCTGAAAAATCGACCCATGCCGGCATCACAATTTTTTGGGGAGTTTTGACCAAAAACACAAACTCACAAAATTCGTAATAAATCTCTAACTTTTGCTTATATACACAGTCCGCACTGATTAAATGTCTTCTGTAGTATCTTATGTATCATTTGAAAGCATAAATTCACCGAAAATTTGTTCACCCCAAATCTGAAAAATTTACCCATGCTGGCATCACAGATTTTTTAAATTTTTGAACGAAAACACAAACTCACAAAATTCTTAATAAATCTCAAACTTTTGCCAATTTACCCAGTCCGCACTGATAAAATGTCTTCAGTAGTATCTTCTGTATCATTTGAAAGCATAAATTCACCGAAAATTTGTTCACCCCAAATCTAAAAAATCGACCCATGCCGGCATCACAATTTTTGGGGGATTTTTGACCAAAAACACAAACTCACAAAATTCGTAATAAATCTCTAACTTTTGCTTATATACCCAGTCCGCACTGATAAAATGTCTTCAGTAGTATCTTATGTATCATTTGAAAGCATAAATTCACCGAAAATTTGTTCACCCCAAATCTGAAAAATCGACCCATGCCGGCATCACAATTTTTGGGGGATTTTTGACCAAAAACACAAACTCACAAAATTCTTAATAAATCTCAAACTTTTGCTAATTTACCCAGTCCGCACTGATAAAATGTCTTCAGTAGTATCTTCTGTATCATTTGAAAGCATAAATTCACCGAAAATTTTTTCACCCCAAATCTGAAAAATCGACCCATGCCGGCATCACAATTTTTGGGGGATTTTTGACCAAAAACACAAAGTCACAAAATTCGTAATAAATCTCTAACTTTTGCTTATATACCCAGTCCGCACTGATAAAATGTCTGCAGTAGTATCTTCTGTATCATTTGAAAGCATAAATTCACCAAAAATTTGTTCACCCCAAATCTGAAAAATTGACCCATGCCGGCATCACAGATTTTTTAAATTTTTGACCAAAAACACAAACTCACAAAATTCTTAATAAATCTCAAACTTTTGCTAATTTACCCAGTCCGCACTGATAAAATGTCTGCAGTAGTATCTTCTGTATCATTTGAAAGCATAAATTCACCGAAAATTTGTTCACCCCAAATCTGAAAAATCGATCCATGCCGGCATCACAATTTTTTGGGGATTTTTGACCAAAAACACAAACTCACAAAATTCGTAATAAATCTCTAACTTTTGCTTATATACCCAGTCCGCACTGATAAAATGTCTTCAGTAGTATCTTATGTATCATTTGAAAGCATAAATTCACCGAAAATTTGTTCACCCCAAATCTGAAAAATTTACCCATGCCGGCATCACAGATTTTTTAAATTTTTGAACAAAAACACAAACTCACAAAATTCGTAATAAATCTCAAACTTTTGCTAATTTACCCAGTCCGCACTGATAAAATGTCTTCAGTAGTATCTTCTGTATCATTTGAAAGCATAAATTCACCGAAAATTTGTTCACCCCAAATCTGAAAAATCGACCCATGCCGGCATCACAATTTTTGGGGGATTTTTGACCAAAAACACAAACTCACAAAATTCGAAATAAATCTCTAACTTTTGCTTATATACCCAGTCCGCACTGATAAAATGTCTTCAGTAGTATCTTATGTATCATTTGAAAGCATAAATTCACCAAAAATTTGTTCACCCCAAATCTGAAAAATTTACCCATGCCGGCATCACAGATTTTTTAAATTTTTGACCAAAAACACAAACTCACAAAATTCTTAATAAATCTCAAACTTTTGCTAATTTACCCAGTCCGCACTGATAAAATGTCTGCAGTAGTATCTTCTGTATCATTTGAAAGCATAAATTCACCGAAAATTTGTTCACCCCAAATCTGAATAATCGACCCATGCCAGCATCACAATTTTTGGGGGATTTTTGACCAAAAACACAAACTCACAAAATTTGTAATAAATCTCTTAACTTTTGCTTATATACCCAGTCCGCACTGATAAAATGTCTTCAGTAGTATCTTATGTATCATTTGAAAGCATAAATTCACCGAAAATTTGTTCACCCCAAATCTGAAAAATTGACCCATGCCGGCATCACAGATTTTTTAAATTTTTGACCAAAAACACAAACTCACAAAATTCGTAATAAATCTCTAACTTTTACTTATATACCCAGTCCGCACTGATAAAATGTCTTCAGTAGTATCTTCTGTATCATTTGAAAGCATAAATTCACCGAAAATTTGTTTACCCCAAATCTGAAAAATCGACCCATGCCGGCATCACAATTTTTTGGGGATTTTTGACCAAAAACACAAACTCACAAAATTTGTAATAAATCTCTAACTTTTGCTCATATACCCAGTCCGGACTGATAAAATGTGTTCAGTAGTATCTTATGTATCATTTGAAAGCATGAATTCACCGAAAATTTGTTCACCCCAAATCTGAAAAATTTACCCATGCCGGCATCACAGATTTTTTTAATTTTTGACCAAAAACACAAACTCACAAAATTCTTAATAAATCTCAAACTTTTGCTAATTTACCCAGTCCGCACTGATAAAATGTCTGCAGTAGTATCTTCTGTATCATTTGAAAGCATAAATTCACCGAAACATTTTTCACCCCAAATCTGAAAAATCGACCCATGCCGGCATCACAATTTTTTTGGGATTTTTGACCAAAAACACAAACTCACAAAATTTGTAATAAATCTCTAACTTTTGCTTATATACCCAGTCCACACTGATGAAATGTCTTCAGTAGTATCTTATGTATCATTTGAAAGAATAAATTCACCGAAAATTTGTTCACCCCAAATCTGAAAAATCAACCCATGCCGGCATCACAGATTTTTTAAATTTTTGACCAAAACACAAACTCACAAAATTCTTAATAAATCTCAAACTTTTGCTAATTTACCCAGTCCGCACTGATAAAATTTCTGCAGTAGTATCTTCTGTATCATTTGAAAGCATAAATTCACCGAAAATTTTTTCACCCCAAATCTGAAAAATCGACCCATGCCGGCATCACAATTTTTGGGGGATTTTTGACCAAAAACACAAACTCACAAAATTCGTAATAAATCTCTAACTTTTACTTATATACCCAGTCCGCACTGATAAAATGTCTTCAGTAGTATCTTATGTATCATTTGAAAGCATAAATTCACCAAAAATTTGTTCACCCCAAATCTGAAAAATCGACCCACGTCGGCATCAAAATTTTTTGGGGATTTTTGACCAAAAACACAAACTCACAAAATTTGTAATAAATCTCTTAACTTTTGCTTATATACCCAGTCCGCACTGATAAAATGTCTTCAGTAGTATCTTATGTATCATTTGAAAGCATAAATTCACCGAAAATTTGTTCACCCCAAATCTGAAAAATTGACCCATGCCGGCATCACAGATTTTTTAAATTTTTGACCAAAAACACAAACTAACAAAATTCTTAATAAATCTCTAACTTTTGCTTATATACCCAGTCCGCACTGATAAAATGTCTTCAGTAGTATCTTCTATATCATTTGAAAGCATAAATTTACCGAAAATTTTTTCACCCCAAATCTGAAAAATCGACCCATGCCGGCATCACAATTTTTTGGGGAGTTTTGACCAAAAACACAAACTCACAAAATTCGTAATAAATCTCTAACTTTTGCTTATATACACAGTCCGCACTGATTAAATGTCTTCTGTAGTATCTTATGTATCATTTGAAAGCATAAATTCACCGAAAATTTGTTCACCCCAAATCTGAAAAATTTACCCATGCTGGCATCACAGATTTTTTAAATTTTTGAACGAAAACACAAACTCACAAAATTCTTAATAAATCTCAAACTTTTGCCAATTTACCCAGTCCGCACTGATAAAATGTCTTCAGTAGTATCTTCTGTATCATTTGAAAGCATAAATTCACCGAAAATTTGTTCACCCCAAATCTGAAAAATCGACCCATGCCGGCATCACAGATTTTTTAAATTTTTGACCAAAAACACAAACTAACAAAATTCTAAATAAATCTCTAACTTTTGCTTATATACCCAGTCCGCACTGATAAAATGTCTTCAGTAGTATCTTATGTATCATTTGAAAGCATAAATTCACCGAAAATTTGTTCACCCCAAATCTGAAAAATTGACCCATGCCGGCATCACAGATTTTTTAAATTTTTGACCAAAAACACAAACTCACAAAATTCGTAATAAATCTCTAACTTTTACTTATATACCCAGTCCGCACTGATAAAATGTCTTCAGTAGTATCTTCTGTATCATTTGAAAGCATAAATTCACCGAAAATTTGTTTACCCCAAATCTGAAAAATCGACCCATGCCGGCATCACAATTTTTTGGGGATTTTTGACCAAAAACACAAACTCACAAAATTTGTAATAAATCTCTAACTTTTGCTCATATACCCAGTCCGGACTGATAAAATGTGTTCAGTAGTATCTTATGTATCATTTGAAAGCATGAATTCACCGAAAATTTGTTCACCCCAAATCTGAAAAATTTACCCATGCCGGCATCACAGATTTTTTTAATTTTTGACCAAAAACACAAACTCACAAAATTCTTAATAAATCTCAAACTTTTGCTAATTTACCCAGTCCGCACTGATAAAATGTCTGCAGTAGTATCTTCTGTATCATTTGAAAGCATAAATTCACCGAAACATTTTTCACCCCAAATCTGAAAAATCGACCCATGCCGGCATCACAATTTTTTTGGGATTTTTGACCAAAAACACAAACTCACAAAATTTGTAATAAATCTCTAACTTTTGCTTATATACCCAGTCCACACTGATGAAATGTCTTCAGTAGTATCTTATGTATCATTTGAAAGAATAAATTCACCGAAAATTTGTTCACCCCAAATCTGAAAAATCGACCCATGCCGGCATCACAGATTTTTTTAATTTTTGACCAAAACACAAACTCACAAAATTCTTAATAAATCTCAAACTTTTGCTAATTTACCCAGTCCGCACTGATAAAATTTCTGCAGTAGTATCTTCTGTATCATTTGAAAGCATAAATTCACCGAAAATTTTTTCACCCCAAATCTGAAAAATCGACCCATGCCGGCATCACAATTTTTGGGGGATTTTTGACCAAAAACACAAACTCACAAAATTCGTAATAAATCTCTAACTTTTACTTATATACCCAGTCCGCACTGATAAAATGTCTTCAGTAGTATCTTATGTATCATTTGAAAGCATAAATTCACCAAAAATTTGTTCACCCCAAATCTGAAAAATCGACCCACGTCGGCATCACAATTTTTTGGGGATTTTTGACCAAAAACACAAACTCACAAAATTTGTAATAAATCTCTTAACTTTTGCTTATATACCCAGTCCGCACTGATAAAATGTCTTCAGTAGTATCTTATGTATCATTTGAAAGCATAAATTCACCGAAAATTTGTTCACCCCAAATCTGAAAAATTGACCCATGCCGGCATCACAGATTTTTTAAATTTTTGACCAAAAACACAAACTAACAAAATTCTTAATAAATCTCTAACTTTTGCTTATATACCCAGTCCGCACTGATAAAATGTCTTCAGTAGTATCTTCTATATCATTTGAAAGCATAAATTTACCGAAAATTTTTTCACCCCAAATCTGAAAAATCGACCCATGCCGGCATCACAATTTTTTGGGGAGTTTTGACCAAAAACACAAACTCACAAAATTCGTAATAAATCTCTAACTTTTGCTTATATACACAGTCCGCACTGATTAAATGTCTTCTGTAGTATCTTATGTATCATTTGAAAGCATAAATTCACCGAAAATTTGTTCACCCCAAATCTGAAAAATTTACCCATGCTGGCATCACAGATTTTTTAAATTTTTGAACGAAAACACAAACTCACAAAATTCTTAATAAATCTCAAACTTTTGCCAATTTACCCAGTCCGCACTGATAAAATGTCTTCAGTAGTATCTTCTGTATCATTTGAAAGCATAAATTCACCGAAAATTTGTTCACCCCAAATCTGAAAAATCGACCCATGCCGGCATCACAATTTTTGGGGGATTTTTGACCAAAAACACAAACTCACAAAATTCGTAATAAATCTCTAACTTTTGCTTATATACCCAGTCCGCACTGATAAAATGTCTTCAGTAGTATCTTATGTATCATTTGAAAGCATAAATTCACCGAAAATTTGTTCACCCCAAATCTGAAAAATCGACCCATGCCGGCATCACAATTTTTGGGGGATTTTTGACCAAAAACACAAACTCACAAAATTCTTAATAAATCTCAAACTTTTGCTAATTTACCCAGTCCGCACTGATAAAATGTCTTCAGTAGTATCTTCTGTATCATTTGAAAGCATAAATTCACCGAAAATTTGTTCACCCCAAATCTGAAAAATCGACCCATGCCGGCATCACAATTTTTGGGGGATTTTTGACCAAAAACACAAACTCACAAAATTCGTAATAAATCTCTAACTTTTGCTTATATACCCAGTCCGCACTGATAAAATGTCTTCAGTAGTATCTTATGTATCATTTGAAAGCATAAATTCACTGAAAATTTGTTCACCCCAAATCTGAAAAATTTACCCATGCCGGCATCACAGATTTTTAAAATTTTTGACCAAAAACACAAACTCACAAAATTCTTAATAAATCTCAAACCTTTGCTAATTTACCCACTCCGCACTGATAAAATGTCTGCAGTAGTATCTTCTGTATCATTTGAAAGCATAAATTCACCGAAAATTTGTTCACCCCAAATCTGAAAAATCGACCCATGCCGGCATCACAATTTTTTGGGGATTTTTGACCAAAAACACAAAGTCACTAAATTCTTAATAAATCTCAAACTTTTGCTAATTTACCCAGTCCCATCAGATAAAATGTCTGCAGTAGTATCTTCTGTATCATTTGAAAGCATAAATTCACCAAAAATTTGTTCACCCCAAATCTGAAAAATTGACCCATGCCGGCATCACAGATTTTTAAAATTTTTGACCAAAAACACAAACTCACAAAATTCTTAATAAATCTCAAACTTTTGCTAATTTACCCAGTCCGCACTGATAAAATGTCTGCAGTAGTATCTTCTGTATCATTTGAAAGCATAAATTCACCGAAAATTTGTTCACCCCAAATCTGAAAAATCGATCCATGCCGGCATCACAATTTTTTGGGGATTTTTGACCAAAAACACAAACTCACAAAATTCGTAATAAATCTCTAACTTTTGCTTATATACCCAGTCCGCACTGATAAAATGTCTTCAGTAGTATCTTATGTATCATTTGAAAGCATAAATTCACCGAAAATTTGTTCACCCCAAATCTGAAAAATTTACCCATGCCGGCATCACAGATTTTTTAAATTTTTGAACAAAAACACAAACTCACAAAATTCGTAATAAATCTCAAACTTTTGCTAATTTACCCAGTCCGCACTGATAAAATGTCTTCAGTAGTATCTTCTGTATCATTTGAAAGCATAAATTCACCGAAAATTTGTTCACCCCAAATCTGAAAAATCGACCCATGCCGGCATCACAATTTTTGGGGGATTTTTGACCAAAAACACAAACTCACAAAATTCGAAATAAATCTCTAACTTTTGCTTATATACCCAGTCCGCACTGATAAAATGTCTTCAGTAGTATCTTATGTATCATTTGAAAGCATAAATTCACCAAAAATTTGTTCACCCCAAATCTGAAAAATTTACCCATGCCGGCATCACAGATTTTTTAAATTTTTGACCAAAAACACAAACTCACAAAATTCTTAATAAATCTCAAACTTTTGCTAATTTACCCAGTCCGCACTGATAAAATGTCTGCAGTAGTATCTTCTGTATCATTTGAAAGCATAAATTCACCGAAAATTTGTTCACCCCAAATCTGAATAATCGACCCATGCCAGCATCACAATTTTTTGGGGATTTTTGACCAAAAACACAAACTCACAAAATTTGTAATAAATCTCTTAACTTTTGCTTATATACCCAGTCCGCACTGATAAAATGTCTTCAGTAGTATCTTATGTATCATTTGAAAGCATAAATTCACCGAAAATTTGTTCACCCCAAATCTGAAAAATTGACCCATGCCGGCATCACAGATTTTTTAAATTTTTGACCAAAAACACAAACTCACAAAATTCGTAATAAATCTCTAACTTTTACTTATATACCCAGTCCGCACTGATAAAATGTCTTCAGTAGTATCTTCTGTATCATTTGAAAGCATAAATTCACCGAAAATTTGTTTACCCCAAATCTGAAAAATCGACCCATGCCGGCATCACAATTTTTTGGGGATTTTTGACCAAAAACACAAACTCACAAAATTTGTAATAAATCTCTAACTTTTGCTCATATACCCAGTCCGGACTGATAAAATGTGTTCAGTAGTATCTTATGTATCATTTGAAAGCATGAATTCACCGAAAATTTGTTCACCCCAAATCTGAAAAATTTACCCATGCCGGCATCACAGATTTTTTTAATTTTTGACCAAAAACACAAACTCACAAAATTCTTAATAAATCTCAAACTTTTGCTAATTTACCCAGTCCGCACTGATAAAATGTCTGCAGTAGTATCTTCTGTATCATTTGAAAGCATAAATTCACCGAAACATTTTTCACCCCAAATCTGAAAAATCGACCCATGCCGGCATCACAATTTTTTTGGGATTTTTGACCAAAAACACAAACTCACAAAATTTGTAATAAATCTCTAACTTTTGCTTATATACCCAGTCCACACTGATAAAATGTCTTCAGTAGTATCTTATGTATCATTTGAAAGAATAAATTCACCGAAAATTTGTTCACCCCAAATCTGAAAAATCGACCCATGCCGGCATCACAGATTTTTTTAATTTTTGACCAAAACACAAACTCACAAAATTCTTAATAAATCTCAAACTTTTGCTAATTTACCCAGTCCGCACTGATAAAATTTCTGCAGTAGTATCTTCTGTATCATTTGAAAGCATAAATTCACCGAAAATTTTTTCACCCCAAATCTGAAAAATCGACCCATGCCGGCATCACAATTTTTGGGGGATTTTTGACCAAAAACACAAACTCACAAAATTCGTAATAAATCTCTAACTTTTACTTATATACCCAGTCCGCACTGATAAAATGTCTTCAGTAGTATCTTATGTATCATTTGAAAGCATAAATTCACCAAAAATTTGTTCACCCCAAATCTGAAAAATCGACCCACGTCGGCATCACAATTTTTTGGGGATTTTTGACCAAAAACACAAACTCACAAAATTTGTAATAAATCTCTTAACTTTTGCTTATATACCCAGTCCGCACTGATAAAATGTCTTCAGTAGTATCTTATGTATCATTTGAAAGCATAAATTCACCGAAAATTTGTTCACCCCAAATCTGAAAAATTGACCCATGCCGGCATCACAGATTTTTTAAATTTTTGACCAAAAACACAAACTAACAAAATTCTTAATAAATCTCTAACTTTTGCTTATATACCCAGTCCGCACTGATAAAATGTCTTCAGTAGTATCTTCTATATCATTTGAAAGCATAAATTTACCGAAAATTTTTTCACCCCAAATCTGAAAAATCGACCCATGCCGGCATCACAATTTTTTGGGGAGTTTTGACCAAAAACACAAACTCACAAAATTCGTAATAAATCTCTAACTTTTGCTTATATACACAGTCCGCACTGATTAAATGTCTTCTGTAGTATCTTATGTATCATTTGAAAGCATAAATTCACCGAAAAATTGTTCACCCCAAATCTGAAAAATTTACCCATGCTGGCATCACAGATTTTTTAAATTTTTGAACGAAAACACAAACTCACAAAATTCTTAATAAATCTCAAACTTTTGCCAATTTACCCAGTCCGCACTGATAAAATGTCTTCAGTAGTATCTTCTGTATCATTTGAAAGCATAAATTCACCGAAAATTTGTTCACCCCAAATCTGAAAAATCGACCCATGCCGGCATCACAATTTTTGGGGGATTTTTGACCAAAAACACAAACTCACAAAATTCGTAATAAATCTCTAACTTTTGCTTATATACCCAGTCCGCACTGATAAAATGTCTTCAGTAGTATCTTATGTATCATTTGAAAGCATAAATTCACCGAAAATTTGTTCACCCCAAATCTGAAAAATCGACCCATGCCGGCATCACAATTTTTGGGGGATTTTTGACCAAAAACACAAACTCACAAAATTCTTAATAAATCTCAAACTTTTGCTAATTTACCCAGTCCGCACTGATAAAATGTCTTCAGTAGTATCTTCTGTATCATTTGAAAGCATAAATTCACCGAAAATTTGTTCACCCCAAATCTGAAAAATCGACCCATGCCGGCATCACAATTTTTGGGGGATTTTTGACCAAAAACACAAACTCACAAAATTCGTAATAAATCTCTAACTTTTGCTTATATACCCAGTCCGCACTGATAAAATGTCTTCAGTAGTATCTTATGTATCATTTGAAAGCATAAATTCACTGAAAGTTTGTTCACCCCAAATCTGAAAAATTTACCCATGCCGGCATCACAGATTTTTAAAATTTTTGACCAAAAACACAAACTCACAAAATTCTTAATAAATCTCAAACTTTTGCTAATTTACCCACTCCGCACTGATAAAATGTCTGCAGTAGTATCTTCTGTATCATTTGAAAGCATAAATTCACCGAAAATTTGTTCACCCCAAATCTGAAAAATCGACCCATGCCGGCATCACAATTTTTTGGGGATTTTTGACCAAAAACACAAAGTCACTAAATTCTTAATAAATCTCAAACTTTTGCTAATTTACCCAGTCCCATCAGATAAAATGTCTGCAGTAGTATCTTCTGTATCATTTGAAAGCATAAATTCACCAAAAATTTGTTCACCCCAAATCTGAAAAATTGACCCATGCCGGCATCACAGATTTTTTAAATTTTTGACCAAAAACACAAACTCACAAAATTCTTAATAAATCTCTAACTTTTGCTAATTTACCCAGTCCCATCAGATAAAATGTCTGCAGTAGTATCTTCTGTATCATTTGAAAGCATAAATTCACCAAAAATTTGTTCACCCCAAATCTGAAAAATTGACCCATGCCGGCATCACAGATTTTTTAAATTTTTGACCAAAAACACAAACTCACAAAATTCTTAATAAATCTCAAACTTTTGCTAATTTACCCAGTCCGCACTGATAAAATGTCTGCAGTAGTATCTTCTGTATCATTTGAAAGCATAAATTCACCGAAAATTTGTTCACCCCAAATCTGAAAAATCGATCCATGCCGGCATCACAATTTTTTGGGGATTTTTGACCAAAAACACAAACTCACAAAATTCGTAATAAATCTCTAACTTTTGCTTATATACCCAGTCCGCACTGATAAAATGTCTTCAGTAGTATCTTATGTATCATTTGAAAGCATAAATTCACCGAAAATTTGTTCACCCCAAATCTGAAAAATTTACCCATGCCGGCATCACAGATTTTTTAAATTTTTGAACAAAAACACAAACTCACAAAATTCGTAATAAATCTCAAACTTTTGCTAATTTACCCAGTCCGCACTGATAAAATGTCTTCAGTAGTATCTTCTGTATCATTTGAAAGCATAAATTCACCGAAAATTTGTTCACCCCAAATCTGAAAAATCGACCCATGCCGGCATCACAATTTTTGGGGGATTTTTGACCAAAAACACAAACTCACAAAATTCGAAATAAATCTCTAACTTTTGCTTATATACCCAGTCCGCACTGATAAAATGTCTTCAGTAGTATCTTATGTATCATTTGAAAGCATAAATTCACCAAAAATTTGTTCACCCCAAATCTGAAAAATTTACCCATGCCGGCATCACAGATTTTTTAAATTTTTGACCAAAAACACAAACTCACAAAATTCTTAATAAATCTCAAACTTTTGCTAATTTACCCAGTCCGCACTGATAAAATGTCTGCAGTAGTATCTTCTGTATCATTTGAAAGCATAAATTCACCGAAAATTTGTTCACCCCAAATCTGAATAATCGACCCATGCCAGCATCACAATTTTTTGGGGATTTTTGACCAAAAACACAAACTCACAAAATTTGTAATAAATCTCTTAACTTTTGCTTATATACCCAGTCCGCACTGATAAAATGTCTTCAGTAGTATCTTATGTATCATTTGAAAGCATAAATTCACCGAAAATTTGTTCACCCCAAATCTGAAAAATTGACCCATGCCGGCATCACAGATTTTTTAAATTTTTGACCAAAAACACAAACTCACAAAATTCGTAATAAATCTCTAACTTTTACTTATATACCCAGTCCGCACTGATAAAATGTCTTCAGTAGTATCTTCTGTATCATTTGAAAGCATAAATTCACCGAAAATTTGTTTACCCCAAATCTGAAAAATCGACCCATGCCGGCATCACAATTTTTTGGGGATTTTTGACCAAAAACACAAACTCACAAAATTTGTAATAAATCTCTAACTTTTGCTCATATACCCAGTCCGGACTGATAAAATGTGTTCAGTAGTATCTTATGTATCATTTGAAAGCATGAATTCACCGAAAATTTGTTCACCCCAAATCTGAAAAATTTACCCATGCCGGCATCACAGATTTTTTTAATTTTTGACCAAAAACACAAACTCACAAAATTCTTAATAAATCTCAAACTTTTGCTAATTTACCCAGTCCGCACTGATAAAATGTCTGCAGTAGTATCTTCTGTATCATTTGAAAGCATAAATTCACCGAAACATTTTTCACCCCAAATCTGAAAAATCGACCCATGCCGGCATCACAATTTTTTTGGGATTTTTGACCAAAAACACAAACTCACAAAATTTGTAATAAATCTCTAACTTTTGCTTATATACCCAGTCCACACTGATAAAATGTCTTCAGTAGTATCTTATGTATCATTTGAAAGAATAAATTCACCGAAAATTTGTTCACCCCAAATCTGAAAAATCGACCCATGCCGGCATCACAGATTTTTTTAATTTTTGACCAAAACACAAACTCACAAAATTCTTAATAAATCTCAAACTTTTGCTAATTTACCCAGTCCGCACTGATAAAATTTCTGCAGTAGTATCTTCTGTATCATTTGAAAGCATAAATTCACCGAAAATTTTTTCACCCCAAATCTGAAAAATCGACCCATGCCGGCATCACAATTTTTGGGGGATTTTTGACCAAAAACACAAACTCACAAAATTCGTAATAAATCTCTAACTTTTACTTATATACCCAGTCCGCACTGATAAAATGTCTTCAGTAGTATCTTATGTATCATTTGAAAGCATAAATTCACCAAAAATTTGTTCACCCCAAATCTGAAAAATCGACCCACGTCGGCATCACAATTTTTTGGGGATTTTTGACCAAAAACACAAACTCACAAAATTTGTAATAAATCTCTTAACTTTTGCTTATATACCCAGTCCGCACTGATAAAATGTCTTCAGTAGTATCTTATGTATCATTTGAAAGCATAAATTCACCGAAAATTTGTTCACCCCAAATCTGAAAAATTGACCCATGCCGGCATCACAGATTTTTTAAATTTTTGACCAAAAACACAAACTAACAAAATTCTTAATAAATCTCTAACTTTTGCTTATATACCCAGTCCGCACTGATAAAATGTCTTCAGTAGTATCTTCTATATCATTTGAAAGCATAAATTTACCGAAAATTTTTTCACCCCAAATCTGAAAAATCGACCCATGCCGGCATCACAATTTTTTGGGGAGTTTTGACCAAAAACACAAACTCACAAAATTCGTAATAAATCTCTAACTTTTGCTTATATACACAGTCCGCACTGATTAAATGTCTTCTGTAGTATCTTATGTATCATTTGAAAGCATAAATTCACCGAAAAATTGTTCACCCCAAATCTGAAAAATTTACCCATGCTGGCATCACAGATTTTTTAAATTTTTGAACGAAAACACAAACTCACAAAATTCTTAATAAATCTCAAACTTTTGCCAATTTACCCAGTCCGCACTGATAAAATGTCTTCAGTAGTATCTTCTGTATCATTTGAAAGCATAAATTCACCGAAAATTTGTTCACCCCAAATCTGAAAAATCGACCCATGCCGGCATCACAATTTTTGGGGGATTTTTGACCAAAAACACAAACTCACAAAATTCGTAATAAATCTCTAACTTTTGCTTATATACCCAGTCCGCACTGATAAAATGTCTTCAGTAGTATCTTATGTATCATTTGAAAGCATAAATTCACCGAAAATTTGTTCACCCCAAATCTGAAAAATCGACCCATGCCGGCATCACAATTTTTGGGGGATTTTTGACCAAAAACACAAACTCACAAAATTCTTAATAAATCTCAAACTTTTGCTAATTTACCCAGTCCGCACTGATAAAATGTCTTCAGTAGTATCTTCTGTATCATTTGAAAGCATAAATTCACCGAAAATTTGTTCACCCCAAATCTGAAAAATCGACCCATGCCGGCATCACAATTTTTGGGGGATTTTTGACCAAAAACACAAACTCACAAAATTCGTAATAAATCTCTAACTTTTGCTTATATACCCAGTCCGCACTGATAAAATGTCTTCAGTAGTATCTTATGTATCATTTGAAAGCATAAATTCACTGAAAATTTGTTCACCCCAAATCTGAAAAATTTACCCATGCCGGCATCACAGATTTTTAAAATTTTTGACCAAAAACACAAACTCACAAAATTCTTAATAAATCTCAAACTTTTGCTAATTTACCCACTCCGCACTGATAAAATGTCTGCAGTAGTATCTTCTGTATCATTTGAAAGCATAAATTCACCGAAAATTTGTTCACCCCAAATCTGAAAAATCGACCCATGCCGGCATCACAATTTTTTGGGGATTTTTGACCAAAAACACAAAGTCACTAAATTCTTAATAAATCTCAAACTTTTGCTAATTTACCCAGTCCCATCAGATAAAATGTCTGCAGTAGTATCTTCTGTATCATTTGAAAGCATAAATTCACCAAAAATTTGTTCACCCCAAATCTGAAAAATTGACCCATGCCGGCATCACAGATTTTTTAAATTTTTGACCAAAAACACAAACTCACAAAATTCTTAATAAATCTCTAACTTTTGCTAATTTACCCAGTCCCATCAGATAAAATGTCTGCAGTAGTATCTTCTGTATCATTTGAAAGCATAAATTCACCAAAAATTTGTTCACCCCAAATCTGAAAAATCGACCCATGCCGGCATCACAATTTTTGGGGGATTTTTGACCAAAAACACAAACTAACAAAATTCTTAATAAATCTCTAACTTTTACTTATATACCCAGTCCGCACTGATAAAATGTCTTCAGTAGTATCTTATGTATCATTTGAAAGCATAAATTCACCAAAAATTTGTTCACCCCAAATCTGAAAAATCGACCCACGTCGGCATCACAATTTTTTGGGGATTTTTGACCAAAAACACAAACTCACAAAATTTGTAATAAATCTCTTAACTTTTGCTTATATACCCAGTCCGCACTGATAAAATGTCTTCAGTAGTATCTTATGTATCATTTGAAAGCATAAATTCACCGAAAATTTGTTCACCCCAAATCTGAAAAATTTACCCATGCCGGCATCACAGATTTTTTAAATTTTTGACCAAAAACACAAACTAACAAAATTCTTAATAAATCTCTAACTTTTGCTTATATACCCAGTCCGCACTGATAAAATGTCTTCAGTAGTATCTTCTATATCATTTGAAAGCATAAATTCACCGAAAAATTTTTCACCCCAAATCTGAAAAATCGACCCATGCCGGCATCACAATTTTTTGGGGAGTTTTGACCAAAAACACAAACTCACAAAATTCGTAATAAATCTCTAACTTTTGCTTATATACCCAGTCCGCACTGATTAAATGTCTTCTGTAGTATCTTATGTATCATTTGAAAGCATAAATTCACCAAAATTTTGTTCACCCCAAATCTGAAAAATCGACCCACGTCGGCATCACAATTTTTTGGGGATTTTTGACCAAAAACACAAACTCACAAAATTTGTAATAAATCTCTTAACTTTTGCTTATATACCCAGTCCGCACTGATAAAATGTCTTCAGTAGTATCTTATGTATCATTTGAAAGCATAAATTCACCGAAAATTTGTTCACCCCAAATCTGAAAAATTGACCCATGCCGGCATCACAGATTTTTTAAATTTTTGACCAAAAACACAAACTAACAAAATTCTTAATAAATCTCTAACTTTTGCTTATATACCCAGTCCGCACTGATAAAATGTCTTCAGTAGTATCTTCTATATCATTTGAAAGCATAAATTTACCGAAAAAATTTTTCACCCCAAATCTGAAAAATCGACCCATGCCGGCATCACAATTTTTTGGGGAGTTTTGACCAAAAACACAAACTCACAAAATTCGTAATAAATCTCTAACTTTTGCTTATGTACACAGTCCGCACTGATTAAATGTCTTCTGTAGTATCTTATGTATCATTTGAAAGCATAAATTCACCGAAAATTTGTTCACCCCAAATCTGAAAAATTTACCCATGCTGGCATCACAGATTTTTTAAATTTTTGAACGAAAACACAAACTCACAAAATTCTTAATAAATCTCAAACTTTTGCCCATTTACCCAGTCCGCACTGATAAAATGTCTTCAGTAGTATCTTCTGTATCATTTGAAAGCATAAATTCACCGAAAATTTGTTCACCCCAAATCTGAAAAATCGACCCATGCCGGCATCACAATTTTGGGGGGATTTTTGACCAAAAACACAAACTCACAAAATTCGTAATAAATCTCTAACTTTTGCTTATATACCCAGTCCGCACTGATAAAATGTCTTCAGTAGTATCTTATGTATCATTTGAAAGCATAAATTCACCGAAAATTTGTTCACCCCAAATCTGAAAAATCGACCCATGCCGGCATCACAATTTTTGGGGGATTTTTGACCAAAAACACAAACTCACAAAATTCTTAATAAATCTCAAACTTTTGCTAATTTACCCAGTCCGCACTGATAAAATGTCTTCAGTAGTATCTTCTGTATCATTTGAAAGCATAAATTCACCGAAAATTTGTTCACCCCAAATCTGAAAAATCGACCCATGCCGGCATCACAATTTTTGGGGGATTTTTGGCCAAAAACACAAACTCACAAAATTCTTAATAAATCTCAAACTTTTCCTAATTTACCCAGTCCGCACTGATAAAATGTCTTCAGTAGTATCTTATGTATCATTTGAAAGCATAAATTCACTGAAAATTTGTTCACCCCAAATCTGAAAAATTTACCCATGCCGGCATCACAGATTTTTAAAATTTTTGACCAAAAACACAAACTCACAAAATTCTTAATAAATCTCAAACTTTTGCTAATTTACCCACTCCGCACTGATAAAATGTCTGCAGTAGTATCTTCTGTATCATTTGAAAGCATAAATTCACCGAAAATTTGTTCACCCCAAATCTGAAAAATCGACCCATGCCGGCATCACAATTTTTTGGGGATTTTTGACCAAAAACACAAAGTCACTAAATTCTTAATAAATCTCAAACTTTTGCTAATTTACCCAGTCCCATCAGATAAAATGTCTGCAGTAGTATCTTCTGTATCATTTGAAAGCATAAATTCACCAAAAATTTGTTCACCCCAAATCTGAAAAATTGACCCATGCCGGCATCACAGATTTTTTAAATTTTTGACCAAAAACACAAACTCACAAAATTCTTAATAAATCTCAAACTTTTGCTAATTTACCCAGTCCGCACTGATAAAATGTCTGCAGTAGTATCTTCTGTATCATTTGAAAGCATAAATTCACCGAAAATTTGTTCACCCCAAATCTGAAAAATCGATCCATGCCGGCATCACAATTTTTTGGGGATTTTTGACCAAAAACACAAACTCACAAAATTCGTAATAAATCTCTAACTTTTGCTTATATACCCAGTCCGCACTGATAAAATGTCTTCAGTAGTATCTTATGTATCATTTGAAAGCATAAATTCACCGAAAATTTGTTCACCCCAAATCTGAAAAATTTACCCATGCCGGCATCACAGATTTTTTAAATTTTTGAACAAAAACACAAACTCACAAAATTCTTAATAAATCTCAAACTTTTGCTAATTTACCCAGTCCGCACTGATAAAATGTCTTCAGTAGTATCTTCTGTATCATTTGAAAGCATAAATTCACCGAAAATTTGTTCACCCCAAATCTGAAAAATCGACCCATGCCGGCATCACATTTTTTGGGGGATTTTTGACCAAAAACACAAACTCACAAAATTCGAAATAAATCTCTAACTTTTGCTTATATACCCAGTCCGCACTGATAAAATGTCTTCAGTAGTATCTTATGTATCATTTGAAAGCATAAATTCACCAAAAATTTGTTCACCCCAAATCTGAAAAATTTACCCATGCCGGCATCACAGATTTTTTAAATTTTTGACCAAAAACACAAACTCACAAAATTCTTAATAAATCTCAAACTTTTGCTAATTTACCCAGTCCGCACTGATAAAATGTCTGCAGTAGTATCTTCTGTATCATTTGAAAGCATAAATTCACCGAAAATTTGTTCACCCCAAATCTGAATAATCGACCCATGCCAGCATCACAATTTTTTGGGGATTTTTGACCAAAAACACAAACTCACAAAATTTGTAATAAATCTCTTAACTTTTGCTTATATACCCAGTCCGCACTGATAAAATGTCTTCAGTAGTATCTTATGTATCATTTGAAAGCATAAATTCACCGAAAATTTGTTCACCCCAAATCTGAAAAATTGACCCATGCCGGCATCACAGATTTTTTAAATTTTTGACCAAAAACACAAACTCACAAAATTCGTAATAAATCTCTAACTTTTACTTATATACCCAGTCCGCACTGATAAAATGTCTTCAGTAGTATCTTCTGTATCATTTGAAAGCATAAATTCACCGAAAATTTGTTCACCCCAAATCTGAAAAATCGACCCATGCCGGCATCACAATTTTTTGGGGATTTTTGACCAAAAACACAAACTCACAAAATTTGTAATAAATCTCTAACTTTTGCTCATATACCCAGTCCGGACTGATAAAATGTGTTCAGTAGTATCTTATGTATCATTTGAAAGCATGAATTCACCGAAAATTTGTTCACCCCAAATCTGAAAAATTTACCCATGCCGGCATCACAGATTTTTTTAATTTTTGACCAAAAACACAAACTCACAAAATTCTTAATAAATCTCAAACTTTTGCTAATTTACCCAGTCCGCACTGATAAAATGTCTGCAGTAGTATCTTCTGTATCATTTGAAAGCATAAATTCACCGAAACATTTTTCACCCCAAATCTGAAAAATCGACCCATGCCGGCATCACAATTTTTTTGGGATTTTTGACCAAAAACACAAACTCACAAAATTTGTAATAAATCTCTAACTTTTGCTTATATACCCAGTCCACACTGATGAAATGTCTTCAGTAGTATCTTATGTATCATTTGAAAGAATAAATTCACCGAAAATTTGTTCACTCCAAATCTGAAAAATCGACCCATGCCGGCATCACAGATTTTTTTAATTTTTGACCAAAACACAAACTCACAAAATTCTTAATAAATCTCAAACTTTTGCTAATTTACCCAGTCCGCACTGATAAAATGTCTGCAGTAGTATCTTCTGTATCATTTGAAAGCATAAATTCACCGAAAATTTTTTCACCCCAAATCTGAAAAATCGACCCATGCCGGCATCACAATTTTTGGGGGATTTTTGACCAAAAACACAAACTCACAAAATTCGTAATAAATCTCTAACTTTTACTTATATACCCAGTCCGCACTGATAAAATGTCTTCAGTAGTATCTTATGTATCATTTGAAAGCATAAATTCACCAAAAATTTGTTCACCCCAAATCTGAAAAATCGACCCACGTCGGCATCACAATTTTTTGGGGATTTTTGACCAAAAACACAAACTCACAAAATTTGTAATAAATCTCTTAACTTTTGCTTATATACCCAGTCCGCACTGATAAAATGTCTTCAGTAGTATCTTATGTATCATTTGAAAGCATAAATTCACCGAAAATTTGTTCACCCCAACTCTGAAAAATTGACCCATGCCGGCATCACAGATTTTTTAAATTTTTGACCAAAAACACAAACTAACAAAATTCTTAATAAATCTCTAACTTTTGCTTATATACCCAGTCCGCACTGATAAAATGTCTTCAGTAGTATCTTCTATATCATTTGAAAGCATAAATTTACCGAAAATTTTTTCACCCCAAATCTGAAAAATCGACCCATGCCGGCATCACAATTTTTTGGGGAGTTTTGACCAAAAACACAAACTCACAAAATTCGTAATAAATCTCTAACTTTTGCTTATATACACAGTCCGCACTGATTAAATGTCTTCTGTAGTATCTTATGTATCATTTGAAAGCATAAATTCACCGAAAATTTGTTCACCCCAAATCTGAAAAATTTACCCATGCTGGCATCACAGATTTTTTAAATTTTTGAACGAAAACACAAACTCACAAAATTCTTAATAAATCTCAAACTTTTGCCAATTTACCCAGTCCGCACTGATAAAATGTCTTCAGTAGTATCTTCTGTATCATTTGAAAGCATAAATTCACCGAAAATTTGTTCACCCCAAATCTGAAAAATCGACCCATGCCGGCATCACAATTTTTGGGGGATTTTTGACCAAAAACACAAACTCACAAAATTCGTAATAAATCTCTAACTTTTGCTTATATACCCAGTCCGCACTGATAAAATGTCTTCAGTAGTATCTTATGTATCATTTGAAAGCATAAATTCACCGAAAATTTGTTCACCCCAAATCTGAAAAATCGACCCATGCCGGCATCACAATTTTTGGGGGATTTTTGACCAAAAACACAAACTCACAAAATTCTTAATAAATCTCAAACTTTTGCTAATTTACCCAGTCCGCACTGATAAAATGTCTTCAGTAGTATCTTCTGTATCATTTGAAAGCATAAATTCACCGAAAATTTGTTCACCCCAAATCTGAAAAATCGACCCATGCCGGCATCACAATTTTTGGGGGATTTTTGACCAAAAACACAAACTCACAAAATTCGTAATAAATCTCTAACTTTTGCTTATATACCCAGTCCGCACTGATAAAATGTCTTCAGTAGTATCTTATGTATCATTTGAAAGCATAAATTCACTGAAAATTTGTTCACCCCAAATCTGAAAAATTTACCCATGCCGGCATCACAGATTTTTAAAATTTTTGACCAAAAACACAAACTCACAAAATTCTTAATAAATCTCAAACTTTTGCTAATTTACCCACTCCGCACTGATAAAATGTCTGCAGTAGTATCTTCTGTATCATTTGAAAGCATAAATTCACCGAAAATTTGTTCACCCCAAATCTGAAAAATCGACCCATGCCGGCATCACAATTTTTTGGGGATTTTTGACCAAAAACACAAAGTCACTAAATTCTTAATAAATCTCAAACTTTTGCTAATTTACCCAGTCCCATCAGATAAAATGTCTGCAGTAGTATCTTCTGTATCATTTGAAAGCATAAATTCACCAAAAATTTGTTCACCCCAAATCTGAAAAATTGACCCATGCCGGCATCACAGATTTTTTAAATTTTTGACCAAAAACACAAACTCACAAAATTCTTAATAAATCTCAAACTTTTGCTAATTTACCCAGTCCGCACTGATAAAATGTCTGCAGTAGTATCTTCTGTATCATTTGAAAGCATAAATTCACCGAAAATTTGTTCACCCCAAATCTGAAAAATCGATCCATGCCGGCATCACAATTTTTTGGGGATTTTTGACCAAAAACACAAACTCACAAAATTCGTAATAAATCTCTAACTTTTGCTTATATACCCAGTCCGCACTGATAAAATGTCTTCAGTAGTATCTTATGTATCATTTGAAAGCATAAATTCACCGAAAATTTGTTCACCCCAAATCTGAAAAATTTACCCATGCCGGCATCACAGATTTTTTAAATTTTTGAACAAAAACACAAACTCACAAAATTCTTAATAAATCTCAAACTTTTGCTAATTTACCCAGTCCGCACTGATAAAATGTCTTCAGTAGTATCTTCTGTATCATTTGAAAGCATAAATTCACCGAAAATTTGTTCACCCCAAATCTGAAAAATCAACCCATGCCGGCATCACAATTTTTGGGGGATTTTTGACCAAAAACACAAACTCACAAAATTCGAAATAAATCTCTAACTTTTGCTTATATACCCAGTCCGCACTGATAAAATGTCTTCAGTAGTATCTTATGTATCATTTGAAAGCATAAATTCACCAAAAATTTGTTCACCCCAAATCTGAAAAATTTACCCATGCCGGCATCACAGATTTTTTAAATTTTTGACCAAAAACACAAACTCACAAAATTCTTAATAAATCTCAAACTTTTGCTAATTTACCCAGTCCGCACTGATAAAATGTCTGCAGTAGTATCTTCTGTATCATTTGAAAGCATAAATTCACCGAAAATTTGTTCACCCCAAATCTGAATAATCGACCCATGCCAGCATCACAATTTTTTGGGGATTTTTGACCAAAAACACAAAGTCACTAAATTCTTAATAAATCTCAAACTTTTGCTAATTTACCCAGTCCGCACTGATAAAATGTCTGCAGTAGTTTCTTCTGTATCATTTGAAAGCATAAATTCACCAAAACATTTTTCACCCCAAATCTGAAAAATCGACCCATGCCGGCATCACAATTTTTTGGTGATTTTTGACCAAAAACACAAACTCACAAAATTTGTAATAAATCTCTAACTTTTGCTTTTATACCCAGTCCGCACTGATGAAATGTCTTCAGTAGTATGTTATGTATCATTTGAAAGAATAAATTCACCGAAAATTTGTTCACCCCAAATCTGAAAAATTTACCCATGCCGGCATCACAGATTTTTTTAATTTTTGACCAAAACACAAACTCACAAAATTCTTAATAAATCTCAAACTTTTGCTAATTTACCCAGTCCGCACTGATAAAATGTCTGCAGTAGTATCTTCTGTATCATTTGAAAGCATAAATTCACCGAAAATTTGTTCACCCCAAATCTGAAAAATCGACCCATGCCGGCATCACAATTTTTGGGGGATTTTTGACCAAAAACACAAACTCACAAAATTCGTAATAAATCTCTAACTTTTACTTATATACCCAGTCCGCACTGATAAAATGTCTTCAGTAGTATCTTATGTATCATTTGAAAGCATAAATTCACCAAAAATTTGTTCACCCCAAATCTGAAAAATCGACCCACGTCGGCATCACAATTTTTTGGGGATTTTTGACCAAAAACACAAACTCACAAAATTTGTAATAAATCTCTTAACTTTTGCTTATATACCCAGTCCGCACTGATAAAATGTCTTCAGTAGTATCTTATGTATCATTTGAAAGCGTAAATTCACCGAAAATTTGTTCACCCCAAATCTGAAAAATTGACCCATGCCGGCATCACAGATTTTTTAAATTTTTGACCAAAAACACAAACTAACAAAATTCTTAATAAATCTCTAACTTTTGCTTATATACCCAGTCCGCACTGATAAAATGTCTTCAGTAGTATCTTTTATATCATTTGAAAGCATAAATTCACCGAAAAATTTTTCACCCCAAATCTGAAAAATCGACCCATGCCGGCATCACAATTTTTTGGGGAGTTTTGACCAAAAACACAAACTCACAAAATTCGTAATAAATCTCTAACTTTTGCTTATATACCCAGTCCGCACTGATTAAATGTCTTCTGTAGTATCTTATGTATCATTTGAAAGCATAAATTCACCGAAAATTTGTTCACCCCAAATCTGAAAAATTTACCCATGCTGGCATCACAGATTTTTTAAATTTTTGAACGAAAACACAAACTCACAAAATTCTTAATAAATCTCAAACTTTTGCCAATTTACCCAGTCCGCACTGATAAAATGTCTTCAGTAGTATCTTCTGTATCATTTGAAAGCATAAATTCACCGAAAATTTGTTCACCCCAAATCTGAAAAATCGATCCATGCCGGCATCACAATTTTTTGGGGATTTTTGACCAAAAACACAAACTCACAAAATTCGTAATAAATCTCTAACTTTTGCTTATATACCCAGTCCGCACTGATTAAATGTCTTCAGTAGTATCTTATGTATCATTTGAAAGCATAAATTCACCGAAAATTTGTTCACCCCAAATCTGAATAATCGACCCATGCCAGCATCACAATTTTTTGGGGATTTTTGACCAAAAACACAAAGTCACTAAATTCTTAATAAATCTCAAACTTTTGCTAATTTACCCAGTCCGCACTGATAAAATGTCTGCAGTAGTTTCTTCTGTATCATTTGAAAGCATAAATTCACCAAAACATTTTTCACCCCAAATCTGAAAAATCGACCCATGCCGGCATCACAATTTTTTGGTGATTTTTGACCAAAAACACAAACTCACAAAATTTGTAATAAATCTTTAACTTTTGCTTTTATACCCAGTCCGCACTGATGAAATGTCTTCAGTAGTATCTTATGTATCATTTGAAAGAATAAATTCACCGAAAATTTGTTCACCCCAAATCTGAAAAATTTACCCATGCCGGCATCACAGATTTTTTTAATTTTTGACCAAAACACAAACTCACAAAATTCTTAATGAATCTCAAACTTTTGCTAATTTACCCAGTCCGCACTGATAAAATGTCTGCAGTAGTATCTTCTGTATCATTTGAAAGCATAAATTCACCGAAAATTTGTTCACCCCAAATCTGAAAAATCGACCCATGCCGGCATCACAATTTTTGGGGGATTTTTGACCAAAAACACAAACTCACAAAATTCGTAATAAATCTCTAACTTTTACTTATATACCCAGTCCGCACTGATAAAATGTCTTCAGTAGTATCTTATGTATCATTTGAAAGCATAAATTCACCAAAAATTTGTTCACCCCAAATCTGAAAAATCGACCCACGTCGGCATCACAATTTTTTGGGGATTTTTGACCAAAAACACAAACTCACAAAATTTGTAATAAATCTCTTAACTTTTGCTTATATACCCAGTCCGCACTGATAAAATGTCTTCAGTAGTATCTTATGTATCATTTGAAAGCATAAATTCACCGAAAATTTGTTCACCCCAAATCTGAAAAATTGACCCATGCCGGCATCACAGATTTTTTAAATTTTTGACCAAAAACACAAACTAACAAAATTCTTAATAAATCTCTAACTTTTGCTTATATACCCAGTCCGCACTGATAAAATGTCTTCAGTAGTATCTTCTATATCATTTGAAAGCATAAATTCACCGAAAAATTTTTCACCCCAAATCTGAAAAATCGACCCATGCCGGCATCACAATTTTTTGGGGAGTTTTGACCAAAAACACAAACTCACAAAATTCGTAATAAATCTCTAACTTTTGCTTATATACCCAGTCCGCACTGATTAAATGTCTTCTGTAGTATCTTATGTATCATTTGAAAGCATAAATTCACCGAAAATTTGTTCACCCCAAATCTGAAAAATTTACCCATGCTGGCATCACAGATTTTTTAAATTTTTGAACGAAAACACAAACTCACAAAATTCTTAATAAATCTCAAACTTTTGCCAATTTACCCAGTCCGCACTGATAAAATGTCTTCAGTAGTATCTTCTGTATCATTTGAAAGCATAAATTCACCGAAAATTTGTTCACCCCAAATCTGAAAAATCGACCCATGCCGGCATCACAATTTTTGGGGGATTTTTGACCAAAAACACAAACTCACAAAATTCGTAATAAATCTCTAACTTTTGCTTATATACCCAGTCCGCACTGATAAAATGTCTGCAGTAGTATCTTCTGTATCATTTGAAAGCATAAATTCACCGAAAATTTGTTCACCCCAAATCTGAATAATCGACCCATGCCAGCATCACAATTTTTTGGGGATTTTTGACCAAAAACACAAAGTCACTAAATTCTTAATAAATCTCAAACTTTTGCTAATTTACCCAGTCCGCACTGATAAAATGTCTGCAGTAGTTTCTTCTGTATCATTTGAAAGCATAAATTCACCAAAACATTTTTCACCCCAAATCTGAAAAATCGACCCATGCCGGCATCACAATTTTTTGGTGATTTTTGACCAAAAACACAAACTCACAAAATTTGTAATAAATCTCTAACTTTTGCTTTTATACCCAGTCCGCACTGATGAAATGTCTTCAGTAGTATGTTATGTATCATTTGAAAGAATAAATTCACCGAAAATTTGTTCACCCCAAATCTGAAAAATTTACCCATGCCGGCATCACAGATTTTTTTAATTTTTGACCAAAACACAAACTCACAAAATTCTTAATAAATCTCAAACTTTTGCTAATTTACCCAGTCCGCACTGATAAAATGTCTGCAGTAGTATCTTCTGTATCATTTGAAAGCATAAATTCACCGAAAATTTGTTCACCCCAAATCTGAAAAATCGACCCATGCCGGCATCACAATTTTTGGGGGATTTTTGACCAAAAACACAAACTCACAAAATTCGTAATAAATCTCTAACTTTTACTTATATACCCAGTCCGCACTGATAAAATGTCTTCAGTAGTATCTTATGTATCATTTGAAAGCATAAATTCACCAAAAATTTGTTCACCCCAAATCTGAAAAATCGACCCACGTCGGCATCACAATTTTTTGGGGATTTTTGACCAAAAACACAAACTCACAAAATTTGTAATAAATCTCTTAACTTTTGCTTATATACCCAGTCCGCACTGATAAAATGTCTTCAGTAGTATCTTATGTATCATTTGAAAGCGTAAATTCACCGAAAATTTGTTCACCCCAAATCTGAAAAATTGACCCATGCCGGCATCACAGATTTTTTAAATTTTTGACCAAAAACACAAACTAACAAAATTCTTAATAAATCTCTAACTTTTGCTTATATACCCAGTCCGCACTGATAAAATGTCTTCAGTAGTATCTTTTATATCATTTGAAAGCATAAATTCACCGAAAAATTTTTCACCCCAAATCTGAAAAATCGACCCATGCCGGCATCACAATTTTTTGGGGAGTTTTGACCAAAAACACAAACTCACAAAATTCGTAATAAATCTCTAACTTTTGCTTATATACCCAGTCCGCACTGATTAAATGTCTTCTGTAGTATCTTATGTATCATTTGAAAGCATAAATTCACCGAAAATTTGTTCACCCCAAATCTGAAAAATTTACCCATGCTGGCATCACAGATTTTTTAAATTTTTGAACGAAAACACAAACTCACAAAATTCTTAATAAATCTCAAACTTTTGCCAATTTACCCAGTCCGCACTGATAAAATGTCTTCAGTAGTATCTTCTGTATCATTTGAAAGCATAAATTCACCGAAAATTTGTTCACCCCAAATCTGAAAAATCGATCCATGCCGGCATCACAATTTTTTGGGGATTTTTGACCAAAAACACAAACTCACAAAATTCGTAATAAATCTCTAACTTTTGCTTATATACCCAGTCCGCACTGATTAAATGTCTTCAGTAGTATCTTATGTATCATTTGAAAGCATAAATTCACCGAAAATTTGTTCACCCCAAATCTGAATAATCGACCCATGCCAGCATCACAATTTTTTGGGGATTTTTGACCAAAAACACAAAGTCACTAAATTCTTAATAAATCTCAAACTTTTGCTAATTTACCCAGTCCGCACTGATAAAATGTCTGCAGTAGTTTCTTCTGTATCATTTGAAAGCATAAATTCACCAAAACATTTTTCACCCCAAATCTGAAAAATCGACCCATGCCGGCATCACAATTTTTTGGTGATTTTTGACCAAAAACACAAACTCACAAAATTTGTAATAAATCTTTAACTTTTGCTTTTATACCCAGTCCGCACTGATGAAATGTCTTCAGTAGTATCTTATGTATCATTTGAAAGAATAAATTCACCGAAAATTTGTTCACCCCAAATCTGAAAAATTTACCCATGCCGGCATCACAGATTTTTTTAATTTTTGACCAAAACACAAACTCACAAAATTCTTAATGAATCTCAAACTTTTGCTAATTTACCCAGTCCGCACTGATAAAATGTCTGCAGTAGTATCTTCTGTATCATTTGAAAGCATAAATTCACCGAAAATTTGTTCACCCCAAATCTGAAAAATCGACCCATGCCGGCATCACAATTTTTGGGGGATTTTTGACCAAAAACACAAACTCACAAAATTCGTAATAAATCTCTAACTTTTACTTATATACCCAGTCCGCACTGATAAAATGTCTTCAGTAGTATCTTATGTATCATTTGAAAGCATAAATTCACCAAAAATTTGTTCACCCCAAATCTGAAAAATCGACCCACGTCGGCATCACAATTTTTTGGGGATTTTTGACCAAAAACACAAACTCACAAAATTTGTAATAAATCTCTTAACTTTTGCTTATATACCCAGTCCGCACTGATAAAATGTCTTCAGTAGTATCTTATGTATCATTTGAAAGCATAAATTCACCGAAAATTTGTTCACCCCAAATCTGAAAAATTGACCCATGCCGGCATCACAGATTTTTTAAATTTTTGACCAAAAACACAAACTAACAAAATTCTTAATAAATCTCTAACTTTTGCTTATATACCCAGTCCGCACTGATAAAATGTCTTCAGTAGTATCTTCTATATCATTTGAAAGCATAAATTCACCGAAAAATTTTTCACCCCAAATCTGAAAAATCGACCCATGCCGGCATCACAATTTTTTGGGGAGTTTTGACCAAAAACACAAACTCACAAAATTCGTAATAAATCTCTAACTTTTGCTTATATACCCAGTCCGCACTGATTAAATGTCTTCTGTAGTATCTTATGTATCATTTGAAAGCATAAATTCACCGAAAATTTGTTCACCCCAAATCTGAAAAATTTACCCATGCTGGCATCACAGATTTTTTAAATTTTTGAACGAAAACACAAACTCACAAAATTCTTAATAAATCTCAAACTTTTGCCAATTTACCCAGTCCGCACTGATAAAATGTCTTCAGTAGTATCTTCTGTATCATTTGAAAGCATAAATTCACCGAAAATTTGTTCACCCCAAATCTGAAAAATCGACCCATGCCGGCATCACAATTTTTGGGGGATTTTTGACCAAAAACACAAACTCACAAAATTCGTAATAAATCTCTAACTTTTGCTTATATACCCAGTCCGCACTGATAAAATGTCTTCAGTAGTATCTTATGTATCATTTGAAAGCATAAATTCACCGAAAATTTGTTCACCCCAAATCTGAAAAATCGACCCATGCCGGCATCACAATTTTTGGGGGATTTTTGACCAAAAACACAAACTCACAAAATTCGTAATAAATCTCAAACTTTTGCTAATTTACCCAGTCCGCACTGATAAAATGTCTTCAGTAGTATCTTCTGTATCATTTGAAAGCATAAATTCACCGAAAATTTGTTCACCCCAAATCTGAAAAATCGACCCATGCCGGCATCACAATTTTTGGGGGATTTTTGACCAAAAACACAAACTCACAAAATTCGTAATAAATCTCTAACTTTTGCTTATATACCCAGTCCGCACTGATAAAATGTCTTCAGTAGTATCTTATGTATCATTTGAAAGCATAAATTCACTGAAAATTTGTTCACCCCAAATCTGAAAAATTTACCCATGCCGGCATCACAGATTTTTAAAATTTTTGACCAAAAACACAAACTCACAAAATTCTTAATAAATCTCAAACTTTTGCTAATTTACCCACTCCGCACTGATAAAATGTCTGCAGTAGTATCTTCTGTATCATTTGAAAGCATAAATTCACCGAAAATTTGTTCACCCCAAATCTGAAAAATTTACCCATGCCGGCATCACAGATTTTTTTAATTTTTGACCAAAACACAAACTCACAAAATTCTTAATAAATCTCAAACTTTTGCTAATTTACCCAGTCCGCACTGATAAAATGTCTGCAGTAGTATCTTCTGTATCATTTGAAAGCATAAATTCACCGAAAATTTGTTCACCCCAAATCTGAAAAATCGACCCATGCCGGCATCACAATTTTTGGGGGATTTTTGACCAAAAACACAAACTCACAAAATTCGTAATAAATCTCTAACTTTTACTTATATACCCAGTCCGCACTGATAAAATGTCTTCAGTAGTATCTTATGTATCATTTGAAAGCATAAATTCACCAAAAATTTGTTCACCCCAAATCTGAAAAATCGACCCACGTCGGCATCACAATTTTTTGGGGATTTTTGACCAAAAACACAAACTCACAAAATTTGTAATAAATCTCTTAACTTTTGCTTATATACCCAGTCCGCACTGATAAAATGTCTTCAGTAGTATCTTATGTATCATTTGAAAGCGTAAATTCACCGAAAATTTGTTCACCCCAAATCTGAAAAATTGACCCATGCCGGCATCACAGATTTTTTAAATTTTTGACCAAAAACACAAACTAACAAAATTCTTAATAAATCTCTAACTTTTGCTTATATACCCAGTCCGCACTGATAAAATGTCTTCAGTAGTATCTTCTATATCATTTGAAAGCATAAATTCACCGAAAAATTTTTCACCCCAAATCTGAAAAATCGACCCATGCCGGCATCACAATTTTTTGGGGAGTTTTGACCAAAAACACAAACTCACAAAATTCGTAATAAATCTCTAACTTTTGCTTATATACCCAGTCCGCACTGATTAAATGTCTTCTGTAGTATCTTATGTATCATTTGAAAGCATAAATTCACCGAAAATTTGTTCACCCCAAATCTGAAAAATTTACCCATGCTGGCATCACAGATTTTTTAAATTTTTGAACGAAAACACAAACTCACAAAATTCTTAATAAATCTCAAACTTTTGCCAATTTACCCAGTCCGCACTGATAAAATGTCTTCAGTAGTATCTTCTGTATCATTTGAAAGCATAAATTCACCGAAAATTTGTTCACCCCAAATCTGAAAAATCGATCCATGCCGGCATCACAATTTTTTGGGGATTTTTGACCAAAAACACAAACTCACAAAATTCGTAATAAATCTCTAACTTTTGCTTATATACCCAGTCCGCACTGATTAAATGTCTTCAGTAGTATCTTATGTATCATTTGAAAGCATAAATTCACCGAAAATTTGTTCACCCCAAATCTGAATAATCGACCCATGCCAGCATCACAATTTTTTGGGGATTTTTGACCAAAAACACAAAGTCACTAAATTCTTAATAAATCTCAAACTTTTGCTAATTTACCCAGTCCGCACTGATAAAATGTCTGCAGTAGTTTCTTCTGTATCATTTGAAAGCATAAATTCACCAAAACATTTTTCACCCCAAATCTGAAAAATCGACCCATGCCGGCATCACAATTTTTTGGTGATTTTTGACCAAAAACACAAACTCACAAAATTTGTAATAAATCTTTAACTTTTGCTTTTATACCCAGTCCGCACTGATGAAATGTCTTCAGTAGTATCTTATGTATCATTTGAAAGAATAAATTCACCGAAAATTTGTTCACCCCAAATCTGAAAAATTTACCCATGCCGGCATCACAGATTTTTTTAATTTTTGACCAAAACACAAACTCACAAAATTCTTAATGAATCTCAAACTTTTGCTAATTTACCCAGTCCGCACTGATAAAATGTCTGCAGTAGTATCTTATGTATCATTTGAAAGCATAAATTCACCGAAAATTTGTTCACCCCAAATCTGAAAAATCGACCCATGCCGGCATCACAATTTTTGGGGGATTTTTGACCAAAAACACAAACTCACAAAATTCGTAATAAATCTCTAACTTTTACTTATATACCCAGTCCGCACTGATAAAATGTCTTCAGTAGTATCTTATGTATCATTTGAAAGCATAAATTCACCAAAAATTTGTTCACCCCAAATCTGAAAAATCGACCCACGTCGGCATCACAATTTTTTGGGGATTTTTGACCAAAAACACAAACTCACAAAATTTGTAATAAATCTCTTAACTTTTGCTTATATACCCAGTCCGCACTGATAAAATGTCTTCAGTAGTATCTTATGTATCATTTGAAAGCATAAATTCACCGAAAATTTGTTCACCCCAAATCTGAAAAATTGACCCATGCCGGCATCACAGATTTTTTAAATTTTTGACCAAAAACACAAACTAACAAAATTCTTAATAAATCTCTAACTTTTGCTTATATACCCAGTCCGCACTGATAAAATGTCTTCAGTAGTATCTTCTATATCATTTGAAAGCATAAATTCACCGAAAAATTTTTCACCCCAAATCTGAAAAATCGACCCATGCCGGCATCACAATTTTTTGGGGAGTTTTGACCAAAAACACAAACTCACAAAATTCGTAATAAATCTCTAACTTTTGCTTATATACCCAGTCCGCACTGATTAAATGTCTTCTGTAGTATCTTATGTATCATTTGAAAGCATAAATTCACCGAAAATTTGTTCACCCCAAATCTGAAAAATTTACCCATGCTGGCATCACAGATTTTTTAAATTTTTGAACGAAAACACAAACTCACAAAATTCTTAATAAATCTCAAACTTTTGCCAATTTACCCAGTCCGCACTGATAAAATGTCTTCAGTAGTATCTTCTGTATCATTTGAAAGCATAAATTCACCGAAAATTTGTTCACCCCAAATCTGAAAAATCGACCCATGCCGGCATCACAATTTTTGGGGGATTTTTGACCAAAAACACAAACTCACAAAATTCGTAATAAATCTCTAACTTTTGCTTATATACCCAGTCCGCACTGATAAAATGTCTTCAGTAGTATCTTATGTATCATTTGAAAGCATAAATTCACCGAAAATTTGTTCACCCCAAATCTGAAAAATCGACCCATGCCGGCATCACAATTTTTGGGGGATTTTTGACCAAAAACACAAACTCACAAAATTCGTAATAAATCTCAAACTTTTGCTAATTTACCCAGTCCGCACTGATAAAATGTCTTCAGTAGTATCTTCTGTATCATTTGAAAGCATAAATTCACCGAAAATTTGTTCACCCCAAATCTGAAAAATCGACCCATGCCGGCATCACAATTTTTGGGGGATTTTTGACCAAAAACACAAACTCACAAAATTCGTAATAAATCTCTAACTTTTGCTTATATACCCAGTCCGCACTGATAAAATGTCTTCAGTAGTATCTTATGTATCATTTGAAAGCATAAATTCACTGAAAATTTGTTCACCCCAAATCTGAAAAATTTACCCATGCCGGCATCACAGATTTTTAAAATTTTTGACCAAAAACACAAACTCACAAAATTCTTAATAAATCTCAAACTTTTGCTAATTTACCCACTCCGCACTGATAAAATGTCTGCAGTAGTATCTTCTGTATCATTTGAAAGCATAAATTCACCGAAAATTTGTTCACCCCAAATCTGAAAAATCGACCCATGCCGGCATCACAATTTTTTGGGGATTTTTGACCAAAAACACAAAGTCACTAAATTCTTAATAAATCTCAAACTTTTGCTAATTTACCCAGTCCCATCAGATAAAATGTCTGCAGTAGTATCTTCTGTATCATTTGAAAGCATAAATTCACCAAAAATTTGTTCACCCCAAATCTGAAAAATTGACCCATGCCGGCATCACAGATTTTTTAAATTTTTGACCAAAAACACAAACTCACAAAATTCTTAATAAATCTCAAACTTTTGCTAATTTACCCAGTCCGCACTGATAAAATGTCTTCAGTAGTATCTTCTGTATCATTTGAAAGCATAAATTCACCGAAAATTTGTTCACCCCAAATCTGAAAAATCGACCCATGCCGGCATCACAATTTTTGGGGGATTTTTGACCAAAAACACAAACTCACAAAATTCGAAATAAATCTCTAACTTTTGCTTATATACCCAGTCCGCACTTATAAAATGTCTTCAGTAGTATCTTATGTATCATTTGAAAGCATAAATTCACCAAAAATTTGTTCACCCCAAATCTGAAAAATTTACCCATGCCGGCATCACAGATTTTTTAAATTTTTGACCAAAAACACAAACTCACAAAATTCTTAATAAATCTCAAACTTTTGCTAATTTACCCAGTCCGCACTGATAAAATGTCTGCAGTAGTATCTTCTGTATCATTTGAAAGCATAAATTCACCGAAAATTTGTTCACCCCAAATCTGAATAATCGACCCATGCCAGCATCACAATTTTTTGGGGATTTTTGACCAAAAACACAAAGTCACTAAATTCTTAATAAATCTCAAACTTTTGCTAATTTACCCAGTCCGCACAGATAAAATGTCTGCAGTAGTATCTTCTGTATCATTTGAAAGCATAATTTCACCGAAAATTTGTTCACCCCAAATCTGAAAAATTTACCCATGCCGGCATCACAGATTTTTTAAATTTTTGACCAAAAACACAAACTCACAAAATTCTTAATAAATCTCAAACTTTTGCTAATTTACCCAGTCCGCACTGATAAAATGTCTGCAGTAGTATCTTCTGTATCATTTGAAAGCATAAATTCACCGAAAATTTGTTCACCCCGAATCTGAAAAATCGACCCATGCCGGCATCACAATTTTTTGGGGATTTTTGACCAAAAACACAAACTAACAAAATTCTTAATAAATCTCTAACTTTTGCTTATATACCTAGTCCGCACTGATAAAATGTCTTCAGTAGTATCTTCTGTATCATTTGAAAGCATAAATTCACCGAAAATTTGTTCACCCCAAATCTGAAAAATCGACCCATGCCGGCATCACAATTTTTGGGGGATTTTTGACCAAAAACACAAACTCACAAAATTCGAAATAAATCTCTAACTTTTGCTTATATACCCAGTCCGCACTGATAAAATGTCTTCAGTAGTATCTTATGTATCATTTGAAAGCATAAATTCACCGAAAATTTGTTCACCCCAAATCTGAAAAATTTACCCATGCCGGCATCACAGATTTTTTAAATTTTTGACCAAAAACACAAACTCACAAAATTCTTAACAAATCTCAAACTTTTGCTAATTTACCAAGTCCGCACTGATAAAATGTCTGCAGTAGTATCTTCTGTATCATTTGAAAGCATAAATTCACCGAAAATTTGTTCACCCCAAATCTGAAAAATCGACCCATGCCGGCATCACAATTTTTTGGGGATTTTTGACCAAAAACACAAACTAACAAAATTCTTAATAAATCTCTAACTTTTGCTTATATACCCAGTCCGCACTAATAAAATGTCTTCAGTAGTATCTTCTGTATCATTTGAAAGCATAAATTCACCGAAAAATTTTTCACCCCAAATCTGAAAAATTTACCCATGCCGGCATCACAGATTTTTTAAATTTTTGACCAAAAACACAAACTCACAAAATTCTTAATAAATCTCAAACTTTTGCTAATTTACCAAGTCCGCACTGATAAAATGTCTGCAGTAGTATCTTCTGTATCATTTGAAAGCATAAATTCACCGAAAATTTGTTCACCCCAAATCTGAAAAATCGACCCATGCCGGCATCACAATTTTTTGGGGATTTTTGACCAAAAACACAAACTAACAAAATTCTTAATAAATCTCTAACTTTTGCTTATATACCCAGTCCGCACTGATTAAATGTCTTCAGTAGTATCTTATGTATCATTTGAAAGCATAAATTCACCGAAAATTTGTTCACCCCAAATCTGAAAAATTTACCCATGCCGGCATCACAGATTTTTTAAATTTTTGACCAAAAACACAAACTCACAAAATTCTTAATAAATCTCAAACTTTTGCTAATTTACCCAGTCCGCACTGATAAAATGTCTTCAGTAGTATCTTCTGTATCATTTGAAAGCATAAATTCACCGAAAATTTGTTCACCCCAAATCTGAAAAATCGACCCATGCCGGCATCACAATTTTTGGGGGATTTTTGACCAAAAACACAAACTCACAAAATTCGAAATAAATCTCTAACTTTTGCTTATATACCCAGTCCGCACTTATAAAATGTCTTCAGTAGTATCTTATGTATCATTTGAAAGCATAAATTCACCAAAAATTTGTTCACCCCAAATCTGAAAAATTTACCCATGCCGGCATCACAGATTTTTTAAATTTTTGACCAAAAACACAAACTCACAAAATTCTTAATAAATCTCAAACTTTTGCTAATTTACCCAGTCCGCACTGATAAAATGTCTGCAGTAGTATCTTCTGTATCATTTGAAAGCATAAATTCACCGAAAATTTGTTCACCCCAAATCTGAATAATCGACCCATGCCAGCATCACAATTTTTTGGGGATTTTTGACCAAAAACACAAAGTCACTAAATTCTTAATAAATCTCAAACTTTTGCTAATTTACCCAGTCCGCACAGATAAAATGTCTGCAGTAGTATCTTCTGTATCATTTGAAAGCATAATTTCACCGAAAATTTGTTCACCCCAAATCTGAAAAATTTACCCATGCCGGCATCACAGATTTTTTAAATTTTTGACCAAAAACACAAACTCACAAAATTCTTAATAAATCTCAAACTTTTGCTAATTTACCCAGTCCGCACTGATAAAATGTCTGCAGTAGTATCTTCTGTATCATTTGAAAGCATAAATTCACCGAAAATTTGTTCACCCCGAATCTGAAAAATCGACCCATGCCGGCATCACAATTTTTTGGGGATTTTTGACCAAAAACACAAACTAACAAAATTCTTAATAAATCTCTAACTTTTGCTTATATACCTAGTCCGCACTGATAAAATGTCTTCAGTAGTATCTTCTGTATCATTTGAAAGCATAAATTCACCGAAAATTTGTTCACCCCAAATCTGAAAAATCGACCCATGCCGGCATCACAATTTTTGGGGGATTTTTGACCAAAAACACAAACTCACAAAATTCGAAATAAATCTCTAACTTTTGCTTATATACCCAGTCCGCACTGATAAAATGTCTTCAGTAGTATCTTATGTATCATTTGAAAGCATAAATTCACCGAAAATTTGTTCACCCCAAATCTGAAAAATTTACCCATGCCGGCATCACAGATTTTTTAAATTTTTGACCAAAAACACAAACTCACAAAATTCTTAACAAATCTCAAACTTTTGCTAATTTACCAAGTCCGCACTGATAAAATGTCTGCAGTAGTATCTTCTGTATCATTTGAAAGCATAAATTCACCGAAAATTTGTTCACCCCAAATCTAAAAAAAATCGACCCATGCCGGCATCACAATTTTTTGGGGATTTTTGACCAAAAACACAAACTAACAAAATTCTTAATAAATCTCTAACTTTTGCTTATATACCCAGTCCGCACTAATAAAATGTCTTCAGTAGTATCTTCTGTATCATTTGAAAGCATAAATTCACCGAAAAATTTTTCACCCCAAATCTGAAAAATCGACCCATGCCGGCATCACAATTTTTGGGGGATTTTTGACCAAAAACACAAACTCACAAAATTCGTAATAAATCTCTAACTTTTGCTTATATACCCAGTCCGCACTGATTAAATGTCTTCAGTAGTATCTTATGTATCATTTGAAAGCATAAATTCACCGAAAATTTGTTCACCCCAAATCTGAAAAATTTACCCATGCCGGCATCACAGATTTTTTAAATTTTTGAACGAAAACACAAACTCACAAAATTCTTAATAAATCTCAAACTTTTGCTAATTTACCCAGTCCGCACTGATAAAATGTCTGCAGTAGTATCTTCTGTATCATTTGAAAGCATAAATTCACCGAAAATTTGTTCACCCCAAATCTGAAAAATCGACCGATGCCGGCATCACAATTTTTTTTGGATTTTTGACCAAAAACACAAACTAACAAAATTCTTAATAAATCTCTAACTTTTGCTCATTTACCCAGTCCGCACTGATAAAATGTCTTCAGTAGTATCTTATGTATCATTTGAAAGCATAAATTCACCGAAAAATTTTTCACCCCAAATCTGAAAAATCGACCCATGCCGGCATCACAATTTTTTGGGGATTTTTGACCAAAAACACAAACTCACAAAATTCGTAATAAATCTCAAACTTTTGCTAATTTACCCAGTCCGCACTGATAAAATGTCTGCAGTAGTATCTTCTGTATCATTTGAAAGCATAAATTCACCGAAAATTTGTTCACCCCAAATCTGAAAAATCGACCCATGCCGGCATCACAATTTTTGGGGGATTTTTGACCAAAAACACAAACTAACAAAATTCTTAACAATTCTCTAACTTTTGCTTATATACCCAGTCCGCACTGATAAAATGTCTTCAGTAGTATCTTCTGTATCATTTGAAAGCATAAATTCACCGAAATATTTTTCACCCCAAATCTGAAAAATCGACCCATGCCGGCATCACAATTTTTTGGGGATTTTTGACCAAAAACACAAACTCACAAAATTCGTAATAAATCTCTAACTTTTGCTTGTATACCCAGTCCGCACTGATAAAATGTCTTCAGTAGTATCTTATGTATCATTTGAAAGCATAAATTCACTGAAAATTTGTTCACCCCAAATCTGAAAAATTTACCCATGCCGGCATCACAGATGTTTTAAATTTTTGAACAAAAACACAAACTCACAAAGTTCTTAATAAATCTCAAACTTTTGCTAATTTACCCAGTCCGCACTGATAAAATGTCTTCAGTAGTATCTTCTGTATCGTTTGAAAGCATAAATTCACCGAAAATTTGTTCACCCCAAATCTGAAAAATCGACCCATGCCGGCATCACAATTTTTTGGGGATTTTTGACCAAAAACACAAACTAACAAAATTCTTAATAAATCTCTAACTTTTGCTTATATACCCAGTCCGCACTGATAAAATGTCTTCAGTAGTATCTTCTGTATCATTTGAAAGCATAAATTCACTGAAAAATTTTTCACCCCAAATCTGAAAAATCGACCCATGCCGGCATCACAATTTTTTTGGGATTTTTGACCAAAAACACAAACTCACAAAATTCGTAATAAATCTCTAACTTTTGCTTATATACGCAGTCCGCACTGATAAAATGTCTTCAGTAGTATCTTATGTATCATTTGAAAGCATAAATTCACCGAAAATTTGTTCACCCCAAATCTGAAAAATTGACCCATGCCGGCATCACAGATTTTTTAAATTTTTGACCAAAAACACAAACTCACAAAATTCTTAATAAATCTCAAACTTTTGCTAATTTACCCAGTCCGCACTGATAAAATGTCTTCAGTAGTATCTTCTGTATCATTTGAAAGCATAAATTCACCGAAAATTTGTTCACCCCAAATCTGAAAAATCGACCCATGCCGGCATCACAATTTTTGGGGGATTTTTGACCAAAAACACAAACTCACAAAATTCGTAATAAATCTCTAACTTTTGCTTATATACCCAGTCCGCACTGATAAAATGTCTTCAGTAGTATCTTATGTATCATTTGAAAGCATAAATTCACTGAAAATTTGTTCACCCCAAATCTGAAAAATTTACCCATGCCGGCATCACAGATTTTTAAAATTTTTGACCAAAAACACAAACTCACAAAATTCTTAATAAATCTCAAACTTTTGCTAATTTACCCACTCCGCACTGATAAAATGTCTGCAGTAGTATCTTCTGTATCATTTGAAAGCATAAATTCACCGAAAATTTGTTCACCCCAAATCTGAAAAATCGACCCATGCCGGCATCACAATTTTTTGGGGATTTTTGACCAAAAACACAAAGTCACTAAATTCTTAATAAATCTCAAACTTTTGCTAATTTACCCAGTCCCATCAGATAAAATGTCTGCAGTAGTATCTTCTGTATCATTTGAAAGCATAAATTCACCAAAAATTTGTTCACCCCAAATCTGAAAAATTGACCCATGCCGGCATCACAGATTTTTTAAATTTTTGACCAAAAACACAAACTCACAAAATTCTTAATAAATCTCAAACTTTTGCTAATTTACCCAGTCCGCACTGATAAAATGTCTGCAGTAGTATCTTCTGTATCATTTGAAAGCATAAATTCACCGAAAATTTGTTCACCCCAAATCTGAAAAATCGATCCATGCCGGCATCACAATTTTTTGGGGATTTTTGACCAAAAACACAAACTCACAAAATTCGTAATAAATCTCTAACTTTTGCTTATATACCCAGTCCGCACTGATTAAATGTGTTCAGTAGTATCTTATGTATCATTTGAAAGCATAAATTCACCGAAAATTTGTTCACCCCAAATCTGAAAAATTTACCCATGCCGGCATCACAGATTTTTTAAATTTTTGAACAAAAACACAAACTCACAAAATTCTTAATAAATCTCAAACTTTTGCTAATTTACCCAGTCCGCACTGATAAAATGTCTTCAGTAGTATCTTCTGTATCATTTGAAAGCATAAATTCACCAAAAATTTGTTCACCCCAAATCTGAAAAATCGACCCATGCCGGCATCACAATTTTTGGGGGATTTTTGACCAAAAACACAAACTCACAAAATTCGAAATAAATCTCTAACTTTTGCTTATATACCCAGTCCGCACTGATAAAATGTCTTCAGTAGTATCTTATGTATCATTTGAAAGCATAAATTCACCAAAAATTTGTTCACCCCAAATCTGAAAAATTTACCCATGCCGGCATCACAGATTTTTTAAATTTTTGACCAAAAACACAAACTCACAAAATTCTTAATAAATCTCAAACTTTTGCTAATTTACCCAGTCCGCACTGATAAAATGTCTGCAGTAGTATCTTCTGTATCATTTGAAAGCAAAAATTCACCGAAAATTTGTTCACCCCAAATCTGAATAATCGACCCATGCCAGCATCACAATTTTTTGGGGATTTTTGACCAAAAACACAAAGTCACTAAATTCTTAATAAATCTCAATTTTTTGCTAATTTACCCAGTCCGCACAGATAATATGTCTGCAGTAGTATCTTCTGTATCATTTGAAAGCATAATTTCACCGAAAATTTGTTCACCCCAAATCTGAAAAATTTACCCATGCCGGCATCACAGATTTTTTAAATTTTTGACCAAAAACACAAACTCACAAAATTCTTAATAAATCTCAAACTTTTGCTAATTTACCCAGTCCGCACTGATAAAATGTCTGCAGTAGTATCTTCTGTATCATTTGAAAGCATAAATTCACCGAAAATTTGTTCACCCCGAATCTGAAAAATCGACCCATGCCGGCATCACAATTTTTTGGGGATTTTTGACCAAAAACACAAACTAACAAAATTCTTAATAAATCTCTAACTTTTGCTTATATACCTAGTCCGCACTGATAAAATGTCTTCAGTAGTATCTTCTGTATCATTTGAAAGCATAAATTCACCGAAAATTTGTTCACCCCAAATCTGAAAAATCGACCCATGCCGGCATCACAATTTTTGGGGGATTTTTGACCAAAAACACAAACTCACAAAATTCGAAATAAATCTCTAACTTTTGCTTATATACCCAGTCCGCACTGATAAAATGTCTTCAGTAGTATCTTATGTATCATTTGAAAGCATAAATTCACCGAAAATTTGTTCACCCCAAATCTGAAAAATTTACCCATGCCGGCATCACAGATTTTTTAAATTTTTGACCAAAAACACAAACTCACAAAATTCTTAACAAATCTCAAACTTTTGCTAATTTACCAAGTCCGCACTGATAAAATGTCTGCAGTAGTATCTTCTGTATCATTTGAAAGCATAAATTCACCGAAAATTTGTTCACCCCAAATCTGAAAAATCGACCCATGCCGGCATCACAATTTTTTGGGGATTTTTGACCAAAAACACAAACTAACAAAATTCTTAATAAATCTCTAACTTTTGCTTATATACCCAGTCCGCACTAATAAAATGTCTTCAGTAGTATCTTCTGTATCATTTGAAAGCATAAATTCACCGAAAAATTTTTCACCCCAAATCTGAAAAATCGACCCATGCCGGCATCACAATTTTTTGGGGATTTTTGACCAAAAACACAAACTCACAAAATTCGTAATAAATCTCTAACTTTTGCTTATATACCCAGTCCGCACTGATTAAATGTCTTCAGTAGTATCTTATGTATCATTTGAAAGCATAAATTCACCGAAAATTTGTTCACCCCAAATCTGAAAAATTTACCCATGCCGGCATCACAGATTTTTTAAATTTTTGAACGAAAACACAAACTCACAAAATTCTTAATAAATCTCAAACTTTTGCTAATTTACCCAGTCCGCACTGATAAAATGTCTGCAGTAGTATCTTCTGTATCATTTGAAAGCATAAATTCACCGAAAATTTGTTCACCCCAAATCTGAAAAATCGACCCATGCCGGCATCACAATTTTTTTTGGATTTTTGACCAAAAACACAAACTAACAAAATTCTTAATAAATCTCTAACTTTTGCTCATTTACCCAGTCCGCACTGATAAAATGTCTTCAGTAGTATCTTATGTATCATTTGAAAGCATAAATTCACCGAAAATTTTTTCACACCAAATCTGAAAAATCGACCCATGCCGGCATCACAATTTTTTGGGGATTTTTGACCAAAAACACAAACTAACAAAATTCTTAATAAATCTCTAACTTTTGCTTATATACCTAGTCCGCACTGATAAAATGTCTTCAGTAGTATCTTCTGTATCATTTGAAAGCATAAATTCACCGAAAATTTGTTCACCCCAAATCTGAAAAATCGACCCATGCCGGCATCACAATTTTTGGGGGATTTTTGACCAAAAACACAAACTCACAAAATTCGAAATAAATCTCTAACTTTTGCTTATATACCCAGTCCGCACTGATAAAATGTCTTCAGTAGTATCTTATGTATCATTTGAAAGCATAAATTCACCGAAAATTTGTTCACCCCAAATCTGAAAAATTTACCCATGCCGGCATCACAGATTTTTAAAATTTTTGACCAAAAACACAAACTCACAAAATTCTTAACAAATCTCAAACTTTTGCTAATTTACCAAGTCCGCACTGATAAAATGTCTGCAGTAGTATCTTCTGTATCATTTGAAAGCATAAATTCACCGAAAATTTGTTCACCCCAAATCTGAAAAATCGACCCATGCCGGCATCACAATTTTTTGGGGATTTTTGACCAAAAACACAAACTAACAAAATTCTTAATAAATCTCTAACTTTTGCTTATATACCCAGTCCGCACTAATAAAATGTCTTCAGTAGTATCTTCTGTATCATTTGAAAGCATAAATTCACCGAAAAATTTTTCACCCCAAATCTGAAAAATCGACCCATGCCGGCATCACAATTTTTTGGGGATTTGTGACCAAAAACACAAAGTCACTAAATTCTTTATAAATCTCAAACTTTTGCTAATTTACCCAGTCCCATCAGATAAAATGTCTGCAGTAGTATCTTCTGTATCATTTGAAAGCATAAATTCACCAAAAATTTGTTCACCCCAAATCTGAAAAATTGACCCATGCCGGCATCACAGATTTTTTAAATTTTTGACCAAAAACACAAACTCACAAAATTCTTAATAAATCTCAAACTTTTGCTAATTTACCCAGTCCGCACTGATAAAATGTCTGCAGTAGTATCTTCTGTATCATTTGAAAGCATAAATTCACCGAAAATTTGTTCACCCCAAATCTGAAAAATCGACCCATGCCGGCATCACAATTTTTTGGGGATTTTTGACCAAAAACACAAACTAACAAAATTCTTAATAAATCTCTAACTTTTGCTTATATACCCAGTCCGCACTGATAAAATGTCTTCAGTAGTATCTTCTGTATCATTTGAAAGCATAAATTCACCGAAAAATTTTTCACCCCAAATCTGAAAAATCGACCCATGCCGGCATCACAATTTTTGGGGGATTTTTGACCAAAAACACAAACTCACAAAATTCGTAATAAATCTCTAACTTTTGCTTATATACCCAGTCCGCACTGATTAAATGTCTTCAGTAGTATCTTATGTATCATTTGAAAGCATAAATTCACCGAAAATTTGTTCACCCCAAATCTGAAAAATCGACCCATGCCGGCATCACAGATTTTTTAAATTTTTGAACGAAAACACAAACTCACAAAATTCTTAATAAATCTCAAACTTTTGCTAATTTACCCAGTCCACACTGATAAAATGTCTTCAGTAGTATCTTCTGTATCATTTGAAAGCATAAATTCACCGAAAATTTGTTCACCCCAAATCTGAAAAATCGACCCATGCCGGCATCACAATTTTTGGGGGATTTTTGACCAAAAACACAAACTCACAAAATTCGAAATAAATCTCTAACTTTTGCTTATATACCCAGTCCGCACTGATAAAATGTCTTCAGTAGTATCTTATGTATCATTTGAAAGCATAAATTCACCGAAAATTTGTTCACCCCCAATCTGAAAAATTTACCCATGCCGGCATCACAGATTTTTTAAATTTTTGACCAAAAACACAAACTCACAAAATTCTTAATAAATCTCAAACTTTTGCTAATTTACCCAGTCCGCACTGATAAAATGTCTGCAGTAGTATCTTCTGTATCATTTGAAAGCATAAATTCACCGAAAATTTGTTCACCCAAAATCTGAAAAATTTACCCATCCGGCATCACAGATTTTTTAAGTTTTTGAACAAAAACACAAACTCACAAAATTCTTAATAAATCTCAAACTTTTGCTTATATACCCAGTCCGCACTGATAAAATGTCTTCAGTAGTATCTTATGTATCATTTGAAAGCATAAATTCACCGAAAATTTGTTCACCCCCAATCTGAAAAATTTACCCATGCCGGCATCACAGATTTTTTAAATTTTTGACCAAAAACACAAACTCACAAAATTCTTAATAAATCTCAAACTTTTGCTAATTTACCCAGTCCGCACTGATAAAATGTCTGCAGTAGTATCTTCTGTATCATTTGAAAGCATAAATTCACCGAAAATTTGTTCACCCAAAATCTGAAAAATTTACCCATCCGGCATCACAGATTTTTTAAATTTTTGAACAAAAACACAAACTCACAAAATTCTTAATAAATCTCTAACTTTTGCTTATATACCCAGTCCGCACTGATAAAATGTCTTCAGTAGTATCTTATGTATCATTTGAAAGCATAAATTCACCGAAAATTTGTTCACCCCAAATCTGAAAAATTTACCCATGCCGGCATCACAGATTTTTTAAATTTTTGACCAAAAACACAAACTCACAAAATTCTTAATAAATCTCAAACTTTTGCTAATTTACCCAGTCCGCACTGATAAAATGTCTGCAGTAGTATCTTCTGTATCATTTGAAAGCATAAATTCACCGAAAATTTGTTCACCCCAAATCTGAAAAATCGACCCATGCCGGCATCACAATTTTTTGGGGATTTTTGACCAAAAACACAAACTAACAAAATTCTTAATAAATCTCTAACTTTTGCTCATTTACCCAGTCCGCACTGATAAAATGTCTTCAGTAGTATCTTATGTATCATTTGAAAGCATAAATTCACCGAAAAATTTTTCACCCCAAATCTGAAAAATCGACCCATGCCGGCATCACAATTTTTTGGGGATTTTTGACCAAAAACACAAACTCACAAAATTCGAAATAAATCTCAAACTTTTGCTTATATACCCAGTCCGCACTGATAAAATGTCTTCAGTAGTATCTTGTGTATCATTTGAAAGCATAAATTCACCGAAAATGTGTTCACCCCAAATCTGAAAAATTTACCCATGCCGGCATCACAGATTTATTAAATTTTTGACCAAAAACACAAACTCACAAAATTCTTAATAAATCTCAAACTTTTGCTAATTTACCCAGTCCGCACTGATAAAATGTCTGCAGTAGTATCTTCTGTATCATTTGAAAGCATAAATTCACCGAAAATTTGTTCACCCCAAATCTGAAAAATCGACCCATGCCGGCATCACAATTTTTTGGGGATTTTTGACCAAAAACACAAACTAACAAAATTCTTAATAAATCTCTAACTTTTGCTTATATACCCAGTCCGCACTGATAAAATGTCTTCAGTAGTATCTTATGTATCATTTGAAAGCATAAATTCACCGAAAATTTTTTCACCCCAAATCTAAAAAATCGACCCATGCCGGCATCACAATTTTTTTGGGGATTTTTGACCAAAAACACAAACTCACAAAATTCGTAATAAATCTCTAACTTTTGCTTATATACGCAGTCCGCACTGATAAAATGTCTTCAGTAGTATCTGATGTATCATTTGAAAGCATAAATTCACCAAAAATTTGTTCACCCCAAATCTGAAAAATTTACCCATGCCGGCATCACAGATTTTTTAAATTTTTGAACAAAAACACAAACTCACAAAATTCTTAATAAATCTCTAACTTTTGCTTGTATACCCAGTCCGCACTGATAAAATGTCTTCAGTAGTATCTTATGTATCATTTGAAAGCATAAATTCACTGAAAATTTGTTCACCCCAAATCTGAAAAATTTACCCATGACGGCATCACAGATTTTTTAAATTTTTGAACAAAAACACAAACTCACAAAATTCTTAATAAATCTCAAACTTTTGCTAATTTACCCAGTCCGCACTGATAAAATGTCTTCAGTAGTATCTTCTGTATCGTTTGAAAGCATAAATTCACCGAAAATTTGTTCACCCCAAATCTGAAAAATCGACCCAAGCTGGCATCACAATTTTTTGGGGATTTTTGACCAAAAACACAAACTCACAAAATTCGTAATAAATCTCTAACTTTTGCTTATATACCCAGTCCGCACTGATAAAATGTCTTCAGTAGTATCTTATGTATCATTTGAAAGCATAAATTCACCGAAAATTTGTTCACCCCCAATCTGAAAAATTTACCCATGCCGGCATCACAGATTTTTTAAATTTTTGACCAAAAACACAAACTCACAAAATTCTTAATAAATCTCAAACTTTTGCTAATTTACCCAGTCCGCACTGATAAAATGTCTGCAGTAGTATCTTCTGTATCATTTGAAAGCATAAATTCACCGAAAATTTGTTCACCCCAAATCTGAAAAATCGACCCATGCCGGCATCACAATTTTTTTGGGATTTTTGACCAAAAACACAAATTAACAAAATTCTTAATAAATCTCTAACTTTTGCTTATATACCCAGTCCGCACTGATAAAATGTCTTCAGTAGTATCTTCTGTATCATTTGAAAGCATAAATTCACTGAAAAATTTTTCACCCCAAATCTGAAAAATCGACCCATGCCGGCATCACAATTTTTTGGGGATTTTTGACCAAAAACACAAACTCACAAAATTCGTAATAAATCTCTAACTTTTGCTTATATACCCAGTCCGCACTGATAAAATGTCTTCAGTAGTATCTTATGTATCATTTGAAAGCATAAATTCACCGAAAATTTGTTCACCCCAAATCTGAAAAATTTACCCATGCCGGCATCACAGATTTTTTAAATTTTTGAACAAAAACACAAACTCACAAAATTCTTAATAAATCTCAAACTTTTGCTAATTTACCCAGTCCGCACTGATAAAATGTCTGCAGTAGTATCTTCTGTATCATTTGAAAGCATAAATTCACCGAAAATTTGTTCACCCCAAATCTGAAAAATCGACCCATGCCGGCATCACAATTTTTTGGGGATTTTTGACCAAAAACACAAACTAACAAAATTCTTAATAAATCTCTAACTTTTGCTTATATACCCAGTCCGCACTGATAAAATGTCTTCAGTAGTATCTTATGTATCATTTGAAAGCATAAATTCACCGAAAATTTTTTCACCCCAAATCTAAAAAATCGACCCATGCCGGCATCACAATTTTTTTGGGGATTTTTGACCAAAAACACAAACTCACAAAATTCGTAATAAATCTCTAACTTTTGCTTATATACGCAGTCCGCACTGATAAAATGTCTTCAGTAGTATCTGATGTATCATTTGAAAGCATAAATTCACCAAAAATTTGTTCACCCCAAATCTGAAAAATTTACCCATGCCGGCATCACAGATTTTTTAAATTTTTGAACAAAAACACAAACTCACAAAATTCTTAATAAATCTCTAACTTTTGCTTGTATACCCAGTCCGCACTGATAAAATGTCTTCAGTAGTATCTTATGTATCATTTGAAAGCATAAATTCACTGAAAATTTGTTCACCCCAAATCTGAAAAATTTACCCATGACGGCATCACAGATTTTTTAAATTTTTGAACAAAAACACAAACTCACAAAATTCTTAATAAATCTCAAACTTTTGCTAATTTACCCAGTCCGCACTGATAAAATGTCTTCAGTAGTATCTTCTGTATCGTTTGAAAGCATAAATTCACCGAAAATTTGTTCACCCCAAATCTGAAAAATCGACCCATGCTGGCATCACAATTTTTTGGGGATTTTTGACCAAAAACACAAACTCACAAAATTCGTAATAAATCTCTAACTTTTGCTTATATACCCAGTCCGCACTGATAAAATGTCTTCAGTAGTATCTTATGTATCATTTGAAAGCATAAATTCACCGAAAATTTGTTCACCCCCAATCTGAAAAATTTACCCATGCCGGCATCACAGATTTTTTAAATTTTTGACCAAAAACACAAACTCACAAAATTCTTAATAAATCTCAAACTTTTGCTAATTTACCCAGTCCGCACTGATAAAATGTCTGCAGTAGTATCTTCTGTATCATTTGAAAGCATAAATTCACCGAAAATTTGTTCACCCCAAATCTGAAAAATCGACCCATGCCGGCATCACAATTTTTTTGGGATTTTTGACCAAAAACACAAATTAACAAAATTCTTAATAAATCTCTAACTTTTGCTTATATACCCAGTCCGCACTGATAAAATGTCTTCAGTAGTATCTTCTGTATCATTTGAAAGCATAAATTCACTGAAAAATTTTTCACCCCAAATCTGAAAAATCGACCCATGCCGGCATCACAATTTTTTGGGGATTTTTGACCAAAAACACAAACTCACAAAATTCGTAATAAATCTCTAACTTTTGCTTATATACCCAGTCCGCACTGATAAAATGTCTTCAGTAGTATCTTATGTATCATTTGAAAGCATAAATTCACCGAAAATTTGTTCACCCCAAATCTGAAAAATTTACCCATGCCGGCATCACAGATTTTTTAAATTTTTGAACAAAAACACAAACTCACAAAATTCTTAATAAATCTCAAACTTTTGCTAATTTACCCAGTCCGCACTGATAAAATGTCTTCAGTAGTATCTTCTGTATCATTTGAAAGCATAAATTCACCGAAAATTTGTTCACCCCAAATCTGAAAAATCGACCCATGCCGGCATCACAATTTTTGGGGGATTTTTGACCAAAAACACAAACTCACAAAATTCTTAATAAATCTCTAACTTTTGCTTGTATACCCAGTCCGCACTGATAAAATGTCTTCAGTAGTATCTTATGTATCATTTGAAAGCATAAATTCACTGAAAATTTGTTCACCCCAAATCTGAAAAATTTACCCATGACGGCATCACAGATTTTTTAAATTTTTGAACAAAAACACAAACTCACAAAATTCTTAATAAATCTCAAACTTTTGCTAATTTACCCAGTCCGCACTGATAAAATGTCTTCAGTAGTATCTTCTGTATCGTTTGAAAGCATAAATTCACCGAAAATTTGTTCACCCCAAATCTGAAAAATCGACCCATGCCGGCATCACAATTTTTTGGGGATTTTTGACCAAAAACACAAACTCACAAAATTCGTAATAAATCTCTAACTTTTGCTTATATACCCAGTCCGCACTGATAAAATGTCTTCAGTAGTATCTTATGTATCATTTGAAAGCATAAATTCACCGAAAATTTGTTCACCCCCAATCTGAAAAATTTACCCATGCCGGCATCACAGATTTTTTAAATTTTTGACCAAAAACACAAACTCACAAAATTCTTAATAAATCTCAAACTTTTGCTAATTTACCCAGTCCGCACTGATAAAATGTCTGCAGTAGTATCTTCTGTATCATTTGAAAGCATAAATTCACCGAAAATTTGTTCACCCCAAATCTGAAAAATCGACCCATGCCGGCATCACAATTTTTTGGGGATTTTTGACCAAAAACACAAATTAACAAAATTCTTAATAAATCTCTAACTTTTGCTTATATACCCAGTCCGCACTGATAAAATGTCTTCAGTAGTATCTTCTGTATCATTTGAAAGCATAAATTCACTGAAAAATTTTTCACCCCAAATCTGAAAAATCAACCCATGCCGGCATCACAATTTTTTGGGGATTTTTGACCAAAAACACAAACTCACAAAATTCGTAATAAATCTCTAACTTTTGCTTATATACGCAGTCCGCACTGATAAAATGTCTTCAGTAGTATCTTATGTATCATTTGAAAGCATAAATTCACCGAAAATTTGTTCACCCCAAATCTGAAAAATTTACCCATGCCGGCATCACAGATTTTTTAAATTTTTGAACAAAAACACAAACTCACAAAATTCTTAATAAATCTCAAACTTTTGCTAATTTACCCAGTCCGCACTGATAAAATGTCTTCAGTAGTATCTTCTGTATCATTTGAAAGCATAAATTCACCGAAAATTTGTTCACCCCAAATCTGAAAAATCGACCCATGCCGGCATCACAATTTTTGGGGGATTTTTGACCAAAAACACAAACTCACAAAATTCGTAATAAATCTCTAACTTTTGCTTATATACGCAGTCCGCACTGATAAAATGTCTTCAGTAGTATCTTATGTATCATTTGAAAGCATAAATTCACCGAAAATTTGTTCACCCCAAATCTGAAAAATTTACCCATGCCGGCATCACAGATTTTTTAAATTTTTGACCAAAAACACAAACTCACAAAATTCTTAATAAATCTCAAACTTTTGCTAATTTACCCAGTCCGCACTGATAAAATGTCTGCAGTAGTATCTTCTGTATCATTTGAAAGCATAAATTCACCGAAAATTTGTTCACCCCAAATCTGAAAAATCGACCCATGCCGGCATCACAATTTTTTGGGGATTTTTGACCAAAAACACAAACTCACTAAATTCTTTATAAATCTCAAACTTTTGCTAATTTACCCAGTCCCATCAGATAAAATGTCTGCAGTAGTATCTTCTGTATCATTTGAAAGCATAAATTCACCAAAAATTTGTTCACCCCAAATCTGAAAAATTGACCCATGCCGGCATCACAGATTTTTTAAATTTTTGACCAAAAACACAAACTCACTAAATTCTTTATAAATATCAAACTTTTGCTAATTTACCCAGTCCGCACTGATAAAATGTCTGCAGTAGTATCTTCTGTATCATTTGAAAGCATAAATTCACCGAAAATTTGTTCACCCCAAATCTGAAAAATCGACCCATGCCGGCATCACAATTTTTTGGGGATTTTTGACCAAAAACACAAACTAACAAAATTCTTAATAAATCTCTAACTTTTGCTTATATACCCAGTCCGCACTGATAAAATGTCTTCAGTAGTATCTTCTGTATCATTTGAAAGCATAAATTCACCGAAAAATTTTTCACCCCAAATCTGAAAAATCGACCCATGCCGGCATCACAATTTTTGGGGGATTTTTGACCAAAAACACAAACTCACAAAATTCGTAATAAATCTCTAACTTTTGCTTATATACCCAGTCCGCACTGATTAAATGTCTTCAGTAGTATCTTATGTATCATTTGAAAGCATAAATTCACCGAAAATTTGTTCACCCCAAATATGAAAAATCGACCCATGCCGGCATCACAGATTTTTTAAATTTTTGAACGAAAACACAAACTCACAAAATTCTTAATAAATCTCAAACTTTTGCTAATTTACCCAGTCCGCACAGATAAAATGTCTGCAGTAGTATCTTCTGTATCATTTGAAAGCATAAATTCACCGAAAATTTGTTCACCCCAAATCTGAAAAATTGACCCATGCCGGCATCACAGATTTTTTAAATTTTTGACCAAAAACACAAACTCACAAAATTCTTAATAAATCTCAAACTTTTGCTAATTTACCCAGTCCGCACTGATAAAATGTCTGCAGTAGTATCTTCTGTATCATTTGAAAGCATAAATTCACCGAAAATTTGTTCACCCCAAATCTGAAAAATCGACCCATGCCGGCATCACAGTTTGTTGGGGATTTTTGACCAAAAACACAAACTAACAAAATTCTTAATAAATCTCTAACTTTTGCTTATATACCCAGTCCGCACGGATAAAATGTTTTCAGTATTCAGTAGTATCTTCTGTATCATTTGAAAGCATAAATTCACCGAAAAATTTTTCACCCCAAATCTGAAAAATCGACCCATGCCGGCATCACAATATTTTGGGGATTTTTGACCAAAAACACAAACTCACAAAATTCGTAATAAATCTCTAACTTTTGCTTATATACCCAGTCCGCACTGATAAAATGTCTTCAGTAGTATCTTATGTATCATTTGAAAGCATAAATTCACCGAAAATTTGTTCACCCCAAATCTGAAAAATTTACCCATGCCGGCATCACAGATTTTTTAAATTTTTGACCAAAAACACAAACTCACAAAATTCTTAATAAATCTCAAACTTTTGCTAATTTACCCAGTCCGCACTGATAAAATGTCTTCAGTAGTATCTTCTGTATCATTTGAAAGCATAAATTCACCGAAAATTTGTTCACCCCAATTCTGAAAAATCGACCCATGCCGGCATCACAATTTTTGGTGGATTTTTGACCAAAAACACAAACTCACAAAATTCGTAATAAATCTCTAACTTTTGCTTATATACCCAGTCCGCACTGATTAAATGTCTTCAGTAGTATCTTATGTATCATTTGAAAGCATAAATTCACCGAAAATTTGTTCACCCCAAATCTGAAAAATTTACCCATGCCGGCATCACAGATTTTTTAAATTTTTGAACGAAAACACAAACTCACAAAATTCGTAATAAATCTCAAACTTTTGCCAATTTACCCAGTCCGCACTGATAAAATGTCTTCAGTAGTATCTTCTGTATCATTTGAAAGCATAAATTCACCGAAAATGTGTTCACCCCAAATCTGAAAAATTTACCCATGCCGGCATCACAGATTTTTTAAATTTTTGACCAAAAACACAAACTCACAAAATTCTTAATAAATCTCAAACTTTTGTTAATTTACCCAGTCCGCACTGATAAAAGGTCTGCAGTAGTATCTTCTGTATCATTTGAAAGCATAAATTCACCGAAAATTTGTTCACCCCAAATCTGAAAAATCGACCCATGCCGGCATCACAATTTTTTGGGGATTTTTGACCAAAAACACAAACTAACAAAATTCTTAATAAATCTCTAACTTTTGCTTATATACCCAGTCCGCACTGATAAAATGTCTTCAGTAGTATCTTCTGTATCATTTGAAAGCATAAATTCACCGAAAATTTGTTCACCCCCAATCTGAAAAATTTACCCATGCCGGCATTACAGATTTTTTTAAATTTTTGAACAAAAACACAAACTCACAAAATTCTTAATAAATCTCAAACTTTTGCTAATTTACCCAGTCCGCACTGATAAAATGTCTGCAGTAGTATCTTCTGTATCATTTGAAAGCATAAATTCACCTAAAATTTGTTCACCCCAAATCTGAAAAATTTACCCATGCCGGCATCACAGATTTTTTAAATTTTTGAACAAAAACACAAACTCACAAAATTCTTAATAAATCTCAAACTTTTGCTATTTTACCAAGTCCGCACTGATAAAATGTCTTCAGTAGTATTTTCTGTATCAGTTGAAAGCATAAATTCACCGAAAATTTGTTCACCCCAAATCTGAAAAATCGACCCATGCCGGCATCACAATTTTTGGCGGATTTTTGACCAAAAACACAAACTCACAAAATTCGTAATAAATCTCTAACTTTTGCTTATATACCCAGTCCGCACTGATAAAATGTCTTCAGTAGTATCTTATGTATCATTTGAAAGCATAAATTCACCGAAAAATTTTTCACCCCAAATCTGAAAAATCGACCCATGCCGGCATCACAATTTTTGGTGGATTTTTGACCAAAAACACAAACTCACAAAATTCGTAATAAATCTCTAACTTTTGCTTATATTATATACCCAGTCCGCACTGATTAAATGTCTTCAGTAGTATCTTATGTATCATTTGAAAGCATAAATTCACCGAAAATTTGTTCACCCCAAATCTGAAAAATTTACCCATGCCGGCATCACAGATTTTTTAAATTTTTGAACGAAAACACAAACTCACAAAATTCTTAATAAATCTCAAACTTTTGCTCGTTTACCCAGTCCGCACTGATAAAATGTCTTCAGTAGTATCTTCTGTATCATTTGAAAGCATAAATTCACCGAAAATTTGTTCACCCCAAATCTGAAAAATCGACCCATGCCGGCATCACAGATTTTTTTGGATTTTTGACCAAAAACACAAACTCACAAAATTCATAATGAATCCCTAACTTTTGCTTATATACCCAGTCTGCACTGATAAAATGTCTTCAGTAGTATCTTCTGTATCATTTGAAAGCATAAATTCACCGAAAATGTGTTCACCCCAAATCTGAAAAATTTACCCATGCCGGCATCACAGATTTTTTAAATTTTTGACCAAAAACACAAACTCACAAAATTCTTAATAAATCTCAAACTTTTGCTAATTTACCCAGTCCGCACTGATAAAAGGTCTGCAGTAGTATCTTCTGTATCATTTGAAAGCATAAATTCACCGAAAATTTGTTCACCCCAAATCTGAAAAATCGACCCATGCCGGCATCACAATTTTTTGGGGATTTTTGACCAAAAACACAAACTAACAAAATTCTTAATAAATCTCTAACTTTTGCTTATATACCCAGTCCGCACTGATGAAATGTCTTCAGTAGTATCTTCTGTATCATTTGAAAGCATAAATTCACTGAAAAATTTTTCACCCCAAATCTGAAAAATCGACCCATGCCGGCATCACAATTTTTGGGGGATTTTTGACCAAAAACACAAACTCACAAAATTTGTAATAAATCTCTAACTTTTGCTTATATACACAGTCCGCACTAATAAAATGTCTTCAGTAGTATCTTATGTATCATTTGAAAGCATAAATTCACCGAAAATTTGTTCACCCCAAATCTGAAAAATTTACCCATGCTGGCATCACAGATTTTTTAAATTTTTGAACAAAAACACAAACTCACAAAATTCTTAATAAATCTCAAACTTTTGCTAATTTACCCAGTCCGCACTGATAAAATGTCTTCAGTAGTATCTTCTGTATCATTTTAAAGCATAAATTCACCGAAAATTTGTTCACCCCAAATCTGAAAAATCGACCCATGCCGGCATCACAATTTTTGGCGGATTTTTGACCAAAAACACAAACTCACAAAATTCGTAATAAATCTCTAACTTTTGCTTATATTCCCAGTCCGCACTGATAAAATGTCTTCAGTAGTATCTTATGTATCATTTGAAAGCATAAATTCACCGAAAATTTGTTCACCCCAAATCTGAAAAATTGACCCATGCCGGCATCACAGATTTTTTAAATTTTTGACCAAAAACACAAACTCACAAAATTCTTAATAAATCTCAAACTTTTGCTAATTTACCCAGTCCGCACTGATAAAATGTCTGCAGTAGTATCTTCTGTATCATTTGAAAGCATAAATTCACCGAAAATTTGTTCACCCCAAATCTGAAAAATCGACCCATGCCGGCATCACAATTTTTTGGGGATTTTTGACCAAAAACACAAATTAACAAAATTCTTAATAAATCTCTAACTTTTGCTTATATACCCAGTCCGCACTGATAAAATGTCTTCAGTAGTATCTTCTGTATCATTTGAAAGCATAAATTCACTGAAAAATTTTTCACCCCAAATCTGAAAAATCGACCCATGCCGGCATCACAATTTTTTGGGGATTTTTGACCAAAAACACAAACTCACAAAATTCGTAATAAATCTCTAACTTTTGCTTATATACGCAGTCCGCACTGATAAAATGTCTTCAGTAGTATCTTATGTATCATTTGAAAGCATAAATTCACCGAAAATTTGTTCACCCCAAATCTGAAAAATTTACCCATGCCGGCATCACAGATTTTTTAAATTTTTGAACAAAAACACAAACTCACAAAATTCTTAATAAATCTCAAACTTTTGCTAATTTACCCAGTCCGCACTGATAAAATGTCTTCAGTAGTATCTTCTGTATCATTTTAAAGCATAAATTCACCGAAAATTTGTTCACCCCAAATCTGAAAAATCGACCCATGCCGGCATCACAATTTTTGGCGGATTTTTGACCAAAAACACAAACTCACAAAATTCGTAATAAATCTCTAACTTTTGCTTATATACGCAGTCCGCACTGATAAAATGTCTTCAGTAGTATCTTATGTATCATTTGAAAGCATAAATTCACCGAAAATTTGTTCACCCCAAATCTGAAAAATTTACCCATGCCGGCATCACAGATTTTTTAAATTTTTGACCAAAAACACAAACTCACAAAATTCGTAATAAATCTCAAACTTTTGCTAATTTACCCAGTTCGCACTGATAAAATGTCTGCAGTAGTATCTTCTGTATCATTTGAAAGCATAAATTCACCGAAAACTTGTTCACCCCAAATCTGAAAAATCGACCCATGCCGGCATCACAATTTTTTGGGGATTTTTGACCAAAAACACAAACTCACTAAATTCTTTATAAATCTCAAACTTTTGCTAATTTACCCAGTCCCATCAGATAAAATGTCTGCAGTAGTATCTTCTGTATCATTTGAAAGCATAAATTCACCAAAAATTTGTTCACCCCAAATCTGAAAAATTGACCCATGCCGGCATCACAGATTTTTTAAATTTTTGACCAAAAACACAAACTCACTAAATTCTTTATAAATATCAAACTTTTGCTAATTTACCCAGTCCGCACTGATAAAATGTCTGCAGTAGTATCTTCTGTATCATTTGAAAGCATAAATTCACCGAAAATTTGTTCACCCCAAATCTGAAAAATCGACCCATGCCGGCATCACAATTTTTTGGGGATTTTTGACCAAAAACACAAACTAACAAAATTCTTAATAAATCTCTAACTTTTGCTTATATACCCAGTCCGCACTGATAAAATGTCTTCAGTAGTATCTTCTGTATCATTTGAAAGCATAAATTCACCGAAAAATTTTTCACCCCAAATCTGAAAAATCGACCCATGCCGGCATCACAATTTTTGGGGGATTTTTGACCAAAAACACAAACTCACAAAATTCGTAATAAATCTCTAACTTTTGCTTATATACCCAGTCCGCACTGATTAAATGTCTTCAGTAGTATCTTATGTATCATTTGAAAGCATAAATTCACCGAAAATTTGTTCACCCCAAATATGAAAAATCGACCCATGCCGGCATCACAGATTTTTTAAATTTTTGAACGAAAACACAAACTCACAAAATTCTTAATAAATCTCAAACTTTTGCTAATTTACCCAGTCCGCACAGATAAAATGTCTGCAGTAGTATCTTCTGTATCATTTGAAAGCATAAATTCACCGAAAATTTGTTCACCCCAAATCTGAAAAATTGACCCATGCCGGCATCACAGATTTTTTAAATTTTTGACCAAAAACACAAACTCACAAAATTCTTAATAAATCTCAAACTTTTGCTAATTTACCCAGTCCGCACTGATAAAATGTCTGCAGTAGTATCTTCTGTATCATTTGAAAGCATAAATTCACCGAAAATTTGTTCACCCCAAATCTGAAAAATCGACCCATGCCGGCATCACAGTTTGTTGGGGATTTTTGACCAAAAACACAAACTAACAAAATTCTTAATAAATCTCTAACTTTTGCTTATATACCCAGTCCGCACGGATAAAATGTTTTCAGTATTCAGTAGTATCTTCTGTATCATTTGAAAGCATAAATTCACCGAAAAATTTTTCACCCCAAATCTGAAAAATCGCCCCATGCCGGCATCACAATATTTTGGGGATTTTTGACCAAAAACACAAACTCACAAAATTCGTAATAAATCTCTAACTTTTGCTTATATACCCAGTCCGCACTGATAAAATGTCTTCAGTAGTATCTTATGTATCATTTGAAAGCATAAATTCACCGAAAATTTGTTCACCCCAAATCTGAAAAATTTACCCATGCCGGCATCACAGATTTTTTAAATTTTTGACCAAAAACACAAACTCACAAAATTCGTAATAAATCTCTAACCAGTCCGCACTGATAAAATGTCTTCAGTAGTATCTTATGTATCATTTGAAAGCATAAATTCACCGAAAATTTTTTCACCCCAAATCTGAAAAATCGACCCATGCCGGCATCACAATTTTTGGTGGATTTTTGACCAAAAACACAAACTCACAAAATTCGTAATAAATCTCTAACTTTTGCTTATATACCCAGTCCGCACTGATTAAATGTCTTCAGTAGTATCTTATGTATCATTTGAAAGCATAAATTCACCGAAAATTTGTTCACCCCAAATCTGAAAAATTTACCCATGCCGGCATCACAGATTTTTTAAATTTTTGAACGAAAACACAAACTCACAAAATTCTTAATAAATCTCAAACTTTTGCTCGTTTACCCAGTCCGCACTGATAAAATGTCTTCAGTAGTATCTTCTGTATCATTTGAAAGCATAAATTCACCGAAAATTTGTTCACCCCAAATCTGAAAAATCGACCCATGCCGGCATCACAGATTTTTTTGGATTTTTGACCAAAAACACAAACTCACAAAATTCATAATGAATCCCTAACTTTTGCTTATATACCCAGTCTGCACTGATAAAATGTCTTCAGTAGTATCTTCTGTATCATTTGAAAGCATAAATTCACCAAAAATGTGTTCACCCCAAATCTGAAAAATTTACCCATGCCGGCATCACAGATTTTTTAAATTTTTGACCAAAAACACAAACTCACAAAATTCTTAATAAATCTCAAACTTTTGCTAATTTACCCAGTCCGCACTGATAAAAGGTCTGCAGTAGTATCTTCTGTATCATTTGAAAGCATAAATTCACCGAAAATTTGTTCACCCCAAATCTGAAAAATCGACCCATGCCGGCATCACAATTTTTTGGGGATTTTTGACCAAAAACACAAACTAACAAAATTCTTAATAAATCTCTAACTTTTGCTTATATACCCAGTCCGCACTGATGAAATGTCTTCAGTAGTATCTTCTGTATCATTTAAAAGCATAAATTCACTGAAAATTTTTTCACCCCAAATCTGAAAAATCGACCCATGCCGGCATCACAATTTTTGGGGGATTTTTGACCAAAAACACAAACTCACAAAATTTGTAATAAATCTCTAACTTTTGCTTATATACACAGTCCGCACTAATAAAATGTCTTCAGTAGTATCTTATGTATCATTTGAAAGCATAAATTCACCGAAAATTTGTTCACCCCAAATCTGAAAAATTTACCCATGCCGGCATCACAGATTTTTTAAATTTTTGAACAAAAACACAAACTCACAAAATTCTTAATAAATCTCAAACTTTTGCTAATTTACCCAGTCCGCACTGATAAAATGTCTTCAGTAGTATCTTCTGTATCATTTTAAAGCATAAATTCACCGAAAATTTGTTCACCCCAAATCTGAAAAATCGACCCATGCCGGCATCACAATTTTTGGCGGATTTTTGACCAAAAACACAAACTCACAAAATTCGTAATAAATCTCTAACTTTTGCTTATATTCCCAGTCCGCACTGATAAAATGTCTTCAGTAGTATCTTATGTATCATTTGAAAGCATAAATTCACCGAAAATTTGTTCACCCCAAATCTGAAAAATTGACCCATGCCGGCATCACAGATTTTTTAAATTTTTGACCAAAAACACAAACTCACAAAATTCTTAATAAATCTCAAACTTTTGCTAATTTACCCAGTCCGCACTGATAAAATGTCTTCAGTAGTATCTTCTGTATCATTTGAAAGCATAAATTCACCGAAAATTTGTTCACCCCAAATCTGAAAAATCGACCCATGCCGGCATCACAATTTTTGGGGGATTTCTGACCAAAAACACAAACTCACAAAATTCGTAATAAATCTCTAACTTTTGCTTATATACCCAGTCCGCACTGATTAAATGTCTTCAGTAGTATCTTATGTATCATTTGAAAGCATAAATTCACCGAAAATTTGTTCACCCCAAATCTGAAAAATTTACCCATGCCGGCATCACAGATTTTTTAAATTTTTGAACGAAAACACAAACTCACAAAATTCTTAATAAATCTCAAACTTTTGCTAATTTACCCAGTCCGCACTGATAAAATGTCTTCAGTAGTATCTTCTGTATCATTTGAAAGCATAAATTCACCGAAAATTTGTTCACCCCAAATCTGAAAAATCGACCCATGCTGGCATCACAATTTTTGGGGGATTTTTGACCAAAAACACAAACTCACAAAATTCGTAATAAATCTCTAACTTTTGCTTATATACCCAGTCCGCACTGATAAAATGTCTTCAGTAGTATCTTATGTATCATTTGAAAGGATAAATTCACCGAAAATTTGTTCACCCCAAATCTGAAAAATTTACCCATGCCGGCATCACAGATTTTTTAAATTTTTGACCAAAAACACAAACTCACAAAATTCTTAATAAATCTCAAACTTTTGCTCATTTACCCAGTCCGCACTGATAAAATGTCTTCAGTAGTATCTTATGTATCATTTGAAAGCATAAATTCACCGAAAATTTTTTCACCCCAAATCTGAAAAATCGACCCATGCCGGCATCACAATTTTTTGGGGATTTTTGACCAAAAACACAAACTAACAAAATTCGTAATAAATCTCTAACTTTTGCTTATATACCCAGTCCGCACTGATAAAATGTCTTCAGTAGTATCTTGTGTATCATTTGAAAGCATAAATTCACCGAAAATGTGTTCACCCCAAATCTGAAAAATCGACCCATGCCGACATCACAGATTTTTTAAATTTTTGACCAAAAACACAAACTAACAAAATTCTTAATAAATCTCTAACTTTTGCTCATTTACCCAGTCCGCACTGATAAAATGTCTTCAGTAGTATCTTATGTATCATTTGAAAGCATAAATTCACCGAAAAATTTTTCACCCCAAATCTGAAAAATCGACCCATGCCGGCATCACAATTTTTTGGGGATTTTTGACCAAAAACACAAACTCACAAAATTCGTAATAAATCTCTAACTTTTGCTTACATACCCAGTCCACACTGATAAAATGTCTTCAGTAGTATCTTGTGTATCATTTGAAAGCATAAATTCACCGAAAATGTGTTCACCCCAAATCTGAAAAATCGACCCATGCCGGCATCACAATTTTTTGGGGATTTTTGACCAAAAACACAAACTCACAAAATTCGTAATAAATCTCTAACCTTTGCTTATATACCCAGTCCGCACTGATAAAATGTCTGCAGTAGTATCTTATGTATCATTTGAAAGCATAAATTCACCGAAAATTTGTTCACCCCAAATCTGAAACATTTACCCATGCCGGCATCACAGATTTTTTAAATTTTTGACCAAAAACACAAACTCACAAAATTCTTAATAAATCTCAAACTTTTGCTAATTTACCCAGTCCGCACTGATAAAATGTCTACAGTAGTATCTTCTGTATCATTTGAAAGCATAAATTCACCGAAAATTTGTTCACCCCAAATCTGAAAAATCGACCCATGCCGGCATCACAATTTTTTGGGGATTTTTGACCAAAAACACAAAGTCACTAAATTCTTAATAAATCTCAAACTTTTGCTAATTTACCCAGTCCGCACAGATAAAATGTCTGCAGTAGTATCTTCTGTATCATTTGAAAGCATAAATTCACCGAAAATTTGTTCACCCCAAATCTGAAAAATCGACCCATGCCGGCGTCACAATTTTTTGGGGATTTTTGACCAAAAACACAAACTCACAAAATTCGTAATGAATCTCAAACTTTTGCTAATTTACCCAGTCCGCACTGATAAAATGTCTGCAGTAGTATCTTCTGTATCATTTGAAAGCATGAATTCACCGAAAATTTGTTCACCCCAAATCTGAAAAATCGACCCATGCCGGCATGACAATTTTTGGGGGATTTTTGACCAAAAACACAAACTCACAAAATTCTTAATAAATCTCTAACTCTTGCTTATATACCCAGTCCGCACTGACAAAATGTCTTCAGTAGTATCTTATGTATCATTTGAAAGCATAAATTCACCGAAAATTTGTTCACCCCAAATCTGAAAAATCGACCCATGCCGGCATCACAATTTTTGGGGGATTTTTGACCAAAAACACAAACTCACAAAATTCGTAATAAATCTCTAACTTTTGCTTATATACCCAGTCCGCACTGATAAAAGGTCTGCAGTAGTATCTTCTGTATCATTTGAAAGCATAAATTCACCGAAAATTTGTTCACCCCAAATCTGAAAAATCGACCCATGCCGGCATCACAATTTTTGGGGGATTTTTGACCAAAAACACAAACTAACAAAATTCTTAATAAATCTCTAACTTTTGCTTATATACCCAGTCCGCACTGATAAAATGTCTTCAGTAGTATCTTCTGTATCATTTGAAAGCATAAATTCACCGAAAAATTTGTTCACCCCAAATCTGAAAAATTTACCCATGCCGGCATCACAGATTTTTTAAATTTTTGACCAAAAACACAAACTCACAAAATTCTTAATGAATCTCAAACTTTTGCTAATTTACCCAGTCCGCACTGATAAAATGTCTGCAGTAGTATCTTATGTATCATTTGGAAGCATAAATTCACCAAAAATTTGTTCACCCCAAATCTGAAAAATCGACCCATGCCGGCATCACAATTTTGGGGGGATTTTTGACCAAAAACACAAACTAACAAAATTCTTAATAAATCTCTAACTTTTGCTCATTTACCCAGTCCGCACTGATAAAATGTCTTCAGTAGTATCTTATGTATCATTTGAAAGCATAAATTCACCGAAAAATTTTTCACCCCAAATCTGAAAAATCGACCCATGCCGGCATCACAATTTTTTGGGGATTTTTGACCAAAAACACAAACTCACAAAATTCGTAATGAATCTCAAACTTTTGCTAATTTACCCAGTCCGCACTGATAAAATGTCTGCAGTAGTATCTTCTGTATCATTTGAAAGCATAAATTCACCGAAAATTTGTTCACCCCAAATCTGAAAAATCGACCCATGCCGGCATCACAATTTTTGGGGGATTTTTGACCAAAAACACAAACTCACAAAATTCGTAATAAATCTCTAACTTTTGCTTATATACCCAGTCCGCACTGATAAAATGTCTTCAGTAGTATCTTGTGTATCATTTGAAAGCATAAATTCACCGAAAAATTTTTCACCCCAAATCTGAAAAATCGACCCATGCCGGCATCACAATTTTTGGGGGATTTTTGACCAAAAATACAAACTCACAAAATTCGTAATAAATCTCTAACTTTTGCTTATATACCCAGTCCGCACTGATAAAATGTCTTCAGTAGTATCTTATGTATCATTTGAAAGCATAAATTCACCGAAAATTTGTTCACCCCAAATCTGAAAAATTTACCCATGCCGGCATCACAGATTTTTTAAATTTTTGAACAAAAACACAAACTCACAAAATTCTTAATAAATCTCAAACTTTTGCTAATTTATCCAGTCCGCACTGATAAAATGTCTTCAGTAGTATCTTCTGTATCATTTGAAAGCATAAATTCACCGAAAATTTGTTCACCCCAAATCTGAAAATCGACCCATGCCGGCATCACAATTTTGGGGGGATTTTTGACCAAAAACACAAACTCACAAAATTCGTAATAAATCTCTAACTTTTGCTTATATACCCAGTCCGCACTGATAAAATGTCTTCAGTAGTATCTTATGTATCATTTGAAAGCATAAATTCACCGAAAATTTGTTCACCCCAAATCTGAAAAATCGACCCATGCCGGCATCACAATTTTTTGGGGATTTTTGACCAAAAACACAAACTAACAAAATTCTTAATAAATCTCTAACTTTTGCTCATTTACCCAGTCCGCACTGATAAAATGTCGGCAGTAGTATCTTCTGTATCATTTGAAAGCATAAATTCACCGAAAATTTGTTCACCCCAAATCTGAAAAATCGACCCATGCCGGCATCACAATTTTTGGGGGATTTTTGACCAAAAACACAAACTCACAAAATTCTTAATAAATCTCTAACTTTTGCTCATTTACCCAGTCCGCACTGATAAAATGTCTTCAGTAGTATCTTATGTATCATTTGAAAGCATAAATTCACCGAAAAATTTTTCACCCCAAATCTGAAAAATCGACCCATGCCGGCGTCACAATTTTTTGGGGATTTTTGACCAAAAACACAAACTCACAAAATTCGTAATGAATCTCAAACTTTTGCTAATTTACCCAGTCCGCACTGATAAAATGTCTGCAGTAGTATCTTCTGTATCATTTGAAAGCATGAATTCACCGAAAATTTGTTCACCCCAAATCTGAAAAATCGACCCATGCCGGCATGACAATTTTTGGGGGATTTTTGACCAAAAACACAAACTCACAAAATTCTTAATAAATCTCTAACTTTTGCTTATATACCCAGTCCGCACTGACAAAATGTCTTCAGTAGTATCTTATGTATCATTTGAAAGCATAAATTCACCGAAAATTTGTTCACCCCAAATCTGAAAAATCGACCCATGCCGGCATCACAATTTTTGGGGGATTTTTGACCAAAAACACAAACTCACAAAATTCGTAATAAATCTCTAACTTTTGCTTATATACCCAGTCCGCACTGATAAAAGGTCTGCAGTAGTATCTTCTGTATCATTTGAAAGCATAAATTCACCGAAAATTTGTTCACCCCAAATCTGAAAAATCGACCCATGCCGGCATCACAATTTTTGGGGGATTTTTGACCAAAAACACAAACTAACAAAATTCTTAATAAATCTCTAACTTTTGCTTATATACCCAGTCCGCACTGATAAAATGTCTTCAGTAGTATCTTCTGTATCATTTGAAAGCATAAATTCACCGAAAAATTTGTTCACCCCAAATCTGAAAAATTTACCCATGCCGGCATCACAGATTTTTTAAATTTTTGACCAAAAACACAAACTCACAAAATTCTTAATGAATCTCAAACTTTTGCTAATTTACCCAGTCCGCACTGATAAAATGTCTGCAGTAGTATCTTATGTATCATTTGGAAGCATAAATTCACCAAAAATTTGTTCACCCCAAATCTGAAAAATCGACCCATGCCGGCATCACAATTTTTTTGGGATTTTTGACCAAAAACACAAACTAACAAAATTCTTAATAAATCTCTAACTTTTGCTCATTTACCCAGTCCGCACTGATAAAATGTCTTCAGTAGTATCTTATGTATCATTTGAAAGCATAAATTCACCGAAAAATTTTTCACCCCAAATCTGAAAAATCGACCCATGCCGGCATCACAATTTTTTGGGGATTTTTGACCAAAAACACAAACTCACAAAATTCGTAATGAATCTCAAACTTTTGCTAATTTACCCAGTCCGCACTGATAAAATGTCTGCAGTAGTATCTTCTGTATCATTTGAAAGCATAAATTCACCGAAAATTTGTTCACCCCAAATCTGAAAAATCGACCCATGCCGGCATCACAATTTTTTGGGGATTTTTGACCAAAAACACAAACTAACAAAATTCTTAATAAATCTCTAACTTTTGCTCATTTACCCAGTCCGCACTGATAAAATGTCTTCAGTAGTATCTTATGTATCATTTGAAAGCATAAATTCACCGAAAAATTTTTCACCCCAAATCTGAAAAATCGACCCATGCCGGCATCACAATTTTTGGGGGATTTTTGACCAAAAACACAAACTCACAAAATTCGTAATAAATCTCTAACTTTTGCTTATATACCCAGTCCGCACTGATAAAATGTCTTCAGTAGTATCTTGTGTATCATTTGAAAGCATAAATTCACCGAAAATTTGTTCACCCCAAATCTGAAAAATTTACCCATGCCGGCATCACAGATTTTTTAAATTTTTGACCAAAAACACAAACTCACAAAATTCTTAATAAATCTCAAACTTTTGCTAATTTATCCAGTCTGCACTGATAAAATGTCTTCAGTAGTATCTTCTGTATCATTTGAAAGCATAAATTCACCGAAAATTTGTTCACCCCAAATCTGAAAAATCGACCCATGCCGGCATCACAATTTTGGGGGGATTTTTGACCAAAAACACAAACTCACAAAATTCTTAATAAATCTCTAACTTTTGCTTATATACCCAGTCCGCACTGACAAAATGTCTTCAGTAGTATCTTATGTATCATTTGAAAGCATAAATTCACCGAAAATTTGTTCACCCCAAATCTGAAAAATCGACCCATGCCGGCATCACAATTTTTTTGGGATTTTTGACCAAAAACACAAACTAACAAAATTCTTAATAAATCTCTAACTTTTGCTCATTTACCCAGTCCGCACTGATAAAATGTCGGCAGTAGTATCTTCTGTATCATTTGAAAGCATAAATTCACCGAAAATTTGTTCACCCCAAATCTGAAAAATCGACCCATGCCGGCATCACAATTTTTGGGGGATTTTTGACCAAAAACACAAACTCACAAAATTCGTAATGAATCTCAAACTTTTGCTAATTTACCCAGTCCGCACTGATAAAATGTCTGCAGTAGTATCTTCTGTATCATTTGAAAGCATAAATTCACCGAAAATTTGTTCACCCCAAATCTGAAAAATCGACCCATGCCGGCATCACAATTTTTTGGGGATTTTTGACCAAAAACACAAACTAACAAAATTCTTAATAAATCTCTAACTTTTGCTTATATACCCAGTCCGCACTGATAAAATGTCTTCAGTAGTATCTTATGTATCATTTGAAAGCATAAATTCACCGAAAAATTTTTCACCTCAAATCTGAAAAATCGACCCATGCCGGCATCACAATTTTTGGGGGATTTTTGACCAAAAACACAAACTCACAAAATTCGTAATAAATCTCTAACTTTTGCTTATATACCCAGTCCGCACTGATAAAATGTCTTCAGTAGTATCTTGTGTATCATTTGAAAGCATAAATTCACCGAAAATTTGTTCACCCCAAATCTGAAAAATCGACCCATGCCGGCATCACAATTTTTGGGGGATTTTTGACCAAAAACACAAACTAACAAAATTCTTAATAAATCTCTAACTTTTGCTCATTTACCCAGTCCGCTCTGATAAAATGTCTTCAGTAGTATCTTATGTATCATTTGAAAGCATAAATTTATTGAAAAATTTTTCACCCCAAATCTGAAAAATCGACCCATGCCGGCATCACAATTTTTGGGGGATTTTTGACCAAAAACACAAACTCACAAAATTCGTAATAAATCTCTAACTTTTGCTTATATACCCAGTCCGCACTGATAAAATGTCTTCAGTAGTATCTTGTGTATCATTTGAAAGCATAAATTCACCGAAAAATTTTTCACCCCAAATCTGAAAAATCAACCCATGCCGGCATCACAATTTTTGGGGGATTTTTGACCAAAAACACAAACTCACAAAATTCGTAATAAATCTCTAACTTTTGCTTATATACCCAGTCCGCACTGATAAAATGTCTTCAGTAGTATCTTATGTATCATTTGAAAGCATAAATTCACCGAAAATTTGTTCACCCCAAATCTGAAAAATTTACCCATGCCGGCATCACAGATTTTTTAAATTTTTGACCAAAAACACAAACTCACAAAATTCTTAATGAATCTCAAACTTTTGCTAATTTACCCAGTCCGCACTGATAAAATGTCTGCAGTAGTATCTTATGTATCATTTGGAAGCATAAATTCACCAAAAATTTGTTCACCCCAAATCTGAAAAATCGACCCATGCCGGCATCACAATTTTGGGGGGATTTTTGACCAAAAACACAAACTAACAAAATTCTTAATAAATCTCTAACTTTTGCTCATTTACCCAGTCCGCACTGATAAAATGTCTTCAGTAGTATCTTATGTATCATTTGAAAGCATAAATTCACCGAAAAATTTTTCACCCCAAATCTGAAAAATCGACCCATGCCGGCATCACAATTTTTTGTTGATTTTTGACTAAAAACACAAACTCACAAAATTCGTAATGAATCTCAAACTTTTGCTAATTTACCCAGTCCGCACTGATAAAATGTCTGCAGTAGTATCTTCTGTATCATTTGAAAGCATAAATTCACCGAAAATTTGTTCACCCCAAATCTGAAAAATCGACCCATGCCGGCATCACAATTTTTTGGGGATTTTTGACCAAAAACACAAACTAACAAAATTCTTAATAAATCTCTAACTTTTGCTCATTTACCCAGTCCGCACTGATAAAATGTCTTCAGTAGTATCTTATGTATCATTTGAAAGCATAAATTCACCGAAAAATTTTTCACCCCAAATCTGAAAAATCGACCCATGCCGGCATCACAATTTTTGGGGGATTTTTGACCAAAAACACAAACTCACAAAATTCGTAATAAATCTCTAACTTTTGCTTATATACCCAGTCCGCACTGATAAAATGTCTTCAGTAGTATCTTGTGTATCATTTGAAAGCATAAATTCACCGAAAATTTGTTCACCCCAAATCTGAAAAATTTACCCATGCCGGCATCACAGATTTTTTAAATTTTTGACCAAAAACACAAACTCACAAAATTCTTAATAAATCTCAAACTTTTGCTAATTTATCCAGTCCGCACTGATAAAATGTCTTCAGTAGTATCTTCTGTATCATTTGAAAGCATAAATTCACCGAAAATTTGTTCACCCCAAATCTGAAAAATCGACCCATGCCGGCATCACAATTTTGGGGGGATTTTTGACCAAAAACACAAACTCACAAAATTCGTAATAAATCTCTAACTTTTGCTTATATACCCAGTCCGCACTGATAAAATGTCTTCAGTAGTATCTTATGTATCATTTGAAAGCATAAATTCACCGAAAATTTGTTCACCCCAAATCTGAAAAATCGACCTATGCCGGCATCACAATTTTTTTGGCATTTTTGACCAAAAACACAAACTAACAAAATTCTTAATAAATCTCTAACTTTTGCTCATTTACCCAGTCCGCACTGATAAAATGTCGGCAGTAGTATCTTCTGTATCATTTGAAAGCATAAATTCACCGAAAATTTGTTCACCCCAAATCTGAAAAATCGACCCATGCCGGCATCACAATTTTTGGGGGATTTTTGACCAAAAACACAAACTCACAAAATTCGTAATGAATCTCAAACTTTTGCTAATTTACCCAGTCCGCACTGATAAAATGTCTGCAGTAGTATCTTCTGTATCATTTGAAAGCATAAATTCACCGAAAATTTGTTCACCCCAAATCTGAAAAATCGACCCATGCCGGCATCACAATTTTTTGGGGATTTTTGACCAAAAACACAAACTAACAAAATTCTTAATAAATCTCTAACTTTTGCTTATATACCCAGTCCGCACTGATAAAATGTCTTCAGTAGTATCTTATGTATCATTTGAAAGCATAAATTCACCGAAAATTTTTTCACCCCAAATCTGAAAAATCGACCCATGCCGGCATCACAATTTTTTGGGGATTTTTGACCAAAAACACAAACTCACAAAATTCGTAATAAATCTCTAACTTTTGCTTATATACCCAGTCCGCACTGATAAAATGTCTTCAGTAGTATCTTATGTATCATTTGAAAGCATAAATTCACCGAAAATTTGTTCACCCCAAATCTGAAAAATTTACCCATGCCGGCATCACAGATTTTTTAAATTTTTGAACAAAAACACAAACTCACAAAATTCTTAATGAATCTCAAACTTTTGCTAATTTACCCAGTCCGCACTGATAAAATGTCTGCAGTAGTATCTTCTGTATCATTTGAAAGCATAAATTCACCGAAAATTTGTTCACCCCAAATCTGAAAAATCGACCCATGCCGGCATCACAATTTTTTGGGGATTTTTGACCAAAAACACAAACTAACAAAATTCTTAATAAATCTCTAACTTTTGCTCATTTACCCAGTCCGCACTGATAAAATGTCTTCAGTAGTATCTTATGTATCATTTGAAAGCATAAATTCACCGAAAAATTTTTCACCCCAAATCTGAAAAATCGACCCATGCCGGCATCACAATTTTTTGGGGATTTTTGACCAAAAACACAAACTCATAAAATATGTAATAAATCTCAAACTTTCGCTTATATACCCAGTCTGCACTGATAAAATGTCTTCAGTAGTATCTTATGTATCATTTGAAAGCATAAGTTCACCGAAATTTTGTTCACCCCAAATCTGAAAAATCGACCCATGCCGGCATCACAGATTTTTGGGGATTTTTGGCCAAAAACACAAACTCACTAAATTCTTAATAAATCTCAAACTTTTGCAAATTTACCCAGTCCGCACTGATGAAATGTCTTCAATAGTATCTTCTGTATCATTTGAAAGCATAAATTCACCGAAAATTTGTTTACCCCAAATCTGAAAAAATCGACCCATGCCGGCATCACAGATTTTTTTGGATTTTTGGCCAAAAACACAAACTCACAAAATTCTTAATAAATCTCAAACTTTTGCTAATTTAGCCAGTCCGCACTGATAAAATGTCTTCAGTAGTATCTTCTGTATCATTTGTAAGCATAAATTCACCGAAAATTTGTTCACTCCAAATCTGAAAAATCGACCCATGCCGGCATCACAATTTTTTGGGGGATTTTTGACCAAAAACACAAACTCACAAATTTCGTAATAAATCTCAAACTTTCGCTTATATACCCAGTCCGCACTGATAAAATGTCTTCAGTAGTATCTTCTGTATCATGTGAAAGCATAAATTCACTGAAAATTTGTTCACCCCAAATCTGAAAAATCGACCCATGCCGGCATCACAATTTTTTGGGGATTTTTGACCAAAAACACAAACTCACAAAATTCGTAATAAATCTCAAACTTTCGCTTATATACCCAGTCCGCACTGATAAAATATCTTCAGTAGTATCTTATGTATCATTTGAAAGCATAAATTCACCGAAATTTTGTTCACCCCAAATCTGAAAAATCGACCCATGCCGGCATCACAGATTTTTGGGGATTTCTGGCCAAAAACACAAACTCACTAAATTCTTAATAAATCTCAAACTTTTGCAAATTTACCCAGTCCGCACTGATGAAATGTCTTCAATAGTATCTTCTGTAAATTTGTTCACTCCAAATCTGAAAAATCGACCCATGCCGGCATCACAATTTTTTGGGGGATTTTTGACCAAAAACACAAACTCACAAATTTCGTAATAAATCTCAAACTTTCGCTTATATACCCAGTCCGCACTGATAAAATGTCTTCAGTAGTATCTTCTGTATCATTTGAAAGCATAAATTCACCGAAAATTTGTTCACCCCGAATCTGAAAAATCGACCCATGCTGGCATCACAATTTTTGGGGGGTTTTTGACCAAAAACACAAACTCACAAAATTCGTAATAAATCTCTAACTTTCGCTTATATACCCAGTCCGCACTGATAAAATGTCTTCAGTAGTATCTTATGTATCATTTGAAAGCATAAATTCACCGAAAATTTGTACACCCCAAATCTGAAAAATTTACCCATGCCGGCATCACAGATTTTTTTAATTTTTGACCAAAAACACAAACTCACAAAATTCTTAATAAATCTCAAACTTTTGCTAATTTACCCAGTCCGCACTGATAAAATGTCTGCACTAGTATCTTCTGTATCATTTGAAAGCATAAATTCACCAAAAATTTGTTCACTCCAAATCTGAAAAATCGACCCATGCCGGCATCACAGTTTTTTGGGGGATTTTTGACCAAAAACACAAACTCACAAATTTCGTAATAAATCTCAAACTTTCGCTTATATACCCAGTCCGCACTGATAAAATGTCTTCAGTAGTATCTTCTGTATCATTTGAAAGCATAAATTCACCGAAAATTTGTTCACCCCAAATCTGAAAAATCGACCCATGCCGGCATCACAATTTTTTTGGGATTTTTGGCCAAAAACACAAACTCACAAAATTCTTAATAAATCTCAAACTTTTCCTAATTTACCCAGTCCGCACTGATAAAATGTCTTCAGTAGTATCTTCTGTATCATTTGTAAGCATAAATTCACCGAAAATTTGTTCACTCCAAATCTGAAAAAATCGACCCATGCCGGCATCACAGATTTTTTTGGATTTTTGGCAAAAAACACAAACTCACAAAATTCTTAATAAATCTCAAACTTTTGCTAATTTACCCAGTCCACACTGATAAAATGTCTTCAGTAGTATCTTCTGTATCATTTGTAAGCATAAATTCACCGAAAATTTGTTCACTCCAAATCTGAAAAATCGACCCATGCCGGCATCACAATTTTTTGGGGGATTTTTGACCAAAAACACAAACTCACAAATTTCGTAATAAATCTCAAACTTTCGCTTATATACCCAGTCCGCACTGATAAAATGTCTTCAGTAGTATCTTCTGTATCATTTGAAAGCATAAATTCACCGAAAATTTGTTCACCCCGAATCTGAAAAATCGACCCATGCCAGCATCACAATTTTTTGGGGATTTTTGACCAAAAACACAAACTCACAAAATTCGTAATAAATCTCTAACTTTCGCTTATATACCCAGTCCGCACTGATAAAATGTCTTCAGTAGTATCTTATGTATCATTTGAAAGCATAAATTCACCGAAAATTTGTACACCCCAAATCTGAAAAATTTACCCATGCCGGCATCACAGATTTTTTTAATTTTTGACCAAAAACACAAACTCACAAAATTCTTAATAAATCTCAAACTTTTGCTAATTTACCCAGTCCGCACTGATAAAATGTCTGCACTAGTATCTTCTGTATCATTTGAAAGCATAAATTCACCAAAAATTTGTTCACTCCAAATCTGAAAAATCGACCCATGCCGGCATCACAGTTTTTTGGGGGATTTTTGACCAAAAACACAAACTCACAAATTTCGTAATAAATCTCAAACTTTCGCTTATATACCCAGTCCGCACTGATAAAATGTCTTCAGTAGTATCTTCTGTATCATTTGAAAGCATAAATTCACCGAAAATTTGTTCACCCCAAATCTGAAAAATCGACCCATGCCGGCATCACAATTTTTTTGGGATTTTTGGCCAAAAACACAAACTCACAAAATTCTTAATAAATCTCAAACTTTTCCTAATTTACCCAGTCCGCACTGATAAAATGTCTTCAGTAGTATCTTCTGTATCATTTGTAAGCATAAATTCACCGAAAATTTGTTCACTCCAAATCTGAAAAATCGACCCATGCCGGCATCACAGAATTTTAGGGATGTTTGGCCAAAAACACAAACTCACAAAATTCTTAATAAATCTCAAACTTTTGCTAATTTACCCAGTCCGCACTGATAAAATGTCTTCGGTAGTATCTTCTGCATCATTTGTAAGCATAAATTCACCGAAAATTTGTTCACTCCAAATCTGAAAAATCGACCCATGCCGGCATCACAATTTTTTGGGGGATTTTTGACCAAAAACACAAACTCACAAATTTCGTAATAAATCTCAAACTTTCGCTTATATACCCAGTCCGCACTGATAAAATGTCTTCAGTAGTATCTTCTGTATCATTTGAAAGCATAAATTCACCGAAAATTTGTTCACCCCAAATCTGAAAAATCGACCCATGCCAGCATCACAATTTTTTGGGGATTTTTGACCAAAAACACAAACTCACAAAATTCGTAATAAATGTCAAACTTTTGCTTATATACCCAGTCCGCACTGATAAAATGTCTTCAGTAGTATCTTATGTATCATTTGAAAGCATAAATTCACCGAAAATTTGTTCACCCCAAATCTGAAAAGTTTACCCATGCCGGCATCACAGATTTTTTAAATTTTTGACCAAAAACACAAACTCACAAAATTCTTAATAAATCTCAAACTTTTGCAAATTTACCCAGTCCGCACTGATGAAATGTCTTCAATAGTATCTTCTGTATCATTTGAAAGCATAAATTCACCGAAAATTTGTTTACCCCAAATCTGAAAAATCGACCCATGCCGGCATCACAGATTTTTTTGGATTTTTGGCCAAAAACACAAACTCACAAAATTCTTAATAAATCTCAAACTTTTGCTTACATACCCTGTCCGCACTGATAAAATGTCTTCAGTAGTATCTTATGTATCATTTGAAAGCATAAATTCACCAAAAATTTGTTTACCCCAAATCTGAAAAAATCGACCCATGCCGGCATCACAGATTTTTTTGGATTTTTGGCGAAAAACACAAACTCACAAAATTCTTAATAAATCTCAAACTTTTGCTAATTTACCCAGTCCGCACTGATAAAATGTCTTCAATAGTATCTTCTGTATCATTTGAAAGCATAAATTCACCGAAAATTTGTTCACTCCAAATCTGAAAAATCGACCCATGCCGGCATCACAATTTTTTGGGGGATTTTTGACCAAAAACACAAACTCACAAATTTCGTAATAAATCTCAAACTTTCGCTTATATACCCAGTCCGCACTGATAAAATGTCTTCAGTAGTATCTTCTGTATCATTTGAAAGCATAAATTCACCGAAAATTTGTTCACCCCAAATCTGAAAAATCGACCCATGCCGGCATCACAATTTTTTGGGGATTTTTGACCAAAAACACAAACTCACAAATTTCGTAAAAAATCTCAAACTTTCGCTTATATACCCAGTCCGCACTGATAAAATGTCTTCAGTAGTATCTTCTGTATCATGTGAAAGCATAAATTCACCAAAAATTTTTTCACCCCAAATCTGAAAAATTGACCCATGCCGGCATCACAATTTTTTGGGGATTTTTGACCAAAAACACAAACTCACAAAATTCGTAAAAAATCTCTAACTTTTGCTTATATACCCAGTCCGCACTGATAAAATGTCTTCAGTAGTATCTTTTGTATCATTTGAAAGCATAAATTCACCGAAAATTTGTACACCCCAAATCTGAAAAATTTACCCATGCCGGCATCACAGATTTTTTTAATTTTTGACCAAAAACACAAACTCACAAAATTCTTAATAAATCTCAAACTTTTGCTAATTTACCCAGTCCGCACTGATAAAATGTCTGCAGTAGTATCTTCTGTATCATTTGAAAGCATAAATTCACCAAAATTTTGTTCACTCCAAATCTGAAAAATCGACCCATGCCGGCATCACAATTGTTTGGGGGATTTTTGACCAAAAACACAAACTCACAAATTTCGTAATAAATCTCTAACTTTCGCTTATATACCCAGTCCGCACTGATAAAATGTCTTCAGTAGTATCTTATGTATCATTTGAAAGCATAAATTCACCGAAAATTTTTTCACCCCAAATCTGAAAAATCGACCCATGCCGGCATCACAATTTTTTGGGGATTTTTGACCAAAAACACAAACTCATAAAATATGTAATAAATCTCAAACTTTCGCTTATATACCCAGTCCGCACTGATAAAATGTCTTCAGTAGTATCTTATGTATCATTTGAAAGCATAAATTCACCGAAATTTTGTTCACCCCAAATCTGAAAAATCGACCCATGCCGGCATCACAGATTTTTGGGGATTTTTGGCCAAAAACACAAACTCACTAAATTCTTAATAAATCTCAAACTTTTGCAAATTTACCCAGTCCGCACTGATGAAATGTCTTCAATAGTATCTTCTGTATCATTTGAAAGCATAAATTCACCGAAAATTTGTTTACCCCAAATCTGAAAAAATCGACCCATGCCGGCATCACAGATTTTTTTGGATTTTTGGCCAAAAACACAAACTCACAAAATTCTTAATAAATCTCAAACTTTTGCTAATTTAGCCAGTCCGCACTGATAAAATGTCTTCAGTAGTATCTTCTGTATCATTTGTAAGCATAAATTCACCGAAAATTTGTTCACTCCAAATCTGAAAAATCGACCCATGCCGGCATCACAATTTTTTGGGGGATTTTTGACCAAAAACACAAACTCACAAATTTCGTAATAAATCTCAAACTTTCGCTTATATACCCAGTCCGCACTGATAAAATGTCTTCAGTAGTATCTTCTGTATCATTTGAAAGCATAAATTCACTGAAAATTTGTTCACCCCAAATCTGAAAAATCGACCCATGCCGGCATCACAATTTTTTTGGGATTTTTGACCAAAAACACAAACTCACAAAATTCGTAATAAATCTCAAACTTTCGCTTATATACCCAGTCCGCACTGATAAAATGTCTTCAGTAGTATCTTATGTATCATTTGAAAGCATAAATTCACCGAAATTTTGTTCACCCCAAATCTGAAAAATCGACCCATGCCGGCATCACAGATTTTTGGGGATTTTTGGCCAAAAACACAAACTCACTAAATTCTTAATAAATCTCAAACTTTTGCAAATTTACCCAGTCCGCACTGATGAAATGTCTTCAATAGTATCTTCTGTATCATTTGAAAGCATAAATTCACCGAAAATTTGTTTACCCCAAATCTGAAAAAATCGACCCATGCCGGCATCACAGATTTTTTTGGATTTTTGGCCAAAAACACAAACTCACAAAATTCTTAATAAATCTCAAACTTTTTCTAATTTAGCCAGTCCGCACTGATAAATTGTCTTCAGTAGTATCTTCTGTATCATTTGTAAGCATAAATTCACCGAAAATTTGTTCACTCCAAATCTGAAAAATCGACCCATGCCGGCATCACAATTTTTTGGGGGATTTTTGACCAAAAACACAAACTCACAAAATTCTTAATAAATCTCAAACTTTTGCTAACTTACCCAGTCCGCACTGATAAAATGTCTGCAGTAGTATCTTATGTATCATTTGAAAGCATAAATTCACCGAAAATTTGTTCACCCCAAATCTGAAAAATCGACCCATGCCGGCATCACAATTTTTGGGGGATTTTTGACCAAAAACACAAACTCACAAAATTCGTAATAAATCTCTAACTTTTGCTTATATACCCAGTCCGCACTGATAAAATGTCTTCAGTAGTATCTTATGTATCATTTGAAAGCATAAATTCACCGAAAATTTGTTCACCCCAAATCTGAAAAATTTACCCATGCCGGCATCACAGATTTTTTTAATTTTTGACCAAAAACACAAACTCACTAAATTCGTAATAAATCTCTAACTTTTGCTTATATACCCAGTCCGCACTGATAAAATGTCTTCAGTAGTATCTTATGTATCATTTGAAAGCATAAATTCACCGAAAATTTGTTCACCCCAAATCTGAAAAATTTACCCATGCCGGCATCACAGAATTTTTTATTTTTGACCAAAAACACAAACTCACAAAATTCTTAATAAATCTTAAACTTTTGCTAATTTACCCAGTCCGCACTAATAAAATGTCTGCAGTAGTATCTTCTGTATCATTTGAAAGCATAAATTCACCGAAAAATTTTTCACCCCAAATTTGAAAAATCGACCCATGCTGGCATCACAATTTTTTGGGGATTTTTGACCAAAAACACAAACTCACAAAATTTGTAATAAATCTCTAACTTTTGCTTATATACCCAGTCCGCACTGATAAAATGTCTTCAGTAGTATCTTATGTATCATCTTATGTATCATTTGAAAGCATGAATTCACCGAAAAATTTTTCACCCTAAATCTGAAAAATCGACCCATGCCGGCATCACAATTTTTGGGGGATTTTTGACCAAAAACACAAACTCACAAAAATCGTAATAAATTTCTAACTTTTGCTTATATACCCAGTCCGCACTGATGAAATGTCTTCAGTAGTATCTTATGTATCATTTGAAAGCATAAATTCACCGAAATTTTGTTCACCCCAAATCTGAAAAATCAACCCATGCCGGCATCACAGATTTTTTGGGATTTTTGAGGAAAAAAAAAAACCTAACAAAATTCTTAATAAATCTCAAACTTTTGCTCATTTACCCAGTCCGCACTGATAAAATGTCTTCAGTAGGTTCTTATGTATCATTTGAAAGCATAAATTCACCGAAAATTTGTTCACCCCAAATCTGAAAAATTTACCCATGCCGGCATCAGAGATTTTTTAAATTTTTAACCAAAAACACAAACTCACAAAATTCTTAATAAATCTCAAACTTCTGCTAATTTACCTAGTCCGCACTGATAAAATGTCTGCAGTAGTATCTTCTGTATCATTTGAAAGCATAAATTCACCGAAACATTTTTCACCCCAAATCTGAAAAATCGACCCATGCCGGCATCACAATTTTTTGGGGATTTTTGACCAAAAACACAAACTCACAAAATTTGTAATGAATCTCTAACTTTTGCTTATATACCCAGTCCGCACTGATAAAATGTCTTCAGTAGTATCTTATGTATCATTTGAAAGCATAAATTCACTGACAAATTTTTCACCCCAAATCTTAAAAATTGACCCATGCCGGCATCACAATTTTTTGGGGATTTTTGACCAAAAACACAAACTCACAAAATTCGTAATAAATCTCTAACTTTTGCTTATATACCCAGTCCGCACTGATAAAATGTCTTCAGTAGTATCTTATGTATCATTTGAAAGCATAAATTCACCGAAAATTTGTTCACCCCAAATCTGAAAAATTTACCCATGCCGGCATCACAGTTTTTTTTAATTTTTGACCAAAAACACAAACTCACAAAATTCTTAATAAATCTCAAACTTTTGCTAATTTACCCAGTCCGCACTGATAAAATGTCTTCAGTAGGTTCTTATGTATCATTTGAAAGCATAAATTCACCGAAAATTTGTTCACCCCAAATCTGAAAAATTGTCCCATGCCGGCATCACAGATTTTTTAAATTTTTGACCAAAAACACAAACTCACAAAATTCTTAATAAATCTCAAACTTCTGCTAATTTACCCAGTCCGCACTGATAAAATGTCTGCAGTAGTATCTTCTGCATCATTTGAAAGCAAAAATTCACACAAAAATTTTTTCACCCCAAATCTGAAAAATCGACCCATGCCGGCATCACTTTTTTTTCGGGATTTTTGACCAAAAACACAAACTCACAAAATTCGTAATAAATCTCTAACTTTTGCTTATATACCCAGTCCGCACTGATAAAATGTCTTCAGTAGTATCTTATGTATCATTTGAAAGCATAAATTCACCGAAAATTTGTTCACCCCAAATCTGAAAAATTTACCCATGCCGGCATCACAGAATTTTTTAATTTTTGACCAAAAACACAAACTCACAAAATTCTTAATAAATCTTAAACTTTTGCTAATTTACCCAGTCCGCACTGATAAAATGTCTGCAGTAGTATCTTATGTATCATTTGAAAGCATAAATTCACCGAAAAATTTTTCACCCCAAATTTGAAAAATCGACCCATGCTGGCATCACAATTTTTTGGGGATTTTTGACCAAAAACACAAACTCACAAAATTTGTAATAAATCTCTAACTTTTGCTTATATACCCAGTCCGCACTGATAAAATGTCTTCAGTAGTATCTTATGTATCATTTGAAAGCATAAATTCACCGAAAATTTTTTCACCCCAAATCTGAAAAATCGACCCATGCCGGCATCACAATTTTTGGGGGATTTTTGACCAAAAACACAAACTCACAAAATTTGTAATAAATCTCTAACTTTTGCTTGTATACCCAGTCCGCACTGATAAAATGTCTTCAGTAGTATCTTATGTATCATTTGAAAGCATAAATTCACCGAAAATTTGTTCACCCCAAATCTGAAAAATTGTCCCATGCCGGCATCACAGATTTTTTAAATTTTTGACCAAAAACACAAACTCACAAAATTCTTAATAAATCTCAAACTTCTGCTAATTTACCCAGTCCGCACTGATAAAATGTCTGCAGTAGTATCTTCTGCATCATTTGAAAGCAAAAATTCACACAAAAATTTTTTCACCCCAAATCTGAAAAATCGACCCATGCCGGCATCACTTTTTTTTCGGGATTTTTGACCAAAAACACAAACTCACAAAATTCGTAATAAATCTCTAACTTTCGCTTATATACCCAGTCCGCACTGATAAAATGTCTTCAGTAGTATCTTATGTATCATTTGAAAGCATAAATTCACCGAAAATTTGTTCACCCCAAATCTGAAAAATTTACCCATGCCGGCATCACAGAATTTTTTAATTTTTGACCAAAAACACAAACTCACAAAATTCTTAATAAATCTTAAACTTTTGCTAATTTACCCAGTCCGCACTGATAAAATGTCTGCAGTAGTATCTTATGTATCATTTGAAAGCATAAATTCACCGAAAAATTTTTCACCCCAAATTTGAAAAATCGACCCATGCTGGCATCACAATTTTTTGGGGATTTTTGACCAAAAACACAAACTCACAAAATTTGTAATAAATCTCTAACTTTTGCTTATATACCCAGTCCGCACTGATAAAATGTCTTCAGTAGTATCTTATGTATCATTTGAAAGCATAAATTCACCGAAAATTTTTTCACCCCAAATCTGAAAAATCGACCCATGCCGGCATCACAATTTTTGGGGGATTTTTGACCAAAAACACAAACTCACAAAATTTGTAATAAATCTCTAACTTTTGCTTGTATACCCAGTCCGCACTGATAAAATGTCTTCAGTAGTATCTTATGTATCATTTGAAAGCATAAATTCACCGAAAATTTGTTCACCCCAAATCTGAAAAATTGTCCCATGCCGGCATCACAGATTTTTTAAATTTTTGACCAAAAACACAAACTCACAAAATTCTTAATAAATCTCAAACTTCTGCTAATTTACCCAGTCCGCACTGATAAAATGTCTGCAGTAGTATCTTCTGCATCATTTGAAAGCAAAAATTCACACAAAAATTTTTTCACCCCAAATCTGAAAAATCGACCCATGCCGGCATCACTTTTTTTTCGGGATTTTTGACCAAAAACACAAACTCACAAAATTCGTAATAAATCTCTAACTTTTGCTTATATACCCAGTCCGCACTGATAAAATGTCTTCAGTAGTATCTTATGTATCATTTGAAAGCATAAATTCACCGAAAATTTGTTCACCCCAAATCTGAAAAATTTACCTATGCCGGCATCACAGAATTTTTTAATTTTTGACCAAAAACACAAACTCACAAAATTCTTAATAAATCTTAAACTTTTGCTAATTTACCCAGTCCGCACTGATAAAATGTCTTCAGTAGTATCTTATGTATCATTTGAAAGCATAAATTCACCGAAAAATTTTTCACCCCAAATTTGAAAAATCGACCCATGCTGGCATCACAATTTTTTGGGGATTTTTGACCAAAAACACAAACTCACAAAATTTGTAATAAATCTCTAACTTTTGCTTATATACCCAGTCCGCACTGATAAAATGTCTTCAGTAGCACTTATGTATCATTTGAAAGCATAAATTCACCGAAAATTTTTTCACCCCAAATCTGAAAAATCGACCCATGCCGGCATCACAATTTTTGGGGGATTTTTGACCAAAAACACAAACTCACAAAATTTGTAATAAATCTCTAACTTTTGCTTGTATACCCAGTCCGCACTGATAAAATGTCTTCAGTAGTATCTTATGTATCATTTGAAAGCATAAATTCACCGAAAATTTGTTCACCCCAAATCTGAAAAATTGTCCCATGCCGGCATCACAGATTTTTTAAATTTTTGACCAAAAACACAAACTCACAAAATTCTTAATAAATCTCAAACTTTTGCTAATTTACCCAGTCCGCACTGATAAAATGTCTGCAGTAGTATCTTCTGTATCATTTGAAAGCATAAATTCACACAAAAATTTTTTCACCCCAAATCTGAAAAATCGACCCATGCCGGCATCACAATTTTTTGGGGATTTTTGACCAAAAACACAAACTCACAAAATTCGTAATAAATCTCTAACTTTTGCTTATATACCCAGTCCGCACTGATTAAATGTCTTCAGTAGTATCTTATGTATCATTTGAAAGCATAAATTCACAGAAAATTTGTTCACCCCAAATCTGAAAAATTTACCCATGCCGGCATCACAGAATTTTTTAATTTTTGACCAAAAACACAAACTCACAAAATTCTTAATAAATCTTAAACTTTTGCTAATTTACCCAGTCCGCACTGATAAAATGTCTGCAGTAGTATCTTCTGTATCATTTGAAAGCATAAATTCACCGAAAAATTTTTCACCCCAAATCTGAAAAATCGACCCATGCTGGCATCACAATTTTTTGGGGATTTTTGACCAAAAACACAAACTCACAAAATTTGTAATAAATCTCTAACTTTTGCTTATATACCCAGTCCGCACTGATAAAATGTCTTCAGTAGTATCTTATGTATCATTTGAAAGCATAAATTCACTGAAAATTTTTTCACCCCAAATCTGAAAAATCGACCCATGCCGGCATCACAATTTTTTGGGGATTTTTGACCAAAAACACAAACTCACAAAATTTGTAATAAATCTCTAACTTTTGCTTATATACCCAGTCCACACTGATAAAATGTCTTCAGTAGTATCTTATGTATCATTTGAAAGCATAAATTCACCGAAATCTTTTTTACCCCAAATCTGAAAAATCGACCCATGCCGGCATCACAATTTTTGGGGGATTTTTGACCAAAAACACAAACTCACAAAATTCGTAATAAATCTCTAACTTTTGCTTATATACCCAGTCCGCACTGATAAAATGTCTTCAGTAGTATCTTATGTATCATTTGAAAGCATAAATTCACCGAAAATTTGTTCACCCCAAATCTGAAAAATTTACCCATGCCGGCATCACAGAATTTTTTATTTTTGACCAAAAACACAAACTCACAAAATTCTTAATAAATCTTAAACTTTTGCTAATTTACCCAGTCCGCACTGATAAAATGTCTGCAGTAGTATCTTCTGTATCATTTGAAAGCATAAATTCACCGAAAAATTTTTCACCCCAAATTTGAAAAATCGACCCATGCTGGCATCACAATTTTTTGGGGATTTTTGACCAAAAACACAAACTCACAAAATTTGTAATAAATCTCTAACTTTTGCTTATATACCCAGTCCGCACTGATAAAATGTCTTCAGTAGTATCTTATGTATCATCTTATGTATCATTTGAAAGCATGAATTCACCGAAAAATTTTTCACCCTAAATCTGAAAAATCGACCCATGCCGGCATCACAATTTTTGGGGGATTTTTGACCAAAAACACAAACTCACAAAAATCGTAATAAATTTCTAACTTTTGCTTATATACCCAGTCCGCACTGATGAAATGTCTTCAGTAGTATCTTATGTATCATTTGAAAGCATAAATTCACCGAAATTTTGTTCACCCCAAATCTGAAAAATCAACCCATGCCGGCATCACAGATTTTTTGGGATTTTTGAGGAAAAAAAAAAACCTAACAAAATTCTTAATAAATCTCAAACTTTTGCTCATTTACCCAGTCCGCACTGATAAAATGTCTTCAGTAGGTTCTTATGTATCATTTGAAAGCATAAATTCACCGAAAAATTTTTCACCCCAAATCTGAAAAATTTACCCATGCCGGCATCAGAGATTTTTTAAATTTTTAACCAAAAACACAAACTCACAAAATTCTTAATAAATCTCAAACTTCTGCTAATTTACCTAGTCCGCACTGATAAAATGTCTGCAGTAGTATCTTCTGTATCATTTGAAAGCATAAATTCACCGAAACATTTTTCACCCCAAATCTGAAAAATCGACCCATGCCGGCATCACAATTTTTTGGGGATTTTTGACCAAAAACACAAACTCACAAAATTTGTAATGAATCTCTAACTTTTGCTTATATACCCAGTCCGCACTGATAAAATGTCTTCAGTAGTATCTTATGTATCATTTGAAAGCATAAATTCACTGAAAAATTTTTCACCCCAAATCTTAAAAATTGACCCATGCCGGCATCACAATTTTTTGGGGATTTTTGACCAAAAACACAAACTCACAAAATTCGTAATAAATCTCTAACTTTTGCTTATATACCCAGTCCGCACTGATAAAATGTCTTCAGTAGTATCTTATGTATCATTTGAAAGCATAAATTCACCGAAAATTTGTTCACCCCAAATCTGAAAAATTTACCCATGCCGGCATCACAGTTTTTTTTAATTTTTGACCAAAAACACAAACTCACAAAATTCTTAATAAATCTCAAACTTTTGCTAATTTACCCAGTCCGCACTGATAAAATGTCTTCAGTAGTATCTTCTGTATCATTTGAAAGCATAAATTCACCGAAAATTTGTTCACTCCAAATCTGAAAAATCGACCCATGCCGGCATCACAATTTTTTGGGGGATTTTTGACCAAAAACACAAACTCACAAATTTCGTAATAAATCTCAAACTTTCGCTTATATACCCAGTCCGCACTAATAAAATGTCTGCAGTAGTATCTTATGTATCATTTGAAAGCATAAATTCACTGAAAATTTTTTCACCCCAAATCTGAAAAATCGACCCATGCCGGCATCACAATATTTGGGGGATTTTTGACCAAAAACACAAACTCACAAAATTCGTAATAAATCTCTAGCTTTTGCTTATATACCCAGTCCGCACTGATAAAATGTCTTCAGTAGTATCTTATGTATCATTTGAAAGCATAAATTCACCGAAAATTTTTTCACCCCAAATCTGAAAAATCGACCCATGCCGGTATCACAATTTTTTTGGGGATTTTTGACCAAAACACAAACTCACAAAATTCGTAATAAATCTCTAACTTTTGCTTATATACCCAGTCCGCACTGATAAAATGTCTTCAGTAGTATCTTCTGTATCATTTGAAAGCATAAATTCACGGAAATTTGTTCACCCCAAATCTGAGAAATCGACCCATGCCGGCATCACAGATTTTTTTAATTTTTGACCAAAAACACAAACTCACAAAATTCTTAATAAATCTCAAACTTTTGCTAATTTACCCAGTCCGCACTGATAACATGTCTTCAGTAGTATCTTCTGTATCATTTGAAAGCATAAAATCACAGAAATTTTGTTCACCCCAAATCTGAAAAATCCACCCGTGCCGGCATCACAGATTTACTGGGATTTTTGGCCAAAAACACAAACTCACTAAATTCTGAATAAATCTCAAACTTTTGCTAATTTACCCAGTCCGCATTGATAAAATGTCTTCAGTAGTATCTTCTGTATCATTTGAAAGCATAAAATCACAGAAATTTTGTTCACCCCAAATCTGAAAAATCGACCCATGCCGGCATCACAGTTTTTTGGGATTTTTGGCCGAAAACACAAACTCACTAAATTCTTAATAAATCTCAAACTTTTGCTAAGTTACCCAGTCCGCACTGATAAAATGTCTTCAGTTGTATCTACTGTATCATTTGAAATCATAAATTCACCGAAAATTTGTTCACCCCAAATCTGAAAAATCGACCCATGCCGGCATCATAGATTTTTTTTTTGATTTTTGACCAAAAACACAAACTCACAAAATTCTTGATAAATCTCAAACTTTCGCTATTTTACCCAGTCTGCACTGATAAAATGTCTTCAGTTGTATCTACTGTATCATTTGAAATCATAAATTCACCGAAAATTTGTTCACCCCAAATCTGAAAAATCGACCCATGCCGGCATCATAGATTTTTTTTTTTTTATTTTTGACCAAAAACACAAACTCACAAAATTCTTAATAAATCTCAAACTTTCGCTATTTTACCCAGTCCGCACTGATAAATGTCTTCATTGGTATCTTCTGTATCATTTGAAAGCATAAATTCACAGAAAATTTGTTCACCCCAATTCTGAAAAATCCACCCATGCCGGCATCACAGATTTTTTTGGATTTTTGGCCCAAAACACAAACTCACAAAATTCTTAATAAATCTCAAACTTTTGCTAAGTTACCCAGTCCGCACTGATAAAATGTCTTCAGTAGTGTCTACTGTATCATTTGAAATCATAAATTCACTGAAAATTTGTTCACCCCAAATCTGAAAAATCGACCCATGTCGGCACCACAGATTTTGTTTGGATTTTTGACAAAAAACACAAACTCACAAAATTCGTAATAAATCTCAAACTTTCGCTTATGTACCCAGTCCGCACTGATAAAATGTCTTCAGTAGTATCTTATGTATCATTTGAAAGCATAAAATCACCGAAAAGTTGTTCACCCCAAATCTGAAAAATTGACCCATGCCGGCATCACAGATTGTTTTGGATTTTTGGCCAAAAACACAAACTCACAAAATTCTTTAAAAATCTCAAACTTTCGCTTATATACCCAGTCCGCACTGATAAAATGTCTTCAGTAGTATCTTCTGTATCATTTGAAAAAATAAATTCACAGAAATTTTGTTCACCCCAAATCTGAAAAATCCACCCATGCCGGCATCACAGATTTTTGGGGATTTTTGACCAAAAACACAAACTCACAAAATTTTTAATAAATACCAAACTTTCGCTTATATACCCTGTCCGCACTGATAAAATGTCTTCAGTTGTATCTTCTGTATCATTTGAAAGCATAAATTCACAGAAATTTTGTTCACCCCAAATCTGAAAAATCCACCCATGCCGGCATCACTGATTTTTTTGAATTTTTGACCAAAAACACAAACTCACAAAATTCTTTAAAAATCTCAAAGTTTCGCTTATATACCCTGTCCGCACTGATTAAACGTCTTCAGTAGTTTCTTCTGTATCATTTGAAAGCATAAATTCACAGAAATTTTGTTCACCCCAAATCTGAAAAATCGACCCATGCCGGCATCACAGATTTTTTTGGATTTTTGACCAAAAACACAAACTCACAAAATTCTACTTATAACTAGTATCGTTTAAAATGACACCACCTGTAGCTACACGCGTACCATGATTATCCATTCCAATTTATCTAGTTTGTAATTTCTTTAGTAATTATGTTCCTGTTAATTTTCCTTTTTGTTATCAACTCTCAATATGTATTTAAGGCTGCATAGCAAACAAATTGTGTAAAACAGTTTAATTACAAACATTGTTTTGTTTTATTTTTTGCTGTATGCATTATACCTTTCACTGTACTTTTATTTCATCAATCAATATTGTTATTATAATAGATGTTAAATTTGCATCGGGGATAAAGAATATTAATTTTGGTTTTTACCCATACACCGATGTGTGTTAGTACTGTATACTCAGTACTTCCCGAGTCCTGTGAAAAAATATCACAGGCATGTTACTCGGGTGGGATTCGAACCCACGACCCTTGCAATTCTAGAGCAGTGTCTTACCAACTAGACAGTACTAACACACATCGGTGTATGGGTAAAAACCAAAATTAACATTGTTATTGTTATAAAGTAAAACCAATTAATTTATGTTATAAAGGGTCCAGGCTCTGTACAAGGCTTTTTCCTGGTGCCCTCCTCTTATCACCCTTTGTTCTTTTTTCTTGTATGTTTTATTATTATTTGTTGTCATATTTGGAAATAAAAAGCAAACAAACAAACAAACAAAATCATTGGAAATATTTTGACCCCCCAAATCTGAAAATTTGACCATACCGGTATGGTCGACTTTTTTCATTTTGGACTAAAAATCAAAACTCACATAATTCTCAATAAATCTAAAAATTTTGGTTGTTAACCCAGTCTCACTGGAACCATAAAATCAGCGAAAAATTTGTGACGATAATTCCGAATTTTTTTCTTTACAAGCTTCTGCTCATCAAAACAGCCCTAAAATCTTTTTGTTACATTTACTACAACTTAATGTTATTTTTTCTTTACTCCATAGGTCTATGTTATTGTCAATATTTTTTATGGACGTATGGAAATAAATGAGTTTTAGAAATAGTTGAATTGAACTCCATGACCATCTTACAAAATACTGTTCCATAGTAGGATTGTAGTATCAACATAATGCTGTTTTCTAAAGCTAACAAAACTAGCAATAAGACACTTCAGATGCTTAGGATACAAAACGGATCCGGGTCATTTAATGTGACCCGGATTCCGGTTCATTTCATATGACCCGGAATCCGGGTCAAATTGTTTTGACCCGGATTCCGGGTCATATGAAATGACCCGGATTCCGGGTCATCTGAAATTACCAGGAATCCGGGTAATTTCAAATAAATCTAGAAAAATTTGAAAATTCTCAATAAATCAAAAAAATGTTGGTTGTTAACCCAGTCTCAACTGATCAAATGTCTTCAGTAGTCCGTTCTGTATCATTTGGAACAATAAAATCAGCGGAAATTTTTTGACCTCAATTTTGATTTTGTTTTTACAAGCTTCTGCTTATCAAAACTAGCAATAAGACACTTCAGATGCTTAAAGTCACCTGGAAATAGATTTTTTTTTCTTTCAAACATAAGAGTATATGCTTACGAACAATAAAACAATTTTTTTAGTAATTGTTTGTCACGATTTATATGTTTAAAAAATATATAAAGTACAAAACAAACGGTGACTAAAAGAAAGTGTGTTTATCTTTTAATATCTGCAGAGTGATGTGTCATCGCCAGCCCATGCCTTAATAGACCCGGAGCCATTCTATAATGCATGTCTGTACGATTGGTGCACCTGCCATATGCAAGATAAATGCCTCTGTGATGTTCTCTCAGCTTATGCACACAGAGCAAGGGAAAAAGGAATCACGTTAGATTGGCAGAGAGAAAATTATTGTGGTGAGTAAAATCCCCTAGGCGTGACACTTGTGTCCTTAAGCGAGACACTTAACCATTGCTTCGTCCTTCGGATGGGATGTAAAGCCGTTGGTCCCATGTGTTGTGTAACGCATGTAACAGAACCCAGTGCACTTAGATTTATTTGAAATGACCCGGATTCTGGCTCGTTTCAGATAACGCGGAATCCGGGTCATTTCAGATGACCCGGCTTCCGGGTCAAAACAATTTGACCCGGAAGCCGGGTCATTTCATATGACTCGGAATCCGGGTCATTTCAGATGACCCGGAATCCGGGTCAAAAGAATTTGACCTGGAATCCGGGTCATTTTATGTGACCCGGATTCCGGGTCATTTCAGATGACCCGGAATCCGGGTCAAAACAATTTGACCCGGATTCCGGGTCATTTAAGATGACCCGAGTCCGGGTCAAATTGTTTTGACCTGGATTCCGGGTCATCTGAAATGACCCGAATTCCAGGTCATTTCAAATAAATCTAAAAAACATAGAAAATTCTCAATAAATCAAAAAAATGTTGGTTGTTAACCCAGTCTCAACTGATCAAGTCCTCAGTAGTCCGTTCTGTATCATTTGGAACAATAAAATCAGCGGAAATTTTTTGACCTCAATTTTGATTTCTTTTTTACAAGCTTTTGCTTATGAAACAGCCCTAAAATCTTTATATAATTGTAACAAGATTTTAGGGCTGTTTACTGCTTACTACTACTTCATGTTATTTTTTCTTTACTCCATAGGTCTATGTTATTGTCAATTTTTTTATGGACGTATGGAAATAAATGAGTATTATAAATTAGTTGAATTGAACTCCATGTACAGCTTACAAAATACTGTACAATTTACAAGACCGACAAACAAAATACAAACAATGAGATACACACATGCGAGTCAATGAACAATATCACACCGCAAGAAAAGGATATAGATATAATCTTAAAAATTGAAAAGATACAAAGATTCGAAGATAATGTCTTTTAAAAAAGAAATGCTTTGAGTTGAGTTGCTGACTGCAATTATTAAGAATTAAATAATGTCTTATTTTTCCTGCAGCCATTTCTTGTCCGAGAGGAGCCTACTATGCAGAATGCACCCCGCCATGTGAAGTTACTTGTCAATCAATCAATTCACTAGAGGCTCAAGAATGTGTACAATCACAATGTGTACCTGGATGTAAATGCCCTGCTGGAATGGTGCTACATGACTTTGAATGTATTAGTATAAGTGACTGCCCTGAACAATGAATGCAACAGTCATCCACTGGGTAAAAATGGGATACAGTGGGAGTTATCAATGATTTAGGCATTCACGAACTGGGTATAAATGGGATACAGTGGGAGTTATTAAAGGCACTGTACACATTTGGTAATTGTCAAAGACCAGTGTTCTCATGAAGTTGTAGTAAGCAGTAAACAGCCCTAAAATCTTGTTACAATTATATAAAGATTTTAGGGCTGTTTTATAAGCAGAAGCTTGTAAAAAAAAAATCAAAATTGAGGTCAAAAAATTTCCGCTGATTTTATTGTTCCAAATGATACAGAACGGACTACTGAGGACTTGATCAGTTGAGACTGGGTTACCAACCAACATTTTTTTGATTTATTGAGAATTTTCTATGTTTTTCATAAGCATAAAATAACAAGCCTGTGAAAATTTGGGCTCAATTGGTCATCTAAGTTACGAGAAAATTATGAAAGAAAAAACACCCTTGTCACACGAAGTTGTGTGCTTTCTGATGCTCGATTTCGAGACCTCAAATTCTAAACTTGAAGTCTCAAAATCAAATTCGTGGAAAATTACTTCTTTCTTGAGAACTACATCATCACTTCAGAGGGAGCTGTTTCTCACAATGTTTTGTACTATCAACCTCTGCCCATTACTTGTAATCAAGAATAGTTTTATGATGATAACTATTTTGAGTAATTACCAATAGTTTCCCCTGCCTTTAATGATTTAGGCATTTACCAATTGGGTATAAATGGGATACAGTGCAGTTATCAATGATTTAGACATTAACCATACAATTGGGTATAAATGGGATACAGTGCAGTTATCAATGATTTAGACATTAACCATACAATTGGGTATAAATGGGATACAGTGCAGTTATCAATGATTTAGACATTAACCATACAATTGGGTATAAATGGGATACAGTGCAGTTATCAATGATTTAGACATTAACCATACAATTGGGTATAAATGGGATACAGTGCAGTTATCAATGATTTAGACATTAACCATACAATTGGGTATAAATGGGATACAGTGCAGTTATCAATGATTTAGACATTAACCATACAATTGGGTATAAATGGGATACAGTGCAGTTATCAATGATTTAGACATTAACCATACAATTGGGTATAAATGGGATACAGTGCAGTTATCAATGATTTAGACATTAACCATACAATTGGGTATAAATGGGATACAGTGGGAGTTATCAATGATTTAGACATTAACCATACAATTGGGTATAAATGGGATACAGTGCAGTTATCAATGATTTAGACATTCACCATACAATTGGGTATAAATGGGATACAGTGCAGTTATCAATGATTTAGACATTCACCATACAATTGGGTATAAATGGGATACAGTGCAGTTATCAATGATTTAGACATTAACCATACAATTGGGTATAAATGGGATACAGTGCAGTTATCAATGATTTAGACATTAACCATACAATTGGGTATAAATGGGATACAGTGCAGTTATCAATGATTTAGACATTAACCATACAATTGGGTATAAATGGGATACAGTGCAGTTATCAATGATTTAGACATTAACCATACAATTGGGTATAAATGGGATACAGTGCAGTTATCAATGATTTAGACATTAACCATACAATTGGGTATAAATGGGATACAGTGGGAGTTATCAATGATTTAGACATTAACCATACAATTGGGTATAAATGGGATACAGTGCAGTTATCAATGATTTAGACATTAACCATACAATTGGGTATAAATGGGATACAGTGGGAGTTATCAATGATTTAGACATTAACCATACAATTGGGTATAAATGGGATACAGTGGGAGTTATCAATGATTTAGGCATTCACCAACTGGGTATAAATGGGATACAGTGGGGGTTATCAATGATTTAGGCATTAATCAACTGGGTATAAATGGGATACAGTGGGAGTTATCAATAGGTAACTACAGGGTGTGTTTGTGAAACTACCAGTTTGGTGATAGTATATAGCTCAAGTTCCATGGGGTACTCTGGGAGAACCAATGGGAATGTAGTGGGAATCTAGGTGACACTGGGTATAAATATATGTAATGAATATACCATACATCTGGGTGACACTAGGAACCACTGGGGATGTAGTGGGTACATCTAGGTGACACTGGGTATAAATATATGTAATGAATATACCATACATGTGGTTCACATTGGGAACCACTGGGGATGTAGTGGGTACATCTAGGTGACACTGGGTATAAATATATGTAATGAATATACCATACATCTGGTTGACATTGGGAACCACTGGGGATGTAGTGGGTACATCTAGGTGACACTGGGTATAAATATATGTAATGAATATACCATACATCTGGGTGACACTAGGAACCACTGGGGATGTAGTGGGTACATCTAGGTGACACTGGGTATAAATATATGTAATGAATATACCATACATGTGGTTCACATTGGGAACCACTGGGGATGTAGTGGGTACATCTAGGTGACACTGGGTATAAATATATGTAATGAATATACCATACATGTGGTTCACATTGGGAACCACTGGGGATGTAGTGGGTACATATGGGTATAAAATACATGAAGTGTATACCTGGTGTAAATACATGAAGTGTATACCTGGTGTATATTGGGACTTACTTATAACTGTTGGAGGATAAAGGTCTTTGAAGGATGTTTGTTGTAATATTTAGAATTAAATGGATTTATTCCTAGCTGTGGTTTAACTTGATTGGATCTTAAATCCTCATCATTGTGCATGCACAGATGAACCTGTTTAAAAAAAAACTTTTTATTTTTTATATTGAACAATATCATGTAAAATGTATAGGTACTGCAGTGTATAATATTGGGAGGTTTATTTTCAACCGTGTTTTTTAAAGAGGCTTATAGAAGTTGTTTTTTGAGAAGTCGACTGTTGAGTATTTACCCTTTTTTGTATCAATATTGTTCTCAAAGTGTTTAAATTTATCCAGATTGACTGTTGGTGAACTAACATTGATATTCAAAGTATTTATCTTTGGTAAAGTTGTAAATGACTGTTCCAAAGATCTGAAATTTGTGATATTTCACGCTTGTTCATTCATCTTGACTACTGACATATCATTAATTGTCAATGTCTCTGTAAACTGGCCAGGAACTACCACAAAATATGTCCTTTGTTCTCATTGAACACCTCAAAAAAATTATTTTCTTTAATTCCATTTTAAAATCTAGAACAACATCAATGTTCAGTATTTTCCAGGACAATTGTAGCAACTGCACCTCGATTCCCAATGTAGAAGACAACTTATCATTATTATTATTATTATTATTATTATTATTATTATTATTATTATTATTATTATTATTATTATTATTATTATTATTATTATTATTATTATTATTATTATTATTATTATTATTATTATTATTATTATTATTATTATTATTATTATTATTATTATTATTATTATTATTATTATTATTTATTCGGCCATTTCATCAACAACAACAACAATTTATGTACATTTAATTGCAAATAAGATTATAGTAAAAGGAAAACAAAATTAAAAAATATGTTGAACAGAACTACATAGGCATACTGACAACAAAAAGCACTGGTCGTGAATGAAGATGACTGACATAAAGGTTTGGATACAACAATAAACATGTGAAGAAGAGATGAGAGAGTATGGTAGATTGGGAAAGGACAGGAAAACATGGTGGGGGAGGGAAGAGCAGGGAACTATAATTAGGGACAGAGACAACCCATTTCAAGCTGGCCAGGATTAACAAAAGAGTACTTAAACCCTGTGACCCTAAAGTCTGAATGACATTTAATTAAATGACCGATACTGTCTAAAAATCAAATTGATAAGCAAATTTATGATTGTCTTGAGTGAGGTACACATGATTTTTTTTATGTCGTTTTTATGTCTTTTCTCGTTTTTTGGGGTATTTGTAGTGCTTTTTGGGTAAAGTTTTATACCTGCTCCCTCGTGTAATATGAGTATGTTTAACTTAAATGCTTTTTTTTTCTCAAATTGAAATAGATTTATAGTAATAATTATTCTATTTTTACTCTTTGTATATATGCATCCGCAATTCGGCTTTTTGGCCGCCATGTTTGCATTTTTAATAAACCAATAATAATAAATAAAAAGTGATGAAATCATGGAAGATTAGACTACAATCCAACTGTCAAAGTAAATTATTCAAACAAACCTAAAATGCATCCTTGTGGAACAATTGCCCTGCACTGAACAGTTTCCTATAGACGTTGATGTACACAACTTCCCTTGCATGATCTACCCTTTTCAATTTCCATGTGGAAACCTTTTGTTATCTCTTGTTTTGTTTTGTCCTTAAAGGTACTGTACACGTTTGGTAATTGTCAAAGACCAGTGTTCTCACTTGGTGTATCCTATCATAAGCATAAAACAACAAGCCTGTGAAAATGTGGGCTCATCAATTGCATGGTCATCAAAGTTTTGAGAAACTGATGAAAGAAAAAAAACCTTGTTGGAAGAATTTGTGTGCTTTCAGTTAAAAAGACTTCTAGCTAGAAGTCTTCTTTTATTATTTGAGTGAGAATATACTTCTTTCTCAAAAACTAAGTTACTTCATAGGGTTCGTTTCTACTTGTTTGAGTAATTACCGAACGTGTACCTTCCCTTTAAGTTGGTCTCCATAAGGTATCTAAACTTAGCCCAGATGAAATCAATTAAATTTCATATCAAAAGTAAAATGTACAATGCTTTGAAGTTGGGTTATTATTCTCTGGCATAAACATATAACTGTATCATATCATATTAGTCATCTAGAATTTTTTGATTTTTTATCGTGTTAGTACAACTTAACTCCATTAATCGTTTCAATGTTACTGTAAAATCCTATATTAAAATTTGAGTATTCTTTACAACATTAAATGATGATCGATTTTTAACTATTTTAGGTTTTAAACAAATCCGTTCGTCTTGACATTCTTGTGTATTTGTTACGAGTTTCGCATGCTTTCATTTTTTGGGGGGACTGGACACTATTGGTAATTGTCTTGAAAGACCAGTCTTCTCACTTGGTGTTTCTCAACATACGTGTATGCACTAAATAACAAACCTGTGTAAATTGGAACTCAATCGGTTGTCAAGGTGTGAGATAATAGTGAAAGAAAGTTGTGTGCTTTCAGATGATGATTTCGAGACGTCAAAATCTAATCCTGAGGTTTTGAAATCAAATTTGTGGAAAATTACTTCTTACTCGAAAACTATATTACTTCAAAAGGGACCCGTTTCTCACAATGTTTTTTATATACTACCAACCCACCATCACTTGTTACCAAGTAAGGCTTTATGATAATTATTTTGAGTAATTACCAATAATGACCATGTGCCTTTAAACAAACTTGAACGATCATGCTTTCCCGATATTCAATATTCTGATTTAGTTTTCTGAAATTATTTGTTCTTCTCAGTGAGACAAATACCAAAACTGGAAAATTACGTTTTACCAAAACTGTTTATTAAGAATCACTTCAGGTAAATGACACATGTGCTCACCTTCAAAAATTAATTTTGTTTATACTTTGTGGGTGCACGTAAGCAAAATTGCATTTTTAATTCAATATAGCCCGTTGCCATGGCTATAAACCCTGTTTTGTTTGTTGCCCATTTTATTAGGCAATTTTTAGGGCCTTAATTATATCATCACCACGTCATCGTTGGCCTTCCTTCAGAAAAACAAAATTTCTTTAAATTTCACCCTTGTGCTATTTTCTGCATCATAAGAGTATGTTTTAAGAACTTGCAAAATCGAAATTTTTACCCTAATTTTTTTTACCCTAAAATATCAACAATTGCCAGGGGTCTCAGAATAATTTATTTGGGTGCACCAACTACATGTCCAAAAATATTTAATTGACAACACATGGAATGGCCGCCATCTTTAAATTCCCCAAAACAACTTGGTTTCGTATTCAAATTGTTCGACCCCTTTGACAGCTTGGGTACGAAAAAAACTTCCGTTGTAGACAACCCGGGTACGATCACTAAAGGAAGTCGAAGTCTGTGTGTGTCGTGCATGTCAATGTCATGTGTGTGAGTGTGCGAAGTGCAACAAGTTGTCAATTTCCCCTCTTTTCACATCAAATTAGAAAGTGCTGTACTGCCTGTGGAGTGTTATTTCCTCGATAGAAAGATGCCACCGAAGAAGAAGAACAACAAGAAGAAGCAGTGCAATGGTTTTTATATGTACATGCTGGATAAGAAACGAGGTTTTGAGATAGAATGTGGCAAAGATCTGACGATGCCAGAAATGGTTTCATTGGCTCATCCAGGATGGAAGGTAGGCTTGAACTTCTTCCTAAAAGACCAGCCGTCGATTTCACAAAACTCTTCCTAACTTAAGACTAATCTTAGGACTTAGGACGAGTCCCAACCCTGCACTGTAGCATGCAGACCTTAAGATAAATCCTAAGTTAAGACGAGTTACTCGTCCTAACTCGAGATAAGACGAGTTCTAACTCTTTGTGAAATCGACGGCAGGACAATATCTATTGGTAATTGTCAAAGACTAGTATAAGTAAGATTCTTAATTAATGTATCTCAACATATGCACAAAATAGCAAACCTGTGAAAATTTTAACTCGACTGGTCGTCGAAGTTGCGAGATACATGTAATAATGGAAGAAAAAATACCCTTGTCAAAAAAGTAAGTTGTGTACTTTCAGATGGATTTTAGTCCGTCGGACAACTCGACGGTTCAGTTCAGACAGCCCGACGGTTCAGACAACTTGACTTTTGTTTGATGATCTTCCCATCAAGGGAACTCAGCAAACTCCCACGAGGGATATTAAGTCACTTTGTACTCAAGTCACTTTATAAGTACCTCAATTGTGTGACTCTGTGTGAAACTTCATTGAGTGTTGGACCCTAGTAAGAAGCTGTTCATTAATAATATCAATATTGTTGTGTTTTCCGGTGTGTACAGAAGTTTCTTGGCCAAGTGGTTAAGAGCACCGAATTCAAACTCTGGTGTTTCTGATCACCAGAGTGTGGGTTCGAACCCCCAGCCATGACACATGTGTCCGTAAGCAAGACACTTGTGTCCGTAAGCAAGACACTTGTGTCCGTAAGCAAGACACTTGTGTCCGTAAGCAAGACACTTATTCATTGCTTCGTCCTTTGGATGGGACGTAAAGCCGTTGGTCCCATGTGTTGTGTAAAAGAACCATGTGCATTGAAAAGAGAAGGGGTTCGCCCCGGTGTTCCTGGCTGTGGCTGCTGTATGCGCCATAGCACCTTGTAAACCCTTAAAAGGTGCTAAATAATAAGGTCTCAGAATTTATCAACTGCAATAGGCCCCTTACATATCTTTCTGAAAGTTTGTATTATACATGTAAACATGTACTCAGCGCCTTGATTTCATTGTTTGGTAGGGATATGTGCGAGTGGAGTCCCGGAGCCCAACCAATACAAAGTGACACATTAGATGTTGACTCGCTGATAGCTGGATACGGACTATCACCAGCAGGGCTACATGAGGCTGCCCCGCCAGAGGTCATGCCCTGGTGTTTTTTTGCGTAACTAATACAATGTACAATTCACAACATTATCAAGGAATGTGTGTTTTTTGGGGGGGGTTCTTCAATAGGACTTAATAGATGAAGTAAGGTTGGTTGGACACCTTTGGTAATAGACCGAGTGCGCTACCAATGTTTACAGGATCACGTGACCTACACGTGTAGCAGGTGTAGAAAAATAAATCCACACAGTAAAGACAGTTTTTATGCAGTACGCCGTGTTTGTTTACATTTAATAGCCACTATATAGGTCACTACTCTAGCTGACATGTGTCTATGTCAATCAATGAAACAGTACATGTAGTAACATTTTTTTTTTGTGTTCTTTCTTCCATAGTACTTATCTGATGAAGAAAGGTTGAAGTACAACGTTAGAGCCAAGTCTTACAGTCAGCAGGAAAATAGACATAATCTTCAGGCTGGAGCAGGCAAGATGGATTGCACAGGTCAACTCATCAATGTAAGATAATAGTTTCGGTTTCTTTTAAGGAACACGTTGCCTTGGATCGGTCGAGTTGGTCTTTGAAAAGTGTTTGTAACCGTTTGTTATAAAATGCATGGGTAGAAAGATGTTTTAAAAGTATAATACATTGATCCACACAACTATGCCTCGAAATTGCACAGTTTTCCTTTTACCCCGTCGACTAACATGGTCGGCCACTTAGTCAAATTTTTGACTCCCATAAATGGCCGACCGTGTTAGTTCACAGAGTAATAGGAAAACCACGCAATTTCGAGGCAAATTTGTGTGTATCATTGTATTATGCTTTTAAGACATCTTTCTAACCATAACCATTTTATTACAAATGCTTTTTACAGACCAACTTTTCCAATCTAAGGCAACGAGTCCCTTTAAAGACAGTGAACACTTTTGGTAATTGTCAAAGACCAGTCTTCTCACTCGGTAATCCCAACATATGTATAAAATAAGAAATCTTATTGGTCGTCAAAGTTGTGCGAGAGTAATGGATGAAAAATCACCCTTGTCGCACAAGCTGTCTGCTTTCAGATGCTTGATTTCTAGACCTCCGAAATCAATTCAAATATTTTAGTGAGAAACTACCTTCTTCTCGAAAACAACTTTACTTCAGAGGGAGCCGTTTCTCACAATGTTTCATACTATCAACAGCTCTCCATTGCTCATTACCAAGTAAGTTTTTATGTTAACAATTGTTTTGAGTAGTTACCAATAGTGTCCACTGCCTTTAATAAAGGTAAAGTATATTGATTTATTTATTTGCTTTAGTTTGGTACCTTTAGTTTGGTACATGCATTATTATGCTCAGTTTTAAGTCGACACATATTTTTTTATGCTTACAGGAAAGAGTGGATTTTCTGGCTCTGAACGACAGACGTCGCTCTGATGAACGAAGAAAGTTAATTGAGAAATGGCCTGTTGAGAATGGTAAGTGACTCTTCTTTTATTCTTCGGCTTTGGAATGCTGCTGATGTTTGTAGATGACTTGCCAGGAAAACTTGCATTGTTTACGTAGTTCTGAGCATGTGTACAATGCAGAGAACAATGTATTTACCTGGTAAAGCGCGGTTTATACTTCCTGCCAATGCGAATGCGAAGCGAATGTTGACGTCACAAAATCGCAACGAACATTTCGCAGCAGTTCAACTCTGCTCTACTCACTTGCGAATATCGCTGCGAACGGAGGGTTCTGACGTCAAATTTACGTCAAATTCGCTACGCATTCGCATGAAGTATGAACTGGACTTTAGTCTGCTGCCACCTATAAGTGACCCATGAAATACGCTTGAAGTAAGCGGAATTCCCTGCTTCCGCAAGCGCCGATTATTTACTTACAGTAAGCACTAGCAGAGCTATGAAATGGGAGACTTTTTGAAAAGTCTGCCATTAGAGGGCAGCAGACCTACCAGGTAAGGGTTCACAACTCCCATAGCAAACAATGGTACAATGTAAATGCTAAAAATTCAAAAATACTCAAACACATATTTAGAAGTCTCTCAGCCTCTTGAAAACTAATCAGATACATTGTCAGACAACTAAACTTCAGACTTCTTCTTAATTTTTGGTAGGTCAGCAGTTCGGAAGGTTTGCTAATTACCCTAAAAAAAACACCCCCAAAAACTCATGCACACGGCTTGGTCCTCGAACTGACCTGGCTAGTAACAGGGACAGGGCCTTCCCCTAACATAGCACCAAGACTCTGGAACTCACTTCCGGAAAAACCTCGTACAAACACACAACATCACTCTCATCCAGCAGAAACTTAAAACACACTTGTTCATGCTTGCTTTCCAACATCTTGACAAAACTTTAACTTAATCTTTAATTTCTTCCAGGCCGACGCCTTTGATTTTTTTTCAGTTAAATGCTGTATTTTATTATTATTATTCTTACTATCTTCGCTCTGATGCAGATCCATTTCACCTTACTTTTCCCATGACTAGTAGTAAGACGGGAGATCGTACATTTACTGTTACAGCAGCTAAGGAGTGGAATGAACTTCCCTCCTGTATTAAATCTGCTCCATTAGTGGATGTGTTTAAGAAGGTTCTCAAAACAAACCTATTTCCTAATTTATTTTTTATTTAATAGATGTTAAATTTGCATCGGGGATAACGAATATTAATTTTGTTTTTTACCCATACACCGATGTGTGTTATCACTGTATCCTTTTTTTTTTTCTTTCTTTTTTCCACATGACTCGGGAAAGTACTGAGTATACAGTGCTAACACACGTCGGTGTATGGGTTAAAAAAACAAAATTAATATTATTTTTTATTGTTGTTTTGTCTGTATAACATTTAATTTAATGCTCTTTCTATTGTAAGCGCTGTGATATGGTTTTACTATGAGCAGAGTACGTAAATGCATTTATAATATAATACAAATTTGACCAACATTTCCCTGAAATCTTTTTGTTTCTTTGTACAGCTGTGTGTATGGAGAAGTTTCACTTGATATCCTTTGAGACGCTCTGTGAGTTACCGGACGAGCAAGGTTATCTACCATGCGAGATCGCCTGTGTATCGTACAGCTTGTATGCAGGCATTATAGATGTGTATCACCAGTATGTGGATCCTGGCAGGTTGCCTATAGGTTACAGATACCTCTGCCAATCTAAAAGTAAGTTATTTGTTTCATCTGGTATAACGCTAATAATAATAGTATTGACTAGCGGGATGCTGCGCTTCGCGCGGCAACCCAGCTAGAAATCATTGTGTATAACATGGCGCAAAAAATGTAGTGTTGTGTAGGGGGAGGGGTAAGTGGAGGGCAGGGTCACAATACAAATGACTGTGCTTTTGTGAAATCGTATGCACGTGTCCGTTTTTTTCCGTTTCTTATTATTTGCCGGTCTCCCCATCCATATTTTCCAGTTTCGGGCGCGGTTCTCGCTAGTGGTTCTTCCCAATCCCATTTATTTCCCGTTTCGCTTTTTTGTCCATGTTCAGTTTATTACTTCCCTGTCTCGTATCGTTTATAAGTTTTGTTTGTCCTTTCCTGTAGGCCTATTATATCCCCGGCCCCGTTAGATTGTTTGTCATTCCCCCGACAGTTTTTCTTATATTGGCTCTCTAGTCCCGTTCTTACGGTTTGAAATATGTAGTATACTATATGCACAATTTATTAAACCTAATCTGCTTTTGTTTTCAATTGCAGGTGATGAGACGAATAAGATTCCAGTGTCTAACTTTGAGTTGGCGACGGCCAACTATCGTCAAATATGGATCGAACTGTGTGACTTTCTGAATCCTCAGCAACACAGTGTTTTCCCTCCTGTCTTTTGTCAGGTAGGTTTGATGACAAGAGCAAGCTAGTCGAAACATTGAAACCAATCCAAGAACTGGCTCCGCGGTATTGCAGTTAATTACAATCCTATAAGCTTAAGTACAGTAGTCCCAGCCAATTTTGTGTACCTTCCACTTGCGTAGGTGTTAAAAGGCAGGACAGTTCTTTTCAGAAATGAGAAGTTTCCCGAACATTAGATAAATCTACTCTGCAGTAGTAGAATAAAGAACGACAGTTCTCAAAGAACCAACTCTACAAGGCAATTAGATACATACATAGCGTTACCGCAAACCAAATATATAGCAAGACAGTTCTCAAAGAACCAACTCTACAAGGCAATTAGATACACACATGGTGTTACCGCAAACCAAATGTTTGAATCAATATTTATAAATACCCCAGACAGAGTGGCTATTCCTGTTGGTGGAGAGTGCATCTTGTGGGGGGTGTTTATAAACAGCTGATAAAGACCAGCTGGAACTGTTTAAGACTTGCTGGCTTATGCGGTTTCGGCACACAACCTCATGTTTGCCAATTTTATTACACGGAATGCAATTCATAGCTATTAGTTACAGCGCGTAATCTATTTCTTAACGCACGTACACACAACCCATTGCGCAACTTAAAGATTTTTCACAATTTTTTTGAAAATATATGTACAAACTTCAAAGGTTTTTCATACACAATATCAACCTCTACCCTCGCAGGTACCCATTTATACCCCTTGGTGTAGAGAAGCAATTATAGTAAAGTATCTTGCTCAAAGACACAAGTGTCACGACCGGGATTCGAACCCACACTACTTTGACTTATCCACCAGAACTTGAATTTGATGCTTTTAACCACTCGGCCATGACACACTCACAATTTTAAGAGGAGTTAATTACAAAGTTACCTAGACCGAGTTGAAAGTTGATTGGGCACTTTATCTAAACTTTTCGGGGGTAACTTCCCAGCGCTAATTTGTTATCCCTCAGCAAAATATTGTGCATTCTGTATAAACTCCAGGAAAAGCTTTCAGGAAAGTTCTATGGGCCGTTTGTTTAATATTGGTAAAACCGCACACACTTAGATTGGCTGTCTACTGGGAGCCAGCAGTTGCTCCCAAATGGTTTTGGGAAAACCCTTACACAAGTTGTCCGGCAAAAGTTTTGATAAGGTGCCTTACTGGCTGAGTCAAATTTTGTACTCTTTGTGGAAATTTGTGGGGATGCTCTGATGGTCTTCTGGAGAAAGGCGATCAGAGCATACTGATCGAAACATCGACTTGAAACAAATGGTTCTTTTCAGAACCACCCCAACTTATATAGAGATAGTCATTACATGGTGTTACCGCAAAACCCCTCTATATATAGTGGTCTCTGTGCAATCTCCAAAAGACGATCAGAGCATACTGATCGAAACGTCAAGTTGAAACCAACGGTTCTTTTCAGAACCACCCCAACTCATTAAAAGATAGTCATTACATGGTGTTACTGCATGCCTTCCCATATTGTATTTCCACCATGCCAAGTTTAAAATCCTACTTACTTTATGGTCTTGTTTTGTCTTGCCATTTGGTGTTAAACTTATGGTAGTGTTTTTGTCTTGTCTTTAGTTCCAGAGGCGAAATGAAGTGGAAGGATGCTTGAGGTGGCTCTCAGATCATGCTGGTGAGATATAAAGGATGCAGTTTAATGTATTATATGAATATTCATAAACCACTTCAATAAAGTCCCGCCCCTGGTTGATTGACAGTCGTGTCTCTGCCCTTCGACCTCCAAGCTGTTTTAACAACCTGTAACAAAAATTCACAACAAAGCTACCCTAATCATAGCAGGCATGCAACTCTTCCGCGTTTCCGCAGATTTCCTCCACGTTTCCGCAGATTTCCTCGTTTAAAAAATACTAAAATAATGTAAAATAGGAGCCTAGTACAGTCTAACAATGTACCTTACAGCATAATCAACCTCAACATTTTCTAGGGTACCATTGTGGGTATGATGTCCCGTGGCGTTTCGGCTGCCTCGCTCCGCACTTGCGTTGTGCCTTTGAAAATTTTCCTCTGATTTTTTTTCAGCTGGCAGTTGCATTCCTGATATTGTGGGAGCTTATTTAACTGATTTGGCTCACCGTGGGTAAATAAGGGAAATAAATTATGGGATATCATGTGTTACATGTATAATGTCGTCAAATATTGAGCAACATTCCCGGCTTAAAATTACCAGTCTGTTTTTTTTTTTCCCCTGTGACTTGTGTGAGTCATAGAGCTATATAAAAGAACTACATGTAGAGGGCGCACTGGCCATTGGCATCAACGCTTTACCGCTGTGCGCACACGGAGCACCGTCGGGCATGGTGAGACCGGGCAAGCAGCGCGAAAAGTACCCGGATGTTATAACGCTAGGTATATACAAAACGTAAACAAAACAAATTGACGGGTAAAGTTCCCGATCTGTGCGATTGATTCTGAACGGAAAATTAATAGTTTTTGACCAGGCTTTTACTGAAAGGATATTTACAATACCTTTGTGAAGAGGAATAGATAATCCACAGAACAGATTGAAGAGGTTGATCAGGGAAAGTCCAGTTACTGGCCTAAAAACAAGATGTTTTTGTAAGTCGATGTCTCTAACCGCTCGGTAAACAGTATTCCATGGTCACGGTGATGCAGGACAGTTCTTATGAACAGCGGCAAGCCACTGATTTTCTTGACAAGTTGTGTGCCGTGATCGTCTTTCTCTGTCAGGTCTTGGAAATGCTCTTTTAGATCGTCGAAAACCGAGCCGCAAACTCTTGTTTAGGTCATGCTGGACGGACTTCATGAGGGCTGGGGACGTTCTTCTCGGATAAATAGTAGTCAGTGTGCAAATAAAAATAAAATACATTGTTTCGGCGTTAAGCCTTTGTAGTGTCGTACCCAAACTTGGAATTTTTAGGATCCAACTTGCAAGTTACAAACAGAAAACGTGTGCCAACAGGGTCACAAGAGAGGGCTTAAGGATACGAAATCTAGGACTGAATACATCCAATAACATTTGCTCTACCACAATCCAAATGAACTTTGGCGACGAAAAAAATTTGGTTGTAGGGTTAGAAGAAAAAACTACATGTACGGAAATGTGATGACCACAACTACATGTATACTTTTTGTTTAGTCCTACATGTAAGAGTCAAATTTTGTGAACTTTCTTGAAGAGACTTTAAATCTTACCCACCTGGTGGTAAACATGTACATCCTTTGGGCTTATCAATTAGCACCCTGACATCCCGTTGAAGGGACTTGATATTGCAAGAAAACGAAAGCATAACACAACAAACGCTATGGAATTCATATTTCCAATTATTTTATTAAGTTAAATAAAAAACCTTATTCAAACATAAACAAAATGTTATATGAAAGTTAATTAAAATAAAACTTGGTAAATCCAACAGAAAAAAACATGTAAATCAACAACATGCAACACAAACTTTCCATTTTTTCAAATCTGAAGACTGGTCCCTGCATTCAACTAAAAATTTGAAATAATTCAATATGTTCGCAGATAATATATTGTACAGATGTACACCAACCAATGAAAGCCTGACCCAAAGAAAAAAAAGAGTATTCCTGCTCCCCCCCAAAAAAAAAAAAATAAATAAATAATAATTATGATAATAATGACAAACTACACACAATGTCATTTGTGCACAAATAGAGAATTTACAAGAACTTGCCATGTATCTAACATTCCACCAAGTTTCAAATTAATCGCATAATTTCTTCGGGAGATATACGATTTCAAAAAATGCACCTTTAATGCCACGTCTTGTGACCTCTGGTAACGACATCACGTGACCTCTGGTGACGCATCGATCTGAAACTTCACACATAATGACGACTGCCAGCAATCAACGTGTGTACATTTTGAGGTGATTACACAAAACTTCGCCACTGAGTTTTCAACCTGTCGCTAGAGTTGCACTTTGTGACGTCATTGATATTTCTTTTTAACTGCTCACCCTTGCCAGGCACTAACATCGTTGAAAGTCACTTCATAACTTTTGCCATTTTTAGATGAGAGGTCACGCACACGAAATAAAATGAAGACCTAATTTATCCCTACCCAATCCTGCAAACAAAAACCTACGGTCTCTTGTGGCTGATTTGTTACAGATTTTCAAATATTTAAAATAAAACACCTTTAAGATGATGTCACAGGACAGGTGATGATGTCATAATGACATCCTTGTGGGAGATGTAAATATTGTCTAACAAAATCATACCCTGGGCACTATAGACATGTAGTGTGACGCGAACTGCTTGATTTCCTCAGAGAACATGTGACCATGTTTGTCTTTCTTCATTGACTTCAGCTTATTTTCAATCAGCGTGACAGTATTCGATCCGAAGTTCAGCTTCAACAGCTCCAACTGTCCCTGGTTTATCATGTTTTGATCTTTGCATACATGTGCTCTTCTGCAACATTAACAGTTTTTAATGGAGGAGGTTGTGAGCCAGGATCCGCTGTCAGCATTTTTCTTTCAGGTGGAGGCCTCTTACTCGCTTGCTTCTGTTGTTTATGTGGTGGGTAAGCTGGAAAGATGGAGGGTACAGCAGACTCCTGATTCCATGTTGAATATTTTCTCGGTCATCTCTGGGATGATTACCTGTAAATGTAAACTTGGTTGTTTATAACATATTTTATAGGTTTTGAAATAATATAGCAAATTCTTGCTTTCAATTGATTTATTTTTGTAAATCACCATAAGAATGGCCAACAACACTTCTGTACGGTCATTCCGTGTCAATTCAACCTTTGTAACATGACCATCAAATCACGCTTTGTAACCTGATCAACATTCTGATGTGGATCTTGGACTTCCTAAAGAAACTCCAAGAACTTTTGACTAACCAGCATGACCTGCCGCATTCGAACATCCGTAATTGATTTCTAGACCTCAAATTCAAAATCTGAGGTCTCAAAATCAAATTCGTGGAATTGGTGGAAAATTACTTCCGTCTCGAAAACAACGTCACTTCAGGGGGAGCTGTTTCTCACAATGTTTTATACTATCAATTCTCCCCATTACTTGAATCAAGAAAGGTTTTATGCTAATATATAATTTTAAGTACTATAGTGTCAATGCCTTTAAACATAATTTTAAAGCTCTTGAAATAGCCTTCATTTGTTAAAACAAAACCACAATTATTGTAACATGTGTTCTTTTTCGTTGTAATATTTTAGTCTGGGGATAATCAGATTCCAAAGCATGTTAAGTTGACAAGGAATGACCCTGTAAATTAAATAAGTACAAGTAAATACAAACCTCTCATGTAGTCATCCTTCATGAAGTGCTCAATGCACAACCTGATTGCCGTCACCCACTTTAGTGAGTATAGCCTGCTTTCCAAGAGGAAATCTGAATTAAAAAGAAAATCCCACAATAAATTAACCATGTTTTAATGAAGGCATCTTATAATCCTGGGATAGATTGCATCTTACTGCAGGCATGAATTCCATAAACCCCTTTTGTGATTGGAACAAAAAAACTTTTGTGCTAAAAAACTAGTTGTCATTGATGAAATGGAATAATTTTACCCATTGTTGACGTCACATGTAATGCTGACGTCACGTGTGTATCCACCTGGCAAGACCCAATATTACTAAACTTGGAAGTTGAAGACAACATTCACGAAAAGTAGCACCCAGTCAGATCCTGAGATTGCAGATAGGTTTTTGGTCAAGAAAACGCTATTCAATTAAATTTGACAAAATCCTTTTTCAACAGTAACAGTACTCTCAGGAGAGCTTTCTTGTTTTATTTTATTTGTATGATGAGTATATGAACTCGGATAAATAAAAACGACCATCCAAGGCAGGATTTGTCAACATAATTTGTTTACAGTCCTCCCCATATGCATGCATGGCCATGATTTCCGTGCGAGGATCTACATGTTTATCTGTTTCTGTACAACAAGAACATTGTTCAGCACTTCAGAATTGATTTGAATAGAACTTGCCACTCTTTGCCATCAACAATTAAACTTAGCCCAAAACGTTAAAAATGTACCACATAGTTTATAACTCTAGTGAAAATATGTCATATTTAACCATGGAGGAAGGACCCATCATCCGCGAACTTTCTCAACAAGAAAGTTACATATAGTCATGATAGGCCTAGGACATTTTTATTACGGCAATTCTGTCCAGTTTTCGGACATGGGGAAAAAAACGTTCACATTTTATTCTTATTAATTAGTGTGAAAAGTACCTTGAAATACTCACTTATTAAATGAGACAACACCTCCCATGACTCGACGGTTGGTGCAGTCATAAGCTGCACAACTTTCAGGCATTTTACTAACGATTTGCTAGATTGTGCGGGAAAAATTAGTGGCTTTCCTACCTTCAATCAATGGTTTACATGCACAACAGATACGGGCAAAACACACGCGATTGAATTTTATGCCCGGTTTCCAAATGTCGACGCGACGTCCTTGTCGGCACAGCATACAGCCGAGTGCGCCCTCTAGGTCTTATTATATAGCTCTATGGTGTGAGTAGACACTTTTTTTTTTGTAATGCAGAGATCTCATTTGTGAATTCTGTTTGCCTGTGTTGTTAAACACCTATCTGAGCGGAATGTTTTTAATGGAAATGGTATTTTAAACTGTTTATAATGCACTTGTTCACCATTTTAATGTAATTTTGATATGTGTACACTTCTGAATTTTTCGTAATTATCGACTAAAAAATAAGGCCCCCAAAACGTTCTAAACCCACGGCGCGCGTCAAAGGGCAATGCGTCATTTGTGGGAGTTTGCTTTGTTATATATCTCCACGCTGCAACTAATCGGTTTACAAATTGGAGCTCCCAACTATGACGTTTTTGAGAGTGATTACAAAACGGAGCTTTTCGCAAATCTCTCAGAAAAGCGCTGGATATGGATATTAAAAATGATTGTTTTTTTTTTTACACAATTAATTCTTTTTATAGTCATATGAGTCCTGTCAAAAAATATCACAGGCATATTACTCAGTGAAAGTACCGAGTATACAGTGCTAACACACATCAGTGTATGGGTAAAAACCAAAATTATTATTCTCTTTCCCCCCGATGAAAATTTAACATCTGCTATATTTATTGTAAAGGTGTACCTAACCGACTCAGCAAGGTATATGAAGTAGAAGTCTTACTATGTGAGTTGTTTGTTCATATGAGTGCAACTCCTCCGTCCCACTCAGCAGCCACAGATTTGTTGACTACTACGGCGTTTGACTATGATGCTGGCACAAGGTAAATACATGTACATACAAGTACATCCCACACGCCTCTCTTAAAGACACTGGACACTATTGGTAATTGTCACAGACTAGTCTTCTCACTTAATGTATCTCAACATATGCACAAAATAACAAACCTGTGAAAATTTGAGCTCAGATGGTCGTCGAAGTTCCGAGATAATAATGAAAGAAAAAATACTACTGGCAATTACTGAAAAAAATTGTTAGCATAAAACCTTACTCGGTATCGAGCAATGGAAAGCTGTTGATAATATAAAACATTGTGAGAAACGGCTCCCTCTGAAGTAACGTAGTTTTCGAGAAAGAAGAAATTTTCCACTAAAATAATTGAAATGAATAAGATACCTCAGCTGAGGTCTTGAATTCTAGGCATCTGAAAGCACACAACTTCGTGTGACAAGGGTGTTTTTTCTTTCACTATTATCTTGCAACTTTGACGACCAATTGAGCTCAAATTATCACAGAAACTATAGGTTTGTTATTCTATGCATATGTTGAGATACACCAAGTGAATAGACTGGTCGTTGAAGTAAAATGCAATCAACTTCCTACGACAAGCGTGTTTTTTCTTTCACTACTCTCTCGCAACTTCAATGACCAATTGAGTTCAAATTTTTTTGTGCATATGTTGAGATACGCCAAGTGGGAAGACTGGTCTTTAACAATTACCAAAGGTGTCCAATGTCTTTAATGAAAACCAAAGTAAGTCTTATGCTGTTTGTTTTTAAAAGCAGTGGACACTATTGGTAATTGTCAAAGACTAGCCTTCACAGTTGGTGTACCTCAACATATGCATAAAATAACAAACCTGTGAAAATTTGAGCTCAATCGGTCATCAAACTTGCGAGATAATAATGAAAGAAGAAAACACCCTTGTCACACGAAGTTGTGTGCGTTTAGATGGTTGATTTCGAGACCTCAAGTTCTAAAATCTGAGGTCTCGAAATCAAATTCGTGGAAAATAACTTCTTTCTCGAAAACTATGGCACTTCAGAGGGAGCCGTTTCTCACAATGTTTTATACTATCAACCTCTCCCCATTACTCGTTACCAAGTAAGGTTTCGTGCTTACAATTATTTTGAGTAATTACCAATAGTGTCCACTGCCTTTAATATAGAAAAAGAAAACGGGTAACAAGACCATTAGTTTGATGACCAGTATAGCTAGTTGGAAGAAAATATTGTTGAAGTGTGCTTTGGTTTTATTATCGAAAGAAAAAGGGTAACCAGACCATTAGTTTGATGACCAGTATGACATTCTGTGGGTGTCGTGGCCGAGCGGATATGAGGACCGAACTCATGCTCTGGTGTTTCTGTTCAGCAGAGTGTGGATTTGAATCACGGTCCTGACACTTGTGTCTCTGAGCAAGACACTTAACCATAAGCTTCTCTCCACCCAGGGGTAAATGGGTACCTGTGAGGGCAGAATTGGTTCTTGTGATTGACTATTCATAAATACCTCAGACAGTTTCGCTATTCCTAATGGTGGAGAGCGCGTCACGTGGGGGTGTTTAAACCTTTGATAATGACCAGTAAAAATTGTTGAAACTGGGGCGTGACATGCAAGCTTGCACCTGTGCTTATAAGACAATTTCTGTAATCCTAATGGTCGAGAGCAGTTGTGCCACAACACGCGATAAGCGCGACGCGCACAGCAATCTCCTTTTAAATAAGAGGGCCTTACCATTTCATAGCTGGAGGGGTGTTGTGTTGAAAGAAATCATTGAACAATTGTAATTTTTGCATTTATTTTACTTTTTGACAAAAAGTGTTGATGTTTTTTGACCAACAGGGTAATTATGAATGGGAATCAAAACTAGTTTTAAACCCGCTGAGGCCTGGTTCTTGATAGTCTACCTTGACTTCGTCTCGGATTAAACCACTAGTTGAAAATCTCTTCATCACACATTGATTCCCTTATTAAGCTCAGTGTGCTACATATTTGGCGGCACAGGCTGTATACTCCCCAGAGAGCTGAGATTGTTTAAGGAATGATTTAAGGCCCAGTGACCAGGGCTGAATTTCATAGAGCTGCTTAAAGCACAAAATTTTGCTTCAGCAAAAAAATCCTTGCTTAGTAAAATCAGATTACTGGCCAAGACTCCACTCAATTGTTATGCTAAGTAAACAAAAGCTAAATACCAGTCACAACCAATGTATATGGCATGAAATTTTGGCCAGTAACATGTGTAAAATAAGCAAGCTATTTTCGTGCTCAAGCAAATTTTTGCTAGAGCAGCTGTATGAAATTGGCCCCAGGGGTAAAAAATGTTGAAGCGCCATGAGCAACACTGCGTAACGGACCTGAGCGCTATATAAGAAGCCACTATTATTTATTATTTTTGTTATTATTCTCATGTTCATTTTTTCTAGGTGCAAATATCATGAAGATAATGAGGTACCAATGGATTACTGTGCCTTGGGAAAAACCAAGAAGAACTGGTAAGAACCAAAAGTAATATAAGTTATCACACAAGCGCGAGTGGAATACGGAAAAATATAGCGCTTCTGCGTCCCATATCCAACGAGGCCGAAGGCCGAGTTTGATATGGGACGCAGACGCGCTATATTTTCCATATTTCCACGAGCGTGCGTGTGATAACGTATTTATCTTCAAGCAAACTTGGCGCGTGACATAGGACACACAAGACGCATGGTAGTGATATTAGCCGTGCAATATAGATTTTTATCACCACTCCATTCTGCCAATCTGATTGGAGGATTAGCGCGTACTTGAAAATAATAGTCATTATCCTCAAGCAGGCCTGAAACCTTGATTCTGATTGGTCGATCCATGGCAACAAGGAGTGTGATATTAACTTTTACATTACACCCAAGCAGATCCTTGCCATTTGATTTGGAGGATTTTCCATCACGTGATAGCAAATGAAAGTATTATTGCACGCTATGTCACTCACCATCAAAGAGCTATATATATAGCTCTATGCTCACCGTGCATTTTTCGTTCCATTCAGCGTGCATTTTTTGTTCCATCTAGCGTGCATTTTTTTAATGTTCCATCTGAAAAGTACTATTGCAAGGCGCATAAACCATCATTGCGTGCGCGTGTCTTTGTTAACGCAACAGTACAGTTACTGCAAGTATGCTGCAAGGCACTTACTACATTACGTCGCCCGCGTGTCTCAATACAGCTGAACGCACATGTTCACTGTTGAGCCCAACAGGCGAACCAAAAGAAACGGTGTAATGTAAGAATTAGAAATTGCATGCCTACGCCTTATTTGTTTTGAGAGTTGTATCCTCCCATCAAAATGACAATGATCTACTTGGATGTTGTATAAAACAAATAATGAATGTTTTTCATTCATGCAATTGTCATGAGTTAAAAGGTGAAATGTTCTTTTCAACTTGGCTCCGCCTCGTTGAATAGAACGTTCCACTCATGAAAATATGAGTGGAACCATTGCACTCACAAACATTCATTGTATGTATAATATTGTATGACCCATATCACACCCTGTGTATTGTGTGTTCGGACTCCGCGTATTGCGCTTTTTTAAGCTTTACGCAAAACAGCTTACATTAAAAAAGAAGCTAGTGTAAATTCTGAAGGGGTGCATTTGCGTCAAATGCTGATTGCCACATGCAGAGCGTAAAGTTTGCTTGAAGATAAATTCATTATTCCACGCGTGCTCGTGGAAATACAGAAAATGTAGCGCATCTGGGGACACAAAATAATTGCTTAAGCACGAAAATAGCTCGCTTATTTTACACATGTTAGTGGCAAAAATTTCATGCCATATACACTGCTTATGACTAGTATTTAGCTGTTGTTTACTTAGTATAACAATTAAGTGGAGTCTTGGCTGGTAATCTGATTTTACTAAGCAATGAATTTTTTGGTTAAGCAAAATTTTTTGGTTGAGCAGGTCTGTGAAATTGGGCCCAGAACTTAAAAGTCCACTAAATCACTTGGCCACGTCACTCCACAACTAAAGAAAATTAGTGTTTGAGATTCAATGTCAATGCAAAATTCGACAAAATGTTGACCCCATAAAATGGCTGACCGTGTTAGTTCCTGACATGTTTGTGTGGGTTATTACTAACCACATGCATTTCATAACAAATGGTTCAAACGCTATTCAAAGACCAACTTGCCCGATCCAGGGCACTGTGTCCCTTAAAGACACTGGACACCTTTGGTAATTGTCAAAGACCAGTCTTCTCACTTGGTGTATCTCAACATACATATATGCACAAAATTGCGAGAAAAGAATGGAAGAAAAAAACACTAATCAAAATCTAATCCTGAGGTCTCGATATCGAACTCGTGGAAAATTGCTTCTTTCTCAAAAACTATGTTACTTCAGAGCGAGCCGTTTCTCACAATGTTTTATACTTATCAAAAGCTCTCTATTGCTCGTTACCAAGTTTTTATGCTAACAATTATGTTGAGTAATTACCAATAGTGTCCAATGCCTTTGAAAGTGTGTTTTTGTAACAATATTTGTATCACTGATGCCATAATTAATGCACTGTCAAATTGTGTTTTTTTGTGCTCTAATTAACGCACTATCTTGTTTTTGTTTTGTTTTTTTTGCGGTTTCTGTATAAGTGTGCTCTAATTAGCACACTATCAAATTGTTTTTTTTGGTTGCGGTTCTGTATAAGTGTGCTTTATTAACGCATTATCAAATTGTGTTTTTTGTTGCAGTTTCTGTATAAGTGACGCTTTAGCATCGTTATACAACATTGAGCTGACATCTAGCCATCTCCCTGAGAGGCAAGATGATAGTTCTTGTCTTGTTATCCCTCCGTCGGTTTACAATTCTCAATATTCTAGCATCAAACCACAAACGCAACATCCTAAGAATGCCGTCATTGGTGGAAGAGGAATGGATGTAGATGTGAGAAGGAAGGAGGTAAACGGCATGGACCATCAGCCCACTAGGGTGAGTCTTATAAATAGAATTAGAATTATATACTAAAAGGCAGTGTTGGTAATTACTCAAAATAATTGTTAGCATAAAAACTTACTTGGTAACGAGTAATTTGTAAACAGAAGGTGGTTCATGAAGTGAAGGAGGAGCCGTTAAGAAGACCCACATCTGAGAGCTGTTGATTATAAAACATTTTGAGAAATGGCTCCCTCTGAAGTAAGGTAGTTTTCAAGAAAGAAGTGATTTTCCACGAATTTGATTTTGAGACCTCAGATTTAGATTTTGAGGTTTTCAGCTGCAGTAACTAATAACTGCTGTAACTTATAAATAAGGGAATCAATGTGAGGTGAAGAGGTTTTCAACTAGTGGTTTAATCCCATCGAGGCCTGGTTTTTGATAATTTTAAATTATAAAGAACCAGGCCTCAGCACGTTTAAGCCACTAGATGGAAACCGATTCAACACACTTTGATTCACATTCATAAATACCTTTTCGGTCAAAAACATCATCACCTTTTGGTCAAAAAGTAAAATAAATGCAAAATTGTTAAATGATTTCTTTCAACACAACACCCCTCCAGCTAAAGCCCTCCGCCGCCCTCGGGTAAACAACTCCTTATAAGGGAATGCTGAGCGCGTATCGCGTAATGTGGCACAACTGTTCCAGCTGTTTGCTCTCGACCAATAGGAATGAAGAAACTGTCTTATAAGAGGAGGTGCAAGGTCGTGTGTCACGCCCATGAATTAACACTTTTTACTGGTCATAAACAAAGGTTTATACACACCCACGTGACGCACTCTCCACCAATAGGAATAGCGAAACTGAGGTATTAATGAATGTTATTTTATAATTTGTAAACAGAAGGTGGTTCAGAATCCTGAAGTGAAGGAGGAGCCGTTAAGAAGACCCACATCTGTCAGTAAGTATCATATTACTATTGGTAATTACTCAAAATAATTAGCATAAAAACTTACTTGGTAAACGAGCAATGGAGAGAGCTTTTGATAGTACAACAAAATTGTGAGAAACGGCTCCCTTTGAAGTAACTTAGTTTTCAAAAAGAACTAATTTTCAACAAATTTGATTTCAAAACCTCATCTAGATTTTGAGGTCTCCAAATCAAGCATCTGATAGCACACAACTTCGTTTGACAAGGGTGTTTTTTCTTTCATTATTATCTCACAACTTCGACGACCAATTGAATTCAAATTTTCACAGGTTTGTTATTTTGTGCATATGTTCAAATACACCAAGTGAGAAGACTAGTCTTTAATAATAACCAATTAGTGTCCAGTGTCCTTAAATGAGCAGAATGTTTATAAAAAAGCAAATGATGACCCAGACTTACCTTTTTTATGATTCCATTTTTGTCCATATAACAGGGGCCAATTTCATAGAGCTGCTTAAGCAAAAAATTTGCTTAAGCACGTAAACAGCACGCTTATTTTACACATGTTACTGGCCAAAATTTCATGGCATATACATTGCTTGTGACTGGTAATTAGCTGTTTTGTTGGCATAACAGTTGAGAGGAGTCTTGGCCGGTAATCTGATTTTTTAAGCCAGGATTTTTTTGCTTAAGCAAAATTTTGTGCTTAAGCAGCTCTATGAAATTGGGCCCAGGTCCTTACCAGCATTATTAAAATGTCCCACTTTTGTTGTTATAGGTGTTACCAGTTTTCTAGCTGCTAAGCAAATTCAACCAATGAAAGACAGAGAGATGGGAACTAAAATGGCACCGAGCACAGGTTTGTTAATGTTTTCATCCGCTTGGATTTAATTTCTTTTTGGGGGGAAACATTTATTTTCTTTAAGTGTTTTCCTTCAAGGTATGTGGGACTACGTTTTTGGAATATCTCCCACCATGTAATGGGTGACGCAATATACAGCCAATCAAACCAGGAACACCGGGGCGAACCTTGTCATGAAAAAACGTTTTTAACGAATAATTGTCGCCTCATTATCAGTGAGACGAAAACTATTTTCATGGTATTGTTTTACTCATTTCTCAAAAACTACAGCTCCACAACAACTTAGGTTTTCAGGAAAGCTTTATACTATCATTATCTCCAAACTGTGTTTAGTGTAAATCTTTAGACATTGTGTTTTTCGTTCTACAAAAAGTACATAGACCCTTTAAAGGCAGTAGGCACTTATGGTAGTTACTCAAAATAATAATCAGCATAAAGCCTCACTGGGTAAAAAATAATGGGGAGAGTTTGATAGTATAAAACATTGTGGGAAATAGCTCCCTGTGAAGTGACGAAGATTTCGAGATCGAAGTAGTTTTCCCCGAATTTGACTTTGACTTTTCAAGTTTAGAATTTGAGGTCTTGAAATCAAGCATCTGAACGCACACAACTTCGTGTGACAAGGGTGTTTTTTCTTTCATAGTTATCTCGCAACTTCAACAACCAATTGAGCTCAAATTTTCACACGTTTGTTATTTTATGCATGTTGATATACACCAAGTGAGAAGACTGGTCTTTGATAATTACCAATAGCGCCACTGCCTTTAATAAGTGTTTGTATCAAGCCATGAAAGAAAAATGAATTTGAATGACTCTTATTTTCTTTCCTTGCTCTTATAGATTTACCTTCAAAGTTTGCTCTTCCGGCATCTGCACCTTCACCCTCTGTTCTACCTCTCCCTGGTGCCTCCTGGCAAGGACCTCCGAAGGTTTCTCACGGAGGTAGGTCAAAGGTCACAATGATAATTGGGGAAACTGAGTGGATCTTTTCGATAAGGAAGTTTAAGCAAATAGATTACATATACTTACTTGAAGGAAAAACATGAAGGAAAACCAAATGCTTGAGTTTGTGCGATGAAAGTAATTTTTCCAGTAATTTTTTCAACGAATCCAGTAGGGTCATATTTCGGTCGTCAAAGTTGCAAAATATGCCTTTGTAACCCGAGGTTGTTTGCTTTCAGATGCTTGATTTTGAGACCTCACATGTGAGGTCTCGAATTCAATTCAAATATTTTACTGAGAAATTACTCCTTTCTCAAAAACTTTGTTACTTCAGAGGGAGCTATTTCTCACAATGTTTTATTACTTGGTTATCATTTTCGTTCTCGTTATCGGGGCCTGTGTGACCGGGCCTTTACACCTTATTAATAATAGACTATGAATGAGAGTCAAGGAACTGAGCTCTTAGGTTTTAACAAACACGGATAGAGAAGGTGAAGATTTAAGAGAATCATTTAAACTATTCCAATATGCCCTGATGGACAACACTGTTTTTAGACTTTGATGTTCTATTAAATTGGACGAATAAAATTACCCTTAGCGCTACAAAACCAGGTCTGGAAGAACATACCAGGTGAAATGGATAAAAAAAGTGGGCAGTGGACACCAGGTGGGTTTATCGGAGGGCGTTTTTTTACCGTGGAAGAAAATATCTCATCCCTTACGTTCCATACTTATCCAAATCTATGCTAACAATTATTTTGAGTAATCACCAATAGTGTCCAGTGCTTTTAAAGGAAAGGTGCACGTTTGGTAATTGTCAAAGACCAGTCTTGTCACTAGGTGTATCCCAACATAAGCATAAAATAACAAGCCTGTGAAAATTTGAGCTAAAATGGTCATCAAAGTTACGAGAAAATGATGAGAGAAAAAACACCCTTGTTAGACGAATTTGTGTGCTTTCAGATAGGAATAAAAGTCTTCTGGCCAGAAGTCTTTTATTATTGTAGTGAGAAATTACCTCTTTCTCATAGCCTATGCTACTTTAGAGGGAGCCGTTTCTCACAATGTTTTATACTATCATCAGCTCTCCAATGCTCGTTGCCAAGTCAGTTTTTAAGTTAATGTTTGTTTTGATAATTAATCAAACGTGTACCTCCCCTTTAAAGCACAATCTATGTTATTTCATTTGATTCTACAGAGGAATTGGCTGATCAGCTGAATGCCAAATGTAACATGAACCCTATGGTTGGAATTGGACTTGGACGTGGACTTGGACGTGGTTTTATAAGAAACACCAATCAGTGACAAGAAAAGAACTTTCCATCCCCCCTCCCCCCCCCCACCTCCGAACTGGATCGGGGACTGCCTTAATATTGCCGCAACAAACGATGTAGAAAAGGTTGTTGTGTAAGCAAGTGGTAAGCGAGAGATTCAAGCATCAAACTTATGCATGGTAAATTTGTACTGGAGCATTTCAAGGGCACCAAGGCAATGATGCCCTTGGGGCATGGAGGCAATTACCTTTGTTGCCATTTAATTTGTTGTTATCTGTAAGGGGTGTTGAGATCCAAGATGGACCAATATTGGCGTCTCAGGTTTTTTAACGATGGTAGAATCAATTGAAGTACAGAGATCTACTATCTTCCAGAAAACTCGATTAATACCTTTTCAAGTTATAGGTTATTAAGGTTACAAATAAGTCGCAGATGAGCTCTCAACTCCTGCGAAAAACTTGTTTTAAAAACAGCCCTGTGACGTAACATTCGCCTCCGGACACATTCGCAGGAAGTATGAATCGGGCTTTATTCGTATCCAATGAGAATCACAAAATCATACTCAGTTTTGACAACCATTTTCAGCTATTTACTTAGTATAAGCTTTTGTAATTATGTTTGTATTGTGCGAAAGTGGTGATTGGTGAGCATTATCTAAGACATTTTTCAAAATCTGGTGTTTTTTTTTGTTTTTTTAAAGAAAGCTCAATGAGTTATTAAAGGACACCGAGTGAGAGAGCAGACTGCTCCTCATCTTTGATTTCAATAAAATAAATATTCATTTTTGATATCCAATCATGCCCTATATCTTTTATCAAGCATTCGCCACTTTCAAGCTAAAAAGACACTGTAGACCTTTGTTAAAAAAAACACCCTTTTTTCAGTTCACAGATATTAACTTGCTATTCTGTGTCTTTTTGGAGCATTGCCTACAAGCTCTGCTTCTAAAATGGATCCCTATGCGGTTTCAGTTTTTCTTCTTGATATATTGTTACTATATTCTTTAGTGATGTCTTTTATTTGTTAATACTGTGAACAATAAAATAAACCTTGAACCTTGAATTGTGTAACCTTCATTTTTTTCTGCTAAGCAAGATGTTTCTACAACACAACCAGCCAAAGATTGCAATACATACATGTAGTACACGAGAGTAGTTGGTCTCTACTCTTTCAACGGGAAACCAGCCAAAAATTGCAGTACATAGTACATGAGAGTTAGCTGGTCTCTACTCTTTCAACGGGAAACCAGCCAAAAATTGCAGTACATAGTACATGAGAGTTAGCTGGTCTCTACTCTTACAACGGGAAACCAATCAAAAATTGCAATACATAGTACATGGGAGTTAGCTGGTCTCTACTCTTACAACGGGAAACCAGCCAAAGATTGCAGAACATAGTACATGAGAGTTAGCTGCACCAATGTGTTTGCTTTCAGATGCCTAAAAAGGGGCTTCAGGGCTGTGTTTTTAGTTTTGTTTACATTGGGAAACCAATACATAAGTCAATGGGAAACTACACAACCATACATAAGTCAATGGGAGAGTTAGCTGGTCTCTACTCTTACAACGGGAAACCAATCAAAAATTGCAATACATAGTACATGGGAGTTAGCTGGTCTCTACTCTTACAACGGGAAACCAGCCAAAGATTGCAGAACATAGTACATGAGAGTTAGCTGCACCAATGTGTTTGCTTTCAGATGCCTAAAAAGGGGCTTCAGGGCTGTGTTTTTAGTTTTGTTTACATTGAGAAACCAATACATAAGTCAATGGGAAACTACAAGACTATACACAAGTCAATGGGAAACTACACACCCATACATAAGTCAATGGGAGAGTTAGCTGGTCTCTACTCTTACAACGGGAAACCAACCAAAAATTGCAATACACAGTACATAAGAGTTAGCTGGTCTCTACTCTTACAACGGGAAACCAACCAAAAATTGCAATACATAGTACATGAGAGTTAGCTGGTCTCTACTCTTACAACGGGAAACCAACCAAAGATTGCAGAACATAGTACATGAGAGTTAGCTGCACCAATGTGTTTGCTTTCAGCGGCTAAAAAGGGGCTTATCAGGGCTGTGTAGTTTGTTTTTACATTGGGAAACCAATACATAAGTCAATGGGAAACTACACAACCATACATAAGTCAATGGGAGAGTTAGCTGGTCTCTACTCTTACAACGGGAAACCAACCAAAAATTGCAATACATAGTACATGGGAGTTAGCTGGTCTCTACTCTTACAACGGGAAACCAGCCAAAGATCGCAGAACATAGTACATGAGAGTTCTGCACCAATGTGTTTGCTTTCAGATGCCTATAAAAAGGGGCTTATCAGGGCTGTGTAGTTTGTTTTTACATTGGGAAACCAATACATAAGTCAATGGGAAACTACACAACCATACATAAGTCAATGGGAGAGTTAGCTGGTCTCTACTCTTACAACGGGAAACCAACCAAAAATTGCAATACATAGTACATGAGAGTTAGCTGGTCTCTACTCTTACAACGGGAAACCAGCCAAAGATTGCAGAACATAGTACATGAGAGTTAGCTGCACCAATGTGTTTGCTTTCAGATGCCTAAAAAGGGGCTTCAGGGCTGTGTTTTTAGTTTTGTTTACATTGAGAAACCAATACATAAGTCAATGGGAAACTACAAGACTATACACAAGTCAATGGGAAACTACACACCCATACATAAGTCAATGGGAGAGTTAGCTGGTCTCTACTCTTACAACGGGAAACCAACCAAAAATTGCACTACATAGTACTTGAGAGTTAGCTGGTCTCTACTCTTACAACGGGAAACCAACCAAAAATTGCAATACATAGTACATGAGAGTTAGCTGGTCTCTACTCTTACAACGGGAAACCAGCCAAAGATTGCAGAACATAGTACATGAGAGTTAGCTGCACCAATGTGTTTGCTTTCAGCGGCTAAAAAGGGGCTTATCAGGGCTGTGTAGTTTGTTTTTACATTGGGAAACCAATACATAAGTCAATGGGAAACTACACAACCATACATTAGTCAATGGGAGAGTTAGCTGGTCTCTACTCTTACAACGGGAAACCAACCAAAAATTGCAATACATAGTACATGGGAGTTAGCTGGTCTCTACTCTTACAACGGGAAACCAGCCAAAGATTGCAGAACATAGTGCATGAGAGTTCTGCACCAATGTGTTTGCTTTCAGATGCCTATAAAAAGGGGCTTATCAGGGCTGTGTAGTTTGTTTTTACATTGGGAAACCAATACATAAGTCAATGGGAAACTACACAACCATACATAAGTCAATGGGAGAGTTAGCTGGTCTCTACTCTTACAACGGGAAACCAACCAAAAATTGCAATACATAGTACATGAGAGTTAGCTGGTCTCTACTCTTACAGCGGGAAACCAGCCAAAGATTGCAGAACATAGTACATGAGAGTTAGCTGCACCAATGTGTTTGCTTTCAGCGGCTAAAAAGGGGCTTATCAGGGCTGTGTAGTTTGTTTTTACATTGGGAAACCAATACATAAGTCAATGGGAAACTACACAACCATACATAAGTCAATGGGAGAGTTAGCTGGTCTCTACTCTTACAACGGGAAACCAACCAAAAATTGCAATACATAGTACATGGGAGTTAGCTGGTCTCTACTCTTACAACGGGAAACCAGCCAAAGATTGCAGAACATAGTACATGAGAGTTAGCTGCACCAATGTGTTTGCTTTCAGATGCCTAAAAAGGGGCTTATCGGGGCTGTGTAGTTTTTTTTTACATTGGGAAACCAATACATAAGTCAATTGGAAACTACACAACCATACATAACTCAATGGGGGAGTTAGCTGGTCTCTACTCTTACAATGGGAAACCAACCAAAAATTGCAGTACATAGTACATGAGAGTTAGCTGGTCTCTATACTCTTACAACGAGAAACCAGCCAAAGATTGCAGAACATAGTACATCAGAGTTAGCTGCACCAATGTGTTTGCTTTCAGATGCCTAAAAAGGGGCTTATCGAGGCTGTGTAGATTTGTTTTACATTGGGAAACCAATACATAAGTCAATGGGAAACTACACAACCATACATAACTCAATGGGGGAGTTAGCTGCCATGGTCTCTACTCTTACAACGGGAAACCAACCAAAAATTGCAGTACATAGTACATGAGAGTTAGCTGGTCTCTATACTCTTACAACGAGAAACCAGCCAAAGATTGCAGAACATAGTACATGAGAGTTAGCTGCACCAATGTGTTTGCTTTCAGATGCCTAAAAAGGGGCTTATCGAGGCTGTGTAGATTTGTTTTACATTGGGAAACCAATACATAAGTCACTGGGAAACTACACAACCATACATAACTCAATGGGAGAGTTAGCTGGTTCTACTCTTACAACGGTAAACCAACCAAAAATTGCAGTACATAGTACATGAGAGTTAGCTGGTCTCTACTCTTACAATGGGAAACCAGCCAAAATTGCAGAACATACATGAGAGTAAGCTGCACCAATGTGTTTGCTTTCAGATGTCTAAAAAGGGGCTTCAGGGCTGGGTTTATAGTTTTGTTTACATAATTGAGAAACCAATACATAAGTCAATAAACTACAAGATCATACAAAAGTCAATGGGAGAGTTAGCTGGTCTCTACTCTTACAACGGGAAACCAGCCAAAGATTGCAGAACATAGTATGTGAGAGTTACCTGCACCAATGTGTTTGCTTTCATCCCAGCAGCTAAAAAGGGGCTTATCGGGGCTGTGTAGTTTTTTTTTTACATTGGGAAACCAATACATAAGTCAATGGGAAACTACACAACCATATAAGTCAATGGGAGAGTTAGCTGGTCTCTACTCTAACATTGAGAAACCAGCCAAAGATTGAAATACATATAGTTGGTGAGAGTTAGCTTCACCAATGTGTTTGCTTTCAGATGCCTAAAGAGGGGCTTCAGGGCTGTGTAGTTTTGTTTACATTGGGAAACCAATACATAAGTCAATGCGAAACTATAGACCATCCACAAGTCAATTAGCTGGTCTCTACTCTTACAACAGGAAACCAACCAAAAATTACAATACATAGTACATGAGAGTTTGCTGGTCTCTACTCTTACAAATGGGAAACCAGCCAAAGATTGAAATACATAGTGCGTGGCAGTTAGCTGGTCTCTACTCTTACTACAGGAAACCAGACAAAAATTGCAGTACATAGTACATGCATGAGAGTTAGCTATTGCCTTATTATTATAAAAAGATGAAAATGTCTTACAACAGGAAAGCAGCCAAAAATTGCAATACATAGTACATATGATATGACAAGTTCACAGCCTTGTCAACATTTTCTGTAAAAATGTAAGGCAAAATGTAACATTTTCATGAAAAACATGATAAGTTCACAAGGCTACAGCCTTGGAACAATTTCTGTTAAAATATGATAAGGCCTTGTGAAAATGTTCAAGAAAAATGCTATAAGGCTATATAAAGCCTTGTGAACATTTTATGTAAAAATATGAGTTCACAAGGCTTGTAAACATTTCTGTAAAATATAAGTTCACAACGCTATATAGTCTTGTTAACATTTCTGTAAAAATGTGATAAGTTCATAAGGCCATGTGAAAATTTTCTAGAAAAATTTGATAAGTTTACCAGGCTACAATTCCTTGGAACAATTTCTGTAAGAATAGGTTAGTTCACAAGGCTATTTTATAAGGCCTTGTGAAATAGTTCAAGAAAAATGCGATAAGTTAAAAAGGCTATAAGGCTATATAAAGCCTTGTGAACATTTTATGTAAAAATATGAGTTCACAAGGCCTTGTAAACATTTCTGTTAAATATAAGTTCACAAAGCTATAGTCTTGTAAACATTTCTGTAAAAATGTGATAAGTTCACAAGGCCATGTGAAAATTTTCAAGAAAAATATGATAAGTTCACAAGGCTACAGCCTTGGAACAATTTCTGTAAGAATATGATAAGTTCACAAGGCTATAAGGCCTTGTGAAAATGTTCAAGAAAAAAGCAATAAGTTAACAAGGCTATTTAGGCTATATAAAGCCTTGTGAACATTTTATGTAAAAATATGAGTTCACAAGCCTATACTCTTGTAAACATTTCTGTAAAATATAAGTTCACAAGGCTTATAGTCTTGTAAACATTTCTGTAAAAATGTGATAAGTTTACAAGGCCATGTGAAAATTTTCAAGAAAAATATGATAAGTTCACAAAGGGCTACAGCCTTGGAACAATTTCTGTAAGAATATGATAAGTTCACAAGGCTATAAGGCCTTGTGAAAATGTTCAAGAAAAAAGCAATAAGTTAACAAGGCTATTTAGGCTATATAAAGCCTTGTAAACATTTTATGAAAAAATATGAGTTCACAACGCTATAGCCTTGTAAACATTTCTGTAAAAATGTGATAAGTTCACAAGGCCATGTGAAAATTTTCAAGAAAAATATGATAAGTTCACAAGGCTACAGCCTTGGAACAATTTCTGTAAGAATATGATAAGTTCACAAGGCTATAAGGCCTTGTGAAAATGTTCAAGAAAAAAGCAATAAGTTAACAAGGCTATTTAGGCTATATAAAGCCTTATGAACATTTTATGTAGAAATATGAGTTCACAAGGCTATAGCATTGTAAACATTTCTGTAAAATATAAGTTCACAAGGCTGTAGTCTTGTAAACATTTCTGTAAAAATGTGATAAGTTCACAAGGCCATGTGAAAATTTTCAACAAAAAATATGATAAGTTCACAAAGGGCTACAGCCTTGGAACAATTTCTGTAAGAATATGATAAGTTCACAAGGCTATAAGGCCTTGTGAAAATGTTCAAGAAAAAAGCAATAAGTTAACAAGGCTATTTAGGCTATATAAAGCCTTGTAAACATTTTATGAAAAAATATGAGTTCACAACGCTATAGCCTTGTAAACATTTCTGTAAAAATGGGATAAGTTCACAAGGCCATGTGAAAATTTTCAACAAAAAATATAAGTTCACAAGGCTACAGCCTTGGAACAATTTCTGTAAGAATATGATAAGTTCACAAGGCTATAAGGCCTTGTGAAAATGTTCAAGAAAAAAGCAATAAGTTAACAAGGCTATTTAGGCTATATAAAGCCTTGTGAACATTTTATGTAGAAATATGAGTTCACAAGGCTATAGCATTGTAAACATTTCTGTAAAATATAAGTTCACAAGGCTGTAGTCTTGTAAACATTTCTGTAAAAATGTGATAAGTTCACAAGGCCATGTGAAAATTTTCAACAAAAAATATGATAAGTTCACAAGGCCTTGGAACAATTTCTGTAAGAATATGATAAGTTCACAAGGCTATAAGGCCTTGTGAAAATGTTCAAGAAAAAAGCAATAAGTTAACAAGGCTATTTAGGCTATATAAAGCCTTGTGAGCATTTTATGTAAAAATATGAGTTCACAAGCCCATACTCTTGTAAACATTTCTGTAAAATATAAGTTCACAAGGCTATAGTCTTGTAAACATTTCTGTAAAAATGTGATAAGTTCACAAGGCCATGTGAAAATTTTCAAAAAAAATATGATAACTTCACAAGGCTACAGGCTTGGAACAATTTCTGTAAGAATATGATAAGTTCACAAGAAAAATGCGATAAGTTAACAAGGCTATTTAGGCTATATAAAGCCTTGTAAACATTTTATGAAAAAATATGAGTTCACAACGCTATAGCCTTGTAAACATTTCTGTAAAAATGTGATAAGTTCACAAGGCCATGTGAAAATTTTCAACAAAAAATATAAGTTCACAAGGCTACAGCCTTGGAACAATTTCTGTAAGAATATGATAAGTTCACAAGGCTATAAGGCCTTGTGAAAATGTTCAAGAAAAAAGCAATAAGTTAACAAGGCTATTTAGGCTATATAAAGCCTTGTGAACATTTTATGTAGAAATATGAGTTCACAAGGCTATAGCATTGTAAACATTTCTGTAAAATATAAGTTCACAAGGCTGTAGTCTTGTAAACATTTCTGTAAAAATGTGATAAGTTCACAAGGCCATGTGAAAATTTTCAACAAAAAATATGATAAGTTCACAAGGCTACAGCCTTGGAACAATTTCTGTAAGAATATGATAAGTTCACAAGGCTATAAGGCCTTGTGAAAATGTTCAAGAAAAAAGCAATAAGTTAACAAGGCTATTTAGGCTATATAAAGCCTTGTGAGCATTTTATGTAAAAATATGAGTTCACAAGCCCATACTCTTGTAAACATTTCTGTAAAATATAAGTTCACAAGGCTATAGTCTTGTAAACATTTCTGTAAAAATGTGATAAGTTCACAAGGCCATGTGAAAATTTTCAAGAAAAATATGATAACTTCACAAGGCTACAGGCTTGGAACAATTTCTGTAAGAATATGATAAGTTCACAAGAAAAATGCGATAAGTTAACAAGGCTATAAGGCTATATAAAGCCTTGTGAACATTTCATGTAAAAATATAAGTTCACAAGGCTATATAGCCTTGTAAACATTTCTGTAAAATATAAGGTCTTGTAAACATTTCTGTAAAAATGTGAGAAGTTCACAAGGCCATGTGAAAATTTTCAAGAAAAATATGATAAGTGCACAAGGCCAATGGAACAATTTCTGTAAAATATGATAAGTTCCTAACAAGGCTGTAGCCATACATAAGTCAATGGGAAACTACACAGTAACACAACTGTACACAAGTCAATGGGAAACTACAAGACCATACACAAGTCAATGGGAAACTACAAGACCATACACAAGTCAATGGAAAACTACACAACCATACACAATTCAATGGGAGATAAGTTCAAAAATGATAAGTTCACAAGGCTGTAGCCTTATTATTATAAGTTCACAAGGCTTTTGAACCTTTGCTGTTAAAACATGATAAGTTCACAAGGCTATAAGGCTATACGCCTTTTGAAAATTTACAAGAAAAATGTGATAAGTTAACAAGGCTGTAGCCTTGTGAACATTTTCTGTATATGTTCACAAGTGAACGTTTTTAAGAAAAAAGTGAACAATTTCAAGAAAAACATGATAAGTTCACAAGACCTTGTGAACATTTTCTGTAAAAATGTAAGTTCACAAGGCTAACATTTTCTGTAAAAATATGATAAGTTCACAAGGCTATCAGGCTATTTATAGCCTTGTGAACATTTTCTGTAAAAATATGATAAGTTCACAAGTGAACATTTTCAAGAAAAACATATATATAGCCTTGTGAAAATTTTCTGTAAAAGTATGATAAGTTCATAAGGCTACTATATATATAGCCTTGTGAACATTTTCTGTAAAAATATGATAAGTTCACAAGGCTACAAGGCTATTAATAGCCTTGTGAACATTTTTTGTAAAAATATGATAAGTTCACAAGTGAACTTTTCAAGAAAAACATATATATAGCCCTGTGAAAATATTCTGTCAAAATATAAGTTCACAAGGCTATAAGGCTATACAACCTTTTCTGTTAAACATTTTCTGTAAAAATATGATAAGTTATATGTAACTTTTGTAGGACAAAAAACACAAGGCTATCAGGCCTTGTGAAATTACCCAAGAAAAATAGCCTTGTAAACATTACTGTAAAAATGTGATAAGTTCACAAGGCCTGAGAAAATTTTTAAGAAAAATATGATTAGTTCACAAGGCTATATAAAGCCTTGTGAACATTTTATGTAAAAATATGAGTTCAAAAGTTCACATTGTGAAAATGTGCAAGAAAAATGCAATTAATTAACAAGGCTATAAGGCTATACAAAGCCTTGTGAACCTTTTATGTAAAAATATGAGTTCACAACGCTATAGTCTTGTAAACATTTCTGTAAAAATGTTCACAAGGCCATGGGAAAATTTTCAAAAAAAATATGATAAGTTCACAAGGCTACAGCCTTGGAACAATTTCTGTAAAAATATGATAAGTTCACAAGGCTATAAGGCCTTGTGAAAATGTTCAAGAAAAATGCGATGAGTTTACAAGGCTATAGTCTTGTAAACATTTCTGTAAAAAAGTGATTAGTTCACAAGGCCATGTGAAAGTTTTCAAGAAAAATATGATAAGTTCACAAGCCTACAGCCTTGGAACAATTTCTGTAATTTTCAGTTCCTGACAAGGCTGTAGCCATACATAAGTCAATGGGAAACTACACAGTAACACTACTGTACACAAGTCCATGGGAAACTACAAGATCATACACAAGTCAATGGGAAACTACACAACCATACACAATTCAATGGGAGATAGCTGGTCTCTACTCTTACAACGGGAAACCAACAAAAATTGCAATACATGAGAGTTGTATGGACTCTAGTCTAACAACGGGAAATCAGCCAAAGATTGAAAAAGATAGTACGTGAGAGTTAGCGGCTCTCTACAACGGGAAATCAGCAAAAAATTGCAGTACATAGTACATGAGAGTTAGCTGGTCTCTACTCTAACATTAACAACGGGAAAACAGCCAAAGAAACTACACAACCATACACAAGTCAATGGAAATTTAACTACACAACCATACACAAGTCAATGGGAAACTACACAACCACACACAAGTCAATGGTAAACTACACAACCATACACAAATCAATGGGAAACTACACAACCATACACGATTCAATGGGAAACTACACAACTGTACACACGCCAATGGGAAACTACACAACCATACACAAGTCAATGGGAAACTACACAACCATACACAAGTCAATGGGAAACTACACAACCATACACGAGTCAATGGGACACTTCACAACCATTCACAAGCCAATGGGAAACTACACAACCATACACAAGTCAATGGGAAACTACACAACCATACACAAGTCAATGGGAAACTACACAACAATACACGAGTCAATGGGACACTTCACAACCATACACAAGTCAATGGGAATTGACACAACCATTCACAAGCCAATGGGAAACTACACAACCATACACAAGTCAATGGGAAACTACACAACCATACACAAGTCAATGGGAAACTACACAACCATACACGAGTCAATTGGACACTTCACAACCATTCACAAGCCAATGGGAAACTACACAACCATACACAAGTCAATGGGAAACTACACAACCATACACAAGTCAATGGGAAACTACACAACCATACACGATATCAATGGATACAACAGCATACACAAGTCGATGGGAAACTACACAACCATACATGAGTCAATGGGAAACTACACAACTGTACACACGCCAATGGGAAACTACACAACCATACACGAGTCAATGGGAAACTACACAACCATACACAAGTCAATGGGAAACTACACAACCATACACAAGTCAATGGGAAACTACACAACCATACACAAGTCAATGGGAAACTACACAACCATACACGAGTCAATGGGACACTTCACAACCATTCACAAGCCAATGGAAAACTACACAACCATACACAAGTCAATGGGAAACTACACAACCATACACAAGTCAATGGGAAACTACACAACCATACACGAGTCAATGGTCACTTCACAACCATACACAAGTCAATGGGAATTGACACAACCATTCACAAGCCAATGGGAAACTACACAACCATACACAAGTCAATGGGAAACTACACAACCATACACAAGTCAATGGGAAACTACGCAACCATTCACAAGCCAATGGGAAACTTCACAACCATACACAAGTCAATGGGAAACTACACAACTGTACACACGTCAATGGGAAACTACACAACCATACACAAGTCAATGGGAAACTACACAACCATACACAAGTCAATGGGAAACTACACAACCATACACGACCAATGGGAAACTTCACAACCATTCACAAGCCAATGGGAAACTACACAACCATACACGAGTCAATGGGACACTTCACAACCATACACAAGTCAATGGGAATTGACACAACCATTCACAAGCCAATGGGAAACTACACAACCACACACAAGTCAATGGGAAACTACACAACCATACACAAGTCAATGGGAAACTACGCAACCATTCACAAGCCAATGGGAAACTTCACAACCATACACAAGTCAATGGGAAACTACACAACTGTACACACGTCAATGGGAAACTACACAACCATACACAAGTCAATGGGAAACTACACAACCATACACAAGTCAATGGGAAACTACACAACCATACACGACCAATGGGAAACTTCACAACCATTCACAAGCCAATGGGAAACTACACAACCATACACAGGTCACTGGGAAACTACACAACCATACACAAGTCAATGGGAAACTACACAACCATACACGAGTCAATGGTCACTTCACAACCATACACAAGTCAATGGGAATTGACACAACCATTCACAAGCCAATGGGAAACTACACAACCATACACAAGTCAATGGGAAACTACACAACCATACACAAGTCAATGGGAAACTACGCAACCATTCACAAGCCAATTGGAAACTTCACAACCATACACAAATCAATGGGAAACTACACAACTGTACACACGTCAATGGGAAACTACACAACCATACACAAGTCAATGGGAAACTACACAACCATACACAAGTCAATGGGAAACTACACAACCATACACGACCAATGGGAAACTTCACAACCATTCACAAGCCAATGGGAAACTACACAACCATACACGAGTCAATGGGACACTTCACAACCATACACAAGTCAATGGGAAACTTTACAACACCATACACAAGTGGATGGGAAACTACACAACCATACACGAGTCAATGGGAAACTACACAACTGTACACACGCCAATGGGAAACTACACAACCATACACAAGTCAATGGGAAACTACACAACCATACACAAGTCAATGGGAAACTACACAACCATACACAAGTCAATGGGAAACTACACAACCATACACAAGTCAATGGGAAACTACACAACCATACACGAGTCAATGGGACACTTCACAACCATTCACAAGCCAATGGGAAACTACACAACTGTACACAAGTCAATGGGAAACTACACAACCATACACAAGTCAATGGGAAACTACACAACCATACACGAGTCAATGGGACACTTCACAACCATACACAAGTCAATGGGAATTGACACAACCATTCACAAGCCAATTGGAAACTACACAACCATACACAAGTCAATGGGAAACTACACAACCATACACAAGTCAATGGGAAACTACGCAACCATTCACAAGCCAATGGGAAACTACACAACCATACACAAGTCAATGGGAAACTACACAACTGTACACACGTCAATGGGAAACTACACAACCATACACAAGTCAATGGGAAACTACACAACCATACACAAGTCAATGGGAAACTACACAACCATACACAAGTCAATGGGAAATTATACAACCATACACAAGTCAATGGGAAACTACACAACCATACACAAGTCAATGGGAAACTACACAACCATACACAAGTCAATGGAAAACTATACAAACTGTACACAAGTCAATGGGAAACTACACAACCATACACGAGTCAAAGGGAAACTACACAACCATACACAAGTCAATGGGAAACTACGCAACCATACACAAGTCAATGGGAAACTACACAACCATACACAAGTCAATGGGAAACTACACAACCATACACAAGTCAATGGGAAACTACACAACCATACACAAGTCAATGGGAAACTACACAACCATACACAAGTCAATGGGAAACTACACAACCATACACGAGTCAATGGGAAACTATACAACACCATACACAAGTCGATGGGAAACTACACAACCATACACGAGTCAATGGGAAACTACACAATTGTACACACGCCAATGGGAAACTACACAACCATACACAAGTCAAAGGGAAATTACACAACCATACACAAGTCAATGGGAAACTACACAACCATACACAAGTCAATGGGAAACTACACAACCATACACAAGTCAATGGGAAACTACACAACCATACACGAGTCAATGGGACACTTCACAACCATTCACAAGCCAATGGGAAACTACACAACCATACACAAGTCAATGGGAAACTACACAACCATACACAAGTCAATGGGAAACTACACAACCATACACGAGTCAATGGGACACTTCACAACCATACACAAGTCAATGGGAATTGACACAACCATTCACAAGCAAATGGGAAACTACACAACCATACACAAGTCAATGGGAAACTACACAACCATACACAAGTCAATGGGAAACTACGCAATCATTCACAAGCTAATGGGAAACTACACAACCATACACAAGTCAATGGGAAACTACACAACTGTACACACGTCAATGGGAAACTACACAACCATACACAAGTCAATGGGAAACTACACAACCATACACGAGTCAATGGGAAACTTCACAACCATTCACAAGCCAATGGGAAACTACACAACCATACACAAGTCAATGGGAAACTACACAACCATACACAAGCCAATGGGAAACTACACAACCATACACGAGTCAATGGGAAACTTCACAACCATTCACAAGCCAATGGGAAACTACACAACCATACACAAGTCAATGGGAAACTACGCAACCATTCACAAGGCAATGGGAAACTACACAACCATACACAAGTCAATGGGAAACTATACAACACCATACACAAGTCGATGGGAAACTACACAACCATACACGAGTCAATGGGAAACTACACAACTGTCAAACGCCAATGGGAAACTACACAACCATACACAAGTCAATGGGAAACTACACAACCATACACAAGTCAATGGGAAACTATACAACACCATACACAAGTCGATGGGAAACTACACAACCATACACGAGTCAATGGGAAACTACACAACTGTCAAACGCCAATGGGAAACTACACAACCATACACAAGTCAATGGGAAACTACACAACCATACACAAGTCAATGGGAAACAACACAACCATACACAAGTCAATGGGAAACTACACAACCATACACAAGTCAATGGGAAACTACACAACCATACACGAGTCAATGGGACACTTCACAACCATTCACAAGCCAATGGGAAACTACACAACCATACACAAGTCAATGGGAAACTACACAACCATACACAAGTCAATGGGAAACTACACAACCATACACGAGTCAATGGGACACTTCACAACCATACACAAGTCAATGGGAATTGACACAACCATTCACAAGCCAATGGGAAACTACACAACCATACACAAGTCAATGGGAAACTACACAACCATACACAAGTCAATGGGAAACTACGCAACCATTCACAAGCCAATGGGAAACTACACAACCATACACAAGTCAATGGGAAACTACACAACTGCAGTACAAATTGCAGTACATAGTACATGCATGAGAGTTAGCTATTGCCTTATTATTATAAAAAGATGAAAATGTCTTACAACAGGAAAGCAGCCAAAAATTGCAATACATAGTACATATGATATGACAAGTTCACAGCCTTGTCAACATTTTCTGTAAAAATGTAAGGCAAAATGTAACATTTTCATGAAAAACATGATAAGTTCACAAGGCTACAGCCTTGGAACAATTTCTGTTAAAATATGATAAGGCCTTGTGAAAATGTTCAAGAAAAATGCTATAAGGCTATATAAAGCCTTGTGAACATTTTATGTAAAAATATGAGTTCACAAGGCTTGTAAACATTTCTGTAAAATATAAGTTCACAACGCTATATAGTCTTGTTAACATTTCTGTAAAAATGTGATAAGTTCATAAGGCCATGTGAAAATTTTCTAGAAAAATTTGATAAGTTTACCAGGCTACAATTCCTTGGAACAATTTCTGTAAGAATAGGTTAGTTCACAAGGCTATTTTATAAGGCCTTGTGAAATAGTTCAAGAAAAATGCGATAAGTTAAAAAGGCTATAAGGCTATATAAAGCCTTGTGAACATTTTATGTAAAAATATGAGTTCACAAGGCCTTGTAAACATTTCTGTTAAATATAAGTTCACAAAGCTATAGTCTTGTAAACATTTCTGTAAAAATGTGATAAGTTCACAAGGCCATGTGAAAATTTTCAAGAAAAATATGATAAGTTCACAAGGCTACAGCCTTGGAACAATTTCTGTAAGAATATGATAAGTTCACAAGGCTATAAGGCCTTGTGAAAATGTTCAAGAAAAAAGCAATAAGTTAACAAGGCTATTTAGGCTATATAAAGCCTTGTGAACATTTTATGTAAAAATATGAGTTCACAAGCCTATACTCTTGTAAACATTTCTGTAAAATATAAGTTCACAAGGCTATAAGTCTTGTAAACATTTCTGTAAAAATGTGATAAGTTTACAAGGCCATGTGAAAATTTTCAAGAAAAATATGATAAGTTCACAAAGGGCTACAGCCTTGGAACAATTTCTGTAAGAATATGATAAGTTCACAAGGCTATAAGGCCTTGTGAAAATGTTCAAGAAAAAAGCAATAAGTTAACAAGGCTATTTAGGCTATATAAAGCCTTGTAAACATTTTATGAAAAAATATGAGTTCACAACGCTATAGCCTTGTAAACATTTCTGTAAAAATGTGATAAGTTCACAAGGCCATGTGAAAATTTTCAACAAAAAATATAAGTTCACAAGGCTACAGCCTTGGAACAATTTCTGTAAGAATATGATAAGTTCACAAGGCTATAAGGCCTTGTGAAAATGTTCAAGAAAAAAGCAATAAGTTAACAAGGCTATTTAGGCTATATAAAGCCTTGTGAACATTTTATGTAGAAATATGAGTTCACAAGGCTATAGCATTGTAAACATTTCTGTAAAATATAAGTTCACAAGGCTGTAGTCTTGTAAACATTTCTGTAAAAATGTGATAAGTTCACAAGGCCATGTGAAAATTTTCAACAAAAAATATGATAAGTTCACAAGGCTACAGCCTTGGAACAATTTCTGTAAGAATATGATAAGTTCACAAGGCTATAAGGCCTTGTGAAAATGTTCAAGAAAAAAGCAATGAGTTAACAAGGCTATTTAGGCTATATAAAGCCTTGTAAACATTTTATGAAAAAATATGAGTTCACAACGCTATAGCCTTGTAAACATTTCTGTAAAAATGTGATAAGTTCACAAGGCCATGTGAAAATTTTCAACAAAAAATATGATAAGTTCACAAGGCTACAGCCTTGGAACAATTTCTGTAAGAATATGATAAGTTCACAAGGCTATAAGGCCTTGTGAAAATGTTCAAGAAAAAAGCAATAAGTTAACAAGGCTATTTAGGCTATATAAAGCCTTGTGAACATTTTATGTAGAAATATGAGTTCACAAGGCTATAGCATTGTAAACATTTCTGTAAAATATAAGTTCACAAGGCTGTAGTCTTGTAAACATTTCTGTAAAAATGTGATAAGTTCACAAGGCCATGTGAAAATTTTCAACAAAAAATATGATAAGTTCACAAGGCTACAGCCTTGGAACAATTTCTGTAAGAATATGATAAGTTCACAAGGCTATAAGGCCTTGTGAAAATGTTCAAGAAAAAAGCAATAAGTTAACAAGGCTATTTAGGCTATATAAAGCCTTGTGAGCATTTTATGTAAAAATATGAGTTCACAAGCCCATACTCTTGTAAACATTTCTGTAAAATATAAGTTCACAAGGCTATAGTCTTGTAAACATTTCTGTAAAAATGTGATAAGTTCACAAGGCCATGTGAAAATTGTCAAGAAAAATATGATAACTTCACAAGGCTACAGGCTTGGAACAATTTCTGTAAGAATATGATAAGTTCACAAGAAAAATGCGATAAGTTAACAAGGCTATAAGGCTATATAAAGCCTTGTGAACATTTCATGTAAAAATATAAGTTCACAAGGCTATATAGCCTTGTAAACATTTCTGTAAAATATAAGGTCTTGTAAACATTTCTGTAAAAATGTGAGAAGTTCACAAGGCCATGTGAAAATTTTCAAGAAAAATTTGATAAGTGCACAAGGCCAATGGAACAATTTCTGTAAAATATGATAAGTTCCTAACAAGGCTGTAGCCATACATAAGTCAATGGGAAACTACACAGTAACACAACTGTACACAAGTCAATGGGAAACTACAAGACCATACACAAGTCAATGGGAAACTACAAGACCATACACAAGTCAATGGAAAACTACACAACCATACACAATTCAATGGGAGATAAGTTCAAAAATGATAAGTTCACAAGGCTGTAGCCTTATTATTATAAGTTCACAAGGCTTTTGAACCTTTGCTGTTAAAACATGATAAGTTCACAAGGCTATAAGGCTATACGCCTTTTGAAAATTTACAAGAAAAATGTGATAAGTTAACAAGGCTGTAGCCTTGTGAACATTTTCTGTATATGTTCACAAGTGAACGTTTTTAAGAAAAAAGTGAACAATTTCAAGAAAAACATGATAAGTTCACAAGACCTTGTGAACATTTTCTGTAAAAATATAAGTTCACAAGGCTAACATTTTCTGTAAAAATATGATAAGTTCACAAGGCTATCAGGCTATTTATAGCCTTGTGAACATTTTCTGTAAAAATATGATAAGTTCACAAGTGAACATTTTCAAGAAAAACATATATATAGCCTTGTGAAAATTTTCTGTAAAAGTATGATAAGTTCATAAGGCTACTATATATATAGCCTTGTGAACATTTTCTGTAAAAATATGATAAGTTCACAAGGCTACAAGGCTATTAATAGCCTTGTGAACATTTTTTGTAAAAATATGATAAGTTCACAAGTGAACTTTTCAAGAAAAACATATATATAGCCCTGTGAAAATATTCTGTCAAAATATAAGTTCACAAGGCTATAAGGCTATACAACCTTTTCTGTAAAACATTTTCTGTAAAAATATGATAAGTTATATGTAACTTTTGTAGGACAAAAAACACAAGGCTATCAGGCCTTGTGAAAATACCCAAGAAAAATAGCCTTGTAAACATTACTGTAAAAATGTGATAAGTTCACAAGGCCTGAGAAAATTTTTAAGAAAAATATGATTAGTTCACAAGGCTATATAAAGCCTTGTGAACATTTTATGTAAAAATATGAGTTCAAAAGTTCACATTGTGAAAATGTGCAAGAAAAATGCAATTAATTAACAAGGCTATAAGGCTATACAAAGCCTTGTGAACCTTTTATGTAAAAATATGAGTTCACAACGCTATAGTCTTGTAAACATTTCTGTAAAAATGTGATAAGTTCACAAGGGTATGTGAACATTTTCAAGAAAAATATGATAAGTTCACAAGGCTTACAGCCTTAGAACAATTTCTGTAAAAATATGATAAATGGCCTTGTGAAAATGTTCAAGAAAAATGCGATAAGTTAACAAGGCTATAAGGCCTTGTGAACATTTTATGTGAAAATATGAGTTCACAAGGCTATAGCCTTGTAAACATTTCTGTAAAATATAAGGTCACAAGGCCATGTGAACATTTTCTAGAAAAATATGATAAGTTCACAAGGCTACAGCCTTAGAACAATTTCTGTAAGAATATGATAAGTTCACAAGGCTATAAGGCCTTGTGAAAATGTTCAAGAAAAATAGCCTTGTAAACATTTCTGTAAAATATAAGGTCACAAGTCTTGTAAACATTTCTGTAAAAATGTGATAAGTTCACAAGGCCATGTGAAAATTTTCAAGAAAAATATAATAAGTTCACAAAGTTACAGCCTTGGAACAATTTCTGTAAGAATTTGATAAGTTCACAAGGCCACAAGGCCTTGTGAAAATGTTCAAACAAAATGCGATAAGTTAACAAGGCTATAAGGCTATATAAAGCCTTGTGAGCATTTTATGTAAAAATATGAGTTCACAAGGCTATATAGTCTTGTAAACATTTCTGTAAAAATGTTCACAAGGCCATGGGAAAATTTTCAAAAAAAATATGATAAGTTCACAAGGCTACAGCCTTGGAACAATTTCTGTAAAAATATGATAAGTTCACAAGGCTATAAGGCCTTGTGAAAATGTTCAAGAAAAATGCGATGAGTTTACAAGGCTATAGTCTTGTAAACATTTCTGTAAAAAAGTGATTAGTTCACAAGGCCATGTGAAAGTTTTCAAGAAAAATATGATAAGTTCACAAGCCTACAGCCTTGGAACAATTTCTGTAATTTTCAGTTCCTGACAAGGCTGTAGCCATACATAAGTAAATGGGAAACTACACAGTAACACTACTGTACACAAGTCCATGGGAAACTACAAGATCATACACAAGTCAATGGGAAACTACACAACCATACACAATTCAATGGGAGATAGCTGGTCTCTACTCTTACAACGGGAAACCAACAAAAATTGCAATACATGAGAGTTGTATGGACTCTAGTCTAACAACGGGAAACCAGCCAAAGATTGAAATAGATAGTACGTGAGAGTTAGCGGCTCTCTACAATGGGAAATCAGCAAAAAATTGCAGTACATAGTACATGAGAGTTAGCTGGTCTCTACTCTAACATTAACAACGGGAAAACAGCCAAAGAAACTACACAACCATACACAAGTCAATGGAAATTTAACTACACAACCATACACAAGTCAATGGGAAACTACACAACCACACACAAGTCAATGGTAAACTACACAACCATACACAAATCAATGGGAAACTACACAACCATACACGATTCAATGGGAAACTACACAACTGTACACACGCCAATGGGAAACTACACAACCATACACAAGTCAATGGGAAACTACACAACCATACACAAGTCAATGGGAAACTACACAACCATACACGAGTCAATGGGACACTTCACAACCATTCACAAGCCAATGGGAAACTACACAACCATACACAAGTCAATGGGAAACTACACAACCATACACAAGTCAATGGGAAACTACACAACAATACACGAGTCAATGGGACACTTCACAACCATACACAAGTCAATGGGAATTGACACAACCATTCACAAGCCAATGGGAAACTACACAACCATACACAAGTCAATGGGAAACTACACAACCATACACAAGTCAATGGGAAACTACACAACCATACACGAGTCAATTGGACACTTCACAACCATTCACAAGCCAATGGGAAACTACACAACCATACACAAGTCAATGGGAAACTACACAACCATACACAAGTCAATGGGAAACTACACAACCATACACGAGTCAATGGATACAACACCATACACAAGTCGATGGGAAACTACACAACCATACATGAGTCAATGGGAAACTACACAACTGTACACACGCCAATGGGAAACTACACAACCATACACAAGTCAATGGGAAACTACACAACCATACACAAGTCAATGGGAAACTACACAACCATACACAAGTCAATGGGAAACTACACAACCATACACAAGTCAATGGGAAACTACACAACCATACACGAGTCAATGGGACACTTCACAACCATTCACAAGCCAATGGAAAACTACACAACCATACACAAGTCAATGGGAAACTACACAACCATACACAAGTCAATGGGAAACTACACAACCATACACGAGTCAATGGTCACTTCACAACCATACACAAGTCAATGGGAATTGACACAACCATTCACAAGCCAATGGGAAACTACACAACCATACACAAGTCAATGGGAAACTACACAACCATGCACAAGTCAATGGGAAACTACGCAACCATTCACAAGCCAATGGGAAACTACACAACCATACACAAGTCAATGGGAAACTACACAACTGTACACACGTCAATGGGAAACTACACAACCATACACAAGTCAATGGGAAACTACACAACCATACACAAGTCAATGGGAAACTACACAACCATACACGACCAATGGGAAACTTCACAACCATTCACAAGCCAATGGGAAACTACACAACCATACACGAGTCAATGGGACACTTCACAACCATACACAAGTCAACGGGAATTGACACAACCATTCACAAGCCAATGGGAAACTACACAACCACACACAAGTCAATGGGAAACTACACAACCATACACAAGTCAATGGGAAACTACGCAACCATTCACAAGCCAATGGGAAACTTCACAACCATACACAAGTCAATGGGAAACTACACAACTGTACACACGTCAATGGGAAACTACACAACCATACACAAGTCAATGGGAAACTACACAACCATACACAAGTCAATGGGAAACTACACAACCATACACGACCAATGGGAAACTTCACAACCATTCACAAGCCAATGGGAAACTACACAACCATACACAGGTCACTGGGAAACTACACAACCATACACAAGTCAATGGGAAACTACACAACCATACACGAGTCAATGGGACACTTCACAACCATACACAAGTCAATGGGAATTGACACAACCATTCACAAGCCAATGGGAAACTACACAACCATACACAAGTCAATGGGAAACTACACAACCATACACAAGTCAATGGGAAACTATACAACCATACACAAGTCAATGGGAAACTACACAACCATACACAAGTCAATGGGAAACTACACAACCAATGGAAAACTATACAAACTGTACACAAGTCAATGGGAAACTACACAACCATACACGAGTCAAAGGGAAACTACACAACCATACACAAGTCAATGGGAAACTACGCAACCATACACAAGTCAATGGGAAACTACGCAACCATACACAAGTCAATGGGAAACTACACAACCATACACAAGTCAATGGGAAACTACACAACCATACACAAGTCAATGGGAAACTACACAACCATACACGAGTCAAAGGGAAACTATACAACACCATACACAAGTCGATGGGAAACTACACAACCATACACGAGTCAATGGGAAACTACACAATTGTACACACGCCAATGGGAAACTACACAACCATACACAAGTCAATGGGAAACTACACAACCATACACAAGTCAATGGGAAACTACACAACCATACACAAGTCAATGGGAAACTACACAACCATACACAAGTCAATGGGAAACTACACAACCATACACGAGTCAATGGGACACTTCACAACCATTCACAAGCCAATGGGAAACTACACAACCATACACAAGTCAATGGGAAACTACACAACCATACACAAGTCAATGGGAAACTACACAACCATACACGAGTCAATGGGACACTTCACAACCATACACAAGTCAATGGGAATTGACACAACCATTCACAAGCCAATGGGAAACTACACAACCATACACAAGTCAATGGGAAACTACACAACCATACACAAGTCAATGGGAAACTACGCAACCATTCACAAGCCAATGGGAAACTACACAACCATACACAAGTCAATGGGAAACTTTACAACACCATACACAAGTGGATGGGAAACTACACAACCATACACGAGTCAATGGGAAACTACACAACTGTACACACGCCAATGGGAAACTACACAACCATACACAAGTCAATGGGAAACTACACAACCATACACAAGTCAATGGGAAACTACACAACCATACACAAGTCAATGGGAAACTACACAACCATACACAAGTCAATGGGAAACTACACAACCATACACGAGTCAATGGGACACTTCACAACCATTCACAAGCCAATGGGAAACTACACAACTGTACACAAGTCAATGGGAAACTACACAACCATACACAAGTCAATGGGAAACTACACAACCATACACGAGTCAATGGGACACTTCACAACCATACACAAGTCAATGGGAATTGACACAACCATTCACAAGCCAATGGGAAACTACACAACCATACACAAGTCAATGGGAAACTACACAACCACACACAAGTCAATGGGAAACTACGCAACCATTCACAAGCCAATGGGAAACTACACAACCATACACAAGTCAATGGGAAACTACACAACTGTACACACGTCAATGGGAAACTACACAACCATACACAAGTCAATGGGAAACTACACAACCATACACAAGTCAATGGGAAACTACACAACCATACACAAGTCAATGGGAAATTATACAACCATACACAAGTCAATGGGAAACTACACAACCATACACAAGTCAATGGGAAACTACACAACCATACACAAGTCAATGGAAAACTATACAAACTGTACACAAGTCAATGGGAAACTAAACAACCATACACGAGTCAAAGGGAAACTACACAACCATACACAAGTCAATGGGAAACTACGCAACCATACACAAGTCAATGGGAAACTACGCAACCATACACAAGTCAATGGGAAACTACACAACCATACACAAGTCAATGGGAAACTACACAACCATACACAAGTCAATGGGAAACTACACAACCATACACAAGTCAATGGGAAACTACACAACCATACACGAGTCAATGGGAAACTATACAACACCATACAAAAGTCGATGGGAAACTACACAACCATACACGAGTCAATGGGAAACTACACAATTGTACACACGCCAATGGGAAACTACACAACCATACACAAGTCAAAGGGAAACTACACAACCATACACAAGTCAATGGGAAACTACACAACCATACACAAGTCAATGGGAAACTACACAACCATACACAAGTCAATGGGAAACTACACAACCATACACAAGTCAATGGGACACTACACAACCATACACGAGTCAATGGGACACTTCACAACCATACACAAGTCAATGGGAATTGACACAACCATTCACAAGCCAATGGGAAACTACACAACCATACACAAGCCAATGGGAAACTACACAACCATACACAAGTCAATGGGAAACTACGCAACCATTCACAAGCCAATGGGAAACTACACAACCATACACAAGTCAATGGGAAACTATACAACACCATACACAAGTCGATGGGAAACTACACAACCATACACGAGTCAATGGGAAACTACACAACTGTCAAACGCCAATGGGAAACTACACAACCATACACAAGTCAATGGGAAACTACACAACCATACACAAGTCAATGGGAAACTACACAACCATACACAAGTCAATGGGAAACTACACAACCATACACAAGTCAATGGGAAACTACACAACCATACACGAGTCAATGGGACACTTCACAACCATTCACAAGCCAATGGGAAACTACACAACCATACACAAGTCAATGGGAAACTACACAACCATACACAAGTCAATGGGAAACTACACAACCATACACGAGTCAATGGGACACTTCACAACCATACACAAGTCAATGGGAATTGACACAACCATTCACAAGCAAATGGGAAACTACACAACCATACACAAGTCAATGGGAAACTACACAACCATACACAAGTCAATGGGAAACTACGCAACCATTCACAAGCCAATGGGAAACTACACAACCATACACAAGTCAATGGGAAACTACACAACTGTACACACGTCAATGGGAAACTACACAACCATACACAAGTCAATGGGAAACTACACAACCATACACAAGTCGATGGGAAACTACACAACTGTACACACGCCAATGGGAAACTACACAACCATACACAAGTCAATGGGAAACTACACAACCATACACAAGTCAATGGGAAACTACACAACCATACACAAGTCAATGGGAAACTACACAACCATACATGAGTCAATGGGACACTTCACAACCATTCACAAGCCAATGGGAAACTACACAACCATACACAAGTCAATGGGAAACTACACAACCATACACAAGTCAATGGGAAACTACACAACCATACACGAGTCAATGGGACACTTCACAACCATACACAAGTCAATGGGAATTGACACAACCATTCACAAGCCATTGGGAAACTACACAACCATACACAAGTCAATGGGAAACTACACAACCATACACAAGTCAATGGGAAACTACGCAACCATTCACAAGCCAATGGGAAACTACACAACCATACACAAGTCAATGGGAAACTACACAACTGTACACACGTCAATGGAAAACTACACAACCATACACAAGTCAATGGGAAACTACACAACCATACACAAGTCAATGGGAAACTACACAACCATACACGAGTCAATGGGAAACTTCACAACCATTCACAAGCCAATGGGAAACTACACAACCATACACAAGTCAATGGGAAACTACACAACCATACACAAGCCAATGGGAAACTACACAACCATACACGAGTCAATGGGACATTTCACAACCATACACAAGTCAATGGGAATTGACACATCCATTCACAAGCCAATGGGAAACTACACAACCATACACAAGTCAATGGGAAACTACACAACCATACACAAGTCAATGGGAAACTATACAACCATACACAAGTCAATGGGAAACTACACAACCATACACGAGTCAATGGGAAACTACACAACCATACACAAGTCAATGGAAAACTATACAAACTGACACAAGTCAATGGGAAACTACACAACCATGCACGAGTCAAAGGGAAACTACACAACCATACACAAGTCAATGGGAAACTACGCAACCATACACAAGTCAATGGGAAACTACACAACCATACACAAGTCAATGGGAAACTACACAACCATACTAAAGTCAATGGGAAACTACACAAACTGTACACAAGTCAATGGGAAACTACTCTAAACATTACTCTAAACATTTTCTGTAAAATATAAGGCTATAGCTTTGTGAACATTTTCATGAAAAACATATAATGTAAGCCTTATTATAACAAGTTCACAAGGTTTGTGAACGCTTTCTGTAAAAATATGATAAGTTCACAGAGGCTATAAGGCTATAACCATGTAAACTTTTTCACTGAAAATAAGATAAGTTAACATATGTATATAAGGCTTGTGAAAATTTTCTGTAAAAATATGATAAGTTCACAAGGCTATAAGGCATCAAAAACAGGCCTAAAAATGAAAAAAACAACAAGGGGTAAGAGTCCAGCATTTCATAAAAAAAAAAAAACCAAAAATGGAAAAGCGACAAGGGGTAAGTCCAGCATTTTCATAAAAAATAAGTCTTTATAAAGAAAAATTCACAAGGGGTAAGTCCAGCAGTTTTATCCAATTGGAGCCAAAAAAGTGAAAAAATCTCAAGGGGTAAGTCCAGCAGTTTTATCAAATTTAGACCAAAAATTTAACAAATTAGTTTTATCAAATATGTTTATCAAATTTGTGTTATAAAGAGCAAAATAACAAGGAGTCAGTTAAGCAGAAAATACTGCTTGGAAAAAGTAAACTCAATGTAATTTAGTGTGGTAACCTGGGGCCTTATTCATGAAGCCTTCTTAGGCCTTAGTAAGCAGTTACGTATTACTAGTTCGTTCTTAGAGAATTGCGCCATATTCACGAAGCACTCGTAACTTCAATCGAGTTCGTAAGTCCTTGCTACGTGGGGTGTTTTCGGCTTTGTAGAGTTTTTGTATGCCCTTTTTCAACATTTCTGGCCAGCATTTCCTGGAGAATTGAGCTTTATGTGAAGGACAACAGATTTAATTTGTTCTACATTCCTTTGCGAAACTTTCTCAAACATTGCGAAATTTTGGAGCGGGTACCAAACCGTGCAATATTGAGTGATACTTGTGTGTGATTATATTCTACTTTTAAAACATCTTTCTAACCGTATACATTTCATAACAAACGGTTTCAAACGCTTTTTATAGACCAACTCGACCGATCCAAGGCAACGTGTTCCTTTAAGCATCAACCAATTCAATTCAACACGATCAACTAAGTATCACTATCTCAGTAGGCGAGACATTTGCCTTCCGGTGATTCCCCTTCGCCTCCTCGCGTTGCGGGACAACCGTCTTCCTCCTTGCTGTAGTCTGGCTCTCCATGTTTGCAGGGCCTGACAAATATCTCAAAAATGACGGTAGCCAGTCACTGTATTACACATTGTGGACAATGAGGTCACGCTCCAGTGGATTACATAACAAATCCATGAATGTTCAGTAAGAAACGCGGTAGTAAAGCGATAAGAATGCTTCATGAATAACACGTAAGGGCTTACTTAAGTCTAACTAGGTATCTAGCAGGAAGCGCTACCTATAAGCGAACGTATGACTTATAATATGACGTATAACATATTAAGCTGCACTGAAATTGCCTTGATAAGTATAACCAGCCCAAACTCCCATCTCATGGTTCTGGGATTATGCATTGTCCGCTTGACTAAACACTGGCGTTACCTAGAAAGCGAACGTTATGTGACTTATAAAATGACATATAAATACTTGCGTTACCTAAGCGAATGTTATGATGACCTATAGACGATGTGACCTCTTAAGTCACTCGAAAACCATAACACGATTCGCGCGCATTCCACCGGGCTAAACCTTTGTGTTTTGGCAGCCAGCTAGAAAGTGTATGCACTCTCACCATGACTACGGGTCTTTTTCCCAGGCGAAACATGCGTATACAGTGTTTCGTCAACAGAGGGCGGTTTAAATGTAAACATAGGTCACATCGTCTATAATATGATGTATAACTTAAGTTGCACTGACGTTGTCGAGTAGTGACTGGCCATAAACTCCCTTTCAATGGCTATCAGATTAGGATGCTGGGTGACTCGCAATCTGCCCGGCGCACATTGTCCTCTTGACAGTTAGCCAGAATGTAACTTCAACTAGCATTCATTGACATTTAGGTATCATGTAGAAACTAAAGTGATTTAAAGGGTCTATGTACTTTTTGTAGGACAAAAAACACAATGTCATCGGATTTACACTAAACTGACACAGTTTGAAGATAATGATAGTAGAAAGCTTCCCTGAAAATACTACGTGCTGAGGTGCTGTGGTTTTTGGGAAATCAGTAGAACAATGTCATGAAAATTATTTTAATCATACAAACAAATTTTCATGACATTGTTTAACTCATTTCTCAAAAACTGCAGCACCTCAGTAAGTAAGATTTGAAGGGAAGCTTTCCACTGTCATTATCTTCAAACCCTGTAAGTTTAATGTAAATCTATGGACATTTTGAAAAAGTACCCAAATCCTTTAAAGTTGGTTAACTGTGAAACCAAACTTGAAGGTAGTAAAATCTTTCAAACTTGGCCTTTGAAGAACATGTGCTGTTTGCTTGAATTATTAAGTAATGTGGTCATAGTGTTTGCTTATAAAAGCAATAGTTTCGTAACAAAGGACCTAAAACTCTTACAACTATTTAACACTACTGAACAAGTAAAGCTTTAGATTACAACAAAATACTTTGTTCATGTGTCTATCACTTCAGTTTGAAGTTTCATTCTACTCTTATATTGTGTGTCATAGATTTTAAGAAATGTTTACATTAAAAATTCAGCTTGGGAAAATGTCTTTGGGAAAAAACAAAAATGGCCATGTCACGTTTGTGACACCTGCTCCGCCCTCTGCATGAAATAGAGAACCATTGTGTCAATCCAGATAGGAAGGACATCAGGAAAGTATGGAACTTAAAATAAACATGTTGTAATAGACTTTTCACTATTTTCTCGTGACCCGATGACCGATAGATCTCAAACTTTTACAGGTTTTTATGTTTGTGGTGGATTATATAAAGTGCTCATACTGCCAGCAAAACTGTTTTGTTTAGCAAAAAAAAAAAAAAAAAAATAAAATGCAATCAAAAATAAATGAAATTGAATAAGCACATGTAATAAATCCACATCCGTGGCAAGGTACTTATCCCTTCATAATAAGGTCAAACGCAGATACGCACACGCTCATTCAACCGATGGAGTACTTCTCTCCGATGCAAATTTAACATCTCTTATTAAGGTCAAACCAGTTATAGTTTTGTAATTTCCTGTCATTATTATTGCCTAATTTGCCCCTTTAGTAGAATAATACCAAACAATGTAATTGCGCAATCGCCGGTGTAAAGCGAACAATGCATGCAATGTGCGCTCTGGGCAGATTGTCTGTCATTCAACAGAGCCACTGAATGGAGTTTAGGGCCAGTTATACTTTACTAAGGCAACTTCAGTGCAGCTTACGCTATACGTCATATTATAAGTCACACGTTCTCTTAGGTAGCGTTTCATGCTAGATACCTACTAAGAGCCCTGTATATGTGGCCAATTTACGAGGGCTTCGTGAATACGGCCCCTGTCTCTGTTTAAGCAATGCTTTGCTGTGCTTAGCAAGGTTTTGTGCTCCGTACATAATTCATGAAATTTGGCCTTGACCTTTTTTTCACAATGGAGCGGCCATTTTGTTCTATTCTCTTATGCAATCAGTATGAGGCTGAGTTCTTAATCAAGCGACTATGGCTACAACTGTGAATGTTGGCTTCAGCGACAACTGTTTTGAGTAATCGTCATTAAAGGCAGTGGACACTATTAGTAATTACTCAATGTAGTCTGTGAGAAACGGCTCCCCCTCAAGTAACTGAGGTTTTCAAGAAAGAAGTAGTTTTCCACGAATTTGATTTCGAGACCTCAGAATTAGATTTTGAGGTCCCGAAATCAAGCATCTGACAGCACACAACTTCGAGTGACAAGGGTGTTTCTTCTTTCATTATTGATATTGAGATACACACCAAAAGAGAGGACTGGTCTTTGACAATTACCAATAGTGTTTCTCGCCTTGGCCACCACCAAATGTCGGGCACTATCCTACACCAAGCCAAGACTAGAAGAAACACGTTATAGTCAGGTACCTTTTCATTTAATAAAAACAGAATCATCAGTGATCGCTATGCACACATGCCACATGGTGACATACTTCACTAATCTAAAAAAAGTAAACAAACAATTTTAAATGTAGGTTTACATTTAGATTTTGTAAGTGTTTACCCCTTGTGGTTCTGTACACATAAGTATTGCCAATCAATTCAACTAAAAAAAATTTTGTATTTCAAAAGATTTTTGATACCAATTATTCCCATGGCACTTTGTCATCGTGCATCTGAAAAGCTTGATACATGTACTTCTCCACTAAATCCCAGAATAAACCAATACTTTTAAATTACAATAATTAACACCATACACGATAGTTTGCATGTTATCTGTTGGTCTTATTTTGCACCGTGGCTTCTCAAAAATATTTGACCTTTAATCACATCGTACTAAACAATTTGCAATAATTAAATACTAAATAAATACAAATTATGCATACTTCTTTGCTTATATACTTACAAGTTTTATTTAAGTATCATATTCGAAATGCATGTTTTTATAATATGACGCTTTACTATTTGATTCAAATCGGGAACTGCATAGTAGTTGGTGCTGTGAGGGTGAGGTGTTAATAGTTAAATATTAAATTGTGAGTGATATTTGTTATGGTATTAGTGTTATTGGTAAAGTTAAAGTGTTACGTTAGTGCAGGGTTAAGGCCCGGTCACACAGGCCCCGATAACGAGAACGAAAACGATAACGATACAAATGCACGCCCTCGATTGGTTGAACGAGCGTGGGCGTATTCTGCGTGGATCAATTCAACCAATCGCGAGTGTGCATTTTATCGTTCTCGTTTTCGTTCTCGTTATCGGGGCCTGTGTGACCGGGCCTTTAGGGTGAGGAGTAGAGAGTTCGGTTTCACAAAAACACTCAGATTCACCTAAAGACAAGTTGTCAATATCACCATGGTGATTTGTACTATGGCATCATCACACATTGCCAAGTAACTCAGACTGAAATTATTATCTTAAGTTCTTTGTAAACCGAGCCCTGGTGTTATGATTGTTGCCATGGTTTGTGTTGACATGGCAACAGGAGTCTGGGTCCAATTTCATAGAGCTGCATGCTTAAGCATACAAAGTGGCCACCAAAATTATGCTAAGCAATATTTTCTATTTAAGCAGCGTTATGAAAAGTGGGCCAAGCTCAATGCGCACTTCACTAATACACCCATTTCAATAAAACATTTGTCTATTTTGCGCTCAAGTACACTTCTCCCACACTTATTTGAATATGATAATTGTTTAGCCAAGAATAACTTTGATTTAATCCGACAAAATGTAAGATAAAAAAATTAGACAACTTGGAAATTAATGTTACACTTGTGTCATAAGTATATCAGGTTTTCTACCATCATAATTTTTTTTATCTGACATTGTTCAACAGTCAAATTACTAACGCTGAGCTTTTTTTTTTTTCCATGATTTCTAGCATTTCTGAGCAAAGTGGTAACTCACAGTTTAATTTGGACAAAACTTGAGTCTCCCTGCGTGTAACTGTAGACAATTTCACTGATTAAGTTTTTTGTAGCCAAAAAGGTCTTGGCAAAAAAAAAAAACTTCATAAATGCCGCGCATTACCGGTACACTGACAAAATTTGGTATCCTTAATGTATATAGGATTTGAGGCATTGCATGGTGGGGTTTCAATATATATTTGGTTTCCGGTAACACTATGTGTGTATCTACTTGCAGGTAGAGTTGTTCTTAGGGAACTGTCTTGCTTTATCCTACTGCCCCGGAGTAGATAATCGGAGGTTCGGGAGACTTCTCAGTTCTGAAAAGAACAGTCCTGCTTTATAACTATTACCAGGGCGGATGGTATAGAAATTAGACTGGACTACTACTTTAGCTTATAGGATCGTAATAACTGTACTGCCGCGGAGTCAGTTCGGAATTGGTCTCAACATTTCGACTAGCTTGCTCTAGTCATCGTCATTATCCTTAATGTATTATTCCTTTACTTCTCTTTACCAAAGCTATACCATCTTTGGGAGTTGTATTCCAAACTACTCCAACACCTACAAAATGCAATGGATACTTTACTTGATGTGAATGAACTTGTTTTTCCACGATAAACAAACACTGCTTGGCATAAGGCAAGAGGTGTGCCAACTTTTATCAAATTAACTGTTGGGAGTATACAGAGCTGCACTGTAGAATATGATTGGAGTTTGATGGAGTCAAGAAAAGCCAATTGAGGAAACATTAATCTAAGGCCGTTACTGAGGTAGTGACTGTGGATGTGGCATGATCGCCATGACAACATGTATTAGCAGCAATTGCACATGAAGCCATAGCAACAGCCACATACATAGCCACAGCTGTATGTTCAGCACGGACTAAAAGGGTCCTCTCCTCAGTGGCGTAACTAGACATTTTCGTTTGGTGGGGCAAGTGGGGGCAAAGATTAAATTTGGGGGGGGCCAAAGAAGTGCAAGATTATTATTAAATATGTTAACTGATATATAGTTGATACACACCAATGCAGTTCTAAAACAGTCTATAGTCAGCATGTAACAAAAGATTGCGAAAACAACAAAATCTTAGAGAACATGTCATTTTGTATAAGATAAAACTCTTTGACTGTATAAAAGGATTAAATTACCAACTGTGGTCAACAAGTACCAATTTAGAGTTGTACACGGTATTCTCAACTAGGCTTTGTGGGTGTGTAAATACCCAAAACATAATAATATTAGGTCAAGTAAAAATAGAAAAATAGAAATGTTTAGCGTCCCCGCCCGCTTCCTTTTTACAGGACACCTCTTTTTTTTTTCTTAAGTTTTTTTATGCACATTTTTTTTTTCTTTTTTTTTTTTTGAAAAAGGGTTATTTTAAATGATCTCAGCAAAAAAAAAAAAAAATCTGAATGTCTTGTCTGAATGCCTTGACCAAACTGTTTCATTAATGTTTTGTGTATTTCAGCAGCAGAAAAAAAAACAGTTGATATTTGACATTCATGGCGACCATCTTGAAATAAAAAATAAAAAGCCCCTCCTCCTTCCTTATTTTTGAGAAACCCAGACACTAAACATGTTTCTTTTTTTACTCGGCCTTATTGTAACAAAAATACAGGATCGAAATTGTGGGTGTTTAATAATCACATTTTAGTTACGAAACGGATATTTAAAAATAATAGGCCTACCTCTCAATTGCACCGCTTGCTTCAAAGGAGAAGAAATGGTCTAAGCAACCTTTTTCGCTGGCCATTTTTGTGCTGTAGTAAATTTCTCTGTAGTGCATCTGACCATGGAGGTAGCATGATCTGACTTTGTGTTTACGGAGCTATTGGTCTGCGTTCAGACCACCACGTATTTAACAGAACTTTGTCACATCCTGCACTCTCTGTAACCGCAAAACCACAACAAACATTTACCGCCAATACGATCGCGCGCGCGTTTCCACGCATTTTTCATGTTATAGTCCACATAGGGCCTACTGATAATGAATAAAAGTTTTCCGTTTTACGGCAGCATTTTATGCAGCCTTAAACGATTTATATATAAGGCCTATAAGAATATACTTATCTCTGATTTCATATGGGGGGGGCAAGAGGGGGGCAAGGGTTCTGAGCGGGGGGGCGCCGGCCCCCCCTGCCCCCCCTCTGGTTACGCCACTGCCTCTCCTCTTCATTATAGTAAAATAAATGGCGCCATCATTGTCCAAATTGAATTAGTTGAACATCATCTGACTAGACTCAACAGTCTTTCTTCTATGGCTACCTTCCAAAAATAGTCTTAGTTACAAATGTAGCGACAACATCACTATGCGAGTTGTACTTGTTGCGGAGAGACTTTGCATAGTCTTTCTGCAGTCATCAAATGGCGACCTTCCATTATGCACAAGTTACAAAGGTAGCATCAATATCAACTTGTAGCGGAGACTGGGTAAACTTGATGTAGTCTTTTAGCTGATGGCACCTGTCCAAAACACGTTGGTTGGGCTCAACATTCATACATCTGTTTAGCAGTTGAACACTATCAGGCTAGGCACTGACACAGTCTCTCTTCTATGGGGACCTTCCAAAAAGCATTTTTTAAGTTCAAATTGTAGCGGAGTCAACTTGCTGGTGGCACACAGTCCAAAAAACATTGGTTGGGCTCAACAACCTGAAGTCACTTTAAGAGTTAAGGAGAGAAACACCAGGCTAGGCTTGACGTCGTCCTCACTCAGACAGTGGCAATGATTAGCCTCAAGATTGGTTGTACGTCATCTTCACAGGGCATCTTCTCAATCTGTAGGGGGAAAAAATTCAAAAGGATTATTGTTGATAACGAATTGGGATACTACAAGAATCAGTTGAGTCTGAATGTAAAGGGGAATTCCCCTCAAGCTCCAATCAGTTCTTCTTGTCTTGTCATTATAGACTTAAAGGCAGTGGACACTATTGGTACTTGTCAAAGACTAGCCCTCACAGTTGGTGTATCTCAACATATGCATAAAATAACAAACCTGTGAAAATTTGAGCTCAATTGGCCAATGAAGTTGCCAGATAACTATAAAAGAAAAAACACCCGTGTCACATATTTTCAGATGCTTGATTTCGAGACCTCACATTCTAAATCTGAGGTCTTGAAATCAAATTCATGGAAAAACACTTCTTTCTCGAAAATTACTTCACTTCAGAGGGAGCCGTTTCTCACAATGGTTTATACAATCAACCTCTCCCCATTACTCGTTACCAAGTAAGGTTGTACCCTAATAATTATTTTGAGTAATTACCAAGTGTCCACTGCCTTTAAAATACTAGTTCATTTTACAAACTAGTTCGTAATTTGCTTCTCTTCGGAGGTTGTTTGGTATTCATGCTTGTTGCAGAATATTAAACAATACTAATTAGTACTTCGGTTGTAGGGTTACAAATCTTTACTTCTAAAAAGATTTGTTTGATGGATTATAAATAAATGTGTTGGGCATTGTTAGACAATGGTTGTTTGGTATTCATGTTTGTTGCAGAATGTTAAACAAGACTAATTAGTACTTCGGTTGTAGGGTTACAAATCTTTACTTCTAAAAAGATTTGTTTGATGGATTCTTAATAAATGTGTTGGGCATTGTTAGACAATGGTTGTTAGGTATTCATGTTTGTTGCAGAATGTTAAACAAGACTAATTAGTACTTCGGTTGTAGGGTTACAAATCTTTACTTCTCAAAAGATTTGTTTGATGGATTCTAAATAAATGTTTTGGGCATTGTTAGACAATGGTTGTTTGGTATTCATGCTTGTTGCAGAATGTTAAACAATACTAATTAGTACTTCGGTTGTAGGGTTACAAATCTTTACTTCTAAAAATATTTGTTTTGGGCATTGTTAGACAATGGTTGTTTGGTATTCATGCTTGTTGCAGAATGTTAAACAATACTAATTAGTACTTCGGTTGTAGGGTTACAAATCTTTACTTCTAAAAATATTTGTTTGATGGATTATAAATAAATGTGTTGGGCATTGTTAGACAATGGTTGTTAGGTATTCATGCTTGTTGCAGAATGTTAAACAAGACTAATTAGTACTTTGCTTGTACGGTTACAAATCTTTACTTCTAAAAAGATTTGTTTGATGGATTATAAATAAATGTTTTGGGCATTGTTAGACAATGGTTGTTTGGTATTCATGCTTGTTGCAGAATGTTAAACAATACTAATTAGTACTTCGGTTGTAGGGTTACAAATCTTTACTTCTAAAAATATTTGTTTGATGGATTCTAAGTAAATGTTTTGGGCATTGTTAGACAGTGGTTGGCTGTTGTTCATGCTCGTTGTTGCAGAATCTCAAACAATACAAAGTGTTTTGACTGCTGGTTACAACTGTCTTTACTACTTAAAGGACTTGGGTACCTTTTCAAAATTTCCTTAGATTTACATTTAACTTACAGGGTTTGAAGACAATGATAGTGGAAAGTTTCCCTTCAAACTTTACTTACTGAGGTGCTGTAGTTTTTGAGAAATGAGTAAAACAATGTTATAATAAGTTTGTAAATGCTTAAAATAATTTTCGTCTCATGAGACAAAAATTATTTTCATGACATTGTTTTACCATTTCTCAAAAACTACAGCACCTCAGCACGTAATATTTTCAGGGAAGCTTTCTACTATCATCATCTTCAAACTGTGTAAGTTTAGTGTAAATCTGTGGACATTGTGTTTTTTGTCCTACAAAAGTTACATACACCCTTTAAGAGATTTGTTTGGGGGATTGCAAATATTCTTTGTTTTGCTGCATATCTCGTTTGTTAAATGTCATTCCAAAGTTATCAATATGTCAGACTTGACATAGTCCTTTAGGGCCAAATTTCATAGAGCTGCTAAGCAAAATAAACAGCTTATCAAGAAATTTCTGCCTTGATACAGGATTACCATAGAGTAAGGGATTACCAACCAAATGTTTCAAATGTTGCATTGCTTGTTCAGCTGTTGTTTGCTTATCCTGAAAATCACATGGAAATTGTGTTGGTAATCCCGTTTTTATCAAGGCAAACATTTCATGCTAAGCAAACTTCTGTGTTTAGCAGCTCTATGAATATAGGCCCAGGTTGTGGCACAAAATTGAAAAAGAATGAGTTTACATCAACATCTCTACTCACCTCAACAGTTAAACTTGTAGTCTGTGATGAGAGTCATCTAGCTGGACTTGACACAGTCCTTCATCAGTTGGTGAAACCATGGAGGAAGAAAATATTTTCTTCCTCCATGGTGAAACTCAGTCCAGAAAGCATTGATTGAAGCCTCAAGATTAGGGGCGTGTCGTCTCCAAAGGGCATCTTCTCAATCTGTAGAAAATAAACAATATTTAACATTTATTTTTGAGCAACTTTTTTTAATGAAAGAGTAATATCTTTGATGAATATTTCAGTCGGAGTGCAATCATGTGCAAGGAACTTCTCCAGCTCCAATCAGTTCTTCAAATAGTTAGACTTACAGACATGCAGCATCCCAAGGGGGGGATTTCCACAAAGAGTTAAGACTAGTCTTATCTCGAGTAAGGGCAAGTTACTCATTCTAAAGGCCGAGTAACACTGCAGCGATAACGAAAACAATATTGATCAAGACGCAAAAAGAACGCATTCTATTGGTTGAACTGCTCCATGCAGAATACATGCACGCTCTATCAACCAATAGAATGTGTTCTTTTTACATCATGATCGTTATTGTTTTCGTTATCACAGCAGTGTGACTCGAAGTTAACTTGTAACTAGCCTCATCCTAACTTAGGCCTAGCCTCAAATTACTAGGTCTTTCTTTGTAAAATCGACCCCAGGTTTTGTTGTCCTTTTTGTGTGTTTTCATTTCTAAACAACTTGACCTTCTATTTTAACCAAGTTTTCCACCAGTTTGTTGTATGGTATGTTTAATTGAAACTGATGACAAGGATACAATCTTTTGAAACTTTGAGTTAAAGGCAGTGGACACTATTGGTAATTACTCAAAATAATTATCAGCATAAAACCTCACTTGGTAACAAGTAATGGGGAGAGGTTGATAGTATAAAACATTGTGAGAAACGGCTTCCTCTGAAGTGCCATTGTTTTCGAGAAAGAAGTAATTTTCCACAAATTTGATTTCGAGACCTCAGATTTAGAATTTTAGGTCTCAAAATCAGGTGTCTGAGTATGCCTACACTACACGTTGTTTTATAAACATTGACCTGCTATTTTATTCAAGTTTTCCACCAGTTTGTTGTGTGATGACAAGTGTATTGCAAGCTTAAGGATGAAAATGAATATATACTTTGAAATTTTAAAATACAACTTAAAATCTTAGAAGCAAATTCTGAAACAGTTATTGCTTTTCAAAGTTTGTTGAATGAAACTTCTCAATCGAAGAAAAGTTGTAGGATTTTTGTTTTTCAAACTTACCTGGACGCCCAATTTTTGACTCTTTGCACACATACACTGTAGAAATGATCATCCAAACAGGTCTGGCGTCTGGGTTGTAGTCACAGCTCCGCAAGAGACCGCTCTCCCCGTTTCCTCCAACGATGCTCATCCAAACAGGTCCAGTTGTTGTAACCACTCCAAAGGAGACTGTTCAACTAAGAGACCATTAAAGGGAAGGTACACATTTGGTAATTACTCAAAACAAATTTTAACTTAAAAACTGACTTTGTAAGAGCATTGGAGAGCTGTTGTTGACAGTATAAAACATTGTGAGAAACGGCTCCCTCTGAAGTAGCAAAGATTTAGACAAAGAGGTAATTTGTCACTCAAATAATAAACGACTTCTAGCTAGAAGTCTTTTACTCCTATCTGAAAGCACATAAACTCATCCAACAAGGGTGTTTTTTCTTTCATCTTTTTCTCGCAACTTCGATGACCAATTACTCGATAGTAATTTAGTTTACTTTTTTAAAATCCTTCAGGGGTGCTTCTTTTTTTCTTATTGTATTGTATGTTCTTGTTTTTGTTTTCTTACTGTTCTTATTGTCTGTGCTTGAATTTTTGCCTGTGAAATTAATAAATGAAATGAAATGAAATAAGACCAAAATTTTCACAGGCTTGTTATTTAATGGTTATGATGAGATACACCAAGTGAGAAGCCTGGTCATTGACATATACCAAACGTGTACCGTCCCTTAAAGTTGAAACTAGCATTTACCATTCTTTGTGGTAAACTGCAAGAAGAGCCGACTAATACATTATTCCAAGAAGACTTTTCGATTTGTTTGGATTGTTCCAGCACAATTTTGTGGTTGGTCGGTTGGTTTTTGCCCATTGCTGTTGTAGAATATTAAATGATACTAGTCATTTGTACTGCTGGTTACAAACTGTCTTTACTTGTTGGAGAGATTTGTCTTGCGGAGAGATTCAAGTTCATCACTTTATTTTTGTTTTGGTATGTTGAATGTTTCACTTTCCTTCCTAAAGTATCAATAAACTATAGGTTTAGATTTGTTCATGATTCTCCAAAATTCTTGGCGTAGCTGTTCCGTTTATAAGGTGGTCCATTTCAGAAGTAGTTTCACCTTGAAGTTTAACCTACATATAAATAAACTGATACATTACCAAATCTTTTGCTTACCACCCTGGTGTATGCATCACCTCAGCTCAGTGAAGATCAGGTTCACCATAAACGTTACCTGGAACCTTGATACTTAACCAAACCCTCGTCAACTGTGCCGCCGTCTTCGCAGAAATTGCTACAATCCCCTTAAAGATTAACCACTACAAACTGTGAAAAACAAAAAACATGGTTGTTGCCTGTAGAGGAATAAAAGTTAGAGCTATGGGGAAAGGATGACTAGTTCCTTGTTCCAAAACAGAGCCCCACAAGTCTTTTTGTTTTCAGCGGATTGTATCCCCATGTGGAACCAGCTTCCGCTGTCTGTCAGATCTATTGTCCCCTTTATAGTCAGCATTTAAGACTCTTTTAGTTTTTAACTGTGGGGTGGGTATTAGCGGACATTCTTTGGCAGGACGACTTTGGGGGATTGTTATTTTGTTTAATTATTTTGCCTATTTGTATCTTTATGTATCGATTTGTTGCCTCCGCAAGAAGGTCTGGTTTGGATCAAAAGCTAAGGCCATCTACCTTACTCATTTTATGTCTTGATTTGTATATTTTTATGCCAGTGTAAAGTTGAATAAAACTAAACTAAAGCTAGTCTTTCACGATCCCCCCCCCCCCAATTTACATAAAACCTTACAAAATACTTAACCTTTGATGCTTTGAACCTGCTGACCTCGGTTCGACATTCCGGAACATCAAAGAGATTTTTGTAATGTCGCTCCTTTCTCTCAGTCTAGTACAAAAAATGCTTGTTAGTCGCTGTGATAAAAACGCTTGTTAGTCGCTGTGAAAGAAACGCTTGTAACTTGCTGTGAAAGAAAGTAACGCTTGTTAGTCGCTTTGAAGAAACACTTGTTAGTCGCTGTGAAAGTAACGCTTGTTAGTTGCTTTCGAAGAACCGCTTGTTAGTCGCTGCGAAAGAAACGCTTGTAGTCGCTTTCAAAAGAACCGCTTGTAAGTCGCAGTGAAAAAAAAGCTTGTTAGTCGCTGTGAAAGAAACTGTTGTTAGTCATTGTGAACAGAAACGCTTGTTAGTCGCTGTGAAAGAAACGCTTGTTAGTCGCTGTGAAAGAAACGCTTGTTAGTCGCTGTGAAAGAAACGCTTATTAGTTGCTGTGAAAGAAACGCTTGTTAGTCGCTTTCGAAGAACCGCTTGTTAGTCGCTGTGAAAAAAAAGCTTGTTAGTCGCTGTGAAAGAAACTCTTGTTAGTCGTTATGAACAGAAACGCTTGTTAGTCGCTATGAAAGAAACGCTTGTTAGTCGCTGTGAAAGAAACCCTTTTTATTCGCTGTGAAAGAAACGCTTTTAAGTTGCTGTGAAAGAAACGCTTTATAGTTGCTGTGAAAGAAACGCTTGTTAGTCGTGTTAAATAAAACGCTTTTTAGTCGCTGTGAAAGTACACTTTTTAGTCGCTGTGAAAGAAACGCATTTTAGTGGCTTTAAAAGTAACGCTCGTTAGTCGCTGTGAAAAAAAAGCTTGTTAGTCGCTGTGAAAGAAACGCTCGTTAGTCGCTGTGAAAGAAATGCTTGTTAGTCGCTGTGGAAGAAACGCTTTTTATTCACTGTGTAAGAATCGCTTTTTAGTCGCTGTGAAAGAAACGCTTGTTATTCGTGTGAAAGAAGCGCCTGTTAGTTGCTGTGAAAGAAACGCTTGTTAGTCGCTGTGAAAAGAACCGCTTGTTAGTCGCTGAAAAAGAAACGCTTAGTCGCTGTAAAAGAAACGCTTGTTAGTCGCTGTGAAAGAAACGCTTTTTAGTCACTGTGAAAGTAACGCTTTTAAGTTGCTGCGAAGGAAATGCTTGCTAGTCGCTGTGGAAGAAACGCTTTTTATTCATTGTGTAAGAAACGCTTTTTATTCGCTGTGAAAGAAACGCTTGTTAGTTGCTGTGAAAAGAAAAGCTTGTAGTCGCTCTGAAAGAAACGCTGAGCGGCTGTAAAAGAAACGCTTGTTAGTCGCTGTGAAAGAAACGCTTTCTAGTAACTGTGAAAGTAACGCTTTTTAGTCGCTGTGAAAGAAACGCTTGTTAGTCGCTGTGAAAAAAACGCTTGTTATTGTGTGAAAGAAACGCTTGTTAGTTGTGTGAAAGAAACGCTTGTTAGTCGTGTGAAAGAAACGCTTGTTATTGTGTGAAAGAAACGCTTGTTAGTCGCTGTGAAAGAAATGCTTGTTAGTCGCTTAGAAAGAAATGCTTGTTAGTCGTGTGAAAGAAACGCTTGTTAGTCGGGTGAAAGAAAAGCTTCTTAGTCCCTAGGAACGAAACGCTTGCCAGTTGTGTGAAAGAAACGCTCGTAAGTCGTGTGAAAGAATCGGTTGTTATTTAGTTGCTGTGAAAAAAACGTTTGTTAGACCCTGATACTTAACTTCTGCTGCAAACACCTGGCCTCGATCACATCCAGTCACTCCAGGGACATCAAAGGGAGAGTCTTCTCAAGTTGTGGCTTTACTGATGACTGGGTAGCTCTTAGTTTTGCTTTAAGATTGAGTATCTTAGAATCAAGACTAAGACTTACACCAGTCATATATTTTCTACTTTATCCATAGCCAATGATCGTGCTGAAAGACATCGTTGGCCCTCTACATTTTTTCAATACTCTAGGCCTACAGTACACTAGGTTACCACCCATACAAACCCAAACATTGGTGGTGTCTTTTTCCCCTTGGATAAACTGCTCCTTTTTTCTTCCTCTCCTGTCTTTTTTTCCCTTTCTTCTTCCTTTTTTAATTTCTTCTTTCCGTGTCTTTATCGCAGCGCACGCAAATAAATAGCTGAGAAGTTTTTGCATTTTGCTCATTTTTTACGCATTTTTGTTCCTATTTTTTTCGGCATTTTGTGTTTGTGAAAAATACCTTTAACCTGTGTGTGTATGTGTAACAGGTCCCCCCCTCCTTATTTATCTTTTTTTTTTTTTTACTTTTATTTAAATGGGCAAGGGTCAAAGACATGTTGTTTATTTATTGTCAGAATGGATGTAATGCTGATATTTGGATGGTAAATATTAATTTAGCTCAGGTCTAAATTGTCTATTTACTACTCCAAAATCGAACACTAATCAATCATTAATGGGACAGACAATTGTTGACTTTACAGTTACCTCTAAGACATTTGGTGGGTTTTGGGAGGGTTATTTTATTGCTCTACAAAGACACTTTATGGTTACATTTTTGCATTTTTCTTATTTTTTTTTGCAATTTGCATTTTGCATTTGTGAAAAAGACCTTTAACTTGTGTGTATGTGTACAACAGGTCCCCCCTCCTAGTTTATCATTTGAACCTTTATTTAAATGGGCAAGGGTATGTTTATTTATTGTCAGAATTGATGTAATTCGGATGGTAAATATTAATTTAGCTCTGGTCTAAATTGTTTATTTACTACTCCAAAATTGAACACTAATCAATAATTAATGGGGCTGACAATTGTTGACTTAATGGTTACCTCTAAGACATTTGGTGGGTTTTGGGAGGGTTGTTTTATTGCCCAGGGCAGTTGCCCTTCTAAAGACACCTCATGGTTACCTCTAAGACACTTGGTGGGTTTTGGGAGGGTTGTTTAGTTGCCCAGGGCAATTGCCCTTCTAAAGACATGGTTACCTCTAAAACACTTGGTGGGTTTTGGGAGGGTTGTTTAGTTGCCCTAATTCTAAAGACGTAAATTGACCTGTTATTAAGTTTGTATAAGCATTGCGCTATTTTAAATATAAAATCACAACAATTTTAAATAACATAACAACTGATGACTTGAAGTACCAACCCCACAGAAATTTCCAGTAAGACTAGTCTCCTAACTAACAAGCATCATCGGCTTCGACCGATATGCAAATTAAGAAATGCCGAGGAAACTCTGATGAGGTCACCTTGAAATCTCTACTAGCAAGGACACATCAACAAGATCGAGGAACATTGGGGCGGGGGCACAACGGGGGTTGGACTCTGCAAGAGAGCGGGTTAGATCTCCTCTTACCCTTCGCCGACTTCACACACCTCCTCTTTTACACCTTAACGTCAACTTGCGTTTTCCGACCTCCACTATAGCGCTCTAGTTTAATAATGTAACTTTGTTTTTCGTTACTTTATGGAAAATGTCCAATGATTTAAGCAGGTTTTAACTGATAAATTATAACGATTCAATTAAAAAAAAAAAAAACATGTGAAAACACATGAATTGGGTTGTTTCCCGCTATAGCGCTCTTTAAAAGAGTAACTTTGTTTGTCAATACTGTTTAGAAGGTTAAATTGTTTAAGCAGTTTTAAACTAATGAATGATAACATCCAGTTCAACTAAAATATCAATGTTTAAACACATGAATTTGGGAAAATTGGATTTTTGTCTCTTGTGACAAATGAAGTGTAAGAACATTGGGTCTCCGAATACATTAATACATTGTATAATAACAGTTGTTCAGCAGAATAAAATAAAAATTACGAACAAAATAAATTCCAAAATCTATCAAAGAGATGAATATTATTGCACAAACAAAGTTACAAGTGGAGGTCGGATTTTGCCAAGTTTTCCTTACCTGAATCCGGCGATGACTCCAGCGATGACTCCAGCGTTGACTCCAGATCCACAGATATAACACACCCAAACCACACATCCATAGATAAAACTGGTCACAGACTCTTGAGAGTCTTCAGCAAAAAGATGTTCTCACTTGCTGCTCGCTGTCTCTGACCTGGAAAAAAACAACCCCTAAATTATTTACTATTTTAGTCAAAGTTTCATTTTAACTCTAAAAATCGTAATACAAGTCCAACCAAATTACGTTCTGTGGATGTCTCAGTTGTTCCTTTTGCTATGTTACTCCACGATAAAAAGTTACAGCCTACAATACACAACATATTCACTGTCACTGACTTGGAATTCCATCTTTAAAGGCAGGGCCATTTTTTTTATTTTGCAAAAGGCACTTTCATCGGAAAATAGAAAAAACATTTGAAAGGGGAACCAAGGTCATGGCCTCCGTTGCCTACGTATCATACCAGGCCTGCTGTCAAGCATAAAGTTTGATAAGTTTCCACCAAATTTTGAAACGAAAACAAAACGCCTTGAGATTGTTTGCCCATGTGTTTCTGTTGTCATCTTTATTTCTGCCAAGGTTTGCATACCAAGTGTCTGCTAAATGTAAGAGTCAGCCTGGTTCAACAAATGTTTCGATCAGCAGCCATCTTTTCATTACAAATTGCTTTACCTAGAGAATTTATGCAAGACTAGTGTAGAAATGAATTTCAGAATATCTGCCTTCTAGCCATATATGAGAAAATATGAAGTAGAAAGCACACAACATAGAAACAAATTGGAATGCAATCATTTGAAAACAAATTGCCCATTAGGGGCCATTCATAAATGTTTTTAAAAAATTCTCAAAAGTGTTTTGAACCCACCCACCCACCCCAAATTTCAATTTTTAAATATTTATTTACTTCACAATCATACTCTATAAACTCAATAATAAAGTAATGTCTTAAATTATGCAGATTTATCAGGTCAAAGGACTCCAACATAGAGCAGATCGAGCAGCCTTCTTTATTTTATCATGTAAAAATAAAATAAGTTATTTCTTTTGACCCACCCACCAACAATTACGAAAAAAGATCGATATATTTTTTAAACATTGACTATTATGAATGGCCCCTTAATGAAGTTGAATGGTAAACCCTTCATTTTCAAACAAAAGAAAATGAGCTGGTTATTAAAATGAATGAATTTTGGCAATAAAAAAAAACCAACTGATGAGATTTCTAACTTTAGGGTTTGTGATAACAGCAACTCACCTTTCGTTGTGTAGTTCCACATGGCCATCTTCGCATGGTGGAGTGTTGCAACTAGGTAAAACTTTACACTGGTCAGACACGAGTCCATGAAAAGATCAAAAAGACCTGCAAGGGAAAAAAGAGCTAAATTATGACAGGAGAAAGAAATGTTGACTTTATTAGACATAGTAATTACTCAAAATAAATATTAGCATAAAGCACTACTTTGTAACAAGTAATGGAGAGCTGTTGTTAGAATAAAACATTGTGTGAGACAGCTCCCTCTGAAGTAGCGTAGTTTTTAAGAAAGAAGAAATTTCTCACTAAAATATTTGATTCTGGTTTTGAGCTGAGTGTGGTCTAAATGAAATGCTGCTATATAAGAACCCATTATCTTGTATAGTGTTGTATTGTATTGTATATTGAGACTTCAGAATTAGATTTTGAGGTCGCGAAATCAAGCATCTAAAAGCACACAAATTGTGCAACGAGGGACTTTTTTGCTTCCATTAGTCTCTCGTTTTTTTTATGCATTATGTTGAGAAACACTAAGTGGAAAAAATGGGCCCAATTTCATAGAGCTGCTTAAGCACAAAATTTTGCTTAAGCGAAAAAATCATTGGCTAGTAAAATCAGATTATTGGCCAAGACTCCACTCAATTTTTTTGCTAAGTAAACAACAGCTAAATACCAGTCACAAGCAATGTATATGGCATTTAATTCTGGCCAGTAACATGTGTAAAATAAGCGAGCTATTTTCGTGCTTAAGCAAATTTTTTGCTTAAGCAGCTCTATAAAATTGGCCCCAGGTCTTTGACAATTACTTGCGTCCAATTCTAGTAATTAGCTTTTCAATTCTGTTGAATGTCAAAGATAAGTCATACCTTGTCTATACTGCTTGTTAAAATAAAAACAGTTTACACGTAAAAATCTGAAGAAAGTTGTATCCCGTTTAAACTTTTGTTTTCTAACTTTATTCCAGTCCGGTGAAAGTTTTAAGCTAGAAGCCCTGCAATCTTGTGGCAATTTACACCCAATTCAATGTCTGAAGTATTGGTATCAAATGGAACAAAGCTTGACCCAAGTTCACTTAACTGGGGTCGATTTCACAAAGAGTTAGAACTAGTCCTAGCTTAGGACTAGTCCTAGGAGATATACAAATTGCATGGATAGTCCTAAGTTAGGACGAGTAACTGGTCCTAACTCGAGATAAGACTAGTCCTAACTCTTTGTGAAATTCACCCCTGGTCTCATTATTTCAAGACCACTTACGCATAAATTATACTCTCAGAAAGACACCAGTGTTCAAGCAAAGTACTTTTCAATTGAGTATCAAGTACTGTTGAGTACTCAGCGTTCGAACTGAACAGGTGAACGAGTAGTAGGCTACTGCTCAAGTTTGAGTACTTTAGCTGCTGAGTGTACAAGTGTTAAGGTACCAAATTTTCCGTTTTCCCAGCACGGAGTCGCTTGGATTTGAATCAAAGACCTCCAAATTAATGTGCCGGTGCTCCATCAACTGAGCTAGCACTTTGTTAAAGGATTTTGGTACTTTTTTGTAGCACAAAACTCAATGTCCAAAGATTTACATTAAACTTACACCGTTTGAAGATAATGATAGTAGAAAGCATACCTTAAAATATAAGTTGCTGAGGTGCTGTAGTTTTTGAGAAATGAGTAAAACAATGTCATGAAAATACGTTTTACATGCTAAAATATTTTTATGACATTGTTGTACTCATTTCTCAAAAACTACAGCACCTCAGCAAATAATATTTTCAGGGAAGCTTTCTACTATCATTATCTTCAAACTGTGTCAGCTTAGTGTAAATCTGTGGACTTGTGTTTTTTGTCCTACAAAAAGTACATAGAACCTTTATGGAGGTCTCCCTATTTTGTCAGTATCTTGGTTTTGGGTACCAGTCAGAAGCAATGCAACAAGGATCACACCTATGTTTCTGACAATGGAAATTCACAAACAACATGAGGCCTGGTGTCTTTTTACCTTTCAGGTTTGTGGACTTCATTGGAGCCATCCTTGCTCGATGTTTAGTAACGCCGTCGCCAATCATTCTCCTTCTTTAGAGAATGTCCTCCCGCTGTCATCCGGATACAACTTGAGATAATGAGATATTGAAGCCAACTTCAAGAAGAAGCTCAACAGGGAAATAAGCCCGGTGCGGAGGGATTTGCTACAGCTATCTTCAAGAGAAAGCTTGGCCTCTTCCTCGGAGCCTCTGGTCACACGAGCTCAACATCAATGTCGGCAGTTCAGTTCTCAACTCTGTAGTGACGTACTGAAGCATTTTACACACACTGCAGCCATCATTTACAGTGCTGCCAAAATAAAGCAAAACTGGTTAAAGTTAGTTAGCTGTTGTCTTTTGACATTGCATCAAGGATAAGAGATGCAGAATCATCTCATTTGCATAACAAAGAGATTTGCATACAGTTTAGCAAAGCCTTGCTTTGAAGAATGCATAGAAACTAGTAATAGTTTCTTTTAATTATTCAGCGCCCAGGCGCATGTGTACATGTAGAGGCGTGAAATAAATCTTCATTATTATTGTTATTATTATTTATATTATTATTATTATTATTATTGTTATTATTAAACTGAAGATAAAATAAGAACACTGCTGTATGTTTTTATGCTTTTTGGTCCTGTAACTAAGATGTATGTTCAAGGTAAGCAAGAGAGTGGTTGTAAAGACCCTTCCCATGAAATATGTAAATTTCACATAGCGCATGCGCATTAACATTTTGGTTGGCAAAATTAGGGAAAATCGCGCCGTTTTGTACATGGCTAATGGCTGCGAGAGGCAGACGCGATTGCGCGTCTACTTAGTGCACAACTCTATGGCGTTTGCCAACCAATAGGGTCTGTTCGCATGCGTGAATGTAATTAGCATATTTCATGGGAAGGGTCCATTATAGGCCCTATGCATTATTAAGCCCCCCCCAAAAAAAACAAAAGGGATACAAAGAAGAAATAAAACCTTTTTTTGAAGGAATCAGGGTCAAATATACACAATGCTTTTCTGAACAAGTATTTGTGAAAAACTAAAAATACTTTTTCTCTTAAAAGGGGGTAAACCTAAGATATAATTGCAACAACAGTGACGCAAGTAGTACAACACAATAACTGTGTCTATAGAAAAAAGTAAGAGTTTAAATGGCGTTCCAGAAAATAATGTCAAATTATGTCGAAAACAATATGAAAACAATGAAAATTGCCCTTTAAAGGATTTCATTCATTCATTCATTCATTAAGGTTTATTAAAAATATCACCAAAAATCCACGACAGAAGTTAAAAAGACTTAAATTGGCGTGCTTACATTCATTTTTGTTAAAAATTATTAAAAAAACAACTGACTTAAAAAAGAGAAGAAAAACTGAAGGCATAAATGCACAAAAAATGATAAAAATTTGATTAAATTTGATAACAATTTTGATTTGGGTACTTTTTGTAACACAAAACACATTGTCCACAGATTTACGTTAAACTTACACAGTGGGAAGATAATGATACTGAAAGCGTACCTTAACACATCCGTTGCTGAGGTGCTGTAGTTTTTGAGAAATGAGTAAAACAATGTCATGAAAGTAAATTTTTACATGCTAAAATATTCTTTGTCTCATGATCACTGAGACAAAAAATTATTTTCATGATATTGTTTTACTCATTTTTTCTAAAACTAAACCAACTCAGCAGGAAGCTTTCTTTTCTTCTATCATTATCTTCAAACTGTGTACATTTAGTGTAAATTTGTAGACATTGTGGGTTTTTTTTCCAACAAAAAGTACATAGACCCTTTAAAAGCAAAGTTTGGAATCTCTCCGATTTATTTTCTTTGTTACCAAATACAACCAGTGTGAGCGTTTTGAATTAAAAAACAACATTAGGCCTGGGTGTTTACCTTTCTGGTTTGTGGACTTCACACAGCGGCAGCAGCCATCCTTGCGGGGCCGGGCTGCTGCAGCTCTAGTCCCACGGTCTGGTTGGGTGTGCTCTGGTCCCGCGCCGGGTGGGCTGGGTCGTATGCTCTTGCAGTGGACCTTTGGTCAGTACCGCCTTCGCAAGTCAGTATTTATTCCCGTTGTCATCGAGATCCAACTAATAAAGAGTGACACTTTGAAGCCAACTTGAAGAAGCAAGCAACTGAAAGCTCAACAGAGAAGTAAGCCCCGGTGCGGAGGGATTTGCTACAGCTATCTTCAAGAGAAAGCTGGGCCTCTTCCCCGGAGCCTCTGGTCGCTCGAGCTCAACATCAATGTCGGCAGCAATTTCGTAAAGTTCAGTTCTCACTCTATGGCGACGACGTACTGAAGCATTCTACACACACTGAGGTCATTAACACTGCTGCAAACACACACCAACAAATCACCTATTTTATAGAAAACTAATTAAAGTTAACTAGGTTTTTAATTTGGATACAAGCAAGTGCGGGGGTTACTTTTAAGTGGGCGAGAAAATGTAGCAACCCTCGTGTTCAGTCCGCAGTACCAGTGTAAAACCACATGGTTTCGCCCACTGCTGGTAGTAGTTAGCTGTTGCCAAAAAGAGCATTGCATTCAGGATACGAAACACGGAATCGTCTCATTTGCATAACCAAGATATTTGCATACAGTTTGGCAAAGTATTACTTTAAAGAATGCGGGGAATTTACAAGATGCCTGCAAACTTATTTTGGTAACCTGTTTTTGGCGTGGTTTTTACGGTCGAGTGCATTTTGCTGAGCAAACAAAAATCTTAACAACAAAATTACCAAGAATAAAGAGGGGGATCAGCGTGTTCATAAACTGGATTAAAACAAAAGTCAGGCTAATATGGTTGGTTTTCAGAGGAATAACTAGAAAATACCCCTTTCCCCCCAACAGTGAACCGGTATTATTATTATCATTTATTATTATTATTATTTCATTATTATTATTATTTTTTTTTGGGGGGGGGGGAGGGGGAGGTTAGTATAGTTTAATTTATTTGTAAATTTAAAAAAAATGAATGTCAAAAATTTACTTTTTTGTAATGTTGCCTCAGCACATCTTTGTGAAGTGCATGACAAATTATAGCCATTTTTATAAAAATCGCTGAAGAACATTGGACAAATGATTTTTTTTTGTAATGGGGGTGGGGGGGAATGAGAAAATGTCTCGGAACACTGCAAAGAAATGTCTTGAAAACTGAGTTGGGCACCTCAACAGCTCTCCATTGTTCGTTACCAAGTAAATTTTACGCTAACAATTATTTTGAGTAATTACCAAAAGTGTCCATGCCTTTACCAGTCACTATAATGTAAACGTCATAATGTAATTTGGCTGATAACCTATGTTTGTTTTTTACATGCTTAGCAGGTTTTTGTGCATACAAGCTTAATGGAAATTGGACCCTTTGCTGAAAGACGCCTCTCTTTGACAACTACCAATAGTGTCCAGTGTCTTTAAATGAACCTGTTGCCTTGGATCGGTCGAGTTGGTCTTTGAAAAGCGTTTGTAACCGTTTGTTATAAAATGCATATGATTAGAAAGATATTTTAAAAGCAGAACATAATGATCCACACAAACATGCCTCGAAATTGCGTGGTTTTCCTTTTACCTCGTCGACTAACACGGTCGGCTATTCATCGGAGTCAAATTTTTGACTCCTATAAATGGCCGACCGTGTTAGTTTGCAAAGTAAAAGGAAAACCACGCAATTTCGAGGCAAATGTGAGTGGATCATTGTATTCTACTTTTAAAAGATATTCTGCATTTTATAACAAACGGTTACAAACGCTTTTCAAAGACCAACTCGACCGATCCGAGGCAACGTGTTCCTTAAACGATATTTCAAACCAAATTCTTCTTCATGTTGTGAATTGAAACAAAACTCGAATAATCTGAATGTCACTTTGTCAAAATCGAACTTGTCAAAACATCCTTTGAAAACCCTGTATAATGGAATATGCAAGCGAATCAAACGTCACTTTCGATCGTAGATAACAGGAATCATTTAAGTTATTGCTAATCTTGTACTTAGTGAGGGATAACAATAAGAAATCAATAATAGTAACATGGGACACTGAAAGAAAAAAATCTCACACAAATAATTTCCATACAAAACTTCAAGAATAAGTTGGTGTTTTATTCTCTTGAGAAAATAGAATAAGCTGTTGCAAACAACTTACCAACAAAATGGAAAGAAAATAGTTAATGGCCTGACATTTCGACCTAAGCCAAGTCTTATTCTTTTATTCTCTCATTACATTCACTCCAAGAATCCCGTGTCAGAATTGACCCGGATTTGGGTCCCAGGGGGCCAGACCCATTTCTGGGCCTGTTTGACCCGGAATCCATATAAATGTGACCCGGAATCCGTGTCATTGTGACCAGAAATTTGGTTAAATACGGGGATTTTGAATCGGATTCCGGGACACATTGACACGGATTCCGGGTCAAACTGACCCAGAAATGGGTCTGGCCCCCTGGGACCCAAATCCGGTGTCAATTCTGACCCGGGAGTTTTTAGAGTGTTCTACAACAGTTCAATAGGCAAGGCAATGAGAGTGTAATTTTTCTTAGCATTGTACCTTACATACACTCGCCTCAATGAAAAGGAACATAAATAACAAAACTATAAACAACACTGTTTCATCAGTCAACATAAATAATCTGTAGACACATTTTATCAAGGAGTTAAAGGAACACGTTGCCTTGGATCGGTCGAGTTGGTCATTGAAAAGCGTTTGAAGCCGTTTGTTATGAAATGCATATTGGTAAGAAATATATTTTAAAAGTAGAATATAATGATCCATACAAGTATCACTCGAAATTGCTGATCATTAGGTACCAATTAATAATAACCATAATAATAGCTGCATTTATGTAGCGTTTAATACAAGGTTTCTAAGCGCTGTTAGTGTTACAGATAAGTGTAAAATAGAAGACAAAATTCTACGTTAGATGATAATACATGTAGCTTATACTGAAATCTTTGTCTTTAAAGTTAATATTCCAAATAAGTTCTTCTAAACGAACTAAATGACCAATTATAAATCTACATGTTTAGTGTAAATTTTTCATTGATAACAGTGTCAACTGTCAACCAACTGCTGTCTGAAATACTACCATTAACCAGAGACCATGAACCAATCGGGGGACAATCTTGGATGTGTGGCAAAAAATTATCCCCAACATTTGGTTCTTATATAATTGGCAATCAAAAGTCTTTCTATTTAAAGGCAGTGGACACTATTGGTATTACTCAAAATGATTATTAGCATAAAACCTTACTTGGTAACGAGTAATGGGGAGAGGTTGATAGTAAAAAAAACATTGTGAGAAACGGCTCCCTCTGAAGTGACGTAGTTTTCAAGAAAGAAGTAATTTTCCACGAATTTGATTTCAAGACCTCAGATTTAGAATTTGGGGACTCAAAATCAAGCATCTGAAAGCAAACAACTTAGTGTGACACAGTGTGTTGTTCTTTCATTGAGCTCAAATTTTCACAGGTTTGTTATTTTATGCATGTTGAGATACACCAAGTGAGAAGACTGGTCTTTGACAATTACCAATAGTGTCCAGTGTCTTTAAACATGCCCACAATCCATGTCAAAGGATTTACCAGTATTTATAATCATATAAGAAGATAAACCATTCATAGGTTGGTTTTGATCTGTTTGTTGGAAACTAAAGAGGATCGGAATGACTGTGCTCTTCAAATAAAATAGTATCACGCTTTTTTAAATCCTACCTTTCAACTAGAAATACTACGGTGTGTCTTTAATTATTAATGAATACCCTAAAGGCACTGGACACTATTGGTAATTACTCAAAAATAATTATTAACATACTTGGTAACGAGCAATGGAGAGCTGTTAGTAGTGTAAACAAACTTTGTGAGAAACGGTTCCCCCTCTGAAGTAGCATAGTTTTTGAGAAGGAGTAATTTCTCAGTAAAATATTTGAATTGATTTTGAGACCTCACACACAAGGTCTCGACATCAAACACCGAAAGCACACAACTTCGTGTGAAAAGGGTGTTTTGATCCATCCATTATTATCTCAACTTTGACGACCAATTGAGTTCAAATTTTCACAGGTTTATTATTTTGTGCAATTTCCAAAGGTGTCTATAGTGTCTTTATTATAAGAAAACTCCCATCTAGATCAGGGTGCTACATCTAGACAACCACAAAAGTGAACATAATAAATAAAATTGAAATGCAAAGTAGATTGGAATTGAACAGTTTACTAATTCTTCTTGACCATTTGATTTTTCTCTCATCCCATGTTTGGTCAAGTTCTTCTTGGTACTCGACTTTTATTGTAGAACTAGAAAAAGTTGCCTTTAGTAATTGAAATATTACACCAGATGTTTGTTTATATTTCACTGGATACTTGTCTATTTCATGTCTTGTTTTATTATACCAAAGTAACTTAACTCCATAACTCTGGGGAAGTGTCGTGGCCGCGCAGTTAAGAGCACCGAATTAAACACTGGTATTACTGATCAGCAGAGTGTGGGTTCGAATCCCCAGCCGTGACACTTGTTTCCAAAGGGTATATGTACTTTTTCCTAACAGGTTTACATTAAACTTACAGTTTGAAGATTATGATAGTAGAAAGCTTCCCTTTAAATTTTACTTACTGAGGTGCTGTAGTTTTTGAGAAATGAGTAAAAGTAGTAATTTTCGTCTCAGTTTTAGCATAAAAAACGTATTAACCAGTTATGCTATGGTTTTAGTATAATATCATAACTAGTTAAGGGGATTTTACATGCTAAAATCATTTTGGTCTCATTAGACCAAAATGATTTTATGACTTGTTTTACTCATTTCTCAAAAACTACACAACCTTAGTTAGTAGTATTCAAAGGGAAGCTTTCCACTATCATTATCTTCAAACCCTGTAAGATTAATGTAAATCTGTGGACATTTTGAAAAAGTACCCGAATGCTTTAAGCAAGACACTAAACCATTGCTTTGTCCTTCGGATGAGACGTTAAGCCGTTGGTCCCATGTGTTGTGTAACGCATGTAAAAGAACCAAGTGCACTTATCGAAAAAAAGAGAAGGGGTTAGCCCCGGTGTTCCTGGCTGTGGCTGCTGTATGCGCCCTAGCCTTGTAAACCCTTATAAGGTGCTACATAATTCAGTTTCAGAATTCATCACTGCAATAACCTATATTTCTGAAAGTTTGTATATACTCAGCGCCTTGAGTACCTTGTTTGGTAGATACATGTACGTGCGCTATATAAGCCTCTGATATTATTATTATTACATCCCAACACAAATAAAGTTTACATCATGACAGCAGAGATAGCTTACAGTATTCGTTTTAAAGGAACGTTACAGAATTGGTAAGAAACAAAAATTGTGAAGATCACAGGTTTACATAAAACTTACACGGTCTAATGATGATGATAGTAGAAAACATCCTGTGAAATATTATTGTCTTTAAATGTCATATATTTGTTGAGGAATAAATTATTTCGTGTTTGGAGTTTATCGCTCAGTGAGCGTTTTATTCATTTTTCTTTTTGCATTGATTGTAATGCAAAAATGTGATTTGGTTTTTCACTATTTTCTCGGACCCAGATGGCCAATCGATCTCAAACTTCTACAGGTTTGTTAGTTTATATTACATATCTGGTGGATTACATAAAGTGCTTACACTGCCAGCAACTGTTTTGTCAGCAAAATCAATTCTGTAAAGTTCCTTTAGTCTAATTTAAAAGAATATCTTTCCCTCAACTTAGCAGAGAGCACAATTGTACTTGGCTTTAAATACACAGACAGTGAAACTTCATTTACCTTGAACTACATCTAATTGCATTCTTGTATAAAACTGTGAGTGTTTAGTTATAACAAAAAATAATAGAAGTTCTAAAAATATACATCAGATTTGCCTTTATTTACACACACACATAAGAGATGATGACATGATGCTTAACTCCTGCACCACGTTTCTGTCAATGTATTAACACAACCAGGGCCCAATTTTAATTCCATGGTTTAACTTTTAAGAAAGTTGTTCCCGTTGCATTCAGACAGCACTGCGTAAAACCCGATACAATTTATCTTTGGTTTTAAGAGGTCAAAGCAAACTTGACCCCGTTCCTCTAACATCTGGTTTATTGTCTTGTTCATTGGTCACAGTGTGTTTACGTAATGATTACGGAGGTCAATGGGTCGTCTGTTGTGAGTGAAACCGGATATGGTCTTTTTTATTCTGTCCACACAGTGTTAAAAGAAAAACCTGAAAGCGGTTTCAAGATAAACCCCCTCGTTGGACGGTCTATGTTTTGTGGGTTGAACTCGATTCGGTCTTACTTTAGACACACAGAGTTGAACTTGATCAGGTTGAACCATGAGTTCAACCAACTTTAGTACTGTGTCTGAACGTACATTATGAACGCGGTGCAAGACTAGCCAACTTGAATGCGCGCATTCGTGTGACAAAGGGAAAAAACATCTTCCCATGAATGGAGGGGAAGGAGTTGTGTATGTTTATTGTGAAACTTGCTGTTCGTTTTCTGTATTAGAGATGATGTCGTTATTTGGCTTTTGATGATTATAGGCAAAATTATAAGCCACGGGTTCAACTTCAGTGGTGTGTTATATTTGAGTGTATTCACCTATAAGGACATGAAGAAGTCAGAGCCATGGGACACTTGATCAACTGCTGCTCAACAAGAATCATTTCAACCACTTAGTTGGGCAGTGCAATTTGTATTTGTCACAGCTTCGGAACATCATGCTCAGCTTATGAAGGTTCTTCCATCTTCTTTAGTGATGGTACCCATATTGCAGCGGAACCAGCCAAAGGTTTCGTTCATCTCGATGTATTGATAATACCTTACACCATGTACATTAGAACATGGAAGGAAGGATGCAGTGCAGAGTGTTGTAGAGTCACCATTACATCATGCATGAGGACCGTTGAGGTTTAGCTTGTCTTAAAGCTAGCCGTCTTTTTCACAAATTTTTCAAAATCTTTGGATCATCCATTGAGAATTATTCATTTATGACCAAATGGGGCAAACCACGCCATGCATTATCAATATGTGTAACATCTTCATCTTCAAGTAAACAGAAGCTCAAGTAAAGCTTCTGAAGGTTCTCCATCTTCTTGAAGTGATGGGCCCATGATGCAGCAGAACCACCAAGGGATCTATTTTCTGAAAGATCCAACTCAACCAAGTTGGGAAGATCACACAGTGCAGGATCAATATGTGTCATATCTTCACTCGTCAAAAAAGGGAACCTCAAGTAAAGCTTCTGAAGGTTCTTCATCTTCTTGAAGTGATGGGCCCATGATGCAGCAGAACCACCAAGTGATTTATTTTTTCTTAAGATCCAACTCAACCAAGTTGGGCAGATCACACAGTGCAGGATCAATATGTGTCATATCTTCACCTGTCAATAAGCAGCCATTCAAGACAAGCTTCTGAAGGTTCTCCATCTTCTTGAAGTGATGGGCCCATGATGCAGCAGAACCACCCAGGGATTTATTTTCTGAAAGATCCAGGTCAACCAAGTTGGGCAGATCCCACAGTGCAGGAACAATATGTGTCATATCTTTACCTGTCAATGAGCAGTCACTCAAGAAAAGCCTCTGAAGGTTCTTCATCTTCTTGAAGTGATGGGCCCATGATGCAGCAGAACCACCAAGGGATCCAATTATCGAAAGATGCAACTCAACCAAGTTGGGCAGATCCCACAGTGCAGGAACAATATGTGTCATATCTTCACCTGTCAATAAGCAGTCACTCAAGAAAAGCCTCTTAAGGTTCTTCATCTTCTTGAAGTGAAGGGCCCATGATGCAGCAGAACCAATAAGGGATGTATTTCCCCCAAGATCCAATTTAACCAAGCTGGGCAGATCACACAGTGCAGGAGCAATATGTGTCATATCTCCACCTGTCAATGAGCAGTAATTCAAATTAAACGTCATAAGGTTCTCCATCTTCTTGAAGTGATGGGCCCATGATGCAGCAGAACCTCCAAGGGATTCATTCATCGAAAGATCCAACTCAACCAAGTTGGGCAGATCACACAGTGCAGGAGCAATATGTGTCATATCTTCACCTGTCAATGAGCAGCAAATCAAGACAAGCCTCTTAAGGTTCTTCATCTTCTTGAAGTGATGGGCCCATGATGCAGCAGATGAGGCTGCTCCTGATAAAGCAGAATATTCTTCAGTACTCTCATTCAATTCGCATTCATCCAAAGTCACTGTTGAAAGATTCGTCATTAAGCTCATAGAGTCTACCAAGTCTGACATACACCCACCCAAGTGACAGGAATGTATCACTACTGACTGTACCTTCTCAAGATAATCAGTTTGTTTGTTTTCCACTGTGCATGTGTGAACATTTCTAAGCAAATATGTGAATGAGTTAAGAGTGTCCCTGTTCCAAAAATTAATGTCTATATGATCTGTTAGAACAGACTTCATGAACTCCACTGGGGGTAAATCTTTTGTCTGACCCTCAAAGTAGTAGTCAAGGCCGATTTCCATCCAGCCTGGTACTTTAGCAAGTGTTTGTAAAATGCTATTTGTACATGTCATGTTGTCACCAGCACAAAACCGCAAAATATAATGAAAGTCACCACTTCTAGAAATGATCATTTCATCCAGGCTCTTTTGGAATTCCACCGGGTCTGTTTCTAACAAGCTTTGTAAGTATTTACCAGCACAACACTCTTGAAAAGTCTTATGAAGGAATTGAATGCTGTTGTGACTTTTCATTCCCTTCAAGACCTTTTGTCTTGTAAGAATACCTGCTTTTATGGCAGATTCAAGCACATTTGGTTCAAACACTTGCTCAGGAAAAGCAAGCTGTTGTTCTGGAGCAAGAAGACCAAGCAAGGCAATCTTTCCAAGTTCATTTGTTACTTTTGATATCTCATTTGATGACATATCAGTTTTTCTGTGAAATATGTACTCCAATGCCTCACTGTAGATACGAGACATTGTTTCTGGGAGTTTAGAATCCTCTCTCCACAAAATGCACATCAACAGAAGTAGCATTGGACTCTTTGCCAAATCAGATAAAGCATTTGAGGATTTGATCCTCCGAATAAGCCCTTCTGCTTTGTCATGTTCATCCGAGTAAAATCTCTTCACATACTTCTTGATATCTTCACTATCAAAACCTTCAACCTTGACCTGTGTGAAAGGCTCTTGAATTAATGATCTTGTCACTAATTTATCATAGTGAGAGGGGCGAGTGGTAACTACAACAAAACACTCTCTGTCTTTCTTACGGTTCAGGATCTTTAGAATTGAACCAAATAAGGCTTTATCAAGGGCACGGGTCTTCAACTCATCAAAGCCATCAAACAAGAACAGTACTTTCTCTTGATTGTGACTGATAAAAGAACTCAACGAGTTCTTATCTACACTTGTTACTCCGCTTAAAAGTTGGTCAAAAATTGAGTCAACTAGCTCTGTGCTTTGTTCAACTGCACTCATTCTTATAACAAATACAAGCTCAAACTGCTGCAGTGCTTCACCACATGCCCAATCATAAGCCATCTTATCAATGAGGGTAGACTTCCCTCTTCCAGCTAACCCACTCAAAACAGCCTGATTTATGCAATCACCATCTCTTGTTTTCTGAAGGAAAATATCCTTATATGACTCCAGTTTCTTTCCAGATTTCTCCAATGTTAATTCTGTAAAGATATCTTTGATGTGTTTCGTGTCATCATCCTCCCATGGTATCAGTTTCACATAGCTACCTGTTTTCCTATAATGAGTTCTTATTGCCTTTCCACAACTCTTTGCAGCGACCTGGGCTGGATCGTTTGTCGAATGGGCTCCTTGCACACTTCCATCATCTGATTGTAAACAAAAAACATGATATGGAACAATTAATCTTGATTCATAAACACGCCCCTTACAGTTTCTCTTCTCCTATTGGTGGAGAGCGCGTCACAAGGGGGTGTTTAAACGGTTGATAAGGACCAGCTGGAGCTGTTTATAACCAGCTGACTTCCGCGAGTCGGGCGTGCGCGTACACCAATATATCACACAGAGCGCACAATTCATAGCTATTAGTAATCTATTTCTAAGCGCGCGCACGTAAGCTATTTCTAAGCGCGCGCGCGTAAGCTATTTCTAAGCGCGCGCGCGTACACACAACCCACGTGCATGAAACAGATTCTTCACAAAGTTTTTGACAAAAATACTTCAAACCTCGAATTTTCATTGTCAAAGTGTCTATAATTGTATTGTTTTAATGTTTTTTAACAAAAGGGCATTTATGAATGAGAATAAGAGTAGTGACTCGATCATAAACGTCCGTTTAAAACCTTGCAGGATCGTTGCCATGCGATAAAGGCCCTATCACACGGCAACGACCTTGCCGGATTTAAACGGCCGTTAAAGAACTCGTTGCTACCCTTTTATTCCCTTATTTAAATTGTTTCACTTGGCTGCTTGGAGGTTTTTTTAGGAATCACAAACGATATCTGCATCCATTTATTGTTTGCATTACTTGGGTATGTTGACTTTTTAGTAAAGCTAATCTGCAATCATGTCTCATCTTGTCCCAAGTTGACCATCACAAGAAATGACACCATGTACTTACCTGAAGTTTTGGGTTGTATTGACGTTCCACTGGCAGTGGCAGTAGCTTGGGAGGAGTCAACTAGCTTTGGAATCTTGGGTGGAGTGCACTCTTGGTCAGACCCTACAACACAGTTTAAAGGGCATGTTTGATGATCAAATATCAACATATCATGGTTTTATTTTCATCAATGTATAAAAACAAACAAAGTTTAAGGAAAGCCCATAAGATACTGGCAATCTTTTAGAAATTTTAGGTCTAAACTGGGAGTGTTGTGACGGGGGCCCACATTAATTTCAGAGATTTCTTGACGCTGCAAGCCTCCTTATCAAATCATTGCCACCAAGGCCCTTTCAGCAGAAACTGCCAGAAAAAAACAACACAGCAAACTTCTTCTCTTAATGATCAGTGTGGGTATAATAATGACTATCCAAGATTTGACATGTTTTGGTTGATTAAATTACCTGTTGGTTTTACTGCTGAATCCAAAGCTTGTTTCTGTTGTAAAGTGGCAGTTAGTTTCTCCAATGCAGGTAAAATATTCTCTGGAAGACAAAGTTAAAGAAAGAAATAACGGTTATTAAGATTAGATGATAAATTATAGAGAAAACTCTTGAGTAGCTGAACTATTTACAAGCAAAATGTAGCACAATGGATGCACAATCTGGATACATATCAAGAAACCTCACTCCATGATGTATTAAATTCAGTACTAGCTCATTTTACAGACAATATTTTTGATGGTGTAACTGCGAACCTCATCACAATATATATTATTATAGTTGTCATCTCCCACCGGTGATGTGTTTATATTGTTGTTTACAATTTATACGTTTCTCTTACGTTTATCAGCTTATCCTTGTTTGCATAAAGTCAAAGTTCAGTGACCACAGCCAATCGCCTGCGGGCATCTTAGGAATTTGTTTTAAGGTGTGGCAAGCCCATATTATTTCTGTACACAGGTATTGGGGTGCCGGTATTTCTAAGTCATTTCTTTTCCTGGTTTCGTTTGGTTAAGTTCGCCGTATTTTTTGTAGACAACCCCAGCTAGTTTTCATTGCCGTTTTCGTAAGTAGTATTTCTTCATTGTATAATATTTAATGTCACTTATTTCAATTATATAAATGTATTGGTTATTGTAAATTATTTCCTTTTTATTACGATGATTTTGGCTAGTTGGAGTTATTTTTCTGGTTCATCCAAAAGCTGTAATTTTGGGATCCTAAATAGATCTGGCACAAATTTTTTGGATTGCTAAGATTTTTTGGCGCCACTAGGCAAAGCTGTTTTATTCTTCTAAGTCCTATTTTTGTACCCAACATATTTGTTTCTTAAAATTACTTATATTATCATGTGTGTATTTCCCAACAGTTTTGTTATATCAGTATGCCGCCGTAAACTCCTGTAAACTCCTGTAAACCTATCTGTACATCGCCGTTAAGTTTCCCACTGTGTTAAAGTGATTTCCACGGTAACAATTTGTAAGTGTTAATTTAGTACAGTCTATAATTGTTATAATTGTTCATCGTTTGATACCGAATTGTTGTGAAGTAGAATTGTTCAAGCTTTTAATAATTGCTTTCTTTAATCCTTCTGGAAACCCCCGATTGCTAATTTCCTTTAATCTTTTCTGGAAACTATTTACCGTTCATTTTTGTATAATCTTTCCGGAAACCTCTGATTGCGTGTTTTCTTTAAATATCTTTCTGGTACTTTGATTTATTATTGAGTTAATTACGTATTTATATATTAATTATCTATTTCATTATTTGACATTCTAGTTCACCTGCTCCTCGCTGAGTGCAAATAAACTACCGGGTCGATAAAACACAATTTGTCCACGGCTTATTATTGTTATCATCAACACGGTGACAATAATTGAATATAAAATTATCTCTACTATCGAATTCCTCTGTTCCGATGTTTTGGATATAAATCAAAACAAACAATTTCCACCTTTGTCTTTTCCACTATAAAAATTCTAATAAAATTCTAATTCATGTTTAATTTGTTCTACATTTGTAACTTAAAGGAACATTATAGAATTGGTTTTTGCTAACAAAACAAATGCTGGCAGTGTAAGCGCTTTATGTAATCCACGTTATACATTAACTGACAAACCTGTAGAAGTTTGAGATTGATTGACCATCTAGGTCACAAGAGAACAGTGAAAAACCGATCACAAATTGTGCATTGCATCCATGCCACAATAAAAATGAATAAAACGCTCATTGAGCGATAAACTTCAAACACAAACTAAGTATATTTATTTTACATTAAATATGACATTTCCCAAAAAAATATTTCAAGGGATGTTTTCTACTATCATTATCATTAAACCGTGTAAGTTTTAGGTAAATCTGTGATCTTCACGATGTTTGTTTCTTACCAATTCTGTAATGTTCATTTAAAAGAAAGAAACCAATCTACAAAATATCTTCATGTTTGTGCCTTACCTGTTGCTCCTGGCTTCAGCTGTAGGATGTTGAACGTACAGTTAGTAGGATTACCAACAGCCAAATTACCACTGCCTTCAATACGGTGTAGAGCCAAAGACTGGTTGGCCATCAAACAGGTTCCTTGACCTAATTGATTTTCTGCTGTAGGGGCAATGAAGGAAAGTCATTTCTACAAAACATAACAACATAACAATTCAAATTACTAAAGCGCTATTCCATAAAGATCATAGCGCACTGGAACAAAATTAAACATGGAATAAAGGTGACTCTTAAGGACTTTACAAAAAAGCAGATAGAGTATTAGATTCCATAATGGCAGTAGGGAGATTGTTCCTAATCATCAGCCCAGCTACACTGAATGCAAATTTGACCTGGAACTTTGTTTGCTCGGGTATTATTCAAGCGAGTGATGTCAAGTGTGGACCTAAGAAATCATGGAGGAGTGTAATGTGACAGTAAAGTGGTAACATAATAAGGTGTAGTTTTGTTAAAGCATTTAAAGACACTGGACACTATTGGTAACTGTCAAAGACCAGTCTTCTCACTTTGTGTATCTCAACATATGCATAAAATAACTAACCTGTTAAAATTTTACCTCAATTGGTCGTCAAAGTTGCGAGATAATAATGAAAGAAATAACCCTTTTCACACGAAGTTGTGTGCTTTCAGATGCTTGATTTCGAGACCTCAAAATATAATTCTATGGCCTCAAAATCAAATTCGTGGAAAAATACTTCTTTCTCGACAACTAAACTACTCTTTTCTCGACAACTACGTTACTTCAGAGGGAGCGGTTTCTCACAATGTTTTATACTAACAACCTCTCCCCATTACTCGTTACCAAGTAAGGTTTCACTAATAATTATTTTGAGTAATTACCAATAGTGTCCACTGCCTTTAAGAATGTCATTTACAAACTTGTCCACACTGTGTCCAAGAATAATTAATTTATGCATTTTGTATGTCATGTCCCATGTATAATTTGTTTAGAAAAAAACGTGCATGATACTTTTTGTAAAAGAATGGTAGAATTTATAAGAAATATCTAACTACTGGCCTCTCAGAAAAAAGCCTTAAGGTAGTGTGCCATGCTTAGCCAAGTATTTGCATATCTGCCGAGTTGAAGGAAATTCATTCTACAAATAGTTAGGTTAAAATTAATCCTCTTTATATAACACCCAAGCAGATGCTTGCCATTTGATTGGATGATTGTCCGTCACATGATAGCAAATAAAAGTACTATTGCACGCTTACGTCACCCACCGTGCATTTTTCGTTCCATTCACCGTGTATTTTTCGTTCCATCCGAAAAGTACTATTGCACAGTGAGTAAAAACATCACTGTGCGCGCGTGTTTGCCAATGCAGCAGTGTTACTGAACTGCAAGGCACATACTACATACAGCGTCTGCATGTCTCAAAATAGCTGTACAGAACGCACATAGTCACTGTTAAATCCCAGCAGACCGAACCAAAAGAAACAGTGTAATTTCATCTGCTGAAAGGTGGAATGTTCAATTCAACTCGGCTCCGCCTCGTTGAATAGAACATTCCACCTTTCAACTCACGAAAATATTTGCACCATTGCACTCATAACAATCATTATTTGTATACTACCAACCATGCCAACTCTTTATTAATTTAAAATTGATGTTATATCCCTTCTCCAGGGTGTTGGGTGTATTTTCTAGTTTAAAAGGGTGTGTGTACTTTTTTCTAACACAAAACATAATGGCCACAGATTTACATTTAACTTAATCGGTTTGAAGATAATGATAGTAGAAAACTTCCTTTAAAATATTACTTACTGAGGTGCTGTAGTTTTTTAGAAATGAGTAAAACAATGTCACAAAAATAATTTTCGTCTCATTTTTAGCATGTAAAAAGGTATTAACTAGTTATGGTATGTTATGGTATGATAGAGAGGTTTCGCAGAGTTGCGGATATGAATACACATACAGATATCGAACCGTACGTGTTCGCGTCAAGTGAGCTGTGTAGTTTTGTTTCGCAAAATTCTAACGAATACCCTCAACTTGAGGCTCAAGAGGGCGCTATTAACCAAATGGCTGCACCCATGGACAATCGCCGTTTGTCTTTTTCTGAAGCATGGTGGTTAACAAATGTCCAACTACGTCCATGTATGATACCTCTTATAGACATGGTGAAAACCTGGTACATTTGAAAATAACAATCCGCTACAAAAACATGAACAAAATATACTCGTTGTTTACTTACGTGTATGGCGACAGATTCCCATTTTGGGCAACTATTCTAACTTGTGTACAACGGTTATACGCCACATGGACCTCAAAAAGTGATGACCTATTATGACGTACACGTTCACGTAAGAGTATCGGTGACTCTGCGAAACCTCTCTAGTATCATGTTTTACGTTTTTACATGCTAAAAAAATTTTCGTCTTACTAAAACGAAAATTATTTTGTGACTTGTTTTATTCATTTCTCAAAAACTACAGCACCTCAGTATGTAATATTTGAAGGGAAGCTTTCTACTATCATTATCTTCAAACCTTGTAAATTTAATGTCAATCTGTGGACATTTTGAAAAAGTATCCGCATCCTTTAAGGAATAAAACAAGATATCAAATCAAATAAGATATTGTTTTTATAGACAATGGTGCCCATTATTACATAACTCATCTACAGATAAATACATTTCAAATTATGCACAGTAAGTTTATAGGCCTACCTTGAAGCATTTGTGTGTTTTCTGCTCTCACTAAGTCCCTTGTTTCTGGTGATGGTTGAATATTTTCAACAACAGCCATTAATCTTTGTTCTAGTTCTTGAGATTGCCTGGCCATCTCCTCCTCTTTCATGGTCTCCTCACTCTGGTCAGCCATTATCTGACACAATCTTAGGAATCAAAGAAAGATATTGACTCAGATGCCTTTTCGTGTTTCATTCTTGTCTATGGATCACGACAAACAATATATTTCTGATTAGATGTCAAAGTTCATGAAATACTGGTCAGTTATATGATGTAGTCTCTTACCTTCAGTTCAAGGACCAATCAGTGCTTTAGCCAGGCTCATTCACCCAATAGTCCAAAAGACGAAACATCTTCACTGAAGTCCTAGCCCATTACAAAGTCCATGTTGAGTTGCTTGACAAACCTAATTTTGAGAGCAAGAATTCAAAGAAATGTTCTAAAACAATAAAGATGCATGGTGATATAAATTCAGGTTTTGAACTTTTCCTTGTCTGACTGTGTTAATAATCGAGTTATAACGAGTAATATCAACTCATGACAAGACCTAAGAAATCCTCTTTTATTGTTCAACAGCTGAGTGTGGAACTTCTCTCTAGTCACATGATCCATCCATAAGATGCCCTCCTCAATGTGCTCCATGTGTGGACAGCTTTTCAAGTCTTCAATTATCCTAACAAGTCTTTTTATCAGTCGTTTATTGAAAAGGTTATATTATAAGGTGTCGTGGCCGAGCGGATAAGAGCACCCAACTTAAGCACTTTGTGCTTCTGTTCAGCAGAGTGTGGGTTCGAATCCCGGTCGTGACACTTGTGTCCCTGTGCAAGACACTTAACTGCTTCTCTTACCAATCAAAATTACCAATAATGTTCAGTGTCTTTACAATTATATGTGATGACCCATATGCCACATCAAACTCAGCCACTTCTTGGAAAAAGCAAAAAATATCTTTACAGTGAAGACAGCCATGAACTGAAGGAAGGGTGAGAATTTGAGAAAGCTGACCACCCACCCTTATCAATAAAATGTAAAAAAAGGTAGCACTAATCTAATGACACTTCTCATAGATTGATAAATACTCTCAACAACGAAAAGCCCATAAAAACGTACTTGTTAGCTGTTGAGTGAGACAGAAATCCCCAGCAATAATGTGGTTTCGATAATTGTTCACAATCATCTACAACTGTTAACAATTTACGCATATTTTATGTTTCTCAGATTTCGGATGCTTGATTGAAAATGGAAATTTGAATCATAGAATTAGAAATTATGATGTTCATTCGCACATGCTGCAGTCATGGAGGTAGAAATTTTGCAGCTAGCTAAATATGCAGTTGGTGCCCGCTGTCACCTTGCTACAAAAGTTAATGCAACTGACAATTGATATTCTTGTGAAAAGTTTTTGCTAATTTTTAAAACAACAGACATCGTTTTCATCTAAAATTTCAAAGGAATCCAGATCTTTTTACTTAAAAAAAAATCAAAGTATAAATTGAGTATTCAAAATCGGCATTTGACCGTCCAAAACAAATCAACAACACTACCTTTCAACAAAGTTGTGATACTAACTGTACACATGGAGGTAGAAATTTAGTATTTCTACCTCCATGCCGTACACAAATAATATTTAAAAGCTCCAGGCAGGCAGTGGACACTATTGGATATTACTCAGAATAATGATTAGCATAAAACCTTACCTGGTAACAAGTAATGGGGAGAGGTTGATAGTATAAAACATTGTGAGAAACGGCTCACTCTGAAGTGACGTAGTTTTCGAGAAAGAGGTAATTTTCCCCGAATTTGATTTCAACTTTTCAAGACCTCAAATTAGACGTCTCGAAATCAAGCATAATCAAGAAGAATACCGGACACTTGGGCACCTCGCAAAGTTGGCACTTGCAAAGTCGGCACCTTGCAAACTCGGCACCTTGCACACTCGGCACCCACTCGGCACCAAGAATGTCGGCACCATACAAACTCGGCACCAAGCGAAAAATTACTATCACCTCGAGGAGTCAAGTGGTTACAAATAAAGTAGCGTGCGTGTTCTTACACAATGAAAAATGGTTTGGTAGTTGGTAGCTTTGTAAACTATGTTAAATCACTAATTCTGTGGGTGATGAAAATTCTGAACTTTCGAGAACATTTGGGCCCCCGGAAGTTTACCGTCCGGCCCCCATGTGCTGTGTTTAGTCAACAAGTAGGCTGCATGTCGGTGAAAGTACGGTGCCATTTTCTTATGATTTTGGCTCTGAACAAGTTTAATAAGGGTTTGTTTTATAGTCAGGTAAATAATTTTAATGGATTTTTGCCTCTTAACAGAGCGTGATTTGCCGAAAGGCACTGGCCGGATAATTTCTCGAGGGCTCCGTTTTGTGCGTGATATGGACGGCATGCAGGCACACGCCACTAGATCGTTTGGTGTGCACACTCCTTCCAGTGCTAATTTATTATTATTTTTTTACGATAATTATATTCAAATAATATTTGCAATGTTATTACTAATAACTTTATAACAGAATCAAGCTTTTTATGGGACTATGATGGTGGGACTGATAACATAAAAACGAGGCCTACCACACAGTGTGAAAATCAAACTTTTTCAACTGCGTGCCGAGTTTGTATTTGATACATGTGCCGAGTTTGTGGGTGCGAGTTTGCAAGGTGCTGAGGTTGTGGGTGCCGAGTTTGCAGGTGCCGAATTTGCAAGGTGCCGAAGTGACCGGTACCCATAAAGAAAGCACACTCTTCGTGTGACAACAAGGGTAATTTTTTCTTCCATTATCATCTCGCAAATTCAACGACCAATTGAGTTCAAATTTGTACAGGTTTGTTATTTTGTGCATATGTTGAGATACACCAAGTGAGAAAACTGGTCTTTGACAAAATTACCAATAATAGTGTTCAGTGTCTTTACTATTGAGCGTCATACGTTATCGACCCTCATATGTTTTCGAACCCCAACTTTGACTCCCGTTTACCGCGAGATTGTGCAAGCTGCACCGGTGACAGAAGCTATGCAGTTTACTCTTGGTCTGTATTTTCATCAGGCTTAATCATGCTGAGAATAAAGTTTCCTGTCGTTGGTTATGCTCAAACATTTATAAAATGATTGATTTTTGGTACAAATCACTAGTGCATTATTATGCCAACATTCAAATGATTCATTAGAAACATCATCCAACCTCAAAAGTTCAAAACAAAATTACTATCTGCTAGATTGAGTTTCATTCTGCTGTCACTAGATGGATCATGTGAGGTGGTTACTATTTGAGATTCTATGGTGTGCCAATAAAAGGGAACAAATCAAAACATTTTAAGTGAAAATGACAACAACAAAAATTTGATTTTAAAACTGCATACTGTAATACATTCCGCCAAGCGTAATAAATATTAAGTCTACAGAGAAAATAATCATAGATTGGTTTCTTATCTCCTGAAACCAAACATTACTGGTCTGAAATGGGGGAAAACGGATTGTTATGAAGTGTGTGTATTTCAAGGGGGTGGGGTGTTTTACTTTCATGCCTTATGATATTTCTGGATTCTAATATAGTAGCCATGCCTTAGGACAAAAATGTAATTAAATTTGTTAAGTAGTAATTGAATAATATTTTTGATTTATTTTGCACGCCATACTAGCTTCTGAATATTCAATAAAATACCAACCAATGAAAGGTGTGAAAACATATGACGTTGCTCCAATGTCGTGCATGCATAACCACTGTTAATGGCGGACTGTCTCTCGCAACGTAAAACCAAAACTTTAAAAATTTCAACACACCATGAAGTTAAAGTATTATTGTTAAAAAATTGGATAGATGATTTGAAAAAAAAAAGTTTAGTTTTTGATTGTGAACAATTTTCCTGTTATCCTACTGAAAACACATGACACCAGGATACTAGCCCACCTTGTTGAGCTGTTAATGGCTCCGCTTTTAACATCGGTCTCATCACTGTCACGGTGACAGTGATGAGACCGATGTTAAAAAAAAAAAGCGGAGCCAGCCATGAACAGCTCAACAGGACCTCCTACGATACACTAGACTTAGACTAGCTCACACCACCTGCCCGATATTCACACGGCCACCCATTTCTAAAAAATAAAGAAGGAGTGATAAACGTTAAATTATGTACTTACGTATACTCCAAAAATGATGATAATCTGAAGATGTGTACAGTGTAGGCAATGGGGAGTTTTTTCCCCAGGTTTTTCGTGTGTAACTTGTCTACGCCGACACAATTTGGCAATAATTTCCACTCCTATTCATTTCCGCATAGATGACATTGACCTTGTCGTCGACAGAGGGCGGTATTTTTTTATTAGTACCGTGACTTAAAAGTTATGCTGATCGAGGGTGCTCCACAATAAAATAAAACTCCCATGTAGGTAATCAATGTTAAATGCTAAATATTCAAAAATTCTCATTAACTATTTTAAAGTTTCTTGAAAACCAGTCAGATAAATTTAGACCCCTAAACTTCTTATTTTTATTAAATTGTTTGCAGGTCAGAAAGCTAAATAGGAAAAACTCTTAAAAACCCAAACTTATCATCTCCCCAGAAACTGAAAACTCACAACACCATGTCGTGATCTATCTCAATCCTTTCTCACTCTCGAGTCTACTACTTTTTCATTGTGACAAAGTAGGTAACAATTACATTTAATGGATGTGTTGTAGAGTCTGAATTAAAGCAAGACTTTGTGGGGGGGGGGGGGGGGGTCTGCAAATGAACCCTACTTATTTTTGAAATACTCAACTCGAGTTATAGAAATAGATGGTCCCTCCACCACACAATCATTTTTCGCTGATTACAAAAGAAAACTCAAATGTCGTATCTATGTTCTAACGCTTGCAAGGTGGTAAACTGTGCAAGAATGTTAGGATAACAATCTCGCGAGAGCTGCAAATACAAACAAATTGGGGATCGGTGAAAAATTAAAAGGAGCAAGTATAATAAGTGATCCAGTAATCACACGTAGGCCTGATGGGTAGGTCTTACGTCCTTCTTCTCGAAGACAAACTCTCAATTTCCAAAATTTGTCCACTAAAATGAGTCTCAATTAGGCCGACTAGAGTTGTTTATTTAACGATATTCAAAATTCATATGTTAATCGAAACAAAGAATTTGATTGTCACTTTGTCAAGATCGAACTTGTCAAAACTTCCTTTGAAAACCATGATAGAATATGCAAGTGAATCAAAGGTCACTTTCGATCGTAGATAACAAGAATCATTTAAGTTATGGTTAATCTTGTACTTAGTGAGGGATAACAATAAGAAATCAATAATAGTAACATGGGACACTGAAAGAAAAAACCTCACACAAATAATTTCCATACAAAACTTCAAGAATCAGTTGGTGTTTTATTCTCTTGAGAAAATAGAATAAGCTGTTGCAAACAACTTACCAACCAAATAGACCAATGGCATTATATGCAAAAAGAAAAAATAGTTAATGGCTTGACGTTTCGACCTTAGCAGAGTCTTATTCTTTTATTCTCTTATTACATTCTACTACAGTTCAATAGGCAAGGCAATGAGAGTGTAATTTTTCATATCATTGTACCTTACATACACTCGCCTCAATGAAAAGGTGCATAAATAACAAAACTAAAAAACACTATTTCATCAGTCAACATAACTTGTAGATACATTTTTATCAAGGAATTAAAGGTTCACGTTGCCTTGGATCGGTGGAGTTGGTAATTGAAAAGCGTTTGTAACCGTTTGTTATAAAATGCATATTGGTAAGAAATATATTTTAAAAGTAGAATATAATGATCCATACAAGTATCACTCTAAATTGCACAGTTTTCCTTTAACATCGTCGACTTACACGGTCGGCCATTTATGGGAGTCAATTTTTTGACTCCCATAAATGGCTGACCGTGTTAGTAAAATAAAAAGAAAACCACGCAATTTTGAGGCAAATTTGTGTGGATCATTGTATTCTACTTTTAAATCATCTTTCTATGCATTTTATAACAAACAGTTACAAATGCTTTTCAAAGACCAACTCGACCGATCCAAGACGTGTTCTTTTAAATTTCACTGAATTAGATTGACGATATCTCTCACCAATTGCACTAGTATGAACTTTATCATCAGTTTTTTATTCAGTGAACTTTCAGATAATTAAAACTGATCATTTATCATCAACAGTTACCAATTAATAATAACAATAATAACAGCTGCATTTATGTAGCATTTAATACAAGGTTTCTAAGCGCTGTTAGTGTTACAGATAAGTGTAAAAATAGAAGGCATAATTCTACGTTAGATGATAATACATGTAGCTTATACTGATATCTTTGTCTTTAAAGTTAATTTTCAAAATGAGTTATTCTAAACGAACTAAATGACCAATTATAAATCTACATGTTTAGTGTAAATTTATTTTCATTGATAATAGTGTCAACTGTCAACCAACTGCTGCCTCAAATACTACCATTAACCAGAGACCATGAACCAATCGGGGGACAATCTTGGATGTGTGGCAAAAAATTATCCCCAACATTTGGTTCTTATAATTATTGGCAATCAAAAGCCTTTCTATTTAAAGGCAGTGGACACTATTGATAATTACTCAAAATGATTATTAGCATAAAACCTTACTTGGTAATGAGTAATGGGGAGAGGTTGATAGTAAAAAACATTGTGAGAAACGGCTCCCTCTGAAGTGACGTAGTTTTCGAGAAAGAAGTCATTTTCCACGAATTTGATTTCAAGACCTCAGAATTTGGGGACTCTAAATCAAGCATCTGAAAGCACACAACTTTGTGTGAGACAGTGTTTTATTGTTTCATTGAGCTCAAATTTTCACAGAGTTGTTATTTTATGCATGTTGAGATACACCAAGTGAGAAGACTGGTCTTTGACAATTACCAATAGTGTCCAGTGTCTTTAAACATGCCCACAATCCATGTCAAAGCATTTACCAGTATTTATAATCATATAAGAAGATAAACCATTCATAGGTTGGTTTTGATCTGTTTGTTGGAAACTATAGAGGATCGGAATGACTGTGCTCTTCAAATAAAATAGTATCACGCTTTTTTAAATCCTACCTTTCAACTAGAAATACTACGGTGTGTCTTTAATTATTAATGAATACCCTAAAGGCACTGGACACTATTGGTAATTACTAAAAAATAATTATAAACATACTTGGTAACGAGCATTGGAGAGCTGTTAGTAGTAAAAGACTTTGTGAGAAACGGCTCCCCCTCTGAAGTAGCATAGTTTTTGAGAATTTCTCAGTAAAATATTTGAATTGATTTCGAGACCTCACACTCAAGGTCTCGAAATCAAGTACAATGCACACAACTTCGTGTGACAAGGGTGTTTTTCCTGCCATTATTATCTCAACTTCGACGACCAATTGAGCCCAAATTTTCACAGGTTTATTATTTTGTGCAATTTCTAAAGGTGTCTAGTATCTTTAATATAAGAAAACTCCCATCTAGATCAGGGTGCTACATCTAGACAACCACAAAAGTGAACATAATAAATTAAGTTGGAATGCAAGGTAGATTGGAATTGAACAGTTTACTAATTCTTCTTGACCATTTGATTTTTCTCTCATCCCATGTTTGGTCAAGTTCTTCTTAGTACTCGACTATTATTGTAGAACTAGAAAAAGTTGCCTTTAGTAATTGAAATATTACACCAGATGTTTGTTTATATTTCACTGGATACTTGTCTATTTCATGTCTTGTTTTATTCTACCAAAGTAACTTAACTCCATAACTCTGGGGAAGTGTCGTGGCCGCGCAGTTAAGAGCACCGAATTCAAACACTGGTATTACTGATCAGCAGAGTGTGGGTTCGAATCCCCAGCCGTGACACTTGTGTCCTTAAGCAAGACACTAAACCATTGCTTTGTCTTTCGGATGGGACGTAAAGCCGTTGGTCCCATGTGTTGTGTAACGCATGTAAAAGAACCAAGTGCACTTATCGAAAAGAGAAGGGGTTCTCCTAAGTGTTGCGCTCTAGCACCTTGTAAACCCTTATAAGGTGCTACATAATTGGGTCTCAGAATTCATCACTTCAATAACCTATATTTCTGAAAGTTTGTATATACTCAGCGCCTTGAGTACCTTGTATGGTAGATACATGTACGTGCGCTATATAAGCCTCTGATATTATTATTATTACATCCCAATACAAATAAAGTTTACATCATGACAGCAGAGATAGCTTACAGTATTCATTTTAAAGGAACGTTACAGAATTGGTAAGAAACAAAAATTGTGAAGATCACAGGTTTACACAAAACTTACACGGTCTAATGATGATGATAGTAGAAAACATCCTGTGAAATATTATTGTCTTTAAATGTCATAAATTTGTTGAGGAATAAATTATTTTGTGTTTGGAGTTTATCGCTCAGTGAGCGTTTTATTCATTTTTCTTTTTGCATCGATGTAATGCAAAAATGTGATTTGGTTTTTCACTATTTTCTCGGACCCAGATGGCCAATCGATCTCAAACTTCTACAGGTTTGTTAGTTTATATTACATATCTGGTGGATTATATAAAGTGCTTACACTGCCAGCAACTGTTTTGTCAGCAAAACCAATTCTGTAAAGTTCCTTTAGTCTAATTTAAAAGAATATATTTCCCTCAACTTAGCAGAGAGCACGATTGTACTTGGCTTTAAATACACAGACAGTGAAACTTGCTTCATTTACCTTGAACTACATCTAATTGCATTCTTGTATAAAACTGTGAGTGTTTAGTTATAACAAAAAATAATAGAAGTTCTAAAAATATACAACAGATTAGCCTTTATTTACACACACGCATAAGAGATGATGACATGATGCTTAACTCCTGCACCACGTTTCTGTCAATGTATTAACACAACCAGGGCCCAATTTTAATTCCATGGTTTAACTTTCAAGAAAGTTGTTCCTGTTGCATTCAGACAGCACTGCGTAAAACCCGATACAATTTATCTTTGGTTTTAAGAGGTCAAAGCAAACTTGACCCCGTTCCTCTAACATCTGGTTTATTGTCTTGTTCATCGGTCACAGTGTGTTTACGTAATGATTACGGAGGTCAATGGGTCGTCTGTTGTAAGTTAAACCGGATATGATCTTTTTTATTCTGTCCACACAGTGTTAAAAGAAAAACCTGAAAGCGGTTATAAGATAAACCTCCTCGCTGGACGGTCTATGTTTGTGGGTTGAACTTGAATCGGATTAACTTTAATACCGTTCAGACGCACAGAGTTGAACTTGATCGGGTTGAACCTGATCGGGTTGAACCATGAGTTCAACCGACTCGGTACTGTGTCTGAACGACCTCTATGTATTTGAGGGTGATTATTACTGCCCTATGAGCGTACATTTGAGCGCTCGTGCAAGACTAGCCTTTCACTTGAATGCGCGCGTTCGTGTGACACAGGAAAAAAACATCTTCCCATGAATGGAGGGGAAGGAGTTGTGTATGTTTATTGTATGGGATGAAACTTGCTGTTCGTTTTCTGTATTGGAGATGAAGTCGTTATTTGGCTTTTGATGATTATAGGCAAAAATATTAGCCAAGGGTTCAACTTCAGTGGTGTGTTATATTTGAGTGTATTCACCTGTAAGGTCATGAAGAAGTCATGAACCATGGGACACTTGATCAACTGCCGCTCAACAAGAATCAATTCATTCACTTAGTTGGGCAGTGCAATTTGTATTTGTCACAGCTTTAGAACATCATTCTCAGCTTATGAAGGTTCTTCCATCTTCTTCAGTGACGGTACCCATAAATGCAGCAAAACCAACCAAAGGTTTTGTTCCTCTCGATGTAGTGAAATACTTTACACCATGTACATTAGAACATGGAAGGAAGGATGCAGTTCAGAGTGTTGTAAAGTCACCAGTACATCATGCATGAGGACCGTTGAGATTTAGCTTGTCTTGAAGCTAGCCGTCTTTTTCACAAATTTTTTAAAAATCTTTGGATCATCCATTGTGAATTACTCATTTATGAATTATCTTCCGGTTACAACCAAATGGGGCAAACCATGCAATGCATTTTCAACATGTGTCATATCTTCATCTTCAAGATAACAGAAGCTCAAGTCAAACTTCTGAAGGTTCTCCATCTCCATGAAGTGATGGGCCCATGATGCAGCAGAATCACCAAGGTCTACATTTTCTGAAAGACCCAACTCAACCAAGTTGGGCAGATCACACAGTGCAGGAGCAATATGTGTCATATCTTTACCTGTCAATGAGCAGCCCCTCAAGACAAGCTTCTTAAGGTTCTTCATCTTCATGAAGTGATGGGCCCATGATGCAGCAGAATCACCAAGGGATTCATTCATCGTAAGATCCAACTCAACCAAGTTGGGCAGATCACACAGTGCAGAAGCAATATGTGTCATATCTTCACCTGTCAATGAGCAGCTACTCAAGACAATTCTAAGCCTCTTACGGTTCTTCATCTTCTTGAAGTGATGGGCCCATAATGCAGCCGAACCACCAAGAGATTCATTTCCCCAAAGATTCAACTCTTACCAAGTTGGGCAGAACACACAGTGCAGGAGCAATATGTGTAATCTCTTCGGCCGTCAATACACCGAACCACAAGTAATCCTTAAGGTTCTTCATCTTCTTGAAGTGATGGGCCCATGATGCAGCAGAACCACCAAGGTCTACATTTCCTAAAAGATTCAATTCAATCAAGTTTGGCAGATCACACAGTGCAGGAGCAATATGTGTCATATCTTCACCTGTCAATGAGCAGCCACTCAGGACAAGCTTCTGAAGGTTCTTCATCTTCTTGAAGTGATGGGCCCATGATGCAGCAGAACCACAAACGTACGGGTTACAGGAAAGATCCAACTCAACGAAGTTGGGCAGATCACACAGTGCAGGAGCAACATGTGTCATAGTTTCACCTGTCAATAAGCAGTCCCTCAAGACAAGCTTCTGAAGGCTCTTCATCTTCTTGAAGTGATGGGCCCATGATGCAGCAGAACCACCAACGTACGGGTTACCGGAAAGATCCAACTCAAGGAAGTTGGGCAGATCACACAGTGCAGGAGCAACATGTGTCATAGCTTCACCTGTCAATAAGCAGTCCCTCAAGACAAGCTTCTTAAGGTTCTTCATCTTCTTGAAGTGATGGGCCCATGATGCAGCAGAACCACCAAGGGATTGATTTACCGAAAGATCCAACTCAACGAAGTTGGGCAGATCACACAGTGCAGGAGCAATATGTGTCATATCTTCACCTATCAATGAGCAGTAAGCTAAGACAAGCCTCTTAAGGTTCTTCATCTTCTTTAAGTGATGGGCCCATAATGCAGCCGAACCACCAAGAGATGTATTTGCCGGAAGATTCAACTCAACCAAGTTGGGCAGATCACACAGTGCAGGAGCAATATGTGTCATATCTTCACCCGTCAATGAGAAGCCCCTCCAGACAAGCTTCTTAAGATTCTTCATCTTCTTGAAGTGATGGGCCCATGATGCAGCAGAAAAACAAACGTACGGGTTACCGGAAAGATCCAACTCAACGAAGTTGGGCAGATCACACAGTGCAGAAACAATATGTGTCATATCTTCACCTGTCAATGAGAAGCCCCTCCAGACAAGCTTCTTAAGATTCTTCATCTTCTTGAAGTGATGGGCCCATGATGCAGCAGAACCGCTAAGGTATCCATTTTCCGAAAAATCCAACTCAACCAAGTTGGGCAGATCACACAGTGCAGAAACAATATGTGTCATATCTTCACCTGTCAATGAGAGGCCCCTCCAGACAAGCCTCTTAAGGTTCTCCATCTTCTTGAAGTGATGGGCCCATGATGCAGCAGAACCGCTAAGGTATCCATTTTCCGAAAGATCCAACTCAACCAAGTTGGGCAGATCACACAGTGCAGAAACAATATGTGTCATATCTTCACCTGTCAATGAGAAGCCCCTCAAGACAAGCCTCTTAAGGTTCTTCATCTTCTTGAAGTGATGGGCCAATGATGCAGCAGATGAGGCTGCTCCTGATAATGCAGAATATTCTTCAGTACTCTCATTCAATGTGCTAACAACTATGTCCACCTTTGAAAGATTCGTCATTAAGCTCATAGAGTCTACCAAATCTGACATACACCCACCCAAGTGACAATTAGTTACCCTTACTGACTGTACCTTCTCAAGATAATCAGTGTGTTTGTTTTCCACTGTGCATGCATGAACATTTCTAAGCAAGTATATGAATGAGTTAAGAGTGTCCCTGTTCCAACCGTCAATGTCTATATGATCTGTTAGAACAGACTTCATGAACTCCACTGGGGGTAAATCTTTTGTCTGACCCTCAAAGTAGCAGTCAAGGCCGATCTGCATCCCGCCTGGTACTTTAGCAAGTGTTTGTAAAATGCTATTTGTACATGTCATGTTGTCACCAGCACAAAACCGCAAAATATAATCAAAGTCATCACTTCTAGAACTGATCATTTTATCCAGGCTCTTTTGGAATTCCACCGGGTCTGTTTCTAACAAGCTTTGTAAGTATTTACCAGCACAACACTCTTGAAAAGTCTTATGAAGGAATTGAATGCTGTTGTGACTTTTCATTCCCTTCAAGACCTTTTGTCTTGTAAGAATACCTGCTTTTATGGCAGATTCAAGCACATTTGGTTCAAACACTTGCTCAGGAAAAGCAAGCTGTTGTTCTGGAGCAAGAAGACCAAGCAAGGCAATCTTTCCAAGTTCATTTGTTACTTTTGATATCTCATTTGATGACATATCAGTTTTTCTGTGAAATATGTACTCCAATGCCTCACTGTAGATACGAGACATTGTTTCTGGGAGTTTAGAATCCTCTCTCCACAAAATGCACATCAACAGAAGTAGCATTGGACTCTTTGCCAAATCAGATAAAGCATTTGAGGATTTGATCCTCCGAATAAGCATTTCTGCTTTGTCATGTTCATCCGAGTAAAATCTCTTCACATACTTCTTGATATCTTCTTTATCAAAACCTTCAACCCTGACCTGTGTGAAAGGCTCTTGAATTAATGATCTTGTCACTAATTTATGATAGTGAGAGGGGCGAGTGGTAACTACAACAAAACACTCTCTGTCTTTCTTACGGTTCAAGATCTTTAGAATTGAACCAAATAAGGCTTTATCAAGGGCACGGGTCTTTAACTCATCAAAGCCATCAAACAAGAACAGTACTTTCTCTTGATGGTGACTGATAAAAGAACTCAACGAGTTCTTATCTACACTTGTTACTCCGCTTAAAAGTTGGTCAAAAATTGAGTCAACTAGCTCTGTGCTTTGTTCAACTGCACTCATTCTTATAACAAATACAAGCTCAAACTGCTGCAGTGCTTCACCACATGCCCAATCATAAGCCATCTTATCAATGAGGGTAGACTTCCCTCTACCAGCTAACCCATTCAAAACAGCCTGATTTATGCAATCACCATCTCTTGTTTTCTGAAGGAAAATATCCTTATATGAATCCAGTTTCTTTCCAGATTTCTCCAATGTTAATTCTGTAAAGATATCTCTGATATGTTTGGTGTCATCATCCTCCCATGGTATCAGTTTCACATAGCTACCTGTTTTCCTATAATAAGTTGCTATTGCCTCTCTACAGCTCTTTGCAGCGACCTGGGCTGCAGCGACCTGGGCTGGATCTTTTGTCGAATGGGCTCCTTGCACACTTGGTTCATCTGATTAAAAACGAAAAACACGATATGGAACAATTATTCTTGATTCATTTTCTCCACTCCTATTGGTGGAGAGCGTGTCGCGTGGGGGTGTTTATACGGTTGATAATGACCAGCTGGAGCTGTTTATAACCGGCTGGCTTCCGCATGTTGGGTGCGTAAGATTATCACGCGGAACGCAATTTAAACCGTTTAGTAACAGCGCATAATCTGTTTCTAAGCACCCGCGCATACACACAACTTATGCCCATCAAACAGATTCTTCACAAAGTTTTTGAAAAAAATATTTCAAACCTCAAATTTTCAGTTGTCAAAGTGTCTATAATTGTATTTTTTAACATTTTTATCAAAAGGGCATTTATGAATGGGTGGTGTTGAATAAGGGAATAAAAAGTAGTGACTCGTTCTATAAACATCCGTTTAAAACCTTGCAGGGTCGTTGTCGTGCGATAAAGGTCCTCGCCTTCTGTTTGGGCCTTTATCACACAGCAACGGCCCTGCCGGTTTTAAACGGCTGTTTAAGAACTTGTCGCTACCATTTTATTCCCTTATTCAACACCATCAATAAATAAATTCAGAACAACCTTAAGAGAGATGAATGTAGCTCTAGTACTTCATCATCCATTTATATAATCTTATAACACCCGGCCTTACAACAATTCTGCCTTTTCATCTGTTTAGAGCGTGTCACATGATATGTCTTAGTTTTACTAGAAACCCGGCGGCCGTGTGATAGTCGTTTGCCATGCAATAGCAGACTATTACATGGCACGTGATACCCAGACGTCTTTTAACCCACCTTGAAGCCAATCAGTTGTGTGCTGTGTACCTGAAAAACACGTACGAATACACGTGTACGAGGATGATAAATAGTCTGTTGGGTGTAATGAAACAAATATTGACTGCCTTTACTTGTGCTTTGGTTAAAACTCCTGCTCTCTTGGTAATCCCCGGACCGTTCCATTTTTTCCTCAGCTTCGCCTTTTGTATTCTGGTTGGCTGAAACACGGTCACATGGGATGAACTAATATAGGCTAGTGATCGCGCGCGCGTGTTTTGCGGGAATAGTACCAGAGCGGGGAATAGTCTTTGAATATAGTGCCCGCGGTAACAGCGCCCTCTCTTGACTTGAACCATGAACAACAACTACAAAACTCCTTGTTCTGTTCTTATTTGACATTTAAGACCGAGCTGTTATACAACACATATTGACTGGCATAAATCGGTAACTATTGTACGTCCTATTCCCCTCGGGCCTGTGAGTGACCAGAAGAGGGGCCTATTTCCCTTGGTCTTCGGCCTCGGGAAATAGGTTCGCTCTTCTGGTCACTCAAAGTCCCTCGTGGGAATAGACGTATACATAGTTACCTCGTTGCCAGTCAATATGTGTATACTAGAGCATGTCCATTCAATATCAACCACCATGGCAGGGTTTGCCCTTAACTTTGTCAGCAACTAGCCAGCAGGACCAATTAGCTTGATATTTCACAAGTTCATCATTTTTTTCACCGGACCACTCGCAGGGTATTCTAACTGGTCTTGGGTGTTTTAACTGACATTAGGTCAGCGGACCACTAGCGCGTAGTGTCCGAAAACAACCGGATATAAACAGAGCACCAGCTGGTCATTATCAACCGTTTAAACACCCCCATGTGATGCGCACTCCAACAATAGGAATAGCGAAACTGTCTGAGGTATTTATGAATTCCTATTAAATAGCCATAACACTAAACAAGCCAGTCGGACCACTTGGAGAGTGTTCTAACTGGTCCTCAGGTGTTTTAACTGACATTAGGTCAGCGGACCACAGTTAAGGGAGAACGCTGAATGGTTTTTATTGCAAGAAAAGCCACCGTATGCTACAATGATATCATAAAGTGAATGGAATGTTCAAAATGTTCATGGGATGTACTTACCTAAGGTTTTGGGTTGTATTGACGTTCCACTGGCAGCAGCTTGGGGGCAGTTATCTAGTTTTTGAATATTCGGTGGAGTGCACTCTTGTCCAGATCCTACAAGACAGTTTAATGGGCATGATTGATCAAACATATCATTGCTTTATTTTCAAACAAAGTTTAAGGAAAGCCCATGAGATACTGGCAATCTTTCGCACTCAATGAAATTTTAGGTCTAAACTGGGAATGTTGTGAAGGGGGGCCCACATTAATTTCAGAGATTTTCTTGACGCTGCAAGCCTTGTCATCAAAACATTGCCACCAAATACAAATATTTCTGTAAGTACGTTCCAGGGGGTAGATCAGCGTTTTTTTGAAAGAGTTTATTTTATTCATATCCTCTGTTAATTCCAAACTCATTAAAGGCAGTGAACACTATTGGTAATTACTCAAAAACATTATTAGCATAGAACCTTACCTGGTAACGAGTAATGGAGAAAGGTTGATAGTATAAAATATTGTGAGAAACAACTCCCTCTGAAGTGACATAGTTTTCGAGAAAGAAGTTATTTTTGACGATTTTGATTTTGAGACCTCAGATTTAGAATTTGAGGTCTCAAAATCAAGCATCTGAAAGCACACAACTTCATGTGGCAAGGGTGTTTTTTCTTTCATTGTTATCTCGCAACTTCGACGACCAATTGAGCCCAAATTTTCACAGGTTTGTTATTTTATATTTATACATATGTTGAGATACACCAAGTGAGAAGACTGATCTTTGACAGTTACCAATAGTGTCCAGTGTTTTTAAAACAACCAACCTGTGAATTATATTATCCATCATGACATGCTGGCCTGGAATTTCATCTTTAAAAGAGCAAGGACATTTTCTTTTTTGCAAAAGGCACGTCCGTTGTAAAATCTGAAAGTCTATGGGACACTTTTGAAGGGCACCAAAGCCAAGACCAGGGGCACCAAGGCCAAGACCAGGGGCACCAAGGCCAAGACCAGGGGCACCAAGGCCAAGACCAGGGGCACCAAGGCCAAGACCAGGGGCACCAAGGCCAAGACCAGGGGCAACAAGGCCAAGACTAGGGGCACCAAGGCCAAGACCAGGGGCACCAAGGCCAAGACCAGGGGCATCTCAGGCCAAGACCAGGGGCACCAAGGCCAAGACCAGGGGCACCAAGGCCAAGACCAGGGGCACCAAGGCTAAGACCAGGGGCACCAAGGCCAAGACCAGGGGCACCAAGGACAAGACCAGGGGCACCAAGGCTAAGACCAGGGGCACCAAGGCCAAGACCAGGGGCACCAAGGACAAGACCAGGGGCAACAAGGCCAAGACCAGGGGCATCTCAGGCCATGGCCTCCGTGGACTCCATGTTAATTCCAGGCCTGACAAGTCTCACATAATAAAAAACCTACAACAATTGCCTTTTGTTTTGACAGTTATTTTGTATATTCTAAATATTGATTGCTTGATTGTTGCAAACAAAAATTATTCTTGTTTAAGACAGGTCGCCCTATGCTCATGGGCGTCAATCAGGGGGGGGGGGACAGGGGGACATGTCCCCCCCACCTTTTGGAGGGTGGGGGACACAATATCAAATGTACCCCAACCTTTTTGACCACCTTTATCATGAAGCCCAAGTTTTGCACTGTGTAAGACGAAACCAGGTGTCCCTATGGGCATTAATCCCGTGGGCAAAAGATGACACAATTTTTTGAAGGGTGGGGGACACTATATCAAATGTCCCCCCTCAAAATTGGCCCTAGATTGCATCACAGAGCATCTAAAATGCAAAATTTCCCCGGGCTCTTAATCGGGCCCGCACCTCACGACGTAAAGGCTTCCCACACGCATGGTCCATCGTTGACAGATTTGCACCTCCCCCTGAAAGAGTGGAAGGAACGTGAACCCCCACCCCATTTTCGAAGGGTGGGGGACACAGTATCAACTGTTCCCCGTGTCTTTTGACCACCTTTATCATGAAACTCATGTTTTGCACTCTGGAACTGTGGAGCAATGGAACACAATATTCCCACAGCTCATTGTTCTGTTTCGTTTGCCATTTGGCCGCTAAATGGCCTAAAGATTGCACCATCTAAAAATACAAAATTTTCCCGGGCCCTTAAGCGGGCCCGGACCCATGCCGTAAAGGTTTCACATTCGCGTGCTCACTCTTTGGCAGATTTGCCCCCTAAAATTCGTGTCAGATCAACACCTGAACATGCTGTTAACCAAAAAGATTCTACTGCTGCTAACATTTTTACAGATGTTCTGTTCCATTCTGTAAGTGAAAGCCTCTTATTGGCCTAAGATTGCACCACAGAGCATCTAGAATGCAAAATTTTCCCGGGCCCTTAAGCGGGTCCGGACCCATGCCGTAAAGGTTTCACATTTGCGTGCTCACTCTTTGGCAGATTTGCCCCCAAAAATTTGTGTCATAGATCAACACATGAACATGCTGTTAACCAAAAAGATTCTACTGCTACTCACATTTTACAGATGTTCTGTTCCATTCTGTAAGCCTCTTATTGGCCTAAAGATTGCACCACAGAGCATCTAGAATGCACAATTTTCCCGGGCACTTAAGCGGGCCCGAACCCATGCCGTAAAGGTTTCACATTCGCGTGCTCACTCTTTGGCAGATTTGCCCCCTAAAATTCGTGTCAGATCAACACCTGAACATGCTGTTAACCAAAAAGATTCTACTGCTGCTCACATTTTTACAGATGTTCTGTTCCATTCTGTAAGTGAAAGCCTCTTATTGGCCTAAGATTGCACCACAGAGCATCTAGAATGCAAAATTTTCCCGGGCCCTTAAGCGGGTCCGGACCCATGCCGTAAAGGTTTCACATTTGCGTGCTCACTCTTTGGCAGATTTGCCCCCAAAAATTTGTGTCATAGATCAACACATGAACATGCTGTTAACCAAAAAGATTCTACTGCTGCTCAAATTTTACAGATGTTCTGTTCCATTCTGTAAGCCTCTTATTGGCCTAAAGATTGCACCACAGAGCATCTAGAATGCACAATTTTCCCGGGCACTTAAGCGGGCCCGGACCCATGCCGTAAAGGTTTCACATTTGCGTGCTCACTCTTTGGCAGATTTGCCCCCAAAAATTTGTGTCATAGATCAACACATGAACATGCTGTTAACCAAAAAGATTCTACTGCTGCTCACATTTTACAGATGTTCTGTTCCATTCTGTAAGCCTCTTATTGGCCTAAAGATTGCACCACAGAGCATCTAGAATGCACAATTTTCCCGGGCCCTTAAGCGGGCCCGGACCCATGCCGTAAAGGTTTCACACTCGCGTGCTCACTCTCTCACAGATTTGCCCCCTAAAACAAGGTTCGTAGATCCGCACTTGAAGGTGCTGTTAACTCAAAAGGTTCTACTGCTGCTCACATTTTACAGATGTTCTGTTCCATTCTGTAAGCCTCTTATTGGCCTAAGATTGCACCACAGAGCATCTATTATGCAAAATTTTTCCGGGTCCTTCAGCGGGCCCGGACCCATGCCGTAAAGGTTTCGCACTCGTGTGCTCACTCTTTGACAGATTTTCCCCCTAAAACTTGGTTCATAGATCCGAACTTGAAGATGCTGTTAACTCAAAAGGTTCTACTGCTGCTCACATTTTACAGATGTTCTGTGCCATTCTGTATGCATCTTATTGGCCTAAGATTGCACCTCGGAGCATCTAGAATGCAAAAAATTTCCGAGCCCTTAGGCCTGGACCCAAGGCCATAAAAGGCTTTGTGTTCCGCTTTATAGCAGGCTCCATCTTTAATACCCACCAAGGATGAACTGCCGTCTGAGCATTATAATGCAGAAACAATATGGATATTACGAAGCTATAATTGAGTTGTTTTTTAGGTACAATAACCATGAAAGCAAAAATAGGTGTATCATAGCTTGAAATAGGCATTAAATTCCAACATCTGAGAGGGGGGAACATCACCACTCAGACTCCCTAGATTGCATCACAGAGCATCTAAAATGCAAAATTTCCCCGGGCTCTTAATCGGGCCCGCACCTCACGACGTAAAGGCTTCCCACACGCATGGTCCATCGTTGACAGATTTGCACCTCCCCCTGAAAGAGTGGAAGGAACGTGAACCCCCACCCCATTTTCGAAGGGTGGGGGACACAGTATCAACTGTTCCCCGTGTCTTTTGACCACCTTTATCATGAAACTCATGTTTTGCACTCTGGAACTGTGGAGCACTGGAACACAATATTCCCACAGCTCATTGTTCTGTTTCGTTTGCCATTTGGCCGCTAAATGGCCTAAAGATTGCACCATCTAAAAATACAAAATTTTCCCGGGCCCTTAAGCGGGCCCGGACCCATGCCGTAAAGGTTTCACATTCGCGTGCTCACTCTTTGGCAGATTTGCCCCCTAAAATTCGTGTCAGATCAACACCTGAACATGCTGTTAACCAAAAAGATTCTACTGCTGCTAACATTTTTACAGATGTTCTGTTCCATTCTGTAAGTGAAAGCCTCTTATTGGCCTAAGATTGCACCACAGAGCATCTAGAATGCAAAATTTTCCCGGGCCCTTAAGCGGGTCCGGACCCATGCCGTAAAGGTTTCACATTTGCGTGCTCACTCTTTGGCAGATTTGCCCCCAAAAATTTGTGTCATAGATCAACACATGAACATGCTGTTAACCAAAAAGATTCTACTGCTGCTCACATTTTACAGATGTTCTGTTCCATTCTGTAAGCCTCTTATTGGCCTAAAGATTGCACCACAGAGCATCTAGAATGCACAATTTTCCCGGGCACTTAAGCGGGCCCGAACCCATGCCGTAAAGGTTTCACATTCGCGTGCTCACTCTTTGGCAGATTTGCCCCCTAAAATTCGTGTCAGATCAACACCTGAACATGCTGTTAACCAAAAAGATTCTACTGCTGCTCACATTTTTACAGATGTTCTGTTCCATTCTGTAAGTGAAAGCCTCTTATTGGCCTAAGATTGCACCACAGAGCATCTAGAATGCAAAATTTTCCCGGGCCCTTAAGCGGGTCCGGACCCATGCCGTAAAGGTTTCACATTTGCGTGCTCACTCTTTGGCAGATTTGCCCCCAAAAATTTGTGTCATAGATCAACACATGAACATGCTGTTAACCAAAAAGATTCTACTGCTGCTCAAATTTTACAGATGTTCTGTTCCATTCTGTAAGCCTCTTATTGGCCTAAAGATTGCACCACAGAGCATCTAGAATGCACAATTTTCCCGGGCACTTAAGCGGGCCCGGACCCATGCCGTAAAGGTTTCACATTTGCGTGCTCACTCTTTGGCAGATTTGCCCCCAAAAATTTGTGTCATAGATCAACACATGAACATGCTGTTAACCAAAAAGATTCTACTGCTGCTCACATTTTACAGATGTTCTGTTCCATTCTGTAAGCCTCTTATTGGCCTAAAGATTGCACCACAGAGCATCTAGAATGCACAATTTTCCCGGGCCCTTAAGCGGGCCCGGACCCATGCCGTAAAGGTTTCACACTCGCGTGCTCACTCTCTCACAGATTTGCCCCCTAAAACAAGGTTCGTAGATCCGCACTTGAAGGTGCTGTTAACTCAAAAGGTTCTACTGCTGCTCACATTTTACAGATGTTCTGTTCCATTCTGTAAGCCTCTTATTGGCCTAAGATTGCACCACAGAGCATCTAGAATGCAAAATTTTTCCGGGTCCTTCAGCGGGCCCGGACCCATGCCGTAAAGGTTTCGCACTCGTGTGCTCACTCTTTGACAGATTTTCCCCCTAAAACTTGGTTCATAGATCCGAACTTGAAGATGCTGTTAACTCAAAAGGTTCTACTGCTGCTCACATTTTACAGATGTTCTGTGCCATTCTGTATGCATCTTATTGGCCTAAGATTGCACCTCGGAGCATCTAGAATGCAAAAAATTTCCGAGCCCTTAGGCCTGGACCCAAGGCCATAAAAGGCTTTGTGTTCCGCTTTATAGCAGGCTCCATCTTTAATACCCACCAAGGATGAACTGCCGTCTGAGCATTATAATGCAGAAACAATATGGATATTAAGAAGCTATAATTGAGTTGTTTTTTAGGTACAATAACCATGAAAGCAAAAATAGGTGCATCATAGCTTGAAATAGGCATTAAATTCCAACATCTGAGAGGGGGGAACATCACCACTCAGACTCCCTAGATTGCACCAGAGAGCATCTACGGCCTAAAAAATTCCCGGGGCCCTAAAGCGGGCCCCGGACCCCACGCCGTAAATGTTATGTCCCCCCCCACTTTTCAAGACGGATTGACGCCCCTGCCTATGCTATGTTTTTGATGTTTGCGACTCATTTATAATATACCTTGCAAATCACATTCAGCAGAAACTGTCAGAAACAAATGCCACAGCAAACTTCTTCTCTTAATCTTCTCTTAATGAAAGTGTTGGTATAATAATGACTATCCAAGATTTGACATGTTTTGGTTGAGTAAATTACCTGTTGGTTTTAATGCTGAATCCAAAGCTCGTTTCTGTTGTAAAGTGGCAGTTAGTTTCTCCAATGCAGGTAAAATATTCTCTGGAAGACAAAGTTAAAGAAAGAAATAACGGCTAACAAGATTAAATGATAAATTATAGAGAAAACTCTTGAGTAGCTGAACTATTTACAAGAAAAATGTAGCACAATTGATGCACAATCTAGCTAGATACATTTCAAGAAACCTCACTCCATGATGTATTAAATTCAACACTAGCTCATTTTACATACATTATTTTTGATGGTGTAACTGGGAACCTCATCACAATATATATTATTATAGTTGAATATAAAATTATCTCAACTATCGAATTCCTCTGTTCCGATGTTTTGGATATAAATCAAAACAAACAATTTCCAATTTTGTCTTTTCCACTATAAAAATTCCAATAAAATTCTAATTCATGTTTAATTTGTTCTACATTTGTAACTTAAAGGAACATTAAAGAATTGGTTTTTGCTAACAAAAAAATGCTGGCAGTGTAAGCGCTTTATGTAATCCACCTTATACATAAACTGAAAAACCTGTAGAAGTTTGAGATCGATCTACCATCTAGGTCACAAGAGTGAAAAACAGTGAAAAACAGATTACAAATTTTGCATTGCATCGATGCCACAATAAAAATGAATAAAACGCTCATTGAGCGATAAACTCCAAACATAAACTAAGAATATTTATTTTACATTGAGTATGACATTTCAGAAAAAAATATTTCAAGGGATGTTTTGTACTCATTAGACCATGTAGATCATCATTAGACCATGTATATTTTAGGTAAATCTGTGATCTTCACGATGTTTGTTTCTTACCAATTCTGTAACGTTCCTTTAAAAGAAAGAAACCAATCTACAAAGGTTGTTCATGTTTGCACCTTACCTGTTGCTCCTGCCTTCAGCTGTATGAACGTACAGTGGCTAGGATTGGCAACAGCCAAATTACCACTGCCTTCAATGCGGTGTAGAGACAAAGACTGGTTGGCCATCAAACAGGCTCCTTGACCTGATTGATTTTCTGCTGTAGGGGCAATGAAGGAAAGTCATTTCTACAAACATAACAACATAACAATTCAAATTATTAAGGCGCTATTCCATCAAGATCATAGCGCACTGGAATGAAATTAACCTTTATCGAATGGCAACAAACCTGCACCCGCATTGCCCGTAACGAAAAACGTCTTGCGCCAAGACTAGCGTGCAGTATCTGAAAACAACCAATTATAAACAGAGCTCCAGCTGGTCATTATAAACCATATAAACACCTCAACGTGACATGCTCTCCACCAATGGGAATAGTGAAATTGTCAAGTAATTACGAGTTCAAAATTATTCACCAGGATGATGGGTATATTTTTTAGTTTAAAAGGTCTGATACTTTTTTCTAACAAAAAACACAATGTTCACAGATTAACATTAGACTTACTCAGTTTGAAGATAATGATAGTAGAAAGATTCCTTTAAAATATTACTTACTGAGGTGCTGTAGTTTTTGAGAAATGAGTAAATAATTTTTGTCTCAATTATAGCATTTAAAAACGTATTCACCAGTTGTGGTATGTTATTATAAGTTATCACACAAGCAAAAGTTGAATACGGAAAAATATAGCGCTTCTGTGTCCCATATCCATGGGACGCAGACGTGCTATTTTTTTTTTTTTTTTTCGAGCGCGCGTGTTATAACGAATTTATCTTCAAGTCTCACGTGCAAAGCGCAAAGTTTAAAAACTCAGAACGTTATGCTGAATGTAATTTTTGCACTGTCCGTATACATTGACACTCACAATACGCACTGTGCAATAAAAACAGAGAAAGTAGTATATTAAACAGAGGAAGTAGTATATATGTTTTTATCCCCCTAGTCGTTCGAGCATCTGATTGGTGGATTAGCGCGTACTGGAAGATACTATATGTTTTTACATGCTAAAATAATTTTTGTATTTTGTGACTTGTTTTATTCATTTCTCAAGAACTACAGCACCTCAGTAAGTAATATTTGAAGGGAAGCTTTCTACTATCATTATCTTCAAACCATGTAAGTTGAATGTAAATCTGTGGACTTTTTCAAAAGTATCAAAATCCTGTAAGGAATAAAAATAATATCAAATTAAACAAGATTTGAAAACAAACACTTTTATAGACAATGGTTCCGATTATTGCATAACTCAGCTAAAGATGAATACATTTCAAATTAGCGAACAGATTGATACTAATAATCACAGTAAGTTTATACCTTGAAGCATTTGTGTGTTTTCTGCTCTCACTAAGTCCCTTGTTTCTGGTGATGGTTGAATATTTTCAACAACAGCCATCGATCTTTGTTCTGGTTCTTGAGATTGCCTGGCCATCTCCTCCTCTTCCGTGGTCTCCTCACTCTGGTCAGCCATTATCTGACACAATCTTAGGAATCAAAGAAAAATATTGACTCAGATGACATATTGTGTTTCGTTCTTGTCTATGGATCACGACAAACAATCTACTTCTGATTAGATGTCAAAGTTCATGAAATACTGGTCAGTTATATCATGGAGGAAGGAATAGAAGGAGCTCGAACGAAGGGACTTCAAAAGTCGAACCTGCGGTACCGCGGTCGTTTAACAACACCTCGTAATCACCGACATACCTTATACAGACAATGGGCGAACTGGCGTAAGTGAGTTTGCGCGTGCGGACTTGGTTCTTCACTCAACCAAGGTGTCGTATGTCGTATGGATATAATACAGAAAAACAGAGACCTGATTAAAATTGTGTACACTTGTGCTCACCAAATCGAAAAACACAATTGAATACCTACCACCCTCGTGTGCTAATACCCAAATTTTGAACCACCGCTAGTGACCGGAAAGTAAAAAAAAATGAAAAAATATGCCATGATGTTTCAGTGAAACACCACAAACGGTAAATGAACGTGTAATATTCACAATTCTTGTCTCCAATGATTCAACTTTTCACGAAGGCAACGGTGCAGAGCGGCGGTACCGCACGTTCTGTACAAAGAGATCTAATCCTGCTCGTTAATCGGCCGTCCAGCTGGAGGTCTCCTATCTTTTTCAACTGGTCAGACAGGGGCATTGTCAGGGTATTCTTTTGTTACTCTGCGGTTTTGCGGATCGTTTGAGCTCCTTCTATTCCTTCCTCCATGGTTATATGATGTAGTCTCTTACCTTCAGTTCAAGGACCAATCAGTGCTTTAGCCAGCCTCATTCACCCAATAGTCCAAAAGATGAAACATCTTCACTGAAGTCCTAACCCATTACAAAGTCCATGTTGAGTTGCTTGACAAACCTAATTTTGAGAGCAAGAATCCAAAGAAATGTTCTAAAACAATAAAGATGCATGGGTGATATAAATTCAGGTTTTGAACTTTTCCTTGTCTGACTGTGTTAATAACCGAGTTATAACGAGTATCAACTAATGCAAGTCCTAAGAAATTCTCTTTTATTGCTCAACAGCTGAGTGTGGAACTTCTCCCTAGTCACATGATCAATCCAGAAGATGCCCTCCTCAATGTGCTCCATGTGTGGACAGCTTTTCAAGTCTTCAACTATCCTAACAAGTCTTTTTATCAGTCGTTTATTGAAAAGGTTATGGTGTCGTGGCCGAGCGGATAAGAGCACCCAACTCAAGCACTTTGTGCTTCTGTTCAGCAGAGTGTGGGTTCAAATCCCAGTCATGACACTTGTGTCCCTGTGCAAGACACTTAACTATAATTGCTTCTCTCCACCCAGGGGTAAATGGGTACCTGTGAGGGCAGAGGTGGTTCTTGTGACTGATTTAGCCGAGTAGCGCTTATTAATGTTGCACAGGCTGTTTACTCCCCAGGGAGCTGAAATGGTCTAAGGAATGAATTAAGGTCTAGTGACCAGGGGTAGTATTGTTGGAAGCGCTTTGAGGCGCCCAACGGGTATGAAAAGCGCTAATATTTAAAAAAGAGGTTAAAGTATGTTATGTTTTTTATTTATTTCCTGGTGGTTTTAACTTAAAAGTGTAAAGAACAAAAAACAGTTTGAGAAGGATTGCAGACTTTGGACTAAATTAATTGGAGAGCCACAGAAAGACCGTACCCAGTTCTTTGATCAATAGATAGGAAAACTCAATCAATCTTAACCAGTGATAATCATGTACGTATAAACAATTGTTTCAATTCCTTCCTTATGACATTGATTTAGACTCCCTCCTTGCAAAACAAATGGAAGAAAGTTCTCTTTTGTTCCAGTGGCAGCCAGATGAAGTTTTGCACTTGTTTTCAAACATTTTTGTGTGCGGGATGTCAGCTATTTGGAGGTCTGGTTCGCCACTGTTTATCTGTTTACACTGTATCTATATACTTTGTTATTTGTTGTGTTTTTTTACTCATGTATCGTAGGAAGTCCTGTTTTCAAGGTGTCCCTAAAATCGTGGCAAATCTTTTACCTCTCTGTGCACGATTTAAACAGTCCCTTGATACAATGTTTGTGGTTTTACTTGCCAAACAAAGAGTCTCCTCTCCCTTGACCAAAACTCAGAAACACATAAGGCTCCCCTGGTTTTGCACTTGTAATGCAAAAAGTTTGGTATTTTAGGCATTTCTACAAGGTATAAATATATGTCATACTGTTGAGGCCATATAAAAAATTTGCCCACCGAAAAAAATTCATCAAACACTATTTCAATTCACAATTCACGATGATTAAGTCATGTGACTGAACATTTTACTGAGCATTCTGGGAAAAAAAATACAGAGGCTTAAAGAAGCCATGTGCCTTGTAACATTTTCTAATATTTTTTGAAAATTTTTGTTTTAACTGTCATATCAATATTATTATTAATAATAAACTGCGCCAATAAAGTATCTAAACACTTACAAATGGTCAGATTTATCGGAACCTGAAATAGTATACAAAAAAATAATTATTCATTTCTATTCACCGTTAACTTCTGCACATTTTGACACATCTTGTGTTGCGCTACGATGTTGTTGGGTGGATTTATGGGCACTTGAGTGGCTTAAGGTCGAATTTCAAAAGTTGCAAAAGCCCCTATTCACCCCAATTCCAGAAGGGAACTCGCACAAGCACCACACACAGACAAAATCAAAAGACACAAACTCGTTTCGTTTACTTGACCATGAAATTTATTGCCGTATCTTTAACTTTAAAACTGCTGATATCCTGTCCTCAGTTCTTAGTGTGTCCTCCATCACTGTCCTGAACGCCAAGGAGTCGTCTTCTCATACTCCCAATGAGACCTCTGATCTGTACCTGGTCAATCCCCTGCCATTTCCTGATCAGGTTGCGTCGCAATCCCTCGAGAGTGGTGTCAGGCTTTATGGACTTGTTAACTTTCTTCTGCTGCAGAAGTCACCCTCGGACGGCCACTCCTTGACAGGTCGTCCCCATTTCCCTGAGCTTGGTAGTCATTTCATCATTTACTGACCGTCGCTGGTGACGTTGTAACCATGAGCTGCAGCTCGCATCGACGTACCGGCTTCTATCAAACCAACGATCCGTCCTCTTTCCTGTTTGGTCATTTGAGCCATCTTTCCTGTTATCTTGAACCACCTTTCCCTATCTCATCATAATCAGGGATTCTGGCTCTTAACCCATATTGTTGTAAGCCTCCCATCTTTGACCCCTTTGCTTGGTTACTGACAATTATTGCTGATGTTCATCACAACCGATTTATCAAACAAGCGACCAAAAAAATCGTTTATAAAAGGTGGGCAAAAGAAACGCTGATCTTACTCGTCACAATACAACGATTTAGCTTGAATAGGGGCTTTTACAACTTTTGAAATTCGACCTTAAGCCACTCAAGTGTCCATAAATCCACTAAACAACATCGTAGCGCAACACAAGATGTGTCAAAATGTGCAGAAATTAACGGTGACTTGAAATGAATAATTATTTTTTGGCATACTTTTTCAGGTTCCGATATATCTGACAATTTGCAAGTGTTTAGATACTTTATTGGCGCAGTTTATTAAAATTTAAACATCGGCTTTGTTATTCAATTATCACTGTTTATTTATAGGCTTTATTATAAATGTTAAAGATAAAAATTAAATAAATAAATAAAAATCAGATTTGAACAAGGCCATTAATTATTCACACTTTTTATTTATTTTTTATTTATTTTTTATTTTTTGCCAATTACCATGGTTATTTTTAAGAGGTCATAAAAAATATTTTTAATAAAATGAAGACAACTGTTTGCTATAGAGACATACACAGAGTCTCAAAGAACACCTGTAGTCACTGCAGATGTTTCTACCACGTATGGCCTCACCGGGAAACCATACTTTCTCGTTTGCCTTGAAAACAGGAAAAACTCAAAACAAATGGGACCAAGACTTGAAGTCATCGAAGATCGGTGTGTGGTGTGAACATTTAAATTTCCATCAAGTTTTAATATATGTTTGTATACTTCGTATATCCAAATATTTACTATCACTATTTTTTTGCCAATTCAAAGAAAAAGACATAATACCGTGAAAACAGGTAAGACGAGGATCATTCAATAAATGTTTTTTAAATGTAATTACATGTAATTGCTGTGGTTTCAACCACTTTTTACACTTTGTGCTTATTGTCATTTTGTCAAATAATCTTTATATTTTTAAAATAATTGTATTCGTCTATTTATAATCATAACTGTATTTGTTTATATATGGAGCTAGCTAACTGATGTAATTGTCTTTTGAGGATGATTAAAGTTTGTTTTATTGAATTGCATTAAATTCAATGAGGCACACAACAATTACTATTTCTACATCCATGCCGTATTATTTAAAAGCTCCAGGCAGTGGACACTACTATTGGTAATTACTCTCAGAATAATTACAAGTAGCATAAAACCTTAATTGGTAACGAGTAATGGGGAGAGGTTGGTAGTAAAAAACATTGTCAGAAACGGCTCCCTCTGAAGTGACGTACGTAGTTTTCGAGAAAGAGGTAATTTTTCCCCGAATTTGATTTCAAGAAATCAGAATTAGAATTAGAGGTCTCAAAATCAAGCATCATAACGCATAGCACACCTTGTTGAGCTGTTAATGGCTCCGCTTTTAACATCGGTCTCACCACTGGATGGCGACAGTGATGATGAGACCGATATTAAAAGCGGAGCCATTTACAGCTCAACAAGGTGGGCGACAAGTTTTTTTTTTCTTCCATTATCATCTCGCAAATTCAACGACCAATTGAATTCAAATTTTCACAGGTTTGTTACTTTGTGATGATGATAATATTGAGATACACCAAGTGAGAAAACTGGTCTTTGACAAAGGTTTTCGAGTCTTTTTTAAATCTCAACACCTGCTCGATATTCACACCCACTTCTAAAACTAGAGTTTTTACAAGAAGGGGTGATAAACTTTAAATTATGTACTTACCATACTCCAAATTATGATAATCTGAAGATGTGTACAGTGTAGGCAATGGGGAGTTTTTTCAAATCAATGTGTAACTTTGGTCTACGCCCAGCCTATGAACAATCCAGACACTGACTGTTTGGCAATAATTATTTCCAACCCTATTTTTGTATTTCCGCATAGAGGACATTGACCTTGTCGTCGACAGAGGGCGGTACTTTTTGTAGTACCGTGAGTGAAAAGTTATGAGGGTGCTCCACATTAAAATAAAACTCCCATGTATAAATGTTTATAATGCTAAAATATAAAACAATTTTCATAAGTCTCTTAAAACCCAGTCAGATGAATTTAGACCCCTAAACTTGTTATTTATATTAAATTGTTTGCACGTCAGAGTTTTCGATTTTTTTTGTTAACTCTCCGCCAGTTTTCATGAGGCAATTCTCCATTTCCCAAACTAAATAGGAAAAACTTTTAAAAACCAAACTTATCAACTCCCTCAGAAACTGAAAACTCAGAACACCATGTTGTGATCTATCTCAATCCTTTCTCACTCTGTAGCCTACTACTTTTTCATTATTACAAGAAGTAGGTAGGAAACACGGCATTTAATGGACATGTTCTAAAAGCAAGACTTGGTAGGGGGGGGGGGGGGGGTGCTGAAAATGAACTCTTCTTCTTTTTGAAATACTTGACTCGAGTTATAAAAATAGATGGCCCCTCCACCACACAATCATTTTTTGCTAATTTCAAAAGGAACTTTTTTTTTTACAAAATGAAAACTCGAATATCGAACCTATGTTCTGAGCTTGCAAGGTGGTAAACTGTGCAAGAATGTAGGATAACAAACTCGCGATCGGTGAAATAGTCAAAGGAGCAAGTAAGAAGTGACCAGTAATCACACGTAGGCCTGATGGGTAGGTCTTACGTCCTCACAAAGAAAATAGTTTTCTTCTCAGCGATGACAAACTCTCAATTTCCAAAATTTGTTTACTTAAACGAGTCTCAAAGGCCGAGTTGTTTATTTAACGATATTCAAAATCAATTCTTTTTCATGTGATCACTTAAACAAAACTCAAATAATCTGAATGTCACTTTGTCAGAATCGAAATTGTCAAAACTCCTTTGAAATCCAGCTGTATATATGGAATATGCAAGTGAATCAAACGTCACTTTCGATCGTAAATAACAAGAATCATTTAAGTTATGGCTAATCTTGTAAATAGTAGGAGGGATAACAATAAGAAATCAATAATAGTAACGTGGGACACTGAAAGAAAAAAACCTCACACAAATAATTTCCATACAAAACTTCAAGAATAAGTTGGTGTTTTATTCTCTTGAGAAAATAGAATAAGCTGTTGCAAACAACTTACCAACCAAATGGAAAGAAAATAGTTAATGGCCTGACATTTCGACCTAAGCCGAGTCTTATTCTTTTATTCTCTCATTACATTAACTCTAAAAATCCCGTATCAGATTTGGGTCTCAGGGGGCCAGACCGTCCATTTCTGGGCCTGTTTGACCCGGAATCCGTGTCGATGTGACCCGGAATCCGTGTCATTGTGACCAAAAATTTGGTTAAATGAGGGGATTTTGAATCGGATTCCGGGACACATTGACACGGATTCCGGGTCAAACTGACCCAGAAATGGGTTTGGCCCCCTGGCACCCAAATCCGGGTCAATTCTGACCCGGGAGTTTTTAGAGTGTTCTACTACAGTTCAATAGGCAAGGCAATGAGAGTGTAATTTTTCTTAGCATTGTACCTTACATACACTCGCCTCAATGAAAAGGAACATAAATAACAAAACTATAAACAACACTATTTCATCAGTCAACATAAATAATCTGTAGATACATTTTATCAAGGAGTTAAAGGAACATGTTGCCTTGGATCGGTCGAGTTGGTCATTGAAAAGCGTTTGAAGCCGTTTGTTATGAAATGCATATTGGTAAGAAATATATTTTAAAAGTAGAATATAATGATCCATACAAGTATCACTCGAAATTGCTGATCATTAGTTACCAATTAATAATAACAATAATAATAGCTGCATTTATGTAGCGTTTAATACAAGGTTTCTAAGCGCTGTTAGTGTTACAGATAAGTGTAAAATAGAAGACATAATTCTACGTTAGATGATAATACATGTAGCTTATACTGAAATCTTTGTCTTTAAAGTTAATATTCCAAATAAGTTCTTCTACACGAACAAATGACCAATTATAAATCTACATGTTTAGTGTAAATTTATTTTCATTGATAATAGTGTCAACTGTCAACCAACTGCTGCCTGAAATACTACCATTAACCAGAGACCATGAACCAATCGGGGACAATCTTGGATGTATGGCAAAAAATTATCCCCAACATTTGGTTCTTATATAATTGGCAATCAAAAGTATTTCTATTTAAAGGCAGTGGACACTATTGATATTACTCAAAATGATTATTAGCATAAAACCTTACTTGGTAATGAGAAATGGGGAGAGGATGATAGTAAAAAAAACATTGTGAGAAACGGCTCCCTCTGAAGTGACGTAGTTTTCGAGAAAGAAGTAATTTTCCACGAATTTGATTTCAAGACCTCAGATTTAGAATTTGGGGACTCGAAATCAAGCATCTGAAAGCAAACAACTTAGTGTGACACAGTGTTTTGTTCTTTCATTGAGCTCAAATTTTCACAGATTTGTTATTTTATGCATGTTGAGATACACCAAGTGAGAAGACTAACTGGTCTTTGACAATTACCAATAGTGTCCAGTGTCTTTAAACATGCCCACAATCCATGTCAAAGGATTTACAAGTATTTATAATCATATAAGAAGATAAACCATTCATAGGTTGGTTTTGATCTGTTTGTTGGAAACTATAGAGGATCGGAATGACTGTGCTCTTCAAATAAAATAGTATCACGCTTTTTAAATCCTACCTTTCAACTAGAAATACTACGGTGTGTCTTTAATTATTAATGAATACCCTAGAGGCACTGGACACTATTGGTAATTACTCAAAAATAATTATAATCATACTTGGTAACGAGCAATGGAGAGCTGTTAGTAGTAAAAGACTTTGTGAGAAACGGCTCCCCCTCTGAAGTAGCATAGTTTTTGAGAAGGAGTAATTTCTCAGTAAAATGTTTGAATTGATTTCGAGACCTCACACTCGAGGTCTCGAAATCGAACACCGAAAGCACACAACTTCGTGTGAGAAGGGTGTTTTGATCCATCCATTATTATCTCCACTTTGACTACCAATTGAGTTCAAATTTTCACAGGTTTATTATTTTGTGCAATTTCCAAAGGTGTCTAGTGTCTTTATTATAAGAAAACTCAGTCTAGATCAGGGTGCTACATCTAGACAACCACAAAAGTGAACATAATAAATTAAGTTGGAATGCAAGGTAGATTGGAATTGAAGTTTCCAAATTCTTCTTGACCATTTGATTTTTGTCTAATTCCATGTTTGGTCAAGGTCTTCTTGGTACTCGACTTTTATTGTAGAACTAGAAAAAGTTGCCTTTAGTAATTGAAATATTACACCAGATGTTTGTTTATATTTAACTGGATACTTGTCTATTTCATGTCTTGTTTTGTTCTACCAAAGTAACTTAACTCCATAACTCTGGGGAAGTGTCGTGGCTGCGCAGCTAAGAGCACCGAATTCAAACTCTGGTATTACTGATCAGCAGAGTGTGGGTTCGAATCCCCAGCCGTGACACTTGTGTCCTTAAGCAAGACACTGAACCATTGGTTTGTCTTTCGGATGGGATGTAAAGCCGTTGGTCCCATGGGTTGTGTAACGCATGTAAAAGAACCCAATGCACTAATTGAAAAGAGAAGGGGTTCTCCCCAGTGTTCCTGGCTGTGGCTGCTGTATGCGCCCTAGCACCTTGTAAACCCTTATAAGGTGCTACATAATTGGGTCTCAGAATTCATCACTGCAATAACCTATATTTCTGAAAGTTTGTATTACTCAGCGCCTTGAGTACCTTGTTTGGTAGATACATGTACGTGCGCTATATAAGCCTCTGATATTATTATTATTACATCCCAATACAAATAAAGTTTACATCATGACAGCAGAGATAGCTTACAGTATTCATTTTGAAGGAACGTTACAGAATTGGTAAGAAACAAAAATTGTGAAGATCACAGGTTTACACAAAACTTACACGGTCTAATGATGATGATAGTAGAAAACATCTTGTGAAATATTATTGTCTTTAAATGTCATATATTTGTTGAGGAATAAATTATTTCGTGTTTGGAGTTTATCGCTCAGTGAGCGTTTTGTTCATTTTTCTTTTTGCATTGATTGTAATGCAAAAAATGTGATTTGGTTTTTCACTATTTTCTCGGACCCAGATGGCCAATCGATCTCAAACTTCTACAGGTTTATTAGTTTATATTACATATCTGGTGGATTACATATAGTGCTTACACTGCCAGCAACTGTTTTGTCAGCAAAACCAATTCTGTAATGTTCCTTTAATCTAATTTAATAGAATGTATTTCCCTCAACTTAGCAGAGAGCACCATTGTACTTGGCTTTAAATACACAGACAGTGAAACTTCATTTACCTTGAACTACATCTAATTGCATTCTTGTATAAAACTGTGAGTGTTTAGTTATAACAAAAAATAATAGAAGTTCTAAAAATATACATCAGATTTGCCTTTATTTACACACACACATAAGAGATGATGACATGATGCTAAACTCCTGCACCACGTTTCTGTCAATGTATCAACACAACCAGGGCCCAATTTTAATTCCATGGTTTAACTTTCAAGAAAGTTGTTCCCGTTGCATTCAGACAGCACTGAGTAAAACCTGATACAATTTATCTTTGGTTTTAAGAGGTCAAAGCAAACGTGACCCCGTTCCTCTAACATCTGGTTTATTGTCTTGTTCATTGGTCACAGTGTGTTTACGTAATGATTGCGGAGGTCAATGGGTCGTCTGTTGTAAGTTAAACCGGATAATGATCTTTTTTATTCTGTCCACACAGTGTTTTGGGCAAGTTGGGCAGATCACACAGTGCAGGAGCAATATGTGTCATATCTTCACCTGTCAATAAGCAGCCCTTCAAGACAAGCTTCTGAAGGTTCTCCATCTTCTTGAAGTGATGGGCCCATGATGCAGCAGAACCACCAAGGGATCTATTTTCTGAAAGATCCAGGTCAACCAAGTTGGGCAGATCCCACAGTGCAGGAACAATATGTGTCATATCTTTACCTGTCAATGAGCAGCCAATCAAGAAAAGCCTCTGAAGGTTCTTCATCTTCTTGAAGTGATGGGCCCATGATGCAGCAGAACCACCAAGGGATCTATTTTCTGAAAGATCCAGGTCAACCAAGTTGGGCAGATCCCACAGTGCAGGAACAATATGTGTCATATCTTTACCTGTCAATGAGCTTTCCCTCAAGACAAGCTTCTTAAGGTTCTTCATCTTCTTGAAGTGATGGGCCCATGATGCAGCAGAACCACCAAGGGATCCAATTATCGAAAGATGCAACTCAACCAAGTTGGGCAGATCACACAGTGCAGGAGCAATATGTGTCATATCTTCACCTGTCAAAAAGCAGTCACTCAAGAAAAGACTCTTAAGGTTCTTCATCTTCTTGAAGTGAAGGGCCCATGATGCAGCAGAACCAATAAGGGATGTATTTCCCCCAAGATCCAATTTAACCAAGCTGGGCAGATCACACAGTGCAGGAGCAATATGTGTCATATCTCCACCTGTCAATGAGCAGTAATTCAAATTAAACGTCATAAGGTTCTCCATCTTCTTGAAGTGATGGGCCCATGATGCAGCAGAACCTCCAAGGGATTCACTTCCCCCAAGATCCAATTCAACCAAGTTGGGCAGATCACACAGTGCAGGAGCAATATGTGTCATATCTTCACCTGTCAATGAACAGAATGTAAAGACAAGCTTCTGAAGGTTCTTCATCTTCTTGAAGTGATGGGCCCATGATGCAGCAGATGAGGCTGCTCCTGATAAAGCAGAATATTCTTCAGTACTCTCTTTCAATTTGCACAAACCCAACTTCACCTTTGAAAGATTCGTCATTAAGCTCATAGAGTCTACCAAATCTGACATACACCCACCCAAGTGACAATCAAATATCCCTACTGACTGTACCTTCTCAAGATAATCAGTTTGTTTGTTTTCCACTGTGCATGTGTGAACATTTCTAAGCAAATATGTGAATGAGTTAAGAGTGTCCCTGTTCCAAAAATCAATGTCTATATGATCTGTTAGAACAGACTTCATGAACTCCACTGGGGGTAAATCTTTTGTCTGACCCTCAAAGTAGTATTTAAAGCCGATTTCCATCCAGCCTGGTACTTTAGCAAGTGTTTGTAAAATGCTATTTGTACATGTCATGTTGTCACCAGCACAAAACCGCAAAATATAATCAAAGTCACCCCTTCTAGAAATGATCATTTCATCCAGGCTCTTTTGGAATTCCACCGGGTCTGTTTCTAACAAGCTTTGTAAGTATTTACCAGCACAACACTCTTGAAAAGTCTTATGAAGGAATTGAATGCTGTTGTGACTTTTCATTCCCTTCAAGACCTTTTGTCTTGTAAGAATACCTACTTTTATGGCAGATTCAAGCACATTTGGTTCAAACACTTGCTCAGGAAAAGCAAGCTGTTGTTCTGGAGCAAGAAGACCAAGCAAGGCAATCTTTCCAAGTTCATTTGTTACTTTTGATATCTCATTTGATGACATATCAGTTTTTCTGTGAAATATGTACTCCAATGCCTCACTGTAGATACGAGACATTGTTTCTGGGAGTTTAGAATCCTCTCTCCACAAAATGCACATCAACAGAAGTAGCATTGGACTCTTTGCCAAATCAGATAAAGCATTTGAGGATTTGATCCTCCGAATAAGCCCTTCTGCTTTGTCATGTTCATCCGAGTAAAATCTCTTCACATACTTCTTGATATCTTCACTATCAAAACCTTCAACCTTGACCTGTGTGAAAGGCTCTTGAATTAATGATCTTGTCACTAATTTATCATAGTGAGAGGGGCGAGTGGTAACTACAACAAAACACTCTCTGTCTTTCTTACGGTTCAGGATCTTTAGAATTGAACCAAATAAGGCTTTATCAAGGGCACGGGTCTTCAACTCATCAAAGCCATCAAACAAGAACAGTACTTTCTCTTGATTGTGACTGATAAATGAACTCAACGAGTTCTTATCTACACTTGTTACTCCGCTTAAAAGTTGGTCAAAAATTGAGTCAACTAGCTCTGTGCTTTGTTCAACTGCACTCATTCTTATAACAAATACAAGCTCAAACTGCTGCAGTGCTTCACCACATGCCCAGTCATAAGCCATCTTATCAATGAGGGTAGACTTCCCTCTACCAGCTAACCCATTCAAAACAGCCTGATTTATGCAATCACCATCTCTTGTTTTCTGAAGGAAAATATCCTTATATGATTCCAGTTTCTTTCCAGATTTCTCCAATGTTAATTCTGTAAAGATATCTCTGATATGTTTGGTGTCATCATCCTCCCATGGTATCAGTTTCACATAGCTACCTGTTTTCCTATAATAAGTTGCTATTGCCTCTCTACAGCTCTTTGCAGCGACCTGGGCTGCAGCGACCTGGGCTGGATCTTTTGTCGAATGGGCTCCTTGCACACTTGGTTCATCTGATTAAAAACAAAAAACACGATATGGAACAATTATTCTTGATTCATTTTCTCCACTCCTATTGGTGGAGAGCGTGTCGCATGGGGGTGTTTATACGGTTGATAATGACCAGCTGGAGCTGTTTATAACTGGCTGGCTTCCGCATGTTGGGCGCGTAAGATTATCACGCGGAACGCAATTTAAACCGTTTAGTAACAGCGCGTAATCTGTTTCTAAGCACGCGCGCCTACACACAACCCATGCCCATCAAACAGATTCTTCACAAAGTTTTTGAAAAAAATATTTCAAACCTCAAATTTTCAGTTGTCAAAGTGTCTATAATTGTATTTTTTAACATTTTTATCAAAAGGGCATTTATGAATGGGTGGTGTTGAATAAGGGAATAAAAAGTAGTGACTCGTTCTATAAACATCCGTTTAAAACCTTGCAGGGTCGTTGTCGTGCGATAAAGGTCCACGCCTTCTGTTTGGGCCTTTATCACACAGCAACGGCCCTGCCGGTTTTAAACGGCTGTTTAAGAACTTGTCGCTACCATTTTATTCCCTTATTCAAACCATCAATAAATAAATTCAGAACAACCTTAAGAGAGATGAATGTAGCTCTAGTACTTCATCATCCATTTATATAATCTTGTAACACCCCTTACAACAATTCTGCCTTTTCATCTGTTGGGTGTAATGAAACAAATATTGACTGCCTTTACTCGTGCTTTGGTTAAAACTCCTGCTCTCTTGGTAATCCCCGGACCGTTCCATTTTTCCCTCAGCTCCGCCTTGGGAAAATAGAACGCTCTGGGGATCACCTCGGGAGTTGTAGTTTCAACCATAGCACTCGAAGTAGTCAATATTTGTATATTATAACACACCTCTTGCTCGTTCTGTATTCTGGTTGGCTGAAACACGGTCACATGGGATGAACTAATATAGGCTAGTGATCGCGCGCGCGTGTTTTGCGGGAAAAGTACCAGAGCGGGGAATAGTCTTTGAATAAAGTGCCCGCCGTAACAGCGCCCTCTCTTGACTTGAACCATGAACAACAACTACAAAACTCCTTGTTCTGTTCTTATTTGACATTTAAGACCGAGCTGTTATACAACACATATTGACTGGCATAATTCGGTAACTAGTGTACGTCCTATTCCCCTCGGGCCTGTGAGTGACCAGAAGAGGGGCCTATTTCCCTTGGTCTTCGGCCTCGGGAAATAGGTTCGCTCTTCTGGTCACTTAAAGTCCCTCGTGGGAATAGACGTATACATAGTTACCTCGTTGCCAGTCAATATTTGTATACTAGAGCATGTCCATATCAACCACCATGGCAGGGTTTGCCCTTAACTTTGTCAGCAACTAGCCAGCAGAACCAATTAGCTTGATATTTCATGAGTTACTCAACTTTTTTACCGGACCACTCGCAGGGTATTCTAACTCGTCCTTGGGTGTTTTAACTGACATTAGGTTAGCGGACCACAGTTAAGGGAGAACGCTGAATGGTTTTTATTGCTAGAAAAGCCAACATATGCTACAATGATATCATAAAGTGAATGGAATGTTCAAAATGTTCATGGGATGTACTTACCTAAGGTTTTGGGTTGTATTGACGTTCCACTGGCAGCAGCTTGGGGGGAGTTATCTAGTTTTTGAATATTCGGTGGAGTGCACTCTTGTCCAGATCCTACAAGACAGTTTAATGGGCATGATTGATCAAACATATCATTGCTTTATTTTCAAACAAAGTTTTAGGAAAGCCCATGAGATACTGGCAATCTTTCGCACTCAATGAAATTTTAGGTCTAAACTGGGAATGTTGTGAAGGGGGGCCCGCATTAATTTCAGAGATTTTCTTGACGCTGCAAGCCTCGTCATCAAAACATTGCCACCAAATACAAATATTCATGTAAGTACAATTCAGGGGGTAGATCAGCGTTTTCTGAAAGAGTTTATTTTATTCATATCCTCTGTTAATTCCAAACTCATTAAAGGCAGTGAACACTATTGGTAATTACTCAAAAACATTATTAGCATAGAACCTTACCTGGTAACGAGTAATGGAGAAAGGTTGATAGTATAAAACATTGTGAGATACGACTCCCTCTAAAGTGACATAGTTTTCGAGAAAGAAGTTATTTTTGACGATTTTGATTTTAAGACCTCAGATTTAGAATTTGAGGTCTCAAAATCAAGCATCTGAAAGCGCACAACTTCTTGTAGCAAGGGTGTTTTTTCTTTCATTGTTACCTCACAACTTTGAAGACCAATTGAGCCCAAATTTTCACAGGTTTGTTATTTTATACATATGTTGAGATACACCAAGTGAGAAGACTGATGATCTTTGACAGTTACCAATAGTGTCTAGTCTCTTTAAAACACCCAATTTGTGAATTATATTATCCATCATGACATGCTGGCCTGGAATTTCATCTTTAAAAGAGCAAGGACATTTTCTTTTTTGCAAAAGGCACGTCCGTTGTAAAATCTGAAAGTCTATGGGACACTTTTGAAGGGCACCAAGGCCAAGACCAGGGGCACCAAGGCCAAGACCAGGGGCACCAAGGCCAAGACCAGGGGCACCAAAGCCAAGACCAGGGGCACCAAGGCCAAGACCAGGGGCACCAAGGCCAAGACCAGGGGCACCAAGGCCAAGACCAGGGGCACCAAGGCCAAGACCAGGGGCACCAAGGCCAAGACCAGGGGCACCAAGGACAAGACCAGGGGCACCAAGGCCAAGACCAGGGGCACCAAGGACAAGACCAGGGACACCAAGGCCAAGACCAGGGGCACCAAGGCCAAGGCACCAAAGCCAAGACCAGGGGCACCAAGGCCAAGACCAGGGGCACCAAGGCCAAGACCAGGGGCATCAAGGCCAAGACCAGGGGCACCAAGGCCAAGACCAGGGGCACCAAGGCCAAGACCAGGGGCACCAAGGCCAAGACCAGGGGCACCAAGGCCAAGACCAGGGGCACCAAGGACAAGACCAGGGGCACCAAGGCCAAGACCAGGGGCACCAAGGCCAAGACCAGGGGCACCAAGGCCAAGACCAGGGGCACCAAGGACAAGACCAGGGGCACCAAGGCCAAGACCAGGGGCAACAAGGCCAAGACCAGGGGCATCAAGGCCAAGACCAGGGGCACCAAGGCCAAGACCAGGGGCATCTCAGGCCAAGACCAGGGGCACCAAGGCCAAGACCAGGGGCATCTCAGGCCAAGACCAGGGGCACCAAGGCCAAGACCAGGGGCACCAAGGCCAAGACCAGGGGCACCAAGGACAAGACCAGGGGCACCAAGGCCAAGACCAGGGGCAACAAGGCCAAGACCAGGGGCATCAAGGCCAAGACCAGGGGCACCAAGGCCAAGACCAGGGGCATCAAGGCCAAGACCAGGGGCACCAAGGCCAAGACCAGGGGCATCTCAGGCCAAGACCAGGGGCACCAAGGCCAAGACCAGGGGCATCTCAGGCCAAGACCAGGGGCACCAAGGCCAAGACCAGGGGCACCAAGGCCAAGACCAGGGGCACCAAGGACAAGACCAGGGGCACCAAGGCCAAGACCAGGGGCAACAAGGCCAAGACCAGGGGCATCAAGGCCAAGACCAGGGGCACCAAGGCCAAGACCAGGGGCATCTCAGGCCAAGACCAGGGGCACCAAGGCCAAGACCAGGGGCATCTCAGGCCAAGACCAGGGGCACCAAGGCCAAGACCAGGGGCACCAAGGCCAAGACCAGGGGCACCAAGGCCAAGACCAGGGGCACCAAGGCCAAGACCAGGGGCATCTCAGGCCATGGCCTCCGTGGACTCCATGTTAATTCCAGGCCTGACAAGTCTCACATAATAAAAAACCTACAACAATTGCCTTTTGTTTTGACAGTTATTTTGTATATTCTAAATATTGATTGCTTGATTGTTGCAAACAAAAATTATTCTTGTTTAAGACAGGTCGCCCTATGCTATGTTTTTGATGTTTGCGACTCATTTACAATATACCTTGCAAATCCCATTCAGCAGAAACTGTCAGAAACAAACGCCACAGCAAACTTCTTCTCTTAATCTTCTCTTAACACCATATCTGCTTTTAAATTGTATGATAAACTTATAACTTTGAATTTTAACCATTCTTTGTGTCGTTGGATTTTAGATTTTTTATTGGATCGCTCACAGAAGGTTAGAATTGGTCAATGTTTCTCTAAGTCACTTGTCCTAAGTACAGGAGCGCCACAAGGATGTATTTTATCTCCAATGCTGTACTCATTGTTTACGCATGATTGTGAAGTAAACTCTGTTAATAATTTTATGGTAAAATATGCTGACGACACTACATTAGGTGGACTAATTTTTAAGGACGATTCCATGTATCGTGATGAAGTTAATCATTTAGTTCAATGGTGTCACGACAATAACTTAGAATTAAATGTTCAAAAGACTAAGGAAATTATTGTAGACTTCAGAAGAAATCCAGACAAAGTTGAGCCGCTACATATTAATGGATCCGAAGTGGAAATTGTCGACTCTTTTAAATTTCTAGGAGTGCACCTATCAAACGATCTTAAGTGGGTGACTCATGTTGATTCCATTGTTAGGAAGGCCCAGCAACGGTTGTTCTTTCTTAGAAGATTGAGGAGTTTTCGTGTCAGCCAAGATTTGCTGGTAAAGTTTTATCGGGCAGTTGTTGAGAGTATTTTGACACTCTCGATCACTGTCTGGTATGGCAACACCACGGCAGATGACCGAAAACGCCTCAATCGTGTAGTCGGTACTGCTAGCTTTATCATTGGTCGTGAGCTTCCTGCTTTGGATAAACTTTATACTGCTCGGGTTCTGAAGAAATCTAGATCTATTATTTCGGATGAATTTCACCCTGCGAACAGTTTGTTTGAATTAATGAGATCAGGTAAGCGATATAGAGCGACCAGAGCCGACTCCAACCGTACTCGCAATAGTTTTTATCCCAGTGCAATAAGGTTACTTAATGATTAATACTTTTTAATTTGTTTTGGGGGTTTGCAATTTTGTTACTGTTATTGTCTCTCTGCATATTGTGCGCATACTGTTTATTTGTTCGTTATTGTATGCCTATGTGGTTTTAGGGTTTTCTGTATTTTTTGTAATTTTTGTAATTGTTAATATTTTTAGACTCGCAAGCCGAAGTGAATTTCACTGTATATGTATTTATATGTGTGACAATAAACAATTGAATTGAATTGAATTGAATTGAATGAAAGTGTTGGTATAATAATGACTATCCAAGATTTGACATGTTTTGGTTGAGTAAATTACCTGTTGGTTTTACTGCTGAATCCAAAGCTCGTTTCTGTTGTAAAGTGGCAGTTAGTTTCTCCAACGCAGGTAAAATATTCTCTGAAAGACAAAGTTAAAGAAAGAAATAACGGCTAACAAGATAAACTTATAAATTATAGAGAAAACTCTTGTGTAGCTGAACTATTTACAAGCAAAAATGTAGCACAATGGATGCACAATCTGGATACATATCAAGAAACCTCACTCCATGATGTATTAAAATCAGTACTAGCTCATTTTACAGACATTATTTTTGATGGTGTAACTGCGAACCTCATCACAATATATATTATTATAGTTGTCATCTCCCACCGGTGATGTGTTTATATTGTTGTTTGTAATTTATACGTTTCTCTTACGTTTATCAGTTTATCCTTGTTTGCATAAAGTCAAAGTTAAGTGACCACAGCCAATCGCCTGTGGGCATCTTAGGAATTTGTTTTAAGGTGTGGCAAGCCCATATTATTTCTGTACACAGGTATTGGGGTGCCGGTATTTCTAAGTCATTTCTTTTCCTGGTTTCGTTTGGTTAAGTTCGCCGTAATTTTTGTAGACAACCCCAGCTAGTTTTCATTGCCGTTTTCGTAAGTAGTATTTGCTTCATTGTATAATATTTATGTCACTTATTTCAATTATATAAATGTATTGGTTATTGTAAATTTTTTCCTTTTTATTTCGATGATTTTGGCTAGTTGGAGTTATTTTTCTGGTTCATCCAAAAGCTGTAATTTTGGGATCCTATTTTGGAATTACAGATATCGTTTATATATAAGAGAAAGAGTATTGGACCTAGAATTGAGCCTTGAGGTACGCCACATTTAATAGTTTTAGATGTAGAGTCATAATCTTTCCAATGAACGAATTGTTTCCTATCAGAGAGATAGCTTTTGAACCAGTTCAAGGCCTTTCCCCTAATTCCATACCTCTCAAGCTTTGAAAGTAAGATAACATGATCAATAGTGTCGAATGCCTTTGAAAGGTCCAAGAACAATCCTATAGTGTGGTTACATTTATCAAGAGACGAACTGATTTTGTCAACAAGGTCTATAAGTGCCGTTTGGGTTGAGAAGTTAGCACGGAAACCATACTGGGAGTTATGCAGAATATTATACTTAGTTAAAAAGGTATTAAGACGATTAGCAACCAAGCGCTCAAGCAATTTGGAGAGACAAGGTAATATAGAAATAGGGCGGTAGTTGCATATTAATTTAGGGTCACCATTTTTATACAAAGGAATAACCTTAGCCTTCTTAAAATCATGTGGCACAATTCCTGACTCCAGCGATAGGTTAAATATTTTCAGCAACGGCCCAGCAATAATGGTACCAGTCTTTTTAATAAGATAGCTGTCTAATTTATCATGGCCAGGACTTTTGTTAGACGATAAACCATCAATACACTTCAGAAGTTCACTTTTAGTTATAGGGGTAATAAAAAGAGAATTAGGATAATCACCTTCGATAAAGTCAGTGGGGTTTAGTCTTGAATCCGGAATCTTTGATGCCAGGTTAGGACCAATATTAGTAAAGAAATCGTTAAAATGCTCAGCAATGTGTCTTGGGTCGTCTACGGTCGTACCATTGACAAGGAATGAATCAGAACCGGGCGGCTTTTTACTTCTTTTGTTCAAGACATTATTGATCATTTTCCATGTTTGTTTAATATTACCTTTTTCCTTATCAAAGGAAGCAGTGAAATAAATCTTTTTCGCTTCTCTAATACAGTTGTTAACTTGTTTCTGTATTTATCATACTTTCTTTTGTTAGATTCATTTGGGTTTCGGAGATAGCATTTATACAACTTGTGTTTTCGTCTGATTGATTTCAACAGACCCTTGGTCATCCAGGGATTGCACACTGATTTCTTACATTTGAATCGTTTATATGGAACATATCTATCAAACACTTCATTTAATTTTGTAACAAACCGGGAGTAACATTCATTTACATCTTCAGTATTAACAATGTCATCCCATTGGATTGTGTCCATTTCACGTTTCATGAAGGAGACATTTCGATCTCTGGTATCCCGTTTCCAATAAAACATATTTGAGTTTTTAACTTTAACAAAACTGGGACCGAACAATACAATTGGCAAATGATCACTAAGACCTGAAGTAATAATTTCTGCCTCATGAGAGTCTACGCTGTTGGTGAAAATGTTGTCAATAAGAGTAGCTGAATTGCACGTTATTCTTGTTGGTTTGTCTACAGTTGGGCAAAAGGAGTGTGAATATAAGATATCCAAAAACTTGCGAGTTGGGTTATGGGAATCACTTTTAAGTAAGTTTATATTGAGATCCCCTAAAATGTAGCAGATTTTGTTTTCAGTCGTTAGTTTGTTAAGAATTTCATCCATTTCTTCGGAAAAGTTAAAAACAGCAAGACCGGGAGGTCTGTAAATTAAACCTATGATGATAGTTTTCTTTGTATTTGTACCGATTTCTAAAAAAATTGATTCAAAACATCCTGAAGCACTAACAATGTCGGGCCGAATGGTGTATTGCAATGAGTCTTTTACATATAACATGACACCACCGCCATTTTGCATAGGTCTATTTTTGTGCTCACATTTATATCCAGGAATGGATAACATAGAATGCGGGGTGCTTTTGAGCCATGTTTCAGTAAGACCGATAATGTGGAACTTATGTTGTATTTCATTTAGAGTAAAAGTGAGATCTTCAAAATTTTTGTTTACACTTCTGATATTGGCGTGGAAGATTGAAAAGGAGTCATTTTCTAATTCCTTTGTTTTATCTCTGAGTTGTCTTTCTGACTTGTATTGAGCACCACAGGTGTTAAATAAAAGCTGACTAGGATCCGCTGAATTCAGAATTGTCGGGTTAAAAACACAATCATTGAAACGAAGAGTAGTGTCTTTCAATGGCTCAGAGCTACTGTCGTTCATTTTTGTATAATCTTTTCGGAAGCCTTCAATTGCATTTACGTCTGATTACATGTTTTCTTTCAATATCTTTCTTGTACTTTGATTTATTATTGAGTTAATTACGTATTTATATATTAATTATCTATTTCATTATTTGACATTCTAGTTCACCTGCTCCTCGCTGAGTGCAAATAAACTACCGGGTCGATAAAACACAATTTGTCCACGGCTTATTATTGTTATCATCAACACGGTGACAATAATTGAATATAAAATTATCTCTACTATCGAATTCCTCTGTTCCGATGTTTTGGATATAAATCAAAACAAACAATTTCCACCTTTGTCTTTTCCACTATAAAAATTCTAATAAAATTCTAATTCATGTTTAATTTGTTCTACATTTGTAACTTAAAGGAACATTACAGAATTGGTTTTTGCTAACAAAACAAATGCTGGCAGTGTAAGCGCTTTATGTAAACCACCTAATACATAAACTGACAAGCCTGTAGAAGTTTTAAATTGATCAACCATCTAGGTCACAAGAGAACAGTGAAAAACCCATCACAAATTGTGCATTGCATCGATGCCACAATAAAAATGAATAAAACGCTCATTGAGCGATAAACTCCAAACGCGAAATAAGAATATTTATTTCTCATCAAATATGACATTTCAGACAGAAATATTTCAAGGGATGTTTTCTACTATCATTATCATTAAACCGTGTAAGTTTTAGGTAAATCTGTGATCTTCACGATGTTTGTTTCTTACCAATTCTGTAATGTTCATTTAAAAGAAAGAAACCAATCTACAAAATATCTTCATGTTTGTGCCTTACCTGTTGCTCCTGGCTTCAGCTGTAGGATGTTGAATGTACAGTTAGTAGGATTACCAACAGCCAAATTACCACTGCCTTCAATACGGGGTACAGCCAAAGACTGGTTGGCCATCAAACAGGCTCCTTGACCTGATTGATTTTCTGCTGTAGGGGCAATGAAGGAAAGTCATTTCTACATAACATAACAACATAAGTGTTACAATTTATGAGGCACTATTCCATCAAGATAAGTACAGTGAGTACAAACATTGCACTCATAAACATTCATAATTTGCATACTACTAACTCTTTATTAATTTAAAAATGTTGTTATATCCCTTCTCCAGGGTGATGGGTGTATTTTCTAGTTTAAAAGGGTGTGTGTACTTTTTTCTAACACAAAACACAATGGCCACAGATTTACATTTAACTTAATCGGTTTGAAGATAATGATAGTAGAAAACTTCCTTTAAATTATTACTTACTGAGGTGCTGTAGTTTTTGAGAAAGGAGTAAAACAATGTCACAAAAATACTTTCATATTTCAATAAAAAGGTTTTAACAAGTTATGGTATGTTATGGTATAATATCATAACTGGTTTTACGTTTTTACATGTTGAAATAATTTTCGTCTTACAAAGACAAAAATAATTTGTGACTTGTTTTATCCATTTCTCAAAAAATATAGCACCTCAGTAAGTAATATTTGAAGGGAAGCTTTCTTCTATAACTAAAACCCTTGTAAGTTTAAGTTAAATCTGGGGACATTTTTATCCGAATCCTTTAAGGAATAAAACAAGATATCAAATCCAATAAGACTTTGTTTTTATACAGACAATGGTGCCCATTATAACATAACTCATGTACAGATAAATACATTTCAAATTATGTGTACAGATTGATACTAATCACAGTAAGTTTATACCTTGAAGCATTTGTGTGTTTTCTGCTCTCACTAAGTCCCTTGTTTCTAGCGATGGTTGAATATTTTCAACAACAGCCATCGATCTTTGTTCTGGTTCTTGAGATTGCCTGGCCATCTCCTCCTCTTCCGTGGTCTCCTCACTCTGGTCAGCCATTATCTGACACAATCTTAGGAATCAAAGAAAGATATTGACTCAGATGACATATTGTGTTTCGTTCTTGTCTATGGATCACGACAAACAATCTACTTCTGATTAGATGTCAAAGTTCATGAAATACTGGTCAGTTATATGATGTAGTCTCTTACCTTCAGTTCAAGGACCAATCAGTGCTTTAGCCAGGCTCATTCACCCAATAGTCCAAAAGATGAAACATCTTCACTGAAGTCCTAACCCATTACAAAGTCCATGTTGAGTTGCTTGACAAACCTAGTTTTGAGAGCACGAATTCAAAGAAATGTTCTAAAACAATAAAGATGCATGGGCGATATAAACTCAGGTTTTGAACTTTTCCTTGTCTGACTGTGTTAATAACCGAGTTATAACGAGTATCAACTCATGCAAGTCCTAAGAAATTCTCTTTTATTGTTCAACAGCTGAGTGTGGAACTTCTCTCTAGTCACATGATCCATCCAGAAGATGCCCTCCTCAATGTGCTCCATGTGTGGACAGCTTTTCAAGTCTTCAATTATCCTAACAAGTCTTTTTATCAGTCGTTTATTGAGTGGGTTTTATTTTAGGGTGGCGTGGCTGAGCGGATAAGAGCACCGACTTCAAGCACTTGTGCTTCTATTCAGCAAAGTGACAGTTCGAATCCCAGTCATGACACTTGTGTCCCTGTGCAAGACACTTAACTATAATTGCTTCTCTCCACCCAGGGGTAAATGGGTACCTGTGAGGGCAGAGGTGGTTCTTGTGATTGATTTAGCCGAGTAGCGCATATTAATGTTGCACAGGCTGTTTACTCCCCAGGGAGCTGAAATGGTCTAAGGAATGAATTAAGGTCTAGTGACCAGGGGTAATATTGTTGGAAGCGCTTTGAGGCGCCCCACGTGTATGAAAAGCGCTAATATTAAAAAAAGAGGTTAAAGTATGTTATGTTTTTATTTCCTGGTGGTTTTAACTTAAAAGTGTAAAGAACAAAAAACAGTTTGAGAAGGATTGCAGACTTTGGACTAAATTAATTGGAGAGCCACAGAAAGACCTTACCCAGTTCTTTGAACAATAGATAGGAAAACTCAATCAATCTTAACCAGTAATAATCATGTACGTATAAACAATTGTTTCAATTCCTTCCTTATGACATTGATTTAGACTCCCTCCTTGCAAAACAAATAGAAGGAAGTTCTCTTTTGTTCCAGTGGCAGCCAGATGAAGTTTTGCACTTGTTTTCAAACATTTTTGTGTGCGGGATGTCAGCTATTTGGAGGTCTGGCTCGCCACTGTTTATCTGTTTACACTGTATCTGTATACTTTGTTATTTGTTGTTCTTTTTTACTCATGTATCGTAGGAGGTCCTGTTTTCAAGGTGTCCCTAAAATCGTGGCAAATCTTTTACCTCTCTGTGCACGATGTAAACAGTCCCTTGATACAATGTTTGTGGTTTAACTTGCCAAGCAAAGAGTCTCCTCTCCCTTGACCAAAACTTAGAAACACATAAGGCTCCCCTGGTTTTGCACTTGTAATGCAAAAGGTTTGGTATTTTAGGCATTTCTACAAGGTATAAATATATGTCATACTGTTGAGGCCATAAACAAAATTTGCCCACCGAAAAAACCTCATCAAACACTATTTCAATTCACAATTCACGATCATTAAGTCATGTGACTGAACATTATACTGAGCATTCTGGGAAAAAAATACAGAGGCTTAAAGAAGCCATGTGCCTTGTATCATTTTCTAATATTTTTGGAGAATTTTTGTTTTAACCGTCATATCAATATTATTATTAATAATATTAAAATTTAAACATCGGCTTTGTTATTCAATTATCACTGTTTATTTATAGGCTTTATTATAAAATAATGTTTAAGAAAAATAAATAAATAAATAAACAAAACTCAGATTTGAAAAAGCCAATAATTATTCACACTTTTTATTTATTTTTTATTTATTTTTTATTTTTTGCCAATTACCATGGTTATTTTTAAAAGGTCATAAAAAATATTTTAAATAAAATGAAGACAACTGTTGGCTATAGAGTCATACACAGAGTCACACAGAACACTTGTAGTCACTGCAAATATTTCTAGCACGTATGGCCTCACCGCGGGAAACTATACTTTCTCGTTTGCCTTGAAAACAGGAAAAACTCAAAACAAATGGGACCAGGACTTGAAGTCATCGAAGATCGGTGTGTGGTGTGAACATTTCAATGTCCATCAAGTTTTAATATATGTTTGTATACTTCGTATATACAAATAAAGATAATTAGTAGGGCATCAGTTGATATAGATCACTAGTTTTTTCAAAGAAAAAGACATAATACCATGAAAACAGGTAAGAGGAGAATCATTCAATAAATGTTTTTTAAATGTAATTACATGTAATTGCTGTGGCTTCAACCACTTTTTACATTTCTGCTTATTGTCATTTTGTCAAATAATCTTTATATTTTTTACAATTGTAAATTCATCTATTTATAGTCATAACTGTATTTGTTTTTATATGGAGCTAGCTAACTGATGTAATAGTCTTTTGAGGATGATTAAAAAAATTTTTAATTGTATTAAATTCAATGAAGCACACAACAATTACTATTTCTACATCCATGCCGTATTATTTAAAAGCTCCAGGCAGTGGACACTACTATTGGTAATTACTTTCAGAATAGTTATAATTAGCATAAAACCTTAATTGGTAACGAGTAATGGGGAGAGGTTGGTAGTAAACAACATTGTGAGAAACGGCTCCCTCAGAAATCAGAATTATAATTTGAGGTCTCGAAATCAAGCATCATAATAAAGCATAGCCCACCTTGTTGAGCTGTTAATGGCTCCGCTTTTAACATCGGTCTCACCACTGGATGGCGACAGTGATGAGACCGATGTTAAAAGCGGAGCCATTTAAACAGCTCAACAAGGTGGGCTAAATATTGAGATACACCAAGTGAGAAAACTGGTCTTTGACAAAGGTGTTCGAGTCTTTTTTAAATCTCAACACTTGCTCGATATTCGCACCCACTTTTAAAACTAGAGTTTTTACAAGAAAAGGGGTGATAAACTTTAAATTATGTACTTACGTACAATGATGATAATCTGAAGATGTGTACAGTGTAGGCAATGGGGAGTTTTTTCAAATCAATGTGTAACTTTGGTCTACGCCCAGCCTATGAACAATCCAGACACTGACTGTTTGGCAATAATTATTTCCAACCCTATTTTTGTATTTCCGCATAGAGGACATTGACCTTGTCGTCGACAGAGGGCGGTACTTTTTGTAGTACCGTGAATGAAAAGTTATGAGGGCGCTCCACATTAAAATAAAACTCCCATGTATAAATGTTTATAATGCTAAAATATAAAACAATTCTCATAAAATATTTTAAAGTCTCTTAAAACCCAGTCAGATAAATTTAGACCCCTAAACTTGTTATTTATATTAAATTGTTTGCACGTCAGAATTTTCGATTTTTTTTTTAACTTGCTGCCAGTTTTCATGAGGCAATCCTACATTTCGCAAGCTAAATAGGAAAAACTTTTAAAAACCAAACTTATCATCTCCTCAGAAACTGAAAACTCACAACACTATGTTGTGATCTATCTCAATCCTTTCTCACTCTCGAGCCTACTACTTTTTTATATTATTACAAGAAGTAGGTAGGAAACACGGCATTTAATGGACATGTTTTAAAAGCAAGACTTGGTAGGGGCATTAGGGGGAAGGGGGGTGGTGAAAATGAACTCTACTTCTTTTTGAAATACTTGACTCGAGTTATAAAAATAGATGGCCCCTCCACCACACAATCATTTTTCGCTAATTCCCAAAGGAACTTTTTTTTTTACAAAAATGAAAACTCGAATATCGAACCTATGTTCTGAGCTTGCAAGGTGGTAAACTGTGCAAGAATGTAGGATAACAAACTCGCGATCGGTGAAATAGTCAAAGGAGCAAGTAAGAAGTGACCAGTAATCACACGTAGGCCTGATGGGTAGGTCTTACGTCCTCACAAAGAAAATAGTTTTCTTCTCTGCGATGACAAACTCTCAATTTCCAAAATTTGTTTACTTAAACGAGTCTCAAAGGCCGAGTTGTTTATTTAACGATATTCAAAATCAATTCTTTTTCATGTGATCACTTAAACAAAACTCAAATAATCTGAATGTCACTTTGTCAGAATCGAAATTGTCAAAACTCCTTTGAAATCCAGCTGTATATATGGAATATGCAAGTGAATCAAACGTCACTTTCGATCGTAAATAACAAGAATCATTTAAGTTATGGCTAATCTTGTAAATAGTAGGAGGGATAACAATAAGAAATCAATAATAGTAACGTGGGACACTGAAAGAAAAAAACCTCACACAAATAATTTCCATACAAAACTTCAAGAATAAGTTGGTGTTTTATTCTCTTGAGAAAATAGAATAAGCTGTTGCAAACAACTTACCAACCAAATGGAAAGAAAATAGTTAATGGCCTGACATTTCGACCTAAGCCGAGTCTTATTCTTTTATTCTCTCATTACATTAACTCTAAAAATCCCGTATCAGAATTGACCCAGATTTGGGTCTCAGGGGGCCAGACCGTCCATTTCTGGGCCTGTTTGACCCGGAATCCGTGTCGATGTGACCCGGAATCCGTGTCATTGTGACCAAAAATTTGGTTAAATGAGGGGATTTTGAATCGGATTCCGGGACACATTGACACGGATTCCGGGTCAAACTGACCCAGAAATGGGTTTGGCCCCCTGGCACCCAAATCCGGGTCAATTCTGACCCGGGAGTTTTTAGAGTGTTCTACTACAGTTCAATAGGCAAGGCAATGAGAGTGTAATTTTTCTTAGCATTGTACCTTACATACACTCGCCTCAATGAAAAGGAACATAAATAACAAAACTATAAACAACACTATTTCATCAGTCAACATAAATAATCTGTAGATACATTTTATCAAGGAGTTAAAGGAACATGTTGCCTTGGATCGGTCGAGTTGGTCATTGAAAAGCGTTTGAAGCCGTTTGTTATGAAATGCATATTGGTAAGAAATATATTTTAAAAGTAGAATATAATGATCCATACAAGTATCACTCGAAATTGCTGATCATTAGTTACCAATTAATAATAACAATAATAATAGCTGCATTTATGTAGCGTTTAATACAAGGTTTCTAAGCGCTGTTAGTGTTACAGATAAGTGTAAAATAGAAGACATAATTCTACGTTAGATGATAATACATGTAGCTTATACTGAAATCTTTGTCTTTAAAGTTAATATTCCAAATAAGTTCTTCTAAACGAACCAAATGACCAATTATAAATCTACATGTTTAGTGTAAATTTATTTTCATTGATAATAGTGTCAACTGTCAACCAACTGCTGTCTGAAATACTACCATTAACCAGAGACCATGAACCAATCGGGGGGACAATCTTGGATGTGTGGCAAAAAATTATCCCCAACATTTGGTTCTTATATAATTGGCAATCAAAAGTCTTTCTATTTAAAGGCAGTGGACACTATTGGTATTACTCAAAATGATTATTAGCATAAAACCTTACTTGGTAATGAGTAATGGGGAGAGGTTGATAGTAAAAAAAAACATTGTGAGAAACGGATCCCTCTGAAGTGGCGTAGTTTTCGAGAAAGAAGTAATTTTCCACGAATTTGATTTCAATACCTCACATTTAGAATTTGGGGACTCGACATCAAGCATCTGAAAGCACACAACTTTGTGTGACACAGTGTTTTATTGTTTCATTGAGCTCAAATTTTCACAGGTTTGTTATTTTATGCATGTTGAGATACACCAAGTGAGAAGACTATAACTGGTCTTTGACAATTACCAATAGTGTCCAGGGTCTTTAAACATGCCCACAATCCATGTCAAAGGATTTACCAGTATTTATAATCATATAAGAAGATAAACCATTCATAGGTTGGTTTTGATCTGTTTGTTGGAAACTATAGAGGATCGGAATGACTGTGCTCATCAAATAAAATAGTATCACGCTTTTTTAAATCCTACCTTTCAACTAGAAATACTACGGTGTGTCTTTAATTATTAATGAATACCCTAGAGGCACTGGACACTATTGGTAATTACTCAAAAATAATTATAATCATACTTGGTAACGAGCAATGGAGAGCTGTTAGTAGTAAAAGACTTTGTGAGAAACGGCTCCCCCTCTGAAGTAGCATAGTTTTTGAGAAGGAGTAATTTCTCAGTAAAATGTTTGAATTGATTTCGAGACCTCACACTCGAGGTCTCGAAATCGAACACCGAAAGCACACAACTTCGTGTGAGAAGGGTGTTTTGATCCATCCATTATTATCTCCACTTTGACTACCAATTGAGTTCAAATTTTCACAGGTTTATTATTTTGTGCAATTTCCAAAGGTGTCTAGTGTCTTTATTATAAGAAAACTCCGTCTAGATCAGGGTGCTACATCTAGACAACCACAAAAGTGAACATAATCAATTAAGTTGGAATGCAAGGTAGATTGGAATTGAAGTTTCCAAATTCTTCTTGACCATTTGATTTTTGTCTAATTCCATGTTTGGTCAAGGTCTTCTTGGTACTCGACTTTTATTGTAGAACTAGAAAAAGTTGCCTTTAGTAATTGAAATATTACACCAGATGTTTGTTTATATTTAACTGGATACTTGTCTATTTCATGTCTTGTTTTGTTCTACCAAAGTAACTTAACTCCATAACTCTGGGGAAGTGTCGTGGCTGCGCAGCTAAGAGCACCGAATTCAAACTCTGGTATTACTGATCAGCAGAGTGTGGGTTCGAATCCCCAGCTATGACACTTGTGTCCTTAAGCAAGACACTGAACCATTGGTTTGTCTTTCGGATGGGATGTAAAGCCGTTGGTCCCATGGGTTGTGTAACGCATGTAAAAGAACCCAGTGCACTAATTGAAAAGAGAAGGGGTTCTCCCCAGTGTTCCTGGCTGTGGCTGCTGTATGCGCCCTAGCACCTTGTAAACCCTTATAAGGTGCTACATAATTGGGTCTCAGAATTCATCACTGCAATAACCTATATTTCTGAAAGTTTGTATTACTCAGCGCCTTGAGTACCTTGTTTGGTAGATACATGTACGTGCGCTATATAAGCCTCTGATATTATTATTATTACATCCCAATACAAATAAAGTTTACATCATGACAGCAGAGATAGCTTACAGTATTCATTTTGAAGGAACGTTACAGAATTGGTAAGAAACAAAAATTGTGAAGATCACAGGTTTACACAAAACTTACACGGTCTAATGATGATGATAGTAGAAAACATCCTGTGAAATATTATTGTCTTTAAATGTCATATAGGAGTTTATCGCTCAGTTTATCGCGGAGTTTATCGCTCAGTGAGCGTTTTATTCATTTTTCTTTTTGCATAGATGTAATGCAAAAAATGTGATTTGGTTTTTCACTATTTTCTCGGACCCAGATGGCCAATCGATCTCAAACTTCTACAGGTTTGTTAGTTTATATTACATATCTGGTGGATTACATAAAGTGCTTACACTGCCAGCAACTGTTTTGTCAGCAAAACCAATTCTGTAAAGTTCCTTTAGTCTAATTTAAAAGAATATCTTTCCCTCAACTTAGCAGAGAGCACAATTGTACTTGGCTTTAAATACACAGACAGTGAAACTTCATTTACCTTGAACTACATCTAATTGCATTCTTGTATAAATCTGTTAGTGTTTAGTTATAACAAAAAATAATAGAAGTTCTAAAAATATACATCAGATTTGCCTTTATTTACACACACACATAAGAGATGATGACATGATGCTTAACTCCTGCACCACGTTTCTGTCAATGTATTAACACAACCAGGGCCCAATTTTAATTCCATGGTTTAACTTTTAAGAAAGTTGTTCCCGTTGCATTCAGACAGCACTGCGTAAAACCCGATACAATTTATCTTTGGTTTTAAGAGGTCAAAGCAAACTTGACCCCGTTCCTCTAACATCTGGTTTATTGTCTTGTTCATTGGTCACAGTGTGTTTACGTAATGATTACGGAGGTCGATGGGTCGTCTGTTGTGAGTGAAACCGGATATGGTCTTTTTTATTCTGTCCACACAGTGTTAAAAGAAAAACCTGAAAGCGGTTTCAAGATAAACCCCCTCGCTGGACGGTCTATGTTTTGTGGGTTGAACTCGATTCGGTCTTACTTTAGACACACAGAGTTGAACTTGATCAGGTTGAACCATGAGTTCAACCAACTTTAGTACTGTGTCTGAACGTACATTATGAACGCGGTGCAAGACTAGCCAACTTGAATGCGCGCATTCGTGTGACAAAGGGAAAAAACATCTTCCCATGAATGGAGGGGAAGGAGTTGTGTATGTTTATTGTGAAACTTGCTGTTCGTTTTCTGTATTAGAGATGATGTCGTTATTTGGCTTTTGATGATTATAGGCAAAATTATAAGCCACGGGTTCAACTTCAGTGGTGTGTTATATTTGAGTGTATTCACCTATAAGGACATGAAGAAGTCAGAGCCATGGGACACTTGATCAACTGCTGCTCAACAAGAATCAATTCAACCACTTAGTTGGGCAGTGCAATTTGTATTTGTCACAGCTTCGGAACATCATGCTCAGCTTATGAAGGTTCTTCCATCTTCTTTAGTGATGGTACCCATATTGCAGCGGAACCAGCCAAAGGTTTCGTTCATCTCGATGTATTGATAATACCTTACACCATGTACATTAGAACATGGAAGGAAGGATGCAGTGCAGAGTGTTGTAGAGTCACCATTACATCATGCATGAGGACCGTTGAGGTTTAGCTTGTCTTAAAGCTAGCCGTCTTTTTCACAAATTTTTCAAAATCTTTGGATCATCCATTGAGAATTATTCATTTATGACCAAATGGGGCAAACCACGCCATGCATTATCAATATGTGTAACATCTTCATCTTCAAGTAAACAGAAGCTCAAGTAAAGCTTCTGAAGGTTCTCCATCTTCTTGAAGTGATGGGCCCATGATGCAGCAGAACCACCAAGGGATCTATTTTCTGAAAGATCCAACTCAACCAAGTTGGGAAGATCACACAGTGCAGGATCAATATGTGTCATATCTTCACTCGTCAAAAAAGGGAACCTCAAGTAAAGCTTCTGAAGGTTCTCCATCTTCTTGAAGTGATAGGCCCATGATGCAGCAGAACCACCAAGGGATTCATTTTCTGAAAGATCCAACTCAACCAAGTTGGGAAGATCACACAGTGCAGGATCAATATGTGTCATATCTTCACTCGTCAAAAAAAGGAACCTCAAGTAAAGCTTCTGAAGGTTCTTCATCTTCTTGAAGTGATGGGCCCATGATGCAGCAGAACCACCAAGTGATTTATTTTTTCTTAAGATCCAACTCAACCAAGTTGGGCAGATCACACAGTGCAGGATCAATATGTGTCATATCTTCACCTGTCAATAAGCAGCCATTCAAGACAAGCTTCTGAAGGTTCTCCATCTTCTTGAAGTGATGGGCCCATGATGCAGCACAACCACCAAGGGATCTATTTTCTGAAAGATCCAATTCAACCAAGTTGGGCAGATCCCACAGTGCAGGAACAATATGTGTCATATCTTTACCTGTCAATGAGCAGCCAATCAAGAAAAGCCTCTGAAGGTTCTTCATCTTCTTGAAGTGATGGGCCCATGATGCAGCAGAACCACCAAGGGATCCATTTATCGAAAGATGCAACTCAACCAAGTTGGGCAGATCACACAGTGCAGGAACAATATGTGTCATATCTCCACCTGTCAATGAGCAGTCACTCAAGAAAAGCCTCTTAAGGTTCTTCATCTTCTTGAAGTGATGGGCCCATGATGCAGCAGAACCATCAAGGGATCCATTTATCGAAAGATCCAATTTAACCAAGCTGGGCAGATCACACAGTGCAGGAGCAATATGTGTCATATCTCCACCTGTCAATGAGCAGTAATTCAAATTAAACGTCATAAGGTTCTCCATCTTCTTGAAGTTATGGGCCCATGATGCAGCAGAACCTCCAAGGGATTCATTCTTCGAAAGATCCAACTCAACCAAGTTGGGCAGATCACACAGTGCAGGAGCAATATGTGTCATATCTTCACCTGTCAATGAGCAGCAAATCAAGACAAGCCTCTTAAGGTTCTTCATCTTCTTGAAGTGATGGGCCCATGATGCAGCAGAACCAATAAGGAATATATTTCCCCCAAGATCCAATTTAACCAAGCTGGGCAGATCACACAGTGCAGGAGCAATATGTGTCATATCTTCACCTGTCAATGAGCAGCCAATCAAGACAAGCCTCTTAAGGTTCTTCATCTTCTTGAAGTGATGGGCCCATGATGCAGCAGATGAGGCTGCTCCTGATAAAGCAGAATATTCTTCAGTACTCTCTTTCAATTTGCACAAAACCAACTTCACCTTTGAAAGATTCGTCATTAAGCTCATAGAGTCTACCAAATCTGACATACACCCACCCAAGTGACAATCAAATATCCCTACTGACTGTACCTTCTCAAGATAATCAGTTTGTTTGTTTTCCACTGTGCATGTGTGAACATTTCTAAGCAAATATGTGAATGAGTTAAGAGTGTCCCTGTTCCAACCATTAATGTCTATATGATCTGTTAGAACAGACTTCATGAACTCCACTGGGGGTAAATCTTTTGTCTGACCCTCAAAGTAGCAGTCAAGGCCGATCTGCATCCTGCCTGGTACTTTAGGAAGTGTTTGTAAAATGCTATTTGTACATGTCATGTTGTCACCAGCACAAAACCGCAAAATATAATGAAAGTCACCACTTCTAGAACTGATCATTTTATCCAGGCTCTTTTGGAATTCCACCGGGTCTGTTTCTAACAAGCTTTGTAAGTATTTACCAGCACAACACTCTTGAAAAGTCTTATGAAGGAATTGAATGCTGTTGTGACTTTTCATTCCCTTCAAGACCTTTTGTCTTGTAAGAATACCTGCTTTTATGGCAGATTCAAGCACATTTGGTTCAAACACTTGCTCAGGAAAAGCAAGCTGTTGTTCTGGAGCAAGAAGACCAAGCAAGGCAATCTTTCCAAGTTCATTTGTTACTTTTGATATCTCATTTGATGACATATCAGTTTTTCTGTGAAATATGTACTCCAATGCCTCACTGTAGATACGAGACATTGTTTCTGGGAGTTTAGAATCCTCTCTCCACAAAATGCACATCAACAGAAGTAGCATTGGACTCTTTGCCAAATCAGATAAAGCATTTGAGGATTTGATCCTCCGAATAAGCCCTTCTGCTTTGTCATGTTCATCCGAGTAAAATCTCTTCACATACTTCTTGATATCTTCCTCATCAAAACCTTCAACCTTAACCTGTGTGAAAGGCTTTTGAATCAATGATCTTGTCACTAATTTATCATAGTGAGAGGGGCGAGTGGTAACTACAACAAAACACTCTCTGTCTTTCTTACGGTTCAGGATCTTTAGAATTGAACCAAATAAGGCTTTATCAAGGGCACGGGTCTTCAACTCATCAAAGCCATCAAACAAGAACAGTACTTTCTCTTGATTGTGACTGATAAAAGAACTCAACGAGTTCTTATCTACACTTGTTACTCCGCTTAAAAGTTGGTCAAAAATCGAGTCAACTAGCTCTGTGCTTTGTTCAACTGCACTCATTCTTATAACAAATACAAGTTCAAACTGCTGCAGTGCTTCACCACATGCCCAATCATAAGCCATCTTATCAATGAGGGTAGACTTCCCTCTACCAGCTAACCCACTCAAAACAGCCTGATTTATGCAATCACCATCTCTTGTTTTCTGAAGGAAAATATCTTTATATGAATCCAGTTTCTTTCCAGATTTCTCCAAAGTTAATTCTGTAAAGATATCTTTGATATGTTTGGTGTCATCATCCTCCCATGGTATCAGTTTCACATAGCTACCTGTTTTCCTATAATGAGTTCTTATTGCCTTTCCACAGCTCTTTGCAGCAACCTGGGCTGGATCTTTTGTCGAATGTGCTCCTTGCACACTTCCATCATCTGATTGAAAACAAAAAACATGATACGGAACAATTAATCTTGATTCATACATACCCCCGTCAGTTTCTCTTCTCCTATTGGTGGAGAGCGCGTCACGTGGTGGAGCTGTTTATAACCAGCTGGCTTCCGCGAGTCGGGTGCGCGCGTACACCAATATATCACGCAGAACGCACAATTCATAGCTATTGGTAACAGCGCGTAATCTATTTCTAAGCGCGCGCGTAAGCTATTTCTAAGTGCGCGCGCAGACACACAACCCACGCGTATCAAACAGATTCTTCACAAAGTTTTTGAAAAAAATACTTCAAACCTCAAATTTTCATTGTCAAAGTGTCTATAATTGTATTGTTTTAACGTTTTTTAACAAAAGGGCATTTATGAATGGGAATAAAAGAGTAGTGACTCGTTCGTAAACGTCCATTTAAAACCTTGCAGGATCGTTGCCATGCGATAAAGGCCCTATCACACGGCAACAACCTTGCCGGATTTAAATGGCCGTTAAAGAACTCGTCGCTACCCTTTTATTCCCTTTTTAAAATTGTTTCACTTGGCTGCTTGGAGGTTTTTTTAGGAATCACAAAACAATATCTGCATCCATTTATTGTTTGCATTACTTGGGTATGTTGACTTTTTAGTAAAGCTAATCTGCAATCATGTCTCATCTTGTCCCAAGTTGACCATCACAAGAAATGACACCATGTACTTACCTGAGGTTTTGGGTTGTATTGACGTTCCACTGGCAGTGGCAGTAGCTTGGGAGGAGTCAACTAGCTTTGGAATCTTCGGTGGAGTGCACTCTTGGTCAGATCCTACAAGACAGTTTAAAGGACATGTTTGATGATCAAATATCAACATATCATTGTTTTATTTTCATCAATGTATAAAAACAAACAAAGTTTAAGGAAAGCCCATAAGATACTGGCAATCTTTTAGAAATTTTAGGTCTAAACATTGGAGTGTCGTGACGGGGGCCCACATTAATTTCAGAGATTTCTTGACGCTGCAAGCCTCCTTATCAAACCATTGCCACCAAGGCCCTTTCAGCAGAAACTGCCAGAAAAAAACAACACAGCAAACTTCTTCTCTTAATGATCAGTGTGGGTATAATAATGACTATCCAAGATTTGACATGTTTTGGTTGATTAAATTACCTGTTGGTTTTACTGCTGAATCCAAAGCTTGTTTCTGTTGTAAAGTGGCAGTTAGTTTCTCCAATGCAGGTAACATATTCTCTGGAAGACAAAGTTAAAGAAAGAAATAACGGTTATTAAGATTAGATGATAAATTATAGAGAAAACTCTTGAGTAGCTGAACTATTTACAAGCAAAATGTAGCACAATGGATGCACAATCTGAATACATATCAAGAAACCTCACTCCATGATGTATTAAATTCAGTACTAGCTCATTTTACAGACAATATTTTTGATGGTGTAACTGCGAACCTCATCACAATATATATTATTATAGTTGTCATCTCCCACCGGTGATGTGTTTATATTGTTGTTTATAATTTATACGTTTCTCTTACGTTTATCAGTTCATCCTTGTTTGCATAAAGTCAAAGTTCAGTGACCACAGCCAATCGCCTGTGGGCATCTTAGGAATTTGTTTTAAGGTGTGGCAAGCCCATATTAATAATAATAATAACAATAACAATAACAATAACAATAACAATAACAATAACAATAACAATAACAATAACAATAACAATAACAATAACAATAACAATAACAATAACAATAACAATAACAATAACAATAACAATAACAATAACAATAACAATAACAATAACAATAACAATAACAATAACAATAACAATAACAATAACAATAACAATAACAATAACAATAACAATAACAATAACAATAACAATAACAATAACAATAACAATAACAATAACAATAACAATAACAATAACAATAACAATAACAATAACAATAACAATAACAATAACAATAACAATAACAATAACAATAACAATAACAATAACAATAACAATAACAATAACAATAACAATAACAATAACAATAACAATAACAATAACAATAACAATAACAATAACAATAACAATAACAATAACAATAACAATAACAATAACAATAACAATAACAATAACAATAACAATAACAATAACAATAACAATAACAATAACAATAACAATAACAATAACAATAACAATAACAATAACAATAACAATAACAATAACAATAACAATAACAATAACAATAACAATAACAATAACAATAACAATAACAATAACAATAACAATAACAATAACAATAACAATAACAATAACAATAACAATAACAATAACAATAACAATAACAATAACAATAACAATAACAATAACAATAACAATAACAATAACAATAACAATAACAATAATAATAATAATAATAATAATAATAATAATAATAATAATAATAATAATAATAATAATAATAATAATAATAATAATAATAATAATAATAATAATAATAATAATAATAATAATAAGACTTGTAATGCGCACATATCCACCCTGCTGGGTGTTCAAGGCGCAGTAAAACCAAAAACAAAACAAAACACAACACAAAGAAAAACAGACACAACAAAATTAGTCGTTGAAAACCTGTGACATAAGATAAGTTTTGAGAAGAGACTTGAATTTTGCGGTACAAACACAAGATCGAAGATTAAGTGGTAGAGAGTTCCAGATGCGTGGCGCGGCTGAAGAAAAAGACCTGTCACCCATGAGTATCGAGACTTGGGTTCAATGAGGAGAAGCATGGAACTTGATCGAAGATTCCCTGATGGAGTGTAAACTTGAAGCAGTTCAGAAATATAGTGGGGAGCCTTGCCATTTAGAGCTTTGTGGACAATGAGCATCAGCTTGAAGATGATTTGTTGAGAGATAGGGAGCCAGTGTAGTTGTTTCAGAATGGGGGTGATAGAACAGGATTTTCTAGACAGTGTCACAATGCGGGCAGCAGTATTTTGGAGCCGTTGAAGTCGGGAAATCTGGTTGTTAGGAAGACTGTAGAGAAGAGCATTGCCGTTGTCAAGACGAGAAGTAACAAATGCGTGAATGACCTTTTCAGTGGCACTTTTGTCCAAGTACTTGCGAATCTTACCTATATTCCTGATGTGATATGATGATAAACGAACAATATTGTTGATGTGTGGCTGAAGTGTCATCGATGAATCAAAAATAACCCCCAAGTTCCGAGCTTTCAGCGAGGGAGCTATCCGAGCATCACCGATGGAGATGTATGGCACTGAAACCTTGGTTAACTGTTGACGTGACCCAAATAAAAGGAACTCTGTCTTATCATCATTTAACTTCAGGAAGTTTTGTTGTGTCCAACGCCGAATCTCTTGGATGCATTTCTCAAGTCTTGCAATAGATGCATTGGCGTTTTCTTGAGAAGATTTAAACGTGATGTATAGCTGAGTGTCGTATTATTTCTGTACACAGGTATTGGGGTGCCGGTATTTCTAAGTCATTTCTTTTCCTGGTTTCGTTTGGTTAAGTTCGCCGTATTTTTTGTAGACAACCCCAGCTAGTTTTCATTGCCGTTTTCGTAAGTAGTATTTCTTAATTGTATAATATTTAATGTCACTTATTTCAATTATATAAATGTATTGGTTATTGTAAATTATTTCCTTTTTATTTCGATGATTTTGGCTAGTTGGAGTTATTTTTCTGGTTCATCCAAAAGCTGTAATTTTGGGATCCTATTTTGGGGCACAAGTTTTTTGGATTGCTAAGATTTTTTGGTGCCACTAGGCAAAGCTGTTTTATTCTTCTAAGTCCTATTTTTGTACCCAACATATTTGTTTCTTAAAATTACTTACATTATCATGTGTGTATTTCCCAACAGTTTTGTTATATCAGTATGCCGCCGTAAACTCCTGTAAACTCCTGTAAACCTCTCTGTACATCGCCGTTAAGTTTCCCACTGTGTTGAAGTGATTTCCACGGTAACAATTTGTAAGTGTTAATTTAGTAGTCTATAAAATTGTTATAATTGTTCATCGTTTGATACCGAATTGTTGTGAAGTAGAATTGTTCAAGCTTTTAATAATTGCTTTCTTTAATCCTTCTGGAAACCCCCGATTGCTAATTTTCTTTAATCTTTTCTGGAAACTATTTACCCTTCATTTTTGTATAATCTTTTCGGAAGCCTTCGATTGCATTTTATTTAATCTTTCCGGAAACGTCTGATTGCGTGTTTTCTTTCAATATCTTTCTTGTACTTTGATTTATTATTGAGTTAATTACGTATTTATATATTAATTATCTATTTCATTATTTGACATTCTAGTTCACCTGCTCCTCGCTGAGTGCAAATAAACTACCGGGTCGATAAAACACAATTTGTCCACGGCTTATTATTGTTATCATCAACACGGTGACAATAATTGAATATAAAATTATCTCTACTATCGAATTCCTCTGTTCCGATGTTTTGGATATAAATCAAAACAAACAATTTCCACCTTTGTCTTTTCCACTATAAAAATTATAATAAAATTCTAATTCATGTTTAATTTGTTCTACATTTGTAACTTAAAGGAACATTACAGAATTGGTTTTTGCTAACAAAACAAATGCTGGCAGTGTAAGCGCTTTATGTAATCCACGTTATACATTAACTGACAAACCTGTAGAAGTTTGAGATTGATCGACCATCTAGGTCATCACAAGAGAACAGTGAAAAACCGATTACAAATTTTGCATTGCATCGATGCCAAAATAAAAATAAATAAAACGCTCATTGAGCGATAAACTTCAAACACAAACTAAGTATATTTATTTTACATTAAATATGACATTTCCAAAAAAAAATATTTCAAGGGATGTTTTCTACTATCATTATCATTAAACCGTGTAAGTTTTAGGTAAATCTGTGATCTTCACGATGTTTGTTTCTTACCAATTCTGTAATGTTCATTTAAAAGAAAGAAACCAATCTACAAAAGTTCTTCATGTTTGTGCCTTACCTGTTGCTCCTGGCTTCAGCTGCAGGATGTTGAACGTACAGTTAGTAGGATTACCAACAGCCAAATTACCACTGCCTTCAATGCGGTGTAGAGCCAAAGACTGGTTGGCCATCAAACAGGCTCCTTGACCTAAATGATTTTCTGCTGTAGGGGCAATGAAGAAAAGTCATTTCTACAAAACATAACAACATAACAATTCAAATTACTAAAGCGCTATTCCATAAAGATCATAGCGCACTGGAACAAAATTAAACATGGAATAAAGGTGACTCTTAAGGACTTTACAAAAAAGCAGATAGAGTATTAGATTCCATAATGGCAGTAGGGAGATTGTTCCTAATCATCAGCCCAGCTACACTGAATGCAAATTTGACCTGGAACTTTGTTTGCTCGGGTATTATTCAAGCGAGTGATGTCAAGTGTGGACCTAAGAAATCATGGAGGAGTGTAATGTGACAGTAAAGTGGTAACATAATGAGGTGTAGTTTTGTTAAAGCATTTAAAGACACTGGACACTATTGGTAACTGTCAAAGACCAGTCTGCTCACTTTGTGTATCTCAACATATATGCATAAAATAACTAACCTGTTAAAATTTTACCTCAATTGGTCGTCGAAGTTGCGAGATAATAATGAAAGAAATAACCCTTTTCACACGAAGTTGTGTGCTTTCAGATGCTTGATTTCGAGACCTCAAAATATAATTCTATGGCCTCAAAATCAAATTCGTGGAAAAATACTTCTTTCTCGACAACTAAACTACTCTTTTCTCGACAACTACGTTACTTCAGAGGGAGCGGTTTCTCACAATGTTTTATACTAACAACCTCTCCCCATTACTCGTTACCAAGTAAGGTTTACGCTAATAATTATTTTGAGTAATTACCAATAGTGTCCACTGCCTTTAAGAATGTCATTTACAAACTTGTCCACACTGTGTCCAAGAATAATTAATTTATGCATTTTGTATGTCATGTCCCATGTATAATTTGTTTAGAAAAAAACGTGCATGATACTTTTTGTAAAAGAATGGTAGAATTTATAAGAAATATCTAACTACTGGCCTCTCAGAAAAAAAGCCTTAACCCTAACCATGCTAAATGCAACAATATGCACCAGATTTTTTAAGTTGTTGTAATTTGTTGCATTTGGCAGTCAACTCAGATGTCTTTCTTTGACTGAATTTGTTGCATTTGGCAGTCAAGTGACTGTGTATTGGTGTTGCATTGTGTTGCACTGGGCAGTCAACTCAAATTCTCACCTTGATGGAATCTGTTGCAATTAGCAGCCAAGTGATTTTCTTATGTTGCATTCTGTTGTAATTAGGGTTGTTATTTCATTGGGCACCACACAATGATGTTATTGTTATTTGGTGAATTACATACTGTATAGTTGTAAATGCTTGGGTACTTACATTGTGTCGGGGTCACATCCACTAGTTTCTATTGGTTGCAAGGTCAATATACAGGGGTTGTGGGTAATGTAAGCTCTCAATCACGCCTCATTATGTTAACTATGTAAACTTAGAGCTTGGGTGATTCCATTGTATTTGAGCAACTTATAATGGGTGTTTACAAATAATTTATTGTTTGGGAAAAGTATTGGGAAGTAATTATGATGTAATATTGGGTAATATTTATAATTTAAATGGAATTGAAAAGAATAATGTAACAGTAAAAACATTTAAATAACAGTTACATTTACATAACAGTTACATAAAAAAGTATATAAGGCCTCCCAAATCTCCAGCAACCCACACATTCTTATGTGGTAGCATCCTGTTAACATGTCAAGCCGTGAGGCCAAGAATCTGCAGTTTGCACTGAAGGAAAGCGAGAGCAACATCTTTATGGATTCCATCATGGAGAAAAAGAAGAGGAAATGTAGAGGAAAGAAGAGTCGGCCTCTGGGAGGAAAGAAGAGGAATGGAGGGAAAGGACTCCTCGATAAGAAATGTGACAGGCGCTACCAGCAGCGAAAGAAGGAGGAGGAGAGGCAAGCCCTTAGAGAGTCCCTGAGAAGGAGTTGCAATGAGGCCGGCATTGCCATGACGAGAGGCAACTACCGAGCTGTAGTTGATGTGTCAACGGAATCCGAAGACGAGTACTTAGATGGGATCGTCGATCAGCTAATGGAAGACTGCCCACCTGAGAGCCCGGTAGTTGATGATGAGGAGGCTGATGAGGACTTCCAGTCTTCTGAGGAGCAAGAGGGAGAGTTTGATGACAGAGAGGAAGATGAAGTTGATTCCCCGGAAGAGGACATGGAGGTGCCAACTTCATCAACTGGAAGAAAGAAGCGCCCCAGGAAGGTCTACAGTCCAGATTCTGACAATGATCCAGACCCACCCGGTGCCGATGACCACCACTATGCTCCTGATGAGTTTGGATGGAGCAGAACCCTCAGACGAGTGAAGGTGCAGCGGTTCAAGGGGCCAACACCAACTGGCCCAACCTTCAGACGACACAGGACACCTGCCAAGTACTTCTTGGCCTTCTTTCCACTTGCTGTACTCTCCCTCATTGTGGAATGGACTAACATCAATCTCCGTGATGCAGGATGTAAAATTCTTTCTTCAGTGGCGGAGCTACGCGCTTGGTTTGGTATCCGGATCGTCATGGGCCTGGTCAAGATACCCTACTACCAGGACTACTGGTCCAACAGTCCTGGCTACTACAACAGACTCATCGCTACCACCATGACGAGGAGTAGATTTGACCAGATAACTCAACATTTAGCTTGTGCAAACCCGGCAGAGAACCCCGAGGCATATCCCCACCGAGACCCTTCCATGTTTTCTGACAAAAAACACCACTACAGCTACATGCGGAAGCACCCCCTCTATCCCCTGCAGCCTGTTTGGGATGCTGTGCTAGCAAAATGCAAGGGAAACTACAACCTCAGCAAGAACTTGGCAATAGACGAGGCCATGGTCAAGTACTCTGGCTTCAAGGCCAAGGTTCGGAAGTTCTTCATGCCATTGAAACCGATCAGATCGGGTTTCAAGATCTACGCCCTGGCTGAGTCTTCAACTGGGTACATGGCAAACTTCATGGTCCATCCCTTCAAAACAGGCAAGCCAGCCAAGATGGTGGACATTGCGATGTCTGTGGCCAGTCCGTTTGTAGGAGTTCACCACCACATCTACACGGATAAGCTCTACACCTCTGTTGAGCTTGCTCGGAGACTTTTGGCAGCCAACACCTACCTGACTGGAGCGGTGAAGTCAACGAGCAAAGGTCTGCCCACCGATTTCAGCAAGAATTCGGAGAAAAACCCACGCCACTTCAGGAAACTGAAGGCCCTGAACAAGATGCCCCGAGGGACTTTCTACAGTAGACAAGCTGACCAACTCACTGCTATTGCCTGGAAGGACTCCAGAGTGATGACGATGCTCAGCTCTGCTCACCAAGGGTACAGAAACAGGATTACCGACAAGCTCACACGGAAAGTCAAGGATGATAGTGGCCGGAGGGTGTCATCATCTGTTGCAGCCCCAAGCCAGGCAGTAGACTACACCAAGAATATGGGCGGTGTCGATAGGGGAGACCAGCTGAGAGCCTACTACACCTGCTCCAGGAAGTCTCAGTACTGGTGGAGAAAGCTGCTTTACTTCCTTGTGGACATCGCTCAAACCAATGCCTGGGTATCCTACAAGAGCCACCACGCCGCTACAGAGGGTACCACGACATGCACCACATCCGAGGATGATCTAGGCAGAAAGACAGGCAGAATGAGCCATTCTGCATTCGTCATGGAGGTGGGAACTGGGCTGATCAAAGGCTACTCAAAGGGGAGCACTCCTCGTCAGTCCTCCACAAGGCCACTGTCATCTGCCACCATGCCTCTCCATCACAGACAGAAGATGCCGGGGAAATACGCCAAGCAGTGTAGATGGTGCCTGCGAGGCAAGAAGACGGCGGGGAAGCGGGTTTCAATGAGTCGGCACGGCTGCCTGACATGTAATGTTCACTTGTGCGAGGGCACCTGCTTCCTCCAGTTTCATGGCGGCCAGCAGTAAAATTGAACAAACATCCGGTACACCAAAGATGGAAAGAAAAAGAGAGAAAAAAAAAGCCAAACAAAACAAGCCCAAGTGTAAATAATACTTTCCCAAAAAACAAGGGAAAAAACAAAAAATAAACCAAGTGTACAGTGTAAATAAAAGTTCCCAAAAGAAGAAGAAACAGGGCAAAAACACGTGTATATAGTGTAAATAAAAGTTGGCAAAAAAAAAAACAAAAAAAACATAGGGCAATGATGATTATTTCTTTTGCAGTCAGACACAAAGCAGTGCATGCAAGATAACTGAGCCCTAATAAATAGTCCCACATGTTAACTGTGCATACTGTTGCAATTAGCAGGGCAACCCACCCAAAGCTAATTCCTGTCACAAACACATGCCTGCACAATGCAACACAACCCGCTGTTGCATTGTGTTGCATTTGGCATGGCTCTCATTTCAACTGTGTTGCATTCTGTTGTATTTGGCAGGGTAGGTGGACGGACCCTTTTGATGGTTAGGGTTAAGGTAGTGTGCCATGCTTAGCCAAGTATTTGCATATCTGCCGAGTTGAAGGAAATTCATTCTACAAATAGTTAGGTTAAAATTAATCCTCTTTATATAACACCCAAGCAGATGCTTGCCATTTGATTGGATGATTGTCCGTCACATGATAGCAAATAAAAGTACTATTGCACGCTTACGTCACCCACCGTGCATTTTTCGTTCCATTCACCGTGTATTTTTCGTTCCATCCGAAAAGTACTATTGCACAGTGAGTAAAAACATCACTGTGCGCGTGTTTGCCAATGCAGCAGTGTTACTGAACTGCAAGGCACATACTACATACAGCGTCTGCATGTCTCAAAATAGCTGTACAGAACGCACATAGTCACTGTTAAATCCCAGCAGACCGAACCAAAAGAAACAGTGTAATTTCATCTGCTGAAAGGTGGAATGTTCTAATCAACTCGGCTCCGCCTCGTTGAATAGAACATTCCACCTTTCAACTCATGAAAATATTTGCACCATTGCACTCATAACAATCATTATTTGTATACTACCAACCATGCCAACTCTTTATTAATTTAAAAATGTTGTTATATCCCTTCACCAAGGTGATGGGTGTATTTTCTTGTTTAAAAGGGTGTGTGTACTTTTTTCTAACACAAAACACAATGGCCACAGATTTACATTTAACTTAATCGGTTTGAAGATAATGATAGTAGAAAGCTTCCTTAAAAATAATATTACTTACTGAGGTGCTGTAGTTTTTGAGAAATGAGTAAAACAATGTCACAAAAATAATTTTCGTCTCATTTTTAGCATGTAAAAAGGTATTAACTAGTTATGGTATGTTATGGTATGATAGAGAGGTTTCGCAGAGTTGCGGATATGAATACACATACAGATATCGAACCGTACGCGTTCGCGTCAAGTGAGCTGTGTAGTTTTGTTTCGCAAAATTCTAACGAATACCCTCAACTTGAGGCTCAAGAGGGCGCTATTAACCAAATGGCTGCACCCATGGACAATCGCCGTTTGTCTTTTTCTGAAGCATGGTGGTTAACAAATGTCCAACTACGTCCATGTATGATACCTCTTATAGACATGGTGAAAACCTGGTACATTTGAAAATAACAATCCGCTACAAAAACATGAACAAAATATACTCGTTGTTTACTTACGTGTATGGCGACAGATTCCCATTTTGGGCAACTATTCTAACTTGTGTACAACGGTTATACGCCACATGGACCTCAAAAAGTGATGACCTATTATGACGTATACGTTCACGTAAGAGTATCGGTGACTCTGCGAAACCTCTCTAGTATCATGTTTTACGTTTTTACATGCTAAAAATATTTTCGTCTTACTAAAACGAAAATTATTTTGTGACTTGTTTTATTCATTTCTCAAAAACTACAGCACCTCAGTATGTAATATTTGAAGGGAAGCTTTCTACTATCATTATCTTCAAACCTTGTAAATTTAATGTCAATCTGTGGACATTTTGAAAAAGTATCCGCATCCTTTAAGGAATAAAACAAGATATCAAATCAAATAAGATATTGTTTTTATAGACAATGGTGCCCATTATTACATAACTCATCTACAGATAAATACATTTCAAATTATGCACAGTAAGTTTATAGGCCTACCTTGAAGCATTTGTGTGTTTTCTGCTCTCACTAAGTCCCTTGTTTCTGGTGATGGTTGAATATTTTCAACAACAGCCATTAATCTTTGTTCTGGTTCTTGAGATTGCCTGGCCATCTCCTCCTCTTTCATGGTCTCCTCACTCTGGTCAGCCATTATCTGACACAATCTTAGGAATCAAAGAAAGATATTGACTCAGATGCCTTTTCGTGTTTCGTTCTTGTCTATGGATCACGACAAACAATATATTTCTGATTAGATGTCATAGTTCATGAAATACTGGTCAGTTATATGATGTAGTCTCTTACCTTCAGTTCAAGGACCAATCAGTGCTTTAGCCAGGCTCATTCACCCAATAGTCCAAAAGACGAAACATCTTCACTGAAGTCCTAGCCCATTACAAAGTCCATGTTGAGTTGCTTGACAAACCTAATTTTGAGAGCAAGAATTCAAAGAAATGTTCTAAAACAATAAAGATGCATGGTGATATAAATTCAGGTTTTGAACTTTTCCTTGTCTGACTGTGTTAATAATCGAGTTATAACGAGTAATATCAACTCATGACAAGACCTAAGAAATCCTCTTTTATTGTTCAACAGCTGAGTGTGGAACTTCTCTCTAGTCACATGATCCATCCATAAGATGCCCTCTTCAATGTGCTCCATGTGTGGACAGCTTTTCAAGTCTTCAATTATCCTAACAAGTCTTTTTATCAGTCGTTTATTGAAAAGGTTATATTATAAGGTGTCGTGGCCGAGCGGATAAGAGCACCCAACTCAAGCACTTTGTGCTTCTGTTCAGCAGAGTGTGGGTTCAAATCCCGGTCGTGACACTTGTGTCCCTGTGCAAGACACTTAACTGCTTCTCTTACCAATCAAAATTACCAATAATGTTCAGTGTCTTTACAATTATATGTGATGACCCATATGCCACATCAAACTCAGCCAATTCTTGGAAAAAGTAAAAAAAATCTTTACAGTGAAGACAGCCATGAACTGAAGGAAGGGTGAGAATTTGAGAAAGCTGACCACCCACCCTTATCAATGAGATGTAAAAAAAGGTAGCACTAATCTAATGACACTTCTCATAGATTGATAAATACTCTCAACAACGAAAAGCCCATAAAAACGTACTTGTTAGCTGTTGAGTGAGACAGAAATCCCCAGCAATAATGTGGTTTCGATAATTGTTCACAATCATCTACAACTGCTAACAATTTACGCATATTTTATGTTTCTCAGATTTCGGATGCTTGATTGAAAATGGAAATTTGAATCATAGAATTAGAAATTATGATGTTCATTCGCACATGCTGCAGTCATGGAGGTAGAAATTTTGCAGCTAGCTAAATATGCAGTTGGTGCCCGCTGTCACCTTGCTACAAAAGTTAATGCAACTGACAATTGATATTCTTGTGAAAAGTTTTTGCTAATTTTAAAACAACAGACATCGTTTTCATCTAAAAATTCAAAGGAATCCAGATCTTTTTACTTAAAAAAAAATCAAAGTATAAATTGAGTATTCAAAATCGGCATTTGACCGTCCAAAACAAATCAACAACACTACCTTTCAACAAAGTTGTGATACTAACTGTACACATGGAGGTAGAAATTTAGTATTTCTACCTCCATGCCGTACACAAATAATATTTAAAAGCTCCAGGCAGGCAGTGGACACTATTGGATATTACTCAGAATAATGATTAGCATAAAACCTTACCTGGTAACAAGTAATGGGGAGAGGTTGATAGTACAAAACATTGTGAGAAACGGCTCCCTCTGAAGTGACGTAGTTTTCGAGAAAGAGGTAATTTTCCCCGAATTTGATTTCAACTTTTCAAGACCTCAAATTAGACGTCTCGAAATCAAGCATAATAAAGAAGAATACCGGACACTTTGGCACCTCGCAAAGTTGGCACTTGCAAAGTCGGCACCTTGCAAACTCGGCACCTTGCACACTCGGCACCCACTCGGCACCAAGAATGTCGGCACCATACAAACTCGGCACCAAGCGAAAAATTACTATCACCTCGAGGAGTCAAGTGGTTACAAATAAAGTAGCGTGCGTGTTCTTACACAATGAAAAATGGTTTGGTAGTTGGTAGCTTTGTAAACTATGTTAAATCACTAATTCTGTGGGTGATGAAAATTCTGAACTTCCGAGAACATTTGGGCCCCCGGAAGTTTACCGTCCGGCCCCCATGTGCTGTGTTTAGTCAACAAGTAGGCTGCATGTCGGTGAAAGTACGGTGCCATTTTCTTATGATTTTGGCTCTGAACAAGTTTAATAAGGGTTTGTTTTATAGTCAGGTAAATAATTTTAATGGATTTTTGCCTCTTAACAGAGCGTGATTTGCCGAAAGGCACTGGCCGGATAATTTCTCGAGGGCTCCGTTTTGTGCGTGATATGGACGGCATGCAGGCACACGCCACTAGATCATTTGGTGTGCACACTCCTTCCAGTGCTAAATTATTATTATTTTTTTACGATAATTATATTCCAATAATATTTGCAATGTTATTACTAATAACTTTATAACAGAATCAAGCTTTTTATGGGACTATGATGGTGGGACTGATAACATAAAAACGAGGCCTACCACACAGTGTGAAAATCAAACTTTTTCAACTGCGTGCCGAGTTTGTATTTGATACATGTGCCGAGTTTGTGGGTGCCGAATTTGCAAGGTGCCGAAGTGACCGGTACCCATAAAGAAAGCACACTCTTCGTGTGACAACAAGGGTAATTTTTTCTTCCATTATCATCTCGCAAATTCAACGACCAATTGAGTTCAAATTTGTACAGGTTTGTTATTTTGTGCATATGTTGAGATACACCAAGTGAGAAAACTGGTCTTTGACAAAATTACCAATAATAGTGTTCAGTGTCTTTACTCTTTACTATCTTTACTACGACCCTCATATGTTTTCGAACCCCAACTTTGACTCCCGTTTACCGCGAGATTGTGCAAGCTGCACCGGTGACAGAAGCTATGCAGTTTACTCTTGGTCTGTATTTTCATCAGGCTTAATCATGCTGAGAATAAAGTTTCCTGTCGTTGGTTATGCTCAAACATTTATAAAATGATTGATTTTTGGTACAAATCACTAGTGCATTATTATGCCAACATTCAAATGATTCATTAGAAACATCATCCAACCTCAAAAGTTCAAAACAAAATTACTATCTGCTAGATTGAGCTTCATTCTGCTGTCACTAGATGGATCATGTGAGGTGGTTACTATTTGAGATTCTATGGTGTGCCAATATAGGGAAAAAATCAAAACATTTTAAGTGAAAATGACAACAACAAAAATTTGATTTTAAAACTGCATACTGTAATACATTCCGCCAAGCGTAATAAATATTAAGTCTACAGAGAAAATAATCATAGATTGGTTTCTTATCTCCTGAAACCAAACATTACTGGTCTGAAATGGGGGAAAACGGATTGTTATGAAGTGTGTGTATTTCAAGGGGGTGGGGTGTTTTACTTTCATGCCTTATGATATTTCTGGATTCTAATATAGTAGCCATGCCTTAAGACAAAAATGTAATTAAATTTGTTAAGTAGTAATTGAATAATATTTTTGATTTATTTTGCACGCCATACTAGCTTCTGAATATTCAATAAAATACCAACCAATGAAAGGTGTGAAAACATATGCCGTTGCTCCAATGTCGTGCATGCATAACCACTGTTAATGGCGGACTGTCTCTCGCAACGTAAAACCAAAACTTTAAAAATTTCAACACACCATGAAGTTAAAGTATTATTGTTAAAAAATTGGATAGATGATTTGAAAAAAAAATGTTTAGTTTTTGATTGTGAACAATTTTCCTGTTATCCTACTGAAAACACATGACACCAGGATACTAGCCCACCTTGTTGAGCTGTTAATGGCTCCGCTTTTAACATCGGTCTCATCACTGTCACGGTGACAGTGATGAGGCCGATGTTAAAAAATAAAAGCGGAGCCAGCCATGAACAGCTCAACAGGACCTCCTACGATACACTAGACTTAGACTAGCTCATCACACCACCTGCCCGATATTCACACGGCCACCCACTTCTAAAAAATAAAGAAGGAGTGATAAACGTTAAATTATGTACTTACGTATACTCCAAAAATGATGATAATCTGAAGATGTGTACAGTGTAGGCAATGGGGAGTTTTTTCCCCAGGTTTTTCGTGTGTAACTTGTCTACGCCGACACAATAATTTGGCAATAATTTCCACTCCTATTCATTTCCGCATAGATGACATTGACCTTGTCGTCGACAGAGGGCGGTATTTTTTTATTAGTACCGTGACTTAAAAGTTATGCTGATCGAGGGTGCTCCACAATAAAATAAAACTCCCATGTAGGTAATCAATGTTAAATGCTAAATATTCAAAAATTCTCATTAACTATTTTAAAGTTTCTTGAAAACCAGTCAGATAAATTTAGACCCCTAAACTTCTTATTTTTATTAAATTGTTTGCAGGTCAGAAAGCTAAATAGGAAAAACTCTTAAAAACCCAAACTTATCATCTCCCCAGAAACTGAAAACTGACAACACCATGTCGTGATCTATCTCAATCCTTTCTCACTCTCGAGTCTACTACTTTTTCATTGTGACAAAGTAGGTAACAATTACATTTAATGGATGTGTTGTAGAGTCTGAATTAAAGCAAGACTTTGTAGTGGGGGGGGGGTCTGCAAATGAACCCTACTTATTTTTGAAATACTCAACTCGAGTTATAGAAATAGATGGTCCCTCCACCACACAATCATTTTTCGCTGATTACAAAAGAAAACTCAAATGTCGTATCTATGTTCTAACGCTTGCAAGGTGGTAAACTGTGCAAGAATGTTAGGATAACAATCTCGCGAGAGCTGCAAATACAAACAAATTGGGGATCGGTGAAAAATTAAAAGGAGCAAGTATAATAAGTGATCCAGTAATCACACGTAGGCCTGATGGGTAGGTCTTACGTCCTTCTTCTCGAAGACAAACTCTCAATTTCCAAAATTTGTCCACTAAAATGAGTCTCAATTAGGCCGACTAGAGTTGTTTATTTAACGATATTCAAAATTCATATGTTAATCGAAACAAAGAATTTGATTGTCACTTTGTCAAGATCGAACTTGTCAAAACTTCCTTTGAAAACCATGATAGAATATGCAAGTGAATCAAACGTCACTTTCGATCGTAGATAACAGGAATCATTTAAGTTATGGTTAATCTTGTACTTAGTGAGGGATAACAATAAGAAATCAATAATAGTAACATGGGACACTGAAAGAAAAAACCTCACACAAATAATTTCCATACAAGACTTCAAGAATAAGTTGGTGTTTTATTCTCTTGAGAAAATAGAATAAGCTGTTGCAAACAACTTACCAACCAAATGGACCAATGGCATTATATGCAAAAAGAAAAAATAGTTAATGGCCTGACGTTTGGACCTTAGCAGAGTCTTATTCTTTTATTCTCTTATTACATTCTACTACAGTTCAATAGGCAAGGCAATGAGAGTGTAATTTTTCATATCATTGTACCTTACATACACTCGCCTCAATGAAAAGGTACATAAATAACAAAACTAAAAAACACTATTTCATCAGTCAACATAACTAACTTGTAGATACATTTTTATCAAGGAATTAAAGGTTCACGTTGCCTTGGATCGGTGGAGTTGGTAATTGAAAAGCGTTTGTAACCGTTTGTTATAAAATGCATATTGGTAAGAAATATATTTTAAAAGTAGAATATAATGATCCATACAAGTGTCACTCTAAATTGCACAGTTTTCCTTTAACATCGTCGACTTACACGGTCGGCCATTTATGGGAGTCAATTTTTTGACTCGCATAAATGGCTGACCGTGTTAGTAAAATAAAAAGAAAACCACGCAATTTTGAGGCAAATTTGTGTGGATCATTGTATTCTACTTTTAAATCATCTTTCTATGCATTTTATAACAAACAGTTACAAATGCTTTTCAAAGACCAACTCGACCGATCCAAGACGTGTTCTTTTAAATTTCACTGAATTAGATTGACGATATCTCTCACCAATTGCACTAGTATGAACTTTATCATCAGTTTTTTATTCAGTGAACTTTCAGATAATTAAAACTGATCATTTATCATCAACAGTTACCAATTAATAATAACAATAATAACAGCTGCATTTATGTAGCATTTAATACAAGGTTTCTAAGCGCTGTTAGTGTTACAGATAAGTGTAAAAATAGAAGGCATAATTCTACGTTAGATGATAATACATGTAGCTTATACTGATATCTTTGTCTTTAAAGTTAATTTTCAAAATGAGTTATTCTAAACGAACTAAATGACCAATTATAAATCTACATGTTTAGTGTAAATTTATTTTCATTGATAATAGTGTCAACTGTCAACCAACTGCTGCCTCAAATACTACCATTAACCAGAGACCATGAACCAATCGGGGGACAACCTTGGATGTGTGGCAAAAAATTATCCCCAACATTTGGTTCTTATAATTATTGGCAATCAAAAGCCTTTCTGTTTAAAGGCAGTGGACACTATTGATAATTACTCAAAATGATTATTAGCATAAAACCTTACTTGGTAATGAGTAATGGGGAGAGGTTGATAGTAAAAAACATTGTGAGAAACGGCTCCCTCTGAAGTGACGTAGTTTTCGAGAAAGAAGTCTTTTTCCACGAATTTGATTTCAAGACCTCAGAATTTGGGGACTCTAAATCAAGCATCTGAAAGCACACAACTTTGTGTGAGACAGTGTTTTATTGTTTCATTGAGCTCAAATTTTCACAGAGTTGTTATTTTATGCATGTTGAGATACACCAAGTGAGAAGACTGGTCTTTGACAATTACCAATAGTGTCCAGTGTCTTTAAACATGCCCACAATCCATGTCAAAGCATTTACCAGTATTTATAATCATATAAGAAGATAAACCATTCATAGGTTGGTTTTGATCTGTTTGTTGGAAACTATAGAGGATCGGAATGACTGTGCTCATCAAATAAAATAGTATCACGCTTTTTTAAATCCTACCTTTCAACTAGAAATACTACGGTGTGTCTTTAATTATTAATGAATACCCTAAAGGCACTGGACACTATTGGTAATTACTAAAAAATAATTATAAACATACTTGGTAACGAGCAATGGAGAGGTGTTAGTAGTAAAAGACTTTGTGAGAAACGGCTCCCCCTCTGAAGTAGCATAGTTTTTGAGAAGGAGTAATTTCTCAGTAAAATATTTGAATTGATTTCGAGACCTCACACTCGAGGTCTCGAAATCAAGTACAATGCACACAACTTCGTGTGACAAGGGTGTTTTTCCTGCCATTATTATCTCAACTTCGACGACCAATTGAGCCCAAATTTTCACAGGTTTATTATTTTGTGCAATTTCTAAAGGTGTCTAGTGTCTTTAATATAAGAAAACTCCCATCTAGATCAGGGTGCTACATCTAGACAACCACAAAAGTGAACATAATAAATTAAGTTGGAATGCAAGGTAGATTGGAATTGAACAGTTTACTAATTCTTCTTGACCATTTGATTTTTCTCTCATCCCATGTTTGGTCAAGTTCTTCTTAGTACTCGACTATTATTGTAGAACTAGAAAAAGTTGCCTTTAGTAATTGAAATATTACACCAGATGTTTGTTTATATTTCACTGGATACTTGTCTATTTCATGTCTTGTTTTATTCTACCAAAGTAACTTAACTCCATAACTCTGGGGAAGTGTCGTGGCCGCGCAGTTAAGAGCACCGAATTCAAACACTGGTATTACTGATCAGCAGAGTGTGGGTTCGAATCCCCAGCCGTGACACTTGTGTCCTTAAGCAAGACACTAAACCATTGCTTTGTCTTTCGGATGGGACGTAAAGCCGTTGGTCCCATGTGTTGTGTAACGCATGTAAAAGAACCAAGTGCACTTATCGAAAAGAGAAGGGGTTCTCCTAAGTGTTGCGCTCTAGCACCTTGTAAACCCTTATAAGGTGCTACATAATTGGGTCTCAGAATTCATCACTTCAATAACCTATATTTCTGAAAGTTTGTATTACTGATAGTAGAAAACATCCTGTGAAATATTATTGTCTTTAAATGTCATATATTTGTTGAGGAATAAATTATTTCGTGTTTGGAGTTTATCGCTCAGTGAGCGTTTTGTTCATTTTTCTTTTTGCATCGATGTAATGCAAAAATGTGATTTGGTTTTTCACTATTTTCTCGGACCCAGATGGCCAATCGATCTCAAACTTCTACAGGTTTATTAGTTTATATTACATATCTGGTGGATTACATAAAGTGCTTACACTGCCAGCAACTGTTTTGTCAGCAAAACCAATTCTGTAAAGTTCCTTTAGTCTAATTTAAAAGAATATATTTCCCTCAACTTAGCAGAGAGCACAATTGTACTTGGCTTTAAATACACACACAGTGAAACTTCATTTACCTTGAACTACATCTAATTGCATTCTTGTATAAAACTGTGAGTGTTTAGTTATAACAAAAAATAATAGAAGTTCTAAAAATATACATCAGATTTGCCTTTATTTACACGCACACATAAGAGATGATGACATGATGCTTAACTCCTGCACCACGTTTCTGTCAATGTATTAACACAACCAGGGCCCAATTTTAATTCCATGGTTTTAACTTTCAAGAAAGTTGTTCCCGTTGCATTCAGACAGCACTGAGTAAAACCCGATACAATTTATCTTTGGTTTTAAGAGGTCAAAGCAAACGTGACCCCGTTCCTCTAACATCTGGTTTATTGTCTTGTTCATTGGTCATAGTGTGTTTACGTAATGATTACGGAGGTCAATGGGTCGTCTGTTGTAAGTTAAACCGGATAATGATCTTTTTTATTCTGTCCACACAGTGTTAAAAGAAAAACCTGAAAGCGGTTTCAAGATAAACCCCCTCGCTGGACGGTCTATGTTTTGTGGGTTGAACTTGAATCGGATTATCTTTAGTACCGTTCAGACGCACAGAGTTGAACTTGATCGGGTTGAACCATGAGTTCAACCGACTTTAGTACTGTGTCAGAACGACCTTTATGTATCTGAGAGTGATTATTACTGCCCTTTGAGCGTACATTATGCGCGCTCATGCAAGACTAGCCTATAACTTGAATGCGCGCATTCGTGTGACACAGGGAAAAAACATCTTCCCATGAATGGAGGGAAAGGAGTTGTGTAAGTTTATTGTGTGGGATGAAACTTGCTGTTCGTTTTTTGTATTAGAGATGAAGTCGTTATTTGGCTTTTGATGATTATAGGCAAAATTATAAGCCACGGGTTCAACTTCAGTAGTGTGTTATATATGAGTGTATTCACCTGTAAGGTCATGATCAAGTCAGCGCCATGGGACACTTGATCAACTGCTGCTCAACAAGAATCAATTCAACCACTTAGTTGGGCAGTGCAATTTCCATTTGTCACAGCTTCAGAACATCACTCTCAGCTTATGAAGGTTCTTACATCTTCTTCAGTGACGGTACCCATAAATGCAGCAGAACCAACCAAAGGTTTTGTTCCTCTCGATGTAGTGATAATACCTTACACCATGTACATTAGAACATGGAAGGAAGGATGCAGTTCAGAGTGTTGTAAAGTCACCAGTACATCATGCATGAGGACCGTTGAGATTTAGCTTGTCTTGAAGCTAGCCGTCTTTTTCACAAATTTTTCAAAATCTTTGGATCATCCATTGAGAATTATTCATTTATGAATTATCTTCCGGTTACAACCAAATGGGGGCAAACCATGCAATGCATTTTCAACATGTGTCATATATTCATCTTCAAGATATTAGAAGTCAAACTTCTGAAGGTTCTTCATCTTCTTGAAGTGATGGGCCCATGATGCAGCAGAACCACCAAGGGATTCATTCATCATAAGATTCAACTCAACCAAGTTGGGCAGATCACACAGTGCAGGAGCAATATGTGTCATATCTTCACCTATCAATGAGCAGTAAGCTAAGACAAGCCTCTTAAGGTTCTTCATCTTCTTTAAGTGATGGGCCCATAATGCAGCCGAACCACCAAGAGATTTATTTGCCCAAAGATTCAACTCAACCAAGTTGGGCAGATCACACAGTGCAGGAGCAATATGTGTCATATCTTCACCTGTCAATGAGCAGCCACTCAAGACAAGCTTCTGAAGGTTCTTCATCTTCATGAAGTGATGGGCCCATAATGCAGTAGAACCACCAAGGGATTTATTTCCCGAAAGATCCAACTCAACTAAGTTGGGCAGATCACACAGTGCAGAAGCAATATGTGTCATATCTTCACCTGTCAATGAGCAGTCCCTCAAGACAAGCTTCTTAAGATTCTTCATCTTCTTGAAGTGATGGGCCCATGATGCAGCAGAACCGCTAAGGTATCCATTTTCCGAAAAATCCAACTCAACCAAGTTGGGCAGATCACACAGTGCAGAAACAATATGTGTCATATCTTCACCTGTCAATGAGCAGCCACTCAAGACAAGCTTCTGAAGGTTCTTCATCTTCATGAAGTGATGGGCCCATAATGCAGTAGAACCACCAAGGGATTTATTTCCCGAAAGATCCAACTCAACTAAGTTGGGCAGATCACACAGTGCAGAAGCAATATGTGTCATATCTTCACCTGTCAATGAGCAGCCACTCAAGACAAGCTTCTGAAGGTTCTTCATCTTCATGAAGTGATGGGCCCATAATGCAGTAGAACCACCAAGGGATTTATTTCCCGAAAGATCCAACTCAACTAAGTTGGGCAGATCACACAGTGCAGAAGCAATATGTGTCATATCTTCACCTGTCAATGAGCAGTCCCTCAAGACAAGCTTCTTAAGATTCTTCATCTTCTTGAAGTGATGGGCCCATGATGCAGCAGAACCGCTAAGGTATCCATTTTCCGAAAAATCCAACTCAACCAAGTTGGGCAGATCACACAGTGCAGAAACAATATGTGTCATATCTTCACCTGTCAATGAGCAGCCACTCAAGACAAGCTTCTGAAGGTTCTTCATCTTCATGAAGTGATGGGCCCATAATGCAGTAGAACCACCAAGGGATTTATTTCTCGAAAGATCCAACTCAACTAAGTTGGGCAGATCACACAGTGCAGAAGCAATATGTGTCATATCTTCACCTGTCAATGAGCAGCCACTCAAGACAAGCTTCTGAAGGTTCTTCATCTTCATGAAGTGATGGGCCCATAATGCAGTAGAACCACCAAGGGATTTATTTCTCGAAAGATCCAACTCAACTAAGTTGGGCAGATCACACAGTGCAGAAACAATATGTGTCATATCTTCACCTGTCAATGAGCAGCCACTCAAGACAAGCTTCTGAAGGTTCTTCATCTTCATGAAGTGATGGGCCCATGATGCAGCAGATGAGGCTGCTCCTGGTAATGCAGAATATTCTTCAGTCCTCTCATTCAATGTGCATCTAGACAATACCACCGACGAAAGATTCGTCATTAAGCTCATAGAGTCTACCAAATCTGACATACAACCACTCAAGTTACAACCATATATCCTTACTGACTGTACCTTCTCAAGATAATCAGTTTGTTTGTTTTCCACTGTGCATGTATCAACATTTCTAAGCAAGTATGTGAATGAGTTAAGAGTGTCCCTGTTCCAACAATTAATGCCTATCTGATCTGTTAGAACATACTTCAAGAACTTCACTGGGAGTAAATCTTTTGACTGACCCTCAAAGTAGCAGTCAAGGCCGATCTGCACATCGCCTTGTTCTTTAGCAAGTGTTTGTAAAATGCTATTTGTACATGTCAAGTTGTCACCAGCACAAAAACGCAAAACATAATCAAAGTCATTAATTCTAGAATTGATCATTTTATCCAGGTTCTTTTGGAAATCCACTGGATCTGTTTCTAACAAGCTTTGTAAGTATTTACCAGCACAACACTCTTGAAAAGTCTTATGAAGGAATTGAATGCTGTTGTGACTTTTCATTCCCTTCAAGACCTTGTGTCTTGTAAGAATACCTGCTTTTATGGCAGATTCAAGCACATTTGGTTCAAACACTTGCTCAGGAAAAGCAAGCTGTTGTTCTGGAGCAAGAAGACCAAGCAAGGCAATCTTTCCAAGTTCATTTGTTACTTTGGATACCTCATCTGATGACAAATCAGTTTTTCTGTGAAATATGTACTCCAATGCCTCACTGTAGATACGAGACATTGTTTCTGGGAGTTTAGAATCCTCTCTCCACAAAATGCACATCAACAGAAGTAGCATTGGACTCTTCGCCAAATCAGATAAAGCATTTGAGGATTTGATCCTCCGAATAAGCCCTTCTGCTTTGTCATGTTCATCCGAGTAAAATCTCTTCACATACTTCTTGATATCTTCCTCATCAAAACCTTCAACCTTAACCTGTGTGAAAGGCTCTTGAATTGATGATCTTGTCACTAATTTATCATAGTGAGAGGGGCGAGTGGTAACTACAACAAAACACTCCCTGTCTTTCTTACGATTCAGGATCTTTAGAATTGAACCAAATAAGGCTTTATCAAGGGCACGGGTCTTCAACTCATCAAAGCCATCAAACAAGAACAGTACTTTCTCTTGATTGTGACTGATAAAAGAACTCAACGAGTTCTTATCTACACTTGTTACTCCGCTTAAAAGTTGGTCGAAAATCGAGTCAATTAGCTCTGTGCTTTGTTCAACTGCACTCATTCTTATAACAAATACAAGCTCAAACTGCTGCAGTGCTTCACCACATGCCCAATCATAAGCCATCTTATCAATGAGGGTAGACTTTCCTCTACCAGCCAACCCACTCAAAACAGCCTGATTTATGCAATCACCATCTCTTGTTTTCTGAAGGAAAATATCCTTATATGACTCCAGTTTCTTTCCAGATTTCTCCAATGTTAATTCTGTAAAGATATCTTTGATATGTTTGGTGTCATCATCCTCCCATGGTATCAGTTTCACATAGCTACCTGTTTTCCTATAATGAGTTCTTATTGCCTTTCTACAGCTCTTTGCAGCGACCTGGGCTGGATCTTTTGTCGAATGGGCTCCTTGCACACTTTCTTGCACATCATCTGATTGTAAACAAAAAACATGATATGGAACAATTAATCTTGATTCAACACCATCAATAAATAAATTCAGAACAACCTTCAGAGAGATGAATGTAGCTCTATTACTTATGGAATGGTAATACCATGGCTTGAAACATCATCCATTCATATAATCTTATAACACCCCTTTCAACAATTCTGCCTTTTCATCTGTTTAGACAGTTAGAGCGTGTCACATGACATGTCTTAGTTTTACTAGAAACCCGGCAGCCGTGTGATAGTCGTTTGCCATGCAATAGCAGACTATTACATGGCGCGTGATACCCAGACGTCTTTTAACCCACCTTGAAGCCAATCAGTTGTGCGTCTGTGTATCTGAAAAACGCGTACCAACGTGTACGAGGATGATAAATAGTCTGTTGGGTGTAATGAAACAAATATTGACTGCTTTTACTCGTGCTTTGGTTAAAACTCCTGCTCCCTTGGTAATCCCCGGACCGTTCCATTTTTCCCTCAGCTCCGCCTTGGGAAAATAGAACGCTCTGGGGATCACCTCGGGAGTTGTAGTTTTAACCATAGCACTCGAAGCAGTCAATATTTGTATATTATAACACACCTCTTGCTCATTCTGTAATCTGGTTGGCTGAAACACGGTCACGTGGGATGAACTAATATAGGCTAGTGATCGCGCGCGCGTGTTTTGCGGGAATAGTACCAGAGCGGGGAATAGTCTTTGAATATAGTTCCCGCGGTAACAGCGCCCTCTCTTGACTTGAACCATGAACAACAACTACAAAACTCCTTGTTCTGTTCTTATTTGACATTTAAGACCGAGCTGTTATAAAACACATATTGACTGGCATAAATCAGTAACTATTGTACGTCCTATTCCCCTCGGGCCTGTGAGTGACCAGAAGAGGGGCCTATTTCCCTCGGTCTTCGGCCTCGGGAAATAGGTTCGCTCTTCTGGTCACTCAAAGTCCCTCGTGGGAATAGACGTATACTAGTTACCTCGTTGCCAGTCAATATGTGTATACTAGAGCATGTCCATTCAATATCAACCACCATGGCAGGGTTTGCCCTTAACTTTGTCAGCAACTAGCCATCCAGCAGGACCAATTAGCTTGATATTTCACGAGTTCATCAACTTTTTCACCGGACCACTCGCAGGGTATTCTACCTCGTCCTTGGGTGTTTTAACTGACATTAGGTCAGCGGACCACTGGCGCGTAGTGTCCGAAAACAACCGGATATAAACAGAGCACCAGCTGGTCATTATCAACCGTTTAAACACCCCCATGTGATGCGCACTCCAACAATAGGAATAGCGAAACTGTCTGAGGTATTTATGAATTCTTATTAAATAGCCATAACACTAAACAAGCCAGTCGGACCACTTGGAGAGTATTCTGACTGGTCCTTGGGTGTTTTAACTGACATTAGGTCAGCGGACCACAGTTAAGGGAGAACGCTGAATGGCTAGAAAAGCCAACGTATGCTACAATGATATCATAAAGTGAATGGAATGTTCAAAATGTTCATGGAATGTACTTACCTGAGGTTTTGGGTTGTATTGACGTTCCACTGGCAGCAGCTTGGGGGAAGTTATCTAGTTTTTGAATGTCTGGTGGAGTGCACTCTTGTCCAGATCCTATAAGACAGTTTAATGGGCATGATTGATCAAACATATCATTGCTTTATTTTCAAACAAAGTTTTAGGAAAGCCCATGAGATACTGGCAATCTTTTGCACGCAATGAAATTTTAGGTCTAAACTAAGAATGTCGTGAAGGGGGGCCCACATTAATTTCAAAGCAAGCCTCGTCATCAAAACATTGCCACCAAATACAAATATTCATGTAAGTACGTTCCAGGGGGTAGATCAGCGTTTTCTGGAAGAGTTTATTTTATTCATATCCTCTGCTAATTCCAAACTCATTAAAGGCAGTGAACACTATTGGTAATTACTCAAAAACATTATTAGCATAGAACCTTACCTGGTAACGAGTAATGGAGAAAGGTTGATAGTATAAAACATTGTGAGAAACAACTCCCTCTGAAGTGACATAGTTTTCGAGAAAGAAGTTATTTTTGACGATTTTGATTTTGAGACCTCAGATTTAGAATTTGAGGTCTCAAAATCAAGCATCTGAAAGCACACAACTTCATGTGGCAAGGGTGTTTTTTCTTTCATTGTTATCTCGCAACTTCGACGACCAATTGAGCCAAAATTTTCACAGGTTTGTTATTTTATACATATGTTGAGAAACACCAAGTGAGAAGACTGATCTTTGACAGTTACCAATAGTGTCTAGTCTCTTTAAAACACCCAATTTGTGAATTATATTATCCATCATGACATGCTGGCCTGGAATTTCATCTTTAAAAGAGCAAGGACATTTTCTTTTTTGCAAAAGGCACGTCCGTTGTAAAATCTGAAAGTCTATGGGACACTTTTGAAGGGCACCAAGGCCAAGACAGGGGCATCTCAGGCCAAGACCAGGGGCACCAAGGCCAAGACCAGGGGCACCAAGGCCAAGACCAGGGGCACCAAGGCCAAGACCAGGGGCACCAAGGCCAAGACCAGGGGCACCAAGGCCAAGACCAGGGGCACCAAGGCCAAGACCAGGGGCACCAAGGCCAAGACCAGGGGCACCAAGGCCAAGACCAGGGGCACCAAGGACAAGACCAGGGGCATCAAGGCCAAGACCAGGGGCACCAAGGCCAAGACCAGGGGCACCAAGGCCAAGACCAGGGGCACCAAGGCCAAGACCAGGGGCACCAAGGCCAAGACCAGGGGCACCAAGGCCAAGACCAGGGGCACCAAGGCCAAGACCAGGGGCACCAAGGCCAAGACCAGGGGCATCTCAGGCCATGGCCTCCGTGGACTCCATGTTAATTCCAGGCCTGACAAGTCTCACATAATAAAAAACCTACAACAATTGCCTTTTGTTTTGACAGTTATTTTGTATATTCTAAATATTGATTGCTTGATTGTTGCAAACAAAAATTATTCTTGTTTAAGACAGGTCGCCCTATGCTATGTTTTTGATGTTTGCGACTCATTTATAATATACCTTGCAAATCCCATTCAGCAGAAACTGTCAGAAACAAACGCCACAGCAAACTTCTTCTCTTAATCTTCTCTTAACACCATATCTGCTTTTAAATTGTATGATAAACTTATAACTTTGAATTTTAACCATTCTTTGTGTCGTTGGATTTTAGATTTTTTATTGGATCGCTCACAGAAGGTTAGAATTGGTCAATGTTTCTCTAAGTCACTTGTCCTAAGTACAGGAGCGCCACAAGGATGTATTTTATCTCCAATGCTGTACTCATTGTTTACGCATGATTGTGAAGTAAACTCTGTTAATAATTTTATGGTAAAATATGCTGACGACACTACATTAGGTGGACTAATTTTTAAGGACGATTCCATGTATCGTGATGAAGTTAATCATTTAGTTCAATGGTGTCACGACAATAACTTAGAATTAAATGTTCAAAAGACTAAGGAAATTATTGTAGACTTCAGAAGAAATCCAGACAAAGTTGAGCCGCTAAATATTAATGGATCCGAAGTGGAAATTGTCGACTCTTTTAAATTTCTAGGAGTGCACCTATCAAACGATCTTAAGTGGGTGACTCATGTTGATTCCATTGTTAGGAAGGCCCAGCAACGGTTGTTCTTTCTTAGAAGATTGAGGAGTTTTCGTGTCAGCCAAGATTTGCTGGTAAAGTTTTATCGGGCAGTTGTTGAGAGTATTTTGACACTCTCGATCACTGTCTGGTATGGCAACACCACGGCAGATGACCGAAAACGCCTCAATCGTGTAGTCGGTACTGCTAGCTTTATCATTGGTCGTGAGCTTCCTGCTTTGGATAAACTTTATACTGCTCGGGTTCTGAAGAAATCTAGATCTATTATTTCCGATGAATTTCACCCTGCGAACAGTTTGTTTGAATTAATGAGATCAGGTAAGCGATATAGAGCGACCAGAGCCGACTCCAACCGTACTCGCAATAGTTTTTATCCCAGTGCAATAAGGTTACTTAATGATTAATACTTTTTAATTTGTTTTGGGGGTTTGCAATTTTGTTACTGTTATTGTCTCTCTGCATATTGTGCGCATACTGTTTATTTGTTCGTTATTGTATGCCTATGTGGTTTTAGGGTTTTCTGTATTTTTTGTAATTTTTGTAATTGTTAATATTTTTAGACTCGCAAGCCGAAGTGAATTTCACTGTATATGTATTTATATGTGTGACAATAAACAATTGAATTGAATTGAATTGAATTGAATGAAAGTGTTGGTATAATAATGACTATCGAAGATTTGACATGTTTTGGTTGAGTAAATTACCTGTTGGTTTTACTGCTGAATCCAAAGCTCGTTTCTGTTGTAAAGTGGCAGTTAGTTTCTCCAACGCAGGTAAAATATTCTCTGAAAGACAAAGTTAAAGAAAGAAATAACGGCTAACAAGATAAACTTATAAATTATAGAGAAAACTCTTGTGTAGCTGAACTATTTACAAGCAAAAATGTAGCACAATGGATGCACAATCTGGATACATATCAAGAAACCTCACTCCATGATGTATTAAAATCAGTACTAGCTCATTTTACAGACATTATTTTTGATGGTGTAACTGCGAACCTCATCACAATATATATTATTATAGTTGTCATCTCCCACCGGTGATGTGTTTATATTGTTGTTTGTAATTTATACGTTTCTCTTACGTTTATCAGTTTATCCTTGTTTGCATAAAGTCAAAGTTAAGTGACCACAGCCAATCGCCTGTGGGCATCTTAGGAATTTGTTTTAAGGTGTGGCAAGCCCATATTATTTCTGTACACAGGTATTGAGGTGCCGGTATTTCTAAGTCATTTCTTTTCCTGGTTTCGTTTGGTTAAGTTCGCCGTAATTTTTGTAGACAACCCCAGCTAGTTTTCATTGCCGTTTTCGTAAGTAGTATTTGCTTCATTGTATAATATTTATGTCACTTATTTCAATTATATAAATGTATTGGTTATTGTAAATTTTTTCCTTTTTATTTCGATGATTTTGGCTAGTTGGAGTTATTTTTCTGGTTCATCCAAAAGCTGTAATTTTGGGATCCTATTTTGGAATTACAGATATCGTTTATATATAAGAGAAAGAGCATTGGACCTAGAGTTGAGCCTTGAGGTACGCCACATTTAATAGTTTTAGATGTAGAGTCATAATCTTTCCAATGAACGAATTGTTTCCTATCAGAGAGATAGCTTTTGCACCAGTTCAAGGCCTTTCCCCTAATTCCATACCTCTCAAGCTTTGAAAGTAAGATAACATGATCAATAGTGTCGAATGCCTTTGAAAGGTCCAAGAACAATCCTATAGTGTGGTTACATTTATCAAGAGACGAACTGATTTTGTCAACAAGGTCTATAAGTGCCGTTTGGGTTGAGAAGTTAGCACGGAAACCATACTGGGAGTTATGCAGAATATTATACTTAGTTAAAAAGGTATTAAGACGATTAGCAACCAAGCGCTCAAGCAATTTGGAGAGACAAGGTAATATAGAAATAGGGCGGTAGTTGCATATTAATTTAGGGTCACCATTTTTATACACAGGAATAACCTTAGCCTTCTTAAAATCATGTGGCACAATTCCTGACTCCAGCGATAGGTTAAATATTTTCAGCAACGGCCCAGCAATAATGGTACCAGTCTTTTTAATAAGATAGCTGTCTAATTTATCATGGCCAGGACTTTTGTTAGACGATAAACCATCAATACACTTCAGAAGTTCACTTTTAGTTATAGGGGTAATAAAAAGAGAATTAGGATAATCACCTTCGATAAAGTCAGTGGGGTTTAGTCTTGAATCCGGAATCTTTGATGCCAGGTTAGGACCAATATTAGTAAAGAAATCGTTAAAATGCTCAGCAATGTGTCTTGGGTCGTCTACGGTCGTACCATTGACAAGGAATGAATCAGAACCGGGCGGCTTTTTACTTCTTTTGTTCAAGACATTATTGATCATTTTCCATGTTTGTTTAATATTACCTTTTTCCTTATCAAAGGAAGCAGTGAAATAAATCTTTTTCGCTTCTCTAATACAGTTGTTAACTTGTTTCTGTATTTATCATACTTTCTTTTGTTAGATTCATTTGGGTTTCGGAGATAGCATTTATACAACTTGTGTTTTCGTCTGATTGATTTCAACAGACCCTTGGTCATCCAGGGATTGCACACTGATTTCTTACATTTGAATCGTTTATATGGAACATATCTATCAAACACTTCATTTAATTTTGTAACAAACCGGGAGTAACATTCATTTACATCTTCAGTATTAACAATGTCATCCCATTGGATTGTGTCCATTTCACGTTTCATGAAGGAGACATTTCGATCTCTGGTATCCCGTTTCCAATAAAACATATTTGAGTTTTTAACTTTAACAAAACTGGGACCGAACAATACAATTGGCAAATGATCACTAAGACCTGAAGTAATAATTTCTGCCTGATGAGAGTCTACGCTGTTGGTGAAAATGTTGTCAATAAGAGTAGCTGAATTGCACGTTATTCTTGTTGGTTTGTCTACAGTTGGGCAAAAGGAGTGTGAATATAAGATATCCAAAAACTTGCGAGTTGGGTTATGGGAATCACTTTTAAGTAAGTTTATATTGAGATCCCCTAAAATGTAGCAGATTTTGTTTTCAGTCGTTAGTTTGTTAAGAATTTCATCCATTTCTTCGGAAAAGTTAAAAACAGCAAGACCGGGAGGTCTGTAAATTAAACCTATGATGATAGTTTTCTTTGTATTTGTACCGATTTCTAAAAAAATGGATTCAAAACATCCTGAAGCACTAACAATGTCGGGCCGAATGGTGTATTGCAATGAGTCTTTTACATATAACATGAAACCACCGCCATTTTGCATAGGTCTATTTTTGTGCTCACATTTATATCCAGGAATGGATAACATAGAATGCGGGGTGCTTTTGAGCCATGTTTCAGTAAGACCGATAATGTGGAACTTACATGTATGTTGTATTTCATTTAGAGTAAAAGTGAGATCTTCAAAATTTTTGTTTACACTTCTGATATTGGCGTGGAAGATTGAAAAGGAGTCATTTTCTAATTCCTTTGTTTTATCTCTGAGTTGTCTTTCTGACTTGTATTGAGCACCACAGGTGTTAAATAAAAGCTGACTAGGATCCGCTGAATTCAGAATTGTCGGGTTAAAAACACAATCATTGAAACGAAGAGTAGTGTCATTCAATGGCTCAGAGCTACTGTCGTTCATTTTTGTATAATCTTTTCGGAAGCCTTCAATTGCATTTTATTTAATCTTTCCGGAAACGTCTGATTGCGTGTTTTCTTTCAATATCTTTCTTGTACTTTGATTTATTATTGAGTTAATTACGTATTTATATATTAATTATCTATTTCATTATTTGACATTCTAGTTCACCTGCTCCTCGCTGAGTGCAAATAAACTACCGGGTCGATAAAACACAATTTGTCCACGACTTATTATTGTTGTCATCAACACGGTGACAATAATTGAATATAAAATTATCTCTACTATCGAATTCCTCTGTTCCGATGTTTTGGATATAAATCAAAACAAACAATTTCCACCTTTGTCTTTTCCACTATAAAAATTCTAATAAAATTCTAATTCATGTTTAATTTGTTCTACATTTGTAACTTAAAGGAACATTACAGAATTGGTTTTTGCTAACAAAACAAATGCTGGCAGTGTAAGCGCTTTATGTAAACCACCTAATACATAAACTGACAAGCCTGTAGAAGTTTTAAATTGATCAACCATCTAGGTCACAAGAGAACAGTGAAAAACCCATCACAAATTGTGCATTGCATCGATGCCACAATAAAAATGAATAAAACGCTCATTGAGCGATAAACTCCAAACGCGAAATAAGAATATTTATTTCTCATCAAATATGACATTTCAGACAGAAATATTTCAAGGGATGTTTTCTACTATCATTATCATTAAACCGTGTAAGTTTTAGGTAAATCTGTGATCTTCACGATGTTTGTTTCTTACCAATTCTGTAATGTTCATTTAAAAGAAAGAAACCAATCTACAAAATATCTTCATGTTTGTGCCTTACCTGTTGCTCCTGGCTTCAGCTGTAGGATGTTGAATGTACAGTTAGTAGGATTACCAACAGCCAAATTACCACTGCCTTCAATACGGGGTACAGCCAAAGACTGGTTGGCCATCAAACAGGCTCCTTGACCTAATTGATTTTCTGCTGTAGGGGCAATGAAGGAAAGTCATTTCTACATAACATAACAACATAAGTATTACAATTTATGAGGCACTATTCCATCAAGATAAGTACAGTGAGTACAAACATTGCACTCATAAACATTCATAATTTGCATACTACTAACTCTTTATTAATTTAAAATTGATGTTATATCCCTTCACCAGGGTGATGGGTGTATTTTCTAGTTTAAAAGGGTGTGTGTACTTTTTTTCTAACACAAAACAACGGCCACAGATTTACATTTAACTTAATCGGTTTGAAGATAATGATAGTAGAAAACTTCCTTTAAAATATTACTTACTGAGGTGCTGTAGTTTTTGAGAAAGGAGTAAAACAATGTCACAAAAATACTTTCATATTTCAATAAAAAGGTTTTAACAAGTTATGGTATGTTATTAACTTAAATGGTATAATATCATAACTGGTTTTACGTTTTTACATGCTGAAATAATTTTCGTCTTACAAAGACAAAAATAATTTGTGACTTGTTTTATCCATTTCTCAAAAAATATAGCACCTCAGTAAGTAATATTTGAAGGGAAGCTTTCTTCTATAACTAAAACCCTTGTAAGTTTAAGTTAAATCTGGGGACATTTTTATCTGAATCCTTTAAGGAATAAAACAAGATATCAAATCCATTAAGACTTTGTTTTTATATAGACAATGGTGCCCATTATAACATAACTCATGTACAGATAAATACATTTCAAATTAAGCGTACATATTGATACTAATCACATTAAGTTTATACCTTGAAGCATTTGTGTGTTTTCTGCTCTGACTAAGTCCCTTGTTTCTAGCGATGGTTGAATACTTTCAACAACAGCCATCGATCTTTGTTCTGGTTCTTGAGATTGCCTGGCCATCTCCTCCTCTTCCGTGGTCTCCTCACTCTGGTCAGCCATTATCTGACACAATCTTAGGAATCAAAGAAAGATATTGACTCAGGGTATGTTCAGACGTGGGGTTAAACTAGTCCTTAATCCGAGCACCGCGGGTGTCCAAAAGATAAACATGACTTAGTCCAAAATTGGCTTGCGTTCACACAGTGAGTTTATTCTGGTCAAGCGGACTAAACTAGCCCACGATGTTGATTATTGGGTCATGCATCGGCGAACCTTACCATTGCTGGTTCCGGTTTGTTACATTGTCCATGCGTTTTCCACAGGGTTTCGATCCGCTATCGTCTCTACAAACCTCATGGTCATCATGTATCCCATCTTTAAAGACGGCAAAATCACTTCGTATCCTTGCTTGGCCCCTTGCTCTATGCTTGGCCCCAGCACAAACACGATTCTATTGTGCCCGCTGAAGTTTCCGTTCCGCACTGCCCGCGATGAACGAAACATTTACACGTTTTTGTTAAAAGCTTCAAATTGTTTTCGAGTGTGAACTTTTGTAAATATATCACAACTTAGTCATTGAGAAGTCGTAGCCTACACACATTCTCATGTTACGTTAAAAATTGTTTTTTAATTCAACATTAGTCTGGTACTCGTATAACTGTTACGTAAAGTTGTTGAGGGCAGGAACCAGATACAACCTAGTTTTCGAACCCAAACTTTGGTCTTAATATTGTCGATCCCGTGTGTGTAGCTTAGCTGTGATTAGATGCCACTTTCTTCAAAGCAAAACCCGTTCGTTATCATAAAGTAGCGTTGTGCACAGAAGAAGTGAATTTAAAAACTAAATAGTGCCACTAAAAATGAGAACTTGTTTTCGTGCGACGTCCATTTCAAACATTTTCGGCGAAGGGGAATACCAGGGCCCCAACACTTAATGGTAACATAAAGGGAAGGCAGCGGAGAGACGCAAGGAGATACTATAGTATAGCTCCATGGATTCATCATGCAGACACCACCCAATACTCGCTGCCGATCCATCCATACACGTGGAATGACGTCACCTTTGTTGCCGCGGTCATTTGGGCTAAAATAGACCGGAAGTAGCAGGTCAGTTGCGTTCCAACGATGGTTTACTGGGCCTCGCAGCGGTTCGCAGCGGGGGGTTGGTCGTAAAACCTGGGCTAAGATAGGCTAGTCCACCATTTTTTTTGGTTTAGTTTAGCCCAGCTCAGTGGGTCAAATTAACCCTCGCGGACCAGAATATTGCGTTCCCACGCAGGGTTAGTTTAGCACTTTTGGATTAAGGACTAGTTTAACCCCACGTCTGAATGTACCCTCAGATGACATACTGTGTTTCTTGTCTATGGATCAAGACAAACAATCTATTTCTGATTAGATGTCAAAGTTCATGAAATACTGGTAGTCTCTTACCTTCAGTTCAAGGACCAATCAGTGCTTTAGCCAGGCTCATTCACTCAAAAGTCCAAAAGATGAAACATCTTTACTGAAGTCCTAACCCATTACAAAGTCCATGTTGAGTTGCTTGACAAACCTAATTTTGAGAGCAAGAATTCAAAGAAATGTTCTAAAACAATTAAGATGCATGGGTGATATAAATTCATGTTTTGAACTTTTAATTCCTTGTCTGACTGTGTTAATAACCGAGTTATAACAAGTAATATCAACTCAAGACAAGACCTAAGAAATTCTCTTTTTTTGCTCAACAGCTTAGTGTGGAACTTCTCTCTAGTCACATGATCCATCCAGAAGATGCCCTCCTCAATGTGCTCCATGTGAGGACAGCTTTTCAAGTCTTCAATTATCCTAACAAGTCTTTTTATCAGTCCTTTATTGAAAAGGTTATATTATAAGGTGTCGTGGCCGAGCGGATAAGAGCACCCAACTCAAGCACTTATATGCTTCTGTTCAGCAGAGTGTGGGTTCGAATCCCGGTCGTGACACTTGTGTCCCTGTGCAAGACACTTAACTATAATTGCTTCTCTCCACCCAGGGGTAAATAGGTATCTGTGAGGGCAGAGGTGGTTCTTGTGACTGATTTAGCCGAGTAGCGCTTATTAATGTTGCACAGGCTGTTTACTCCCCAGGGAGCTGAAATGGTCTAAGGAATGAATTAAGGTCTAGTGACCAGGGGTAATATTGTTGGAAGCGCTTTGAGGCGCCCAACGGGTATGAAAAGCGCTAATATTTAAAAAAGAGGTTAAAGTATGTTATGTTTTTTATTTATTTCCTGGTGGTTTTAACTTAAAAGTGTAAAGAACAAAAAACAGTTTGAGAAGGATTGCAGACTTTGGACTAAATTAATTGGAGAGCCACAGAAAGACCTTACCCAGTTCTTTGATCAATAGATAGGAAAACTCAATCAATCTTAACTAGTAATAATCATGTACGTATAAACAATTGTTTCAATTCCTTCCTTATGACATTGATTTAGACTCCCTCCTTGCAAAATAAATAGAAGGAAGTTCTCTTTTGTTCCAGTGGCAGCCAGATGAAGTTTTGCACTTGTTTTCAAACATTTTTGTGTGCGGGATGTCAGCTATTTGGAGGTCTGGTTCACCACTGTTTATCTGTTTACACTGTATCTATATACTTTGTTATTTGTTGTGTTTTGTTACTCATGTATCGTAGGAAGTCCTGTTTTCAAGGTGTCCCTAAAATCGTGGCAAATCTTTTACCTCTCTGTGCACGATTTAAACAGTCCCTTGATACAATGTTTGTGGTTTTACTTGCCAAACAAAGAGTCTCCTCTCCCTTGACCAAAACTCAGAAACACATAAGGCTCCCCTGGTTTTGCACTTGTAATGCAAAAAGTTTGGTATTTTAGGCATTTCTACAAGGTATAAATATATGTCATACTGTTGAGGCCATAAAAAAAAATTTGCCCACCGAAAAAAATTCATCAAACACTATTTCAATTCACAATTCAGGTTGATTAAGTCATGTGACTGAACATTTAACTGAGCATTCTGGGAAAAAAATACAGAGGCTTAAAGAAGCCATGTGCCTTGTAACATTTTCTAATATTTTTTGAAAATTTTTGTTTTAACTGTCATATCAATATTATTATTAATAATATTAAAATTTAAACATCGGCTTTGTTATTCAATTATCACTGTTTATTTATAGGCTTTATTATAAATGTTAAAGATAAAAATTAAATAAATAAATAAAAATCAGATTTGAACAAGGCCAATAATTATTCACACTTTTTATTTATTTTTTATTTATTTTTTATTTTTTGCCAATTACCATGGTTATTTTTAAAAGGTCATAAAAAATATTTTTAATAAAATGAAGACAACTGTTTGCTATAGAGACATACACAGAGTCTCAAAGAACACCTGTAGTCACTGCAGATGTTTCTACCACGTATGGCCTCACCGGGAAACCATACTTTGTCGTTTGCCTTGAAAACAGGAAAAACTCAAAACAAATGGGACCAGGACTTGAAGTCATCGAAGATCGGTGTGTGGTGTGAACATTTCAATGTCCATCAAGTTTTAATATATGTTTGTATACTTCGTATATCCAAATATTTACTATCACTATTTTTTTTGCCAATTCAAAGAAAAAGACATAATACCGTGAAAACAGGTAAGACGAGGATCATTCAATAAATGTTTTTTAAATGTAATTACATGTAATTGCTGTGGTTTCAACCACTTGTTACACTTTGTGCTTATTGTCATTTTGTCAAATAATCTTTATATTTTTAAAATAATTGTATTCGTCTATTTATAATCATAACTGTATTTGTTTATATATGGAGCTAGCTAACTGATGTAATTGTCTTTTGAGGATGATTAAAGTTTTTTTTAATTGTATTAAATTCAATGAGGCACACAACAATTACTATTTCTACATCCATGCCGTATTATTTAAAAGCTCCAGGCAGTGGACACTACTATTGGTAATTACTCTCAGAATAATTACAATTAGCATAAAACCTTAATTGGTAACGAGTAATGGGGAGAGGTTGGTAGTAAAAAACATTGTCAGAAACGGCTCCCTCTGAAGTGACGTACGTAGTTTTCGAGAAAGAGGTAATTTTTCCCCGAATTTGATTTCAAGAAATCAGAATTAGAATTAGAGGTCTCAAAATCAAGCATCATAACGCATAGCCCACCTTGTTTAGCTGTTATAATGGCTCCGCTTTTAACATCGGTCTCATTTACCACTCGATGGCGACAGTGATGATGAGACCGATATTAAAAGCGGAGCCATTGACAGCTCAACAAGGTGGGCGACAAGGTTTTTTTTCTTCCATTATCATCTCGCAAATTCAACGACCAATTGAATTCAAATTTTCACAGGTTTGTTACTTTGTGCATATGATGATAATATTGGGCTCAATTGCAGAATACCCCACAACTCATAAGCACCACCTCATAGGCGGCGACTCCTAATATTGAGATACACCAAGTGAGAAAACTGGTCTTTGACAAAGGTTTTCGAGTCTTTTTTAAATCTCAACACCTGCTCGATATTCACACCCACTTCTAAAACTAGAGTTTTTACAAGAAGGGGTGATAAACTTTAAATTATGTACTTACCATACTCCAAATTATGATAATCTGAAGATGTGTACAGTGTAGGCAATGGGGAGTTTTCTCAAATCAATGTGTAACTTTGGTCTACGCCCAGCCTATGAACAATCCAGACACTGACTGTTTGGCAATAATTATTTCCAACCCTATTTTTTTATTTCCGCATAGAGGACATTGACCTTGTCGTCGACAGAGGGCGGTACTTTTTGTAGTACCGTGACTGAAAAGTTATGAGGGCGCTCCACATTAAAATAAAACTCCCATGTATAAATGTTTATAATGCTAAAATATAAAACAATTCTCATAAAATATTTTAAAGTCTCTTAAAACCCAGTCAGATAAATTTAGACCCCTAAACTTGTTATTTATATTAAATTGTTTGCACGTCAGAATTTTCGATTTTTTTTTAACTTGCTGCCAGTTTTCATGAGGCAATCCTACATTTCGCAAGCTAAATAGGAAAAACTTTTAAAAACCAAACTTATCATCTCCACAGAAACTGAAAACTCACACCATGTTGTGATCTATCTCAATCCTTTCTCACTCTCGAGCCTACTACTTTTTCATTATTACAAGAAGTAGGTAGGAAACATGGCATTTAATGGACATGTTCTAAAAGCAAGACTTGGTAGGGGGGGGGGGGTGCTGAAAATGAACTCTTCTTCTTTTTGAAATACTTGACTCGAGTTATAAAAATAGATGGCCCCTCCACCACACAATCATTTTTTGCTAATTTCAAAAGGAACTTCTTTTTTACAAAATGAAAACTCGAATATCGAACCTTATATGTTCTGAGCTTGCAAGGTAGTAAACTGTGCAAGAATGTAGGATAACAAACTCGCGATCGGTGAAATATTCAAAGGAGCAAGTAAGAAGTGACCAGTAATCACACGTAGGCCTGATGGGTAGGTCTTACATCCTCACAAAGAAAATAGTTTTCTTCTCTGCAATGACAAACTCTCAATTTCCAAAATTTGTTTACTTAAACGAGTCTCAAAGGCTGAGTTGTTTATTTAACGATATTCAAAATCGATTCTTTTTCATGTAATCACTTAAACAAAACTCAAATAATCTGAATGTCACTTTGTCAGAATCGAAATATTGTCAAAACTCCTTTGAAATCCAGCTGTATATATGGAATATGCAAGTGAATCAAAGGTCACTTTCGATCGTAGATAACAAGAATCATTTAAGTTATGGCTAATCTTGTACTTAGTGAGGGATAACAATAAGAAATCAATAATAGTAACATGGGACACTGAAAGAAAAAACCTCACACAAATAATTTCCATACAAAACTTCAAGAATAAGTTGGTGTTTTATTCTCTTGAGAAAATAGAAAAAGCTGTTGCAAACAACTTACCAACCAAATGGAAAGAAAATAGTTAATGGCCTGACATTTCGACCTAAGCCGAGTCTTATTCTTTTATTCTCTCATTACATTCACTCTAAGAATCCTGTGTCAGAATTGACCCGGATTTGGGTCCCAGGGGACCAGACCCAATTCTGGGCCTGTTTGACCCGGAATCCGTATCAATGTGACCCGGAATCCGTGTCATTGTGACCAGAAATTTGGTTAAATGCGGGGATTTTGAATCGGATTCCGGGACACATTGACACGGATTCCGGGTCAAACTGACCCAGAAATGGGTCTGGCCCCCTGGCACCCAAATCCGGGTCAATTCTGATCCGGGAGTTTTTAGAGTGTTCTACAACAGTTCAAAAGGCAAGGCAATGAGAGTGTAATTTTTCTTAGCATTGTACCTTACATACACTCGCCTCAATGAAAACGAACATAAATAACAAAACTATAAACAACACTATTTCATCAGTCAACATAAATAATCTGTAGATACATTTTGTCAAGGAGTTAAAGGAACACGTTGCCTTGGATCGGTCGAGTTGGTCATTGAAAAGCGTTTGAAGCCGTTTGTTATGAAATGCATATTGGTAAGAAATATATTTTAAAAGTAGAATATAATGATCCATACAAGTATCACTCGAAATTGCTGATCATTAGTTACCAATTAATAATAACAATAATAATAGCTGCATTTATGTAGCGTTTAATACAAGGTTTCTAAGCGCTGTTAGTGTTACAGATAAGTGTAAAATAGAAGACATAATTCTACGTTAGATGATAATACATGTAGCTTATACTGAAATCTTTAAAGTTAATATTCCAAATAAGTTCTTCTAAACGAACTAAATGACCAATTATAAATCTACATGTTTAGTGTAAATTTATTTTCATTGATAATAGTGTCAACTGTCAACCAACTGCTGTCTGAAATACTACCATTAACCAGAGACCATGAACCAATCGGGGGACAATCTTGGATGTGTGGCAAAAACTTATCCCCAACATTTGGTTCTTATATAATTGGCAATCAAAAGTCTTTCTATTTAAAGGCAGTGGACACTATTGGTATTACTCAAAATGATTAAAACCTTACTTGGTAATGACTAATGGGGAGAGGTTGATAGTAAAAAACATTGTGAGAAACGGCTCCCTCTGAAGTGACGTAGTTTTCGAGAAAGAAGTAATTTTCCACGAATTTGATTTCAAGACCTCAGATTTAGAATTTGGGGACTCGAAGTCAAGCATCTGAAAGCACACAAGTGTGAGACAGTGTTTTGTTCTTTCATTGAGCTCAAATTTTCACAGGTTTGTTATTTTATGCATGTTGAGATACACCAAGTGAGAAGACTAACTGGTCTTTGACAATTACCAATAGTGTCCAGTGTCTTTAAACATGCCCACAATCCATGTCAAAGCATTTACCAGTATTTATAATCATATAAGAAGATAAACCATTCATAAGTTGGTTTCGATCTGTTTGTTGGAAACTATAGAGGATCGGAATGACTGTGCTCTTCAAAATAAATAGTATCACGCTTTTTTAAATCCTACCTTTCAACTAGAAATACTACGGTGTGTCTTTAATTATTAATGAATACCCTAAAGGCACTGGACACTATTGGTAATTACTCAAAAATAATTATTAACATACTTGGTAACGAGCAATGGAGAGCTGTTAGTAGTGTAAAAAAACTTTGTGAGAAACGGCTCCCCCTCTGAAGTAGCATAGTTTTTGAGAAGGAGTAATTTCTCTGTAAAATATTTGAATGGATTTTGAGACCTCACACACGAGGTCTCGAAATCAAACACCGAAAGCACACAACTTCGTGTGAAAAGGGTGTTTTGATCCATCCATTATTATCTCAACTTTGACGACCAGTTGAGTTCAAATTTTCACAGGTTTATTTTGTGCAATTTCCAAAGGTGTCTAGTGTCTTTATTATAAGAAAACTCCCATCTAGATCAGGGTGCTACATCTAGACAACCACAAAAGTGAACATAATAAATTAAGTTGGAATGCAAGGTAGATTGGAATTGAACAGTTTCCAAATTCTTTTTGACCATTTGATTTTTCTCTCACCCCATGTTTGGTCAAGCTCTTCTTGGTACTCGACTATTATTGTAGAACTAGAAAAAGTTGCCTTTAGTAATTGAAATATTACACCAGATGTTTGTTTATATTTCACTGGATACTTGTCTATTTCATGTCTTGTTTAATTCTACCAAAGTAACTAAACCCAAAACTCTGAGGAAGTGTCGTGGCCGAGCAGTAAATAAGAGCACCGAATTCAAAATCTGGTATTACTGATCAGCAGGGTGTGGGTTCGAATCCCCAGCCGTGACACTTGTGTCCTTAAGCAAGACACTAAACCATTGCTTTGTCCTTTGGATGGGACGTAAAGCCGTTGGTCCCATGGGTTGTGTAACGCATGTAAAAGAACCCAGTGCACTTATCAAAAAGAGAAGGGGTTCGCCCCGGTGTTCCTGGCTGTGGCTGCTGTATGCGCCCTAGCACCTTGTAAACCCTTATAAGGTGCTACATAATTGGGTCTCAGAATTCATCACTTCAATAACCTATATTTCTGAAAGTTTGTATATACTCAGCGCCTTGAGTACCTTGTTTGGTAGATACATGTACGTGCGCTATATAAGCCTCTGATATTATTATTATTACATCCCAATACAAATAAAGTTTACATCATGACAGCAGAGATAGCTTACAGCTTTCATTTTAAAGGAACGTTACAGAATTGGTAAGAAACAAAAATGGTGAAGATCACAGGTTTACATAAAACTTACACGGTCTTGATAATGTCAGTAGAAAACATCCCATGAAATATTATTGTCTTTAAATGTCATGTTTGTTGAGGAATAAATTATTTCGTGTTTGGAGTTTATCGCTCAGTGAGCGTTTTGTTCATTTTTCTTTTTGCATCGATGTAATGCAAAAATGTGATTTGGTTTTTCACTATTTTCTCGGACCCAGGTGGCCAATCGATCTCAAACTTCTACAGGTTTGTTAGTTTATATTACATATCTGGTGGATTACATAAAGTGCTTACACTGCCAGCAACTGTTTTGTCAGCAAAACCAATTCTGTAAAGTTCCTTTAGTCTAATTTAAAAGAATATCTTTCCCTCAACTTAGCAAAGAGCACAATTGTACTTGGCTTTAAATACACAGACAGTGAAACTTCATTTACCTTGAACTACATCTAATTGCATTCTTGTATAAAACTGTGAGTGTTTAGTTATAAAAAAAAATAATAGAAGTTCTAAAAATATACATCAGATTTTCCTTTATTTACACACACACATAAGAGATGATGACATGATGCTTAACTCCTGCACCACGTTTCTGTCAATGTATCAACACAACCAGGGCCCAATTTTAATTCCATGGTTCAACTTTTAAGAAAGTTGTTCCCGTTGCATTCACACAGCACTGCGTAAAACCTGATACAATTTATCTTTGGTTTTAAGAGGTCAAAGCAAACTTGACCCCGTTCCTCTAACATCTGGTTTATTGTCTTGTTCATTGGTCACAGTGTGTTTACGTAATGATTACGAAGGTCAATGGGTCGTCTGTTGTAAGTTAAACCGGATATGGTCTTTTTTATTCTGTCCACACAGTGTTAAAAGAAAAACCTGAAAGCGGTTTCAAGATAAACCCCCTCGCTGGACGGTCGATGTTTTGTGGGTTGAACTTGAATCGGATTATCTTTAGTACCGTTCAGACGCACAGAGTTGAACTTGATCGGGTTGGACTTTAGTACTGTGTCAGAACGACCTCTATGTATCTGAGAGTGATTATTACTGCCCTTTGAGCGTACATTATGCGCGCTCGTGCAAGACTAGCCTATAACTTGATTGCGTGCATTCGTGTGACACAGGGAAAAAACATTTTCCCATGAATGGAGGGAAAGGAGTTGTGTATGTTTATTGTGTGGGATGAAACTTGCTGTCTGTTTTCTGTATTAGAGATGAAGTCATTATTTGGCTTTTGATGATTATAGGCAAAATTATAAGCCACGGGTTCAACTTCAGAGGTGTGTTATATTTGAGTGTATTCACCTGTAAGGACATGAAGAAGTCAGAGCCATGGGACACTTGATCAACTGCTGCTCAACAAGAATCAATTCAACCACTTAGTTGGGCAGTGCAATTTCCATTTGTCGCAGCTTCAGAACATCATGCTCAGCTTATGAAGGTTCTTCCATCTTCTTCAGTGATGGTACCTTTAATGCAGCGGAACCAACCAAAGGTTTTGTTCATCTCGATGTAGTGATAATACTTTACACCATGTACATTAGAACATGGAAGGAAGGATGCAATGCAGAGTGTTGTAGAGGCACCATTACATCATGCATGAGGACCGTTGAGATTTAGCTTGTCTTAAAGCTAGCCGTCTTTTTCAAAAAAAATTCAAAATCTTTGGATCATCCATTGAGAATTATTCATTTATGACCAAATGGGGCACACCAAGCAATGCATTTTCAACATGTGTCATATCTTCATCTTCAAGTAAACAGAAGCTCAAGTCAAACTTCTGAAGGTTCTTCATCTTCATGAAGTGATGGGCCCATGATGCAGCAGAACCACCACGGGATTTATTTTCCGAAAGATCCAATTCAACCAAGTTGGGCAGATCACACAGTGCAGGAGCAATATGTGTCATATCTTCACCTGTCCATGAACATAGCGTCAAATCAAGCTTCTGAAGGTTCTTCATCTTCTTGAAGTGATGGGCCCATGATGCAGCAGAACCACCAAGGGATCCATTACACCAAAGATCCAACTCAACCAAGTTGGGCAGATCACCCAGTGCAGGAGCAACATGTGTCATATCTTCACCTGTCAATGAGCAGCCACTCAAGACAAGCTTCTTAAGGTTCTTCATCTTCATGAAGTGATGGGCCCATGATGCAGCAGAACCACCAAGGGATTCATTTCTCGAAAGATCCAATTCAACCAAGTTGGGCAGATCACACAGTGCAGGAGCAATATGTGTCATATCTTTACCTGTCAATGAGCAGTAACTCAAATTAAACGTCATAAGGTTCTTCATCTTCACAAAGTGATGGGCCCATGATGCAGCAGAACCAATAAGGGATCTATTTCCCCCAAGATCCAATTCAACCAAGTTGGGCAGATCACACAGTGCAGGAACAATATGTGTCATATCTTCACCCGTCAATGAGCAGTAACTCAAATTAAACGTCATAAGGTTCTTCATCTTCATGAAGTGATGGGCCCATGATGCAGCATAACCACCAAGAAATCCATTTTTCGAAAGATCCAATTCAACCAAGTTGGGCAGATCACACAGTGCAGGAGCAATATGTGTCATATCTCCACCTGTCAATGAGCAGCCCCTCAAGACAAGCTTCTTAAGATTCTTCATCTTCACAAAGTGATGGGCCCATGATGCAGCAGAACCACCAAAGAAGTTATTTGCCGAAAGATCCAATTCAACCAAGTTGGGCAGATCACACAGTGCAGGAGCAACATGTGTCATATCTTCACCTGTCAATGAGCAGTAACTCAAATTAAACGTCATAAGGTTCTTCATCTTCTTGAAGTGATGGGCCCATGATGCAGCAGAACCTCCAAGGGATTCGTTTAACGAAAGATCCAACTCAACCAAGTTGGGCAGATCACACAGTGCAGGAGCAACATGTGTCATATCTTCACCTGTCAATGAGCAGCCCCTCAAGACAAGCTTCTTAAGATTCTTCATCTTCATGAAGTGATGGGCCCATGATGCAGCAGAACCAAGCTTCTTAAGATTCTTCATCTTCATGAAGTGATGGGCCCATGATGCAGCAGAACCACCAAGGGATTTATTTGCTGAAAGATCCAATTCAACCAAGTTGGGCAGATCACACAGTGCAGGAGCAACATGTGTCATATCTTCACCTGTCAATGAGCAGCCCCTCAAGACAAGCTTCTTAAGGTTCTTCATCTTCATGAAGTGATGGGCCCATGATGCAGCAGAACCACCAAGGGATTCATTTTTCGAAAGATCCAAACAAACCAAGTTGGGCAGATCACACAGTGCAGGAGCAATATGAGCAGCCCCTCAAGACAAGCTTCTTAAGGTTCTTCATCTTCATGAAGTGATGGGCCCATGATGCAGCAGAACCACCAAAAGATCCAATTCCCGAAAGATCCAATTCAACCAAGTTGGGCAGATCACACAGTGCAGGAGCAATATGTGTCATATCTTCACCCGTCAAAGGGCAGTCAATCAAGACAAGCCTCTTCAGGTTCTTCATCTTCTTGAAGTGATGGGCCCATGATGCAGCAGATGAGGCTGCTCCTGATAATGAAGAATATTCTTCAGTACTCTCATTCAATTCGCATTCATCCAATTCTTCAGTACTCTCATTCAATTCGCATTCATCCAAAATCACTGTTGAAAGATTCGTCATTAAGCTCATAGAGTCTACCAAGTCTGACATACGCCCACCCAAGTGACAGGAATGTATCACTACTGACTGTACCTTCTCAAGATAATCAGTTTGTTTGTTTTCCACTGTGCATGTGTGAACATTTCTAAGCAAATATGTGAATGAGTTAAGAGTGTCCCTGTTCCAACCGAGAATGTCTATATGATCTGTTAGAACAGACTTCATGAACTCCACTGGGGGTAAATCTTGTGTCTGACCCTCAAAGTAGCAGTCAAGGCCAATCTGCATCTTGCCTGGTACTTGAGCAAGTGTTTGTAAAATGCTATTTGTACATGTCATGTTGTCACCAGCACAAAACCGCAAAATATAATCAAAGTCATAACTTCTAGAACTGATCATTTTATCCAGGTTCTTTTGGAATTCCACCGGGTCTGTTTCTAACAAACTTTGTAAGTATTTACCAGCACAACACTCTTGAAAAGTCTTATGAAGGAACTGAATGCTGTTGTGACTTTTCATTCCCTTCAAGACCTTTTGTCTTGTAAGAATACCTCCTTTTATGGCAGATTCAAGCACATTTGGTTCAAAGTCTTCTTCAGGAAAAGCAAGCTGTTGTTCTGGAGCAAGAAGACCAAGCAATGCAATCTTTCCAAGTTCATTTGTTACTTTCGATATCTCATCTGATGACATATCAGTTTTTCTGTGAAATATGTACTCCAATGCCTCACTGTAGATACGAGACATTGTTTCTGGGAGTTTAGAATCCTCTCTCCACAAAATGCACATCAACACAAGTAGCATTGGACTCTTCGCCAAATCAGATAAACCATTTGAGGATTTGATCCTCCGAATAAGCCCTGCTGCTTTGTCATGTTCATCCGAGTAAAATCTCTTCACATACTTCTTGATATCTTCCTTATCGAAACCTTCAACCTTGACCTGTGTGAAAGGCTCTTGAATTAATGATCTTGTCACTAATTTATGATAGTGAGAGGGGCGAGTGGTAACTACAACAAAACACTCTCTGTCTTTCTTACGGTTCAAGATCTTTAGAATTGAACCAAATAAGGCTTTATCAAGGGCACGGGTCTTCAACTCATCAAAGCCATCAAACAAGAACAGTACTTTCTCTTGATTGTGACTGATAAAAGAACTCAACGAGTTCTTATCTACACTTGTTACTCCGCTTAAAAGTTGGTCAAAAATCGAGTCAACTAGCTCTGTGCTTTGTTCAACTGCACTCATTCTTATAACAAATACAAGTTCAAACTGCTGCAGTGCTTCACCACATGCCCAATCATAAGCCATCTTATCAATGAGGGTAGACTTCCCTCTACCAGCTAACCCATTCAAAACAGCCTGATTTATGCAATCACCATCTCTTGTTTTCTGAAGGAAAATATCCTTATATGACTCCAGTTTCTTTCCAGATTTCTCCAATGTTAATTCTGTAAAGATATCTTTGATATGTTTGGTGTCATCATCCTCCCATGGTATCAGTTTCACATAGCTACCTGTTTTCCTATAATGAGTTCTTATTGCCTTTCTACAGCTCTTTGCAGCGACCTGGGCTGGATCTTTTGGCGAATGGGCTCCTTGCACACTTCCGTCATCTGATTGTAAACAAACCATGATATGAAACAATTAATCTTGATTCATAAATACCCCCCCGACAGTTTCTCTTCTCCTATTGGTGGAGAGCGCGTCACGTGGTGGAGCTGTTTATAACCAGCTGGCTTCCGCGAGTCGGGCGCGCGCGTACACCAATATATCACGCAGAACGCACATTTCATAGCTATTAGTAACAGCGCGTAATCTATTTCTAAGCGCGCACGCGCGCAAGCTATTTCTAAGCGCGCGCGCGTACACACAACCCATGTGCATGAAACAGATTCTTTACAAAGTTTTTGAAAAAAATTTGAATGGCGAATGGGCTCCTTGGACACTTCCATCATCTGATTGTAAACAAAAAACATGATATGGAACAATTAATCTTGATTCATAAATACGCCCCTTACAGTTTCTCTTCTCCTATTGGTGGAGAGCGTGTCACGAGGGGGTGTTTAAACGGTTGATAAGGACCAGCTGGAGCTGTTTATAACCAGCTGGCTTCCGCGAGTCTGGCGCGCGCGTACACCAATATATCACACAGAGCGCACAATTCATAGCTATTAGTAACAGCGCGTAAGCTATTTCTAAGCGCGCGCGCGTAAGCTATTTCTAAGCGCGCGCGCATACACACAACCCACGTGCATGAAACAGATTCTTCACAAAGTTTTTGACAAAAATACTTCAAACCTCGAATTTTCATTGTCAAAGTGTCTATAATTGTATTGTTTTAACGTTTTTTAACAAAAGGGCATTTATGAATGAGAATAAAAGAGTAGTGACTCGATCATAAACGTCCGTTTAAAACCTTGCAGGATCGTTGCCGTGTGATAAAGGCCCTATCACAAGGCAACGACCTTGCCGGATTTAAACGGCCGTTAAAGAACTCGTCGCTACCCTTTTATTCCCTTATTTAAATTGTTTCACTTGGCTGCTTGGAGGTTTTTTTAGGAATCACAAACGATATCTGCATCCATTTATCGTTTGCATTACTTGGGTATGTTGACTTTTTAGTAAAGCTAATCTGCAATCATGTCTCATCTTGTCCCAAGTTGACCATCACAAGAAATGACACCATGTACTTACCTGAGGTTTTGGGTTGTATTGACGTTCCACTGGCAGTGGCAGTAGCTTGGGAGGAGTCAATGTATAAAAACAAACAAAGTTTAAGGAAAGCCCATAAGATACTGGCAATCTTTCGCACGCAATGAAATTTTAGGTCTAAACTGTGAGTGTCGTGACGGGGGCCCACATTAATTTCAGAGATTTCTTGATGCTGCAAGCCTCCTTATCAAATCATTGACACCAAGGCCCTTTCAGCAGAAACTGCCAGAAAAAACAACACAGCAAACTTCTTCTCTTAATGATCAGTGTGGGTATAATAATGACTATCCAAGATTTGACATGTTTTGGTTGATTAAATTACCTGTTGGTTTTACTGCTGAATCCAAAGCTCGTTTCTGTTGTAAAGTGGCAGTTAGTTTCTCCAATGCAGGTAAAATATTCTCTGGAAGACAAAGTTAAAGAAAGAAATAACGGTTATTAAGATTAAATGATAAATTATAGAGAAAACTCTTGAGTAGCTGAACTATTTACAAGCAAAATGTAGCACAATTGATGCACAATCTAGCTAGATACATTTCAAGAAACCTCACTCCATGATGTACTAAATTCAACACTAGCTCATTTTACATACATTATTTTTGATGGTGTAACAGGGAATCTCGTCACAATATATATTATTATAGTTGAATATAAAATTATCTCAACTATCAAATTCCTCTGTTCCGATGTTTTGGGTATAAATCAAAACAAACAATTTCCACCTTTGTCTTTTCCACTATAAAAATTATAATAAAATTCTAATTCATGTTTAATTTGTTCTACATTTGTAACTTAAAGGAACATTATAGAATTGGTTTTTGCTAACAAACCAAATGCTGGCAGTGTAAGCGCTTTATGTAATCCACCTAATACATAAACTGACAAACCTGTAGAAGTTTGAGATCGATCGGCCATCTGGGTCACAAGAGAATAGTGAAAAACCGATTACAAATTTTGCATTGCATCGATGCAAAAATAAAAATAAATAAAACGCTCATTGAGCGATAAAATCCAAACACAAACTAAGAATATTTATTTTACATTAAATATGACATTTCAGAAAAAAATATTTCAAGGGATGTTTTCTACTATCATCATCATTAGACCATGTATATTTTAGGTAAATCTGTGATCTTCACGATGTTTGTTTCTCACCAATTCTGTAGCGTTCCTTTAAAAGAAAGAAACCAATCTACAAAGGTTGTTCATGTTTGCACCTTACCTGTTGCTCCTGCCTTCAGCTGTATGAACGTACAGTGGCTAGGATTGCCAACAGCCAAATTACCACTGCCTTCAATGCGGTGTAGAGACAAAGACTGGTTGGCCATCAAACAGGCTCCTTCACCTGATTGTTTTCTGCTGTAGGGGCAATGAAGGAAAGTCATTTCTACAAACATAACAACATAACAATTCAAATTATTAAGGCGCTATTCCATCAAGATCATAGCGCACTGGAATGAAATTAACCTTTATCGAATGGCAACAAACCTACACCCGCATTGCCCGTAACGAAAACGTCTTGCGCCAAGACTAGCGTGCAGTATCTGAAAACAACCAGTTATAAACAGAGCTCCAGCTGGTCATTATCAACCATATAAACACCTCAACGTGACGTGCTCTCCACCAATGGGAATAGTGAAATTGTCGAGTAATTATGAGTTCAAAATTATTCTCCAGGGTGATGGGTGTATTTTTTAGTTTAAAAGGTCTGATACTTTTTTCTAACAAAAAACACAATGTTCACAGATTAACATTAGACTTACTCAGTTTGAAGATAATGATAGTAGAAAGCTTCCTTTAAAATATTACTTACTGAGGTGCTGTAGTTTTTGAGAAATGAGTAAATAATTTTTCGTCTCAATTTTAGCATGTAAAAACGTATTAACCAGTTGTGGTACATGTTATTATAAGTTATCACACAAGCGCAAGTTGAATACGGTAAAATATAGCGCTTCTGTGTCCCATATCCATGGGACACAGACGTGCTATTTTTTTTTTTTTTTTCGAGCGCGCGTGTTATAACGAATTTATCTTCAAGTCTCACGTGCAAAGCGCAAAGTTTAAAAACTCAGAACGTTATGCTGAATGTAATTTTTGCACTGTCCGTATACATTGACACTCACAATACGCACTGTGCAATAAAAACGGAGAAAGTAGTATATAAAACAGAGGAAGTAGTATGTATGTATTTTTCCCCCTAGTAGTTCGAGCATCTGATTGGTGGATTAGCGCGTACTGGAAGATAAGGTATAATATCATAACTGAACTATATGTTTTTACATGCTAAAATAATTTTTGTATTTTATGACTTGTTTCATTCATTTCTCAAAAACTACAGCACCTCAGTAAGTAATATTTGAAGGGAAGCTTTCTACTATCATTATCTTCAAACCATGTAAGATTAATGTAAATCTGTGGACTTTTTCAAAAGTATCAAAATCCTTTAAGGAATAAAAAATAATATCAAATTAAACAAGATTTGAAAACAAACACTTTTATAGACAATGGTTCCCATTATTGCATAACTCAGCTAAAGATGAATACATTTCAAATTAGCGTACAGATTGATACTAATCACAGTAAGTTTATACCTTGAAGCATTTGTGTGTTTTCTGCTCTGACTAAGTCCCTTGTTTCTGGTGATGGTTGAATATTTTCAACAACAGCCATCGATCTTTGTTCTGGTTCTTGAGAATGCCTGGCCATCTCCTCCTCTTTCACGGTCTCCTCACTCTGGTCAGCCATTATCAGACACAATCTTAGGAATCAAAGACAAATATTGACTCAGATGACATATTGTGTTTCGTTCTACTTCTGATTAGATGTAAAAGTTCTTGAAATACTGGTCAGTTATATGATGTAGTCTCTTACCTTCAGTTCAAGGACCAATCAGTGCTTTAGCCAGGCTCATTCACCCAATAGTCCAAAAGATGAAACATCTTCACTGAAGTCCTAGCCCATTACAAAGTCCATGTTGAGTTGCTTGACAAACCTAATTTTGAGAGCAAGAATCCAAAGAAATGTTCTAAAACAATAAAGATGCATGGGTGATATAAATTCAGGTTTTGAACTTTTTCTTGTCTGACTGTGTTAATAACCGAGTTATAACGAGTATCAACTCATGCAAGTCCTAAGAAACTCTCTTTTATTGCTCAACAGCTGAGTGTGGAATTTCTCTTTAGTCACATGATCCATCCAGAAGATGCCCTCCTCAATGTGCTCCATGTGTGGACAGCTTTTCAAGTCTTCAATTATCCTAACAAGTCTTTTTATCAGTCGTTTATTGAGTGGGTTATATTTTAGGGTGTCGTGGCCGAGCGGATAAGAGCACCCAACTCAAGCACTTATGTGCTTCTATTCAGCAGAGTGTGGGTTCCAATCCCGGTCATGACACTTGTGTCCCTGTGCAAGACACTTAACTATAATTGCTTCTCTCCACCCAGGGGTAAATAGGTACCTGTGAGGGCAGAGGTGGTTCTTGTGACTGATTTAGCGGAGTAGCGCTTATTAATGTTGCACAGGCTGTTTACTCCCCAGGGAGCTGAAATGGTCTAAGGAATGAATTAAGGTCTAGTGACCAGGGGTAATATTGTTGGAAGCGCTTTGAGGCGCCCAACGGGTATGAAAAGCGCTAATATTTAAAAAAGAGGTTAAAGTATGTTATGTTTTTTATTTATTTCCTGGTGGTTTTAACTTAAAAGTGTAAAGAACAAAAAACAGTTTGAGAAGGATTGCAGACTTTGGACTAAATTAATTGGAGAGCCACAGAAAGACCTTACCCAGTTCTTTGATCAATAGATAGGAAAACTCAATCAATCTTAACCAGTGATAATCATGTACGTATAAACAATTGTTTCAATTCCTTCCTTATGACATTTATTGAGACTCCCTCCTTGCAAAACAAATAGAAGAAAGTTCTCTTTTGTTCCAGTGGCAGCCAGATGAAGTTTTGCACTTGTTTTCAAACATTTTTGTGTGCGGGATGTCAGCTATTTGGAGGTCTGGCTCGCCACTGTTTATCTGTTTACACTGTATCTGTATACTTTGTTATTTGTTGTTCTTTTTTACTCATGTATCGTAGGAGGTCCTGTTTTCAAGGTGTCCCTAAAATCGTGGCAAATCTTTTACCTCTCTGTGCACGATGTAAACAGTCCCTTGATACAATGTTTGTGGTTTTACTTGCCAAGCAAAGAGTCTCCTCTCCCTTGACCAAAACTTAGAAACACATAAGGCTCCCCTAGTTTTGCACTTGGAATGCAAAAAGTTTGGTATTTTAGGCATTTCTACAAGGTATAAATATATGTCATACTGTTGAGGCCATAAAAAACAATTTGCCCACCGAAAAAAATTCATCAAACACTATTTCAATTCACAATTCACGATGATTAAGTCATGTCACTGAACATTATACTAAGCATTCTGGGAAAAAGAAACAGAGGCTTAAAGAAGCCATGTGCCTTGTATCATTTTCTAATATTTTTGGAGAATTTTTGTTTTAACCGTCATATAAATATTATTATTAATAATATTAAAATTTAAACATCGGCTCTGTTATTCAATTATCACTGTTTATTTATACGCTTTATTATAAATGTTAAGGAAATGTTTTGTTTTTTTGCCAATTACCATGGTTATTTTTTAAAAGGTCATAAAAAATATTTTTAATAAAATGTAGACAACTGTTGGCTATAGAGTCATAAACAGAGTCAAACAGAACACTTGTAGTCACTGCAAATGTTTCTACCACGTATGGCCTCACCGGGAAACCATACTTTCTCGTTTGCCTTGAAAACAGGAAAAACTCAAAACAAATGGGACCAGGACTTGAAGTCATCGAAGATCGGTGTGTGGTGTGAACATTTCAATGTCCATCAAGTTTTAATATATGTTTGTATACTACATTCATATAACCAAATAAAGATAATTAGTAGGGCATCGATTGATATATGGCATCACTATTTCTTTGCCAATTCAAAGAAAAAGACATAATACCGTGAAAACAGGTAAGAGGAGGATCATTCAATAAATGTTTTTTAAATGTAATTACATGTAATTGCTGTGGTTTCAACCACTTTTTACATTTTGTGCTTATTGTCATTTTGTCAAATAATCTTTATATTTTTTTAAATAATTGTATTTGTCTATTTATAATCATAACTGTATTTGTTTTTATATGGAGCTAGCTAACTGATGTAATTGTCTTTTGAGGATGATTAAAGTTTTTTTTTTTAATTGTATTAAATTCAATGAGGCACACGACAATTACTATTTCTTCATCCATGCCGTATTATTTAAAAGCTCCAGGCAGTGGACACTACTATTGGTAATTACTCTCAGAATAATTACAATTAGCATAAAACCTTAATTGGTAACGAGTAATGGGGAGAGGTTGGTAGTAAAAAACATTGTGAGTAACGGCTCCCTCTGAAGTGACGTACGTAGTTTTCGAGAAAGAGGTAATTTTTCCCCGAATTTGATTTCAAGAAATCAGAATTAGAATTAGAGGTCTCAAAATCAAGCATCATAACGCATATCCCACCTTGTTGAGCTGTTAATGGCTCCGCTTTAAACATCGGTCTCACCACTGGATGGCGACAGATGAGACCGATGTTAAAAGCGGAGCCATTGACAGCTAAACAAGGTGGGCGACAAGGGTTTTTTTCCTTCCATCATCATCTCGCAAATTCAATGACCAATTGAATTAAAATTATCACAGGTTTGTTACTTTGTGCATATGATGATAATATTGAGATACACCAAGTGTGAAAACTGGTCTTTGACAAAGGTTTTCGAGTCTTTTTTAAATCTCAACACCTGCTCGATATTCGCACCCACTTCTAAAACTAAAGTTTTTACAAGAAGGGGTGATAAACTTTAAATTATGTACTTACCATACTCCAAATTATGATAATCTGAAGATGTGTACAGTGTAGGCAATGGGGAGTTTTTTCAAATCAATGTGTAACTTTGGTCTACGCCCAGCCTATGAAAAATCCAGACACTGACTGTTTGGCAATAATTATTTCCAACCCTATTTTTTTATTTCCGCAGAGGACATTGACCTTGTCGTCGACAGAGGGCGGTACTTTTTGTAGTACCGTGACTGAAAAGTTATGAGGGTGCTCCACATTAAAATAAAACTCCCATGTATAAATGTTTTGTAATGCTAAAATATAAAACAATTCTCATAAAATATTTTAAAGTCTCTTAAAACCCAGTCAGATAAATTTAGACCCCTAAACTTGTTATTTATATTAAATTGTTTGCACGTCAGAATTTTCGATTTTTCTTTTTTTAACTTGCCGCCAGTTTTAATGAGGCAATCCTACATTTCGCAAGCTAAATAGGACAAACTTTTAAAAACCAAACTTATCATCTCCTCAGAAACTGAAAACTCACAACACTATGTTGTGATCTATCTCAATCCTTTCTCACTCTCGAGCCTACTCCTTTTTCATTATTACAAGAAGTAGGTAGGAAACACGGCATTTAATGGACATGTTTTAAAAGCAAGACTTGGTAGGGGCATTAGGGGGGAAGGGGGGTGGTGAAAATGAACTCTACTTCTTTTTGAAATACTTGACTCGAGTTATAAAAATAGATGGCCCCTCCACCACACAATCATTTTTCGCTAATTCCCAAAGGAACTTTTTTTTTTACAAAATGAAAACTCGAATATCGAACCTATGTTCTGAGCTTGCAAGGTGGTAAACTGTGCAAGAATGTAGGATAACAAACTCGCGATCGGTGAAATAGTCAAAGGAGCAAGTAAGAAGTGACCAGTAATCACACGTAGGCCTGATGGGTAGGTCTTACGTCCTCACAAAGAAAATAGTTTTCTTCTCAGCGATGACAAACTCTCAATTTCCAAAATTTGTTTACTAAAACGAGTTTCAAAGGCCGAGTTGCTTATTTAACGATATTCAAAATCAATTCTTTTTCATGTAATCACTTAAACAAAACTCAAATAATCTGAATTTCACTTTGTCAGAATCGAAATTGTCAAAACTCCTTTGAAATCCAGCTGTATATATGGAATATACAAGTGAATCAAACGTCTCTTTCGATTGTAGATAACAAGAATCATTTAAGTTATGGCTAATCTTGTACTTAGTGAGGGATAACAATAAGAAATCAATAATAGTAACATGGGACACTGAAAGAAAAAACCTCACACAAATAATTTCCATACAAAACTTCAAGAATAAGTTGGTGTTTTATTCTCTTGAGAAAATAGAATAAGCTGTTGCAAACAACTTACCAACCAAGTGGAAAAAAAATAGTTAATGGCCTGACATTTCGACCTAAGCCGAGTCTTATTCTTTTATTCTCTCATTACATTCACTCTAAAAATCCTATGTCAGAATTGACCCGGATTTGGGTCCCAGGGGGCCAGACCCATTTATGGGCCTGTTTGACCCGGAATCCGTGTCAATGTGACTCGGAATCCGTGTCATTGTGACCAGAAGATTGGTTAAATGCGGGGATTTTGAATCGTATTCCGGGACACATTGACACGGATTCCGGGTCAAACTGACCCAGAAATGGGTCTGGCCCCCTGGGACCCAAATCCGTGTCAATTCTGACCCGGGAGTTTTTAGAGTGTTCTACAACAGTTCAATAGGCAAGGTAATGAGAGTGTAATTTTTCTTAGCATTGTACCTTACATACACTCGCCTCAATGAAAAGGAACATGAATAACAAAACTATAAACAACACTATTTCATCAGTCAACATAAATAATCTGTAGATATATTTTATCAAGGAGTTAAAGGAACACAGTGCATTGGATCGGTCGAGTTGGTCATTGAAAAGCGTTTGAAGCCGTTTGTTATGAAATGCATATTGGTAAGAAATATATTTTAAAAGTAGAATATAATGATCCATACAAGTATCACTCGAAATTGCTGATCATTAGTTACCAATTAATAGTAACATTAATAATAGCTGCATTTATGTAGCGTTTTTAAACGTATTAAAATACAAGGTTTCTAAGCGCTGTTAGTGTTACAGATAAGTGTAAAATAGAAGACATAATTCTACGTTAGATGATAATACATGTAGCTTATACTGAAATCTTTGTCTTTAAAGTTAATATTCCAAATAAGTTCTTCTACACGAACAAATGACCAATTATAAATCTACATGTTTAGTGTAAATTTATTTTCATTGATAATAGTGTCAACTGTCAACCAACTGCTGCCTGAAATACTACCATTAACCAGAGACCATGAACCAATCGGGGACAATCTTGGATGTATGGCAAAAAATTATCCCCAACATTTGGTTCTTATATAATTGGCAATCAAAAGTCTTTCTATTTAAAGGCAGTGGACACTATTGATATTACTCAAAATGATTATTAGCATAAAACCTTACTTGGTAATGAGAAATGGGGGGAGGTTGATAGTAAAAAAAACATTGTGAGAAACGGCTCCCTCTGAAGTGACGTAGTTTTCGAGAAAGAAGTAATTTTCCACGAATTTGATTTCAAGACCTCAGATTTAGAATTTGGGGACTCGAAATCAAGCATCTGAAAGCAAACAACTTAGTGTGACACAGTGTTTTGTTCTTTCATTGAGCTCAAATTTTCACAGATTTGTTATTTTATGCATGTTGAGATACACCAAGTGAGAAGACTAACTGGTCTTTGACAATTACCAATAGTGTCCAGTGTCTTTAAACATGCCCACAATCCATGTCAAAGGATTTACAAGTATTTATAATCATATAAGAAGATAAACCATTCATAGGTTGGTTTTGATCTGTTTGTTGGAAACTATAGAGGATCGGAATGACTGTGCTCTTCAAATAAAATAGTATCACGCTTTTTTAAATCCTACCTTTCAACTAGAAATACTACGGTGTGTCTTTAATTATTAATGAATACCCTAGAGGCACTGGACACTATTGGTAATTACTCAAAAATAATTATAATCATACTTGGTAACGAGCAATGGAGAGCTGTTAGTAGTAAAAGACTTTGTGAGAAACGGCTCCCCCTCTGAAGTAGCATAGTTTTTGAGAAGGAGTAATTTCTCAGTAAAATGTTTGAATTGATTTCGAGACCTCACACTCGAGGTCTCGAAATCGAACACCGAAAGCACACAACTTCGTGTGAGAAGGGTGTTTTGATCCATCCATTATTATCTCCACTTTGACTACCAATTGAGTTCAATTTTTCACAGGTTTATTATTTTGTGCAATTTCCAAAGGTGTCTAGTGTCTTTATTATAAGAAAACTCAGTCTAGATCAGGGTGCTACATCTAGACAACCACAAAAGTGAACATAATAAATTAAGTTGGAATGCAAGGTAGATTGGAATTGAAGTTTCCAAATTCTTCTTGACCATTTGATTTTTGTCTAATTCCATGTTTGGTCAAGGTCTTCTTGGTACTCGACTTTTATTGTAGAACTAGAAAAAGTTGCCTTTAGTAATTGAAATATTACACCAGATGTTTGTTTATATTTAACTGGATACTTGTCTATTTCATGTCTTGTTTTGTTCTACCAAAGTAACTTAACTCCATAACTCTGGGGAAGTGTCGTGGCTGCGCAGCTAAGAGCACCGAATTCAAACTCTGGTATTACTGATCAGCAGAGTGTGGGTTCGAATCCCCAGCCGTGACACTTGTGTCCTTAAGCAAGACACTGAACCATTGGTTTGTCTTTCGGATGGGATGTAAAGCCGTTGGTCCCATGGGTTGTGTAACGCATGTAAAAGAACCCAGTGCACTAATTGAAAAGAGAAGGGGTTCTCCCCAGTGTTCCTGGCTGTGGCTGCTGTATGCGCCCTAGCACCTTGTAAACCCTTATAAGGTGCTACATAATTGGGTCTCAGAATTCATCACTGCAATAACCTATATTTCTGAAAGTTTGTATTACTCAGCGCCTTGAGTACCTCATTGGTAGATACATGTACGTGCGCTATATAAGCCTCTGATATTATTATTATTACATCCCAACACAAATAAAGTTCACATCATGACAGCAGAGATAGCTTACAGTATTCGTTTTAAAGGAACGTTACAGAATTGGTAAGAAACAAAATTGTGAAGATCACAGGTTTACATAAAACTTACACGGTCTAATGATGATGATAGTAGAAAACATCCTGTGAAATATTATTGTCTTTAAATGTCATATATTTGTTGAGGAATAAATTATTTCGTGTTTGGAGTTTATCGCTCAGTGAGCGTTTTATTCATTTTTCTTTTTGCATCGATGTAATGCAAAAAATGTGATTTGGTTTTTCACTATTTTCTCGGATCCAGATGGCCAATCGATCTCAAACTTCTACAGGTTTATTAGTTTATATTACATATCTGGTGGATTACATAAAGTGCTTACACTGCCAGCAACTGTTTTGTCAGCAAAACCAATTCTGTAAAGTTCCTTTAGTCTAATTTAAAAGAATATCTTTCCCTCAACTTAGCAGAGAGCACAATTGTACTTGGCTTTAAATACACAGACAGTGAAACTTCATTTACCTTGAACTACATCTAATTGCATTCTTGTATAAATCTGTTAGTGTTTAGTTATAACAAAAAATAATAGAAGTTCTAAAAATATACATCAGATTTGCCTTTATTTACACACACACATAAGAGATGATGACATGATGCTTAACTCCTGCACCACGTTTCTGTCAATGTATTAACACAACCAGGGCCCAATTTTAATTCCATGGTTTAACTTTTAAGAAAGTTGTTCCCGTTGCATTCAGACAGCACTGCGTAAAACCCGATACAATTTATCTTTGGTTTTAAGAGGTCAAAGCAAACTTGACCCCGTTCCTCTAACATCTGGTTTATTGTCTTGTTCATTGGTCACAGTGTGTTTACGTAATGATTACGGAGGTCGATGGGTCGTCTGTTGTGAGTGAAACCGGATATGGTCTTTTTTATTCTGTCCACACAGTGTTAAAAGAAAAACCTGAAAGCGGTTTCAAGATAAACCCCCTCGCTGGACGGTCTATGTTTTGTGGGTTGAACTCGATTCGGTCTTACTTTAGACACACAGAGTTGAACTTGATCAGGTTGAACCATGAGTTCAACCAACTTTAGTACTGTGTCTGAACGTACATTATGAACGCGGTGCAAGACTAGCCAACTTGAATGCGCGCATTCGTGTGACAAAGGGAAAAAACATCTTCCCATGAATGGAGGGGAAGGAGTTGTGTATGTTTATTGTGAAACTTGCTGTTCGTTTTCTGTATTAGAGATGATGTCGTTATTTGGCTTTTGATGATTATAGGCAAAATTATAAGCCACGGGTTCAACTTCAGTGGTGTGTTATATTTGAGTGTATTCACCTATAAGGACATGAAGAAGTCAGAGCCATGGGACACTTGATCAACTGCTGCTCAACAAGAATCAATTCAACCACTTAGTTGGGCAGTGCAATTTGTATTTGTCACAGCTTCGGAACATCATGCTCAGCTTATGAAGGTTCTTCCATCTTCTTTAGTGATGGTACCCATATTATTGCAGCGGAACCAGCCAAAGGTTTCGTTCATCTCGATGTATTGATAATACCTTACACCATGTACATTAGAACATGGAAGGAAGGATGCAGTGCAGAGTGTTGTAGAGTCACCATTACATCATGCATGAGGACCGTTGAGGTTTAGCTTGTCTTAAAGCTAGCCGTCTTTTTCACAAATTTTTCAAAATCTTTGGATCATCCATTGAGAATTATTCATTTATGACCAAATGGGGCAAACCACGCCATGCATTATCAATATGTGTAACATCTTCATCTTCAAGTAAACAGAAGCTCAAGTAAAGCTTCTGAAGGTTCTCCATCTTCTTGAAGTGATGGGCCCATGATGCAGCAGAACCACCAAGGGATCTATTTTCTGAAAGATCCAACTCAACCAAGTTGGGAAGATCACACAGTGCAGGATCAATATGTGTCATATCTTCACTCGTCAAAAAAGGGAACCTCAAGTAAAGCTTCTGAAGGTTCTCCATCTTCTTGAAGTGATAGGCCCATGATGCAGCAGAACCACCAAGGGATTCATTTTCTGAAAGATCCAACTCAACCAAGTTGGGAAGATCACACAGTGCAGGATCAATATGTGTCATATCTTCACTCGTCAAAAAAAGGAACCTCAAGTAAAGCTTCTGAAGGTTCTTCATCTTCTTGAAGTGATGGGCCCATGATGCAGCAGAACCACCAAGTGATTTATTTTTTCTTAAGATCCAACTCAACCAAGTTGGGCAGATCACACAGTGCAGGATCAATATGTGTCATATCTTCACCTGTCAATAAGCAGCCATTCAAGACAAGCTTCTGAAGGTTCTCCATCTTCTTGAAGTGATGGGCCCATGATGCAGCACAACCACCAAGGGATCTATTTTCTGAAAGATCCAATTCAACCAAGTTGGGCAGATCCCACAGTGCAGGAACAATATGTGTCATATCTTTACCTGTCAATGAGCAGCCAATCAAGAAAAGCCTCTGAAGGTTCTTCATCTTCTTGAAGTGATGGGCCCATGATGCAGCAGAACCACCAAGGGATCCATTTATCGAAAGATGCAACTCAACCAAGTTGGGCAGATCACACAGTGCAGGAGCAATATGTGTCATATCTTCACCTGTCAATAAGCAGTCACTCAAGAAAAGCCTCTTAAGGTTCTTCATCTTCTTGAAGTGATGGGCCCATGATGCAGCAGAACCACCAAGGGATCCATTTATCGAAAGATCCAATTTAACCAAGCTGGGCAGATCACACAGTGCAGGAGCAATATGTGTCATATCTCCACCTGTCAATGAGCAGTAATTCAAATTAAACGTCATAAGGTTCTCCATCTTCTTGAAGTTATGGGCCCATGATGCAGCAGAACCTCCAAGGGATTCATTCATCGAAAGATCCAACTCAACCAAGTTGGGCAGATCACACAGTGCAGGAGCAATATGTGTCATATCTTCACCTGTCAATGAGCAGCAAATCAAGACAAGCCTCTTAAGGTTCTTCATCTTCTTGAAGTGATGGGCCCATGATGCAGCAGATGAGGCTGCTCCTGATAAAGCAGAATATTCTTCAGTACTCTCTTTCAATTTGCACAAAACCAACTTCACCTTTGAAAGATTCGTCATTAAGCTCATAGAGTCTACCAAATCTGACATACACCCACCCAAGTGACAATCAAATATCCCTACTGACTGTACCTTCTCAAGATAATCAGTTTGTTTGTTTTCCACTGTGCATGTGTGAACATTTCTAAGCAAATATGTGAATGAGTTAAGAGTGTCCCTGTTCCAACCATTAATGTCTATATGATCTGTTAGAACAGACTTCATGAACTCCACTGGGGGTAAATCTTTTGTCTGACCCTCAAAGTAGTAGTCAAGGCCGATTTCCATCCAGCCTGGTACTTTAGCAAGTGTTTGTAAAATGCTATTTGTACATGTCATGTTGTCACCAGCACAAAACCGCAAAATATAATGAAAGTCACCACTTCTAGAACTGATCATTTTATCCAGGCTCTTTTGGAATTCCACCGGGTCTGTTTCTAACAAGCTTTGTAAGTATTTACCAGCACAACACTCTTGAAAAGTCTTATGAAGGAATTGAATGCTGTTGAGACTTTTCATTCCCTTCAAGACCTTTTGTCTTGTAAGAATACCTGCTTTTATGGCAGATTCAAGCACATTTGGTTCAAACACTTGCTCAGGAAAAGCAAGCTGTTGTTCTGGAGCAAGAAGACCAAGCAAGGCAATCTTTCCAAGTTCATTTGTTACTTTTGATATCTCATTTGATGACATATCAGTTTTTCTGTGAAATATGTACTCCAATGCCTCACTGTAGATACGAGACATTGTTTCTGGGAGTTTAGAATCCTCTCTCCACAAAATGCACATCAACAGAAGTAGCATTGGACTCTTTGCCAAATCAGATAAAGCATTTGAGGATTTGATCCTCCGAATAAGCCCTTCTGCTTTGTCATGTTCATCCGAGTAAAATCTCTTCACATACTTCTTGATATCTTCACTATCAAAACCTTCAACCTTGACCTGTGTGAAAGGCTCTTGAATTAATGATCTTGTCACTAATTTATCATAGTGAGAGGGGCGAGTGGTAACTACAACAAAACACTCTCTGTCTTTCTTACGGTTCAGGATCTTTAGAATTGAACCAAATAAGGCTTTATCAAGGGCACGGGTCTTCAACTCATCAAAGCCATCAAACAAGAACAGTACTTTCTCTTGATTGTGACTGATAAAAGAACTCAACGAGTTCTTATCTACACTTGTTACTCCGCTTAAAAGTTGGTCAAAAATTGAGTCAACTAGCTCTGTGCTTTGTTCAACTGCACTCATTCTTATAACAAATACAAGCTCAAACTGCTGCAGTGCTTCACCACATGCCCAATCATAAGCCATCTTATCAATGAGGGTAGACTTCCCTCTACCAGCTAACCCACTCAAAACAGCCTGATTTTTGCAATCACCATCTCTTGTTTTCTGAAGGAAAATATCCTTATATGACTCCAGTTTCTTTCCAGATTTCTCCAATGTTAATTCTGTAAAGATATCTTTGATGTGTTTCGTGTCATCATCCTCCCATGGTATCAGTTTCACATAGCTACCTGTTTTCCTATAATGAGTTCTTATTGCCTTTCCACAACTCTTTGCAGCGACCTGGGCTGGATCGTTTGTCGAATGGGCTCCTTGCACACTTCCATCATCTGATTGTAAACAAAAAACATGATATGGAACAATTAATCTTGATTCATAAATACGCCCCTTACAGTTTCTCTTCTCCTATTGGTGGAGAGCGCGTCACAAGGGGGTGTTTAAACGGTCGATAAGGACCAGCTGGAGCTGTTTATAACCAGCTGGCTTCCGCGAGTCGGGCGCGCGTGTACACCAATATATCACGCAGAACGCACAATTCATAGCTATTAGTAACAGCGCGTAATCTATTTCTAAGCGCGCGCGCGTAAGCTATTTCTAAGCGTGTGCATACACACAACCCACGTGCATGAAACAGATTCTTCACAAAGTTTTTGACAAAAATACTTCAAACCTCGAATTTTCATTGTCAAAGTGTCTATAATTGTATTGTTTTAACGTCTTTTAACAAAAGGGCATTTATGAATGAGAATAAAAGAGTAGTGACTCAATCATAAACGTCCGTTTAAAACCTTGCAGGATCGTTGCCGTGTGATAAAGGCCCTATCACACGGCAACGACCTTGCCGGTTTTAAACGGCCGTTAAAGAACTCGTCGCTACCCTTTTATTCCCTTATTTAAATTGTTTCACTTGGCTGCTTGGAGGTTTTTTTAGGAATCACAAACGATATCTGCATCCATTTATTGTTTGCATTACTTGGGTATGTTGACTATTTAGTAAAGCTAACCTGCAATCATGTCTCATCTTGTCCCAAGTTGACCATCACAAGAAATGACACCATGTACTTACCTGAGGTTTTGGGTTGTATTGACGTTCCACTGGCAGTGGCAGTAGCTTGGGAGGAGTCAACTAGCTTTGGAATCTTCGGTGGAGTGCACTCTTGGTCAGATCCTACAAGACAGTTTAAAGGGCATGTTTGATGATCAAATATCAACATATCATTGTTTTATTTTCATCAATGTATAAAAACAAACAAAGTTTAAGGAAAGCCCATAAGATACTGGCAATCTTTCGCACGCAATGAAATTTTAGGTCTAAACTGGGAGTGTCATGACGGGGGCCCACATTAATTTCAGAGATTTCTTGATGCTGCAAGCCTCATTATCAAATCATTGCCACCAAGGCCCTTTCAGCAGAAACTGCCAGAAAAAAAAAAAAACAGCAAAATTCTTCTCTTAATGATAAGTGTGGGTATAATAATGACTATCTCAGATTTGACATGTTTTGGTTGAGTAAATTACCTGTTGGTTTTACTGCTGAATCCAAAGCTCGTTTCTGTTGTAAAGTGGCAGTTAGTTTCTCCAATGCAGGTAAAATATTCTCTGGAAGACAAAGTTAAAGAAAGAAATAACGGTTATTAAGATTAGATGATAAATTATAGAGAAAACTCTTGAGTAGCTGAACTATTTACAAGCAAAATGTAGCACAATGGATGCACAATCTGGATACATATCAAGAAACCTCACTCCATGATGTATTAAATTCAGTACTAGCTCATTTTACAGACAATATTTTTGATGGTGTAACTGCGAACCTCATCACAATATATATTATTATAGTTGTCATCTCCCACCGGTGATGTGTTTATATTGTTGTTTATAATTTATATGTTTCTCTTACGTTTATCAGCTTATCCTTGTTTGCATAAAGTCAAAGTTCAGTGACCACAGCCAATCGCCTGCGGGCATCTTAGGAATTTGTTTTAAGGTGTGGCAAGCCCATATTGATTCTGTACACAGGTATTGGGGTGCCGGTATTTCTAAGTCATTTCTTTTCCTGGTTTCGTTTGGTTAAGTTCGCCGTATTTTTTGTAGACAACCCCAGCTAGTTTTCATTGCTGTTTTCGTAAGTAGTATTTTCTTCATTTATAATATTTATGTCACTTATTTCAATTATATAAATGTTTTGGTTATTGTAAATTATTTCCTTTTTATTTCGATGATTTTGGCTAGTTGGAGTTATTTTTCTGGTTCATCCAAAAGCTGTAATTTTGGGATCCTATTTTGGGGCACAAATTTTTTGGATTGCTAAGATTTTTTGGTGCCACTAGGCAAAGCTGTTTTATTCTTCTAAGTCCTATTTTTGTACCCAACATATTTGTTTCTTAAAATTACTTACATTATCATGTGTGTGTTTCCCAACAGTTTTGTTATATCAGTATGCCGCCGTAAACTCCTGTAAACTCCTGTAAACCTCTCTGTACATCGCCGTTAAGTTTCCCACTGTGTTGAAGTGATTTCCACGGTAACAATTTGTAAGTGTTAATTTAGTAGTCTATAAAATTGTTATAATTGTTCATCGTTTGATACCGAATTGTTGTGAAGTAGAATTGTTCAAGCTTTTAATAATTGCTTTCTTTAATCCTTCTGGAAACCCCCGATTGCTAATTTTCTTTAATCTTTTCTGGAAACTATTTACCGTTCATTTTTGTATAATCTTTTCGGAAGCCTTCAATTGCATTTTATTTAATCTTTCCGGAAACGTCTGATTGCGTGTTTTCTTTCAATATCTTTCTTGTACTTTGATTTATTATTGAGTTAATTACGTATTTATATATTAATTATCTATTTCATTATTTGACATTCTAGTTCACCTGCTCCTCGCTGAGTGCAAATAAACTACCGGGTCGATAAAACACAATTTGTCCACGGCTTATTATTGTTGTCATCAACACGGTGACAATAATTGAATATAAAATTATCTCTACTGTCGAATTCCTCTGTTCCGATGTTTTGGATATAAATCAAAACAAACAATTTCCACCTTTGTCTTTTCCACTATAAAAATTCTAATAAAATTCTAATTCATGTTTAATTTGTTCTACATTTGTAACTTAAAGCCATTGGACCCTTTCGGTAAACAGTATTGTCCAAGGCCCACACTTCGTGTATCACAACTTCTATATCAAATAACAAACCTGTGGATATCTAGGCTCAATCGGACATCGGAGTCGGGAGAAAATAACGGGAAAACCCACTCCTGTTTTCGCGCGTTTCGCCGTGTCATGACATGTGTTTATAACAAATCCGTAATTCTCGTTAACGAGAATTTATATTGTTTTACCGTTTTCTCAAAAAGTAAAGCATTTCATGGACTAATATTTCACGAGAAGTCTTTCACCATTACCTTCTGTAAACCCTGTAAATTATTTGTAAATCTGTGAACTTTTTTTATTTTTTCTGTACCGAAAGGGTCCAATGGCTTTAAAGGAACATTACAGAATTGGTTTTTGCTAACAAAACAAATGCTGGCAGTGTAAGCGCTTTATGTAATCCACCTAATACACAAACTGACAAACCTATAGAAGTTTTAAATTGATCAACCATCTAGGTCACAAGAGAACAGTGAAAAACCCATCACAAATTGTACATTGCATCGATGCCAAAATAAAAATGAATAAAACGCTCATTGAGCGATAAACTTCAAACATAAACTAAGAATATTTATTTTACATTAAGTATGACATTTCAGAAAAAAATATTTCAAGGGATGTTTTGTACTATCATCATCATTAGACCATGTATATTTTAGGTAAATCTGTGATCTTCACGATGTTTGTTTCTTACCAATTCTGTAACGTTCCTTTAAAAGAAAGAAACCAATCTACAAAGGTTGTTCATGTTTGCACCTTACCTGTTGCTCCTGCCTTCAGCTGTATGAACGTACAGTGGCTAGGATTGGCAACAGCCAAATTATCACTGCCTTCAATGCGGTGTAGAGAAAAAGACTGGTTGGCCATCAAACAGGCTCCTTGACCTGATTGATTTTCTGCTGTAGGGGCAATGAAGGAAAGTCATTTCTACATAACATAACAACATAACAATTCAAATTAATAAGGCACTATTCCATCAAGATCATAGCGCAGTAGAATGAAATTAACCTTAAGTAGGATTTGAAACTTTGCATGGTGGAGATAAGATATAGAAGAGTTTGCGGTAACACCATGTAATAACAATCTCTAAATGAGTTGGGGTGGTTCTGAAAAGAACCGTTGGGTTAACTCGACGTTTCGATCAGTATGCTCTGATCGTCTTCTGGAGAATGCTGGACTCTGATGCTGCATGCTGCTTAAGTACTAGGCGGTGGATCAGCGGAAATTAACCTTTATCGAATGGCAACAACCCTACACCCGCATTGCCCGTAACGAAAAACGTCTTGGGCCAAGACTAGCGTGCAGTATCTGAAAACAACCAGTTATAAACAGAGCTCCAGCTGGTCATTATCAACCATATAAACACCTCAACGTGACGTGCTCTCCACCAATGGGAACAGTGAAACTGTCGAGGTATTCATGAGTTCAAAATTATTCACCAGGATGATGGGTATATTTTTTAGTTTAAAAGGTCTGATACTTTTTTCTAACAAAAAACACAATGTTCACAGATTAACATTCCCCTTACTCAGTTTGAAGATAATGATAGTAGAAAGCTTCCTTTAAAATATTACTTACTGAGGTGCTGTAGTTTTTGAGAAATGAGTAAACAATTTTCGTCTCAATTATAGCATGTAAAAACGTATTCACCAGTTGTGGTATGTTATTATAAGTTACCACACAAGCGCAAGTTGAATACGGAAAAATATAGCGCTTCTGTGTCCCATATCCATGGGACGCAGACATGCTATTTTTATTTATTTTTTTCGAGCGCGCGTGTTATAACGAATTTATCTTCAAGTCTCACGTGCAAAGCGCAAAGTTTAAAAACTCAGAACGTTATGCTGAATGTAATTTTTGCACTGTCCGTATACATTGACACTCACAATACGCACTGTGCAATAAAAACAGAGAAAGTAGTTCGAGCATCTGATTGGTGGATTAGCGCGTACTGGAAGATAAGGTATAATATCATAACTGAACTATATGTTTTTACATGCTAAAATAATGTTTGTATTTTATGACTTGTTTCATTCATTTCTCAAAAACTACAGCACCTCAGTAAGTAATACTTGAAGGGAAGCTTTCTACTATCATTATCTTCAAACCATGTAAGATTAATGTAAATCTGTGGACTTTTTCAAAAGTATCAAAATCCTTTAAGGAATAAAAAATAATATCAAATTAAACAAGATTTGAAAACAAACACTTTTATAGACAATGGTTCCCATTATTGCATAATTATTGAGTTTCTCATGTGGTCTTGCCAGGGGATGTTTAGGGTCATACGCTGCATCCTGGTGTAGCAACCATCCAGAGACTTCTCCATCCTGGTGGTTAGGGTCTAGGTCTCATCTCCGTATAGTAGCACTGACTCCACTGTTGTGACAAAAGGTGATCTTTTCACTCCCACTCCAGCGCTGCTGCGTGCTGCAGATGAAAATAAACATTACACAATAACTTTACATTTCTAATACAAGCAATTTGGACAGTAACAACAAGAATTTTTACTACTGGCACTACAATTATTTATTGCTAATAGGGTTATGGGTCAGTCAGTTTTTTAAACCCAGGATTTGAGCTGCCTCTAGCCATCGGGCTAGCTCGGTGGTCTAGTTGTAGGACATCTGCTTTAGCAATGCAAAGGTCGCGCGTTCAAATCCCACTCGAGTGATTTGCATACTATATTTGTTTTCACAGGGTACAGTGGTTAAAACACATCAGTGTAAAGGTTAAAAACAAATTATAAACCCAGAAATGGTTGAGTTAATAAATGCATTCTCATTCAGGGACAATCGATAAAAGGAATGACGATCTCAAAAACAAGTACAAAGTTGTATCTTTAAAGGGTTTTGGTACCTTTTGTATAACAATTTTGCCCATTACATAAATCCCTATGCACTGTGAATGATGTACATGTACTATACAATTTTAGCAACATTAGTTTTAAAGTTTTGCGAAGAAAACAAAAGGCAAAATCAAACAGCAAGGTTTTCAGGAGAGTAGCGTAAACACGTTTTACATGCTAAGATCACTTTTGTTTCATGAAACAAAAACTACTTTCATAATATTTTTTTACTCATGTCTCAAAACTTACAACCTCAGCAAGGCAAGTAATATTTTAGAAGCCTTCTACCACCATTATCTTCAAACCGGATAGTTTAATGTATATCTGCTGACATTGAGTTTTGTGTTGTACAAAAGGTATCCAAACCCTTAAGTACGGTGTTGCTGAGATGTAATCTTGAATAAGAAAAAAAACAGTGTCTCTTACAGAGTCTTCCTCCGCTTCCTGTTATCCTTCATTTGACTCTCCAGCTCAGCTCTTTTGCTCTCTTGGGTTTTGTGCAACTGAGAAAATGAGAAAACATTCATAATGTTATAATTTCTTTAGAGTGACCATTAGCATCGACGTCAATCTGTCTTGAAAGATGGGGGGAGGAACATCGTTAGTCATACCATCTACGGCGTGGGGTCCCGCCTCGCTTAAGGGCCCCAGGAAAATTTTAAGGCCATTTATGCTCTCTAGTGCAATCTTATGAGTCTGAGGGAAGATGTGCCCCATCTGAGATCTTGGAATTTAATGGCTATTTCGAGCTATGACAAATGATGCACCATTTAATTGCTATCCTGGTTATTAGCTAAAAACCAATTCAATTATAGCTGCGTATACAAATTATTTCTACATATAATGCTCAGACGGCGGTTCATTCCTAGCATCGTCAAGGGTGGATTAAGACAGGAAATTCTATAAAGGGGGTGGGGGCTTGTTGGTAGGGCAAACCAATTAAAGATGGAGCATGCTATAAAGCGGAACGCAAAACCTTTTTCGGCCTGGGGAAAACTTTGCATTCTAGATTCTCTGGTGCAAACTTAGGCCAATAGGCAAAACGAATGGAACAGAACATTTATAAAGCCTTTTAAATGTGAGCAGCAGTTGTATAACCTTTTTGGTTAACATCATCTTCATGTGCGGATCTATAAGCATGCTCGTGTGAAAACTTTACGGCGTGGGTCGGGCCCGTTTAAGGGCCTGGGAACAGTTCACATTCTAGATGCTCTGTGGTGCAATCTTAGGGCAACTGTCAACAAGAGGCAAAAAGAATGGAATAGAGCAAAGCCTTTACAATGTGAGCAGCAGTAGAACCTTTTGAGTTAACAGCATCTTCAAGTACGGATCTACATACATGACACAAGTTGTAGGGGGCAAATGAGTCCGGGCTCGCCTAAAGACTCTGGACACTATTGGTAATTTTCAAAGACCAGTCTTCTCACTTGGTGTATCTCAAAATGCCTAAAATAACAAACCTGTGAAAATCTGAGCTCAATCGGTCGTTGCGAGATATTAATGCACAAAACAAAAAAACACCTGTCACACAGAGTAGTGTGCTTTCAGATGCTTGATTTCGAGACCTTGCATTCTAAATCTGAGATCTTGAAATGAATTTCATGAAAAATTACTTCTTTCTCGGGAACTACGACACTTCAGAGGGAGCCGTTTCTCACAATGTTTGATACTATCAACCTCTCCCCATTGCACGTTACCAAGTGAGGTTTTAGGCTGATAATTATTTTGAGTCACTACCAATAGTGTCCACTGCCTTTAATCAGGCCTGGATCTTAGATGCTGTTTGGCTTCTCACACTATTGCTCAAACGTTGACAAAATTGCACCTCCCCCTTGAAACAGTGGAAGGGACTACCCCCCCCCTCCCCCCCCCATTTTTGAAGGGTGGAGGGCATAAACTCAAATGTTTGCCGTATCTAATGACTTGTCTTTATCTTGAAACTCAAGTATTGCACCGTATAAGACCAAACCCTGTGTCCCGTCAATGGCATCAATCATAATGTTTGAGCATTTGTGTGAGAAGCCAAACAGCATAGGGTCCAGGCCCGCTTATAGACGATGTGACCATGTTTACATTCAAACCACCCTCTGTTGACAAAACACTCTATACGTCATGTTTCGCCGGGCACCTGAGTTGCGCAGTCACAGTAAGATTGCGTACACTTTCTAGCTGGCTGCCAAAACACAAAGGTTTTGCCTGGCAGTATGCGCGCGAATCATGTTATGGTTTTCGTGTGATGTCAGAGGTCACATCGTCTATAGGCACGGGAAAATTCTGCATTTTAGATGCTCTGTGGTGCAATCTTCGGTCAATTTTGAGAGGGGGACGTTTGATATAGTGTCCCCCACCCTTCTAAAAAGTTGTGTCATCCTTAGGGGTCTTGTCAAAACTCATCCTGGACAGACCACAGGACGAGGCTCGTCCGATGTCACATTTTTGTCGGACGGGCCACAGGATGGGAGTTCATATGGAACAAGGTTCCACACGATGAAATGTGTATTCCCGTCCGATACACAGTACCCAAGGCACCCCACTGAGCGCTCTGCGGTTTCACTGGCTCATTAAACACTAACTAAACAAACCTGGGGTTTGCGGTTTGGGGCAAGTCTGGACTGACTGTTTGGAGGTCACTGTAGGAAAGATTATACTAGCATAGCTCATGTAAACCGTTAACAGTGTTTTATTCTCCATTCCTAAATTGTATAGGTTTATAAAAATTAAACCAATGAAAAATATAAAGCATCAAATGAAAACTTATTGCAATATTGGTGAAATTATCCACCATCTTGAAAAATAACCACATGGATGCTAATCATGGCCACCCGTTCATACACAGGAAATTCCCTTCAAAGATTTATACCCTTCAAAAATGGACCATAACACTTCAAACTTGTTGGATTGTGGGGTGATGTTCCAAGGTTATTTATTGTCTAAATTACTTTCAGGATAATTTCTATTCAATCACGATGCATCAAAAGGGATACATCATTGTAAAGGTGCTGTTTAATAACATGGATTTCTCAAATAATTAGATTTTAATCTAAAGATTTTAAAAGGGGTTGTCCCACTAGATTGAATGGCACCAACACGCATAAACATAAAACTGACTGTTTATTGTGTTGATCCTAATTCATCTTTTGACGTTTGTGACTTTTGTTTTAAGGAAATATATACCGTAAGAACCGTTTGCTTTTTAACATTTTATAATCACTGCGTACAATTTTGAAAATACCATTGTAAGATATCTATTTAAAATGCGTACATTTTAAGTGCATAAAACTTCTATCCTTTTGTTGATAATGAGTTAAATTAAGTATATATACTGTAATTAAAAACACCCCGACCGATTTAAACTTTGTAATGAACTGAGTTTTATGGGGGGTTGATGCAACACAATTACATTCGAGTGCCTTCAAGTTTAAGTTGACCATTAATAGTGAAAGATACGAGAATCGGATCCGTCTCATTGTTCCAAACTCTAATAAAACAAGGTACCCCGTTTGTTCGAAAACTTTTCTTGTTGATATGTTGAAACTGATTCTCTAGGATCTCAAATAATTAAATAAGCTTTTATTGACGCAGAAGAACAACATAGACAATAAAGACAATTGCAATTTTGTCCACAGACTGAAATAAAAACGTTGAAACCCATCCTGTTAAAAAGTTACAAATTGAAATGCACAGAGAGCTTAAGATATGACCAATTTGTCTGTAGTAAATACTCAAGGTCATTGAAGCCCAGTGTGAAACCCCAAACTGGCCCTCGGGAGACCCCCTGCTTGTTTTCCAGTAGATAGCAATCTAAACACTCTGCGGTTTGTAAACAAATGATCTCTGGTGAAGGCCAGTCACTGCGAGCTCGTCCTATAGCCCGTCCGATAAAGTAATCACTACAAGGGAATTGAACATGGGACAGAAACCTGGTCCTGGACGGGCGCCCGTCCGTTGGCTGTCCAGGATGAGTTTTGACAAGGTCCCTTAGCCCCCAGGATTAATGCCCATGGCGAGACACAGGGTTGGTCTTACACAGTGCAATACTTTGGCTTCATGATCAAGGTGGTCAAAAAGATGGGGGGGGGGGACATTTGATATTGTGCCCCTCTCCCCTTGTCACACCCCACCCCCACCTATTTGATGCCCACCACCATTAGTAGAATTTGAAACTTTGTATGGTGGAATTATAACTATAAGAACATTTTGTGATAACACCGTGTGAGTCTCTTTTTGAATAGTGTTGGTTAGGAAAAGAACTATTGGTTAAAGACTCATGTTTCTATTAATATACGCTGATCATCTACAGGAGAAAAATCATTAGAAAGACTGTACTTACCGTTTGTCTAGATGCTACTGCTCGCCGAATGTACTTCTGTAGGGCTTCTCTACGCAACCTACAATAGACAACAAATATCGGACAAATTTACATCAGCTGCTGTTAAACGAAGAAATTCAGTCTGAATGATCTACATGTGTAGTTGCATGTTTTGTGTGCATTTGATCACTAGCACTAGGCATAGTTAATTTTTTACAGTATTACATTTAACAATCACCAGTTTCTTAAAAGCTCAGAAATGCCTAGTTCATTTTGATGGGCCATAATAAATAATTTGCAGATATTAATTACCTATTTGTCTTTTTAAAGACAAATTTGTCTTTTTAAAGACAAATAAAGCACTTGTGTTTTAATCCAACGAAGTCTTTTGGGGAAAAAAGTACCTACATGTGAGGTGAAACTAAACATGGATTGGAAATCACTAACAAGGCAATACTTTTTTTAGAAACCTCTTTCATCAGTGAAAAGGGTACAAAAGAATTTAGGCTTTGCATGGTGAGGTATCAATTGTATTTGGTTTGCGGTAACAAACACCATGTGTGTTTCTACTTGCCAGGTAGAGTTTGTTCTTTAGAGAACTGTCTTGCTTTATTTTACTACCGCAAAGAGTAGAATATCAGATTTTGGGGAAACTTGTTCTGAAAAGAACTGTCCTGCTTTGTAAATATACCCTGGCGCAGGTATAGAAAATTGGCTGGGACAACTACTTTAGCTTTATAGGATCATAATTAACTGCACTACCCCGGAGTCAGTCTCTTGACGATGGCTAGAGCAAGCTAGTCAAAATGTTGAGACCAATTCAAGAACTGAATAGTGATTTGGTTCCCTATTGGGCAATCCATATAGGCTTCTGCTTGCTTTTTGTTGATATGTCTCTAATTATTTTACTAATAATGCAAAAGTTATACATTTCTACTTATTGTTGCTGTGTGTTTTGAAGTTTTTAAAGCCTGGGTGAATAAATAAATAAACAAATAAATAAACTACTTGTCCTCTGCATTGTTCTCACTAAGCCTCTTCCTTGATGCAACCTCTTCCCTGCAAACAGCCAATCAAAACAAACAAAGCTCGGTAAATAACACCAAACTCACAAATCTCAACTCATGTTAATCCGGCATGGTTAGGCCTGTCGTCTTCTTGATACTCCAAGGGTTTATGAAGATGCACCAAAAATTCAATCCATACTCAGTGATACTGCCTCTTGAAATACATAATTCTAAAAACACCCCCTTTCTGGAGCTCCAGCCCTGACCCCACGCGTCGACCTGGTATTCTTTTAAAACGTAAGAGCCCATAATTTAATAACAACAAGTATGCTAGTAGCTGGGTTAAACAACAGAGGAACCGCAGTTGAAATGACCAGATAGAGAAAGGACCAATAACACTATAATTAATACCAGTATCAGCCACCAGACTTGAGATTTGCTGAATTGGGCCCGCCAGACACCCCCCCCCCTCTCCTGGGTTAAACATCTGAGGAACCACCTAAAACCAAGTTGAAATGACCAATGATGACACTATTCCCAATACCAGTATCAGCCACCAGACAAAGGTTTTGCTGCATTAGGCCTGCCAGACCCCCCCACGTTAAATATCAGACCCCCTTGTAAACCAAGTTGAAATGACAAATGATGACACTATTCCCAATACCAGTATCAGCCGCCCGACAAAACATTTGCTGCATTTTTATTTATTTATTTATTTTAAATCTTTAGACATACACAATAGTTGCAAGTTGTACAGGGGCTGTCAAGGCTAAAACAAAAGTATAAAACTGTCATCAAAAGATGTGTAAAACCAGACCCCTGCCAACGATAAAAATATAATTATACAATATAAAAAGGTGATTGCACTGAAACATTTAAGAATCACACAATAGAAATCATTAAAACACAACAAAATCAGACTATTGAAAACAAAAAACTACACCCACAACAAAACACCGCAGCGATAAGAGGAAGGGACAACAATTGAAAATAATAAAAAACATAGAATGGACTAAAAAAAAACAGAAAAAATAAAATTGGCACAGAGTGCACCCTCACAGATTCATGCCAACCCACCGGGCTCGAGGACAATGATAGCAGAGAGCCTCCCCAAACACCACCCAAAAAGCACAAAGACCCCTTAGACAATTAAAACCACTAGCACTTTTAACATACTAAAAATTCCCCCCTCAGCTTCATACGAAAGGACTTGTACCCCTCCAAAATCAAAACATTCCTGGTATCCAAAGTGAGCTCTGAGAACATTTTAGGAAAGCGAACAATGGTAGAAAATTTATAAGCATCCGTCCTAGGTTTTAGGTGATGAAAAGTGAGCAATTCTGTGTGACGGGAGTTAACTTTAGACAGATTAGTTAAGTCATTCATAAAACTATACCGAGTGGACATCAACAGTTTTACAATAAAGCAAATGTTTAAAAAAATTCTTCTGTCAGACAGCAACATAAGACCCAGAGTCTTCAGTCTTTCTTGATAAGGCTGTTCCATATATGTTTGCCGAAGTATCATCCTGCTGGCTCTGCGCTGTACCGATTAGATTGATATGATGTGTTTTTTACGGTGAACCCACCAGACGGGTGAGCAGTAGTCCAAGATTGGCTGCACAAGAGTCTTGAACAAATGGAGCGATACGCACGAAGGACAGTTGCCAGAGATGAGGCGAATCAAACCAATCAGTCTATTACATTTTGAAGTAACAGCCTGCACTTGTAGATCCCAAGATAAGTTACTCTGGAATATACAGCCTAGAAGCTTGATGGAGTCCACACATTCCAGGGGGGAGTTTCCAAGATTGTATTCTGGTTTGCTCATACGTCGCTAAGTCAACCGTATCGATTTGCACTTGTCAGCATTTGAGCGCAAACAGTTCAATTTAGCCCAGTTAACTATAGTGTTTAGGTCCTTCTGAAGTAGAGAATCCGGCGCGTCAGTTGTAACATTTTTGAACTAAAATGTGTCATCTGTGTACTGTACAAGGTTTGAAGAAAGTTGAAGCTGAAGATCGTTCGCGTACAAAACAAAGAGCAGGGGGCAAAGTACAGAGCCCTGTGGCACTCCTGAACCGACCGGTAGCCAGTCTGAAGTAAAGCCTTTGTAGACAACTCGTTGCAGGCGGTTTGTTACAAACGACTCAATCCAGTCAAGAGCAGCACCCTTTATGTTGTAGCAAAGTTGGAGTTTCTTAACAAGAATATCGTGGCTTATAGTGTCAAACGCACGACTGAAATCTAAGGAGATTACATCCACTGCAGGTACCCGTGCGTCCAAAGATTGAAGCCATCGAGAACTAGCTGACACCAATGCTGTAGAACAAGACCTCCCAGGAATGAACCCATGTTGCCGGTCAGCTACAAGTCCGTTGATTTGACAGTGGTCGAGAATTTGACGACACAAGATTTTTTCTAAAAGCTTGCAGATTATTGGAGTCAAAGAAACGGGTCTGTAATTGATCAAGTTGCTCTTTTCTCCTTTTTTGAAGACGGGCACTACATTAGCACGTTTCCACGCACTTGGAAGACAACCTGAAGCAAGAGTGTGGTTGTAAAAAGTTGTGAGAACAGGAACAATGGCTGGGGCAGCAAGTTTCAACATTTGGGCGCTAATACCATCAGGTCCATATGCTTTGTGTGCGGAAAGATTCCGAATCTCAGACGAAACTTGAGTTGAAGTGATGGAAAAACGTTCCAACGGGGGAAATTCCAACGTGGGAGAAGTGACACGGTCCTGGTCGGTGGATCCGGAGAAAAAACTGGCGAAAAGAGAGTTAAACTCATTTGCAATCCGAGATGGGTCACTTATATTTCACCATTGATGAAATAAGAATTGGTAGATTGAGAAGATTTGCGTTTGGACTTCACAAAAGACCAGAAAGTTTTCCGATTATCTCTTTTCTTAAACAAATCAGTTACCAACTCACTGTACGCCCTTTTGGAGAGATTGCGTACTTTGTTCCTGACAAGTTTAAATTGTTTCCAAGCTGTCTCAGTTCCACTTACACGAGCTCGTTTAAACAACCTTTGCTTCTCAAGGATGAGCCGATTAAGTTCCTCGGTGATCCAGGCTTAGCTCTCTTGCTACCTTTTCGGACAGGAACACACTCCTTGACGCAATTGAGGAAGAAATCACTGAACGTATCCCAAGCATCGTTAATGTCGTTGTAGTCAATCACTCCCCAAGGAACTGCAGCTAGCAAAGTCTGGAAATGAACAAGGTCCGTTTTGTGGTACTGGAAGGTTTCCCTTACACGACGTGGTAATTTTCCAGGCGACCCGCGAATTAGGGGCCCGCCATCCAGGGGCCCGCCAGACACCCCCCCCCCCCCCCCCCCGGGTTAAACATCAGAGGAACAGCCTGAAACGCAGTTGAAATGACCATAGAGAATTAGGACGATTAACACTATTCTTAATACCAGTATTCAGCTGCCTGACAGAAGTTTTGCTGCATTGGGCCCGCCCGACACCCCCCCCCCCTACTTAAGTAAACATCAGAGGAACCACCTCAAACAAAGTTGAAATGACCAATGACACTATTCCCCAAACCAGTATCAGCCGCCAGACAAGGTTTTTGCTGCATTGGGCCCGCCAGACTCCTCCTCTCCCAACCCCCAGGTTAAACATCGGAGGAGCCACATAAACCAAGTTGAAATGACCAATAACACCATTCCCTATACAAAGTTGGGGGGGGGGGAGCAGAGCGTCTGCCAGGCCAAATGCAGCAAAACATTTGTCTGGCGGGTGACACTTTGTTTTTGGAAAAGTGTTTTTGGTCATTTCCACTCGGTTGCAGGTGGTTCCTCCGATATTATGTCAAAGGGGCGGAGGAGCGGGATGTCTGCAGGCCTAAGCGGTTTGTCTAGCAGTTCATACATGTGGATGTAAAGGGTTTTAAACCAGAAAGGGCTTTCAACCTTTTTCAGTTGCTCAGATCTCATGGTGTTATCTCCTTTCATAAATTTTGAACAAAAGGTTGTATAAACCTAGAGTTTTCAAAGTAGCAGAGTATAGCTTTTGCTCTTTTCAGATTTCCAAAAATTAAATAAAAAATGACAAGGGTCGAAAGACAACTCAATTTGCCTTAAAGCATCATTGTACAAACTTAAAGTCACCTGGAAGTACAATTTTTTTCTTTCAAACATAAGAGTATATAATTTTTTTAGTAATTGTTTGTCACGATATATATGTTAAAAAAATATATAAAGTTGTTTGGGGGCTGACTCCGCCTACCCCTTTTGTGACGCCATTCGAGGCAGACTTTGCCTGCAATGCGTATAATAAACACACGTGCAAAGTACATGTACGTCCAAGTCGTGAGTTGGTACATTTCAAAAAGTGTTTTTCTGCATTCAGCAGCAATACACCTGGTCGGCATTGCCGGAAAAAAACATTTTTGTTTGTTTTTAAAAGTACAAACTCACGACTTGGTCCGTACATTTTGCAATTGTGTTTACTCTACGCATTACAGGCAAAGTCTGCCTCGATTGACGTCACGAACAGCGCCTTCTCGGGTCGGGGTCTACTGTTAAATTTGTAAATAACATAAGAACTGATTTTTTAAAACCTTAGTTAACTGATTCACATTCCACTCATCAAACCACATTAGTGACAAAAGCTTTATTTTTAAAAAATACCACTTCCAGGTGACTTTAAGAGCCCAATAAAACTTCTGCCCACAAATTAATCACAGAAGCTGTTCAACTGCCTCACTGGCTGATGACCATTATGCAATACAAGACCTACCATTGGAACTAGTTGTGGTATTGGCAGTCTGTTTTTCAGCTGAAGTGCCAGGCGGAACATGTCAGTACTGGGCAGGCCCGCCCACCGTCGCCCACCATGGCTACAACACTGATCATCACCAATGAAGGTAAGTATTACAGTTCCAACATCAAGAGTACTGTACTGTAAACAAAAAAGGTGAAAGCAAATGAGAAAATTGGAAAGAAGTTGTTCAATCTTCACTTACCTTCATCCATTGTTGAAATGAACGAGCTTTACCACTGATTGGTGATGTCTTTACCTCTTCCACAGAATAGAAGAAGCAGGCGTGGGTAAACAAAGCACACATCACATATCCGTAGACAACGAAACAGGCCTAGGCCTAGTGTCAATTATTATTAAAAAAATTTTTATAGGTAATACAGCATGTACACAAAACAATGAGATCAACTGGATTATTATTAGGCCCAAAGAGAAGAAACACAGCACTAGTAACCTTAATAATCAACCACTTGATGATTGGGTACTCCGGAACTTCTGTAACTACGGTAAAACACTACCATATCGTAACTGGTAAATAACAAACTTTCCCATGCACGCAGCAAACCATCAATGATTAATCATCACACTGATCACGAGCCCCATACTTAAAAAATACCAATATCCCATCTTTAGAGATAACAAAAGAAGAAAAGTCCTACTCACTTCTATACTGCACGCACGGGCGAGAATTAACTGGTTGATGGATGAAGAATAATCTGTAATTTTTAAGGCGATTTCGTGAAATTATTGGAGAACATTGGTGAAGAACAATTGGCGATATAATTTGAATCATAATGAAATTAGCCTGTCAATAGAGGGCGCTATCAAAGTTCAATTTGTATGACTTTTTCCAATATTTTTGTGCAGAAATCCAGCCTTCTATTTATTTGGTCGTTATCATACAGCATTTTTCATAATATGAGCAGTGGAATGTATTGCCTGCCAGGAAATAGACTGGAACGTAGGCCTAATTTCATTATGCCTGGAAGCACAAACACTTGCTAAGCACAGAAAAATAGCTTAAAGGCAGTGGACACTATTACTCAAAATAATTATTAGCATAAAACCTTACTTGGTAATGAGTAATGGGGAGAGGTTCGTAGTATAAAAGATTGTGAGAAACGGCTCCCTCTGAAGTGGGTAGTTTTCGAGAAAGAAGTAATTTTCCACGAATTTGATTTCGAGACCTCAAGTTTAGAATTTGAGGTCCCGAAATCAAGCATCTGAAAGCACACAATTTTGCGTGACAAGGGTGTTTTTTTCTTTCATAGTTATCTCGCAACTCCGACGACCAATCGAGCCCAAATTTTCACAGGTTTGTTATTATATGCATATTATGTTGAGATACAGCAAGTGGGAAGACTGGTCTTTGACAATTACCAATAGTGTCCAATGGCTTCTGGCGACCCCAAAATTTAATGTAAGAAGCGTCACTGCGGTAATGCTTCTCAGATTGTGTTTCTATAGGAACTATTCTTCCCATTATGACAATGAAACTCTGAAAAACCAGTGGAAAAAAATCTAAGTGGTAAGAAGTACGACAGCTTTGGATAGTACAATGCATCGTTTAAGAAGTACATTTACGTCCGGGTATGGAAAACGGGGTACCACTTTTTATTCCCTCCCCTCCCCCCCCCCCCCCCAAATTGAATATAAAAGCATTACCGCAGTAACGCTTCTCGGATTGTATCCCTATTGTATCCTAATTTGACTAAATTCTTTCCAGTTAGACCATATTGAACTCTGGAATGCCATAAAACTTTATACATGCGGTGAGGAGTAGGGCCTATAGCAGTTGGATAGTAGGCCCTACAGTGCAAGTTTTAGATAAAAAAATTATACTTCGCTTCCTGTTACAAACGCTTGACCCCCCCCCCCCTCCCCGATCATAACACGCATTACCGCGGTAATGCTTCTCAGATTATATTCCTATTGGGATTATCCTTCCTATTTTTATTCTCCCAAATAATTAAAATGAGAAGCGTTAAAGGGAAGGTACACGTTTGGTAATTACTCAAAACAATTAACTTAAAAACTGACTTGGTAACGAGCATTGGAGAGCGGTTGTTCATGGTATAAACATTCTGGGAAACGACTCCCTCCGAAGTAACGTAATTTTTGAGAAAGGGGTTATTTCTAACTAAAATATTAAAAGACTTCTAGCTAGAAGTATTTTATTCCTAGCTGCAAGCACACCAAATGTTTTCTCGCAGCTTCGATGGCCAATTGAGCCCAAATTATGACAGGCTTGTTATTTTATGCTTATGATGGGATACACCAAGTGAGAATACTGGTCTTTGACAATTACCAAACGTGTACAGTGCCTTTATTGCCTCCCAGATTGTATTCCTATAGATAATATTCAACTTTCAAATAATGGGTCAGTAAAATCTTATAACTGCGGTGAAGCTTAGTAAACAGCTTTAGATAATCGCATTTTGAGAAACATTTCATCTTTTTTGTACATTATGGGGATGAAAAAGGTGTAACAATTTTGAACCCCTCTCACAAATTGAACATAAGAATCGTTACAGCGGTAATGCTTTCCAGCTTGTATTCCTATATAAAGGGAAAATTCTTTCCATGTTGACACAAATAACACAGGTTTTTAAAAACGCAATCACTTTTTGAAATGTTTTGTTGCAGATTAATTCTATGTTTGAAGTTCTGGCATAAAGAATCGTTAACCAACGGTCTTTAAAACAAACACTTCTCAAAACAGATGTTTTACTGTATACTATCTCTTTAATAAAACTTCCACCGTGCAAAGTTTCAAATCATATCAAAGGAAATTACTGACTGGGCAAATTGTAAATGATTTTGGGGTGAACAAAGACAAATTCACTGGAGTGGGATACAAACCAAATAACTTAAGGTTTTTCCGGATTTTTTATAGGTTAACAAATCATAATTCACACAGGCCCCTTTTCCTTTGACATTTTGACAAAACAATGCACGGTTGTTTTACAGGGCAGGGGTATTTCTACTATTTTTTACAATGATCAGTCTACATCACACAGTTGTTTCCTGTTTCACATGACCAATGCATTTATTTTACTCAAAAGCCATACTTGTACACTGAATGTTAAGCTCTATTTTTCTCTGCCTCAATAAACAACCAATTGGTTATCCTTTACAAAACCAATTATTGTTTGTACTTGATTTCATGAAGATAAATGTAAGTTTGAATGAATAAAAACCTGGCAACACAAATTGAACATTTTAAAACTTACTATAGCTTAGACCTAATGGCAAAAGAAAACACTTCAAAGTAAAGTGATTGATAATTATGTTAATGAGCATTACCAGCAATGACATACGGATACTAAAAATAACATAATGCCAGGGAGCTGATACACAGTCGAGTTATGATAATGCATTAAAGTTAATAAACTGCAAACTAAGAAAGCTTAGACGGAAGTTTTACTGAAAATTCATGAAATTTATAAAAATCCATTCATAAATACCCAAGACAGTTTCGCTACTCCTATTGGTTGAGAGCGCTACACCTGAGGTGTTTAAATGGTTGAGAATGACCAGGGCCCAATTTTATGGCTCTGCTTACCGCCGAATTCCGCGCTTACCATCACGATTCCCCGCTTACGTGCAAGCGCCAAATTTCTGAGGTAGGCTTTTAAGCGTAGAATGCCTAGAAGCGTGGAGTAGGCTTGCGCAAAAGCCAAAATTCGTCGCAAGCCCGTGAAATACACTTGCCATATACACAGAATTCACTGCTTCCGTAAGCGCTGATTCTTTGCTTACGGCAAGCAGAGCCATGATATTGGGCCCAGCTGGAGCTGTTTATAACCAGCTTTCTGTGCTAGCCTTTTAAGCAGAGAATGCATAGAAACGTGGAGTTACCATCACGATTCCCCGCTTACGTGCAAGCGCCAAATTTCTGAGGTAGGCTTTTAAGCGTAGAATGCTTAGAAACGTGGAGTAGGCATGCGCAAAAGCCAAAATACGCCGCTAACTTGTGAAATACGCTTGCCGTATACACAGAATTCCCTGCTTCCGTAAGCGCTGATTCTCTGCTTATCGTAAGCAGTGCCATGAAATTGGGCCCAGCTGGAGCTGTTTATAACCGGCTTTATGTGCTAGCCTTTAAAGCGTAGAATGCCTAGAAACATGGAGTAGGCACGCACAAAAGCCAAAATTTGCCGCTAACCCGTGAAATATGCTTGCTGTATACACAGAATTCCCTGCTTCCGTAAGCGCTGATTCTCTGCTTATCGTAAGCAGTGCCATGAAATTGGGCCCAGCTGGAGCTGTTTATAACCGGCTTTATGTGCTAGCCTTTAAAGCGTAGAATGCCTAGAAACATGGAGTAGGCACGCACAAAAGCCAAAATTTGCCGCTAACCCGTGAAATATGCTTGCTGTATACACAGAATTCCCTGCTTCGGAGAGCGCTGATTCTCTGCTTACTGTAAGCAGTGCCATGAAATTGGGCCCAGCTGGAGCTGTTTATAACCGGTTTTATGTGCTAGCCTTTCAAGCGTAGAATGCCTAGAAACGTCATGCGCAAAAGCCAAAATTCGCCGCTAACCAGTGAAATACGCTTGCCGTATACACAGAATTCCCTGCTACCGTAAGCGCTGATTCTCTGCCTACCGTAAGCAGTGCCATGAAATTGGGCCCAGCTGGAGCCGTTTATAACCGGATTTCATTGCTAGCCTTTTAAGCGCAGAATGCCTAGAAATGTGGAGTAGGCACGCGCAAAAGCCAAAATTTTCCGCTAACCTGTGAAGTACGCTTGCCGTATACACAGAATTCCCTGCTTCGGTAAGCACTGATTCTCTGCTTACTGTAAGCAGAGCCATGAAATTGGGCCCAGCTGGAGCTGTTTATAACCGGCTGGCTTCCGCGTGTCAGGCTTGCACGTACGCCAATATACTCATGCCAAACACGCAATTCATAGCTTTTAGTAACAGGGCGTAATGTAAGTGCGCACACATATCTATTTCTAAGCGCGCTTTTTAACAAAAGGGCATTATTATTAATGGGAATAAAAGAGTAGTGACTTGTTCTTAAACGTATGTTGCCGTGCAATAAAGGCCCTCGCCATCTGCTCGGGCCTTTATCACCTGGCAATGACCCTGCTGGTTTTAAAAGGCCAATAAAGAACTCGTCGCTTCCCTTTTGTTCCCCTATCAAACGTCCATCAATTGAACAGATAAACAGTTCTTGAACTTGGTTCATGATCTGCTCTAATGAACATGTTATGAACTGTTTTAGGCATGGTCATTGACTGATCATGAACATTCTTGAAAGTTCATCGAGCCTGATGGGGTTACTGGTTAAATGCATAGAGCTATATATACATACGTATATACAGCTGTATTGTTTGATGACAATTAGTTAACAACAGGGTGGACCACGTGAAGGTTGTCATCTCCCACCCCACAAAAGGGATCGTAATAAATTTGAGTGTGTAACCACTACAACAATTGCTTATTTGTAATGTTACCCCTCTCTGAAAATTATTTATCACTATTATTTTATATTATTATTATAATATAAAATCTTGTTAATGAGTACTCTATTCAGCTAAGACAATGCCATGACCTTTGTAATTATTAATTCTTGTTAATGAGTACTCTATACAGCTAAGACAATGTCATGACCTTTGTAATTATAAAACCTTGTCAATGAGTACTCTATACAGCTAAGACAATGTCATGACCTTTGTAATTATAAAACCTTGTTAATGAGTACTCTATACAGATAATGTCATGACCTTTGAAATTATTCAACCTTGTTAATGAGTACTCTATACAGCTAAACAATGTCAATAGCTGTGTAACTAAATAACCTCGTTAATGAGTACCCTATGACATTGTCAACACCTTTGTAGTTTAATCACCTCGTTAATGAGTGCTCTATGACAATGTCATTCCCTTTGTAATTAATTAACCTCGTTAATGAGTACTCTATGACATTGTCATTCCCTTTGTAATTAAATAACCTCGTTAATGAGTACTCTATGACATTGTCATTCCCTTTGTAATTAATTAACCTCGTTAATGAGTACTCTATGACATTGTCATTCCCTTTGTAATTAAATAACCTCGTTAATGAGTACCCTATGACATTGTCAATACCTTTGTAATTAAATCATCTCATTGGTGAGTACTCCATGACATTGCCATTCCCTTTGTAATTAATTAACCTCGTTAATGAGTTCTCTATGACATTGTCATCACCTTTGTAATTAATATAACCTCGTTAATGAGTACTCTATGACATTGTCAATACCTTTGTAATTAAATCATCTCATTGGTGAGTACTCTATGACATTGCCGTTCCCTTTGTAATTATTTAACCTCGTTAATGAGTTCTCTATGACATTGTCATCACCTTTGTAATTATATAACCTCGTTAATGAGTACTCTATGACATTGTCATTCCCTTTGTAATTAATTAACCTTGTTAATGAGTATTCTATGACATTGTCATCACCTTTGTTATTAATTTACCTCGTTAATGAGTACCCTATGACATTGTCAATACCTTTGTAATTAAATTACCTCTTTAATGAGTACTATATGACATTGTCATGACCTTTGTAATTAAATAACCTCGTTAATGAGTACTCTGTGACATTGTCATTCCCTTTGTAATTAATTAACCTCGTTAATGAGTACTCTATGACATTGTCATAACCTTTGTAATTAAATAACCTCGTTAATGAGTACTCTATGACATTGTCATTCCCTTTGTAATTAAATAACCTTGTTAATGAGTACCCTATGACATTGTCATGACCCTTGTACTTAAATAAACTCGTTTAATGAGTACTCTTAACCAACCTCCATTTTCACACGACACAATGGCATGACCTTTCACATTAAAAGCTTTATTCAGAGTTACCAACAACAAAGTATGGTGGCCACCATGTAAGCTACCCCAGAACAAATACCATGTAAACAATTAGACTAATAAATAATTGATAGACAGAATGACACATTACAAAAGTTACATTTTATATTTGATTCACTATTCAAATTAAGTAGTAACAATACAAAACTTAATGTCTAATAAACACTTAAACAAACTCATTAAAACAAATTCTCTTTTTATTTGTTATGAATTTACTACAAATAAAATTATGTTGTTTCGTATTTTGTAATTAGCAAACTGCATTACAAATTAACTTAACTTGTTTCATGGTTGTAATGCGGTACTTCATTACGCACATGAAGCTTTTACATACTTGCAATAAGGTACTTTATTGCAAGCATGTTATAATTACATGATTGTAATGAAGTACCTCATTACAAACATGCAATTTTTGTATGTGAATACATGAACTTGTATAGTACCTCGATACAAGTTTATTATGTATTCTGTCTACATACTTGTAATGAAGTACCTCATTTCAAGTATGTTGACAATATTTCTAAAAGCACATATACTTCCAAGAATGAATTAAACATGCCAACGAAATGTGAAATCTTCACAAATCTTTTTTTTTTTATTGTAAGTGACATAATATCTAGCCTATGTGGCTCCATACTGCAGAAGGAAGGCTTCTTCATCACCATTCCACCTTGATCTTTCTTGTGCTTGTTGCTTGATGTCATCCATCTAACGCCAACTTGGTCTGTCTCTTCGTCTCATTCGTGTACTTGGGTTCCATTCTGTTGACAATGTGTTCATCTGTTGTCATGACGCCTTAGATGAGGTGGTGATGATGATGTTGTATGCTATGCTGACTTTAAATGGTACGGCATAAGGTGGCTCAGCATCTTGATGTGTCCAACTCAAAGTTGTTCGACTGCGTTAGTCCTGTAATATGATCAAAAACCGAAAAATAAACCAGTTAGATTGCGACTTGGATTTAAAGATCGAAGATTTGTGCATAATAGTAACAATAATGGCTTTTTATAAAGCATGCATATCCCTCACTCAGTGACGCTCCTGGCCCTTTAACAGTATTCGTGCAAGGTAAATGGGACTAACTTTAATTATGAGACCCAAGAAATGTCAATTTTATGCACTTTAATTGACTTCTAAACTTGAAAGTCAAGCTTAACTTAAAAGACATCTTACCTTCATATTCCATTTGGGACCCTGGTATGTAGCTGCCTCAAGCCATGATGTATCTCTCTCTCTCTGTACTGTGCTGTCACATCTTCATGGTCCATGTTGACGGGATGGCTGGAAAGCAGTCGTCACAATCATCTGAAAGAAAATTACAATGTACTACATAAGTACAAACCATATAAAGACATAGATCATCAGGGGCAAATTTCATAGAGATGCTTATAGGCACAAAAAGGATCCAAGCATAAAATAATAGAGAACTGTTTTAGCAATATTTCTGCCTAAACAGCTCTATAAAATTGGTCCCAGATGATCATCACAGGACTACTGCTTAAAAAAATGCTTAAACTGACTTTTAAAGCACTTTTAAAGGCATTTATCGAAGAAAAGGAACCTTGTAGGGGATGGAACTTCCAACACCATTTGGGGGTCTAAACCAACATGTTTTCTACGAGGGACCAAGTGTTAAACCGAGAGCCCTTTAATTAACAAGATAATTTTCTAGCCATCTACCAATGTTTGATGTGCTTCAATCACATGGGATGATGGCTCGTAGTCAGGCACCCTCTGGGATGTGGCTCGTAGTCAGGCACCCTCTGGGATGTGGCTCGTAGTCAGGCACCCTCTGGGATGTGGCTCGTAGTCAGGCACCCTCTGGGATGTGGCTCGTAGTCAGGCACCCTCTGGGATGTGGCTCGTAGTCAGGCACCCTCTGGGATGTGGCTTGTAGTCAGGCACCCTCTGGGATGTGGCTCGTAGTCAGGCACCCTCTGGGATGTGGCTTGTAGTCAGGCACTAAAAAGATTCACACAAAAAAACTTGGCTAGGGCAAGCACTTTTAAAGGCATTTATCGAAGGAAAGGAACCTTGTAGGGGATGGGACTTCCAACACCATTTGGGGGTCTAAACCACCATGCTTTGTAAGATGGACCAAGTTTTAAACCGAGACCCAATGAATTAACAAGATCATTTTCTAGCCATCTACCAATGTTTGATGTGCTTCAATCACATGGGATGATGGCTCGTAGTCAGGCACCCTCTGGGATGTGGCTCGTAGTCAGGCACCCTCTGGGATGTGGCTCGTAGTCAGGCACCCTCTGGGATGTGGCTCGTAGTCAGGCACCCTCTGGGATGTGGCTTGTAGTCAGGCACCCTCTGGGATGTGGCTTGTAGTCAGGCACCCTCTGGGATGTGGCTCGTAGTCAGGCACCCTCTGGGATGTGGCTTGTAGTCAGGCACTAAAAAGATTCACACAAAAAAACTTGGCTAGGGCAAGCACTTTTAAAGGCATTTATCGAAGGAAAGGAACCTTGTAGGGGATGGGACTTCCAACACCATTTGGGGGTCTAAACCACCATGCTTTGTAAGAGGGACCAAGTTTTAAACCGAGACCCAATGAATTAACAAGATCATTTTCTAGCCATCTACCAATGTTTGATGTGCTTCAATCACATGGGATGATGGCTCGTAGTCAGGCACCCTCTGGGATGTGGCTCGTAGTCAGGCACCCTCTGGGATGTGGCTCGTAGTCAGGCACCCTCTGGGATGTGGCTTGTAATCAGGCACCCTCTGGGATGTGGCTCGTAGTCAGGCACCCTCTGGGATGTGGCTCGTAGTCAGGCACCCTCTGCGATGTGGCTCGTAGTCAGGCACCCTCTGGGATGTGGCTCGTAGTCAGGCACTAAAAAGATCCACACAAAAAAACTTGGTTAGGGCAAGCACTTTTAAAGGCATACATCAACGGAAAGACACCATGTAGGGGATGGGACTTCCAACACCATTTGAGGGTCTAAACCAAAAAGTTTTCTAAGAGGGACCAAGTCTTAAACCGAGACCCCTTGAATTAACAAGATCATTTTCTAGCCATCTACCAATGTTTGATGTGCTTCAATCACATGGGATGATGTCCTTTAGGCAGGCACCCTCTGGGATGTGGCTCGTAGTCAGGCACCCTCTGGGATGTGGCTCGTAGTCAGGCACCCTCTGCGATGTGGCTCGTAGTCAGGCACCCTCTGCGATGTGGCTACAACTGCGACTACAACTGCGACTACAACTGCGACTACAACTGCGACTACAACTGCGACTACAACTGCGACTACAACTGCGACTACAACTGCGACTACAACTGCGACTACAACTGCGACTACAACTGCGACTACAACTGCGACTACAACTGCGACTACAACTGCGACTACAACTGCGACTACAACTGCGACTACAACTGCGACTACAACTGCGACTACAACTGCGACTACAACTGCGACTACAACTGCGACTACAACTGCGACTACAACTGCGACTACAACTGCGACTACAACTGCGACTACAACTGCGACTACAACTGCGACTACAACTGCGACTACAACTGCGACTACAACTGCGACTACAACTGCGACTACAACTGCGACTACAACTGCGACTACAACTGCGACTACAACTGCGACTACAACTGCGACTACAACTGCGACTACAACTGCGACTACAACTGCGACTACAACTGCGACTACAACTGCGACTACAACTGCGACTACAACTGCGACTACAACTGCGACTACAACTGCGACTACAACTGCGACTACAACTGCGACTACAACTGCGACTACAACTGCGACTACAACTGCGACTACAACTGCGACTACAACTGCGACTACAACTGCGACTACAACTGCGACTACAACTGCGACTACAACTGCGACTACAACTGCGACTACAACTGGGACTACAACTGGGACTACAACTGCGACTACAACTGCGACTACAACTGCGACTACAACTGCGACTACAACTGCGACTACAACTGCGACTACAACTGCGACTACAACTGCGACTACAACTGCGACTACAACTGCGACTACAACTGCGACTACAACTGCGACTACAACTGCGACTACAACTGCGACTACAACTGCGACTACAACTGCGACTACAACTGCGACTACAACTGCGACTACAACTGCGACTACAACTGCGACTACAACTGCGACTACAACTGCGACTACAACTGCGACTACAACTGCGACTACAACTGCGACTACAACTGCGACTACAACTGCGACTACAACTGCGACTACAACTGCGACTACAACTGCGACTACAACTGCGACTACAACTGCGACTACAACTGCGACTACAACTGCGACTACAACTGCGACTACAACTGCGACTACAACTGCGACTACAACTGCGACTACAACTGCGACTACAACTGCGACTACAACTGCGACTACAACTGCGACTACAACTGCGACTACAACTGCGACTACAACTGCGACTACAACTGGGACTACAACTGGGACTACAACTGGGACTACAACTGGGACTACAACTGGGACTACAACTGGGACTACAACTGGGACTACAACTGGGACTACAACTGGGACTACAACTGGGACTACAACTGGGACTACAACTGGGACTACAACTGCGACTACAACTGCGACTACAACTGCGACTACAACTGCGACTACAACTGCGACTACAACTGCGACTACAACTGCGACTACAACTGCGACTACAACTGCGACTACAACTGCGACTACAACTGCGACTACAACTGCGACTACAACTGCGACTACAACTGCGACTACAACTGCGACTACAACTGCGACTACAACTGCGACTACAACTGCGACTACAACTGCGACTACAACTGCGACTACAACTGCGACTACAACTGCGACTACAACTGCGACTACAACTGCGACTACAACTGCGACTACAACTGCGACTACAACTGCGACTACAACTGCGACTACAACTGCGACTACAACTGCGACTACAACTGCGACTACAACTGCGACTACAACTGCGACTACAACTGCGACTACAACTGCGACTACAACTGCGACTACAACTGCGACTACAACTGCGACTACAACTGCGACTACAACTGCGACTACAACTGCGACTACAACTGCGACTACAACTGCGACTACAACTGCGACTACAACTGCGACTACAACTGCGACTACAACTGCGACTACAACTGCGACTACAACTGCGACTACAACTGCGACTACAACTGCGACTACAACTGCGACTACAACTGCGACTACAACTGCGACTACAACTGCGACTACAACTGCGACTACAACTGCGACTACAACTGCGACTACAACTGCGACTACAACTGCGACTACAACTGCGACTACAACTGGGACTACAACTGGGACTACAACTGGGACTACAACTGGGACTACAACTGGGACTACAACTGGGACTACAACTGGGACTACAACTGGGACTACAACTGGGACTACAACTGGGACTACAACTGAGACTACAACTGAGACTACAACTGAGACTACAACTGAGACTACAACTGCGACTACAACTGCGACTACAACTGCGACTACAACTGCGACTACAACTGCGACTACAACTGCGACTACAACTGCGACTACAACTGCGACTACAACTGCGACTACAACTGCGACTACAACTGCGACTACAACTGCGACTACAACTGCGACTACAACTGCGACTACAACTGCGACTACAACTGCGACTACAACTGCGACTACAACTGCGACTACAACTGCGACTACAACTGCGACTACAACTGCGACTACAACTGCGACTACAACTGCGACTACAACTGCGACTACAACTGCGACTACAACTGCGACTACAACTGCGACTACAACTGCGACTACAACTGCGACTACAACTGCGACTACAACTGCGACTACAACTGCGACTACAACTGCGACTACAACTGCGACTACAACTGCGACTACAACTGCGACTACAACTGCGACTACAACTGCGACTACAACTGCGACTACAACTGCGACTACAACTGCGACTACAACTGCGACTACAACTGCGACTACAACTGCGACTACAACTGAGACTACAACTGAGACTACAACTGAGACTACAACTGAGACTACAACTGAGACTACAACTGAGACTACAACTGAGACTACAACTGCGACTACAACTGCGACTACAACTGCGACTACAACTGCGACTACAACTGAGACTACAACTGAGACTACAACTGAGACTACAACTGAGACTACAACTGCGACTACAACTGCGACTACAACTGCGACTACAACTGCGACTACAACTGCGACTACAACTGCGACTACAACTGCGACTACAACTGCGACTACAACTGCGACTACAACTGCGACTACAACTGCGACTACAACTGCGACTACAACTGCGACTACAACTGCGACTACAACTGAGACTACAACTGGGACTACAACTGGGACTACAACTGAGACTACAACTGGGACTACAACTGGGACTACAACTGGGACTACAACTGAGACTACAACTGAGACTACAACTGAGACTACAACTGGGACTACAACTGGGACTACAACTGGGACTACAACTGGAACTACAACTGGCACTACAACTGGAACTACAACTGAAACTACAACTGAAACTACAACTGAAACTACAACTGAAACTACAACTGAAACTACAACTGAAACTACAACTGAAACAGTACTCACAAAACATAGCACAGCAAAGCAAAGCAAAACAGCACAGCACACAGATCCACCAAGAAGCACTTCCAACCGCGGCATATTGGCGAGTCACTCAACCGTGCTGTGTGCAGGTTTCGTAGCAGAAATTTCCACTCAATCACGTGCTTACTTGAGAAGAACTATTCACAACTGGGCTATTCACATTCAAATTAGCCAAGGAGCATGCAAGCCCCACACCAAAAATAACAAAGAAATTGGATCACAAAAGCGCTCTTCTTAATCAATACGATCTTATAGCAGTAGCGATCAATGGAATCTTCACGGGCTTTTACTTTCTGAGTTATAATTGGTCAGCTATGAAATGATGTACGAAGTCATACATCCATGGGCTAGTTCCATAAGCTGTTAAAGGCACTATTTGTAATTACTAAAAAAGATGATTTTTTAGCATTTCCCCCCCGGAAAGTAGACAATCTGACGTGAAATGAAAGTTAAAAAAATAATTACTCACTAATAAGCCTCCAAAAGCACAAAAGTGCGCTCACTTTAGGCAGAATTGCTCCCAAATTCTCGAGACTAAAGATTTGCATAAAAACGAGTATTAATCAAAGACGTTTACTTTACGTCAGATTTTTGCAAAGTTCTTTTTTTTCGCACCATGACTAGAACCACGCACCCAAAATACCCCCTTGCCAAATCCCTATTCAAGGCCTGCGCAAAAAGGGCAGCAAAAAAGCTACTCCTTACCCTAAGGGAAAAAGGCTCAAAACGTACGTTTTTCTTCAAACAATGACACTACACGGAGGCCCATATCGTATCCAAGACATTATTGAATTCGCACATACTATACACCAACGGAAAGCGCTAATCATGGGCTACAGTTTCATGTTTTTGTTTTGTGTATCTGGTTTTGGTATTAGCGATGCAAGCCGACAAAGGAGGGAGCCATTTTCGGCCATTTTGGCGTGTGTGAAAATGCCAGGAATCGGGGTGGAATACGATACACCAACGGAAAGCGTAAATCATGGGTTACAGTTTCATGTTTTTGTTTTGTGTCTGTGGCTTGGATCTAAGCGATGCAAGCCGACAAAAGAGGGAGCCATTTTCGGCCATTTTGGGCAAGTTTGAAAATGCCAGGCAACGGGGTGCCGAAAATGGTTGGCATACAAGTTCGCTCAGAGTCTGTGAACTTGACCATTGTTCCTGAACTTGGTAGGCTAGAGAAATAATCAGGGTACCTGTGTGTGGCTTGAATAATACCGCATCCGATGATCAACTTGCGGAGACCCTCCATCAACTCTGTGGTGCTCAAAAAAACGTTTGAGCAAGCCTACTCCGAATGGTTGGCACGAAGAGTGTTTTCCGGACGTCAATATTAGCCATTCTGGAGAGAAATTCAAAGTACAAAGGTTATTTTGAACCCGAAGAATTTTGTTGATCCACACATAATATACACCAGAGGAAAGCCCCATTCAAGGGCTACACGTTTATAATTGTTTCGTGTCTGACGCATAAATCTGCGCAACAAGGGCGGCGAAAAAGCTACCCCTCACCCTAAGGGAGAAAAAGGCTAAAAAAGTAAGTTTTTCTCCAAGTAATGACACTACACGGAGGCCCATATCATATCAAAGACATTATACAATTCGCACATACTATACACCAACGGTCGCGCTAATCATGGGCTACAGTTTCATGTCTTTGGTTTGTGTCTGTGGCTTGGATCTAAGCGATGCAAGCCGACAAAGGAGGGAGCCATTTTCGGCCATTTTGGTCAAGTTTGAAAACGCCAGGCAACGGGGTGCCGAAAATGGTTGGCATACAAGTTCGCTCAGAGTCTGTGAACTTGACCATTATTCCTGAACTTGGTAGGCTAGAGAAATAATCAGGGTACCTGTGTGTGGCTTGAATAATACCACATCCGATAATCAACTTGATGAGACCCTACATCAACTCCGTGGTGCTCAAAAAGTGTTTGAGCAAGCCTACTCCGAATGGTTGGCACGAAGAGTGTTTTCCGGACGTCAATATTAGCCGTTCTGGAGAGAAATTCAAAGTACAAAGGTTATTTTGAACCCGAAGAATATTGTTGATCCACACATACTATAAACCAGAGGAAAGCCCTATTCAAGGGCTACACGTTTATAATTGTTTCGTGTCTGACGCATAAATCTGCGCAACACGGGCGGCGAAAAAGCTACCCCTCACCCTAAGGGAGAAAAAGGCTAAAAAAGTAAGTTTTTCTCCAAATAATGACACTACACGGAGGCCCATATAATATCCAATACATTAATATTTGATTCGCACATACTATACACCAACGGAAAGCGTAAATCATTGGCTACAGTTTAGTGTTTTTGTTTTGTGTCTGTGGCTTGGATCTAAGCGATGCAAGCCAAAAAAGGACGCCTACTTTTGGCCAATATTTTCAATTCTATTTGAACATTCTTAAGCCCAGATAGTAGTACAATTAAGAAAACTTTCACCTCAAATTTTAATGCAAACGTTTCTTGAAACTTAAAAATACAAAGCATAGAAAATGTATACAAGTTTAGAAATATTGGAAACTTGCACAAGTTCAAATTGCCGTTTTCGCCTGTTATTTCCACTAGTTTATGTGTGCACACGCCCTGATAGTTGTTTAATAGACCGATTCACTAAGCTCCGCCCAATTGCGTATTGACCAATCACAAAGCAACGAAGGTCCGACATGTGTGCGCGTATCTTGGTGCGCGCGGCAGAGTTCTGCAGAAAAGCATTGGAGAGCCCCACGTGTTCTTGATCACACGTGCGTCGTGAGCGGTGCCTTCTGGATCGGTCTATTGATATCACTGTCACACTGAATTTGCATGCAACTGTCTCTTGAAACTAACCCTACCAAATAAAGCATCTAAGGTGACAATAAAGTGAAACTAAATTTGTTTAATTTAAGTTACTTGCGTTTAATGCCTAACAAGAAATGCGAGACTGCTTTAATTTATGTCTGTCGCCTTGGACCGGTCACCACTGGAACGGAAGATATTAGAGAGGGGTTGCAAAAGTATTATCTCTAGCAGGGTTATGGGGCTTTAAGTATTTTTTGGGACTGAACTTAGTTTAATAAGTATTACGTCACGTATTACAATGCACTAAAAGTTATTGAAATAATTATGTCACTTGCGCTTTAAATTATGCTGGACACCTTAGACTGGGCACCACTAGGTAAGGCTGTCAACCTCCCTAACATCTACTGACCTTGTGTGGTCAGGCCTTAAAAAGGTGCACTCATTATTACAAGCATTTGTAGGGGCTTGTTACGCACGTAATCTTAATTAAACAAATTTAATTAAATTATACTGGAACCCCCATGACAGGGCTAGGGATAAAAAACTTGTAAAGTTTGGAACCTCATTAAAGGAACACGTTGCCTTAGATCGGACGAGTTGGTCTATGAACAGCGTTTGAAACCGTTTGCATATGGTTAGAAAGATGTTTTAAAAGTAGAATATAATGATCCACACAAGTATCACTCAAAATTGCACGGTTTTCATTTTACGTCGTGAACTAACTCGGTCGACTATTTATGGGAGTCAAAGTTTTGACTCCCATAAATGGCCGACCGTGTTTATCGACGAGGTAAAACGAAAACCACTCAATTTTGAGGCATATTTGTGTAGATCATTGTATTCTACTTTTACAACATCTTTCTAACCATAACAAGCGGTTACAGGACGCTTTTCAAAGACCAACTCGACCGATCCAAGGCAACGTGTTCCTTTAACATTTTCAACCTAGGGTGCTAAGTCCAAGACGTCAAACATAATTTAAAGACGCAGTCATTATTGCATTACTTGTTAGTGCATAATACGCGCGTAACTCTAAATGTACAAATTCAATTAAAATGTATTTGCATTTGTGATACCTCGAATATGGTTGATACATTATTCGGGAGGGTTACCTTGTTTCAAGAGACATATGACAAGATATCAATTATTCTGGAACTATCAGGGCGTGTACACACATACACATAGTGAAAAACAGGCGAAAACAGACAATTTTGAATTTATGCAGTTATGAATATTTTTCGTGGTTCCTTTTTTCTACGTGATACAATGTTTTGGGTTGTTTCAAAATTGATTTCAAAATTTGAAGTGAAAATGATATAACTTTGACTACTACCAGGGATACATACATACATTAATGTACCTAGAGGCAAAATGGCAACTTGAAATTTCACAAACAATGCATATTTTACCTGCTTGCTTTTTTCTACTTTTTCGATGTGGTGTTGCAATTTCGTCTACAGGTCAAGTCATTTTTGGGGGGCCTTTAAAGACTAGACTATTTGGCGTATAACGGGCTGAACTGTAATCTTCTAGCGCCTCCTTTGCTTTAAAAAAACACCTGGTAATGCTTCGATGAACTAGGAATGGTAGATCTGTATAGGACTCTTTGTACTGTAAATCCGTACACTATATTTAATAATACGAAAGTATATGGCCGCCAGGTCTATAGGTATGGCAACTATTACCGCGCTGTTGCGTTCTTGCAGCCAACGCTAAGTCCTCCCACCAAACAAAACTCAACTTTTATTCGCCTTTGCTTTGCGTATAGGCATCAAATAGGGTTCTGTATCGGGCGACATAACAATTACACCGACACATCAGTTTCATTACCTCGTAAAAGATGACAGTTTGCAGAAAGTGTCCTGTAGCCATCTTGGCATCTACGGTCTTCTTAGCTCCAATTCTTTCTTGGATGCCTCCTCTGATACTAAAACTCTCTGTCTGTCCTCTGAGGAAATGCTGGTTTTTCTCCCATCTCTCGAGACGTTGGATGATGGTTATCCGACCAGATTTGCTTGTATCAGTTTTCCCAACCGAATTTCTAACTGTCCGCAGAAATGAAAACGGTGCTATTTTCTCGCTATTGTTAGCTGTTGTGCCTCTCCCCGCTCAAAGCTCTTTAAATCTTACATCAGCCTCGTTTGATGTTGCGTTTGTGATCGACCGGAGCTTTCAGTCGAAATAATGCTGTTTCGATTGGCAAGTCAGTGTAAACCCCAGTCGGCTCCTCTTTTTTTATACATCGTTTCTCGATAGTACTGATTTACTATAATGTAAGGTATTGACATGTATCCTATGGCGTATAGCGGCCTGACCTAAATTTTCTAGCGCCACTTCTATACAGGGTTATGCTTCATTGAACTAGGAATGTCAACTATTTCCTTGACTTGTTATTGGAATAAATGGATGATGCAAGATTCTCTGTATAACAACGGGACAAACTTTAAGATGTCCCACAGCTTTCATGAGCAGTTGGCAATGCACCATTTCGTTTTAAGATTAACCATGGTGGAAGGATGGTTTAATAAATATGAGTACCGAGTACTGAGTAGGCATATGTACAGTGCTAACACACGTCGGTGTGTGTGGGTAAAAAACAAAATGAATATTCTTTATCCCCGATGCAAATTTAACATTAATAAATCGTTCGCAGTACCCGCTGCTAAAACATAATATCCGAACTGCCTCTAGTGTAGCCACCGGGCAATCTATGTGGTTTAGTTGGTATGACACTGCTCTAGAATTTCAAGGGTCGTGGGTTCCAATCTCACCCGAGTAATATGCCTGTGATTTTACAAGTACTTAGTTTACAAGGTTGTTAAACACATCTGTGTGTAACTGTAAAAATCCTCATGTCGCGCACCTTACTTTGGTGGATCTGGAACCTGAGATCCGATCTGGACCCAATCTCATAAATACCACGATAGCCACAATATGCAAACTTCTTTTGCTAACAATCTGTTTCTGCTAAGCAATACTTTTATGTGCTTACGTTTTTTTGTATTCCTGCATGCCTACGAAATTGGTCCCAGTATGTAGCTGCTTTAAGGCAGTGGACACTATTGGTAATTACTCAAAATTTCTTATCCTACCTCCATGCTCAAAATAATTGTTGGCATAAAACCTATCTTTGTGACGAGTAATGGGGAGAGGTTGATTGTATAAAACATTGTGAGAAACGGCTCCCTCTGAAGTGCCATAGTTTTCGAGAAGGAAGTAATTTTCCACGAATTTGATTTCGAGACCTAAGATTTAGAACTTGAGGTCTCGAAATCAACCATCTAAACGTACACAACTTAATCTGACTAGGGTTATTTTTCTTTCATTATCTCGCAACTCCAATGACCGATTGAGCTCAAATTTTCACAGTTTTTTGTTATTGTATGCATATGTTGAGATACACCAACTGTGAAGGCTATTCTTTGACAATTACCAATAGTGTCCACTGCCTTTAACGGCAGATTTTGCGCTCACTGTGTGATTTCCATTTTAAAGCAAACGCAATACCTATGCCCTACTTCTTGGAATAAACACTTAAACCCATCGCTTAAAGGCACTGATGGACACTTTGGTAGTTTCTCAAATAATAATTGTAAGCAAACAAACTAGCTTTGTAAAAAACAAACAATGAAGGGCTGTTGACAGTACAAAGTATTGTGAGAAAAGGCTCCCTCTGAATGAAGTAGCGTAGTTTTTTATATTCGAGACCTCAGATGAGATCTCTAATTCAAGCATCTGTCAACACAATCTCTTGCAACTTCGACGACAAATATTGAGTCCAAATTTTCACAGGTTTATTACTTTATGAATTTCTTGAAATACACCTAGTGAGAAGACTGGGCAAAAATTCAGCCCGTTGCTTGTACCGTGCACAGAATCGGCGCTTACGGAAGCAGGGAACAATGAACTATAACCTCAAGGCTAACGCAAAAACTCGGCGCTTGCAATAGCGGGGAATCGTGATCATCAGGGCAGAATTCTGCGGTAAGCAGAGCCATGAAGTAGTGCCCTGGTCTTTGACCAAAGGTGTCCAGTGCCTTGAATAATGAAGCATTGCTAGATAATAATTTTCCCAATCAGTCTTCATTCCTGGTTAAATCTCTTAACAACAGATTAATGGACAAAGTTCGAGGTCCTTTCAAAATTTGGAATAAGTGGAAAGCGTAATTCCGAAAGGATGTCAGTTGGAGATGGTTTCATATTTTATTTCTTCATAGGTTCATGGTTAATGATGTTTTTATCCAGATTGAACCATTTTTAACCATAATATTGAGGATATGGTGCACTTATTGTGTCAACTAGCCATAAGTTTTTCAATTTTGGAAAAAAGTAAGTAAGAACAAGCTTTTTATTAAAACTTAATATTGATCTTCTGAATATAATATCATGTTTGGTTACAATTTGTTTAAAGGCGCTTGACACGTTTGGTAGGTGTTTATCAACATACGCATAACATACATGTAACAAACCAGTGAAAATTCGAACTCTTTGTCGTCAATGTTGCGAGAGAATAATGGAGGAAACACACCCTTGTCGCACAAGTTGTGTGCTTTCAGATGCTTGAATTCAAGACAACTTCATTGCTCGTTACCAAGTAAGTTGTTATTTTTGTTTACAATTATTTTGAATAATTGCCAGTAGTGCCGTGAGCTTTTAACCAAGATTTGTTTAAAAAGTAATTGATTTTCTTAGGCGAGCAATACATTTATACTGATTTAGAATTGACCCAATCTCTTAATCATTCAAGACAAATTATGGAGAGACTGGAAATTAATCAGACTAAATGCTTTTATAGTAAGTGGTCTTTGATAAGGAATCAAATCAAACCCTCTCCTACAATATTTTACTTTGTATCCAAGTGGTCGTTGTTGTTAAATTAGTTCCAAATTTATTTAGCTTATTTTCTTTCTGTCTCTCTTCTCTCATATTGACGGAAATTCTCCATGTTACTTCACAGAAGAAGAGATCTCAAGAATTACCTCCTGTACACATTGGTGAGACCCGGGTCTCATGTAGTGGTGCAGTGAGGGATCTTGGGGTGACACTAGACAGCCATCTATCTCTACGCCAGCATCTGAACATAGTATGTCGCAAAGCCTCATTCGCACTTTATAGAATCGGCAAAGTGCGCCATCTTCTCGATAAGCAAACTACAGAGATTCTGGTCCACTCATTTGTAAGCTCCCTTCTGGATAACTGCAGCTCTCTCTTGTTTGACATTCCCCAAAAAGACATAGCTAAACTTCAACGTATCCAGAATTCCGCTGCCCGTCTGGTCTCACGTTCTACTAAGCGCAAACACATCACTCCGGTTCTGAAAGAATTACACTGGCTTCCCATCTCTTTTAGAATTCAATACAAGCTCCTCATCACTACGTTTAAAGCAATCCATAGAACATGCCATAGCTACCTGTCTGACCTCATCATCCCTTATGTACCAGCCCGTCCACTCCGTTCACCATCACAACATCTTCTCACCATACCACCCGTTCGAACTAAATCCTTCGGTTCAAGGACTTTCTCTAGTGCCGCCCCCCAACTTTGGAACTCTCTTCCTGGCTACATCCGCTCTCCACAGAGCATGGAACAATTCAAAACTCTGCTCAAATCCCGTTTGTTTTCTATTGCCTTCTGTTCAGTTTAATCCTTTCGTTTGCATTTTGTTAGCGTATTTTTTGTTATTGGTTGCTTTATTGTTTGCCTTTTGTTTTTTGTTAAGCGCATTGGTATTTCTTTCAGTTATGAAATGCGCTATATAAGAATTAGCTATTATTATTATTATTATTATTGTTTATTTATTTTTATTTTTTTTTATTGTTTTTTTTGTATTCAGTGTTGTTTTGCAAAAAAACTATTAAGATAACTTTTTGGTAAAGTAAGTTGTTATTTTTTTTACAATTATTTTGAATAATTGCCAGTAGTGTCGTGAGCTTTTAAACAAGATTTGTTTAAAATGTAATTGATTTTCTTAGGCGAGCAATACGTTTATACCGATTTAGAATTGACCCAATCTCTCAATCTTTCAAGACAAATTATGGAGACCCTGGAAATTATTCAGAAAGACTGAATGCTTTTATAGTAAGTGGTCTTTGACAAAGAATGAAATCAAAACCCTCTCCTACAATATTTTGCTTTGTATCCAATCTTCTTTGTTGTTAAATTATTTCCAAATTTATTTAGCTTAGTTTTTTCTCTCTTCTCTCCTATTGTTTATTTATTTATTTGTTTATTTTTATTTGTGAATAAAAAATATTAAGATAACTTTTTGGTTGCTTAAAGGCAGTGGACACTTTTGGTAATTACTCAAAATAATTATTAGCATAAAAGCTTACTTGGTGACAAATAATGGGAACAGGTTGATAGTATTAAACATTGTGAGAAACGGCTCCCTCTGAAGTAATGCAGTCTTCGGAATAGAAGTAATTTTCCATGAATTTGATTTCGAGACCTCAGATTTAGAATTTGAGGTCTCGAAATCAAGCATCTGATAGCACACAACTTCCTGTGACAAGGGTGTTTTCTTTTTCATTATTATCTCGCAACTTCGGCGACCGATTGAGCTCAAATTTTCACAGCTTTGTTAATTAATGCATATAATGTTGAGATACACCAACTGTGAAGAGAAGTCTTTAGAAATTACCATTAGTGTCCACTGCCTTTAACTAAAACAAAAACGAAACAAGAAACGAGAATGTCCAAAATTACAGACACCTAGGTAGCACCATATCGACTCGTAAAACAAGAAGTATTATTCGAGTTTACAGATCACACTTAAAGCTTAATTCACACGAGAGCACTTTTAGCAAGGGTCCATTGCTAAATTGTAGCATGGTTGTTAAATTTTACAAAGATGTAGTCATGTGAAAGGACAACAATTTGTTTCTACTGCCCAAGTGTTCTTGCGAAATTTTGTTAAACATTGCTACAGTTTACAACCATGCTAAAATTAAGCAAGGGACCCCAGTTAAACAGAACGTAGACCAAGAACTTGGACAGTAAAATTTACCGATCAGAATGATTTCAGTGATTTGTTTTCAGTCCTTTCCTGCATACAAGATACAAGGCACTTGGCATGTAAGGGAAAATCAACCAAATAAATGTGGCGGTTCAACAATATACATTAAAAGCCTACCACCATATCAATTGTTTGTTAAAATTAAATTCATGATTCTCACTTCTAAGATACCAAATAAGCCACACAGATAGATTTAATGTGATTTGGTGTCTACCTTAAAGCTCAGATACACGGCATCCTATACGCAGGAGAAAATGGTTATTTGAGTGTGAAACAATATCAGGGTGATAGTATAATAGTGAAAGTGGCCTTTGAATAAAAGTTTTTTTATCTAAGACTTATAAGAACATGCCTAAGTTTATAACCCAAGAGGGGTTGTGGCCCAAAGATTAAAAGTAACATTTAAACCCGTTTTTTAAACTGGTTAAAAACTTACTTTATTTACAGAGTTAAAACGGAGACTTGGCATTTGGCATCTTGTAAATGGCAAGACACTCAGCAGATCAAGCCAGAAATACAATCTTATTACATACATTTCAATGCATAAAGACGGAGGACAAGTTGCATCAAACATTATTAAACTAGCCTCTACATTTGAAATGTTCAAAGGCACTGGACACATTTGGTTATTGTCAAAGACCAGTTTTCTCATTGGTGTATCTCAAAATATGCTTTAAATAACAAACCTGTCAAGATTTGAAATCAACTGGTCATCGAGCTTGCAAGATTATAATGAAAGAAAAAAACACCCTTGTCGCAAAAGTTTCGAGACATCAGCTGATAACTCAGCTGAGGTCTTGAATTCAATGCAAATGTTTTTGCGAGAAATTACATCTTTCTAAAAAACTACGTTACTTCAGAGAGATCCGTTTCTCACAATGTTTTATACCATAAACAGCTCTCCATTGCTAACAATTATTTTAGGTAATTGCCGTTAGTGTCCAGTGCCTTTAATAAAACCGAAAAAAGTTGAATTAAATACATTGATTAATTTCTTCAAATAAAAAATGACCCTAGCAGGACTGAGTAGAAAGTTTGGTTGCAATTTTCAATCTAACCTTGTCAAAAAAAAGACACTGAACACATTTTGGTAACTGTCAAAGACCAGTCTTCTCACTACGTGTATCTCAACATCTTGAACTCAACTGTTCATACTATGAAGTTGTGAGATAATAATGGGAGAAAAAAACTCTTGTCACACGAAGTTGTGTGATTTCAGATGCCTGAATTTGAGACCTCAAAATCAGTTCTGAGGTCATGAAATCAAATTCAATTATTTCAGTGAGAATTACTTCTTTCTAAAAAACCACATTACTTCAGAGGGAGCTGTTTATCACAATGCTCCCCAACAGCTCTCCAATGCTTGTTGCCAAAAAAGTTTGTATGCTAACAATTATTTTGAGCAATTACCAAAAGTGTCCAGTGCTTTTTTAATAAAATAATGTCCGAGCTACTCAGGACATAATAATAAGTGACAAATGCATGAAACGCCAATTTCACCATAGTTGCATACATGAGTGTTATAGACATAATAAACAGATTGTTTTCGAATTTGAAAACCATTAAAACACATTACTTGAAAGTGTTATAACTTCACAAAATGTCACTACTTTTACTTCGAAGTCACACCAATTTTCGAAATGATAAATAAAACTTGTTTATCATAGAGTGGCGCTGCCGAGTGGTTAAGAGCATCGAATTCAAGTTCTGCCTGAATTCACCGGAGTGTGGGTTCAAATCCCGGTCGTGACACTTGTGTCCTTGAGCAAGATACTTTACTATAATTGCTTCTCTTCACCCAGGGGTATAAATGGGTACCTGCCAGGGTAGAGGTTGATATTGTGAATGAAAAGCTTTTGGAGTGCACAGCAGCTCGGGGCTGTATACTCCCTAATGGGAGCTGAGAAAGATTAAAGGGATGTTTATTGGCTCAATGACCAGGGGACTAATGTAAAGCGCATTGATTCGGTTTATTGTGAAATGCCCTATATAAGAACTTGTTATTATTATTATTATACCATTTTTTATTACTAATAGTTCAGGGTTGAATATCATACCTCCTGATTCGTCTAGGTGTCTGACCAATCTGAGCCGTTGTTTCATTCATTTTATAAGAGGCTTGCTTTGATTGGCCAAGCGAGATTTCTTGTAGTGATCCATTTGATTGGCTGGAAAGAGTACTCTCTTGCGAAGAAGTATGTGGTGCTGGCTATCTAAGAAAAATAAAGAAATCCGATAGAAATATAATGATTAATTGACTGGGTTTGTTTTGGTGTTAGCTCTTTTTCTTTTCCAAATTAAAAAATACCCTTGGTTGGCCTGCCTGGTATTAACTAAAAGTAATGATAAAACTAAAGCCTTGTAATGTGCACATATCCACCATGCTGGGTGTTCAAGGCGTAGTAAAAACCAAAAACAAAATTAAAGAAAACAGACACAACAAAATTAGTCCTAATTGAAAACCTGTGGCATAAGATAAGTTTTGATTAGATTTAAATTTTGTGGTACAAAGAAAAGATCCAAGATTAAGTGGTAGAGAGTGCCAGTACGACGCTGCACTGTTCCTCACTCCAAAGATTCGAGGAAGAAGCTGAGATGATGGGGATGCACACATCATGGGCAAAAACCAAGATCCAGAACTGTACCAACCTCCGCCAAACACCTGCTTCAGTCAACGTTGAGGGTAACTCTGTCCAAATTACACAGAAGTTCAGGTATCTCGACTGTGACATCCATTCCTCCGGCTCATCCTCCCCCGACATTCTCCGACGTCTTGGACTTGCCTCATCCACCTTTGGCCAATGAGATTGTGTCTGGAGAAACAAACGCCTGAAGCTCACAACCAAGCTGAAGGTATTTACTACCCGTGTCCTCCTCGTCCTACTCTTTGGCTCAGAAACATGGACACTCCGGGCAGACGACACAGGAAGGCTCCAAGCCTTCAGCCTAAAGTGTCTACTTCATCACTAATGCAACAATCTCGGAGACCACCATCATTGATGACATCCCAGAGGATACACCTTCCCATGTGACCATTAAGCTGAATGTCGACGCACGGGGAGGATCCCGCCCCTGCCTACCTTGCGGACTTTGAGTATCTGCGTGGCAGCTGTGGCGAAGAGCATTAGAACCCATTGGTTTGGCAGCTTAACGTCCCCATAATGTATTAAGAGAATGATGACGACGACGATGATGATGATGATGATGATGTTCCAGATGCATGGCAAAGCTGAAGAAAAAGACCTGTCACTCCATGAGTGTTGAGACTGGGGTTCAATGAGGAGAAGCATGGAACATGATCAAAGACTCCATGACAAAGTGTAAACTTGAAGCAACTCAGAGATATAGTGGGGAGCCTTGCCATGTCAATTTCCCCAAGTCCACACTTTCCTGACCCGAAGTTTGCTGCAAACGCTGGCAATAAAAAAAAAGAAGCTAGGAATAATCTAGACTTGTGGACAAGTCTAGGATTAATCTTGTGGACAAGTCGTTAAATCGGCCCCTCGGGCTGAGATAGCGCTCTCACGAGATCAATGCTCTTGCGCGAACTGATGGCTCCCCGATTTCGACTCCTTAGCGCGTGGGGCCGATTTACCGACTTGTCCACAAGTCTAGGATTAATCTTGTGGACAAGTCGTTAAATCTGCCCCTCGGGCTGAGATAGTGCTCTCACGAGATCAGTGCTCTCGCGTGAACTGATGGCTCCCCGATTTGGACTCCTCAGCGCGTGGGGTCGATTTAACGACTTGTCCACAAGTCTAGGATGAATCTAGACTTGTGGACAAGTCGTTAAATCTGCCCCTCGGGCTGAGACAGTGCTCTCTCTCGATTATGACTCCTCAGAGTCATAATCGGAAACCATCAGTTCACGCGAGAGTGCTCTCATGCGAGCACTATCTCAGCGCGTGGGGCCAATTTAACGACTTGTCCACAAGTCTAGGATTAATCCCGATCTAGAGTAAGGACAAGTTACTCATCCCAACTTAAGGAAGGGTTCAATGTGTCTTAACTAGTATGGTTACGGAACTTAACTCGTCCTAAGCCATTAGATTATATCCTAAGTTAGGAAGAGTTTGGTGAAATCAACGGCTGGTTATACAGTGGATCACACGCTGTATAATAAACAACTAGCATTAGTTGAGTAATTGACTGATTGATTGATTGATTGATTGACTGATTAAAGTTATTTGGTTAAAAATACAGTAAGAACATGCCGAAAAAACACACACACAACAACATGAGAAAAAAAATGAAATAAGATAAACCAAAATGTAACGTAAGATAGAAATACTGCACAATTATAACCCCCAAAAATCAACCTTACAATGTCAAAGACCAACAAGGTTTTTATACCAATCTTCACAAACTGTTATTTTGTCTGTATTTATTTTGTTTTTCTCTATTGTTACAAACAAGTACACTACCATCAGCTATTGTTGTAATCTACAAACAAGTACAGTACCATCAGCTATTGTTGTAATCCGAATGAATTATATGAATTGTATGGATTCGTTTGAAAACAATACCTTCTTTAAAAACTCTGGCAAGCGTATTGGGCAGTCTTCCCTGGTACCAGTCTTTCCAAGCACAGTTTAATAAAAAAGGCAAGGACCTGGAGATACAGATAAGAAGACGGATGATAAATTAGCAACACCCCCTGAATACAAAACATTACAAGACATGTTGAAATAAAAATGAATAACGAAATAAATCACAGCAGGACTGGGCACCTATCAATGTGGTGGGTGTTGGTACTTAACAAGAAAAATATGAGAGCAGAAAAATAAGTAAGTGAAATCCTTGTAAAGAGAAGTTCATATGCTCACTATTGGTAATGACTCAAAAAAGTTATTAGCATAACACCTTACTTGGTGACGAGTAATGGGGAGAGTTCGATAATAAAGAACATTGTGAAAACATTGTGAGAAACAGCTCCCTCTGAAGTGACATAGTTTTCGAGTAAAAAGTAGTTTTCCATGAATCTGATTTCAAGACCTCAGATTATTTGCTAACACGTGACGGACAATCCTGCAATCAAATGGCAAGAATCTGCTTGGGTGTTATATAATATAAAACATTGCGAGAAACAGCTCCCTTTGAAGTGACGTAGTTTACGAGAAAGAAGTAATTTCCACGAATTTGATTTCAAGACCTCAGATTTATAATTTGAGGTCTCGAAATCAAGCATCTGAAAGCACACAACTTCGTGTGACAAGGGTGTTTTTTATTTCATTCATATCTTGCAACTTCGACGACAAATTGAGCTCAAATTTTCACAGGTTTGTTATTTTATGCATAATAGATGTTGAGATACAGAAGACTGGTCTTTGACAACTACCAATAGTTTCCACTGTCTTTAAATGATGCTGTTAAATATTCATCATCTCTATCTGTGTTTGTTAAAAACCTACATAACAGTTCCGTTCCTTGACTCTTTTTCAAGTTGTGTTGGTCTTGTCTCATCCAGAGCCTAGAGCACTTTGGTTAAACGAACAAGGTACCAATATTTGAGTACAAGAACATTTACTGGATAACCTGACATAGTCAGATATGGATGTTTGCCATGGACACCCAACAAAGACGCAATATAATGAGCTGAATCAAACATTGTAGGTACCACCTAAAACCAAGTCGAAATGAACAGTAACGATATTCTTCGTTTAAGTATCAACCGCCAGACACGCCCCCCCCAAAAAAAAAAATCAGAGGAACCACCTCAAACCATGTTGAAATGACCAAAATCAATATTTCCTATACGACGTATGAGCCGCCAAACAAATGTTTTGCTGCATTAGGCCCGCCAGACAACCCCCCCCCCCCCCCCGTGCCATGGGTTAACCATCAGAGTAACCACCTGAAACCATGTTGAAATGACCACATTGGAGGAACCACCTGAAACCAAAATGAAATGACCAGTAACAATATTCCCAATAAAAAGATCAACATCCGTACAAATTGTCTGCTGCATTTTGCCCGCCAGTCACCCTCTATCCCCTCTCCCTGGGTTTACTATCTGAGAAAGTAATTGCAACCAAGTTGAAAATGACCAATAACACTATTCTTTAAACAAGTATCAACAACCAGACAGGCTGCAATACACCCCCCCCCCCCACATCGGAGGAACCACCTGATGAAACAGTGCTGAAATGATTAAAAGCACTATTTCTTAAACAACGTGTGAGCCGCCAGACAAATGTTTTGCTGCATTTAGGCCCACCAGACAACACCCTCCCCGCCCCCTGGGTTATGCATCAGAGTAACCACCTGAAACCATGTTGAAATTACCAAAAAAAGTATACTAAATACATAGTATCAGCCACCAGACAATCATGACAATGCAGACACCCCCCACCCCCCTCACCCAACATTGGAGTAACCACTTGAAACCAAGTTGAATATGACCAGTAACACTATTCCCAATGAAAAGATCAACAGCCAGACAAATTGTCTGCCCCATTTTGCCTGCCAGACACCCTATATCCCCTCTCCCTGGGTTTACCATCTGAGAAAGTACCTGCAGTTGAAAATGACCAATAACACTATTCTTCATACAAGCATCAACCACTAGACAAGTTTTCTGCTGCATTAGGCCAGCCAGACCTCCCCCCTCCCCACATCAGAGGAGCCCCATGAAGCTATGTTTAAATGACCCAAAACTCTAATCCCAATACAAAGTAGACTCTGCTTTGCTGCATTAGGCCTGCCATGGAAAGCACCCCCACCCCCCGAAGTACCACCTGAAACGAAGTTCAAATGAACGATAACAGCATTGCCAATGAAAAGTATCAGCCACTAAACAAATTGTCTGCTGCATTTTGCGCCCAGACACCCACCCCCCCCCCCCTCCCTGGGTTTACCATCTTAGAACACCACCCCCTTCCCCTCTCTTGGTCAAAACCAAGTTGAAATTACTAATAACACTTTTCTCCATACAAGCATTAACCGCCATACAAACTGTCTGCCGCTTTAGGCTGCCATACACCCCCCCCCCAACATCGGAGGAACCACCCGATGAAACAATGTTGAAATGATCAAAAACACTATTTCCTAAACAACGTACATGTTTGAGCCGCCAGACAAAAGTTTTGCTGCATTAGACCCACCAGACAACCCCCCCTCCCCGTCAGAGTAACCACCTGAAATCATGTTGAAATTACCAAAAAATATACCGAATACATAGTATCAGCCACCAGACAATGCAGACACCCCCCCCACCCAACATTGGAGTAACCACTTGAAACCAAGTTGAATATGACCAGTAACTCTATTTTCAAAGAAAAGATCAACAGCCAGACAAGTTGTCTGCTCTTTTTTGCCTGCCAGACACCCTCTATCCCCTCTCCTTGGGTTTGCCATCTGAGAAAGTACCTCCAACCAAGTTGAAATGACCAATAACACTATTCATCATACAATAAGTATCAACCACCAGACAAGTTTTCTGCTGCATTAGGCCTGCCAGACACACCCCCCCCCCACATCAGAGTAGCCTAATAAAACCATGTTTAAATGACCCACAACACTAATCCCAATACAAAGTAACCTCTGCTTTGCTCGATTGTTGACTTTGATGGATTTGAATCTTGTAAAAGTTACCTCACACTCAGCCACAACAGCAATCTCATTGTATCCATTCTTCTGCAGGGTGTATTTTCCTCCAATTTCGTCGATTCTCAATCCCGACTGTGAGACGTCTCCCTACTTCGAGCCACCTTCTCACCGGACCTGGGCGAAGAATGCTTCTTCCTACACAGGGATGTCCTTGACACCTGTTTTGTCTTGGGCTTAGGAAAACGTCTTGAAAGTTTACTTGTGTGCGTGTTGACATTGGGATGTTAACGGCTACACTGGGATCTAGCTTGTAAATTATGTAAGAAGAAAGACAGACAAAAATCAGTTAATTTATTTTTGCAGATTACTAGATTGTTTAAAGACTAATTCTGTCATAGCGCTGACATGAACTAACAGTAAAACATGTATGAAGCTATTTACATGTAGTATTGTATTGGTCTGTCATGATGAATTTGGACTAATCTATGGCATGTGATTTAGGCCTAGATGTATGATACTTCACTGTGGCACCAAAGGCGATTGCCTCCCTGGCCCCTGGTCATTGCCTTGGTGCCCTTGAAATGCTCCAGTACAAATTTATAATTTCCTCCCCTTTTCCAAGAGAAAATGCCTTGGTGCGCTTGCCCTTTCAAAAACGAAGCAATAGCATACAGGCCTGATGTATTGTATTGGTCCCTCTTGATGAATTTTGAATATGGCATGGGATTTAGGCCTAGATGTATGTAAAAAGCACATCGAAAAAGAGTAAATGTACAACCATAAATCACTAAATAATATGGACACAATAAAACTCACTAAAATAACTAAACTGCACTAACAAAGTATTTAACTACTTACAAATGGTCAGATTTATCGGAACCTGAATTAGTATGCAATAAAATAATTGGTTGACTCAATTCACAGGATTTAAAGGCAGTGGACACTGTTGGTAATTATCAAAGACTAGCCTCCACAGTTGGTGTACCTCAACACATGTATAAAATAACTAACCTGTGAAAATTTGAGCTCAATCAGTCATCAAAGTTGCAAGATAATAATGAAAGAAAAAACACCCTTGTCACACGAAGTTGTGTGCGTTAGGACATGTTAGATGGTCGATTTTGAGACCTCAAGTTCTAAATCTGAGGTATCGAAATCAAATTCATGGAAAATTACTTCTTTCTCGAAAACTATGGCACTTCAGAGGGAGCCGTTTCTCACAATGTTTTATACCATCAACCTGTCCCTACTACTCGTCACCAAGAAAAAATTTGTGCTGAACATTATTTTGAGTAATTACCAATAGTGTCCGACTGCCTTTAAGGGCACTTGAGCGGCTAAAAGATGCTATGTCAGATGTTTGGCCCCAAACATAAAAAAATAGATTTGTTTGAGTGAATGGTATTTCAAAGAGTATCACCTGCTCCAACGAAAAAAAGTTTAACTTTTACTTTACTTTCAATGGTCAGGAACCATTTTACAGAACGGTTTAGCCCATTTAGCCCATCAACAAAATAATGCGTTTGATGCGACAGGTTCAAAATATGAACCTGGGAATCGCTCCAGGATCTGTAAGTTTTTGTCCATTGTTCTTCGAAAAATATTCTAAATGGTGTTTTGAGTATTATGGAAGGCTGCATTAGACATTGCGGATTAAGTTCGTACCCTCAGAATTTGTGTCATGATTTTTGAAAGTGGTAAAGATGGGGCAAATCTGGTGACTAGCTGTCGAAATTGTATGTGTTGGACCAGATCAACTGTTTCCGATCAAAAGAATCTCGTAACCCTATGGCCTGGCGGCCGTCGGGAGGAGAGTTACGTATCGCAACTAGTATGTGATGCTTAAGTGCTAGTTCCCAAGGTTCTGGAATTGGGTGAATGGGCTTTTGCAACTTTTCAAATTTGACTTTAAAGGCAGTGGACACTATTGGTAGTTACTCAAAAACATAATTAGCACAAAACCTTACTTGGTACGGAGTAATGGGGAGAGGTTAATGGTAAAAAACATTTTGAGAAACGGCTCCCTCTGAAGTGCCATAGTTTTCGAGCAAGAAGTAATTTTCCACGAATTTGATTTCGAGACCTCAGATTTAGAACTGGAGGTCTCGAAATCAACCATCTAAACGCACACAACTTCGTGTGACAAGGGTGTTTTTTTTTTTCATTATCTCGCAAGTTCAATGACCAATTGAGCTCAAATTTTCACAGGTTTGTTATTTTATGCATATGTTGAGATACACTAACTGTGGGGACTAGTCTTTGACAATTACCAACAGTGTCCACTGCCTTTCAGCCACTCAGGTGCCCATAATAATTCTGCAAAACAACATCATCATCATTCAATCATACTCATAGACATAGTGCAACATTAAAGGAACACGTTGCCTTGGATCGGTCGAGTTGGTCTTTGAAAAGCGTTTGTAACCGTTTTTTGTAAAATGCGAATGAGTAGAAAGATGTTGTAAAAGTAGAATACAATGATCCACACAAACATGCCTCGAAATTGCGTGGTTTTCCTTTTACCTCGTCGACTAACACGTCGGCCATTTATGGGGGTCAAAATTTTGACTCCCATAAATGGCGGACCATGTTAGTTCGCATAGTAGAAGGAAAACCACGCAATTTCGAGGCAAACTTGTGTGGATCATTGTATTCTACTTTTAAAACATCTTTCCAACCATATGCATTTTATAAAAAACGGTTACAAACGCTTTTGTTTTGACCAACTCGTCCGATCCAAGGCAACGTGTTCCTTTAATACTGGTGTCAATCAAAATGCTCAGTCAGTAATTGTGAACCGAATTAACAAACTATTTTGTTGCCTACTACACTCAAGTTCCGCTAAATCTGACCATTTGGATAACTTTCCGTATGGCGCCACCACCTTTTCACTCATTTTTACAAAAAGGGATATATCAATCAGGTAAATTAGATACTATATTATTTTATTTCGAATGAAAAAGTGGTGGCGCCATACGGAAACTTTTCCGACCTTTTTTTAAAGTGTAACATAATCCTGAGTGACCATTTGTAAAGTTTTTAGGCATTTTATTGGTGCAGGTTAGATAATACTGCAGAAGTACTGTATCTGGTAATATTGCACATGTCTTATGATGTACACATGTACTGTGTACTATGCATTGGTAAGTAATGTACTTTACAAAGGAATATGCAAGTTAAAGTTGGGCAATTTCGAGTCAATAAAAGAAGTACTCTTGTTTGAACACTGATGACTGAAGTAAGGTACGCTACCAAAATAAATAATTTTGCTTTGGTTTTCCATAACATACCTTAATAGATCTTCCCTTGCCAGAATACTTATTGTAGGCCCTTACAATTATGAAAATACACACCGGCTGTGTGGTCCAGTTCACGGACCAGTTTCAGGATCTCCGCCGTTTCAGCAGCCGAGGAATACACCGCCAGTTGGTGGCGCTACAACATCAGGGTTCGAATTATCTGGGCGTTTTAGAAACGGCGAATGGATATAGCAGACTTTAAGTACTTTTGGATCCTGACCTGTAAAAATACCTGCGTTTCAAAAAGACCCTGGTATTTTCGAAACGGCGGAATGGAAACAACAGGTTTTCAGAGCACTACACTCACACTCACGCGATGCTGTTTGTTCAACTTACAAAATGGCCGCACAAACACACGCTGTGAGATAGCTGTGTTGTCAACTTAAAAAATGGCCGCCTGCTCGCATACCGGGGCGCGTATATAGGTCAGTGCGCGCTCTAGTTCTTATATATAACTCTAAGGTTTGTGCTTGCTAAAAGTAGCTATATGAAATTGGGCACTGATGTTAATGCTACTGTACAAGTACATTGCATGGTTTGTTAATACTATCACAGGCAGTACGCATCTTAATTTAAAAAAAAAAAACAATAAGGACTGAACACGTTTGGTTTTTGTCAAAGACCAGTATTCTTACTCGGTGTATCCGAACATATATGCATAAAGAAACAAGAATGTGGAAATTTGGACTCAACTGTTCATTGAAGTTGCAAGAAACTGATGAAAGAAAAAATCACCCTTGTTGTATAAAATAGTGTGCTTCTGGCCAATTTTTATATATATTATTTTAGTGAGAAATTATCTCTTTATAGGAAGTCGTTTCTCACAATGTTTTATACTATCAACAGTCTTCCGTTGCTCGTTACCAAATAATGTTTTATGCTAATAAAGGCCTATTTTGAGTAATTACCGAATGTGTACAGTGCCTTTAAAACAGTAAGTTAACTTTGTTCCTTGTTATAAGTTTTGCTTTTTATACAAACCCTACTATCCCATATAACATCATATAATTTTTTTAATTTGTTGTTGTATTCATGCCCTTATGGAAAGGGTTTGCTTTGTGTATGGCATCCTGTCACATAATTTGATAAAGGCATTAACAAGTCCACGGTGCTAATTCATTTAGGGGTTAGCACTGCATACCAGTTGATTATGAGTAATGGGGAGAGGGTGATAGTATAAAACTTTGTGAGCTCAAATTTTCTCAGGTTTGTTATTTTGTGCATATGTTGAGATACACCAACTGTGAAGACTAGTGTTTGACAATTACCAATAGTGTCCAGTGTCTTAAAAGCCAAGTTAAATAATTATACATCTGAGGTGGTTTAATACATTTAAAAGCAACTGGTACAACTGTAGCGTCATTGTTGCAGTTAATATGTATAAAACTCAAGGATAACAAAACAATAAAACCTGTTTAAAAAACTTCGGGATTGACGCCTTCTTCCGGTACTTTCTTATGGCTGATGCTTCTGGTGTGATGACCAGGAAACGCTGCAGAGAGCTCATCACCTTGGGATTTCTGTGGTGAACCCCAAGGTGATGGGATGACAGCATCTTTTCTTGGAGATTTCTCCGTTGATCGTGTTGGCGATGGAGGCTCTGAACCGACTGACTTTGGTGAAGCATTACCAAATTCATCACTGTGACAAAAATGACGTCGTCTGAGCGACTGGACTTCAAAATGGTGGACCTCACCAGTCTTATCTGACCTCTCCTTAGGATTTGGCTTGGTGACCACCTGAACCTCAAGATTCCCATTGGTGTTCTGGTCGGCAGACTATGGGGCTCTCTTGATGGGCTTGGGTACCATCACTATAGACTATGATTACAGGTGTTTTGGATGAGGCCTGATGAGCTGCTCGCAGTTTGAATCATACTCCCAATCAATCAAGTCAAGCGCCATCTAGAGGCTCGAGCCTGCTCAGTGATTTTTCTCCAGATGTTCCGGTCCAGCATGAAGGAGCGTAGTTCTTCAGCGCTGGTCAAGCCGATGTCTCATTTCAGTGTGTCTAGGTAGGAGAGTCATCTTCTCCCACGAGAAGCCTTGCCTTGGGTGGGCTCTCAGAGGATGATTGGGCAAGGGGCAAGCTCTGAGTGGCGGACACAGTGCCGAGCAAGCTTGAGGCGGCGTTCACGGATCTTCTCTGTAGCCTTTGGCCAGCCAGCATACAGATTGGAGTTTCTCATGTGGTCTTGCCAGGGGATGTTTAGGGTCATACGCTGCATCCTGGTGTAGCAACCATCCAGAGACTTCTCCATCCTGGTGGTTAGGGTCTAGGTCTCATCTCCGTATAGTAGCACTGACTCCACTGTTGTGACAAAAGGTGATCTTTTCACTCCCACTCCAGCGCTGCTGCGTGCTGCAGATGAAAATAAACATTACACAATAACTTTACATTTCTAATACAAGCAATTTGGACAGTAACAACAAGAATTTTTACTACTGGCACTACAATTATTTATTGTTAATAGGGTTATGGGTCAGTCAGTTTTTTAAACCCAGGATTTGAGCTGCCTCTAGCCATCGGGCTAGCTCGGTGGTCTAGTTGTAGGACATCTGCTTTAGCAATGCAAAGGTCGCGCGTTCAAATCCCACTCGAGTGATTTGCATACTATAATTGTTTTCACAGGGTACAGTGGTTAAAACACATCAGTGTAAAGGTTAAAAACAAATTATAAACCCAGAAATGGTTGAGTTAATAAATGCATTCTCATTCAGGGACAATCGATAAAAGGAATGACGATCTCAAAAACAAGTACAAAGTTGTATCTTTAAAGGGTTTTGGTACCTTTTGTATAACAATTTTGCCCATTACATAAATCCCTATGCACTGTGAATGATGTACATGTACTATACAATTTTAGCAACATTAGTTTTAAAGTTTTGCGAAGAAAACAAAAGGCAAAATCAAACAGCAAGGTTTTCAGGAGAGTAGCGTAAATACGTTTTACATGCTAAGATCACTTTTGTTTCATGAAACAAAAACTACTTTCATAATATTTTTTTACTCATGTCTCAAAACTTACAACCTCAGCAAGGCAAGTAATATTTTAGAAGCCTTCTACCACCATTATCTTCAAACCGGATAGTTTAATGTATATCTGTTGACATTGAGTTTTGTGTTGTACAAAAGGTATCCAAACCCTTAAGTACGGTGTTGCTGAGATGTAATCTTGAATAAGAAAAAAAACAGTGTCTCTTACAGAGTCTTCCTTCGCTTCCTGTTATCCTTCATTTGACTCTCCAGCTCAGCTCTTTTGCTCTCTTGGGTTTTGTGCAACTGAGAAAATGAGAAAACATTCATAATGTTATAATTTCTTTAGAGTGACCATTAGCATCGACGTCAATCTGTCTTGAAAGATGGGGGGAGGAACATCGTTAGTCATACCATCTACGGCGTGGGGTCCCGCCTCGCTTAAGGGCCCCAGGAAAATTTTAAGGCCATTTATGCTCTCTAGTGCAATCTTATGAGTCTGAGGGAAGATGTGCCCCATCTGAGATCTTGGAATTTAATGGCTATTTCGAGCTATGACAAATGATGCACCATTTAATTGCTATCCTGGTTATTAGCTAAAAACCAATTCAATTATAGCTGCGTATACAAATTATTTCTACATATAATGCTCAGACGGCGGTTCATTCCTAGCATCGTCAAGGGTGGATTAAGACAGGAAATTCTATAAAGGGGGTGGGGGCTTGTTGGTAGGGCAAACCAATTGAAGATGGAGCATGCTATAAAGCGGAACGCAAAACCTTTTTCGGCCTGGGCAAAACTTTGCATTCTAGATTCTCTGGTGCAAACTTAGGCCAATAGGCAAAACGAATGGAACAGAACATTTATAAAGCCTTTAAAATGTGAGCAGCAGTTGTATAACCTTTTTGGTTAACATCATCTTCATGTGCGGATCTATAAGCATGCTCGTGTGAAACCTTTACGGCGTGGGTCGGGCCCGTTTAAGGGCCTGGGAACAGTTCACATTCTAGATGCTCTGTGGTGCAATCTTAGGGCAACTGTCAACAAGAGGCAAAAAGAATGGAATAGAGCAAAGCCTTTAAAATGTGAGCAGCAGTAGAACCTTTTGAGTTAACAGCATCTTCAAGTACGGATCTACATACATGACACAAGTTGTAGGGGGCAAATGAGTCCGGGCTCGCCTAAAGACTCTGGACACTATTGGTAATTTTCAAAGACCAGTCTTCTCACTTGGTGTATCTCAAAATGCCTAAAATAACAAACCTGTGAAAATCTGAGCTCAATCGGTCGTTGCGAGATATTAATGCACAAAACAAAAAAACACCTGTCACACAGAGTAGTGTGCTTTCAGATGCTTGATTTCGAGACCTGGCATTCTAAATCTGTGATCTTGAAATGAATTTCATGAAAAATTACTTCTTTCTCGGGAACTACGACACTTCAGAGGGAGCCGTTTCTCACAATGTTTGATACTATCAACCTCTCCCCATTGCACGTTACCAAGTGAGGTTTTAGGCTGATAATTATTTTGAGTCACTACCAATAGTGTCCACTGCCTTTAATCAGGCCTGGATCCTAGATGCTGTTTGGCTTCTCACACTATTGCTCAAACGTTGACAAAATTGCACCTCCCCCTTGAAACAGTGGAAGGGACTATCCCCCCCCCTCCCCCCCCATTTTTGAAGGGTGGAGGGCATAAACTCAAATGTTTGCCGTATCTAATGACTTGTCTTTATCTTGAAACTCAAGTATTGCACCGTATAAGACCAAACCCTGTGTCCCGTCAATGGCATCAATCATAATGTTTGAGCATTTGTGTGAGAAGCCAAACAGCATAGGGTCCAGGCCCGCTTATAGACGATGTGACCATGTTTACATTCAAACCACCCTCTGTTGACAAAACACTCTATACGTCATGTTTCGCCGGGCACCTGAGTTGCGCAGTCACAGTAAGATTGCGTACATTTTCTAGCTGGCTGCCAAAACACAAAGGTTTTGCCTGGCAGTATGCGCGCGAATCATGTTATGGTTTTCGTGTGATGTCAGAGGTCACATCGTCTATAGGCACGGGAAAATTCTGCATTTTAGATGCTCTGTGGTGCAATCTTCGGTCAATTTTGAGAGGGGGACGTTTGATATAGTGTCCCCCACCCTTCTAAAAAGTTGTGTCATCCTTAGGGGTCTTGTCAAAACTCATCCTGGACAGACCACAGGACGAGGCTCGTCCGATGTCACATTTTTGTCGGACGGGCCACAGGATGGGAGTTCATATGGAACAAGGTTCCACACGATGAAATGTGTATTCCCGTCCGATACACAGTACCCAAGGCACCCCACTGAGCGCTCTGCGGTTTCACTGGCTCATTAAACACTAACTAAACAAACCTGGGGTTTGCGGTTTGGGGCAAGTCTGGACTGACTGTTTGGAGGTCACTGTAGGAAAGATTATACTAGCATAGCTCATGTAAACCGTTAACAGTGTTTTATTCTCCATTCCTAAATTGTATAGGTTTATAAAAATTAAACCAATGAAAAATATAAAGCATCAAATGAAAACTTATTGCAATATTGGTGAAATTATCCACCATCTTGAAAAATAACCACATGGATGCTAATCATGGCCACCCGTTCATACACAGGAAATTCCCTTCAAAGATTTATACCCTTCAAAAATGGACCATAACACTTCAAACTTGTTGGATTGTGGGGTGATGTTCCAAGGTTATTTATTGTCTAAATTACTTTCAGGATAATTTCTATTCAATCACGATGCATCAAAAGGGATACATCATTGTAAAGGTGCTGTTTAATAACATGGATTTCTCAAATAATTAGATTTTAATCTAAAGATTTTAAAAGGAGTTGTCCCACTAGATTGAATGGCACCAACATGCATAAACATAAAACTGACTGTTTATTGTGTTGATCCTAATTCATCATTTGACGTTTGTGACTTTTGTTTTAAGGAAATATATACCGTAAGAACCGTTTGCTTTTTAACATTTTATAATCACTGCGTACAATTTTGAAAATACCATTGTAAGATATCTATTTAAAATGCGTACATTTTAAGTGCATAAAACTTCTATCCTTTTGTTGATAATGAGTTAAATTAAGTATATATACTGTAATTAAAAACACCCCGACCGATTTAAACTTTGTAATGAACTGAGTTTTTTGAAGGGTTGATGCAACACAATTACATTCGAGTGCCTTCAAGTTTAAGTTGACCATTAATAGTGAAAGATACGAGAATCGGATCCGTCTCATTGTTCCAAACTCTAATAAAACAAGGTACCCCGTTTGTTCGAAAACTTTTCTTGTTGATAATAATAATAATAATAAATAATAATAAGACTTGTAATGCGCACATATCCACCCTGCTGGGTGTTCAAGGCGCAGTAAACCAAAACAAAACAAAACAAAAACACAACACAAAGAAAAACAGACACAACAAAATTAGTCATTGAAAACCTGTGACATAAGATAAGTTTTGAGAAGAGACTTGAATTTTTCGGTACAAAGACAAGATCGAAGATTAAGTGGTAGAGAGTTCCAGATGCGTGGTGCGGCTACAGAAAAAGACCTGTCACCCCATGAGTGTCGAGACTTGGGTTCAATGAGGAGAAGCATGGAACTTGATCGAAGATTCCTTGATGGAGTGTAAACTTGAAGCAGTTCAGAAATATAGTGGGGAGCCTTGCCATTTAGAGCTTTGTGGACAATGAGCATCAGCTTGAAGATGATTCGTTGAGAGATAGGGAGCCAGTGTAGTTGTTTCAGAATGGGGGTGATAAAACAGGATTTTCTAGACAGTGTCACAACGCGGGCAGCAGTATTTTGGAGCCGTTGAAGTCGAGAAATCTGGTTGTTAGGAAGACTGTAGAGAAGAGCATTGCCGTTGTCAAGACGAGAAGTAACAAATGCGTGAATGACCTTTTCAGTGGCACTTTTGTCCAAGTACTTGCGAATCTTACCTATATTCCTGATGTGATATGATGATAAACGAACAATGTTGTTGATGTGTGGCTGAAGTGTCATCGATGAATCAAAAATAACCCCTAAGTTCCGAGCTTTCAGCGAGGGAGCTATCCGAGCATCACCGATGGAGATGTATGGCACTGAAACCTTAGTTAACTGTTGACGTGATATGTTGAAACTGATTCTCTAGGATCTCAAATAATTAAATAAGCTTTTATTGACGCAGAAAAGAACAACATAGACAATAAAGACAATTGCAATTTTGTCCACAGACTGAAATAAAAACGTTGAAACCCATCCTGTTAAAAAGTTACAAATTGAAATGCACAGAGAGCTTAAGATATGACCAATTTGTCTGTAGTAAATACTCAAGGTCATTGAAGCCCAGTGTGAAACCGCAAACTGGCCCTCGGGAGACCCCCTGCTTGTTTTCCAGTAGATAGCAATCTAAACACTCTGCGGTTTGTAAACAAATGATCTCTGGTGAAGGCCAGACACTGCGAGCTTGTCCTATAGCCCGTCCGATAAAGTAATCACTACAAGGGAATTGAACATGGGACAGAAACCTGGTCCTGGACGGGCGCCCGTCCGTTGGCTGTCCAGGATGAGTTTTGACAAGGTCCCTTAGCCTCCAGGATTAATGCCCATGGCGAGACACAGGGTTGGTCTTACACAGTGCAATACTTTGGCTTCATGATCAAGGTGGTCAAAAAGATGGGGGGGGGGACATTTGATATTGTGCCCCTCTCCCCTTGTCACACCCCACCCCCACCTATTTGATGCCCACCACCATTAGTAGAATTTGAAACTTTGTATGGTGGAATTATAACTATAAGAACATTTTGTGATAACACCGTGTGAGTCTCTTTTTGAATAGTGTTGGTTAGGAAAAGAACTATTGATTAAAGACTCATGTTTCGATTAATATACGCTGATCATCTACAGGAGAAAAATCATTAGAAAGACTGTACTTACCGTTTGTCTAGATGCTACTGCTCGCCGAATGTACTTCTGTAGGGCTTCTCTACGCAACCTACAATAGACAACAAATATCGGACAAATTTACATCAGCTGCTGTTAAACGAAGAAATTCAGTCTGAATGATCTACATGTGTAGTTGCATGTTTTGTGTGCATTTGATCACTAGCACTAGGCATAGTTAATTTTTTACAGTATTACATTTAACAATCACCAGTTTCTTAAAAGCTCAGAAATGCCTAGTTCATTTTGATGGGCCATAATAAATAATTTGCAGATATTAATTACCTATTTGTCTTTTTAAAGACAAATTTGTCTTTTTAAAGACAAATAAAGCACTTGTGTTTTAATCCAACGAAGTCTTTTGGGGAAAAAAGTACCTACATGTGAGGTGAAACTAAACATGGATTGGAAATCACTAACAAGGCAATACTTTTTTTAGAAACCTCTTTCATCAGTGAAAAGGGTACAAAAGAATTTAGGCTTTGCATGGTGAGGTATCAATTGTATTTGGTTTGCGGTAACAAACACCATGTGTGTTTCTACTTGCCAGGTAGAGTTTGTTCTTTAGAGAACTGTCTTGCTTTATTTTACTACCGCAAAGAGTAGAATATCAGATTTTGGGGAAACTTGTTCTGAAAAGAACTGTCCTGCTTTGTAAATATACCCTGGCGCAGGTATAGAAAATTGGCTGGGACAACTACTTTAGCTTTATAGGATCATAATTAACTGCACTACCCCGGAGTCAGTCTCTTGACGATGGCTAGAGCAAGCTAGTCAAAATGTTGAGACCAATTCAAGAACTGAATAGTGATTTGGTTCCCTATTGGGCAATCCATATAGGCTTCTGCTTGCTTTTTGTTGATATGTCTCTAATTATTTTACTAATAATGCAAAAGTTATACATTTCTACTTATTGTTGCTGTGTGTTTTTAAGTTTTTAAAGCCTGGGTGAATAAATAAATAAACAAATAAATAAACTACTTGTCCTCTGCATTGTTCTCACTAAGCCTCTTCCTTGATTCAACCTCTTCCCTGCAAACAGCCAATCAAAACAAACAAAGCTCGGTAAATAACACCAAACTCACAAATCTCAACTCATGTTAATCCGGCATGGTTAGGCCTGTCGTCTTCTTGATACTCCAAGGGTTTATGAAGATGCACCAAAAATTCAATCCATACTCAGTGATACTGCCTCTTGAAATACATAATTCTAAAAACACCCCCTTTCTGGAGCTCCAGCCCTGACCCCACGCGTCGACCTGGTATTCTTTTAAAACGTAAGAGCCCATAATTTAATAACAAGTATGCTAGTAGCTGGGTTAAACAACAGAGGAACCGCAGTTGAAATGACCAGATAGAGAAAGGACCAATAACACTTTAATTAATACCAGTATCAGCCACCAGACTTGAGATTTGCTGAATTGGGCCCGCCAGACACCCCCCCCCCCCTCTCCTGGGTTAAACATCTGAGGAACCACCTAAAACCAAGTTGAAATGACCAATGATGACACTATTCCCAATACCAGTATCAGCCACCAGACAAAGGTTTTGCTGCATTAGGCCTGCCAGACCCCCCCACGTTAAATATCAGACCCCCTTGTAAACCAAGTTGAAATGACAAATGATGACACTATTCCCAATACCAGTATCAGCCGCCCGACAAAACATTTGCTGCATTTTTATTTATTTATTTATTTTAAATCTTTAGACATACACAATAGTTGCAAGTTGTACAGGGGCTGTCAAGGCTAAAACAAAAGTATAAAACTGTCATCAAAAGATGTGTAAAACCAGACCCCTGCCAACGATAAAAATATAATTATACAATATAAAAAGGTGATTGCACTGAAACATTTAAGAATCACACAATAGAAATCATTAAAACACAACAAAATCAGACTATTGAAAACAAAAAACTACACCCACAACAAAACACCGCAGCGATAAGAGGAAGGGACAACAATTGAAAATAATAAAAAACATAGAATGGACTAAAAAAACCCAGAAAAAATAAAATTGGCACAGAGTGCACCCTCACAGATTCATGCCAACCCACTGGGCTCGAGGACAATGATAGCAGAGAGCCTCCCCAAACACCACCCAAAAAGCACAAAGACCCCTTAGACAATTAAAACCACTAGCACTTTTAACATACTAAAAATTCCCCCCTCAGCTTCATACGAAAGGACTTGTACCCCTCCAAAATCAAAACATTCCTGGTATCCAAAGTGAGCTCTGAGAACATTTTAGGAAAGCGAACAATGGTAGAAAATTTATAAGCATCCGTCCTAGGTTTTAGGTGATGAAAAGTGAGCAATTCTGTGTGACGGGATTTAACTTTAGACAGATTAGTTAAGTCATTCATAAAACTATACCGAGTGGACATCAACAGTTTTACAATAAAGCAAATGTTTAAAAAAATTCTTCTGTCAGACAGCAACATAAGACCCAGAGTCTTCAGTCTTTCTTGATAAGGCTGTTCCATATATGTTTGCCGAAGTATCATCCTGCTGGCTCTGCGCTGTACCGATTCGATTGATATGATGTGTTTTTTACGGTGAACCCACCAGACGGGTGAGCAGTAGTCCAAGATTGGCTGCACAAGAGTCTTGAACAAATGGAGCGATACGCACGAAGGACAGTTGCCAGAGATGAGGCGAATCAAACCAATCAGTCTATTACATTTTGAAGTAACAGCCTGCACTTGTAGATCCCAAGATAAGTTACTCTGGAATATACAGCCTAGAAGCTTGATGGAGTCCACACATTCCAGGGGGGAGTTTCCAAGATTGTATTCTGGTTTGCTCATACGTCGCCAAGTCAACCGTATCGATTTGCACTTGTCAGCATTTGAGCGCAAACAGTTCAATTTAGCCCAGTTAACTATAGTGTTTAGGTCCTTCTGAAGTAGAGAATCCGGCGCGTCAGTTGTAACATTTTTGAACAAAAATGTGTCATCTGCGTACTGTACAAGGTTTGAAGAAAGTTGAAGCTGAAGATCGTTCGCGTACAAAACAAAGAGCAGGGGGCCAAGTACAGAGCCCTGTGGCACTCCTGAACCGACCGGTAGCCAGTCTGAAGTAAAGCCTTTGTAGACAACTCGTTGCAGGCGGTTTGTTACAAACGACTCAATCCAGTCAAGAGCAGCACCCTTTATGTTGTAGCAAAGTTGGAGTTTCTTAACAAGAATATCGTGGCTTATAGTGTCAAACGCACGACTGAAATCTAAGGAGATTACATCCACTGCAGGTACCCGTGCGTCCAAAGATTGAAGCCATCGAGAACTAGCTGACACCAATGCTGTAGAACAAGACCTCCCAGGAATGAACCCATGTTGCCGGTCAGCTACAAGTCCGTTGATTTGACAGTGGTCGAGAATTTGACGACACAAGATTTTTTCTAAAAGCTTGCAGATTATTGGAGTCAAAGAAACGGGTCTGTAATTGATCAAGTTGCTCTTTTCTCCTTTTTTGAAGACGGGCACTACATTAGCACGTTTCCACGCACTTGGAAGACAACCTGAAGCAAGAGTGTGGTTGTAAAAAGTTGTGAGAACAGGAACAATGGCTGGGGCAGCAAGTTTCAACATTTGGGCGCTAATACCATCAGGTCCATATGCTTTGTGTGCGGAAAGATTCCGAATCTCAGACGAAACTTGAGTTGAAGTGATGGAAAAACGTTCCAACGGGGGAAATTCCAACGTGGGAGAAGTGACACGGTCCTGGTCGGTGGATCCGGAGAAAAAACTGGCGAAAAGAGAGTTAAACTCATTTGCAATCCGAGATGGGTCACTTATATTTTCACCATTGATGAAATAAGAATTGGTAGATTGAGAAGATTTGCGTTTGGACTTCACAAAAGACCAGAAAGTTTTCCGATTATCTCTTTTCTTAAACAAATCAGTTACGAACTCACTGTACGCCCTTTTGGAGAGATTGCGTACTTTGTTCCTGACAAGTTTAAATAGTTTCCAAGCTGTCTCAGTTCCACTTACACGAGCTCGTTTAAACAACCTTTGCTTCTCAAGGATGAGCCGATGAAGTTCCTCGGTGATCCAGGGCTTAGCTCTCTTGCTACCTTTTCGGACAGGAACACACTCCTTGACGCAATTGAGGAAGAAATCACTGAACGTATCCCAAGCATCGTTAATGTCGTTGTAGTCAATCACTCCCCAAGGAACTGCAGCTAGCAAAGTCTGGAAATGAACAAGGTCCGTTTTGTGGTACTGGAAGGTTTCCCTTACACGACGTGGTAATTTTCCAGGCGACCCGCGAATTAGGGGCCCGCCATCCAGGGGCCCGCCAGACACCCCCCCCCCCGGGTTAAACATCAGAGGAACAGCCTGAAACGCAGTTGAAATGACCATAGAGAATTAGGACGATTAACACTATTCTTAATACCAGTATTCAGCTGCCTGACAGAAGTTTTGCTGCATTGGGCCCGCCCGACACCCCCCCCCCCCCCTACTTAAGTAAACATCAGAGGAACCACCTCAAACAAAGTTGAAATGACCAATGACACTATTCCCCAAACCAGTATCAGCCGCCAGACAAGGTTTTTGCTGCATTGGGCCCGCCAGACTCCTCCTCTCCCAACCCCCAGGTTAAACATCGGAGGAGCCACATAAACCAAGTTGAAATGACCAATAACACCATTCCCTATACAAAGTTGGGGGGGGGGAGCAGAGCGTCTGCCAGGCCAAATGCAGCAAAACATTTGTCAGGCGGGTGACACTTTGTTTTTGGAAAAGTGTTTTTGGTCATTTCCACTCGTTTGCAGGTGGTTCCTCCGATATTATGTCAAAGGGGCGGAGGAGCGGGATGTCTGCAGGCCTAAGCGGTTTGTCTAGCAGTTCATACATGTGGATGTAAAGGGTTTTAAACCAGAAAGGGCTTTCAACCTTTTTCAGTTGCTCAGATCTCATGGTGTTATCTCCTTTCATAAATTTTGAACAAAAGGTTGTATAAACCTAGAGTTTTCAAAGTAGCAGAGTATAGCTTTTGCTCTTTTCAGATTTCCAAAAATTAAATAAAAAATGACAAGGGTCGAAAGACAACTCATTTTGCCTTAAAGCATCATTGTACAAACTTAAAGTCACCTGGAAGTACAATTTTTTTCTTTCAAACATAAGAGTATATAATTTTTTTAGTATTTGTTTGTCACGATATATATGTTAAAAAAATATATAAAGTTGTTTGGGGGGCTGACTCCGCCTACCCCTTTTGTGACGCCATTCGAGGCAGACTTTGCCTGCAATGCGTATAATAAACACACGTGCAAAGTACATGTACGTCCAAGTCGTGAGTTGGTACATTTCAAAAAGTGTTTTTCTGCATTCAGCAGCAATACACCTGGTCGGCATTGCCGGAAAAAAACATTTTTGTTTGTTTTTAAAAGTACAAACTCACGACTTGGTCCGTACATTTTGCAATTGTGTTTACTCTACGCATTACAGGCAAAGTCTGCCTCGATTGACGTCACGAACAGCGCCTTCTCGGGTCGGGGTCTACTGTTAAATTTGTAAATAACATAAGAACTGATTTTTTAAAACCTTAGTTAACTGATTCACATTCCACTCATCAAAACACATTAGTGACAAAAGCTTTATTTTTAAAAAATACCACTTCCAGGTGACTTTAAGAGCCCAATAAAACTTCTGCCCACAAATTAATCACAGAAGATGTTCAACTGCCTCACTGGCTGATGACCATTATGCAATACAAGACCTACCATTGGAACTAGTTGTGGTATTGGCAGTCTGTTTTTCAGCTGAAGTGCCAGGCGGAACATGTCAGTACTGGGCAGGCCCGCCCACCGTCGCCCACCATGGCTACAACACTGATCATCACCAATGAAGGTAAGTATTACAGTTCCAACATCAAGAGTACTGTACTGTAAACAAAAAAGGTGAAAGCAAATGAGAAAATTGGAAAGAAGTTGTTCAATCTTCACTTACCTTCATCCATTGTTGAAATGAACGAGCTTTACCACTGATTGGTGATGTCTTTACCTCTTCCACAGAATAGAAGAAGCAGGCGTGGGTAAACAAAGCACACATCACATATCCGTAGACAACGAAACAGGCCTAGGCCAGTGTCAATTATTATTAAAAAAAAATTTATAGGTAATACAGCATGTACACAAAACAATGAGATCAACTGGATTATTATTAGGCCCAAAGAGAAGAAACACAGCACTAGTAACCTTAATAATCAACCACTTGATGATTGGGTACTCCGGAACTTCTGTAACTACGGTAAAACACTACCATATCGTAACTGGTAAATAACAAACTTTCCCATGCACGCAGCAAACCATCAATGATTGATCATCACACTGATCACGAGCCCCATACTTAAAAAATACCAATATCCCATCTTTAGAGATAACAAAAGAAGAAAAGTCCTACTCACTTCTATACTGCACGCACGGGCGAGAATTAACTGGTTGATGGATGAAGAATAATCTGTAATTTTTAAGGCGATTTCGTGAAATTATTGGAGAACATTGGTGAAGAACAATTGGCGATATAATTTGAATCATAATGAAATTAGCCTGTCAATAGAGGGCGCTATCAAAGTTCAATTTGTATGACTTTTTCCAATATTTTTGTGCAGAAATCCAGCCTTCTATTTATTTGGTCGTTATCATACAGCATTTTTCATAATATGAGCAGTGGAATGTATTGCCTGCCAGGAAATAGACTGGAACGTAGGCCTAATTTCATTATGCCTGGAAGCACAAACACTTGCTAAGCACAGAAAAATAGCTTAAAGGCAGTGGACACTATTGGTAATTACTCAAAATAATTATTAGCATAAAACCTTACTTGGTAATGAGTAATGGGGAGAGGTTCGTAGTATAAAAGATTGTGAGAAACGGCTCCCTCTGAAGTGGGTAGTTTTCGAGAAAGAAGTAATTTTCCACGAATTTGATTTCGAGACCTCAAGTTTAGAATTTGAGGTCCCGAAATCAAGCATCTGAAAGCACACAATTTTGCGTGACAAGGGTGTTTTTTTCTTTCATAGTTATCTCGCAACTCCGACGACCAATCGAGCCCAAATTTTCACAGGTTTGTTATTATATGCATATTATGTTGAGATACAGCAAGTGGGAAGACTGGTCTTTGACAATTACCAATAGTGTCCAATGGCTTCTGGCGACCCCAAAATTTAATGTAAGAAGCGTCACTGCGGTAATGCTTCTCAGATTGTGTTTCTATAGGAACTATTCTTCCCATTATGACAATGAAACTCTGAAAAACCAGTGGAAAAAAATCTAAGTGGTAAGAAGTACGACAGCTTTGGATAGTACAATGCATCGTTTAAGAAGTACATTTACGTCCGGGTATGGAAAACGGGGTACCACTTTTTATTCCCTCCCCTCCCCCCCCCAAATTGAATATAAAAGCATTACCGCAGTAACGCTTCTCGGATTGTATCTCTATTGTATCCTAATTTGACTAAATTGTTTCCAGTTGGACCATATTGAACTCTGGAATGCCATAAAACTTTATACATGCGGTGAGGAGTAGGGCCTATAGTTGGATAGTAGGCCCTACAGTGCAAGTTTTAGATAAAAAAATTATACTTCGCTTCCTGTTACAAACGCTTGACCCCCCCCCCCTCCCCGATCATAACACGCATTACCGCGGTAATGCTTCTCAGATTATATTCCTATTGGGATTATCCTTCCTATTTTTATTCTCCCAAATAATTAAAATGAGAAGCGTTAAAGGGAAGGTACACGTTTGGTAATTACTCAAAACAATTAACTTAAAAACTGACTTGGTAACGAGCATTGGAGAGCGGTTGTTCATGGTATAAACATTCTGGGAAACGACTCCCTCCGAAGTAACGTAATTTTTGAGAAAGGGGTTATTTCTAACTAAAATATTAAAAGACTTCTAGCTAGAAGTATTTTATTCCTAGCTGCAAGCACACCAAATGTTTTCTCGCAACTTCGATGGCCAATTGAGCCCAAATTATGACAGGCTTGTTATTTTATGCTTATGATGGGATACACCAAGTGAGAATACTGGTCTTTGACAATTACCAAACGTGTACAGTGCCTTTATTGCCTCCCAGATTGTATTCCTATAGATAATATTCAACTTTCAAATAATGGGTCAGTAAAAACTTATAACTGCGGTGAAGCTTAGTAAACAGCTTTAGATAATCGCATTTTGAGAAACATTTCATCTTTTTTGTACATTATGGGGATGAAAAAGGTGTAACAATTTTGAACCCCTCTCACAAATTGAACATAAGAATCGTTACAGCGGTAATGCTTTCCAGCTTGTATTCCTATATAAAGGGAAAATTCTTTCCATGTTGACACAAATAACACAGGTTTTTAAAAACGCAATCACTTTTTGAAATGTTTTGTTGCAGATTAATTCTATGTTTGAAGTTCTGGCATAAAGAATCGTTAACCAACGGTCTTTAAAACAAACACTTCTCAAAACAGATGTTTTACTGTGTACTATCTCTTTAATAAAACTTCCACCGTGCAAAGTTTCAAATCATATCAAAGGAAATTACTGACTGGGCAAATTGTAAATGATTTTGGGGTGAACAAAGACAAATTCACTGGAGTGGGATACAAACCAAATAACTTAAGGTTTTTCCGGATTTTTTATAGGTTAACAAATCATAATTCACACAGGCCCCTTTTCCTTTGACATTTTGACAAAACAATGCACGGTTGTTTTACAGGGCAGGGGTATTTCTACTATTTTTTACAATGATCAGTCTACATCACACAGTTGTTTCCTGTTTCACATGACCAATGCATTTATTTTACTCAAAAGCCATACTTGTACACTGAATGTTAAGCTCTATTTTTCTCTGCCTCAATAAACAGCTTTGTTTATTGGTTATCCTTTACAAAACCAATTGTTTGTACTTGATTTTATGAAGATAAATGTAAGTTTGAATGAATAAAAACCTGGCAACACAAATTGAACATTTTAAAACTTACTATAGCTTAGACCTAATGGCAAAAGAAAACACTTCAAAGTAAAGTGATTGATAATTATGTTAATGAGCATTACCAGCAATGACATACGGATACTAAAAATAACATAATGCCAGGGAGCTGATACACAGTCGAGTTATGATAATGCATTAAAGTTAATAAACTGCAAACTAAGAAAGCTTAGACGGAAGTTTTACTGAAAATTCATGAAATTTATAAAAATCCATTCATAAATACCCAAGACAGTTTCGCTACTCCTATTGGTTGAGAGCGCTACACCTGAGGTGTTTAAATGGTTGAGAATGACCAGGGCCCAATTTTATGGCTCTGCTTACCGCCGAATTCCGCGCTTACCATCACGATTCCCCGCTTACGTGCAAGCGCCAAATTTCTGAGGTAGGCTTTTAAGCGTAGAATGCCTAGAAGCGTGGAGTAGGCTTGCGCAAAAGCCAAAATTCGTCGCAAGCCCGTGAAATACACTTGCCATATACACAGAATTCACTGCTTCCGTAAGCGCTGATTCTTTGCTTACGGCAAGCAGAGCCATGATATTGGGCCCAGCTGGAGCTGTTTATAACCAGCTTTCTGTGCTAGCCTTTTAAGCAGAGAATGCATAGAAACGTGGAGTTACCATCACGATTCCCCGCTTACGTGCAAGCGCCAAATTTCTGAGGTAGGCTTTTAAGCGTAGAATGCTTAGAAACGTGGAGTAGGCATGCGCAAAAGCCAAAATACGCCGCTAACTTGTGAAATACGCTTGCCGTATACACAGAATTCCCTGCTTCCGTAAGCGCTGATTCTCTGCTTATCGTAAGCAGTGCCATGAAATTGGGCCCAGCTGGAGCTGTTTATAACCGGCTTTATGTGCTAGCCTTTAAAGCGTAGAATGCCTAGAAACATGGAGTAGGCACGCACAAAAGCCAAAATTTGCCGCTAACCCGTGAAATATGCTTGCTGTATACACAGAATTCCCTGCTTCCGTAAGCGCTGATTCTCTGCTTATCGTAAGCAGTGCCATGAAATTGGGCCCAGCTGGAGCTGTTTATAACCGGCTTTATGTGCTAGCCTTTAAAGCGTAGAATGCCTAGAAGCATGGAGTAGGCACGCACAAAAGCCAAAATTTGCCGCTAACCCGTGAAATATGCTTGCTGTATACACAGAATTCCCTGCTTCGGAGAGCGCTGATTCTCTGCTTACTGTAAGCAGTGCCATGAAATTGGGCCCAGCTGGAGCTGTTTATAACCGGTTTTATGTGCTAGCCTTTCAAGCGTAGAATGCCTAGAAACGTCATGCGCAAAAGCCAAAATTCGCCGCTAACCAGTGAAATACGCTTGCCGTATACACAGAATTCCCTGCTACCGTAAGCGCTGATTCTCTGCCTACCGTAAGCAGTGCCATGAAATTGGGCCCAGCTGTCGCCGTTTATAACCGGATTTCATTGCTAGCCTTTTAAGCGCAGAATGCCTAGAAATGTGGAGTAGGCACGCGCAAAAGCCAAAATTTTCCGCTAACCTGTGAAGTACGCTTGCCGTATACACAGAATTCCCTGCTTCGGTAAGCACTGATTCTCTGCTTACTGTAAGCAGAGCCATGAAATTGGGCCCAGCTGGAGCTGTTTATAACCGGCTGGCTTCCGCGTGTCAGGCTTGCACGTACGCCAATATACTCATGCCAAACACGCAATTCATAGCTTTTAGTAACAGGGCGTAATGTAAGTGCGCACACATATCTATTTCTAAGCGCGCTTTTTAACAAAAGGGCGTTACTATTAATGGGAATAAAAGAGTAGTGACTTGTTCTTAAACGTATGTTGCCGTGCAATAAAGGCCCTCGCCATCTGCTCGGGCCTTTATCACCTGGCAATGACCCTGCTGGTTTTAAAAGGCCAATAAAGAACTCGTCGCTTCCCTTTTGTTCCCCTATCAAACGTCCATCAATTGAACAGATAAACAGTTCTTGAACTTGGTTCATGATCTGCTCTAATGAACATGTTATGAACTGTTTTAGGCATGGTCATTGACTGATCATGAACATTCTTGAAAATTCATCGAGCCTGATGGGGTTACTGGTTAAATGCATAGAGCTATATATACATACGTATATACAGCTGTATTGTTTGATGACAATTAGTTAACAACAGGGTGGACCACGTGAAGGTTGTCATCTCCCACCCCACAAAAGGGATCGTAATAAATTTGAGTGTGTAACCACTACAACAATTGCTTATTTGTAATGTTACCCCTCTCTGAAAATTATTTATCACTATTATTTTATATTATTATTATAATATAAAATCTTGTTAATGAGTACTCTATTCAGCTAAGACAATGCCATGACCTTTGTAATTATTAATTCTTGTTAATGAGTACTCTATACAGCTAAGACAATGTCATTCCCTTTGTAATTAATTAACCTCGTTAATGAGTACTCTATGACATTGTCATTCCCTTTGTAATTAAATAACCTCGTTAATGAGTACCCTATGACATTGTCAATACCTTTGTAATTAAATCATCTCATTGGTGAGTACTCTATGACATTGCCATTCCCTTTGTAATTAATTAACCTCGTTAATGAGTTCTCTATGACATTGTCATCACCTTTGTAATTAATATAACCTCGTTAATGAGTACTCTATGACATTGTCAATACCTTTGTAGTTAAATCATCTCATTGGTGAGTACTCTATGACATTGCCGTTCCCTTTGTAATTATTTAACCTCGTTAATGAGTTCTCTATGACATTGTCATCACCTTTGTAATTATATAACCTCGTTAATGAGTACTCTATGACATTGTCATTCCCTTTGTAATTAATTAACCTTGTTAATGAGTATTCTATGACATTGTCATCACCTTTGTTATTAATTTACCTCGTTAATGAGTACCCTATGACATTGTCAATACCTTTGTAATTAAATCACCTCTTTAATGAGTACTATATGACATTGTCATGACCTTTGTAATTAAATAACCTCGTTAATGAGTACTCTGTGACATTGTCATTCCCTTTGTAATTAATTAACCTCGTTAATGAGTACTCTATGACATTGTCATAACCTTTGTAATTAAATAACCTCGTTAATGAGTACTCTATGACATTGTCATTCCCTTTGTAATTAAATAACCTTGTTAATGAGTACCCTATGACATTGTCATGACCCTTGTACTTAAATAAACTCGTTTAATGAGTACTCTTAACCAACCTCCATTTTCACACGACACAATGGCATGACCTTTCACATTAAAAGCTTTATTCAGAGTTACCAACAACAAAGTATGGTGGCCACCATGTAAGCTACCCCAGAACAAATACCATGTAAACAATTAGACTTATAAATAATTGATAGACAGAATGACACATTACAAAAGTTACATTTTATATTTGATTCATTATTCAAATTAAGTAGTAACAATACAAAACTTAATGTCTCATAAACACTTAAACAAACTCATTAAAACAAATTCTCTTTTTATTTGTTATGAATTTACTACAAATAAAATTATGTTGTTTCGTATTTTGTAATTAGCAAACTGCATTACAAATTAACTTAACTTGTTTCATGGTTGTAATGCGGTACTTCATTACGCACATGAAGCTTTTACATACTTGCAATAAGGTACTTTATTGCAAGCATGTTATAATTACATGATTGTAATGAAGTACCTCATTACAAACATGCAATTTTTGTATGTGAATACATGAACTTGTATAGTACCTTGATACAAGTTTATTATGTATTCTGTCTACATACTTGTAATGAAGTACCTCATTTCAAGTATGTTGACAATATTTCTAAAAGCACATAATACTTCCAAGAATGAATTAAACAGGCCAACGAAATGTGAAATCTTCACAAATCTTTTTTTTTTATTGTAAGTGACATAATATCTAGCCTATGTGGCTCCATACTGCAGAAGGAAGGCTTCTTCATCACCATTCCACCTTGATCTTTCTTGTGCTTGTTGCTTGATGTCATCCATCTAACGCCAACTTGGTCTGTCTCTTCGTCTCATTCGTGTACTTGGGTTCCATTCTGTTGACAATGTGTTCATCTGTTGTCATGACGCCTTAGATGAGGTGGTGATGATGATGTTGTATGCTATGCTGACTTTAAATGGTACTGCATAAGGTGGCTCAGCATCTTGATGTGTCCAACTCAAAGTTGTTCGACTGCGTTAGTCCTGTAATATGATCAAAAACCGAAAAATAAACCAGTTAGATTGCGACTTGGATTTAAAGATCGAAGATTTGTGCATAATAGTAACAATAATGGCTTTTTATAAAGCATGCATATCCCTCACTCAGTGACGCTCCTGGCCCTTTAACAGTATTCGTGCAAGGTAAATGGGACTAACTTTAATTATGAGACCCAAGAAATGTCAATTTTATGCACTTTAATTGACTTCTAAACTTGAAAGTCAAGCTTAACTTAAAAGACATCTTACCTTCATATTCCATTTGGGACCCTGGTATGTAGCTGCCTCAAGCCATGATGTATCTCTCTCTCTCTGTACTGTGCTGTCACATCTTCATGGTCCAGGTTGACGGGATGGCTGGAAAGCAGTCGTCACAATCATCTGAAAGAAAATTACAATGTACTACATAAGTACAAACCATATAAAGACATAGATCATCAGGGGCAAATTTCATAGAGATGCTTATAGGCACAAAAAGGATCCAAGCATAAAATAATAGAGAACTGTTTTATTTCTGCCTAAACAGCTCTATAAAATGGGTCCCAGATGATCATCACAGGACTACTGCTTAAAAAAATGCTTAAACTGACTTTTAAAGCACTTTTAAAGGCATTTATCGAAGAAAAGGAACCTTGTAGGGGATGGAACTTCCAACACCATTTGGGGGTCTAAACCAACATGTTTTCTACGAGGGACCAAGTGTTAAACCGAGAGCCCTTTAATTAACAAGATAATTTTCTAGCCATCTACCAATGTTTGATGTGCTTCAATCACATGGGATGATGGCTCGTAGTCAGGCACCCTCTGGGATGTGGCTCGTAGTCAGGCACCCTCTGGGATGTGGCTCGTAGTCAGGCACCCTCTGGGATGTGGCTCGTAGTCAGGCACCCTCTGGGATGTGGCTTGTAGTCAGGCACCCTCTGGGATGTGGCTTGTAGTGAGGCACCCTCTGGGATGTGGCTCGTAGTCAGGCACCCTCTGGGATGTGGCTTGTAGTCAGGCACTAAAAAGATTCACACAAAAAAACTTGGCTAGGGCAAGCACTTTTAAAGGCATTATCGAAGGAAAGGAACCTTGTAGGGGATGGGACTTCCAACACCATTTGGTGGTCTAAACCACCATGCTTTGTAAGAGGGACCAAGTTTTAAACCGAGACCCATTGAATTAACAAGATCATTTTCTAGCCATCTACCAATGTTTGCTGGCTTCAATCACATGGGATGATGTCCTTTAGGCAGGCACCCTCTGGGATGTGGCTTGTAGTCAGGCACCCTCTGGGATGTGGCTCGTAGTCAGGCACCCTCTGGGATGTGGCTCGTAGTCAGGCACCCTCTGCGATGTGGCTTGTAGTCAGGCACCCTCTGGGATGTGGCTTGTAGTCAGGCACCCTCTGGGATGTGGCTCGTAGTCAGGCACCCTCTGGGATGTGGCTCGTATTCAGGCACCCTCTGGGATGTGGCTCGTAGTCAGGCACCCTCTGGGATGTGGCTCGTAGTCAGGCACTAAAAAGATCCACACAAAAAAACTTGGTTAGGGCAAGCACTTTTAAAGGCATACATCAACGGAAAGACACCATGTAGGGGATGGGACTTCCAACACCATTTGAGGGTCTAAACCAAAAAGTTTTCTAAGAGGGACCAAGTCTTAAACCGAGACCCCTTGAATTAACAAGATCATTTTCTAGCCATCTACCAATGTTTGATGTGCTTCAATCACATGGGATGATGTCCTTTAGGCAGGCACCCTCTGGGATGTGGCTTGTAGTCAGGCACCCTCTGGGATGTGGCTCGTAGTCAGGAACCCTCTGGGATGTGGCTCGTAGTCAGGCACCCTCTGCGATGTGGCTACAACTGCGACTACAACTGCGACTACAACTGCGACTACAACTGCGACTACAACTGCGACTACAACTGCGACTACAACTGCGACTACAACTGCGACTACAACTGCGACTACAACTGCGACTACAACTGCGACTACAACTGCGACTACAACTGCGACTACAACTGCGACTACAACTGCGACTACAACTGCGACTACAACTGCGACTACAACTGCGACTACAACTGCGACTACAACTGCGACTACAACTGCGACTACAACTGCGACTACAACTGCGACTACAACTGCGACTACAACTGCGACTACAACTGCGACTACAACTGCGACTACAACTGCGACTACAACTGCGACTACAACTGCGACTACAACTGCGACTACAACTGCGACTACAACTGCGACTACAACTGCGACTACAACTGCGACTACAACTGCGACTACAACTGCGACTACAACTGCGACTACAACTGCGACTACAACTGCGACTACAACTGCGACTACAACTGCGACTACAACTGCGACTACAACTGCGACTACAACTGCGACTACAACTGCGACTACAACTGCGACTACAACTGCGACTACAACTGCGACTACAACTGCGACTACAACTGCGACTACAACTGCGACTACAGCTGCGACTACAGCTGCGACTACAGCTGCGACTACAACTGCGACTACAACTGCGACTACAACTGCGACTACAACTGCGACTACAACTGCGACTACAACTGCGACTACAACTGCGACTACAACTGCGACTACAACTGAGACTACAACTGAGACTACAACTGAGACTACAACTGAGACTACAACTGAGACTACAACTGAGACTACAACTGAGACTACAACTGAGACTACAACTGAGACTACAACTGAGACTACAACTGAGACTACAACTGAGACTACAACTGAGACTACAACTGAGACTACAACTGAGACTACAACTGAGACTACAACTGAGACTACAACTGCGACTACAACTGCGACTACAACTGCGACTACAACTGCGACTACAACTGCGACTACAACTGCGACTACAACTGCGACTACAACTGCGACTACAACTGCGACTACAACTGCGACTACAACTGCGACTACAACTGCGACTACAACTGCGACTACAACTGCGACTACAACTGCGACTACAACTGCGACTACAACTGCGACTACAACTGCGACTACAACTGCGACTACAACTGCGACTACAACTGCGACTACAACTGCGACTACAACTGCGACTACAACTGCGACTACAACTGCGACTACAACTGCGACTACAACTGCGACTACAACTGCGACTACAACTGCGACTACAACTGCGACTACAACTGCGACTACAACTGCGACTACAACTGCGACTACAACTGCGACTACAACTGCGACTACAACTGCGACTACAACTGCGACTACAACTGCGACTACAACTGCGACTACAACTGCGACTACAACTGCGACTACAACTGCGACTACAACTGCGACTACAACTGCGACTACAACTGCGAGTACAACTGCGAGTACAACTGCGAGTACAACTGCGAGTACAACTGCGAGTACAACTGCGACTACAACTGCGACTACAACTGCGACTACAACTGCGACTACAACTGCGACTACAACTGCGACTACAACTGCGACTACAACTGCGACTACAACTGCGACTACAACTGCGACTACAACTGCGACTACAACTGAGACTACAACTGAGACTACAACTGAGACTACAACTGAGACTACAACTGAGACTACAACTGAGACTACAACTGAGACTACAACTGAGACTACAACTGAGACTACAACTGAGACTACAACTGAGACTACAACTGCGACTACAACTGCGACTACAACTGCGACTACAACTGCGACTACAACTGCGACTACAACTGCGACTACAACTGCGACTACAACTGCGACTACAACTGCGACTACAACTGCGACTACAACTGCGACTACAACTGCGACTACAACTGAGACTACAACTGAGACTACAACTGAGACTACAACTGAGACTACAACTGAGACTACAACTGAGACTACAACTGAGACTACAACTGAGACTACAACTGAGACTACAACTGAGACTACAACTGAGACTACAACTGAGACTACAACTGAGACTACAACTGAGACTACAACTGAGACTACAACTGAGACTACAACTGAGACTACAACTGAGACTACAACTGCGACTACAACTGCGACTACAACTGCGACTACAACTGCGACTACAACTGCGACTACAACTGCGACTACAACTGCGACTACAACTGCGACTACAACTGCGACTACAACTGAGACTACAACTGAGACTACAACTGAGACTACAACTGAGACTACAACTGAGACTACAACTGAGACTACAACTGAGACTACAACTGAGACTACAACTGAGACTACAACTGCGACTACAACTGCGACTACAACTGCGACTACAACTGCGACTACAACTGCGACTACAACTGCGACTACAACTGCGACTACAACTGCGACTACAACTGCGACTACAACTGCGACTACAACTGGGACTACAACTGGGACTACAACTGGGACTACAACTGGGACTACAACTGAGACTACAACTGAGACTACAACTGAGACTACAACTGAAACTACAACTGGGACTACAACTGGGACTACAACTGGGACTACAACTGGAACTACAACTGGAACTACAACTGGAACTACAACTGAAACTACAACTGAAACTACAACTGAAACTACAACTGAAACTACAACTGAAACTACAACTGAAACTACAACTGAAACAGTACTCACAAAACATAGCACAGCAAAGCAAAGCAAAACAGCACAGCACACAGATCCACCAACAAGCACTTCCAACCGCGGCATATTGACGAGTCACTCAACCGTGCTGTGTGCAGGTTTCGTAGCAGAAATGACCACTCAATCACGTGCTTACTTGACAAGAACTATTCACAACTGGGCTATTCACATTCAAATTAGTCAAGGAGCATGCAAGCCCCACACCAAAAATAACAAAGAAATTGGATCACAAAAGCGCTCTTCTTAATCAATACGATCTTATAGCAGTAGCGATCAATGGAATCTTCACGGGCTTTTACTTTCTGAGTTATAATTGGTCAGCTATGAAAAGATGTAAGAAGTCATACATCCATGGGCTAGTTCCATAAGCTGTTAAAGGCACTATTTGTAATTACTAAAAAAGATGATTTTTTAGCATTTCCCCCCCCGGAAAGTAGACAATCTGACGTGAAATGAAAGTAAAAAAAAATAATTACTCACTAATAAGCCTCCAAAAGCACAAAAGTGCGCTCACTTTAGGCAGAATTGCTCCCAAATTCTCGAGACTAAAGATTTGCATAAAAACGAGTATTAATCAAAGACGTTTACTTTACGTCAGATTTTTGCAAAGTTCTTTTTTTTTCGCACCATGACTAGAACCACGCACCCAAAATACCCCCTTGCCAAATCCCTATTCAAGGCCTGCGCAAAAAGGGCAGCAAAAAAGCTACTCCTTACCCTAAGGGAAAAAGGCTCAAAACGTACGTTTTTCTTCAAACAATGACACTACACGGAGGCCCATATCGTATCCAAGACATTATTGAATTCGCACATACTATACACCAACGGAAAGCGCTAATCATGGGCTACAGTTTCATGTTTTTGGTTTGTGTCCTGGAGAGAAATTCAAAGTACAAAGGTTATTTTGAACCCGAAGAATATTGTTGATCCACACATACTATAAACCAGAGGAAAGCCCCATTCAAGGGCTACACGTTTATAATTGTTTCGTGTCTGACGCATAAATCTGCGCAACAAGGGCGGCGAAAAAGCTACCCCTCACCCTAAGGGAGAAAAAGGCTAAAAAAGTAAGTTTTTCTCCAAATAATGACACTACACGGAGGCCCATATCATATCCAATACATTATTGGATTCGCACATACGATACACCAACGGAAAGCGTAAATCATGGGTTACAGTTTCATGTTTTTGTTTTGTGTCTGTGGCTTGGATCTAAGCGATGCAAGCCGACAAAAGAGGGAGCCATTTTCGGCCATTTTGGGCAAGTTTGAAAATGCCAGGCAACGGGGTGCCGAAAATGGTTGGCATACAAGTTCGCTCAGAGTCTGTGAACTTGACCATTGTTCCTGAACTTGGTAGGCTAGAGAGATAATCAGGGTACCTGTGTGTGGCTTGAATAATACCGCATCCGATGATCAACTTGCGGAGACCCTCCATCAACTCCGTGGTGCTTTAAAAAACGTTTAAGCAAGCCTACTCCGAATGGTTGGCACGAAGAGTGTTTTCCGGACGTCAATATTAGCCATTCTGGAGAGAAATTCAAAGTACAAAGGTTATTTTGAACCCAAAGAAATTTGTTGATCCACACAAAATATACACCAGAGGAAAGCCCCATTCAAGGGCTACACGTTTATAATTGTTTCGTGTCTGACGCATAAATCTGCGCAACAAGGGCGGCGAAAAAGCTACCCCTCACCCTAAGGGAGAAAAAGGCTAAAAAAGTAAGTTTTTCTCCAAGTAATGACACTACACGGAGGCCCATATCATATCCAAGACATTATACAATTCGCACATACTATACACCAACGGTCGCGCTAATCATGGGCTACAGTTTCATGTCTTTGGTTTGTGTCTGTGGCTTGGATCTAAGCGATGCAAGCCGACAAAGGAGGGAGCCATTTTCGGCCATTTTGGTCAAGTTTGAAAACGACAGGCAACGGGGTGCCGAAAATGGTTGGCATACAAGTTCGCTCAGAGTCTGTGAACTTGACCATTATTCCTGAACTTGGTAGGCTAGAGAAATAATCAGGGTACCTGTGTGTGGCTTGAATAATACCACATCCGATAATCAACTTGATGAGACCCTACATCAACTCCGTGGTGCTCAAAAAGTGTTTGAGCAAGCCTACTCCGAATGGTTGGCACGAAGAGTGTTTTCCGGACGTCAATATTAGCCGTTCTGGAGAGAAATTCAAAGTACAAAGGTTATTTTGAACCCGAAGAATATTGTTGATCCACACATACTATAAACCAGAGGAAAGCCCTATTCAAGGGCTACACGTTTATAATTGTTTCGTGTCTGACGCATAAATCTGCGCAACACGGGCGGCGAAAAAGCTACCCCTCACCCTAAGGGAGAAAAAGGCTAAAAAAGTAAGTTTTTCTCCAAATAATGACACTACACGGAGGCCCATATAATATCCAATACATTATTTGATTCGCACATACTATACACCAACGGAAAGCGTAAATCATTGGCTACAGTTTAGTGTTTTTGTTTTGTGTCTGTGGCTTGGATCTAAGCGATGCAAGCCAAAAAAGGACGCCTACTTTTGGCCAATATTTTCAATTCTATTTGAACATTCTTAGGCCCAGATAGTAGTACAATTAAGATAACTTTCACCTCAAATTTTAATGCAAACGTTTCTTGAAACTTAAAAATACAAAGCATAGAAAATGTATACAAGTTTAGAAATATTGGAAACTTGCACAAGTTCAAATTGCCGTTTTCGCCTGTTATTTCCACTAGTTTATGTGTGCACACGCCCTGATAGTTGTTTAATAGACCGATTCACTAAGCTCCGCCCAATTGCGTATTGACCAATCACAAAGCAACGAAGGTCCGACATGTGTGCGTGTATCTTGGTGCGCGCGGCAGAGTTCTGCAGAAAAGCATTGGAGAGCCCCACGTGTTCTTGATCACACGTGCGTCGTGAGCGGTGCCTTCTGGATCGGTCTATTGATATCACTGTCACACTGAATTTGCATGCAATTGTCTCTTGAAACTAACCCTACCAAATAAAGCATCTAAGGTGACAATAAAGTGAAACTAAATTTGTTTAATTTAAGTTACTTGCGTTTAATGCCTAACAAGAAATGCGAGACTGCTTTAATTTATGTCTGTCACCTTGGACCGGTCACCACTGGAACGGAAGATATTAGAGAGGGGTTGCAAAAGTATTATCTCTAGCAGGGTTATGGGGGTTTAAGTATTTTTTGGGACTGAACTTAGTTTAATAAGTATTACGTCACGTATTACAATGCACTAAAAGTTATTGAAATAATTATGTCACTTGCGCTTTAAATTATGCTGGACACCTTAGACTGGGCACCACTAGGTAAGGCTGTCAACCTCCCTAACATCTACTGACCTTGTGTGGTCAGGCCTTAAAAAGGTGCACTCATTATTGCAAGCATTTGTAGGGGCTTGTTACGCACGTAATCTTAATTAAACAAATTTAATTAAATTATACTGGAACCCCCATGACAGGGCTAGGGATAAAAAACTTGTAAAGTTTGGAACCTCATTAAAGGAACACGTTGCCTTAGATCGGACGAGTTGGTCTATGAACAGCGTTTGAAACCGTTTGCATATGGTTAGAAAGATGTTTTAAAAGTAGAATATAATGATCCACACAAGTATCACTCAAAATTGCACGGTTTTCATTTTACGTCGTGAACTAACTCGGTCGACTATTTATGGGAGTCAAAGTTTTGACCCCCTTAAATGGCCGACCGTGTTTATCGACGAGGTAAAACGAAAACCACTCAATTTTGAGGCATATTTGTGTAGATCATTGTATTCTACTTTTACAACATCTTTCTATCCATAACAAGCGGTTACAGGACGCTTTTCAAAGACCAACTCGACCGATCCAAGGCAACGTGTTCCTTTAACATTTTCAACCTAGGGTGCTAAGTCCAAGACGTCAAACATAATTTAAAGACGCAGTCATTATTGCATTACTTGTTAGTGCATAATACGCGCGTAACTCTAAATGTACAAATTCAATTAAAATGTATTTGCATTTGTGATACCTCGAATATGGTTGATACATTATTCGGGAGGGTTACCTTGTTTCAAGAGACATATGACAAGATATCAATTATTGTGGAACTATCAGGGCGTGTACACACATACACATAGTGAAAAACAGGCGAAAACAGACAATTTTGAATTCATGCAGTTATGACTATTTTTCGTGGTTCCTTTTTTTCTACGTGATACATTGTTTTGGGTTGTTTCAAAATTGATTTCAAAATTTGAAGTGAAAATGATATAACTTTGACTACTACCAGGGATACATACATACATTAATGTACCTAGAGGCAAAATGGCAACTTGAAATTTCACAAACAATGCATATTTTACCTGCTTGCTTTTTTCTACTTTTTCGATGTGGTGTTGCAATTTCGTCTACAGGTCAAGTCATTTTTGGGGGGCCTTTGAAGACTAGACTATTTGGCGTATAACGGGCTGAACTGTAATCTTCTAGCGCCTCCTTTGCTTTAAAAAAACACCTGGTAATGCTTCGATGAACTAGGAATGGTAGATCTGTATAGGACTCTTTGTACTGTAAATCCGTACACTATATTTAATAATACGAAAGTATATGGCCGCCAGGTCTATAGGTATGGCAACTATTACCGCGCTGTTGCATTCTTGCAGCCAACGCTAAGTCCTCCCACCGAACAAAACTCAATTTTCATTCGCCTTTGCTTTGCGTATAGGCATCAAATAGGGTTCTGTATCGGGCGACATAACAATTACACCGACACATCAGTTTCATTACCTCGTAAGATGACAGTTTGCAGAAAGTGTCCTGTAGCCATCTTGGCATCTACGGTCTTCTTAGCTCCAATTCTTTCTTGGATGCCTCCTCTGATACTAAAACTCTCTGTCTGTCCTCTGAGGAAATGCTGGTTTTTCTCCCATCTCTCGAGACGTTGGATGATGGTTATCCGACCAGATTTGCTTTTATCAGTTTTCCCAACCGAATTTCCAACTGTCCGCAGAAATGAAAACGGTGCTATTTTCTCGCTATTGTTAGCTGTTGTGCCTCTCCCCGCTCAAAGCTCTTTAAATCTTACATCAGCCTCGTTTGATGTTGCGTTTGTGATCGACTGGAGCTTTCAGTCGAAATAATGCTGTTTCGAATGGCAAGTCAGTGTAAACCCCAGTCGGCTCCACTTTTTTATACATCGTTTCTCGATAGTACTGATTTACTATAATGTAAGGTATTGACATGTATCCTATGGCGTATAGCGGCCTGACCTAAATTTTCTAGCGCCACTTCTATACAGGGTTATGCTTCATTGAACTAGGAATGTCAACTATTTCCTTGACTTGTTATTGGAATAAATGGATGATGCAAGATTCTCTGTATAACAACGGGACAAACTTTAAGATGTCCCACAGCTTTCATGAGCAGTTGGCAATGCACCATTTCGTTTTAAGATTAACCATGGTGGAAGGATGGTTTAATAAATATGAGTACCGAGTACTGAGTAGGCATATGTACAGTGCTAACACACGTCGGTGTGTGTGGGTAAAAAACAAAATGAATATTCTTTATCCCCGATGCAAATTTAACATTAATAAATCGTTCGCAGTACCCGCTGCTAAAACATAATATCCGAACTGCCTCTAGTGTAGCCACCGGGCAATCTATGTGGTTTAGTTGGTATGACACTGCTCTAGAATTTCAAGGGTCGTGGGTTCCAATCTCACCCGAGTAATATGCCTGTGATTTTACAAGTACTTAGTTTACAAGGTTGTTAAACACATCTGTGTGTAACTGTAAAAATCCTCATGTCGCGCACCTTACTTTGGTGGATCTGGAACCTGAGATCCGATCTGGACCCAATCTCATAAATACCACGATAGCCACAATATGCAAACTTCTTTTGCTAACAATCTGTTTCTGCTAAGCAATACTTTTATGTGCTTACGTTTTTTTGTATTCCTGCATGCCTACGAAATTGGTCCCAGTATGTAGCTGCTTTAAGGCAGTGGACACTATTGGTAATTACTCAAAATTTCTTATCCTACCTCCATGCTCAAAATAATTGTTGGCATAAAACCTATCTTTGTGACGAGTAATGGGGAGAGGTTGATTGTATAAAACATTGTGAGAAACGGCTCCCTCTGAAGTGCCATAGTTTTCGAGAAGGAAGTAATTTTCCACGAATTTGATTTCGAGACCTAAGATTTAGAACTTGAGGTCTCGAAATCAACCATCTAAACGTACACAACTTAATCTGACTAGGGTTATTTTTCTTTCATTATCTCGCAACTCCAATGACCGATTGAGCTCAAATTTTCACAGTTTTTTGTTATTGTATGCATATGTTGAGATACACCAACTGTGAAGGCTATTCTTTGACAATTACCAATAGTGTCCACTGCCTTTAACGGCAGATTTTGCGCTCACTGTGTGATTTCCATTTTAAAGCAAACGCAATACCTATGCCCTACTTCTTGGAATAAACACTTAAACCCATCGCTTAAAGGCACTGATGGACACTTTGGTAGTTACTCAAATAACAATTGTAAGCAAACAAACTAGCTTTGTAAAAAACAAACAATGAAGGGCTGTTGACAGTACAAAGTATTGTGAGAAAAGGCTCCCTCTGAATGAAGTAGCGTAGTTTATTATATTCGAGACCTCAGATGAGATCTCTAATTCAAGCATCTGTCAACACAATCTCTTGCAACTTCGACGACAAATATTGAGTCCAAATTTTCACAGGTTTATTACTTTATGAATTTCTTGAAATACACCTAGTGAGAAGACTGGGCAAAAATTCAGCCCGTTGCTTGTACCGTGCACAGAATCGGCGCTTACGGAAGCAGGGAACAATGAACTATAACCTCAAGCGTATTTCACAGGTTATCGACGAATTTTGGCTTATGTGCGTGTGTACTCCGCGTTACTAGACATTCTACGCATACAAGGCTAACGCAAAAACTCGGCGCTTGCAATAGCGGGGAATCGTGATCATCAGGGCAGAATTCTGCGGTAAGCAGAGCCATGAAGTAGTGCCCTGGTCTTTGACCAAAGGTGTCCAGTGCCTTGAATAATGAAGCATTGCTAGATAATAATTTTCCCAATCAGTCTTCATTCCTGGTTAAATCTCTTAACAACAGATTAATGGACAAAGTTCGAGGTCCTTTTAAAATTTGGAATAAGTGGAAAGCGTAATTCCGAAAGGATGTCAGTTGGAGATGGTTTCATATTTTATTTCTTCATAGGTTCATGGTTAATGATGTTTTTATCCAGATTGAACCATTTTTAACCATAATATTGAGGATATGGTGCACTTATTGTGTCAACTAGCCATAAGTTTTTCAATTTTGGAAAAAAGTAAGTAAGAACAAGCTTTTTATTAAAACTTAATATTGATCTTCTGAATATAATATCATGTTTGGTTACAATTTGTTTAAAGGCGCTTGACACGTTTGGTAGGTGTTTATCAACATACGCATAACATACATGTAACAAACCAGTGAAAATTCGAACTCTTTGTCGTCAATGTTGCGAGAGAATAATGGAGGAAACAACACCCTTGTCGCACAAGTTGTGTGCTTTCAGATGCTTGAATTCAAGACAACTTCATTGCTCGTTACCAAGTAAGTTGTTATTTTTGTTTACAATTATTTTGAATAATTGCCAGTAGTGCCGTGAGCTTTTAACCAAGATTTGTTTAAAAAGTAATTGATTTTCTTAGGCGAGCAATACATTTATACTGATTTAGAATTGACCCAATCTCTCAATCATTCAAGACAAATTATGGAGAGACTGGAAATTAATCAGACTAAATGCTTTTATAGTAAGTGGTCTTTGATAAGGAATCAAATCAAACCCTCTCCTACAATATTTTACTTTGTATCCAAGTGGTCGTTGTTGTTAAATTAGTTCCAAATTTATTTAGCTTATTTTCTTTCTGTCTCTCTTCTCTCATATTGACGGAAATTCTCCATGTTACTTCACAGAAGAAGAGATCTCAAGAATTACCTCCTGTACACATTGGTGAGACCCGGGTCTCATGTAGTGGTGCAGTGAGGGATCTTGGGGTGACACTAGACAGCCATCTATCTCTACGCCAGCATCTGAACATAGTATGTCGCAAAGCCTCATTCGCACTTTATAGAATCGGCAAAGTGCGCCATCTTCTCGATAAGCAAACTACAGAGATTCTGGTCCACTCATTTGTAAGCTCCCTTCTGGATAACTGCAGCTCTCTCTTGTTTGACATTCCCCAAAAAGACATAGCTAAACTTCAACGTATCCAGAATTCCGCTGCCCGTCTGGTCTCACGTTCTACTAAGCGCAAACACATCACTCCGGTTCTGAAAGAATTACACTGGCTTCCCATCTCTTTTAGAATTCAATACAAGCTCCTCATCACTACGTTTAAAGCAATCCATAGAACATGCCCTAGCTACCTGTCTGGCCTCATCATCCCTTATGTACCAGCCCGTCCACTCCGTTCATCATCACAACATCTTCTCACCATACCACCCGTTCGAACTAAATCCTTCGGTTCAAGGACTTTCTCTAGTGCCGCCCCCCAACTTTGGAACTCTCTTCCTGGCTACATCCGCTCTCCACAGAGCATGGAACAATTCAAAACTCTGCTCAAATCCCATTTGTTTTCTATTGCCTTCTGTTCAGTTTAATCCTTTCGTTTGCATTTTGTTAGCGTATTTTTTGTTATTGGTTGCTTTATTGTTTGCCTTTTGTTTTTTGTTAAGCGCATTGGTATTTCTTTCAGTTATGAAATGCGCTATATAAGAATTAGCTATTATTATTATTATTATTATTATTATTGTTTATTTATTTTTATTTTTTTTTATTGTTTTTTTGTATTCAGTGTTGTTTTGCAAAAAAAACTATTAAGATAACTTTTTGGTAAAGTAAGTTGTTATTTTTTTTACAATTATTTTGAATAATTGCCAGTAGTGTCGTGAGCTTTTAAACAAGATTTGTTTAAAATGTAATTGATTTTCTTAGGCGAGCAATACGTTTATACCGATTTAGAATTGACCTAATCTCTCAATCTTTCAAGACAAATTATGGAGACCCTGGAAATTATTCAGAAAGACTGAATGCTTTTATAGTAAGTGGTCTTTGACAAAGAATGAAATCAAAACCCTCTCCTACAATATTTTGCTTTGTATCCAATCTTCTTTGTTGTTAAATTATTTCCAAATTTATTTAGCTTAGTTTTTTCTCTCTTCTCTCCTATTGTTTATTTATTTATTTGTTTATTTTTATTTGTGAAAAAAAAATATTAAGATAACTTTTTGGTTGCTTAAAGGCAGTGGACACTTTTGGTAATTACTCAAAATAATTATTAGCATAAAGGCGTACTTGGTGACAAATAATGGGAACAGGTTGATAGTATTAAACATTGTGAGAAACGGCTCCCTCTGAAGTAATGCAGTTTTCGGAATAGAAGTAATTTTCCATGAATTTGATTTCGAGACCTCAGATTTAGAATTTGAGGTCTCGAAATCAAGCATCTGGTAGCACACAACTTCCTGTGACAAGGGTGTTTTCTTTTTCATTATTATCTCGCAACTTCGGCGACCGATTGAGCTCAAATTTTCACAGCTTTGTTAATTAATGCATATAATGTTGAGATACACCAACTGTGAAGAGAAGTCTTTAGAAATTACCATTAGTGTACACTGCCTTTAACTAAAACAAAAACGAAACAAGAAACGAGAATGTCCAAAATTACAGACACCTAGGTAGCACCATATCGACTCGTAAAACAAGAAGTATTATTCGAGTTTACAGATCACACTTAAAGCTTAATTCACACGAGAGCACTTTTAGCAAGGGTCCATTGCTAAATTGTAGCATGGTTGTTAAATTTTACAAAGATGTAGTCATGTGAAAGGACAACAATTTGTTTCTACTGCCCAAGTGTTCTTGCGAAATTTTGTTAAACATTGCTACAGTTAAGCAAGGGGCCCCAGTTAAACAGAACGTAGACCAAGAACTTGGACAGTAAAATTAACCGATCAGAATGATTTCAGTGATTTGTTTTCAGTCCTTTCCTGCATACAAGATACAAGGCACTTGGCATGTAAGGAAAAATCAACCAAATAAATGTGGCGATTCAACAATATACATTAAAAGCCTACCACCATATCAATTGTTTGTTAAAATTAAATTCATGATTCTCACTTCTAAGATACCAAATAAGCCACACAGATAGATTTAATGTGATTTGGTGTCTACCTTAAAGCTCAGATACACGGCATCCTATACGCAGGAGAAAATGGTTATTTGAGTGTGAAACAATATCAGGGTGATAGTATAATAGTGAAAGTGGCCTTTGAATAAAAGTTTTTTTATCTAAGACTTATAAGAACATGCCTAAGTTTATAACCCAAGAGGGGTTGTGGCCCAAAGATTAAAAGTAACATTTAAACCCGTTTTTTAAACTGGTTAAAAACTTACTTTATTTACAGAGTTAAAACAGAGACTTGGCATTTGGCATCTTGTAAATGGCAAGACACTCAGCAGATCAAGCCAGAAATACAATCTTATTACATACATTTCAATGCATACAGACGGAGGACAAGTTGCATCAAACATTATTAAACTAGCCTCTACATTTGAAATGTTCAAAGGCACTGGACACATTTGGTTATTGTCAAAGACCAGTTTTCTCATTGGTGTATCTCAAAATATGCTTTAAATAGCAAACCTGTCAAGATTTGAAATCAACTGGTCATCGAGCTTGCAAGATTATAATGAAAGAAAAAAACACCCTTGTCGCAAAAGTTTCGAGACATCAGCTGATAACTCAGCTGAGGTCTTGAATTCAATGCAAATGTTTTTGCGAGAAATTACATCTTTCTAAAAAACTACGTTACTTCAGAGAGATCCGTTTCTCACAATGTTTTATACCATAAACAGCTCTCCATTGCTAACAATTATTTTAGGTAATTGCCGTTAGTGTCCAGTGCCTTTAATAAAACAGAAAAAAGTTGAATTAAATACATTGATTAATTTCTTCAAATAAAAAATGACCCTAGCAGGACTGAGTAGAAAGTTTGGTTGCAATTTTCAATCTAACCTTGTCAAAAAAAAGACACTGAACACATTTTGGTAACTGTCAAAGACCAGTCTTCTCACTTAGTGTATCTCAACATCTTGAACTCAACTGTTCATACTATGAAGTTGTGAGATAATAATGGGAGAAAAAAACTCTTGTCACACGAAGTTGTGTGATTTCAGATGCCTGAATTTGAGACCTCAAAATCAGTTCTGAGGTCGTGAAATCAAATTCAATTATTTCAGTGAGAATTACTTCTTTCTAAAAAACCACATTACTTCAGAGGGAGCTGTTTATCACAATGCTCCCCAACAGCTCCCCAATGCTTGTTGCCAAAAAAGTTTGTATGCTAACAATTATTTTGAGCAATTACCAAAAGTGTCCAGTGCTTTTTTAATAAAATAATGTCCGAGCTACTCAGGACATAATAATAAGTGACAAATGCATGAAACGCCAATTTCACCATAGTTGCATACATGAGTGTTATAGACATAATAAACAGATTGTTTTCGAATTTGAAAACCATTAAAACACATTACTTGAAAGTGTTATAACTTCACAAAATGTCACTACTTTTACTTCGAAGTCACACCAATTTTCGAAATGATAAATAAAACTTGTTTATCATAGAGTATCGCTGCCGAGTGGTTAAGAGCATCGAATTCAAGTTCTGCCTGAATTCACCGGAGTGTGGGTTCAAATCCCGGTCGTGACACTTGTGTCCTTGAGCAAGATACTTTACTATAATTGCTTCTCTTCATCCAGGGGTATAAATGGGTACCTGCAAGGGTAGAGGTTGATATTGTGAATGAAAAGCTTTTGGAGTGCACAGCAGCTCGGGGCTGTATACTCCCTAATGGGGAGCTGAGAAAGATTAAAAGCTGGTTTATTGGCTCAATGACCAGGGGACTAATGTAAAGCGCATTGATACGGTTTATTGTGAAATGCGCTATATAAGAACTTGTTATTATTATTATTATACCATTTTTGATTACTAATAGTTCAGGGTTGAATATCATACCTCCTGATTCGTCTAGGTGTCTGACCAATCTGAGCTGTTGTTTCATTCATTTTATAAGAGGCTTGCTTTGATTGGCCAAGCGAGATTTCTTGTAGTGATCCATTTGATTGGCTGGAAAGAGTACTCTCTTGCGAAGAAGTATGTGGTGCTGGCTATCTAAGAAAAATAAAGAAATCCGATAGAAATATAATAATTAATTGACTGGGTTTGTTTTGGTGTTAGCTCTTTTTCTTTTCCAAATTAAAAAATACCCTTGGTTGGCCTGCCTGGTATTAACTAAAAGTAATGATAAAACTAAAGTCTTGTAATGTGCACATATCCACCATGCTGGGTGTTCAAGGCGTAGTAAAAACCAAAAACAAAATTAAAGAAAACAGACACAACAAAATTAGTCCTAATTGAAAACCTGTGGCATAAGATAAGTTTTGATTAGATTTAAATTTTGTGGTACAAAGAAAAGATCCAAGATTAAGTGGTAGAGAGTGCCAGTACGACGCTGCACTGTTCCTCACTCCAAAGATTCGAGGAAGAAGCTGAGATGATGGGGATGCACACATCATGGGCAAAAACCAAGATCCAGAACTGTACCAACCTCCGCCAAACACCTGCTTCAGTCAACGTTGAGGGTAACTCTGTCCAAATTACACAGAAGTTCAGGTATCTCGACTGTGACATCCATTCCTCAGGCTCATCCTCCCCCGACATTCTCCGACGTCTTGGACTTGCCTCATCCACCTTTGGCCAATGAGATTGTGTCTGGAGAAACAAACGCCTGAAGCTCACAACCAAGCTGAAGGTATTTACTACCTGTGTCCTCCTCGTCCTACTCTTTGGCTCAGAAACATGGACACTCCGGGCAGACGACACAGGAAGGCTCCAAGCCTTCAGCCTAAAGTGTCTACTTCATCACTAATGCAACAATCTCGGAGACCACCATCATTGAGGACATCCCAGAGGATACACCTTCCCATGTGACCATTAAGCTGAATGTCGACGCACGGGGAGGATCCCGCCCCTGCCTACCTTGCGGACTTTGAGTATCTGCGTGGCAGCTGTGGCGAAGAGCATTAGAACCCATTGGTTTGGCAGCTTAATGTCCCCATAATGTATTAAGAGAATGATGACGACGATGATGATGATGATGATGATGATGTTCCAGATGCATGGCAAAGCTGAAGAAAAAGACCTGTCACTCCATGAGTGTTGAGACTGGGGTTCAATGAGGAGAAGCATGGAACATGATCAAAGACTCCATGACAAAGTGTTAACTTGAAGCAATTCAGAGATATAGTGGGGAGCCTTGCCATGTCAATTTCCCCAAGTCCACACTTTCCTGACCCGAAGTTTGCTGCAAACGCCGGCAATAAAAAAAAAGAAGCTAGGAATAATCTAGACTTGTGGACAAGTCGTTAAATCGGCCCCACGCGCTGAGATAGTGCTCTCGCGAGATCAATGCTCTTGCGCGAACTGATGGCTCCCCGATTTCGACTCCTTAGCGCGTGGGGCCGATTTACCGACTTGTCCACAAGTCTAGGATTAATCTTGTGGACAAGTCGTTAAATCGGCCCCTCGGGCTGAGATAGTGCTCTCACGAGATCAATGCTCTTGCGCGAACTGATGGCTCCCCGATTTCGACTCCTTAGCGCGTGGGGCCGATTTACCGACTTGTCCACAAGTCTAGGATTAATCTTGTGGACAAGTCGTTAAATCTGCCCCTCGGGCTGAGATAGTGCTCTCATGAGATCAGTGCTCTCGCGTGAACTGATGGCTCCCCGATTTGGACTCCTCAGCGCGTGGGGTCGATTTAACGACTTGTCCACAAGTCTAGGATGAATCTAGACTTGTGGACAAGTCGTTAAATCTGCCCCTCGGGCTGAGACAGTGCTCTCTCTCGATTATGACTCCTCAGAGTCATAATCGGAAACCATCAGTTCACGCGAGAGTGCTCTCATGTGAGCACTATCTCAGCGCGTGGGGCCAATTTAACGACTTGTCCACAAGTCTAGGATTAATCCCGATCTAGAGTAAGGACAAGTTACTCATCCCAACTTAAGGAAGGGTTCAATGTGTCTTAACTAGTATGGTTACGGAACTTAACTCGTCCTAAGCCATTAGATTATATCCTAAGTTAGGAAGAGTTTGGTGAAATCAACGGCTGGTTATACAGTGGATCGCACTCTGTATAATAAACAACTAGCATTAGTTGAGTAATTGACTGATTGATTGATTGATTGACTGATTAAAGTTATTTGGTTAAAAATACAGTAAGAACATGCCGAAAAAACACACACACAACAACATGAGAAAAAAAATGAAATAAGATAAACCAAAATGTAACGTAAGATAGAAATACTGCACAATTATAACCCCCAAAAATCAACCTTACAATGTCAAAGACCAACAAGGTTTTTATACCAATCTTCACAAACTGTTATTTTGTCTGTATTTATTTTGTTTTTCTCTATTGTTACAAACAAGTACACTACCATCAGCTATTGTTGTAATCTACAAACAAGTACAGTACCATCAGCTATTGTTGTAATCCGAATGAATTATATGAATTGTATGGATTCGTTTGAAAACAATACCTTCTTTAAAAACTCTGGCAAGCGTATTGGGCAGTCTTCCCTGGTACCAGTCTTTCCAAGCACAGTTTAATAAAAAAGGCAAGGACCTGGAGATACAGATAAGAAGACGGATGATAAATTAGCAACACCCCCTGAATACAAAACATTACAAGACATGTTGAAATAAAAATGAATAACGAAATAAATCACAGCAGGACTGGGCACCTATCAATGTGGTGGGTGTTGGTACTTAACAAGAAAAATATGAGAGCAGAAAACTAAGTAAGTGAAATCCTTGTAAAGAGAAGTTCATATGCTCACTATTGGTAATGACTCAAAAAAGTTATTAGCATAACACCTTACTTGGTGACGAGTAATGGGGAGAGTTCGATAATAAAGAACATTGTGAAAACATTGTGAGAAACAGCTCCCTCTGAAGTGACATAGTTTTCGAGTAAAAAGTAGTTTTCCATGAATCTGATTTCAAGACCTCAGATTATTTGCTAACACGTGACGGACAATCCTGCAATCAAATGGCAAGAATCTGCTTGGGTGTTATATAATATAAAACATTGCGAGAAACAGCTCCCTTTGAAGTGACGTAGTTTACGAGAAAGAAGTAATTTCCACGAATTTGATTTCAAGACCTCAGATTTATAATTTGAGGTCTCGAAATCAAGCATCTGAAAGCACACAACTTCGTGTGACAAGGGTGTTTTTTATTTCATTCATATCTTGCAACTTCGACGACCAATTGAGCTCTAGTTTTCACATGTCTGTTATTTTATGCATATGTTTACATACACCAAGTGCGAAGACTGTTCCTTGACAATTACCAATAGCGTCCACTGTCTTTAAAGCAGATAATATTCCTGCTTGATGCCCTAACACTCATAACAAGTAATTAGTCGTACCTGAACTGTTTTTCGCATTCCCATGCCATCTCCCAATATAGCACCCTCGCCCATCTTATAATGCTGGCACAAGAGCTTCACTCCCTCCCTTTGGTCATCTCTCAAATATCGGTTGATAGTTACAGGAACCTACTGGGTGATCACAAAGAAAACAAAGATAGGATGAGTTGCTTAGTGTTCTTCAATTACAAGTCATAAATGATTTGTGAGTTTTGTCTAAAATTGCGTCTGGTTACAAGAATGCCACTTGAAATAAATAAGATGTACATGTAAGATGGAAAAAACCATCATAGCACATGAAAACAGTTATCATTACTAATAATTACAACAATCAAGCCTTGTCAGTCAACACATTAATTGTGTCGCCAGACACACATGGCCTGAAGGCCACTTCAAGTTATTGCCTTCAATCAACTGTTTTTCTACAGGATTACCCCCTATACTGTACAGTCCATACAGATTCAGACTTGGGTATAATCTATCTGAAGCCTGGCTGGAAGAGCAGAAAGCACTACCTCCCCAACTTTTATGAAGCAATATGGTTACGTGTCTTGCTTAAGAACACAAGTGTAACGACCAGGACTCACATCTGCGTACACTCTACTGATCTAACGCCAGAGCTTGAATCTGCCGCTCTTAACTGCTAGACCATTACTCGTTACTGTTGTGTTTACGAGCGACTAACAGCTCTAGTCTAATTACCATTAGGTCAAAGGTGATGTGTGCATGTGCCGACAGGATTGTGATTTGTAGTTTAGATACGAATAAACCGAAGATTCAACATTGGCGACAAGGATAATCCGGAAAAATCATGGAGAAAACATTAATCCCCATATTTGACTGTTTTTCGGAGCCAGCAACCCTTGGACCACGATGGGAAAGGTGGCTAATGTCGTTCGAGCTGTATGCAGACGGCAAAGGCCATATTATTGGGTCCACCACGGCACCGAAGGTAAAGCAACGACGACGTGCACTAATGCTCCATCTTACCGGACCGGACGTACAGGACATTTTCTTGACATTACCGGACACGGGCGTAACTACTGATATTGAAGCTGCCAAAACCGCACTGAACAAATACTTCGTGTCGCAGAAAAATGCAGCATTTGCACGGCAGACTTTTCACTAAGTCGTCCAGAAGGAAGGGGAAACGGTATAACAATTTGTAACCAGACTTCGGAGAGCGGATAGTTTATAGAGACTGTGATTTTGGAGGTGAAAAAGACAACCAGATAAGAGATGCTGTGCTGAGTAAGTGCAAATCTGATTACGTTAGACGCAAGCTATTGGAAGCAGGGGATGAACTAACTTTAGCAAAGGCAATGAAAGTAGCTGATAAATGTGAAAAGGTAGAAAGTCAGATGGCTGCACTGTCTGTCAAGAGCAAAACCTCTCTGTCTGACACTACTGTCAACATGGTGTCTGACAGGAAACCAAAGCTTCATGACAAATCAAGCAAGCCTAAGAAATGGACCCAACAATCCAAATATCAGAGACAGGAAAACCAATCAGTGAAATCCGCAACCACTACCATGACTACCAAAGGTGCTTGTTACAGGTGTGGTCGAACTGGGCATTTTGGTCGAGACCCCAAGTGCCCCGCAAGAGGCCAGACATGCCAAAAATGTTCTGGAAGAGATCATTTTGCCAAAGTCTGGAAGACCAAGTCCAAGCCAACAGTCAACTAAATCGGTGAGCAACATCTTGATTCAGAACCATCGCATGACTATGCATTTCTCATTCATGAGAATACTTACTCGAATAAGATGAAGGTAACTGTTGGTGGAATTGACCTTCACATGTTGATTGATTCTGGGGCCACGAGCAACATTATTGATGAACATATATGGGAATCACTGAAAAATGCCAAAATTAAGTGTGAATCTCGTGTCGCCCCACCAAACAGGAAATTGTGGGCATACGGTGCTGACCAAGCCCTATCGTTGAAAGGTCTCCTCAGCTGTGAAGCGAGTATATCAAGGAAATCTGTACTAGCTGAATTCATTGTCATGAAAGGCAAAGTTACTGCAATGGAGTTGGGTGTACTCAAAATTGGAGTGGATGCAGCTAACGGTCCTCCACACACCCCAGCGGTAGCCAGTATTGATGAGCGCACAAAGAACGGCTCGACCCAGTTCCATAAGCAATTTCCAGATGTGTTCAAAGGTGTGGGTAAGCTCAAAACTGAACAAGTGAAGCTTCACATTGACCCCTCTGTAAAGCCAGTAGCACAACCACTAAGACGCACTCCATTCAATATACGCAGTAGAGTGGAGGAAAAGATTCATGAATTGGAGGATCTGGATATCATTGAGCGTGTGGATGGTCCAACCCCTTGGGTCAATCCAGTAGTCACCGTGCCAAAACCGAATGGTGACATACGACTCTGCCTCGACATGAGACGCGCTAATGACGCGATAATACGCGGTCGTCATCCAATACCGACAGTAGATGAACTGTTGCAGACAATGAATGGATCAAAGTTCTTCAGCAAGCTCGACCTCAAATGGGGCTATCACCAGTTGGAACTTGATAACGAGTCGCGAGGGATCACAACCTTTGTTACTCATTGCGGTCTCTACCAATACAAACGCCTACTCTTTGGAGTTAGCTCTGCCAGTGAGCAATACCAATACATGATCGCAAAGACACTAGCGGGACTTGAAGGTGTGGAAAACATCTCAGATGACATCATCGTTCATGCGTCTGACAAGGAGACATACAATAACAGAGTATTCGCAGTGTTACGCAGATTAGAGGAGGTAGGTCTTACCTTGAACCAAGAGAAGTGCCAGTTTAACATGAGTCGGTTGGTATTCATAGGAATCCTACTATCAGAGAAAGGCATTGGTCCTACACAAGAGCGCATAAGAGCTGTAGCAGAAGCGTAACGTCTCAGAGATTCGAAGCTTTCTGGCCTCGTTGGGTTTAGTGGCAGATTCATACCTAACTTTGCTACAGTATCAGATCCACTTCGAAAGCTAACCAGGAAAGGAATTCCATTTCAATTTGGATCTCACGAGCGAACAGCCCTTCAATTCGCTAAAGGAAAGCCTCGCAAACGCAACCACGCTCGCGTACTATGACAAGAACGCACCGACAAAAGTGATAGCTGATGCGAGTCCAGTAGGACTGGGTGCTGTTTTAGTCCAGGAACAACACGACGGTTTAGTTCCGATCTGCTATGCCAGTCGCAGTCTGACAGATTGCGAGAGGAGATATTCGCAAAAAGAGAAAGAAGCCCAATCACTCGTCTGGGCTTGTGAAAGGTTTCACGCATTCATCGATGGTCGCAGTTTTGAACTACTGACTGATCACAAACCATTGGAGGCGATATATGGACCCCGATCTAAACCATATGCACGGGTTGTATACATCCCTGGAGGCGATAACATTGCCGACGCTTTGTCCCGGCTTTCGCAGGAAAAGATTCAATTCAAGCATGACCACGGGGCAGAGGACTATGTGCGTTTTGTAGCCATCTCTGCCACACCCAGTGCTATGACAACGAAACAAGTTGAAAGCGCATCCGCAGAGGATAAAGAGCTAGCAGAGTTAAGAGAAGCAATTCGAACCGGCCACTTTGAAAACTGTAAGGCGTATGCGCCGATTGCAGGAGAGCTATGTGTCATCGGACAGCTGATATTACGTGGAACGCGTATCGTCTTACCACAGAAACTCAGACAACAAGCCTTAGCTCTTGCGCACGAGGGTCACCTTGGTATTGTGGGAACGAAGCAAAACCTTCGCACAAAAGTATGGTGGCCAGGAATGGAAAAAGGTGCCGCAAAGTTCTGCAGATCGGGCCATGGATGTCAAATTGTAGCACGGCCTGACCCCCCGAGCCACTGAGACAACCACACTCCCTGACGGTCCTTGGCAGGACTTAGCAACTGATTTACTTGGACCATTTCCATCAGGACATTCCGTTCTAGTAGTTATTGAACTACAGCCGATACTATGAGTACCAGATACTGAGTTCCACTACCGCAGACAAAGTCATTGATTCCCTAGAGGAAATCTTCAGCCGTCATGAACTTCCAGTGACACTGAAATGCGACAATGGTCCACAGTTCCGTTCTCATGAGTTTCGCGAGTTCTGTGAGGAGAACGGTATAGACCATGTCAAGGTCACAGCTAAGTGGGCTCAAGCGAATCACGAAGTGGAACGCCAAAATGACTCAATCATGAAAAGAATCCGTATCGCACAGGCCGAAGGTCAAAACTGGCGAAAGGAACTACGAAAATATGTCACAAAGTATCGCGCTACTGAACACCCTGCCACAAGGAAAATTCCAGCTGAGTTGTTGTTCAATCGAAAAATGCGCGGAAAACTACCAGTGTTTCAGGCCGAGAATCATTCTGACTTGGAAGTCCGCGATTGCGATGCCGAAAACAAAGGAAAAGCCAAGCTTTACACGGACGCTCGTCGGAATGCAAGATACTCTGAGGTGGAAGTCGATGATGAAGTCCTTGTGAGACAAGAGAAAACAAACAAGTTTTCTACCCCGTTCAACCCTGAACCCTTCACAATTGTGGGCAAAACTGGCAATAGTGTCATAGTTGCCTCCCTGAAAGGTGCTCAATATTCGCGAAACACTAGCCATGTGAAGAAGTTTATGCAAACTGCACGTGACGCGGATATGCCACTGTCTGACCCTGCCATTCAACCATCCAAAATGGATCACGGAAGAGCTGTCCCTGAACAGATTTAAGTTTCCCCGACTCAGAGTTTGGCAGATACCAATTCATTAGCGACCCCCCACCTGTCGTGGACCAACAATCTTCCCCACCATTGCCAGACCCAAAAGACAGTGTGGCATGCATCCGAAATACAAAGACTTTGTTCCAAACTGAATGAACTGGACAGAACTTTGAACTTGAAGATGAGAATACATTGAAAACATTGAAAGCATTGTTCTTTGTTTATTAAAGTTTGTTTAAAAGTTGAAGTTTTTCATTGTATTAAAAAGCAGTTGGTCTTTATTCATCAAATGAAAACTTATTGCAATATTGGTGAAATTATCCACCATCTTGAAAAATAACCACATGGATGCTAATCATGGCCACCCGTTCATACGCAGGAAATTCCCTTCAAAGATTTATACCCTTCAAAAATGGACCATAACACTTCAAACTTAATGGATTGTGGGGTGATGTTCCAAGGTTATTTATTGTCTAAATTACTTTCAGGATAATTTCTATTCAATCACGATGCATCAAAAGGGATACATCATTGTAAAGGTGCTGTTTAATAACATGGATTTCTCAAATAATTAGATTTTAATCTATAGATTTTAAAAGGGGTTGTCCCACTAGATTGAATGGCACCAACACGCATAAACATAAAACTGACTGTTTATTGTGTTGATCCTAATTCATCATTTGACGTTTGTGACTTTTGTTTTAAGGAAATATATACCGTAAGAACCGTTTGCTTTTTAACATTTTATAATCACTGCGTACTATTTTGAAAATACCATTGTAAGATATCTATTTAAAATGCGTACATTTTAAGTGCATAAAACTTCTATCCTTTTGTTGATAATGAGTTAAATTAAGTATATATACTGTAATTAAAAACACCCCGACCGATTTAAACTTTGTAATGAACTGAGTTTTTTGGGGGGTTGATGCAACACAATTACATTCGAGTGCCTTCAAGTTTAAGTTGACCATTAATAGTGAAAGATACGAGAATCGGATCCGTCTCATTGTTCCAAACTCTAATAAAACAAGGTACCCTGTTTGTTCGAAAACTTTTCTTGTTGATATGTTGAAACTGATTCTCTAGGATCTCAAATAATTAAATAAGCTTTTATTGACGCAGAAGAACAACATAGACAATAAAGACAATTGCAATTTTGTCCACAGACTGAAATAAAAGCGTTGAAACCCATCCTGTTAAAAAGTTACAAATTGAAATGCACAGAGAGCTTAAGATATGACCAATTTGTCTGTAGTAAATACTCAAGGTCATTGAAGCCCAGTGTGAAACCGCAAACTGGCCCTCGGGAGACCCCCTGCTTGTTTTCCAGTAGATAGCAATCTAAACACTCTGCGGTTTGTAAACAAATGATCTCTGGTGAAGGCCAGTCACTGCGAGCTCGTCCTATAGCCCGTCCGATAAAGTAATCACTACAAGGGAATTGAACATGGGACAGAAACCTGGTCCTGGACGGGCGCCCGTCTGTTGGCTGTCCAGGATGAGTTTTGACAAGGTCCCTTAGCCCCCAGGATTAATGCCCATGGCGAGACACAGGGTTGGTCTTACACAGTGCAATACTTTGGCTTCATGATCAAGGTGGTCAAAAAGATTGGGGGGGGGGGACATTTGATATTGTGCCCCTCTCCCCTTGTCACACCCCACCCCCACCTATTTGATGCCCACCACCATTAGTAGAATTTGAAACTTTGTATGGTGGAATTATAACTATAAGAACATTTTGTGATAACACCGTGTGAGTCTCTTTTTGAATAGTGTTGGTTAGGAAAAGAACTATTGGTTAAAGACTCATGTTTCTATTAATATACGCTGATCATCTACAGGAGAAAAATCATTAGAAAGACTGTACTTACGGTTTGTCTAGACGCTACTGCTCGCCGAATGTACTTCTGTAGGGCTTCTCTACGCAACCTACAATAGACAACAAATATCGGACAAATTTACATCAGCTGCTGTTAAACGAAGAAATTCAGTCTGAATGATCTACATGTGTAGTTGCATGTTTTGTGTGCATTTGATCACTAGCACTAGGCATAGTTAATTTTTTACAGTATTACATTTAACAATCACCAGTTTCTTAAAAGCTCAGAAATGCCTAGTTCATTTTGATGGGCCATAATAAATAATTTGCAGATATTAATTACCTATTTGTCTTTTTAAAGACAAATTTGTCTTTTTAAAGACAAATAAAGCACTTGTGTTTTAATCCAACGAAGTCTTTTGGGGAAAAAAGTACCTACATGTGAGGTGAAACTAAACATGGATTGGAAATCACTAACAAGGCAATACTTTTTTTAGAAACCTCTTTCATCAGTGAAAAGGGTACAAAAGAATTTAGGCTTTGCATGGTGAGGTTATCAATTGTATTTGGTTTGCGGTAACAAACACCATGTGTGTTTCTACTTGCCAGGTAGAGTTTGTTCTTTAGAGAACTGTCTTGCTTTATTTTACTACCGCAAAGAGTAGAATATCAGATTTTGGGGAAACTTGTTCTGAAAAGAACTGTCCTGCTTTGTAAATATACCCTGGCGCAGGTATAGAAAATTGGCTGGGAAAACTACTTTAGCTTTATAGGATCATAATTAACTGCACTACCCCGGAGTCAGTCTCTTGACGATGACTAGAGCAAGCTAGTCAAAATGTTGAGACCAATTCAAGAACTGAATAGTGATTTGGTTCCCTATTGGGCAATCCATATAGGCTTCTGCTTGCTTTTTGTTGATATGTCTCTAATTATTTTACTAATAATGCAAAAGTTATACATTTCTACTTATTGTTGCTGTGTGTTTTGAAGTTTTTAAAGCCTGGGTGAATAAATAAATAAACAAATAAATAAACTACTTGTCCTCTGCATTGTTCTCACTAAGCCTCTTCCTTGATTCAACCTCTTCCCTGCAAACAGCCAATCAAAACAAACAAAGCTCGGTAAATAACACCAAACTCACAAATCTCAACTCATGTTAATCCGGCATGGTTAGGCCTGTCGTCTTCTTGATACTCCAAGGGTTTATGAAGATGCACCAAAAATTCAATCCATACTCAGTGATACTGCCTCTTGAAATACATAATTCTAAAAACACCCCCTTTCTGGAGCTCCAGCCCTGGCCCCACGCGTCGACCTGGTATTCTTTTAAAACGTAAGAGCCCATAATTTAATAACAACAAGTATGCTAGTAGCTGGGTTAAACAACAAAGGAACCGCAGTTGAAATGACCAGATAGAGAAAGGACCAATAACACTATAATTAATACCAGTATCAGCCACCAGACTTGAGATTTGCTGAATTGGGCCCGCCAGACACCCCCCCCCCCCTCTCCTGGGTTAAACATCTGAGGAAAACCAAGTTGAAATGACCAATGATGACACTATTCCCAATACCAGTATCAGCCACCAGACAAAGGTTTTGCTGCATTAGGCCTGCCAGACCCCCCCCCACGTTAAATATCAGACCCCCTTGTAAACCAAGTTGAAATGACAAATGATGACACTATTCCCAATACCAGTATCAGCCGCCCGACAAAACATTTGCTGCATTTTTATTTATTTATTTATTTTAAATCTTTAGACATACACAATAGTTGCAAGTTGTACAGGGGCTGTCAAGGCTAAAACAAAAGTAAAAAACTGTCATCAAAAGATGTGTAAAACCAGACCCCTGCCAACGATAAAAAAATAATTATACAATATAAAAAGGTGATTGCACTGAAACATTTAAGAATCACACAATAGAAATCATTAAAACACAACAAAATCAGACTATTGAAAACAAAAAACTACACCCACAACAAAACACCGCAGCGATAAGAGGAAGGGACAACAATTGAAAATAATAAAAAACATAGAATGGACTAAAAACCCCCAGAAAAAATAAAATTGGCACAGAGTGCACCCTCACAGATTCATGCCAACCCACTGGGCTCGAGGACAACGATAGCAGAGAGCCTCCCCAAACACCACCCAAAAAGCACAAAGACCCCTTAGACAATTAAAACCACTAGCACTTTTAACATACTAAAAATTCCCCCCTCAGCTTCATACGAAAGGACTTGTACCCCTCCAAAATCAAAACATTCCTGGTATCCAAAGTGAGCTCTGAGAACATTTTAGGAAAGCGAACAATGGTAGAAAATTTATAAGCATCCGTCCTAGGTTTTAGGTGATGAAAAGTGAGCAGTTCTGTGTGACGGGAGTTAACTTTAGACAGATTAGTTAAGTCATTCATAAAACTATACCGAGTGGACATCAACAGTTTTACAATAAAGCAAATGTTTAAAAAAATTCTTCTGTCAGACAGCAACATAAGACCCAGAGTCTTCAGTCTTTCTTGATAAGGCTGTTCCATATATGTTTGCCGAAGTATCATCCTGCTGGCTCTGCGCTGTACCGATTCGATTGATATGATGTGTTTTTTACGGTGAACCCACCAGACGGGTGAGCAGTAGTCCAAGATTGGCTGCACAAGAGTCTTGAACAAATGGAGCGATACGCACGAAGGACAGTTGCCAGAGATGAGGCGAATCAAACCAATCAGTCTATTACATTTTGAAGTAACAGCCTGCACTTGTAGATCCCAAGATAAGTTACTCTGGAATATACAGCCTAGAAGCTTGATGGAGTCCACACATTCCAGGGGGGAGTTTCCAAGATTGTATTCTGGTTTGCTCATACGTCGCCAAGTCAACCGTATCGATTTGCACTTGTCAGCATTTGAGCGCAAACAGTTCAATTTAGCCCAGTTAACTATAGTGTTTAGGTCCTTCTGAAGTAGAGAATCCGGCGCGTCAGTTGTAACATTTTTGAACAAAAATGTGTCATCTGCGTACTGTACAAGGTTTGAAGAAAGTTGAAGCTGAAGATCGTTCGCGTACAAAACAAAGAGCAGGGGGCCAAGTACAGAGCCCTGTGGCACTCCTGAACCGACCGGTAGCCAGTCTGAAGTACAGCCTTTGTAGACAACTCGTTGCAGGCAGTTTGTTACAAACGACTCAATCCAGTCAAGAGCAGCACCCTTTATGTTGTAGCAAAGTTGGAGTTTCTTAACAAGAATATCGTGGCTTATAGTGTCAAACGCACGACTGAAATCTAAGGAGATTACATCCACTGCAGGTACCCGTGCGTCCAAAGATTGAAGCCATCGAGAACTAGCTGACACCAATGCTGTAGAACAAGACCTCCCAGGAATGAACCCATGTTGCCGGTCAGCTACAAGTCCGTTGATTTGACAGTGGTCGAGAATTTGACGACACAAGATTTTTTCTAAAAGCTTGCAGATTATTGGAGTCAAAGAAACGGGTCTGTAATTGATCAAGTTGCTCTTTTCTCCTTTTTTGAAGACGGGCACTACATTAGCACGTTTCCACGCACTTGGAAGACAACCTGAAGCAAGAGTGTGGTTGTAAAAAGTTGTGAGAACAGGAACAATGGCTGGGGCAGCAAGTTTCAACATTTGGGCGCTAATACCACCAGGTCCATATGCTTTGTGTGCGGAAAGATTCCGAATCTCAGACGAAACTTGAGTTGAAGTGATGGAAAAACGTTCCAACGGGGGAAATTCCAACGTGGGAGAAGTGACACGGTCCTGGTCGGTGGATCCGGAGAAAAAACTGGCGAAAAGAGAGTTAAACTCATTTGCAATCCGAGATGGGTCACTTATATTTTCACCATTGATGAAATAAGAATTGGTAGATTGAGAAGATTTGTGTTTGGACTTCACAAAAGACCAGACAGTTTTCCGATTATCTCTTTTCTTAAACAAATCAGTTACGAAGTCACTGTACGCCCTTTTGGAGAGATTGCGTACTTTGATCCTGACAAGTTTAAATTGTTTCCAAGCTGTCTCAGTTCCACTTACACGAGCTCGTTTAAACAACCTTTGCTTCTCAAGGATGAGCCGATGAAGTTCCTCGGTGATCCAGGGCTTAGCTCTCTTGCTACCTTTTCGGACAGGAACACACTCCTTGACGCAATTGAGGAAGAAATCACTGAACGTATCCCAAGCATCGTTAATGTCGTTGTAGTCAATCACTCCCCAAGGAACTGCAGCTAGCAAAGTCTGGAAATGAACAAGGTCCGTTTTGTGGTACTGGAAGGTTTCCCTTACACGACGTGGTAATTTTCCAGGCGACCCGCGAATTAGGGGCCCGCCATCCAGGGGCCCGCCAGACACACCCCCCCCCCCCCCGGGTTAAACATCAGAGGAACAGCCTGAAACGCAGTTGAAATGACCATAGAGAATTAGGACGATTAACACTATTCTTAATACCAGTATTCAGCTGCCTGACAGAAGTTTTGCTGCATTGGGCCCGCCCGACACCCCCCCCATACTTAAGTAAACATCAGAGGAACCACCTCAAACAAAGTTGAAATGACCAATGACACTATTCCCCAAACCAGTATCAGCCGCCAGACAAGGTTTTTGCTGCATTGGGCCCGCCAGACTCCTCCTCTCCCAACCCCCAGGTTAAACATCGGAGGAGCCACATAAACCAAGTTGAAATGACCAATAACACCATTCCCTATACAAAGTTGGGGGGGGGGGGGAGCAGAGCGTCTGCCAGGCCAAATGCAGCAAAACATTTGTCTGGCGGGTGACACTTTGTTTTTGGAAAAGTGTTTTTGGTCATTTCCACTCGGTTGCAGGTGGTTCCTCCGATATTATGTCAAAGGGGCGGAGGAGCGGGATGTCTGCAGGCCTAAGCAGTTTGTCTAGCAGTTCATACATGTGGATGTAAAGGGTTTTAAACCAGAAAGGGCTTTCAACCTTTTTCAGTTGCTCAAATCTCTTGGTGTTATCTCCTTTCATAAATTTTGAACAAAAGGTTGTATAAACCTAGAGTTTTCAAAGTAGCAGAGTATAGCTTTTGCTCTTTTCAGATTTCCAAAAATTAAATAAAAAATGACAAGGGTCGAAAGACAACTCATTTTGCCTTAAAGCATCATTGTACAAACTTAAAGTCACCTGGAAGTAGAATTTTTTTCTTTCAAACATAAGAGTATATAATTTTTTTAGTAATTGTTTGTCACGATTTATATGTTAAAAAAATATATAAAGTTGTTTGGGGGGCTGACTCCGCCTACCCCTTTTGTGACGCCATTCGAGGCAGACTTTGCCTGCAATGCGTATAATAAACACACGTGCAAAGTACATGTACGTCCAAGTCGTGAGTTGGTACATTTCAAAAAGTGTTTTTCTGCATTCAGCAGCAATACACCTGGTCGGCATTGCCGGAAAAAAACTTTTGTTTTTGTTTTTAAAAGTACAAACTCACGACTTGGTCCGTACATTTTGCAATTGTGTTTACTCTACGCATTACAGGCAAAGTCTGCCTCGATTGACATCACGAACAGCGCCTTCTCGGGTCGGGGTCTACTGTTAAATTTGTAAATAACATAAGAACTGATTTTTTAAAACCTTAGTTAACTGATTCACATTCCACTCATCAAAACACATTAGTGACAAAAGCTTTATTTTTAAAAAATACCACTTCCAGGTGACTTTAAGAGCCCAATAAAACTTCTGCCCACAAATTAATCACAGAAGATGTTCAACTGCCCCACTGGCTGATGACCATTATGCAATACAAGACCTACCATTGGAACTAGTTGTGGTATTGGCAGTCTGTTTTTCAGCTGAAGTGCCAGGCGGAACATGTCAGTACTGGGCAGGCCCGCCCACCGTCGCCCACCATGGCTACAACACTGATCATCACCAATGAAGGTAAGTATTACAGTTCCAACATCAAGAGTACTGTACTGTTAACAAAAAAGGTGAAAGCAAATGAGAAAATTCACTTACCTTCATCCATTGTTGAAATGAACGAGCTTTACCACTGATTGGTGATGTCTTTACCTCTTCCACAGAATAGAAGAAGCAGGCGTGGGTAAACAAAGCACACATCACATATCCGTAGACAACGAAACAGGCCTAGGCCTAGTGTCAATTATTATAATTCTTTTTTTATAGGTAATACAGCATGTACACAAAACAATGAGATCAACTGGATTATTATTAGGCCCAAAGAGAAGAGACACAGCACTAGTAACCTTAATAATCAACCACTTGATGATTGGGTACTCCGGAACTTCTGTAACTACGGTAAAACACTACCATATCGTAACTGGTAAATAACAAACATTCCCATGCACGCAGCAAACCATCAATGATTGATCATCACACTGATCACGAGCCCCATACTTAAAAATACCAATATCCCATCTTTAGAGATAACAAAAGAAGAAAAGTCCTACTCACTTCTATACTGCACGCACGGGCGAGAATTAACTGGTTGATGGATGAAGAATAATCTGTAATTTTTAAGGCGATTTCGTGAAATTATTGGAGAACATTGGTGAAGAACAATTGGCGATATAATTTGAATCATAATGAAATTAGCCTGTCAATAGAGGGCGCTATCAAAGTTCAATTTGTATGACTTTTTCCAATATTTTTGTGCAGAAATCCAGCCTTCTATTTATTTGGTCGTTATTATACAGCATTTTTCATAATATGAGCAGTGGAATGTATTGCCTGCCAGGAAATAGACTGGAACGTAGGCCTAATTTCATTATGCCTGGAAGCACAAACACTTGCTAAGCACAGAAAAATAGCTTAAAGGCAGTGGACACTATTGGTAATTACTCAAAATAATTATTAGCATAAAACCTTACTTGGTAATGAGTAATGGGGAGAGGTTCGTAGTATAAAAGATTGTGAGAAACGGCTCCCTCTGAAGTGGGTAGTTTTCGAGAAAGAAGTAATTTTCCACGAATTTGATTTCGAGACCTCAAGTTTAGAATTTGAGGTCCCGAAATCAAGCATCTGAAAGCACACAATTTTGCGTGACAAGGGTGTTTTTTTCTGTCATAGTTATCTCGCAACTCCGACGACCAATCGAGCCCAAATTTTCACAGGTTTGTTATTATATGCATGTTATGTTGAGATACAGCAAGTGGGAAGACTGGTCTTTGACAATTACCAATAGTGTCCAATGGCTTCTGGCGACCCCAAAATTTAATGTAAGAAGCGTCACTGCGGTAATGCTTCTCAGATTGTGTTTCTATAGGAACTATTCTTCCCATTATGACAATGAAACTCTGAAAAACCAGTGGAAAAAAATTTAAGTGGTAAGAAGTACGACAGCTTTGGATAGTACAATGCATCGTTTAAGAAGTACATTTACGTCCGGGTATGGAAAACGGGGTACCACTTTTTATTCCCTCCCCTCCCCCCCCCCCCCCCAAATTGAATATAAAAGCATTACCGCAGTAACGCTTCTCGGATTGTATCCCTATTGTATCCTAATTTGACTAAATTCTTTCCAGTTGGACCATATTGAACTCTGGAATGCCATAAAACTGTATACATGCGGTGAGGAGTAGGGCCTATAGCAGTTGGATAGTAAGCCCTACAGTGCAAGTTTTAGATAAAAAAATTATACTTCGCTTCCTGTTACAAACGCTTGACCCCCCCCCCCTCCCCGATCATAACACGCATTACCGCGGTAATGCTTCTCAGATTATATTCCTATTGGGATTATCCTTCCTATTTTTATTCTCCCAAAAAATTAAAATGAGAAGCGTTAAAGGGAAGGTACACGTTTGGTAATTACTCAAAACAATTAACTTAAAAACTGACTTGGTAACGAGCATTGGAGAGCGGTTGTTCATGGTATAAAACATTCTGGGAAACGACTCCCTCCGAAGTAACGTAATTTTTGAGAAAGGGGTTATTTCTAACTAAAATATTAAAAGACTTCTAGCTAGAAGTATTTTATTCCTAGCTGCAAGCACACCAAATGTTTTCTCGCAACTTCGATGGCCAATTGAGCCCAATTTATGACAGGCTTGTTATTTTATGCTTATGATGGGATACACCAAGTGAGAATACTGGTCTTTGACAATTACCAAACGTGTACAGTGCCTTTATTGCCTCCCAGATTGTATTCCTATAGATAATATTCAACTTTCAAATAATGGGTCAGTAAAAACTTATAACTGCGGTGAAGCTTAGTAAACAGCTTTAGATAATCGCATTTTGAGAAACATTTCATCTTTTTTGTACATTATGGGGATGAAAAAGGTGTAACAATTTTGAACCCCTCTCACAAATTGAACATAAGAATCGTTACAGCGGTAATGCTTTCCAGCTTGTATTCCTATATAAAGGGAAAATTCTTTCCATGTTGACACAAATTACACAGGTTTTTAAAAACGCAATCACTTTTTGAAATGTTTTGTTGCAGATTAATTCTATGTTTGAAGTGCTGGCATAAAGAATCGTTAACCAACGGTCTTTAAAACAAACACTTCTCAAAACAGATGTTTTACTGTGTACTATCTCTTTAATAAAACTTCCACCGTGCAAAGTTTCAAATCATATCAAAGGAAATTACTGACTGGGCAAATTGTAAATGATTTTGGGGTGAACAAAGACAAATTCACTGGAGTGGGATACAAACCAAATAACTTAAGGTTTTTTCCGGATTTTTTATAGGTTAACAAATCATAATTCACACAGGCCCCTTTTCCTTTGACATTTTGACAAAACAATGCACGGTTGTTTTACAGGGCAGGGGTATTTCTACTATTTTTTACAATGATCAGTCTACATCACACAGTTGTTTCCTGTTTCACATGACCAATGCATTTATTTTACTCAAAAGCCATACTTGTACACTGAATGTTAAGCTCTATTTTTCTCTGCCTCAATAAACAGCTTTGTTTATTGGTTATCCTTTACAAAACCAATTGTTTGTACTTGATTTCATGAAGATAAATGTAAGTTTGAATGAATAAAAACCTGGCAACACAAATTGAACATTTTAAAACTTACTATAGCTTAGACCTAATGGCAAAAGAAAACACTTCAAAGTAAAGTGATTGATAATTATGTTAATGAGCATTACCAGCAATGACATACGGATACTAAAAATAACATAATGCCAGGGAGCTGATACACAGTCGAGTTATGATAATGCATTAAAGTTAATAAACTGCAAACTAAGAAAGCTTAGACGGAAGTTTTACTGAAAATTCATGAAATTTATAAAAATCCATTCATAAATACCCAAGACAGTTTCGCTACTCCTATTGGTTGAGAGCGCTACACCTGAGGTGTTTAAATGGTTGAGAATGACCAGGGCCCAATTTTATGGCTCTGCTTACCGCCGAATTCCGCGCTTACCATCACGATTCCCCGCTTACGTGCAAGCGCCAAATTTCTGAGGTAGGCTTTTAAGCGTAGAATGCCTAGAAGCGTGGAGTAGGCTTGCGCAAAAGCCAAAATTCGTCGCAAGCCCGTGAAATACACTTGCCATATACACAGAATTCACTGCTTCCGTAAGCGCTGATTATTTGCTTACGGCAAGCAGAGCCATGATATTGGGCCCAGCTGGAGCTGTTTATAACCAGCTTTCAAAAGCCAAAATTTGCCGCTAACCCGTGAAATATGCTTGCTGTATACACAGAATTCCCTGCTTCGGAGAGCGCTGATTCTCTGCTTACTGTAAGCAGTGCCATGAAATTGGGCCCAGCTGGAGCTGTTTATAACCGGTTTTATGTGCTAGCCTTTCAAGCGTAGAATGCCTAGAAACGTCATGCGCAAAAGCCAGAATTCGCCGCTAACCTGTGAAATACGCTTGCCGTATACACAGAATTCCCTGCTACCGTAAGCGCTGATTCTCTGCCTACCGTAAGCAGTGCCATGAAATTGGGCCCAGCTGGAGCCGTTTATAACCGGATTTCATTGCTAGCCTTTTAAGCGCAGAATGCCTAGAAATGTGGAGTAGGCACGCGCAAAAGCCAAAATTTTCCGCTAACCTGTGAAGTACGCTTGCCGTATACACATAATTCCCTGCTTCGGTAAGCACTGATTCTCTGCTTACTGTAAGCAGAGCCATGAAATTGGGCCCAGCTGGAGCTGTTTATAACCGGCTGGCTTCCGCGTGTCAGGCTTGCACGTACGCCAATATACTCATGCCAAACACGCAATTCATAGCTTTTAGTAACAGGGCGTAATGTAAGTGCGCACACATATCTATTTCTAAGCGCGCTTTTTAACAAAAGGGCATTACTATTAATGGGAATAAAAGAGTAGTGACTTGTTCTTAAACGTATGTTGCCGTGCAATAAAGGCCCTCGCCATCTGCTGGGGCCTTTATCACCTGGCAATGACCCTGCTGGTTTTAAAAGGCCAATAAAGAACTCGTCGCTTCCCTTTTGTTCCCCTATCAAACGTCCATCAATTGAACAGATAAACAGTTCTTGAACTTGGTTCATGATCTGCTCTAATGAACATGTTATGAACTGTTTTAGGCATGGTCATTGACTGATCATGAACATTCTTGAAAGTTCATCGAGCCTGATGGGGTTACTGGTTTAAAATGCATAGAGCTATATATACATACGTATATACAGCTGTATTGTTTGATGACAATTAGTTAACAACAGGGTGGACCACGTGAAGGTTGTCATCTCCCACCCCACAAAAGGGATCGTAATAAATTTGAGTGTGTAACCATTACAACAATTGCTTATTTGTAATGTTACCCCTCTCTGAAAATTATTTATCATTATTATTATTTTATATTATTATTATATAAAATCTTGTTAATGAGTACTCTATTCAGCTAAGACAATGCCATGACCTTTGTAATTATTCAACCTTGTTAATGAGTACTCTATACAGCTAAGACAATGTCATGACCTTTTTAATTATAAAACCTTGTTAATAAGTACTCTATACAGCTAAACAATGTCAATACCTTTGTAATTAAATAACCTCGTTAATGAGGACCCTATGACATTGTCAATACCTTTGTAATTAATTAACCTCGTTAATGAGTACTCTATGACATTGTCATCACCTTTGTAATTATATAACCTCGTTAATGAGTACTCTATGACATTGTCAATACCTTTGTAATTAAATCACCTCATTAGTGAGTACTCTATGACATTGTCATCACCTTTGTAATTAAATAACCTTGTTAATGAGTACCCTTTGACATTGTCAATACCTTTGTAATAATTAACCTCGTTAATGAGTACTCTATGACACTGTCATCACCTTTGTATTTATATAACCTCGTTAATGAGTACTCTGACATTGTCATTCCCTTTGTAATTAAATAACCTCGTTAATGAGTACCCTATGACATTGTCAAAACCTTTGTAATTAAATCATCTCATTGGTGAGTACTCTATGACATTGTCATTCCCTTTGTAAATAATTAACCTCGTTAATGGGTACTCTATGACATTGTCATCACCTTTGTAATTATATAACCTCGTTAATGAGTACTCTATGACATTGTCATTCCCTTTGTAATTAATTAACTTTGTTAATGAGTACTCTATGACATTGTCATCACCTTTGTAAATATTTAACCTCATAATGAGTATTCTATGACATTGTCATGACCTTTGTTAGTTATTTACCTCGTTAATGAGTACCCTATGACATTGTCAATACCTTTGTAATTAAATCACCTCTTTAATGAGTACTCTATGACATTGTCATGACCTTTGTAATTAAATAACCTCGTTAATGAGTACTCTATGACATTGTCATTCCCTTTGTAATTAATTAACCTTGTTAATGAGTACTCTATGACATTGTCATAACCTTTGTAATTAAACAACCTCGTTAATGAGTACTCTATGACATTGTCATTCCCTTTGTAACTAAATAACCTTGTTAATGAGTACCCTATGACATTGTCATCACCTTTGTAATTAATTAACCTCGTTAATGAGTACTCTATGACATTGTCATCACCTTTGTAATTAAATAACCTTGTTATTGAGTACCCTATGACATTGTCATGACCTTTGTACTGAAATAAACTCGTTTAATGAGTACTCTTAACCAACCTCCATTTTCACACGACACAATGGCATGACCTTTCACATTAAAAGCTTTATGCAGAGTTACCAACAAAAAACCATGGTGGCCACCATGTAAGCTACCCCAGAACAAATACCATGTAAACAATTAGACTAATAAATAATTGATAGACAGAATGACACATTACAAAAGTTACATTTTATATTTGATTCATTATTCAAATTAAGTAGTAACAATACAAAACTTAATGTCTAATAAACACTTAAACACACTCATTAAAAAAAATTCTCTTTTTATTTGTTATGAATTTACTACAAATAAAATTATGTTGTTTCGTATTTTGTAATTAGCAAACTGCATTACAAACTAACTTAACTTGTTTCATGGTTGTAATGCGGTACTTCGTTACGCACATGAAACTTTTACATACTTGCAATAAGGTACTTTATTGCAAGCATGTTATAATTACATGATTGTAATGAAGTACCTCATTACAAACATGCAACTGTTGTATGTGAATACATGAACTTGTATAGTACCTCGATACAAGTTTATTATGTATTCTGTCTACATACTTGTAATGAAGTACCTCATTTCAAGTATGTTGACAATATTTCTAAAAGCACATATACTTCCAAGAATGAATTAAACAGGCCAACGAAATGTGAAATCTTCACAAATCTTTTTCTTTTTGTTATTGTAAGTGACATAATATCTAGCCTATGTGGCTCCATACTGCAGAAGGAAGGCTTCTTCATCACCATTCCACCTTGATCTTTCTTGTGCTTGTTGCTTGATGTCATCCATCTAAACGCCAACTTGGTCTGTCTCTTCGTCTCATTCGTGTACTTGGGTTCCATTCTGTTGACAATGTGTTCATCTGTTGTCATGACGCCTTAGATGAGGTGGTGATGATGATGTTGTATGCTATGCTGATTTTAAATGGTACTGCATAAGGTGGCTCAGCATCTTGATGTGTCCAACTCAAAGTTGTTCGACTGCGTTAGTCCTGTAATATGATCAAAAACCGAAAAATAAACCAGTTAGATTGCGACTTGGATTTAAAGATCGAAGATTTGTGCATAATAGTAACAATAATGGCTTTTTATAAAGCATGCATATCCCTCACTCAGTGACGCTCCTGGCCCTTTAACATGCGGTATTCGTGCAAGGTAAATGGGACTAACTTTAATTATGAGATCCAAGAAATGTCTATTTTATGCACTTTAATTGATTTCTAAACTTTCAACTCAAGCTTAACTTAAAAGACATCTTACCTTCATATTCCATTTTGGACCCTGGTATGTAGCTGCCTCAAGCCATGACGTGTCTCTCTCTCTCTGTACTGTGCTGTCACATCTTCATGGTCCATGTTGACGGGATGGCTGGTAAGCAGTCGTCACAATCATCTGAAAGAAAATTACAATGTACTACATTAGTACAAACCATATAAAGACATAGATCATCAGGGGCAAATTTCATAGAGATGCTTAGAGGCACAAAAAGGATCCAAGCATAAAATAATAGAGAACTGTTTTAGCAATATTTTCTGCCTAAACAGCTCAATTAAATTGGTCCCAGACGATCATCACTAATGCTTAAACTGACTTTTAAAGCAATTTTAAAGGCATTTATCGAAGTAAAGGAACCTTGTAGGGGATGAGACTTCCAACACCATCTGGGGGTCTAAACCAACATGTTTTCTACAAGGGACCAAGGGTTTAACCGAGAGCCCTTGAATTAACAAGATCATTTTCTAGCCATCTACCAATGATTGATGTGCTTCAATCACATGGGATGATGTCCTCTAGGCAGGCACCCTCTGGGATGTGGCTCGTAGTCAGGCACCCTCTAGGATGTGGCTCGTAGTCAGGCACCCACTGGGATGTAGCTCGTAGTCAGGCACCCTCTGGGATGTGGCTCGTAGTCAGGCACCCTCTGGGATGTGGCTCGAAGTCGGGCACCCTCTGGGATGTGGCTTGTAGTCAGGCACCCTCTGGGATGTGGCTCGTAGTCAGGCACCCTCTGGGATGTGGCTCGTAGTCAGGCACCCTCTGCGATGTGGCTTGTAGTCAGGCACCCTCTGGGATGTGGCTTGTAGTCAGGCACCCTCTGGGATGTGGCTCGTAGTCAGCACCCTCTGGGATGTGGCTTGTAGTCAGGCACCCTCTGGGATGTGGCTTGTAGTCAGGCACTAAAAAGATTTAAAAAAAACTCGGCTAGGACAAGCACTTTTAAAGGCATTTATCGAAGGAAAGGAACCTTGTAGGGGATGGGACTTCCAACACCATTTGGGGGTCTAAACCACCATGCTTTGTAAGATGGACCAAGTTTTAAACCGAGACCCAATGAATTAACAAGATCATTTTCTAGCCATCTACCAATGTTTGATGAACTTCAATCACATGGGATGATGCCCTTTAGGCAGGCACCCTCTGGGATGTGGCTTGTAGTCAGGCACCCTCTGGGATGTGGCTCGTAGTCAGGCACCCTCTGGGATGTGGCTCGTATTCAGGCACCCTCTGGGATGTGGCTCGTAGTCAGGCACCCTCTGGGATGTGGCTCGTAGTCAGGCACCCTCTGGGATGTGGCTCGTAGTCAGGCACTAAAAAGATCCACACAAAAAAACTTGGTTAGGGCAAGCACTTTTAAAGGCATATATCAACAGAAAGGAACCATGTAGGGGATAGGACTTCCAACACCATTTGAGGGTCTAAACCAAAAAGTTTTCTAAGAGGGACCAAGTCTTAAACCGAGACCCCTTAAATTAACAAGATCATTTTCTAGCCATCTACCAATGTTTGATGTGCTTCAATCACATAGGATGATGTCCTCTAGTCAGGCACCCTCTGGGATGTGGCTTGTAGTCAGGCACCCTCTGGGATGTGGCTTGTAGTCAGGCACCCTCTGGGATGTGGCTTATAGTCAGGCACCCTCTGGGATGTGGCTTATAGTCAGGCACCCTCTGGGATGTGGCTTATAGTCAGGCACCCTCTGGGATGTGACTCGTAGCCAGGCACCAGAAAATACAACTGCGACTGCAACTGCGACTGCGACTGCAACTGCGACTGCAACTGCGACTGCAACTGCGACTACTACTGCGACTGCAACTGCGACTACTACTGCGACTACAACTGCGACTACAACTGCGACTACAACTGCGACTACAACTGCGACTACAACTGCGACTACAACTGCGACTACAACTGCGACTACAACTGCGACTACAACTGCGACTACAACTGCGACTACAACTGCGACTACAACTGCGACTACAACTGCGACTACAACTGCGACTACAACTGCGACTACAACTGCGACTACAACTGCGACTACAACTGCGACTACAACTGCGACTACAACTGCGACTACAACTGCGACTACAACTGCGACTACAACTGCGACTACAACTGCGACTACAACTGCGACTACAACTGCGACTACAACTGCGACTACAACTGCGACTACAACTGCGACTACAACTGCGACTACAACTGCGACTACAACTGCGACTACAACTGCGACTACAACTGCGACTACAACTGCGACTACAACTGCGACTACAACTGCGACTACAACTGCGACTACAACTGAGACTACAACTGAGACTACAACTGAGACTACAACTGAGACTACAACTGAGACTACAACTGAGACTACAACTGAGACTACAACTGAGACTACAACTGAGACTACAACTGAGACTACAACTGAGACTACAACTGAGACTACAACTGAGACTACAACTGAGACTACAACTGAGACTACAACTGAGACTACAACTGAGACTACAACTGAGACTACAACTGAGACTACAACTGCGACTACAACTGCGACTACAACTGCGACTACAACTGCGACTACAACTGCGACTACAACTGCGACTACAACTGCGACTACAACTGCGACTACAACTGCGACTACAACTGCGACTACAACTGCGACTACAACTGCGACTACAACTGCGACTACAACTGCGACTACAACTGCGACTACAACTGCGACTACAACTGCGACTATCACTGCGACTATCACTGCGACTACAACTGCGACTACAACTGCGACTACAACTGCGACTACAACTGCGACTACAACTGCGACTACAACTGAGACTACAACTGAGACTACAACTGAGACTACAACTGAGACTACAACTGAGACTACAACTGAGACTACAACTGAGACTACAACTGAGACTACAACTGCGACTACAACTGAGACTACAACTGCGACTACAACTGCGACTACAACTGCGACTACAACTGCGACTACAACTGCGACTACAACTGCGACTACAACTGCGACTATCACTGCGACTATCACTGCGACTATCACTGCGACTACAACTGCGACTACAACTGCGACTACAACTGCGACTACAACTGCGACTACAACTGCGACTACAACTGCGACTACCACTGCGACTACCACTGCGACTACCACTGCGACTACCACTGCGACTACCACTGCGACTACCACTGCGACTACAACTGCGACTACAACTGCGACTACAACTGCGACTACAACTGCGACTACAACTGCGACTACAACTGCGACTACAACTGCGACTACAACTGCGACTACAACTGCGACTACAACTGCGACTACAACTGAGACTACAACTGAGACTACAACTGAGACTACAACTGAGACTACAACTGCGACTACAACTGAGACTACAACTGAGACTACAACTGAGACTACAACTGAGACTACAACTGCGACTACAACTGCGACTACAACTGCGACTACAACTGCGACTACAACTGCGACTACAACTGCGACTACAACTGCGACTACAACTGCGACTACAACTGCGACTACAACTGCGACTACAACTGAGACTACAACTGAGACTACAACTGAGACTACAACTGCGACTACAACTGCGACTACAACTGCGACTACAACTGCGACTACAACTGCGACTACAACTGCGACTACAACTGCGACTACAACTGCGACTACAACTGCGACTACAACTGCGACTACAACTGCGACTACAACTGCGACTACAACTGAGACTACAACTGCGACTACAACTGCGACTACAACTGAGACTACAACTGAGACTACAACTGAGACTACAACTGAGACTACAACTGAGACTACAACTGAGACTACAACTGCGACTACAACTGCGACTACAACTGCGACTACAACTGCGACTACAACTGAGACTACAACTGAGACTACAACTGAGACTACAACTGAGACTACAACTGAGACTACAACTGAGACTACAACTGAGACTACAACTGAGACTACAACTGAGACTACAACTGAGACTACAACTGCGACTACAACTGAGACTACAACTGCGACTACAACTGCGACTACAACTGCGACTACAACTGAGACTACAACTGAGACTACAACTGAGACTACAACTGAGACTACAACTGAGACTACAACTGAGACTACAACTGAGACTACAACTGAGACTACAACTGAGACTACAACTGAGACTACAACTGAGACTACAACTGAGACTACAACTGAGACTACAACTGAGACTACAACTGAGACTACAACTGCGACTACAACTGCGACTACAACTGCGACTACAACTGCGACTACAACTGCGACTACAACTGCGACTACAACTGCGACTACAACTGCGACTACAACTGCGACTACAACTGCGACTACAACTGCGACTACAACTGCGACTACAACTGCGACTACAACTGCGACTACAACTGCGACTACAACTGCGACTACAACTGAGACTACAACTGAGACTACAACTGAGACTACAACTGAGACTACAACTGAGACTACAACTGAGACTACAACTGAGACTACAACTGAGACTACAACTGAGACTACAACTGAGACTACAACTGAGACTACAACTGAGACTACAACTGAGACTACTACTGAGACTACAACTGAGACTACAACTGAGACTACAACTGAGACTACAACTGAGACTACAACTGAGACTACAACTGAGACTACAACTGAGACTACAACTGAGACTACAACTGAGACTACAACTGAGACTACAACTGAGACTACAACTGCGACTACAACTGCGACTACAACTGCGACTACAACTGCGACTACAACTGCGACTACAACTGCGACTACAACTGCGACTACAACTGCGACTACAACTGCGACTACAACTGCGACTACAACTGCGACTACAACTGCGACTACAACTGCGACTACAACTGCGACTACAACTGAGACTACAACTGAGACTACAACTGAGACTACAACTGAGACTACAACTGAGACTACAACTGAGACTACAACTGAGACTACAACTGAGACTACAACTGAGACTACAACTGAGACTACAACTGAGACTACAACTGAGACTACAACTGAGACTACAACTGAGACCACAACTGAGACCACAACTGAGACCACAACTGAGACTACAACTGAGACTACAACTGAGACTACAACTGAGACTACAACTGAGACTACAACTGAGACTTCAACTGAGACTACAACTGAGACTACAACTGAGACTACAACTGAGACTACAACTGAGACTACAACTGAGACTACAACTGAGACTACAACTGAGACTACAACTGAGACTACAACTGAGACTACAACTGAGACTACAACTGAGACTACAACTGAGACTACAACTGAGACTACAACTGAGACTACAACTGCGACTTCAACTGCGACTACAACTGCGACTACAACTGCGACTACAACTGCGACTACAACTGCGACTACAACTGAGACTACAACTGCGACTACAACTGCGACTACAACTGAGACTACAACTGAGACTACAACTGCGACTACAACTGCGACTACAACTGGGACTACAACTGGGACTACAACTGGGACTACAACTGGGACTACAACTGGGACTACAACTGGGACTACAACTGGGACTACAACTGAGACTACAACTGAGACTACAACTGGGACTACAACTGGGACTACAACTGGGACTACAACTGGGACTACAACTGGGACTACAACTGAAACTAGAACTGAAACTACAACTGAAACTACAACTGAAACTACAACTGAAACTACAACTGAAACTACAACTGAAACTACAACTGAAACTACAACTGAAACAGTACTCACAAAACATAGCACAGCAAAGCAAAGCAAAACAGCACAGCATACAGGTCCACCAACAAGCACTTCCAACCGCGGCATATTGGCGAGTCACTCAACCGTGCTGTGTGCAGGTTTCGTAGCAGAAATTTCCACTCAATCACGTGCTTACTTGAGAAGAACTATTCACAACTGGGCTATTCACATTCAAATTAGCCAAGGAGCATGCAAGCCCCACACCAAAAATAACAAAGAAATTGGATCACAAAAGCGCTCTTCTTAATCAATACGATCTTATAGCAGTAGCGATCAATGGAATCTTCACGGGCTTTTACTTTCTGAGTTATAATTGGTCAGCTATGAAATGATGTACGAAGTCATACATCCATGGGCTAGTTCCATAAGCTGTTAAAGGCACTATTTGTAATTACTAAAAGAGATGTTTTTTTAGCATTTCCCCCCCGGAAAGTAGACAATCTGACGTGAAATGAAAGTAAAAAAAATAATTACTCACTAATAAGCCTCCAAAAGCACAAAAGTGCGCTCACTTTAGGCAGAATTGCTCCCAAATTCTCGAGACTAAAGATTTGCATAAAAACGAGTATTAATCAAAGACGTTTACTTTACGTCAGATTTTTGCAAAGTTCTTTTTTTTCGCACCATGACTAGAACCACGCACCCAAAATACCCCCTTGCCAAATCCCTATTCAAGGCCTGCGCAAAAAGGGCAGCAAAAAAGCTACTCCTTACCCTAAGGGAAAAGGGCTCAAAACGTACGTTTTTCTTCAAACAATGACACTACACGGAGGCCCATATCGTATCCAAGACATTATTGAATTCGCACATATTATACACCAACGGAAAGCGCTAATCATGGGCTACAGTTTCATGTTTTTGTTTTGTGTATCTGGTTTTGGTATTAGCGATGCAAGCCGACAAAGGAGGGAGCTATTTTCGGCCATTTTGGCGTGTGTGAAAATGCCAGGAATCGGGGTGCCGAAAATGGTTGGCATACAAGTTCGCTCAGAGTCTATGAACTTGGCCATTATTCCTGAACTTGGTAGGCTAGAGAAATAATCAGGGTACCTGTGTTTGGCTTGAATAATACCGCATCCGATAATCAACTTGCGGAGACCCTCCATTAACCCCGTGGTGCTCTAAAAAACGTTTAAGCAAGCCTACTCCGAATGCTTGGCACGAAGAGTGTTTTCCGGACGTCAATATTAGCCATTCTGGAGAGAAATTCAAAGTACAAAGGTTATTTTGAACCCAAAGACATTTTTTGATCCACACATACTATACACCAGAGGAAAGCCCCATTCAAGGGCTACACGTTTATAATTGTTTCGTGTCTGACGCATAAATCTGCGCAACAAGGGCGGCGAAAAAGCTACCCCTCACCCTAAGGGAGAAAAAGGCTAAAAAAGTAAGTTTTTCTCCAAATAATGACACTACACGGAGGCCCATATCATATCCAATACATTATTGGATTCGCACATACGATACACCAACGGAAAGCGTAAATCATGGGTTACAGTTTCATGTTTTTGTTTTGTGTCTGTGGCTTGGATCTAAGCGATGCAAGCCGACAAAAGAGGGAGCCATTTTCGGCCATTTTGGGCAAGTTTGAAAATGTCAGGCAACGGGGTGCCGAAAATGGTTGGCATACAAGTTCGCTCAGAGTCTGTGAACTTGACCATTATTCCTGAACTTGGTAGGCTAGAGAAATAATCAGGGTACCTGTGTGTGCCTTGAATAATACCGCATCCGATGATCAACTTGCGGAGACCCTCCATCAACTCCGTGGTGCTCAAAAAAACGTTTGAGCAAGCCTACTCCGAATGGTTGGCACGAAGAGTGTTTTCCGGACGTCAAAATGAGCCATTCTGGAGAGAAGTTCAAAGTACAAAGGTTATTTTGAACCCGAAAAATATTGTTGATCCACATATAATATACACCAGAGGAAAGCCCTATTCAAGGGCTACACGTTTATAATTGTTTCGTGTCTGACGCATAAATCTGCGCAACAAGGGCGGCGAAAAAGCTACCCCTCACCCTAAGGGAGAAAAAGGCTAAAAAAGTAAGTTTTTCTCCAAATACTGACACTACACGGAGGCCCATATCATATCCAAGACATTTTTGGATTCGCACATACTATACACCAACGGAAAGCGCTAATCATGGGCTACAGTTTCATGTTTTTGGTTTGTGTCTGTGGCTTGGATCTGAGCGATGCAAGCCGACAAAGCAGGGAGCCATTTTCGGCCATTTTGGTCAAGTTTGAAAACGCCAGGCAACGGGGTGCCGAAAATGGTTGGCATACAAGTTCGCTCAGAGTCTATGAACTTGACCATTATTCCTGAACTTGGTAGGCTAGAGAAATAATCAGGGTACCTGTGTGTGCCTTGAATAATACCGCATCCGATAATCAACTTGCGGAGACCCTCCATCAACTCCGTGGTGCTCTAAAAAACGTTTAAGCAAGCCTACTCCGAATGGTTGGCACGAAGAGTGTTTTCCGGACGTCAATATTAGCCATTCTGGAGAGAAATTCAAAGTACAAAGGTTATTTTGAACCCAAAGAAATTTGTTGATCCACACAAAATATACACCAGAGGAAAGCCCCATTTAAGGGCTACACGTTTATAATTGTTTCGTGTCTGACGCATAAATCTGCGCAACAAGGGCGGCGAAAAAGCTACCCCTCACCCTAAGGGAGAAAAAGGCTAAAAAAGTAAGTTTTTCTCCAAGTAATGACACTACACGGAGGCCCATATCATATCCAAGACATTTTTGGATTCGCACATACTATACACCAACGGAAAGCGCTAATTATGGGCTACAGTTTCATGTTTTTGGTTTGTGTCTGTGGCTTGGATCTAAGCGATGCAAGCCGACAAAGCAGGGAGCCATTTTCGGCCATTTTGGTCAAGTTTGAAAACGCCAGGCAACGGGGTGCCGAAAATGGTTGGCATACAAGTTCGCTCAGAGTCTGTGAACTTGACCATTATTCCTGAACTTGGTAGGCTAGAGAAATAATCAGGGTACCTGTGTGTGGCCTGAATAATACCACATTCGATAATCAACTTGATGAGACCCTACATCAACTCCGTGGTGCTCAAAAAGTGTTTGAGCAAGCCTACTCCGAATGGTTTGCACGAAGAGTGTTTTCCGGACGTCAATATTAGCCGTTCTGGAGAGAAATTCAAAGTACAAAGGTTATTTTGAACCCGAAGACATTTTTTGATCCACACATACTATACACCAGAGGAAAGCCCTATTCAAGGGCTACACGTTTATAATTGTTTCGTGTCTGACGCATAAATCTGCGCAACACGGGCGGCGAAAAAGCTACCCCTCACCCTAAGGGAGAAAAAGGCTAAAAAAGTAAGTTTTTCTCCAAATAATGACACTACACGGAGGCCCATATAATATCCAATACATTATTTGATTTGCACATACTATACACCAACGGAAAGCGTAAATCATTGGCTACAGTTTAGTGTTTTTGTTTTGTGTCTGTGGCTTGGATCTAAGCGATGCAAGCCAAAAAAGGACGCCTACTTTTGGCCAATATTTTCAATTCTATTTGAACATTCTTAGGCCCAGATAGTAGTACAATTAAGAAAACTTTCACCTCAAATTTTAATGCAAACGTTTCTTGAAACTTAAAAATACAAAGCATAGAAAATGGATACAAGTTTAGAAATATTGGAAACTTGCACAAGTTCAAATTGCCGTTTTCGCTTGTTATTTCCACTAGTTTATGGTGCCTTTACGGTGCCTTCTGGATCGGTCTATTGATATCACTGTCACACTGAATTTGCATGCAACTGTCTCTTGAAACTAACCCTACCAAATAAAGCATCTAAGGTGACAATAAAGTGAAACTAAATTTGTTTAATTTAAGTTACTTGCGTTTAATGCCTAACAAGAAATGCGAGACTGCTTTAATTTATGTCTGTCGCCTTGGACCGGTCACCACTGGAACGGAAGATATTAGAGAGGGGTTGCAAAAGTATTATCTCTAGCATGGTTATGGGGGTTTAAGTATTTTTTGGGACTGAACTTAGTTTAATAAGTATTACGTCACGTATTACAATGCACTAAAAGGTATTGAAATAATTATGTCACTTGCGCTTTAAATTATGCTGGACACCTTAGACTGGGCACCACTAGGTAAGGCTGTCAACCTCCCCAACATCTACTGACCTTGTATGGTCAGGCCTTAAAAAGGTGCACTCATTATTGCAAGCATTTGTAGGGGCTTGTTACGCACGTAATCTTAATTAAACAAATTTAATTAAATTATACTGGAACCCCCATGACAGGGCTAGGGATAAAAAACTTGTAAAGTTTGGAACCTCATTAAAGGAACACGTTGCCTTAGATCGGACGAGTTGGTCTATGAACAGCGTTTGAAACCGTTTGCATATGGTTAGAAAGATGTTTTAAAAGTAGAATATAATGATCCACACAAGTATCACTCAAAATTGCACGGTTTTCATTTTACGTCGTGAACTAACTCGGTCGACTATTTATGGGAGTCAAAGTTTTGACTCCCATAAATGGCCGACCGTGTTTATCGACGAGGTAAAACGAAAACCACTCAATTTTGAGGCATATTTGTGTAGATCATTGTATTCTACTTTTACAACATCTTTCTAACCATAACAAGCGGTTACAGGACGCTTTTCAAAGACCAACTCGACCGATCCAAGGCAACGTGTTCCTTTAACATTTTCAACCTAGGGTGCTAAGTCCAAGACGTCAAACATAATTTAAAGACGCAGTCATTATTGCATTACTTGTTAGTGCATAATACGCGCGTAACTCTAAATGTACAAATTCAATTAAAATGTATTTGCATTTGTGATACCTCGAATATGGTTGATACATTATTCGGGAGGGTTACCTTGTTTCAAGAGACATATGACAAGATATCAATTATTGTGGAACTATCAGGGCGTGTACACACATACACATAGTGGAAAACAGGCGAAAACAGACAATTTTGAATTCATGCAGTTATGACTATTTTTCGTGGTTCCTTTTTTTCTACGTGATACATTGTTTTGGGTTGTTTCAAAATTGATTTCAAAATTTGAAGTGAAAATGATATAACTTTGACTACTACCGGGGATACATACATACATTAATGTACCTAGAGGCAAAATGGCAACTTGAAATTTCACAAACAATGCATATTTTACCTGCTTGCTTTTTTCTACTTTTTCGATGTGGTGTTGCAATTTCGTCTACAGGTCAAGTCATTTTTAGGGGGCCTTTAAAGACTAGACTATTTGGCGTATAACGGGCTGAACTGTAATCTTCTAGCGCCTCCTTTGCTTTAAAAAAACACCTGGTAATGCTTCGATGAACTAGGAATGGTAGATCTGTATAGGACTCTTTGTACTGTAAATCCGTACACTATATTTAATAATACGAAAGTATATGGCCGCCAGGTCTATAGGTATGGCAACTATTACCGCGCTGTTGCATTCTTGCAGCCAACGCTAAGTCCTCCCACCGAACAAAACTCAACTTTTATTCGCATTTGCTTTGCGTATAGGCATCAAATAGGGTTCTGTATCGGGCGACATAACAATTACACCGACACATCAGTTTCATACCTCGTAAAAGATGACAGTTTGCAGAAAGTGTCCTGTAGCCATCTTGGCATCTACGGTCTTCTTAGCTCCAATTCTTTCTTGGATGCCTCCTCTGATACTAAAACTCTCTGTCTGTCCTCTGAGGAAATGCTGGTTTTTCTCCCATCTCTCGAGACGTTGGATGATGGTTATCCGACCAGATTTGCTTGTATCAGTTTTCCCAACCGAATTTCCAACTGTCCGCAGAAATGAAAACGGTGCTATTTTCTCGCTATTGTTAGCTGTTGTGCCTCTCCCCGCTCAAAGCTCTTTGAATCTTACATCAGCCTCGTTTGATGTTGCGTTTGTGATCGACTGGAGCTTTCAGTCAAAATAATGCTGTTTCGAATGGCAAGTCAGTGTAAACCCCAGTCGGCTCCACTTTTTTTAAACATCGTTTCTCGATAGTACTGATTTACTATAATGTAAGGTATTGACATGTATCCTATGGCGTATAGCGGCCTGACCTAAATTTTCTAGCGCCACTTCTATACAGGGTTGTGCTTCATTGAACTAGGAATGTCAACTATTTCCTTGACTTGTTATTGGAATCAATGGATGATGCAAGATTCTCTGTATAACAACGGGACAAACTTTAAGATGTCCCACAGCTTTCATGAGCAGTTGGCAATGCACCATTTCGTTTTAAGATTAACCATGGTGGAAGGATGGTTTAATAAATATGAGTACCGAGTACTGAGTAGGCATATGTACAGTGCTAACACACGTCGGTGTGTGTGGGTAAAAAACAAAATGAATATTCTTTATCCCCGATGCAAATTTAACATTAATAAATCGTTCGCAGTACCCGCTGCTAAAACATAATATCCGAACTGCCTCTAGTGTAGCCACCGGGCAATCTATGTGGTTTAGTTGGTATGACACTGCTCTAGAATTTCAAGGGTCGTGGGTTCCAATCTCACCCGAGTAATATGCCTGTGATTTTACAAGTACTTAGTTTACAAGGTTGTTAAACACATCTGTGTGTAACTGTAAAAATCCTCATGTCGCGCACCTTACTTTGGTGGATCTGGAACCTGAGATCCGATCTGGACCCAATCTCATAAATACCACGATAGCCACAATATGCAAACTTCTTTTGCTAACAATCTGTTTCTGCTAAGCAATACGTTTATGTGCTTACGTTTTTTTGTATTCCTGCATGCCTACGAAATTGGTCCCAGTATGTAGCTGCTTTAAGGCAGTGGACACTATTGGTAATTACTCAAAATTTCTTATCCTACCTCCATGCTCAAAATAATTGTTGGCATAAAACCTATTTTTGTGACGAGTAATGGGGAGAGGTTGATTGTATAAAACATTGTGAGAAACGGCTCCCTCTGAAGTGCCATAGTTTTCGAGAAGGAAGTAATTTTCCACGAATTTGATTTCGAGACCTAAGATTTAGAACTTGAGGTCTCGAAATCAACCATCTAAACGCACACAACTTAATCTGACTAGGGTTATTTTTCTTTCATTATCTCGCAACTCCAATGACCGATTGAGCTCAAATTTTCACAGTTTTTGTTATTGTATGCATATGTTGAGATACACCAACTGTGAAGGCTATTCTTTGACAATTACCAATAGTGTCCACTGCCTTTAACGGCAGATTTTGCGCTCACTGTGTGATTTCCATTTTAAAGCAAACGCAATACCTAGGGCCCTACTTCTTGGAATAAACACTTAAACCCATCGCTTAAAGGCACTGATGGACACTTTGGTAGTTACTCAAATAATAATTGTAAGCAAACAAACTAGCTTTGTATAAAACAAACAACGAAGGGCTGTTGACAGTACAAAGTATTGTGAGAAAAGGCTCCCTCTGAATGAAGTAGCGTAGTTTTTTTATATTCGAGACCTCAGATGAGATCTCTAATTCAAGCATCTGTCAACACAATCTCTTGCAACTTCGACGACAAATATTGAGTCCAAATTTTCACAAGTTTATTACTTCATGCATTTCTTGAAATACACCTAGTGAGAAGACTGGGCAAAAATTCAGCCCGTTGCTTGTACCGTGCACAGAATCGGCGCTTACGGAAGCAGGGAACAATGAACTCTAACCTCAAGCGTATTTCACAGGTTATCGACGAATTTTGGCTTATGTGCGTGTGTACTCCGCGTTACTAGACATTCTACGCATACAAGGCTAACGCAAAAACTCGGCGCTTGCAATAGCGGGGAATCGTGATCATCAGGGCAGAATTCTGCGGTAAGCAGAGCCATGAAGTAGGGCCCTGGTCTTTGACCAAAGGTGTCCAGTGCCTTGAATATTGAAGCATTGCTAGATAATAATTTTCCCAATCAGTCTTCATTCCTGGTTAAATCTCTTAACAACAGATTAATGGACAAAGTTCGAGGTCCTTTCAAAATTTGGAATAAGTGGAAAGCGTAATTCCGAAAGGATGTCAGTTGGAGATGGTTTCATATTTTATTTCTTCATAGGTTCATGGTTAATGATGTTTTTATCCAGATTGAACCATTTTTAACCATAATATTGAGGATATGGTGCACTTATTGTGTCAACTAGCCATAAGTTTTTCAATTTTGGAAAAAAGTAAGTAAGAACAAGCTTTTTATTAAAACTTAATATTGATCTTCTGAATATAATATCATGTTTGGTTACAATTTGTTTAAAGGCGCTTGACACGTTTGGTAGGTGTTTATCAACATACGCATAACATACATGTAACAAACCAGTGAAAATTCGAACTCTTTGTCGTCAATGTTGCGAGAGAATAATGGAGGAAACAACACCCTTGTCGCACAAGTTGTGTGCTTTCAGATGCTTGAATTCAAGACAACTTCATTGCTCGTTACCAAGTAAGTTGTTATTTTTGTTTACAATTATTTTGAATAAATGCCAGTAGTGCCGTGAGCTTTTAACCAAGATTTGTTTAAAAAGTAATTGATTTTCTTAGGCGAGCAATACATTTATACTGATTTAGAATTGACCCAATCTCTCAATCTTTCAAGACAAATTATGGAGAGACTGGAAATTAATCAGACTAAATGCTTTTATAGTAAGTGGTCTTTGATAAGGAATCAAATCAAACCCTCTCCTACAATATTTTACTTTGTATCCAAGTGGTCGTTGTTGTTAAATTAGTTCCAAATTTATTTAGCTTATTTTCTTTCTGTCTCTCTTCTCTCATATTGACGGAAATTCTCCATGTTACTTCACAGAAGAAGAGATCTCAAGAATTACCTCCTGTACACATTGGTGAGACCCGGGTCTCATGTAATGGTGCAGTGAGGGATCTTGGGGTGACACTAGACAGCCATCTATCTCTACGCCAGCATCTGAACATAGTATGTCGCAAAGCCTCGTTCGCACTTTATAGAATCGGCAAAGTGCGCCATCTTCTCGATAAGCAAACTACAGAGATTCTGGTCCACTCATTTGTAAGCTCCCTTCTGGATAACTGCAGCTCTCTCTTGTTTGACATTCCCCAAAAAGACATAGCTAAACTTCAACGTATCCAGAATTCCGCTGCCCGTCTGGTCTCACGTTCTACTAAGCGCAAACACATCACTCCGGTTCTGAAAGAATTACACTGGCTTCCCATCTCTTTTAGAATTCAATACAAGCTCCTCATCACTACGTTTAAAGCAATCCATAGAACATGCCCTAGCTACCTGTCTGACCTCATCATCCCTTATGTACCAGCCCGTCCACTCCGTTCATCATCACAACATCTTCTCACCATACCACCCGTTCGAACTAAATCCTTCGGTTCAAGGACTTTCTCTAGTGCCGCCCCCCAACTTTGGAACTCTCTTCCTGGCTACATCCGCTCTCCACAGAGCATGGAACAATTCAAAACTCTGCTCAAATCCCATTTGTTTTCTATTGCCTTCTGTTCAGTTTAATCCTTTCGTTTGCATTTTGTTAGCGTATTTTTTGTTATTGGTTGCTTTATTGTTTGCCTTTTGTTTTTTGTTAAGCGCATTGGTATTTCTTTCAGTTATGAAATGTGCTATATAAGAATTAGCTATTATTATTATTATTATTATTGTTTATTTATTTTTATTTTTTTTTATTGTTTTTTTGTATTCAGTGTTGTTTTGCAAAAAAAACTATTAAGATAACTTTTTGGTAAAGTAAGTTGTTATTTTTTTTACAATTATTTTGAATAATTGCCAGTAGTGTCGTGAGCTTTTTAACAAGATTTGTTTAAAATGTAATTGATTTTCTTAGGCGAGCAATACGTTTATACCGATTTAGAATTGACCCAATCTCTCAATCTTTCAAGACAAATTATGGAGACCCTGGAAATTATTCAGAAAGACTGAATGCTTTTATAGTAAGTGGTCTTTGACAAAGAATGAAATCAAAACCCTCTCCTACAATATTTTGCTTTGTATCCAATCTTCTTTGTTGTTAAATTATTTCCAAATTTATTTAGCTTAGTTTTTTCTCTCTTCTCTCCTATTGTTTATTTATTTATTTGTTTATTTTTATTTGTGAAAAAAAAAATATTAAGATAACTTTTTGGTTGCTTAAAGGCAGTGGACACTTTTGGTAATTACTCAAAATAATTATTAGCATAAAAGCTTACTTGGTGACAAATAATGGGAACAGGTTGATAGTATTAAACATTGTGAGAAACGGCTCCCTCTGAAGTAATGCAGTTTTCGGAATAGAAGTAATTTTCCATGAATTTGATTTCGAGACCTCAGATTTAGAATTTGAGGTCTCGAAATCAAGCATCTGATAGCACACAACTTCCTGTGACAAGGGTGTTTTCTTTTTCATTATTATCTCGCAACTTCGGCGACCGATTGAGCTCAAATTTTCACAGCTTTGTTAATTAATGCATATAATGTTGAGATACACCAACTGTGAAGAGAAGTCTTTAGAAATTACCATTAGTGTCCACTGCCTTTAACTAAAACAAAAACGAAACAAGAAACGAGAATGTCCAAAATTACAGACACCTAGGTAGCACCATATCGACTCGTAAAACAAGAAGTATTATTCGAGTTTACAGATCACACTTAAAGCTTAATTCACACGAGAGCACTTTTAGCAAGGGTCCATTGCTAAATTGTAGCATGGTTGTTAAATTTTACAAAGATGTAGTCATGTGAAAGGACAACAATTTGTTTCTACTGCCCAAGTGTTCTTGCGAAATTTTGTTAAACATTGCTACAGTTTACAACCATGCTAAAATTAAGCAAGGGACCCCAGTTAAACAGAACGTAGACCAAGAACTTGGACAGTAAAATTTACCGATCAGAATGATTTCAGTGATTTGTTTTCAGTCCTTTCCTGCATACAAGATACAAGGCACTTGGCATGTAAGGAAAAATCAACCAAATAAATGTGGCGGTTCAACAATATACATTAAAAGCCTACCACCATATCAATTGTTTGTTAAAATTAAATTCATGATTCTCACTTCTAAGATACCAAATAAGCCACACAGATAGATTTAATGTGATTTGGTGTCTACCTTAAAGCTCAGATACACGGCATCCTATACGCAGGAGAAAATGGTTATTTGAGTGTGAAACAATATCAGGGTGATAGTATAATAGTGAAAGTGGCCTTTGAATAAAAGTTTTTTTATCTAAGACTTATAAGAACATGCCTAAGTTTATAACCCAAGAGGGGTTGTGGCCCAAAGATTAAAAGTAACATTTAAACCCGTTTTTTAAACTGGTTAAAAACTTACTTTATTTACAGAGTTAAAACGGAGACTTGGCATTTGGCATCTTGTAAATGGCAAGACACTCAGCAGATCAAGCCAGAAATACAATCTTATTACATACATTTCAATGCATAAAGACGGAGGACAAGTTGCATCAAACATTATTAAACTAGCCTCTACATTTGAAATGTTCAAAGGCACTGGACACATTTGGTTATTGTCAAAGACCAGTTTTCTCATTGGTGTATCTCAAAATATGCTTTAAATAACAAACCTGTCAAGATTTGAAATCAACTGGTCATCGAGCTTGCAAGATTATAATGAAAGAAAAAAACACCCTTGTCGCAAAAGTTTCAAGACATCAGCTGATAACTCAGCTGAGGTCTTGAATTCAATGCAAATGTTTTTGCGAGAAATTACATCTTTCTAAAAAACTACGTTACTTCAGAGAGATCCGTTTCTCACAATGTTTTATACCATAAACAGCTCTCCATTGCTAACAATTATTTTAGGTAATTGCCGTTAGTGTCCAGTGCCTTTAATAAAACAGAAAAAAGTTGAATTAAATACATTGATTAATTTCTTCAAATAAAAAATGACCCTAGCAGGACTGAGTAGAAAGTTTGGTTGCAATTTTCAATCTAACCTTGTCAAAAAAAAGACACTGAACACATTTTGGTAACTGTCAAAGACCAGTCTTCTCACTACGTGTATCTCAACATCTTGAACTCAACTGTTCATACTATGAAGTTGTGAGATAATAATGGGAGAAAAAACCTCTTGTCACACGAAGTTGTGTGATTTCAGATGCCTGAATTTGAGACCTCAAAATCAGTTCTGAGGTCATGAAATCAAATTCAATTATTTCAGTGAGAATTACTTCTTTCTAAAAAACCACATTACTTCAGAGGGAGCTGTTTATCACAATGCTCCCCAACAGCTCTCCAATGCTTGTTGCCAAAAAAGTTTGTATGCTAACAATTATTTTGAGCAATTACCAAAAGTGTCCAGTGCTTTTTTAATAAAATAATGTCCGAGCTACTCAGGACATAATAATAAGTGACAAATGCATGAAACGCCAATTTCACCATAGTTGCATACATGAGTGTTATAGACATAATAAACAGATTGTTTTCGAATTTGAAAACCATTAAAACACATTACTTGAAAGTGTTATAACTTCACAAAATGTCACTACTTTTACTTCGAAGTCACACCAATTTTCGAAATGATAAATAAAACTTGTTTATCATAGAGTGTCGCTGCCGAGTGGTTAAGAGCATCGAATTCAAGTTCTGCCTGAATTCACCGGAGTGTGGGTTCAAATCCCGGTCGTGACACTTGTGTCCTTGAGCAAGATACTTTACTATAATTGCTTCTCTTCACCCAGGGGTATAAATGGGTACCTGCCAGGGTAGAGGTTGATATTGTGAATGAAAAGCTTTTGGAGTGCACAGCAGCTCGGGGCTGTATACTCCCTAATGGGAGCTGAGAAAGATTAAAGGGATGTTTATTGGCTCAATGACCAGGGGACTAATGTAAAGCGCATTGATACGGTTTATTGTGAAATGCCCTATATAAGAACTTGTTATTATTATTATTATACCATTTTTTATTACTAATAGTTCAGGGTTGAATATCATACCTCCTGATTCGTCTAGGTGTCTGACCAATCTGAGCCGTTGTTTCATTCATTTTATAAGAGGCTTGCTTTGATTGGCCAAGCGAGATTTCTTGTAGTGATCCATTTGATTGGCTGGAAAGAGTACTCTCTTGCGAAGAAGTATGTGGTGCTGGCTATCTAAGAAAAATAAAGAAATCCGATAGAAATATAATAATTAATTGACTGGGTTTGTTTTGGTGTTAGCTCTTTTTCTTTTCCAAATTAAAAAATACCCTTGGTTGGCCTGCCTGGTATTAACTAAAAGTAATGATAAAACTAAAGCCTTGTAATGTGCACATATCCACCATGCTGGGTGTTCAAGGCGTAGTAAAAACCAAAAACAAAATTAAAGAAAACAGACACAACAAAATTAGTCCTAATTGAAAACCTGTGGCATAAGATAAGTTTTGATTAGATTTAAATTTTGTGGTACAAAGAAAAGATCCAAGATTAAGTGGTAGAGAGTGCCAGTACGACGCTGCACTGTTCCTCACTCCAAAGATTCGAGGAAGAAGCTGAGATGATGGGGATGCACACATCATGGGCAAAAACCAAGATCCAGAACTGTACCAACCTCCGCCAAACACCTACTTCAGTCAACGTTGAGGGTAACTCTGTCCAAATTACACAGAAGTTCAGGTATCTCGACTGTGACATCCATTCCTCCGGCTCATCCTCCCCCGACATTCTCCGACGTCTTGGACTTGCCTCATCCACCTTTGGCCAATGAGATTGTGTCTGGAGAAACAAACGCCTGAAGCTCACAACCAAGCTGAAGGTATTTACTACCCGTGTCCTCCTCGTCCTACTCTTTGGCTCAGAAACATGGACACTCCGGGCAGACGACACAGGAAGGCTCCAAGCCTTCAGCCTAAAGTGTCTACTTCATCACTAATGCAACAATCTCGGAGACCACCATCATTGATGACATCCCAGAGGATACACCTTCCCATGTGACCATTAAGCTGAATGTCGAAGCACGGGGAGGATCCCGCCCCTGCCTACCTTGCGGACTTTGAGTATCTGCGTGGCAGCTGTGGCGAAGAGCATTAGAACCCATTGGTTTGGCAGCTTAACGTCCCCATAATGTATTAAGAGAATGATGACGACGACGATGATGATGATGATGATGATGTTCCAGATGCATGGCAAAGCTGAAGAAAAAGACCTGTCACTCCATGAGTGTTGAGACTGGGGTTCAATGAGGAGAAGCATGGAACATGATCAAAGACTCCATGACAAAGTGTAAACTTGAAGCAATTCAGAGATATAGTGGGGAGCCTTGCCATGTCAATTTCCCCAAGTCCACACTTTCCTGACCCGAAGTTTGCTGCAAACGCTGGCAATAAAAAAAAAGAAGCTAGGAATAATCTAGACTTGTGGACAAGTCTAGGATTATTCTTGTGGACAAGTCGTTAAATCGGCCCCTCGGGCTGAGATAGCACTCTCACGAGATCAATGCTCTTGCGCGAACTGATGGCTCCCCGATTTCGACTCCTTAGCGCGTGGGGCCGATTTACCGACTTGTCCACAAGTCTAGGATTAATCTTGTGGACAAGTCGTTAAATCTGCCCCTCGGGCTGAGATAGTGCTCTCACGAGATCAGTGCTCTCGCGTGAACTGATGGCTCCCCGATTTGGACTCCTCAGCGCGTGGGGTCGATTTAACGACTTGTCCACAAGTCTAGGATGAATCTAGACTTGTGGACAAGTCGTTAAATCTGCCCCTCGGGCTGAGACAGTGCTCTCTCTCGATTATGACTCCTCAGAGTCATAATCGGAAACCATCAGTACACGCGAGAGTGCTCTCATGCGAGCACTATCTCAGCGCGTGGGGCCAATTTAACGACTTGTCCACAAGTCTAGGATTAATCCCGATCTAGAGTAAGGACAAGTTACTCATCCCAACTTAAGGAAGGGTTCAATGTGTCTTAACTAGTATGGTTACGGAACTTAACTCGTCCTAAGCCATTAGATTATATCCTAAGTTAGGAAGAGTTTGGTGAAATCAACGGCTGGTTATACAGTGGATCGCACTCTGTATAATAAACAACTAGCATTAGTTGAGTAATTGACTGATTGATTGATTGATTGATTGACTGATTAAAGTTATTTGGTTAAAAATACAGTAAGAACATGCCGAAAAAACACAAACACAACAACATGAGAAAAAAAATGAAATAAGATAAACCAAAATGTAACGTAAGATAGAAATACTGCACAATTATAACCCCCAAAAATCAACCTTACAATGTCAAAGACCAACAAGGTTTTTATACCAATCTTCACAAACTGTTATTTTGTCTGTATTTATTTTGTTTGTCTCTATTGTTACAAACAAGTACAGTACCATCAGCTATTGTTGTAATCTACAAACAAGTACAGTACCATCAGCTATTGTTGTAATCCGAATGAATTATATGAATTGTATGGATTCGTTTGAAAACAATACCTTCTTTAAAAACTCTGGCAAGCGTATTGGGCAGTCTTCCCTGGTACCAGTCTTTCCAAGCACAGTTTAATAAAAAAGGCAAGGACCTGGAGATACAGATAAGAAGACGGATGATAAATTAGCAACACCCCCTGAATACAAAACATTACAAGACATGTTGAAATAAAAATGAATAACGAAATAAATCACAGCAGGACTGGGCACCTATCAATGTAGTGGGTGTTGGTACTTAACAAGAAAAATATGAGAGCAGAAAAATAAGTAAGTGAAATCCTTGTAAAGAGAAGTTCATATGCTCACTATTGGTAATGACTCAAAAAAGTTATTAGCATAACACCTTACTTGGTGACGAGTAATGGGGAGAGTTCGATAATAAAGAACATTGTGAAAACATTGTGAGAAACAGCTCCCTCTGAAGTGACATAGTTTTCGAGTAAAAAGTAGTTTTCCATGAATCTGATTTCAAGACCTCAGATTATTTGCTAACACGTGACGGACAATCCTGCAATCAAATGGCAAGAATCTGCTTGGGTGTTATATAATATAAAACATTGTGAGAAACAGCTCCCTTTGAAGTGACGTAGTTTACGAGAAAGAAGTAATTTCCACGAATTTGATTTCAAGACCTCAGATTTATAATTTGAGGTCTCGAAATCAAGCATCTGAAAGCACACAACTTCGTGTGACAAGGGTGTTTTTTATTTCATTCATATCTTGCAACTTCGACGACAAATTGAGCTCAAATTTTCACAGGTTTGTTATTTTATGCATAATAGATGTTGAGATACAGAAGACTGGTCTTTGACAACTACCAATAGTTTCCACTGTCTTTAAATGATGCTGTTAAATATTCATCATCTCTATCTGTGTTTGTTAAAAACCTACATAACAGTTCCGTTCCTTGACTCTTTTTCAAGTTGTGTTGGTCTTGTCTCATCCAGAGCCCAGAGCACTTTGGTTAAACGAACAAGGTACCAATATTTGACTACAAGAACATTTACTGGATAACCTGACATAGTCAGATATGGATGTTTGCCATGGACACCCAACAAAGACGCAATATAATGAGCTGAATCAAACATTGTAGGTACCACCTAAAACCAAGTCGAAATGAACAGTAACGATATTCTTCGTTTAAGTATCAACCGCCAGACACGCCCCCCCCCAAAAAAAAAATCAGAGGAACCACCTCAAACCATGTTGAAATGACCAAAATCAATATTTCCTATACGACGTATGAGCCGCCAAACAAATGTTTTGCTGCATTAGGCCCGCCAGACAACCCCCCCCCCCCCCCCCCCCCCCCCCCCCGTGCCATGGGTTAACCATCAGAGTAACCACCTGAAACCATGTTGAAATGACCACATTGCACATTGGAGGAACCACCTGAAACCAAAATGAAATGACCAGTAACAATATTCCCAATAAAAAGATCAACATCCGTACAAATTGTCTGCTGCATTTTGCCCGCCAGTCACCCTCTATCCCCTCTCCCTGGGTTTACTATCTGAGAAAGTAATTGCAACCAAGTTGAAAATTACCAATAACACTATTCTTTAAACAAGTATCAACAACCAGACAGGCTGCAATACACCCCCCCCCCCCCCACATCGGAGGAACCACCTGATGAAACAGTGCTGAAATGATTAAAAGCACTATTTCCTAAACAACGTGTGAGCCGCCAGACAAATGTTTTGCTGCATTTAGGCCCACCAGACAACACCCTCCCCGCCCCCTGGGTTATGCATCAGAGTAACCACCTGAAACCATGTTGAAATTACCAAAAAAAGTATACTAAATACATAGTATCAGCCACCAGACAATCATGACAATGCAGACACCCCCCACCCCCCTCACCCAACATTGGAGTAACCACTTGAAACCAAGTTGAATATGACCAGTAACACTATTCCCAATGAAAAGATCAACAGCCAGACAAATTGTCTGCCCCATTTTGCCTGCCAGACACCCTATATCCCCTCTCCCTGGGTTTACCATCTGAGAAAGTACCTGCAGTTGAAAATGACCAATAACACTATTCTTCATACAAGCATCAACCACTAGACAAGTTTTCTGCTGCATTAGGCCAGCCAGACCTCCCCCCTCCCCACATCAGAGGAGCCCCATGAAGCTATGTTTAAATGACCCAAAACTCTAATCCCAATACAAAGTAGACTCTGCTTTGCTGCATTAGGCCTGCCATGGAAAGCACCCCCACCCCCCGAAGTACCACCTGAAACGAAGTTCAAATGAACGATAACAGCATTGCCAATGAAAAGTATCAGCCACTAAACAAATTGTCTGCTGCATTTTGCGCCCAGACACCCACCCCCCCCCCCTCCCTGGGTTTACCATCTTAGAACACCACCCCCTTCCCCTCTCTTGGTCAAAACCAAGTTGAAATTACTAATAACACTTTTCTCCATACAAGCATTAACCGCCATACAAACTGTCTGCCGCTTTAGGCTGCCATACACCCCCCCCCCCAACATCGGAGGAACCACCCGATGAAACAATGTTGAAATGATCAAAAACACTATTTCCTAAACAACGTACATGTTTGAGCCGCCAGACAAAAGTTTTGCTGCATTAGACCCACCAGACAACCCCCCCTCCCCGTCAGAGTAACCACCTGAAATCATGTTGAAATTACCAAAAAAATATACCGAATACATAGTATCAGCCACCAGACAATGCAGACACCCCCCCCCCCCTCACCCAACATTGGAGTAACCACTTGAAACCAAGTTGAATATGACCAGTAACTCTATTTTCAAAGAAAAGATCAACAGCCAGACAAGTTGTCTGCTCTTTTTTGCCTGCCAGACACCCTCTATCCCCTCTCCTTGGGTTTGCCATCTGAGAAAGTACCTCCAACCAAGTTGAAATGACCAATAACACTATTCATCATACAATAAGTATCAACCACCAGACAAGTTTTCTGCTGCATTAGGCCTGCCAGACACACCCCCCCCCACATCAGAGTAGCCTAATAAAACCATGTTTAAATGACCCACAACACTAATCCCAATACAAAGTAACCTCTGCTTTGCTCGATTGTTGACTTTGATGGATTTGAATCTTGTAAAAGTTACCTCACACTCAGCCACAACAGCAATCTCATTGTATCCATTCTTCTGCAGGGTGTATTTTCCTCCAATTTCGTCGATTCTCAATCCCGACTGTGAGACGTCTCCCTACTTCGAGCCACCTTCTCACCGGACCTGGGCTAAGAATGCTTCTTCCTACACAGGGATGTCCTTGACACCTGTTTTGTCTTGGGCTTAGGAAAACGTCTTGAAAGTTTACTTGTGTGCGTGTTGACATTGGGATGTTAACGGCTACACTGGGATCTAGCTTGTAAATTATGTAAGAAGAAAGACAGACAAAAATCAGTTAATTTATTTTTGCAGATTACTAGATTGTTTAAAGACTAATTCTGTCATAGCGCTGACATGAACTAACAGTAAAACATGTATGAAGCTATTTACATGTAGTATTGTATTGGTCTGTCATGATGAATTTGGACTAATCTATGGCATGTGATTTAGGCCTAGAAGTATGATACTTCACTGTGGCACCAAAGGCGATTGCCTCCCTGGCCCCTGGTCATTGCCTTGGTGCCCTTGAAATGCTCCAGTACAAATTTATAATTTCCTCCCCTTTTCCAAGAGAAAATGCCTTGGTGCGATTGCCCTTTCAAAAACGAAGCAATAGCATACAGGCCTGATGTATTGTATTGGTCCCTCTTGATGAATTTTGAATATGGCATGGGATTTAGGCCTAGATGTATGTAAAAAGCACATCGAAAAAGAGTAAATGTACAACCATAAATCACTAAATAATATGGACACAATAAAACTCACTAAAATAACTAAACTGCACTAACAAAGTATTTAACTACTTACAAATGGTCAGATTTATTGGAACCTGAATTAGTATGCAATAAAATAATTGGTTGACTCAATTCACAGGATTTAAAGGCAGTGGACACTGTTGGTAATTATCAAAGACTAGCCTCCACAGTTGGTGTACCTCAACACATGTATAAAATAACTAACCTGTGAAAATTTGAGCTCAATCAGTCATCAAAGTTGCAAGATAATAATGAAAGAAAAAACACCCTTGTCACACGAAGTTGTGTGCGTTAGGACATGTTAGATGGTCGATTTTGAGACCTCAAGTTCTAAATCTGAGGTATCGAAATCAAATTCATGGAAAATTACTTCTTTCTCGAAAACTATGGCACTTCAGAGGGAGCCGTTTCTCACAATGTTTTATACCATCAACCTCTCCCTACTACTCGTCACCAAGAAAAGATTTGTGCTGAACATTATTTTGAGTAATTACCAACAGTGTCCGACTGCCTTTAAGGGCACTTGAGCGGCTAAAAGATGCTATGTCAGATGTTTGGCCCCAAACATAAAAAAATAGATTTGTTTGAGTGAATGGTATTTCAAAGAGTATCACCTGCTCCAACGAAAAAAGTTTAACTTTTACTTTCAATGGTCAGGAACCATTTTACAGAATGGTTTAGCCCATTTAGCCCATCAACAAAATAATGCGTTTGATGCGACAGGTTCAAAATATGAACCTGGGAATCGCTCCAGGATCTGTAAGTTTTTGTCCATTGTTCTTCGAAAAATATTCTAAATGGTGTTTTGAGTATTATGGAAGGCTGCATTAGACATTGCGGATTAAGTTCATACCCTCAGAATTTGTGTCATGATTTTTGAAAGTGGTAAAGATGGGGCAAATCTGGTGACTAGCTGTCGAAATTGTATGTGTTGGACCAGATCAACTGTTTCCGATCAAAAGAATCTCGTAACCCTATGGCCTGGCGGCCGTCGGGAGGAGAGTTACGTATCGCAACTAGTATGTGATGCTTAAGTGCTAGTTCCCAAGGTTCTGGAATTGGGTGAATGGGCTTTTGCAACTTTTCAAATTTGACTTTAAAGGCAGTGGACACTATTGGTAGTTACTCAAAAACATAATTAGCACAAAACCTTACTTGGTACGGAGTAATGGGGAGAGGTTAATGGTAAAAAACATTTTGAGAAACGGCTCCCTCTGAAGTGCCATAGTTTTCGAGCAAGAAGTAATTTTCCACGAATTTGATTTCGAGACCTCAGATTTAGAACTGGAGGTCTCGAAATCAACCATCTAAACGCACACAACTTCGTGTGACAAGGGTGTTTTTTTTTTTCATTATCTCGCAAGTTCAATGACCAATTGAGCTCAAATTTTCACAGGTTTGTTATTTTATGCATATGTTGAGATACACTAACTGTGGGGACTAGTCTTTGACAATTACCAACAGTGTCCACTGCCTTTCAGCCACTCAGGTGCCCATAATAATTCTGCAAAACAACATCATCATCATTCAATCATACTCATAGACATAGTGCAACATTAAAGGAACACGTTGCCTTGGATCGGTCGAGTTGGTCTTTGAAAAGCGTTTGTAACCGTTTTTTATAAAATGCGAATGGGTAGAAAGATGTTGTAAAAGTAGAATACAATGATCCACACAAACATGCCTCGAAATTGCGTGGTTTTCCTTTTACCTCGTCGACTAACACGTCGGCCATTTATGGGGGTCAAAATTTTGACTCCCATAAATGGCCGACCATGTTAGTTCGCATAGTAGAAGGAAAACCACGCAATTTCGAGGCAAACTTGTGTGGATCATTGTATTCTACTTTTAAAACATCTTTCCAACCATATGCATTTTATAAAAAACGGTTACAAACGCTTTTGTTTTGACCAACTCGTCCGATCCAAGGCAACGTGTTCCTTTAATACTGGTGTCAATCAAAATGCTCAGTCAGTAACTGTGAACCAAATTAACAAACTATTTTGTTGCCTACTACACTCAAGTTCCGCTAAATCTGACCATTTGGATAACTTTCCGTGTGGCGCCACCACCTTTTCACTCATTTTTACAAAAAGGGATATATCAATCAGGTAAATTAGATACTATATTATTTTATTTCGAATGAAAAAGTGGTGGCGCCATACGGAAACTTTTCCGACCTTTTTTAAAGTGTAACATAATCCTGAGTGACCATTTGTAAAGTTTTTAGGCATTTTATTGGTGCAGGTTAGATAATACTGCAGAAGTACTGTATCTGGTAATATTGCACATGTCTTATGATGTACACATGTACTGTGTACTATGCATTGGTAAGTAATGTACTTTACAAAGGAATATGCAAGTTAAAGTTGGGCAATTTCGAGTCAATAAAAGAAGTACTCTTGTTTGAACACTGATGACTGAAGTAAGGTACGCTACCAAAATAATTTTGCTTTGGTTTTCCATAACATACCTTAATAGATCTTCCCTTGCCAGAATACTTATTGTAGGCCCTTACAATTATGAAAATACACACCGGCTGTGTGGTCCAGTTCACGGACCAGTTTCAGGATCTCCGCCGTTTCAGCAGCCGAGGAATACACCGCCAGTTGGTGGCGCTACAACATCAGGGTTCGAATTATCTGGGCGTTTTAGAAACGGCGAATGGATATAGCAGACTTTAAGTACTTTTGGATCCTGACCTGTAAAAATACCTGCGTTTCAAAAAGACCCTGGTATTTTCAAAACGGCGGACTGGAAACAACAGGTTTTCAGAGCACTACACTCACACTCACGCGATGCTGTTTGTTCAACTTACAAAATGGCCGCACAAACACACGCTGTGAGATAGCTGTGTTGTCAACTTAAAAAATGGCCGCCTGCTCGCATACCGGGGCGCGTATATAGGTCAGTGCGCGCTCTAGTTCTTATATATAACTCTATGGTTTGTGCTTGCTAAAAGTAGCTATATGAAATTGGGCACTGATGTTAATGCTACTGTACAAGTACATTGCATGGTTTGTTAATACTATCACAGGCAGTACGCATCTTAATTTAAAAAAAAAAACAATAAGGACTGAACACGTTTGGTTTTTGTCAAAGACCAGTATTCTTACTCGGTGTATCCGAACATATATGCATAAAGAAACAAGAATGTGGAAATTTGGACTCAACTGTTCATTGAAGTTGCAAGAAACTGATGAAAGAAAAAATCACCCTTGTTGTATAAAATAGTGTGCTTCTGGCCAATTTTTATATATATTATTTTAGTGAGAAATTATCTCTTTATAGGAAGTCGTTTCTCACAATGTTTTATACTATCAACAGTCTTCCGTTGCTCGTTACCAAATAATGTTTTATGCTAATAAAGGCCTATTTTGAGTAATTACCAAATGTGTACAGTGCCTTTAAAACAGTAAGTTAACTTTGTTCCTTGTTATAAGTTTTGCTTTTTATACAAACCCTACTATCCCATATAACATCATATAATTTTTTTAATTTGTTGTTGTATTCATGCCCTTATGGAAAGGGTTTGCTTTGTGTATGGCATCCTGTCACATAATTTGATAAAGGCATTAACAAGTCCACGGTGCTAATTCATTTAGGGGTTAGCACTGCATACCAGTTGATTATGAGTAATGGGGAGAGGGTGATAGTATAAAACTTTGTGAGCTCAAATTTTCTCAGGTTTGTTATTTTGTGCATATGTTGAGATACACCAACTGTGAAGACTAGTGTTTGACAATTACCAATAGTGTCCAGTGTCTTAAAAGCCAAGTTAAATAATTATACATCTGAGGTGGTTTAATACATTTAAAAGCAACTGGTACAACTGTAGCGTCATTGTTGCAGTTAATATGTATAAAACTCAAGGATAACAAAACAATAAAACCTGTTTAAAAAACTTCGGGATTGACGCCTTCTTCCGGTACTTTCTTATGGCTGATGCTTCTGGTGTGATGACCAGGAAACGCTGCAGAGAGCTCATCACCTTGGGATTTCTGTGGTGAACCCCAAGGTGATGGGATGACAGCATCTTTTCTTGGAGATTTCTCCGTTGATCGTGTTGGCGATGGAGGCTCTGAACCGACTGACTTTGGTGAAGCATTACCAAATTCATCACTGTGACAAAAATGACGTCGTCTGAGCGACTGGACTTCAAAATGGTGGACCTCACCAGTCTTATCTGACCTCTCCTTAGGATTTTGCTTGGTGACCACCTGAACCTCAAGATTCCCATTGGTGTTCTGGTCGGCAGACTATGGGGCTCTCTTGATGGGCTTGGGTACCATCACTATAGACTATGATTACAGGTGTTTTGGATGAGGCCTGATGAGCTGCTCGCAGTTTGAATCATACTCCCAATCAATCAAGTCAAGCGCCATCTAGAGGCTCGAGCCTGCTCAGTGATTTTTCTCCAGATGTTCCGGTCCAGCATGAAGGAGCGTAGTTCTTCAGCGCTGGTCAAGCCGATGTCTCATTTCAGTGTGTCTAGGTAGGAGAGTCATCTTCTCCCACGAGAAGCCTTGCCTTGGGTGGGCTCTCAGAGGATGATTGGGCAAGGGGCAAGCTCTGAGTGGCGGACACAGTGCCGAGCAAGCTTGAGGCGGCGTTCACGGATCTTCTCTGTAGCCTTTGGCCAGCCAGCATACAGATTGGAGTTTCTCATGTGGTCTTGCCAGGGGATGTGTAGGGTCATACGCTGCATCCTGGTGTAGCAACCATCCAGAGACTTCTCCATCCTGGTGGTTAGGGTCTAGGTCTCATCTCCGTATAGTAGCACTGACTCCACTGTTGTGACAAAAGGTGATCTTTTCACTCCCACTCCAGCGCTGCTGCGTGCTGCAGATGAAAATAAACATTACACAATAACTTTACATTTCTAATACAAGCAATTTGGACAGTAACAACAAGAATTTTTACTACTGGCACTACAATTATTTATTGTTAATAGGGTTATGGGTCAGTCAGTTTTTTAAACCCAGGATTTGAGCTGCCTCTAGCCATCGGGCTAGCTCGGTGGTCTAGTTGTAGGACATCTGCTTTAGCAATGCAAAGGTCGCGCGTTCAAATCCCACTCGAGTGATTTGCATACTATATTTGTTTTCACAGGGTACAGTGGTTAAAACACATCAGTGTAAAGGTTAAAAACAAATTATAAACCCAGAAATGGTTGAGTTAATAAATGCATTCTCATTCAGGGACAATCGATAAAAGGAATGACGATCTCAAAAACAAGTACAAAGTTGTATCTTTAAAGGGTTTTGGTACCTTTTGTATAACAATTTTGCCCATTACATAAATCCCTATGCACTGTGAATGATGTACATGTACTATACAATTTTAGCAACATTAGTTTTAAAGTTTTGCGAAGAAAACAAAAGGCAAAATCAAACAGCAAGGTTTTCAGGAGAGTAGCGTAAATACGTTTTACATGCTAAGATCACTTTTGTTTCATGAAACAAAAACTACTTTCATAATATTTTTTTACTCATGTCTCAAAACTTACAACCTCAGCAAGGCAAGTAATATTTTAGAAGCCTTCTACCACCATTATCTTCAAACCGGATAGTTTAATGTATATCTGTTGACATTGAGTTTTGTGTTGTACAAAAGGTATCCAAACCCTTAAGTACGGTGTTGCTGAGATGTAATCTTGAATAAGAAAAAAAACAGTGTCTCTTACAGAGTCTTCCTCCGCTTCCTGTTATCCTTCATTTGACTCTCCAGCTCAGCTCTTTTGCTCTCTTGGGTTTTGTGCAACTGAGAAAATGAGAAAACATTCATAATGTTATAATTTGTTTAGAGTGACCATTAGCATCGACGTCAATCTGTCTTGAAAGATGGGGGGAGGAACATCGTTAGTCATACCATCTACGGCGTGGGGTCCCGCCTCGCTTAAGGGCCCCAGGAAAATTTTAAGGCCATTTATGCTCTCTAGTGCAATCTTATGAGTCTGAGGGAAGATGTGCCCCATCTGAGATCTTGGAATTTAATGGCTATTTCGAGCTATGACAAATGATGCACCATTTAATTGCTATCCTGGTTATTAGCTAAAAACCAATTCAATTATAGCTGCGTATACAAATTATTTCTACATACTGTATAATGCTCAGACGGCGGTTCATTCCTAGCATCGTCAAGGGTGGATTAAGACAGGAAATTCTATAAAGGGGGTGGGGGCTTGTTGGTAGGGCAAACCAATTAAAGATGGAGCATGCTATAAAGCGGAACGCAAAACCTTTTTCGGCCTGGGCAAAACTTTGCATTCTAGATTCTCTGGTGCAAACTTAGGCCAATAGGCAAAACGAATGGAACAGAACATTTATAAAGCCTTTTAAATGTGAGCAGCAGTTGTATAACCTTTTTGGTTAACATCATCTTCATGTGCGGATCTATAAGCATGCTCATGTGAAACCTTTACGGCGTGGGTCGGGCCCGTTTAAGGGCCTGGGAACAGTTCACATTCTAGATGCTCTGTGGTGCAATCTTAGGGCAACTGTCAACAAGAGGCAACAAGAATGGAATAGAGCAAAGCCTTTAAAATGTGAGCAGCAGTACAACCTTTTGAGTTAACAGCATCTTCAAGTACGGATCTACATACATGACACAAGTTGTAGGGGGCAAATGAGTCCGGGCTCGCCTAAAGACTCTGGACACTATTGGTAATTTTCAAAGACCAGTCTTCTCACTTGGTGTATCTCAAAATGCCTAAAATAACAAACCTGTGAAAATCTGAGCTCAATCGGTCGTTGCGAGATATTAATGCACAAAACAAAAAAACACCTGTCACACAGAGTAGTGTGCTTTCAGATGCTTGATTTCGAGACCTGGCATTCTAAATCTGAGATCTTGAAATGAATTTCATGAAAAATTACTTCTTTCTCGGGAACTACGACACTTCAGAGGGAGCCGTTTCTCACAATGTTTGATACTATCAACCTCTCCCCATTGCACGTTACCAAGTGAGGTTTTAGGCTGATAATTATTTTGAGTCACTACCAATAGTGTCCACTGCCTTTAATCAGGCCTGGATCCTAGATGCTGTTTGGCTTCTCACACTATTGCTCAAACGTTGACAAAATTGCACCTCCCCCTTGAAACAGTGGAAGGGACTATCCCCCCCTCCCCCCCCCCATTTTTGAAGGGTGGAGGACATAAACTCAAATGTTTGCCGTATCTAATGACTTGTCTTTATCTTGAAACTCAAGTATTGCACCGTATAAGACCAAACCCTGTGTCCCGTCAATGGCATCAATCATAATGTTTGAGCATTTGTGTGAGAAGCCAAACAGCATAGGGTCCAGGCCCGCTTATAGGCGATGTGACCATGTTTACATTCAAACCACCCTCTGTTGACAAAACACTCTATACGTCATGTTTCGCCGGGCACCTGAGTTGCGCAGTCACAGTAAGATTGCGTACACTTTCTAGCTGGCTGCCAAAACACAAAGGTTTTGCCTGGCAGTATGCGCGCGAATCATGTTATGGTTTTCGTGTGATGTCAGAGGTCACATCGTCTATAGGCACGGGAAAATTCTGCATTTTAGATGCTCTGTGGTGCAATCTTCGGTCAATTTTGAGAGGGGGACGTTTGATATAGTGTCCCCCACCCTTCTAAAAAGTTGTGTCATCCTTAGGGGTCTTGTCAAAACTCATCCTGGACAGACCACAGGACGAGGCTCGTCCGATGTCACATTTTTGTCGGACGGGCCACAGGATGGGAGTTCATATGGAACAAGGTTCCACACGATGAAATGTGTATTCCCGTCCGATACACAGTACCCAAGGCACCCCACTGAGCGCTCTGCGGTTTCACTGGCTCATTAAACACTAACTAAACAAACCTGGGGTTTGCGGTTTGGGGCAAGTCTGGACTGACTGTTTGGAGGTCACTGTAGGAAAGATTATACTAGCATAGCTCATGTAAACCGTTAACAGTGTTTTATTCTCCATTCCTAAATTGTATAGGTTTATAAAAATTAAACCAATGAAAAATATAAAGCATCAAATGAAAACTTATTGCAATATTGGTGAAATTATCCACCATCTTGAAAAATAACCACATGGATGCTAATCATGGCCACCCGTTCATACACAGGAAATTCCCTTCAAAGATTTATACCCTTCAAAAATGGACCATAACACTTCAAACTTGTTGGATTGTGGGGTGATGTTCCAAGGTTATTTATTGTCTAAATTACTTTCAGGATAATTTCTATTCAATCACGATGCATCAAAAGGGATACATCATTGTAAAGGTGCTGTTTAATAACATGGATTTCTCAAATAATTAGATTTTAATCTAAAGATTTTAAAAGGGGTTGTCCCACTAGATTGAATGGCACCAACACGCATAAACATAAAACTGACTGTTTATTGTGTTGATCCTAATTCATCATTTGACGTTTGTGACTTTTGTTTTAAGGAAATATATACCGTAAGAACCGTTTGCTTTTTAACATTTTATAATCACTGCGTACAATTTTGAAAATACCATTGTAAGATATCTATTTAAAATACGTACATTTTAAGTGCATAAAACTTCTATCCTTTTGTTGATAATGAGTTAAATTAAATATATATACTGTAATTAAAAACACCCCGACCGATTTAAACTTTGTAATGAACTGAGTTTTTTGGGGGGTTGATGCAACACAATTACATTCGAGTGCCTTCAAGTTTAAGTTGACCATTAATAGTGAAAGATACGAGAATCGGATCCGTCTCATTGTTCCAAACTCTAATAAAACAAGGTACCCCGTTTGTTCGAAAACTTTTCTTGTTGATATGTTGAAACTGATTCTCTAGGATCTCAAATAATTAAATAAGCTTTTATTGACGCAGAAGAACAACATAGACAATAAAGACAATTGCAATTTTGTCCACAGACTGAAATAAAAACGTTGAAACCCATCCTGTTAAAAAGTTACAAATTGAAATGCACAGAGAGCTTAAGACATGACCAATTTGTCTGTAGTAAATACTCAAGGTCATTGAAGCCCAGTGTGAAACCGCAAACTGGCCCTCGGGAGACCCCCTGCTTGTTTTCCAGTAGATAGCAATCTAAACACTCTGCGGTTTGTAAACAAATGATCTCTGGTGAAGGCCAGTCACTGCGAGCTCGTCCTATAGCCCGTCCGATAAAGTAATCACTACAAGGGAATTGAACATGGGACAGAAACCTGGTCCTGGACGGGCGCCCGTCCGTTGGCTGTCCAGGATGAGTTTTGACAAGGTCCCTTAGCCCCCAGGATTAATGCCCATGGCGAGACACAGGGTTGGTCTTACACAGTGCAATACTTTGGCTTCATGATCAAGGTGGTCAAAAAGATGGGGGGGGGGACATTTGATATTGTGCCCCTCTTCCCTTGTCACACCCCACCCCCACCTATTTGATGCCCACCACCATTAGTAGAATTTGAAACTTTGTATGGTGGAATTATAACTATAAGAACATTTTGTGATAACACCGTGTGAGTCTCTTTTTGAATAGTGTTGGTTAGGAAAAGAACTATTGGTTAAAGACTCATGTTTCTATTAATATACGCTGATCATCTACAGGAGAAAAATCATTAGAAAGACTGTACTTACTGTTTGTCTAGATGCTACTGCTCGCCGAATGTACTTCTGTAGGGCTTCTCTACGCAACCTACAATAGACAACAAATATCGGACAAATTTACATCAGCTGCTGTTAAACGAAGAAATTCAGTCTGAATGATCTACATGTGTAGTTGCATGTTTTGTGTGCATTTGATCACTAGCACTAGGCATAGTTAATTTTTTACAGTATTACATTTAACAATCATCACCAGTTTCTTAAAAGCTCAGAAATGCCTAGTTCATTTTGATGGGCCATAATAAATAATTTGCAGATATTAATTACCTATTTGTCTTTTTAAAGACAAATTTGTCTTTTTAAAGACAAATAAAGCACTTGTGTTTTAATCCAACGAAGTCTTTTGGGGAAAAAAGTACCTACATGTGAGGTGAAACTAAACATGGATTGGAAATCACTAACAAGGCAATACTTTTTTTAGAAACCTCTTTCATCAGTGAAAAGGGTACAAAAGAATTTAGGCTTTGCATGGTGAGGTATCAATTGTATTTGGTTTGCGGTAACAAACACCATGTGTGTTTCTACTTGCCAGGTAGAGTTTGTTCTTTAGAGAACTGTCTTGCTTTATTTTACTACCGCAAAGAGTAGAATATCAGATTTTGGGGAAACTTGTTCTGAAAAGAACTGTCCTGCTTTGTAAATATACCCTGGCGCAGGTATAGAAAATTGGCTGGGACAACTACTTTAGCTTTATAGGATCATAATTAACTGCACTACCCCGGAGTCAGTCTCTTGACGATGGCTAGAGCAAGCTAGTCAAAATGTTGAGACCAATTCAAGAACTGAATAGTGATTTGGTTCCCTATTGGGCAATCCATATAGGCTTCTGCTTGCTTTTTGTTGATATGTCTCTAATTATTTTACTAATAATGCAAAAGTTATACATTTCTACTTATTGTTGCTGTGTGTTTTGAAGTTTTTAAAGCCTGGGTGAATAAATAAATAAACAAATAAATAAACTACTTGTCCTCTGCATTGTTCTCACTAAGCCTCTTCCTTGATTCAACCTCTTCCCTGCAAACAGCCAATCAAAACAAACAAAGCTCGGTAAATAACACCAAACTCACAAATCTCAACTCATGTTAATCCGGCATGGTTAGGCCTGTCGTCTTCTTGATACTCCAAGGGTTTATGAAGATGCACCAAAAATTCAATCCATACTCAGTGATACTGCCTCTTGAAATACATAATTCTAAAAACACCCCCTTTCTGGAGCTCCAGCCCTGACCCCACGCGTCGACCTGGTATTCTTTTAAAACGTAAGAGCCCATAATTTAATAACAACAAGTATGCTAGTAGCTGGGTTAAACAACAGAGGAACCGCAGTTGAAATGACCAGATAGAGAAAGGACCAATAACACTATAATTAATACCAGTATCAGCCACCAGACTTGAGATTTGCTGAATTGGGCCCGCCAGACACCCCCCCCCCCCCCTCTCCTGGGTTAAACATCTGAGGAACCACCTAAAACCAAGTTGAAATGACCAATGATGACACTATTCCCAATACCAGTATCAGCCACCAGACAAAGGTTTTGCTGCATTAGGCCTGCCAGACACCCCCCACGTTAAATATCAGACCCCCTTGTAAACCAAGTTGAAATGACAAATGATGACACTATTCCCAATACCAGTATCAGCCGCCCGACAAAACATTTGCTGCATTTTTATTTATTTATTTATTTTAAATCTTTAGACATACACAATAGTTGCAAGTTGTACAGGGGCTGTCAAGGCTAAAACAAAAGTATAAAACTGTCATCAAAAGATGTGTAAAACCAGACCCCTGCCAACGATAAAAATATAATTATACAATATAAAAAGGTGATTGCACTGAAACATTTAAGAATCACACAATAGAAATCATTAAAACACAACAAAATCAGACTATTGAAAACATAAAACTACACCCACAACAAAACACCGCAGCGATAAGAGGAAGGGACAACAATTGAAAATAATAAAAAACATACAATGGACTAAAAAAAAACACAAAAAATAAAATTGGCACAGAGTGCACCCTCACAGATTCATGCCAACCCACTGGGCTCGAGGACAATGATAGCAGAGAGCCTCCCCAAACACCCAAAAAGCACAAAGACCCCTTAGACAATTAAAACCACTAGCACTTTTAACATACTAAAAATTCCCCCCTCAGCTTCATACGAAAGGACTTGTACCCCTCCAAAATCAAAACATTCCTGGTATCCAAAGTGAGCTCTGAGAACATTTTAGGAAAGCGAACAATGGTAGAAAATTTATAAGCATCCGTCCTAGGTTTTAGGTGATGAAAAGTGAGCAATTCTGTGTGACGGGAGTTAACTTTAGACAGATTAGTTAAGTCATTCATAAAACTATACCGAGTGGACATCAACAGTTTTACAATAAAGCAAATGTTTAAAAAAAATCTTCTGTCAGACAGCAACATCAGACCCAGAGTCTTCAGTCTTTCTTGATAAGGCTGTTCCATATATGTTTGCCGAAGTATCATCCTGCTGGCTCTGCGCTGTACCGATTCGATTGATATGATGTGTTTTTTACGGTGAACCCACCAGACGGGTGAGCAGTAGTCCAAGATTGGCTGCACAAGAGTCTTGAACAAATGGAGCGATACGCACGAAGGACAGTTGCCAGAGATGAGGCGAATCAAACCAATCAGTCTATTACATTTTGAAGTAACAGCCTGCACTTGTAGATCCCAAGATAAGTTACTCTGGAATATACAGCCTAGAAGCTTGATGGAGTCCACACATTCCAGGGGGGAGTTTCCAAGATTGTATTCTGGTTTGCTCATACGTCGCCAAGTCAACCGTATCGATTTGCACTTGTCAGCATTTGAGCGCAAACAGTTCAATTTAGCCCAGTTAACTATAGTGTTTAGGTCCTTCTGAAGTAGAGAATCCGGCGCGTCAGTTGTAACATTTTTGAACAAAGATGTGTCATCTGCGTACTGTACAAGGTTCGAAGAAAGTTGAAGCTGAAGATCGTTCGCGTACAAAACAAAGATCAGGGGGCCAAGTACAGAGCCCTGTGGCACTCCTGAACCGACCGGTAGCCAGTCTGAAGTAAAGCCTTTGTAGACAACTCGTTGCAGGCGGTTTGTTACAAACGACTCAATCCAGTCAAGAGCAGCACCCTTTATGTTGTAGCAAAGTTGGAGTTTCTTAACAAGAATATCGTGGCTTATAGTGTCAAACGCACGACTGAAATCTAAGGAGATTACATCCACTGCAGGTACCCATGCGTCCAAAGATTGAAGCCATCGAGAAATAGCTGACACCAATGCTGTAGAACAAGACCTCCCAGGAATGAACCCATGTTGCCGGTCAGCTACAAGTCCGTTGATTTGACAGTGGTCGAGAATTTGACGACACAAGATTTTTTCTAAAAGCTTGCAGATTATTGGAGTCAAAGAAACGGGTCTGTAATTGATCAAGTTGCTCTTTTCTCCTTTTTGAAGACGGGCACTACATTAGCACGTTTCCACGCACTTGGAAGACAACCTGAAGCAAGAGTGTGGTTGTAAAAAGTTGTGAGAACAGGAACAATGGCTGGGGCAGCAAGTTTCAACATTTGGGCGCTAATACCATCAGGTCCATATGCTTTGTGTGCGGAAAGATTCCGAATCTCAGACGAAACTTGAGTTGAAGTGATGGAAAAACGTTCCAACGGGGGAAATTCCAACGTGGGAGAAGTGACACGGTCCTGGTCGGTGGATCCGGAGAAAAAACTGGCGAAAAGAGAGTTAAACTCATTTGCAATCCGAGATGGGTCACTTATATTTTCACCATTGATGAAATAAGAATTGGTAGATTGAGAAGATTTGCGTTTGGACTTCACAAAAGACCAGAAAGTTTTCCGATTATCTCTTTTCTTAAACAAATCAGTTACGAAGTCACTGTACGCCCTTTTGGAGAGATTGCGTACTTTGTTCCTGACAAGTTTAAATTGTTTCCAAGCTGTCTCAGTTCCACTTACACGAGCTCGTTTAAACAACCTTTGCTTCTCAAGGATGAGCTGATGAAGTTCCTCGGTGATCCAGGGCTTAGCTCTCTTGCTACCTTTTCGGACAGGAACACACTCCTTGACGCAATTGAGGAAGAAATCACTGAACGTATCCAAAGCATCGTTAATGTCGTTGTAGTCAATCACTCCCCAAGGAACTGCAGCTAGCAAAGTCTGGAAATGAACAAGGTCCGTTTTGTGGTACTGGAAGGTTTCCCTTACACGACGTGGTAATTTTCCAGGCGACCCGCGAATTAGGGGCCCGCCATCCAGGGGCCCGCCAGACACCCCCCCCCCCCGGGTTAAACATCAGAGGAACAGCCTGAAACGCAGTTGAAATGACCATAGAGAATTAGGACGATTAACACTATTCTTAATACCAGTATTCAGCTGCCTGACAGAAGTTTTGCTGCATTGGGCCCGCCCGACACCCCCCCCCCCCTACTTAAGTAAACATCAGAGGAACCACCTCAAACAAAGTTGAAATGACCAATGACACTATTCCCCAAACCAGTATCAGCCACCAGACAAGGTTTTTGCTGCATTGGGCCCGCCAGACTCCTCCTCTCCCAACCCCCAGGTTAAACATCGGAGGAGCCACATAAACCAAGTTGAAATGACCAATAACACCATTCCCTATACAAAGTTGGGGGGGGGGAGCAGAGCGTCTGCCAGGCCAAATGCAGCAAAACATTTGTCTGGCGGGTGACACTTTGTTTTTGGAAAAGTGTTTTTGGTCATTTCCACTCGGTTGCAGGTGGTTCCTCCGATATTATGTCAAAGGGGCGGAGGAGCGGGATGTCTGCAGGCCTAAGCAGTTTGTCTAGCAGTTCATACATGTGGATGTAAAGGGTTTTAAACCAGAAAGGGCTTTCAACCTTTTTCAGTTGCTCAGATCTCATGGTGTTATCTCCTTTCATAAATTTTGAACAAAAGGTTGTATAAACCTAGAGTTTTCAAAGTAGCAGAGTATAGCTTTTGCTCTTTTCAGATTTCCAAAAATTAAATAAAAAATGACAAGGGTCGAAAGACAACTCTTTTTGCCTTAAAGCATCATTGTACAAACTTAAAGTCACCTGGAAGTAGAATTTTTTTCTTTCAAACATAAGAGTATATAATTTTTTTAGTAATTGTTTGGAAAAGTTTCCGTATGGCGCCACCACTTTTTCATTCGATATGAAAAAATTTAGTATCTAATTTACCTCAATGAGATATCCTTTTTTGTAAAAATGAGTGAAAAAGTGGTGGCGCCATACGGAAAGTTATCCAATTGTTTGTCACGATTTATATGTTAAAAAAATATATAAAGTTGTTTGGGGGGCTGACTCCGCCTACCCCTTTTGTGACGCCATTCGAGGCAGACTTTGCCTGCAATGCGTATAATAAACACACGTGCAAAGTACATGTACGTCCAAGTCGTGAGTTGGTACATTTCAAAAAGTGTTTTTCTGCATTCAGCAGCAATACACCTGGTCGGCATTGCCGGAAAAAACATTTTTGTTTGTTTTTAAAAGTACAAACTCACGACTTGGTCCGTACATTTTGCAATTGTGTTTACTCTACGCATTACAGGCAAAGTCTGCCTCGATTGACGTCACGAACAGCGCCTTCTCGGGTCGGGGTCTACTGTTAAATTTGTAAATAACATAAGAACTGATTTTTTAAAACCTTAGTTAACTGATTCACATTCCACTCATCAAAACACATTAGTGACAAAAGCTTTATTTTTAAAAAATACCACTTCCAGGTGACTTTAAGAGCCCAATAAAACTTCTGCCCACAAATTAATCACAGAAGATGTTCAACTGCCTCACTGGCTGATGACCATTATGCAATACAAGACCTACCATTGGAACTAGTTGTGGTATTGGCAGTCTGTTTTTCAGCTGAAGTGCCAGGCGGAACATGTCAGTACTGGGCAGGCCCGCCCACCGTCGCCCACCATGGCTACAACACTGATCATCACCAATGAAGGTAAGTATTACAGTTCCAACATCAAGAGTACTGTACTGTAAACAAAAAAGGTGAAAGCAAATGAGAAAATTGGAAAGAAGTTGTTCAATCTTCACTTACCTTCATCCATTGTTGAAATGAACGAGCTTTACCACTGATTGGTGATGTCTTTACCTCTTCCACAGAATAGAAGAAGCAGGCGTGGGTAAACAAAGCACACATCACATATCCGTAGACAACAAAACAGGCCTAGGCCTAGTGTCAATTATTATAAAAAAATTTTTTATAGGTAATACAGCATGTACACAAAACAATGAGATCAACTGGATTATTATTAGGCCCAAAGAGAAGAAACACAGCACTAGTAACCTTAATAATCAACCACTTGATGATTGGGTACTCCGGAACTTCTGTAACTACGGTAAAACACTACCATATCGTAACTGGTAAATAACAAACTTTCCCATGCACGCAGCAAACCATCATGATTGATCATCACACTGATCACGAGCCCCATACTTAAAAAATACCAATATCCCATCTTTAGAGATAACAAAAGAAGAAAAGTCCTACTCACTTCTATACTGCACGCACGGGCGAGAATTAACTGGTTGATGGATGAAGAATAATCTGTAATTTTTAAGGCGATTTAGTGAAATTATTGGAGAACATTGGTGAAGAACAATTGGCGATATAATTTGAATCATAATGAAATTAGCCTGTCAATAGAGGGCGCTATCAAAGTTCAATTTGTATGACTTTTACCAATATTTTTGTGCAGAAATCCAGCCTTCTATTTATTTGGTCGTTATCATACAGCATTTTTCATAATATGAGCAGTGGAATGTATTGCCTGCCAGGAAATAGACTGGAACGTAGGCCTAATTTCATTATGCCTGGAAGCACAAACACTTGCTAAGCACAGAAAAATAGCTTAAAGGCAGTGGACACTATTGGTAATTACTCAAAATAATTATTAGCATAAAACCTTACTTGGTAATGAGTAATGGGGAGAGGTTCGTAGTATAAAAGATTGTGAGAAACGGCTCCCTCTGAAGTGGGTAGTTTTCGAGAAAGAAGTAATTTTCCACGAATTTGATTTCGAGACCTCAAGTTTAGAATTTGAGGTCCCGAAATCAAGCATCTGAAAGCACACAATTTTGCGTGACAAGGGTGTTTTTTTCTTTCATAGTTATCTCGCAACTCCGACGACCAATCGAGCCCAAATTTTCACAGGTTTGTTATTATATGCATATTATGTTGAGATACAGCAAGTGGGAAGACTGGTCTTTGACAATTACCAATAGTGTCCAATGGCTTCTGGCGACCCCAAAATTTAATGTAAGAAGCGTCACTGCGGTAATGCTTCTCAGATTGTGTTTCTATAGGAACTATTCTTCCCATTATGACAATGAAACTCTGAAAAACCAGTGGAAAAAAATCTAAGTGGTAAGAAGTACGACAGCTTTGGATAGTACAATGCATCGTTTAAGAAGTACATTTACGTCCGGGTATGGAAAACGGGGTACCACTTTTTATTCCCTCCCCTCCCCCCCCCCAAATTGAATATAAAAGCATTACCGCAGTAACGCTTCTCGGATTGTATCCCTATTGTATCCTAATTTGACTAAATTCTTTCCAGTTGGACCATATTGAACTCTGGAATGCCATAAAACTTTATACATGCGGTGAGGAGTAGGGCCTATAGCAGTTGGATAGTAGGCCCTACAGTGCAAGTTTTAGATAAAAAAAATTATACTTCGCTTCCTGTTACAAACGCTTGACCCCCCCCCCCCTCCCCGATCATAACACGCATTACCGCGGTAATGCTTCTCAGATTATATTCCTATTGTGATCCTTCCTATTTTTATTCTCCCAAAAATTTAAAATGAGAAGCGTTAAAGGGAAGGTACACGTTTGGTAATTACTCAAAACAATTAACTTAAAAACTGACTTGGTAACGAGCATTGGAGAGCGGTTGTTCATGGTATAAAACATTCTGGGAAACGACTCCCTCCGAAGTAACGTAATTTTTGAGAAAGGGGTTATTTCTAACTAAAATATTAAAAGACTTCTAGCTAGAAGTATTTTATTCCTAGCTGCAAGCACACCTAATGTTTTCTCGCAACTTCGATGGCCAATTGAGCCCAAATTATGACAGGCTTGTTATTTTATGCTTATGATGGGATACACCAAGTGAGAATACTGGTCTTTGACAATTACCAAACGTGTACAGTGCCTTTATTGCCTCCCAGATTGTATTCCTATAGATAATATTCAACTTTCAAATAATGGGTCAGTAAAAACTTATAACTGCGGTGAAGCTTAGTAAACAGCTTTAGATAATCGCATTTTGAGAAACATTTCATCTTTTTTGTACATTATGGGGATGAAAAAGGTGTAACAATTTTGAACCCCTCTCACAAATTGAACATAAGAATCGTTACAGCGGTAATGCTTTCCAGCTTGTATTCCTATATAAAGGGAAAATTCTTTCCATGTTGACACAAATTACACAGGTTTTTAAAAACGCAATCACTTTTTGAAATGTTTTGTTGCAGATTAATTCTATGTTTGAAGTTCTGGCATAAAGAATCGTTAACCAACGGTCTTTAAAACAAACACTTCTCAAAACAGATGTTTTACTGTGTACTATCTCTTTAATAAAACTTCCACCGTGCAAAGTTTCAAATCATATCAAAGGAAATTACTGACTGGGCAAATTGTAAATGATTTTGGGGTGAACAAAGACAAATTCACTGGAGTGGGATACAAACCAAATAACTTAAGGTTTTTCCGGATTTTTTATAGGTTAACAAATCATAATTCACACGGGCCCCTTTTCCTTTGACATTTTGACAAAACAATGCACGGTTGTTTTACAGGGCAGGGGTATTTCTACTATTTTTTACAATGATCAGTCTACATCACACAGTTGTTTCCTGTTTCACATGACCAATGCATTTATTTTACTCAAAAGCCATACTTGTACACTGAATGTTAAGCTCTATTTTTCTCTGCCTCAATAAACAGCTTTGTTTATTGGTTATCCTTTACCAAAACCAATTGTTTGTACTTGATTTCATGAAGATAAATGTAAGTTTGAATGAATAAAAACCTGGCAACACAAATTGAACATTTTAAAACTTACTATAGCTTAGACCTAATGGCAAAAGAAAACACTTCAAAGTAAAGTGATTGATAATTATGTTAATGAGCATTACCAGCAATGACATACGGATACTAAAAATAACATAATGCCAGGGAGCTGATACACAGTCGAGTTATGATAATGCATTAAAGTTAATAAACTGCAAACTAAGAAAGCTTAGACGGAAGTTTTACTGAAAATTCATGAAATTTATAAAAATCCATTCATAAATACCCAAGACAGTTTCGCTACTCCTATTGGTTGAGAGCGCTACACCTGAGGTGTTTAAATGGTTGAGAATGACCAGGGCCCAATTTTATGGCTCTGCTTACCGCCGAATTCCGCGCTTACCATCACGATTCCCCGCTTACGTGCAAGCGCCAAATTTCTGAGGTAGGCTTTTAAGCGTAGAATGCCTAGAAGCGTGGAGTAGGCTTGTGCAAAAGCCAAAATTCGTCGCAAGCCCGTGAAATACACTTGCCATATACACAGAATTCACTGCTTCCGTAAGCGCTGATTCTTTGCTTACGGCAAGCAGAGCCATGATATTGGGCCCAGCTGGAGCTGTTTATAACCAGCTTTCTGTGCTAGCCTTTTAAGCAGAGAATGCATAGAAACGTGGAGTTACCATCACGATTCCCCGCTTACGTGCAAGCGCCAAATTTCTGAGGTAGGCTTTTAAGCGTAGAATGCTTAGAAACGTGGAGTAGGCATGCGCAAAAGCCAAAATACGCCGCTAACTTGTGAAATACGCTTGCCGTATACACAGAATTCTCTGCTTCCGTAAGCGCTGATTCTCTGCTTATCGTAAGCAGTGCCATGAAATTGGGCCCAGCTGGAGCTGTTTATAACCGGCTTTATGTGCTAGCCTTTAAAGCGTAGAATGCCTAGAAACATGGAGTAGGCACGCACAAATGCCAAAATTTGCCGCTAACCCGTGAAATATGCTTGCTGTATACACAGATTTCCCTGCTTCGGAGAGCGCTGATTCTCTGCTTACTGTAAGCAGTGCCATGAAATTGGGCCCAGCTGGAGCTGTTTATAACCGGTTTTATGTGCTAGCCTTTCAAGCGTAGAATGCCTAGAAACGTCATGCGCAAAAGCCAAAATTCGCTGCTAACCAGTGAAATACGCTTGCCGTATACACAGAATTCCCTGCTACCGTAAGCGCTGATTCTCTGCCTACCATAAGCAGTGCCATGAAATTGGGCCCAGCTGGAGCCGTTTATAACCGGATTTCATTGCTAGCCTTTTAAGCGCAGAATGCCTAGAAATGTGGAGTAGGCACGCGCAAAAGCCAAAATTTTCCGCTAACCTGTGAAGTACGCTTGCCGTATACACAGAATTCCCTGCTTCGGTAAGCACTGATTCTCTGCTTACTGTAAGCAGAGCCATGAAATTGGGCCCAGCTGGAGCTGTTTATAACCGGCTGGCTTCCGCGTGTCAGGCTTGCACGTACGCCAATATACTCATGCCAAACACGCAATTCATAGCTTTTAGTAACAGGGCGTAATGTAAGTGCGCACACATATCTATTTCTAAGCGCGCTTTTTAACAAAAGGGCATTACTATTAATGGGAATAAAAGATTAGTGACTTGTTCTTAAACGTATGTTGCTGTGCAATAAAGGCCCTCGCCATCTGCTCGGGCCTTTATCACCTGGCAATGACCCTGCTGGTTTTAAAAGGCCAATAAAGAACTCGTCGCTTCCCTTTTGTTCCCCTATCAAACGTCCATCAATTGAACAGATAAACAGTTCTTGAACTTGGTTCATGATCTGCTCTAATGAACATGTTATGAACTGTTTTAGGCATGGTCATTGACTGATCATGAACATTCTTGAAAGTTCATCGAGCCTGATGGGGTTACTGGTTAAATGCATAGAGCTATATATACATACGTATATATAGCTGTATTGTTTGATGACAATTAGTTAACAACAGGGTGGACCACGTGAAGGTTGTCATCTCCCACCCCACAAAAGGGATCGTAATAAATTTGAGTGTGTAACCACTACAACAATTGCTTATTTGTAATGTTACCCCTCTCTGAAAATTATTTATCACTATTATTTTATATTATTATTATAATATAAAATCTTGATAATGAGTACTCTACTCTGCTAAGACAATGCCATGACCTTTGTAATTATTAAACCTTGTTAATGAGTACTCTATGACAATGTCATTCCCTTTGTAATTAATTAACCTCGTTAATGAGTACTCTATGACATTGTCATTCCCTTTGTAATTAAATAACCTCGTTAATGAGTACTCTATGACATTGTCATTCCCTTTGTAATTAATTAACCTCGTTAATGAGTACTCTATGACAATGTCATTCCCTTTGTAATTAATTAACCTCGTTAATGAGTACTCTATGACATTGTCATTCCCTTTGTAATTAAATAACCTCGTTAATGAGTACTCTATGACATTGTCATTCCCTTTGTAATTAATTAACCTCGTTAATGAGTACTCTATGACATTGTCATTCCCTTTGTAATTAAATAACCTCGTTAATGAGTACCCTATGACATTGTCAATACCTTTGTAATTAAATCATCTCATTGGTGAGTACTCTATGACATTGCCATTCCCTTTGTAATTAATTAACCTCGTTAATGAGTTCTCTATGACATTGTCATCACCTTTGTAATTAATATAACCTCGTTAATGAGTACTCTATGACATTGTCAATACCTTTGTAATTAAATCATCTCATTGGTGAGTACTCTATGACATTGCCGTTCCCTTTGTAATTATTTAACCTCGTTAATGAGTTCTCTATGACATTGTCATCACCTTTGTAATTATATAACCTCGTTAATGAGTACTCTATGACATTGTCATTCCCTTTGTAATTAATTAACCTTGTTAATAAGTATTCTATGACATTGTCATCACCTTTGTTATTAATTTACCTCGTTAATGAGTACCCTATGACATTGTCAATACCTTTGTAATTAAATCACCTCTTTAATGAGTACTATATGACATTGTCATGACCTTTGTAATTAAATAACCTCGTTAATGAGTACTCTGTGACATTATCATTCCCTTTGTAATTAATTAACCTCGTTAATGAGTACTCTATGACATTGTCATAACCTTTGTAATTAAATAACCTCGTTAATGAGTACTCTATGACATTGTCATTCCCTTTGTAATTAAATAACCTTGTTAATGAGTACCCCATGACATTCTCATGACCCTTGTACTTAAATAAACTCGTTTAATGAGTACTCGTAACCAACCTCCCTTTTCACACGACACAATGGCATGACCTTTCACATTAAAAGCTTTATTCAGAGTTACCAACAACAAAGTATGGTGGCCACCATGTAAGCTACCCCAGAACAAATACCATGTAAACAATTAGACTAATAAATAATTGATAGACAGAATGACACATTACAAAAGTTACATTTTATATTTGATTCATTATTCAAATTAAGTAGTAACAATACAAAACTTAATGTCTCATAAACACTTAAACACACTCATTAAAACAAATTCTCTTTTTATTTGTTATGAATTTACTACAAATAAAATTATGTTGTTTCGTATTTTGTAATTAGCAAACTGCATTACAAATTAACTTAACTTGTTTCATGGTTGTAATGCGGTACTTCATTACGCACATGAAGCTTTTACATACTTGCAATAAGGTACTTTATTGCAAGCATGTTATAATTACATGATTGTAATGAAGTACCTCATTACAAACATGCAATTTTTGTATGTGAATACATGAACTTGTATAGTACCTCAATACAAGTTTATTATGTATTCTGTCTACATACTTGTAATTTCAAGTATGTTGACAATATTTCTAAAAGCACATATACTTCCAAGAATGAATTAAACAGGCCAACGAAATGTGAAATCTTCACAAATCTTTTTTTTTTATTGTAAGTGACATAATATCTAGCCTATGTGGCTCCATACTGCAGAAGGAAGGCTTCTTCATCACCATTCCACCTTGATCTTTCTTGTGCTTATTGCTTGATGTCATCCATCTAACGCCAACTTGGTCTGTCTCTTCGTCTCATTCGTGTACTTGGGTTCCATTCTGTTGACAATGTGTTCATCTGTTGTCATGACGCCTTAGATGAGGTGGTGATGATGATGTTGTATGCTATGCTGACTTTAAATGGTACGGCATAAGGTGGCTCAGCATCTTGATGTGTCCAACTCAAAGTTGTTCGACTGCGTTAGTCCTGTAATATGATCAAAAACCAAAAAATAAACCAGTTAGATTGCGACTTGGATTTAAAGATCGAAGATTTGTGCATAATAGTAACAATAATGGCTTTTTATAAAGCATGCATATCCCTCACTCAGTGACGCTCCTGGCCCTTTAACAGTATTCGTGCAAGGTAAATGGGACTAACTTTAATTATGAGACCCAAGAAATGTCAATTTTATGCACTTTAATTGACTTCTAAACTTGAAAGTCAAGCTTAACTTAAAAGACATCTTACCTTCATATTCCATTTGGGACCCTGGTATGTAGCTGCCTCAAGCCATGATGTATCTCTCTCTCTCTGTACTGTGCTGTCACATCTTCATGGTCCAGGTTGACGGGATGGCTGGAAAGCAGTCGTCACAATCATCTGAAAGAAAATTACAATGTACTACATAAGTACAAACCATATAAAGACATAGATCATCAGGGGCAAATTTCATAGAGATGCTTATAGGCACAAAAAGGATCAAAGCATAAAATAATAGAGAACTGTTTTAGCAATATTTTCTGCCTAAACAGCTCAATAAAATTGGGATCAGATGATCATCACAGGACTACTGCTTAAAAAAATGCTTAAACTGACTTTTAAAGCACTTTTAAAGGCATTTATCGAAGAAAAGGAACCTTGTAGGGGATGGGACTTCCAACACCATTTGGGGGTCTAAACCAACATGTTTTCTACGAGGGACCAAGTGTTAAACCGAGAGCCCTTTAATTAACAAGATAATTTTCTAGCCATCTACCAATGTTTGATGTGCTTCAATCACATGGGATGATGGCTCGTAGTCAGGCACCCTCTGGGATGTGGCTCGTAGTCAGGCACCCTCTGGGATGTGGCTCGTAGTCAGGCACCCTCTGGGATGTGGCTCGTAGTCAGGCACCCTCTGGGATGTGGCTTGTAGTCAGGCACCCTCTGGGATGTGGCTTGTAGTCAGGCACCCTCTGGGATGTGGCTCGTAGTCAGGCACCCTCTGGGATGTGGCTTGTAGTCAGGCACTAAAAAGATTCACACAAAAAAACTTGGCTAGGGCAAGCACTTTTAAAGGCATTTATCGAAGGAAAGGAACCTTGTAGGGGATGGGACTTCCAACACCATTTGGGGGTCTAAACCACCATGCTTTGTAAGAGGGACCAAGTTTTAAACCGAGACCCAATGAATTAACAAAATCATTTTCTAGCCATCTACCAATGTTTGATGTGCTTCAATCACATGGGATGATGTCCTTTAGGCAGGCACCCTCTGGGATGTGGCTTGTAGTCAGGCACCCTCTGGGATGTGGCTCGTAGTCAGGCACCCTCTGGGATGTGGCTCGTAGTCAGGCACCCTCTGGGATGTGGCTCGTAGTCAGGCACCCTCTGGGATGTGGCTCGTAGTCAGGCACCCTCTGGGATGTGGCTTGTAGTCAGGCACCCTCTGGGATGTGGCTCGTAGTCAGGCACTAAAAAGATCCACACAAAAAAACTTGGCTAGGGCAAGCACTTTTAAAGGCATTTTTCGAAGGAAAGGAACCTTGTAGGGGATGGGACTTCCAACACCATTTAGGGTCTAAACCACCATGCTTTGTAAGAGGGACCAAGTTTTAAACTGAGACCCAATGAATTAACAAGATCATTTTCTAGCCATCTACCAATGTTTGATGTGCTTCAAACACATGGGATGATGTCCTTTAGGCAGGCACCCTCTGGGATGTGGCTTGTAGTCAGGCACCCTCTGGGATGTGGCTCGTAGTCAGGCACCCTCTGGGATGTGGCTCGTAGTCAGGCACCCTCTGGGATGTGGCTTGTGGTCAGGCACCCTCTGGGATGTGGCTTGTAGTCAGGCACCCTCTGGGATGTGGCTCGTAGTCAGGCACTAAAAAGATTCACACAAAAAAACTTGGCTAGAGCAAGCACTTTTAAAGGCATTTATCGAAGGAAAGGAACCTTGTAGGGGATGGGACTTCCAACACCATTTGGGGGTCTAAACCACCATGCTTTGTAAGAGGGATTAAGTTTTAAACCGAGACCCAATGAATTTACAAGATCATTTTCTAGCCATCTACCAATGTTTGATGTGCTTCAATCACATGGGATGATGTCCTTTAGGCAGGCACCCTCTGGGATGTGGCTTGTAGTCAGGCACCCTCTGGGATGTAGCTCGTAGTCAGGCACCCTCTGGGATGTGGCTCGTAGTCAGGCACCCTCTGGGATGTGGCTTGTAGTCAGGCACCCTCTGGGATGTGGCTTGTAGTCAGGCACCCTCCGGGATGTGGCTCGAAGTCAGGCACTAAAAAGATCCACACAAAAAAACTTGGCTAGGGCAAGCACTTTTAAAGGCATTTATCGAAGGAAAGGAACCTTGTAGGGGATGGGACTTCCAACACCATTTGGGGGTCTAACCCACCATGCTTTGTAAGAGGGACCAAGTTTTAAACTGAGACCCAATGAATTAACAAGATCATTTTCTAGCCATCTACCAATGTTTGATGTGCTTCAATCACATGGGATGATGTCCTTTAGGCAGGCACCCTCTGGGATGTGGCTTGTAGTCAGGCACCCTCTGGGATGTGGCTTGTAGTCAGGCACCCTCTGGGATGTGGCTCGTAGTCAGGCACCCTCTGGGATGTGACTCGTAGTCAGGCACCCTCTGGGATGTGGCTTGTAGTCAGGCACCCTCTGGGATGTGGCTCGTAGTCAGGCACCCTCTGGGATGTGGCTCGTAGTCAGGCACCCTCTGAGATGTGGCTTGTAGTCAGGCACCCTCTGGGATGTGGCTCGTAGTCAGGCACTACAAAGATCCACACAAAAAAAATTGGCTAGGGCAAGCACTTTTCAAGGCATATATCAACGGAAAGGAACCTTGTAGGGGATGGGACTTCCAACACCATTTGGGGGTCTAAACCAAAAAGTTTTCTAAGAGGGACCAAGTCTTGAACCGAGACCCCTTGAATTAACAAGATCATTTTCTAGCCATCTACCAATGTTTGATGTGCTTCAATCACATGGGATGATGTCCTCTAGTCAGGCACCCTCTGGGATGTGGCATGAGCCAGGCACCTTCTGGGATGTTGTCAGCAGCAGGTAGCAGCACATCCCCAGCAGAACTGCAGACTCCTGAATAAAATATCAATCGAGTCAAATCAAAAAGTGTAACACTGCATGTCTCTATGTGGGTCTATACATAAGCATAGACTTGGGGCCCTTTTGATTAATTATGATCAGAATTTGGAAATGAACTGACGAATTTCTGTTGAATTTCAACTCAAATTTCAACCCAAATATATTTGAATCGTAATTGAAAGGTTTCGAATAGATAAGCATTTTACGAAGTTTGCACACTCATAATCTAACCCCCCTCCCCATACTCATGAGGACTCTTGCAAATGGAAAATTGGTGATTTACAAAGATAAACTTGACCATGGAGTCCCTTTTTTCAATTTAAACAAAATCTTTATTTTAGGATAAATCTGAACAAATTATGGTCCCTCATTACTTCCCCAGCCGTCAACCAAACTGAAAATAAACTTACCTTGTGCTGTTGCCTTCCTCACAGCGTACACAGCTCCCGTTGATGTCTTCGTGGCCGGAACTGGATGGTGTGTGCAGTTTCCATTGGACTCCCATAGGCAGATGGTTCCATTCACCGTCGCCGTAGAAAATAAAAGACAAACATAAACAGTGAGAAAAGTGCACTTCGAAACAGAGTTATTCATGTTACATATGATTGTCAGGTGTGAAAAAATGGCGTGCGTGGTTGTTACATGACGTGTAAACAATGACGGATGGTGTGGAGTTTGAGATTAAGATGTCACATGCAAGCATGCTGGTATATGAGCTTAGTAGATTTAGGTTAGTGTGCAACGCTGCGCAATGGGTAGGACGTGCAAGTTTGGTTAGTATAGCAGTTATAAATAAATTAGTGATAGCAAGGTTGATAATGTACCTTTCTAGGTGGACGTGGTCCCACTGTGGTAATGCAACTCAGTAGATTCCTATGAATTAAAGATGTGTCCAAGTATGTTGAGTACCGCTTTACCATCAACAGGATTCTAGTGGTTGCAGGGCATGTGAAGATGAGAAGGACTCCATACCAGGTCACCAGACTCAGTCATTGCATGTATGGGAAAAAGGGTGACATTTCCAAGTTAGACAACAAAAATCAGAGTAGTGGTATACTATGGAGCATTTTTAGTATAGTTTTTGCATTATTAAGCACCTTAATGAGCCGGCACAAGGTGCTTAAGAACAAGAATGTTGGCATGGAAATGCTTTTCATCTTGTTAGTAATGTGTTTGCTGGGGTGCTATAACACAGCATCATTGTGGAGTTGTGTTGTTGCGAGCCCCTGCTGAAAGGTCATGACAATGTTCCGTTGGGGAAAGACATGAACTTAGCATGCGTGTTGTTTTAACTGTTGCTGGTGTAAGGGTGTACAAGGTGTTCATTGTAAAGACATGACCGACGTATATCTTTTTGTGAGCTAAAATACTAGGTGTCAAATAATTGGGGTCTCGTCTTTTGCGCGCTCTATGGTACTGAGTTGACCACGGGGTCTTGTATTTCGGATTCATTATAGTGACTACACGTAACACGCGCAAACCCCTACTATTGATTACACAGATCGGACGAGAAGGAAGCTCGGATGGGTAACGCGGCGCTAATCATAATAAACATTAAACAATCACTAAAACATATTTTTAAATCCCCAAAGCAACGTATCACGCGCACACTAATGACTACTGCAAAACACAGCTCAGGCGGGAAGGTAGCTCAAACAAGTTGCGCGGCACAAAGAGCGGTAATGTAAAGTCTTCTTCGGTTTTGCTGACGCTCGAACTAGACGCCAACGGATGCAGCTACTTTACACGAACGCATAGAGAAAGAGCCATAGTTTCGCCAACACCTAAAATATTTTGTAATTTTTTACATAGTTTTAAGAATTAAATATTTCATAAACTATAATTGTTTAACTTGACTTTGTAAACTTTCTATATCTTTTTTTTTATAAATTTGGATTTATGATTTGTTTCATTTATACATTTTTTTTATTTATTTATTTTTATTTTTTTGAACTTCATTCTTTTTGTAAACTTAAATTTTTTAATACTTAATCGACTTTAAATATTGAGTAACAATTTATACATTTTTTCCACTTTTTTCCAAAGATAACTAATAGACTTTACATTATTTCAATTTTTTTCAATTTTTTAATTTTTTTTATAATACATAGACTTTACATAGATTTATATTTTTTTTTTCATTTTTTAATACATTTTTGTATACAATGTTTAACTTTGTTTTAAAATTAATAGACTTTACATATTTCGTACAATTTCTTATTTTATTTTAGATAAATAATTATTGACTGTACATGATTTTTAATGTTTCTTATTTTTTTTTTATACTACATATAATTTACATAAATTTTGTAATGTTTTTAAAAAAATTTTTACATTTTTTTTTAATGCATTTTTATGATTAATAGACTTTACATATTTCGTACAATTTCTTAATTTTCTTAATTTGTTTAAGTAATAGACCTTTAATGTATGTATATGTGTATGTCTCTAGAAAACATTTGGTGGCTATGAACCATGAGAGTGAAGTGTTGAGAGGATGGTCCAAGAAAGGAGTAGGATTTTTTAAAAATAGGTATAAGGAACCTGTGGAAATATTTATTTATATAAAAACTATACATTTATATAGTAAAATTATATAAATTATATATATTGCACTATATCCTATATACAAATTTGTTTAATTTATACAATTAGTATAAGTAGTATTAGCAGCGTGCGGCGCCTGTGGTTTATTTCATACTCAACATAGTAGCTCACAAAGATTTATAAGTTGGATTCACTGGAAGCCAAAGTATGTTTGAACTGTATTTATGTGCAGTGTTGTCATGCTTACCGTTGTCAATTATTCAACAGTGATGTGATAACGGTGAGAATTTCCTTTGCACTTTTTTTTTGGCGGGCTGGATTGTTTTCCCTGGACCCACGCTGAGCTCACTATAACAAGAGCTTAGTGACTTATTTTTGCGAGATCCAGTTTCAAAACGCCAGGTGTGCAAAAGGAAATGTGTAATAAAGGTTCGAGGAGACGGTCGATAGTTACATTTATGTTGCAGAATGAATTTATGTTGTCATTATTGTTCTAGGAGTCTTAAAGAAACCTGGAAAGTATCGAAGAAAAAACAGTACTCACAAAACATAGCACAGCAAAGCAAAGCAAAACAGCACAGCACACAGCACACAAGCACTTCCAACCGCGGCATATCAGCGAGTCACTCAACCGTGCTGTGTGCAGGTTTCGTAGCAGAAATTTCCACTCAATCACGTGCTTACTTGAGAAGAGCTATTGTAATACTTTCACAACTGGGCTATTCACATTCAAATTAGCCAAGGAGCATGCAAGCCCCACACCAAAAATAACACAGAAATTGGATCACAAAAGCGCTCTTCTTAATCACTACGATCTTATAGCAGTAGCGATCGATGGAATCTTCACGGGCTTTTACTTTCTGAGTTATAATTGGTCAGCTATGAAATGATGTACGAAGTCATACATCCATGGGCTAGTTCCATAAAGCTGTTAAAGGCACTATTTGTAATTACTAAAAAAGATGATTTTTTAGCATTCCCCCCCCCCGGAAAGTAGACAATCGGACGTGAAATGAAAGTAAAAAAAAAATAATAATTACTCACTAATAAGACTCCAAAAGCACCAAAGTGCGCTCACTTTAGGCAGAATTGCCCCCAAATTCTCGAGACTAAAGATTTGCATAAAAACGAGTATTAATCAAAGACGTTTACTTTACGTCAGATTTTTGCAAAGTTCTTTTTTTTCGCACCATGACTAGAACCACGCACCCAAAATACCCCCTTGCCAAATCCCTATTCAAGGCCTGCGCAAAAAGGGCTCAAAAGCTAAGTTTTTCTTCAAACAATGACACTACACGGAGGCCCATATCGTATCCAAGACATTATTGAATTCGCACATACTATACACCAACGGAAAGCGCTAATCATGGGCTACAGTTTCATATTTTTGTTTTGTGTAAGTGGTTTGGATATTAGCGATGCAAGCCGACAAAGGAGGGAGCCACTTTCTGCCATTTTGGCGTGTTTGAAAATGCCAGGAATCGGGGTGCCGAAAATGGTTGGCATACAAGTTCGCCCAGACTCTGTGAACTTGACCACTATTCCTGAACTTGGTAAGCTAGAGAAACAATCAGGGTACCTGTGTGTGGCTTGAATATTACCGCATCCGATGATAAAGTAGCGGAGGCACTGCATCAACTCCGTGGTGCTCAAAAAACGTTTAAGCAAGCCTACTCCGGATGGTTGGCACGAAGAGTGTTTTCCGGATGTCAATATTAGCCATTCTGGAGAGAAGTTCAAAGTACAAAGGTTATTTTGAACCCAAAGAATTTGTTTTTATCCACACATACTATACACCAGAGGAAAGCCCTATTCAAGGGCTACACGTTTATAATTGTTTAGTGTCTGAGGCATAATTTTGCGCACAAGGGCGGCGAAAAAGCTACCCCTCACCCTAAGGGAGAAAAAGGCTAAAAAAGTAAGTTTTTCTCCAAATAATGACACTACACGGAGGCCCATATCATATCCAATACATTATTGGATTCGCACATACTATACACCAACGGAAAGCGCTAATCATGGGCTACAGTTTCATGTTTTTGTTTTGTGTCTGTGGCTTGGATCTAAGCGATGTAAGCCGACAAAAGAGGGAGCCATTTTCGGCCATTTTGGGCAAGTTTGAAAATGCCAGGCAACGGGGTGCCGAAAATGGTTGGCTTACAAGTTCGCTCAGAGTCTGTAAATTGACCATTATTCCTGAACTTGGTAGGCTAGAGAAATAATCAGGGTACCCGTGTGTGGCTTGAATAATACCGCATCCGGTAATCAACTTGCGAAGACCCTCCATCAACTCCGTGGTGCTCAAAAAAACGTTTAAGCAAGCCTACTCCGAACGGTTGGCACGAAGAGTGTTTTCCGGACGTCAATATTAGCTATTCTGGAGAGAAATTCAAAGTACAAAGGTTATTTTGAACCCGAAGAAATTTTTTGATCCTTACATACTATACACCAGAGGAAAGCCCTATTCAAGGGCTACACGTTTATAATTGTTCTGTGTCTGACGCATAAATCTGCGCAACAAGGGCGGCGAAAAAGCTACCCCTCACCCTAAGGGAGAAAAAGGCTAAAAAAGTAAGTTTTTCTCCAAATAATGACACTACACGGAGGCCCATGTCATACGCAAGACATTATTGGATTCGCACATACTATACACCAACGGAAAGCGCTAATCATGGGCTACAGTTTCAATTATTTGTTTTGTGTCTTTGACGTGGATCTAAGCGATGCAAGCCGACAAAGGAGGGAGCCATTTTCGGCCATTTTGGGCAAGTTTGAAAACGCCAGGCAACGGGGTGCCGAAAATGGTTGGCATACAAGTTCGCTCAGAGTCTGTGAACTTGACCATTATTCCTGAACTTGGTAGGCTAGAGAAATAATCAGGGTACCTGTGTGTGGCTTGAATAATACCGCATCCGATAATCAACTTGCGGAGACCCTCCATCGACTCCGTGGTGCTAAAAAAAAAAACGTTTAAGCAAGCCTACTCCGAATGGTTGGCACGAAGAGTGTTTTCCGGACGTCAATATTAGCCATTCTGGAGAGAAATTCAAAGTACAAAGGTTATTTTGAACCCGAAAAATTTTTTGATCCACACATACTATACACCAAAAGAAAGCCCTATTCAAGGGCTACACGTTTATAATTGTTTCGTATCTGTGGCATAAATCTGCGCAACAAGGGCGGCGAAAAAGCTACCCCTCACCCTAAGGGAGAAAAAGGCTAAAAAAGTAAGTTTTTCTCCAAACAATGACACTACACGGAGGCCCATATAATATCCAAGACATTATTTGATTCGCACATACTATACACCAACGGAAAGCGTAAATCATTGGCTACAGTTTAGTGTTTTTGTTTTGTGTCTGTGGCTTGGATCTAAGCGATGCAAGCCAAAAAAGGAAGCCTACTTTCGGCCAATATTTTCAATTCTATTTGAACATTCTTAGGCCCAGGTAGTAGTACAATTAAGAAAACTTTCACCTCAAATTTGAATGCAAACGTTTCTTGAAACTTAAAAATACAAAGCATCGAAAATGTATACAAGTTTAGAAATATTGGAAACTTGCACAAGTTCAAATTGCCGTTTTCGCCTATTATTTCCACTAGTTTATGTGTGCACACGCCCTGATAGTTGTTTAATAGACCGATCCACTAAGCTCCGCCCAATTGCGTATTGACCAATCACAAAGCAACGAAGGTCCGACATGCGTGCGCGTATCTTGGCGCGCGCGGCAGAGTTCTGCAGAAAAGCATTGGAGAGCCCCACGTGTTCTTGATCACACGTGCGTCGTGAGCGGTGCCTTCTGGATCGGTCTATTGATATCACTGTCACACCGAATTTGCATGCAATTGTCTCTTGAAACTATGCCTACCAAATAAAGCATCTAAGGTGACAATAAAGTGAAACTAAATTTGTTTAATTAAAGTTACTTGCGTTTAATGCCTAACAAGAAATGCGAGACTGCTTTAATTTATGTCTGTCGCCTTGGACCGGTCACCACTGGAACGGAAGATATTAGAGAGGGGTTGCAAAAGTATTATCTCTAGCCTGGTTATGGGGGTTTAAGTATTTTTTGGGACTAAACTTAGTTAAATAAGTATTACGTCACGTATTACAATGCACTAAAAGTTATTGAAATAATTATGTCACTTGCGCTTTAAATTATGCTGGACACCTCAGACTGGGCACCACTAGGTAAGGCTGTCAACCTCCCTAACATCTACTGACCTTGTGTGGTCAGGCCTTAAAAAGGTGCACTCATTATTGCAAGCATTTGTAGGGGCTTGTTACGCACGTAATCTTAATTAAACAAATTCAATAGACCGATCCATTACGCCCCGCCTCCTTACCAGTTGACCAATCACAGCCGCGAAACCCGACCACCATTAGTGCAAAGACCACCAAACAGTTAAAATGGTGATCAGATTTCCCGGTTGTGATTGGTCAATGATATTTGGGCCTGGCTTAATGGATCGATGTATTAAATTACACTGGAATTGAGGGGTTGGAATAAAAAACTTGTAAAGTTTGGAACCTCCTTAAAGGAACACGTTGCCTTAGATCGGACGAGTTGGTCTATGAACAGCGTTTGAAACTGTTTAAACATGGTTAGAAAGATGTTTTAAAAGTAGAATATAATGATCCACACAAGTATCACTCAAAATTGCACAGTTTTCATTTTACGTCGTGAACTAACTCGGTCGATTATTTATGGGAGTCACAGTTTTGACTCCCATAAATGGCCGACCGTGTTTATCGACGAGGTAAAACGAAAACCACTCAATTTTGAGGCATATTTGTGTAGATCATTGTATTCTACTTTTACAACATCTTTCTAACCATAACAAGCGGTTACAGGACGCTTTTCAAAGACCATCTCGACCGATCCAAGGCAACGTGTTCCTTTAACATTTTCAACCTAGGGTGCTCAGTGCAAGACGTCAAACATAATTTAAAGACGCAGTCATTATTGCATTACTTGTTAGTGCATAATACGCGCGTAACTCTAAATGTACAAATTCAATTAAAATGTCTGGTGCATTTGTGATACCTCGAATATGGTTGATACATTATTCGGGAGGGTTACCTTGTTTCAAGAGACATATGACAAGATATCAATTATTCTGGAACTATCAGGGCGTGTACACACATACACATAGTGAAAAACAGGCGAAAACAGACAATTTTGAATTTATGCAGTTATGAATATTTTTCGTGGTTCCTTTTTTCTACGTGATACATTGTTTTGGGTTGTTTCAAAATTGATTTCAAAATTTGAAGTGAAAATGATATAACTTTGACTACTACCAGGGATACATACATACATTATTGTAAATAGAGGCAAAATGGCAACTTGAAATTTTACAAACAATGCATATTTTACCTGCTTGCTTTTTTCTACTTTTTCGATGTGGTGTTCCAATTTCGTCTACAGGTCAAGTCATTTTTGGGGGGCCTTTAAAGACTAGACTATTTGGCGTATAACGGGCTGCACTGTAATCTTCTAGCGCCTCCTTTGCTTTAAAAAACACCTGGTAATGCTTCAATGAACTAGGAATGGTAGATCTGTATAGGACTCTTTGTACTATAAATCCGTACACTATATTTAATAATACGAAAGTATATGGCCGCCAGGTCTATAGGTATGGCAACTATTACCGCGCTGTTGCATTCTTGCAGCCAACACTAAGTCCTCCCACCGAACAAAACTCAATTTTCATTCGCCTTTGCTTTGCGTATAGGCATCAAATAGGGTTCTGTATCGGGCGACATAACAATTACACCGACACATCAGTCTGACTCCAAAGCATGGGTAGCAGCCGCCTTGACTACTTGAGTTTTGACAAAGAATATCGGTTATAATTTTTATAAGTTTCATTACCTCATAAAAGATCACAGTTTGCAGAAAGTGTCCTGTAGCCATCTTGGCATCTACGGTCTTCTTAGCTCCAATTCTTTCTTGGATGCCTCCTCTGATACTAAAACTCTCTGTCTGTCCTCTGAGGAAATGCTGGTTTTTCTCCCATCTCTCGAGACGTTGGATGATGGTTATCCGACCAGATTTGCTTGTATCAGTTTTCCCAACCGAATTTCCAACTGTCCGCAGAAATGAAAACGGTGCTATTTTCTCGCTATTGTTAGCTGTTGTGCCTCTCCCCGCTCAAAGCTCTTTGAATCTTACATCAGCCTCGTTTGATGTTGCGTTTGTGATCGACTGGAGCTTTCAGTCGAAATAATGCTGTTTCGAATGGCAAGTCAGTATAAACCCCAGTCGGCTCCACTTTTTTTATACATCGTTTCTCGATAGTACTGATTTACTATAATGTAAGGTATTGACATGTATCCTATGGCGTATAGCGGCCTGACCTAAATTTTCTAGCGCCACTTCTATACAGGGTTATGCTTCATTGAACTAGGAATGTCAACTATTTCCTTGACTTGTTATTGGAATCAATGGATGATGCAAGATTCTCTGTATAACAACGGGACAAACTTTAAGATGTCCCACAGCTTTCATGAGCAGTTGGCAATGCACCATTTCGTTTTAAGATTAACCATGGTGGAAGGATGGTTTAATAAATATGAGTACCGAGTACTGAGTAGGCATATGTACAGTGCTAACACACGTCGGTGTGTGTGGGTAAAAAACAAAATGAATATTCTTTATCCCCGATGCAAATTTAACATTAATAAATCGTTCGCAGTACCCGCTGCTAAAACATAATATCCGAACTGCCTCTAGTGTAGCCACCGGGCAATCTATGTGGTTTAGTTGGAATGACACTGCTCTAGAATTTCAAGGGTCGTGGGTTCCAATCTCACCCGAGTAATATGCCTGTGATTTTACAAGTACTTAGTTTACAAGGTTGTTAAACACATCTGTGTGTAACTGTAAAAATCCTCATGTCGCGCACCTTACTTTGGTGGATCTGGAACCTGAGATCCGATCTGGACCCAATCTCATAATACCACGATAGCCACAATATGCAAACTTCTTTTGCTAACAATCTGTTTCTGCTAAGCAATACTTTTATGTGCTTACGTTTTTTTGTATTCCTGCATGCCTACGAAATTGGTCCCAGTATGTAGCTGCTTTAAGGCAGTGGACACTATTGGTAATTACTCAAAATTTCTTATCCTACCTCCATGCTCAAAATAACTGTTGGCATAAAACCTATCTTTGTGACGAGTAATGGGGAGAGGTTGATTGTATAAAACATTGTGAGAAACGGCTATCCCTCTGAAGTGCCATAGTTTTCGAGAAGGAAGTAATTTTCCACGAATTTGATTTCGAGACCTAAGATTTAGAACTTGAGGTCTCGAAATCAACCATCTAAACGCACACAACTTAATCTGACTAGGGTTATTTTTTCTTTCATTATCTCGCAACTCCAATGACCGATTGAGCTCAAATTTTCACAGTTTTTGTTATTGTATGCATATGTTGAGATACACCAACTGTGAAGGCTATTCTTTGACAATTACCAATAGTGTCCACTGCCTTTAACGGCAGATTTTGCGCTCACTGTGTGATTTCCATTTTAAAGCAAACGCAATACCTAGGGCCCTACTTCTTGGAATAAACACTTAAACCCATCGCTTAAAGGCACTGATGGACACTTTGGTAGTTACTCAAATAATAATTGTAAGCAAACAAACTAGCTTTGTATAAAACAAACAATGAAGGGCTGTTGACAGTACAAAGTATTGTGAGAAAAGGCTCCCTCTGAATGAAGTAGCGTAGTTTCTTTATATTCGAGACCTCAGATGAGATCTCTAATTCAAGCATCTGTCAACACAATCTCTTGCAACTTCGACGACAAATATTGAGTCCAAATTTTCACAGGTTTATTACTTTATGCATTTCTTGAAATACACCTAGTGAGAAGACTGGGCAAAAATTCAGCCCGTTGCTTGTACCGTGCACAGAATCGGCGCTTACGGAAGCAGGGGACAATGAACTATAACCTCAAGCGTATTTCACAGGTTATCGACGAATTTTGGTAATTACTCTAAATAATTATTAGCATAAAAGCTTACTTGGTGACAAATAATGGGAACAGGTTGATAGTATTAAACATTGTGAGAAACGGCTCCCTCTGAAGTAATGCAGTTTTCGGAATAGAAGTAATTTTCCACGAATTTGATTTCGAGACCTCAGATTTAGAATTTGAGGTCTCGAAATCAAGCATCTGATAGCACACAACTTCCTGTGACAAGGGTGTTTTCTTTTTCATTAATATCTCGCAACTTCGGCGACCGATTGAGCTCAAATTTTCACAGCTTTGTTAATTAATGCATATAATGTTGAGATACACCAACTGTGAAGAGAAGTCTTTAGAAATTACTATTAGTGTCCACTGCCTTTAACTAAAACAAAAACGAAACAAGAAACGAGAATGTCCAAAATTACAGACACCTAGGTAGCACCATATCGACTCGTAAAACAAGAAGTATTATTCGAGTTTACAGATCACACTTAAAGCTTAATTCACACGAGAGCACTTTTAGCAAGGGTCCATTGCTAAATTGTAGCATGGTTGTTAAATTTTACAAAGATGTAGTCATGTGAAAGGACAACAATTTGTTTCTACTGCCCAAGTGTTCTTGCGAAAATTTGTTAAACATTGCTACAGTTTAAGCACCATGCTAAAATTAAGCAAGGGACCCCAGTTAAACAGAACGTAGACCAAGAACTTGGACAGTAAAATTTACCGATCAGAATGATTTCAGTGATTTGTTTTCAGTCCTTTCCTGCATACAAGATACAAGGCACTTGGCATGTAAGGAAAAATCAACCAAATAAATGTGGCGGTTCAACAATATACATTAAAAGCCTACCACCATATCAATTGTTTGTTAAAATTAAATTCATGATTCTCACTTCTAAGATACCAAATAAGCCACACAGATAGATTTAATGTGATTTGGTGTCTACCTTAAAGCTCAGATACACGGCATCCTATACGCAGGAGAAAATGGTTATTTGAGTGTGAAACAATATCAGGGTGATAGTATAATAGTGAAAGTGGCCTTTGAATAAAAGTTTTTTTATCTAAGACTTATAAGAACATGCCTAAGTTTATAACCCAAGAGGGGTTGTGGCCCAAAGATTAAAAGTAACATTTAAACCCGTTTTTTAAACTGGTTAAAAACTTACTTTATTTACAGAGTTAAAACAGAGACTTGGCATTTGGCATCTTGTAAATGGCAAGACACTAAGCAGATCAAGCCAGAAATACAATCTTATTACATACATTTCAATGCATACAGACGGAGGACAAGTTGCATCAAACATTATTAAACTAGCCTCTACATTTGAAATGTTCAAAGGCACTGGACACATTTGGTTATTGTCAAAGACCAGTTTTCTCATTGGTGTAACTCAAAATATGCTTTAAATAACAAACCTGTCAAGATTTGAAATCAACTGGTCATCGAGCTTGCAAGATTATAATGAAAGAAAAAAACACCCTTGTCGCAAAAGTTTCGAGACATCAGCTGATAACTCAGCTGAGGTCTTGAATTCAATGCAAATGTTTTTGCGAGAAATTACATCTTTCTAAAAAACTACGTTACTTCAGAGAGATCCGTTTCTCACAATGTTTTATACCATAAACAGCTCTCCATTGCTAACAATTATTTTAGGTAATTGCCGTTAGTGTCCAGTGCCTTTAATAAAACAGAAAAAAGTTGAATTAAATACATTGATTAATTTCTTCAAATAAAAAATGACCCTAGCAGGACTGAGTAGAAAGTTTGGTTGCAATTTTCAATCTAACCTTGTCAAAAAAAAGACACTGAACACATTTTGGTAACTGTCAAAGACCAGTCTTCTCACTACGTGTATCTCAACATCTTGAACTCAACTGTTCATACTATGAAGTTGTGAGATAATAATGGGAGAAAAAAACTCTTGTCACACGAAGTTGTGTGATTTCAGATGCCTGAATTTGAGACCTCAAAATCAGTTCTGAGGTCATGAAATCAAATTCAATTATTTCAGTGAGAATTACTTCTTTCTAAAAAACCACATTACTTCAGAGGGAGCTGTTTATCACAATGCTCCCCAACAGCTCCCCAATGCTTGTTGCCAAAAAAGTTTGTATGCTAACAATTATTTTGAGCAATTACCAAAAGTGTCCAGTGCTTTTTTAATAAAATAATGTCCGAGCTACTCAGGACATAATAATAAGTGACAAATGCATGAAACGCCAATTTCACCATAGTTGCATACATGAGTGTTATAGACATAATAAACAGATTGTTTTCGAATTTGAAAACCATTAAAACACATTACTTGAAAGTGTTATAACTTCACAAAATGTCACTACTTTTACTTCGAAGTCACACCAATTTTCGAAATGATAAATAAAACTTGTTTATCATAGAGTGTCGCTGCCGAGTGGTTAAGAGCATCGAATTCAAGTTCTGCCTGAATTCACCGGAGTGTGGGTTCAAATCCCGGTCGTGACACTTGTGTCCTTGAGCAAGATACTTTACTATAATTGCTTCTCTTCACCCAGGGGTATAAATGGGTACCTGCCAGGGTAGAGGTTGATATTGTGAATGAAAAGCTTTTGGAGTGCACAGCAGCTCGGGGCTGTATACTCCCTAATGGGAGCTGAGAAAGATTAAAGGGATGTTTATTGGCTCAATGACCAGGGGACTAATGTAAAGCGCATTGATACGGTTTATTGTGAAATGCCCTATATAAGAACTTGTTATTATTATTATTATACCATTTTTTATTACTAATAGTTCAGGGTTGAATATCATACCTCCTGATTCGTCTAGGTGTCTGACCAATCTGAGCCGTTGTTTCATTCATTTTATAAGAGGCTTGCTTTGATTGGCCAAGCGAGATTTCTTGTAGTGATCCATTTGATTGGCTGGAAAGAGTACTCTCTTGCGAAGAAGTATGTGGTGCTGGCTATCTAAGAAAAATAAAGAAATCCGATAGAAATATAATAATTAATTGACTGGGTTTGTTTTGGTGTTAGCTCTTTTTCTTTTCCAAATTAAAAAATACCCTTGGTTGGCCTGCCTGGTATTAACTAAAAGTAATGATAAAACTAAAGTCTTGTAATGTGCACATATCCACCATGCTGGGTGTTCAAGGCGTAGTAAAAACCAAAAACAAAATTAAAGAAAACAGACACAACAAAATTAGTCCTAATTGAAAACCTGTGGCATAAGATAAGTTTTGATTAGATTTAAATTTTGTGGTACAAAGAAAAGATCCAAGATTAAGTGGTAGAGAGTGCCAGTACGACGCTGCACTGTTCCTCACTCCAAAGATTCGAGGAAGAAGCTGAGATGATGGGGATGCACACATCATGGGCAAAAACCAAGATCCAGAACTGTACCAACCTCCGCCAAACACCTGCTTCAGTCAACGTTGAGGGTAACTCTGTCCAAATTACACAGAAGTTCAGGTATCTCGACTGTGACATCCATTCCTCCGGCTCATCCTCCCCCGACATTCTCCGACGTCTTGGACTTGCCTCATCCACCTTTGGCCAATGAGATTGTGTCTGGAGAAACAAACGCCTGAAGCTCACAACCAAGCTGAAGGTATTTACTACCTGTGTCCTCCTCGTCCTACTCTTTGGCTCAGAAACATGGACACTCCGGGCAGACGACACAGGAAGGCTCCAAGCCTTCAGCCTAAAGTGTCTACTTCATCACTAATGCAACAATCTCGGAGACCACCATCATTGATGACATCCCAGAGGATACACCTTCCCATGTGACCATTAAGCTGAATGTCGACGCACGGGGAGGATCCCGCCCCTGCCTACCTTGCGGACTTTGAGTATCTGCGTGGCAGCTGTGGCGAAGAGCATTAGAACCCATTGGTTTGGCAGCTTAACGTCCCCATAATGTATTAAGAGAATGATGACGACGACGATGATGATGATGATGATGATGTTCCAGATGCATGGCAAAGCTGAAGAAAAAGACCTGTCACTCCATGAGTGTTGAGACTGGGGTTCAATGAGGAGAAGCATGGAACATGATCAAAGACTCCATGACAAAGTGTAAACTTGAAGCAATTCAGAGATATAGTGGGGAGCCTTGCCATGTCAATTTCCCCAAGTCCACACTTTCCTGACCCGAAGTTTGCTGCAAACGCTGGCAATAAAAAAAAAGAAGCTAGGAATAATCTAGACTTGTGGACAAGTCTAGGATTAATCTTGTGGACAAGTCGTTAAATCGGCCCCTCGGGCTGAGATAGCGCTCTCACGAGATCAATGCTCTTGCGCGAACTGATGGCTCCCCGATTTCGACTCCTTAGCGCGTGGGGCCGATTTACCGACTTGTCCACAAGTCTAGGATTAATCTTGTGGACAAGTCGTTAAATCTGCCCCTCGGGCTGAGATAGTGCTCTCACAAGATCAGTGCTCTCGCGTGAACTGATGGCTCCCCGATTTGGACTCCTCAGCGCGTGGGGTCGATTTAACGACTTGTCCACAAGTCTAGGATGAATCTAGACTTGTGGACAAGTCGTTAAATCTGCCCCTCGGGCTGAGACAGTGCTCTCTCTCGATTATGACTCCTCAGAGTCATAATCGGAAACCATCAGTTCACGCGAGAGTGCTCTCATGCGAGCACTATCTCAGCGCGTGGGGCCAATTTAACGACTTGTCCACAAGTCTAGGATTAATCCCGATCTAGAGTAAGGACAAGTTACTCATCCCAACTTAAGGAAGGGTTCAATGTGTCTTAACTAGTATGGTTACGGAACTTAACTCGTCCTAAGCCATTAGATTATATCCTAAGTTAGGAAGAGTTTGGTGAAATCAACGGCTGGTTATACAGTGGATCGCACTCTGTATAATAAACAACTAGCATTAGTTGAGTAATTGACTGATTGATTGATTGATTGATTGACTGATTAAAGTTATTTGGTTAAAAATACAGTAAGAACATGCCGAAAAAACACACACACAATATGAGAAAAAAAATGAAATAAGATAAACCAAAATGTCACGTAAGATAGAAATACTGCACAATTATAACCCCCAAAAATCAACCTTACAATGTCAAAGACCAACAAGGTTTTTATACCAATCTTCACAAACTGTTATTTTGTCTGTATTTATTTTGTTTTTCTCTATTGTTACAAACAAGTACACTACCATCAGCTATTGTTGTAATCTACAAACAAGTACAGTACCATCAGCTATTGTTGTAATCCGAATGAATTATATGAATTGTATGGATTCGTTTGAAAACAATACCTTCTTTAAAAACTCTGGCAAGCGTATTGGGCAGTCTTCCCTGGTACCAGTCTTTCCAAGCACAGTTTAATAAAAAAGGCAAGGACCTGGAGATACAGATAAGAAGACGGATGATAAATTAGCAACACCCCCTGAATACAAAACATTACAAGACATGTTGAAATAAAAATGAATAACGAAATAAATCACAGCAGGACTGGGCACCTATCAATGTGGTGGGTGTTGATACTTAACAAGAAAAATATGAGAGCAGAAAAATAAGTAAGTGAAATCCTTGTAAAGAGAAGTTCATATGCTCACTATTGGTAATGACTCAAAAAAGTTATTAGCATAACACCTTACTTGGTGACGAGTAATGGGGAGAGTTCGATAATAAAGAACATTGTGAAAACATTGTGAGAAACAGCTCCCTCTGAAGTGACATAGTTTTCGAGTAAAAAGTAGTTTTCCATGAATCTGATTTCAAGACCTCAGATTATTTGCTAACACGTGACGGACAATCCTGCAATCAAATGGCAAGAATCTGCTTGGGTGTCATATAATATAAAACATTGCGAGAAACAGCTCCCTTTGAAGTGACGTAGTTTACGAGAAAGAAGTAATTTCCACGAATTTGATTTCAAGACCTCAGATTTATAATTTGAGGTCTCGAAATCAAGCATCTGAAAGCACACAACTTCGTGTGACAAGGGTGTTTTTTGTTTCATTCATATCTTGCAACTTCGACGACAAATTGAGCTCAAATTTTCACAGGTTTGTTATTTTATGCATAATAGATGTTGAGATACAGAAGACTGGTCTTTGACAACTACCAATAGTTTCCACTGTCTTTAAATGATGCTGTTAAATATTCATCATCTCTATCTGTGTTTGTTAAAAACCTACATAACAGTTCCGTTCCTTGACTCTTTTTCAAGTTGTGTTGGTCTTGTCTCATCCAGAGCCCAGAGCACTTTGGTTAAACGAACAAGGTACCAATATTTGAGTACAAGAACATTTACTGGATAACCTGACATAGTCAGATATGGATGTTTGCCATGGACACCCAACAAAGACGCAATATAATGAGCTGAATCAAACATTGTAGGTACCACCTAAAACCAAGTCGATATGAACAGTAACGATATTCTTCGTTTAAGTATCAACCGCCAGACACGCCCCCCCAACAAAAAAAAATCAGAGGAACCACCTCAAACCATGTTGAAATGACCAAAATCAATATTTCCTATACGACGTATGAGCCGCCAAACAAATGTTTTGCTGCATTAGGCCCGCCAGACAACCCCCCCCCCCCCCCCCCCCCCCCCCGTGCCATGGGTTAACCATCAGAGTAACCACCTGAAACCATGTTGAAATGACCACATTGGAGGAACCACCTGAAACCAAAATGAAATGACCAGTAACAATATTCCCAATAAAAAGATCAACATCCGTACAAATTGTCTGCTGCATTTTGCCCGCCAGTCACCCTCTATCCCCTCTCCCTGGGTTTACTATCTGAGAAAGTAATTGCAACCAAGTTGAAAATGACCAATAACACTATTCTTTAAACAAGTATCAACAACCAGACAGGCTGCCATACACCCCCCCCCCCCACATCGGAGGAACCACCTGATGAAACAGTGCTGAAATGATTAAAAGCACTATTTCCTAAACAACGTGTGAGCCGCCAGACAAATGTTTTGCTGCATTTAGGCCCACCAGACAACACCCTCCCCCGCCCCCTGGGTTATGCATCAGAGTAACCACCTGAAACCATGTTGAAATTACCAAAAAAAGTATACTAAATACATAGTATCAGCCACCAGACAATCATGACAATGCAGACACCCCCCCACCCCCCTCACCCAACATTGGAGTAACCACTTGAAACCAAGTTGAATATGACCAGTAACACTATTCCCAATGAAAAGATCAACAGCCAGACAAATTGTCTGCATTTTGCCTGCCAGACACCCTCTATCCCCTCTCCCTGGGTTTACCATCTGAGAAAATACCTGCAACCAAGTTGAAATGACCAACAACACTAATCTCCATACAAGTATCACCCACCAGATCAATTGTCTGCTGCATTAGGCCAGCCAAACACACCCCTCCCCGTCACATCGGAGGAGCCCTATGAAACCATGTTTAAATGACCCAAAAAAACTAATCCCAATACAAAGTATCCTCTGCTTTGCTGCATTAGGCCTGCCATGGACAACACCGCCCCCCCCCCCCCCACCATCGGAACCACCTGAAACCAAGTTCAAATGACCAATAACACCATTGCCAATGAAAAGTATCAACCACGAGGCAAATTGTCTGCTGCATTTTGCGCGCCCAGATACCTCCTCCGCCCCCTCCCTGGGTTTACCATCTGAGGAACTACCTCCCAGCAAGTCGAAATGACCAATAAAAACACTACTCTTCCAACCAGTATCAACAACCAAACAACATGTCTTCTGCATTAGGCCCGCCAGACACACCCCCTCCCTCCCCCAACATCGGAGGAGCTATCTGAAACCATGTTGAAATGACCAATAACACTATCCCAATGAAAAGCATCAACTGCTAGACAAATTGTCCGCTGCATTTTGCCTCAAGAGACACCCACCCCCTCCCCCTCTCTGGGTCAAAACCAAGTTGAATTGACCAATAACACTTTTCTCCATACAACATGTACAAGCATTAACTGCCAGACAAATTGTCTGCCGCTTTAGGCCCCCCCCCCCCACCCTCGGAGGAACCACCTGAAACAATGTTGAAATGACCAAAAACGCTATTTCCTAAACATTGTATAAGCCGCCGGACAACTGTTTTGTTGCATTAGGCCCGCCAGACAACCACCCCCCTCCTCCCCACCCCCTGGGTTAACCATCACAGTAACCACCTGAAACCATGTTAAGATGACCAAAAAAAGTATACCGAATACATAGTATCAGCCACCACACAATGTTTTGCTGTGTAAGGATGCAGACACCCCCCACCCAACATTGGAGTAACCACTAGAAACCAAGTTGAATATGACCAGTAACACTATTCCCAATGAAAAGATCAACAGCCAGACAAATTGTCTGCCCCATTTTGCCTGCCAGACACCCTATATCCCCTCTCCCTGGGTTTACCATCTGAGAAAGTACCTGCAGTTGAAAATGACCAATAACACTATTCTTCATACAAGCATCAACCACTAGACAAGTTTTCTGCTGCATTAGGCCAGCCAGACCTCCCCCCTCCCCACATCAGAGGAGCCCCATGAAGCTATGTTTAAATGACCCAAAACTCTAATCCCAATACAAAGTAGACTCTGCTTTGCTGCATTAGGCCTGCCATGGAAAGCACCCCCCACCCCCCGAAGTACCACCTGAAACGAAGTTCAAATGAACGATAACAGCATTGCCAATGAAAAGTATCAGCCACTAGACAAATTGTCTGCTGCATTTTGCGCCCAGACACCCACCCCCCCCCCCCCCTCCCTGGGTTTACCATCTTAGAACACCACCCCCTTCCCCTCTCTTGGTCAAAACCAAGTTGAAATTACTAATAACACTTTTCTCCATACAAGCATTAACCGCCATACAAACTGTCTGCCGCTTTAGGCTGCCATACACCCCCCCCCAACATCGGAGGAACCACCCGATGAAACAATGTTGAAATGATCAAAAACACTATTTCCTAAACAACGTACATGTTTGAGCCGCCAGACAAAAGTTTTGCTGCATTAGACCCACCAGACAACCCCCCCTCCCCGTCAGAGTAACCACCTGAAATCATGTTGAAATTACCAAAAAAATATACCGAATACATAGTATCAGCCACCAGACAATGCAGACACCCCCCCCCCCCTCACCCAACATTGGAGTAACCACTTGAAACCAAGTTGAATATGACCAGTAACTCTATTTTCAAAGAAAAGATCAACAGCCAGACAAGTTGTCTGCTCTTTTTTGCCTGCCAGACACCCTCTATCCCCTCTCCTTGGGTTTGAGATCTGAGATAGTACCTCCAACCAAGTTGAAATGACCAATAACACTATTCATCATACAATAAGTATCAACCACCAGACAAGTTTTCTGCTGCATTAGGCCTGCCAGACACACCCCCCCCCACATCAGAGTAGCCTAATAAAACCATGTTTAAATGACCCACAACACTAATCCCAATACAAAGTAACCTCTGCTTTGCTCGATTGTTGACTTTGATGGATTTGAATCTTGTAAAAGTTACCTCACACTCAGCCACAACAGCAATCTCATTGTATCCATTCTTCTGCAGGGTGTATTTTCCTCCAATTTCGTCGATTCTCAATCCCGACTGTGAGACGCCTCCCTACTTCGAGCCACCTTCTCACCGGACCTGGGCGAAGAATGCTTCTTCCTACACAGGGATGTCCTTGACACCTGTTTTGTCTTGAAAGTTTACTTGTGTGCGTGTTGACATTGGGATGTTAACGGCTACACTGGGATCTAGCTTGTAAATTATGTAAGAAGAAAGACAGACAAAAATCAGTTAATTTATTTTTGCAGATTACTAGATTGTTTAAAGACTAATTCTGTCATAGCGCTGACATGAACTAACAGTAAAACATGTATGAAGCTATTTACATGTAGTATTGTATTGGTCTGTCATGATGAATTTGGACTAATCTATGGCATGTGATTTAGGCCTAGATGTATGATACTTCACTGTGGCACCAAAGGCGATTGCCTCCCTGGCCCCTGGTCATTGCCTTGGTGCCCTTGAAATGCTCCAGTGCAAATTTATAATTTCCTCCCCTTTTCCAAGAGAAAATGCCTTGGTGCGCTTGCCCTTTCAAAAACGAAGCAATATCATACAGGCCTGATGTATTGTATTGGTCCCTCTTGATGAATTTTGAGTATGGCATGGGATTTAGGCCTAGATGTATGTAAAAAGCACATCGAAAAAGAGTAAATGTACAACCATAAATCACTAAATAATATGGACACAATTAAACTCACTAAAATAACTAAACTGCACTAACAAAGTATTTAACTACTTACAAATGGTCAGATTTATCGGAACCTGAATTAGTATGCAATAAAATAATTGGTTGACTCAATTCACAGGATTTAAAGGCAATGGACACTGTTGGTAATTATCAAAGACTAGCCTCCACAGTTGGTGTACCTCAACACATGTATAAAATAACTAACCTGTGAAAATTTGAGCTCAATCAGTCATCAAAGTTGCAAGATAATAATGAAAGAAAAAACACCCTTGTCACACGAAGTTGTGTGCGTTAGGACATGTTAGATGGTCGATTTTGAGACCTCAAGTTCTAAATCTGAGGTATCGAAATCAAATTCATGGAAAATTACTTCTTTCTCGAAAACTATGGCACTTCAGAGGGAGCCGTTTCTCACAATGTTTTATACCATCAACCTCTCCCTACTACTCGTCACCAAGAAAAGATTTGTGCTGAACATTATTTTGAGTAATTACCAATAGTGTCCGACTGCCTTTAAGGGCACTTGAGCGGCTAAAAGATGCTATGTCAGATGTTTGGCCCCAAACATAAAAAAATAGATTTGTTTGAGTGAATGGTATTTCAAAGAGTATCACCTGCTCCAACGAAAAAAAGTTTAACTTTTACTTTCAATGGTCAGGAACCATTTTACAGAATGGTTTAGCCCATTTAGCCCATCAACAAAATAATGCGTTTGATGCGACAGGTTCAAAATATGAACCTGGGAATCGCTCCAGGATCTGTAAGTTTTTGTCCATTGTTCTTCGAAAAATATTCTAAATGGTGTTTTGAGTATTATGGAAGGCTGCATTAGACATTGCGGATTAAGTTCGTACCCTCAGAATTTGTGTCATGATTTTTGAAAGTGGTAAAGATGGGGCAAATCTGGTGACTAGCTGTCGAAATTGTATGTGTTGGACCAGATCAACTGTTTCCGATCAAAAGAATCTCGTAACCCTATGGCCTGGCGGCCGTCGGGAGGAGAGTTACGTATCGCAACTAGTATGTGATGCTTAAGTGCTAGTTCCCAAGGTTCTGGAATTGGGTGAATGGGCTTTTGCAACTTTTCAAATTTGACTTTAAAGGCAGTGGACACTATTGGTAGTTACTCAAAAACATAATTAGCACAAAACCTTACTTGGTACGGAGTAATGGGGAGAGGTTAATGGTAAAAAACATTTTGAGAAACGGCTCCCTCTGAAGTGCCATAGTTTTCGAGCAAGAAGTAATTTTCCACGAATTTGATTTCGAGACCTCAGATTTAGAACTGGAGGTCTCGAAATCAACCATCTAAACGCACACAACTTCGTGTGACAAGGGTGTTTTTTTTTTTCATTATCTCGCAAGTTCAATGACCAATTGAGCTCAAATTTTCACAGGTTTGTTATTTTATGCATATGTTGAGATACACTAACTGTGGGGACTAGTCTTTGACAATTACCAACAGTGTCCACTGCCTTTCAGCCACTCAGGTGCCCATAATAATTCTGCAAAACAACATCATCATCATTCAATCATACTCATAGACATAGTGCAACATTAAAGGAACACGTTGCCTTGGATCGGTCGAGTTGGTCTTTGAAAAGCGTTTGTAACCGTTTTTTGTAAAATGCGAATGGGTAGAAAGATGTTGTAAAAAGAGAATACAATGATCCACACAAACATGCCTCGAAATTGCGTGGTTTTCCTTTTACCTCGTCGACTAACACGTCGGCCATTTATGGGGGTCAAAATTTTGACTCCCATAAATGGCCGACCATGTTAGTTCGCATAGTAGAAGGAAAACCACGCAATTTCGAGGCAAACTTGTGTGGATCATTGTATTCTACTTTTAAAACATCTTTCCAACCATATATGCATTTTATAACAAACGGTTACAAACGCTTTTGTTTTGACCAACTCGTCCGATCCAAGGCAACGTGTTCCTTTAATACTGGTGTCAATCAAAATGCTCAGTCAGTAATTGTGAACCGAATTAACAAACTATTTTGTTGCCTACTACACTCAAGTTCCGCTAAATCTGACCATTTGGATAACTTTCCGTATGGCGCCACCACCTTTTCACTCATTTTTACAAAAAGGGATATATCAATCAGGTAAATTAGATACTATATTATTTTATTTCGAATGAAAAAGTGGTGGCGCCATACGGAAACTTTTCCGACCTTTTTTTAAAGTGTAACATAATCCTGAGTGACCATTTGTAAAGTTTTTAGGCATTTTATTGGTGCAGGTTAGATAATACTGCAGAAGTACTGTATCTGGTAATATTGCACATGTCTTATGATGTACACATGTACTGTGTACTATGCATTGGTAAGTAATATACTTTACAAAGGAATATGCAAGTTAAAGTTGGGCAATTTCGAGTCAATAAAAGAAGTACTCTTGTTTGAACACTGATGACTGAAGTAAGGTACGCTACCAAAATAAATAATTTTGCTTTGGTTTTCCATAACATACCTTAATAGATCTTCCCTTGCCAGAATACTTATTGTAGGCCCTTACAATTATGAAAATACACACCGGCTGTGTGGTCCAGTTCACGGACCAGTTTCAGGATCTCCGCCGTTTCAGCAGCCGAGGAATACACCGCCAGTTGGTGGCGCTACAACATCAGGGTTCGAATTATCTGGGCGTTTTAGAAACGGCGAATGGATATAGCAGACTTTAAGTACTTTTGGATCCTGACCTGTAAAAATACCTGCGTTTCAAAAAGACCCTGGTATTTTCGAAACGGCGGACTGGAAACAAAAGGTTTTCAGAGCACTACACTCACACTCACGCGATGCTGTTTGTTCAACTTACAAAATGGCCGCACAAACACACGCTGTGAGATAGCTGTGTTGTCAACTTAAAAAATGGCCGCCTGCTCGCATACCGGGGCGCGTATATAGGTCAGTGCGCGCTCTAGTTCTTATATATAACTCTATGGTTTGTGCTTGCTAAAAGTAGCTATATGAAATTGGGCACTGATGTTAATGCTACTGTACAAGTACATTGCATGGTTTGTTAATACTATCACAGGCAGTACGCATCTTAATTTAAAAAAAAAAAACAATAAGGACTGAACACGTTTGGTTTTTGTCAAAGACCAGTATTCTTACTCGGTGTATCCGAACATATATGCATAAAGAAACAAGAATGTGGAAATTTGGACTCAACTGTTCATTGAAGTTGCAAGAAACTGATGAAAGAAAAAATCACCCTTGTTGTATAAAATAGTGTGCTTCTGGCCAATTTTTATATATATTATTTTAGTGAGAAATTATCTCTTTATAGGAAGTCGTTTCTCACAATGTTTTATACTATCAACAGTCTTCCGTTGCTCGTTACCAAATAATGTTTTATGCTAATAAAGGCCTATTTTGAGTAATTACCAAATGTGTACAGTGCCTTTAAAACAGTAAGTTAACTTTGTTCCTTGTTATAAGTTTTGCTTTTTATACAAACCCTACTATCCCATATAACATCATATAATTTTTTTAATTTGTTGTTGTATTCATGCCCTTATGGAAAGGGTTTGCTTTGTGTATGGCATCCTGTCACATAATTTGATAAAGGCATTAACAAGTCCACGGTGCTAATTCATTTAGGGGTTAGCACTGCATACCAGTTGATTATGAGTAATGGGGAGAGGGTGATAGTATAAAACTTTGTGAGCTCAAATTTTCTCAGGTTTGTTATTTTGTGCATATGTTGAGATACACCAACTGTGAAGACTAGTGTTTGACAATTACCAATAGTGTCCAGTGTCTTAAAAGCCAAGTTAAATAATTATACATCTGAGGTGGTTTAATACATTTAAAAGCAACTGGTACAACTGTAGCGTCATTGTTGCAGTTAATATGTATAAAACTCAAGGATAACAAAACAATAAAACCTGTTTAAAAAACTTCGGGATTGACGCCTTCTTCCGGTACTTTCTTATGGCTGATGCTTCTGGTGTGATGACCAGGAAACGCTGCAGAGAGCTCATCACCTTGGGATTTCTGTGGTGAACCCCAAGGTGATGGGATGACAGCATCTTTTCTTGGAGATTTCTCCGTTGATCGTGTTGGCGATGGAGGCTCTGAACCGACTGACTTTGGTGAAGCATTACCAAATTCATCACTGTGACAAAAATGACGTCGTCTGAGCGACTGGACTTCAAAATGGTGGACCTCACCAGTCTTATCTGACCTCTCCTTAGGATTTTGCTTGGTGACCACCTGAACCTCAAGATTCCCATTGGTGTTCTGGTCGGCAGACTATGGGGCTCTCTTGATGGGCTTGGGTACCATCACTATAGACTATGATTACAGGTGTTTTGGATGAGGCCTGATGAGCTGCTCGCAGTTTGAATCATACTCCCAATCAATCAAGTCAAGCGCCATCTAGAGGCTCGAGCCTGCTCAGTGATTTTTCTCCAGATGTTCCGGTCCAGCATGAAGGAGCGTAGTTCTTCAGCGCTGGTCAAGCCGATGTCTCATTTCAGTGTGTCTAGGTAGGAGAGTCATCTTCTCCCACAAGAAGCCTTGCCTTGGGTGGGCTCTCAGAGGATGATTGGGCAAGGGGCAAGCTCTGAGTGGCGGACACAGTGCCGAGCAAGCTTGAGGCGGCGTTCACGGATCTTCTCTGTAGCCTTTGGCCAGCCAGCATACAGATTGGAGTTTCTCATGTGGTCTTGCCAGGGGATGTTTAGGGTCATACGCTGCATCCTGGTGTAGCAACCATCCAGAGACTTCTCCATCCTGGTGGTTAGGGTCTAGGTCTCATCTCCGTATAGTAGCACTGACTCCACTGTTGTGACAAAAGGTGATCTTTTCACTCCCACTCCAGCGCTGCTGCGTGCTGCAGATGAAAATAAACATTACACAATAACTTTACATTTCTAATACAAGCAATTTGGACAGTAACAACAAGAATTTTTACTACTGGCACTACAATTATTTATTGTTAATAGGGTTATGGGTCAGTCAGTTTTTTAAACCCAGGATTTGAGCTGCCTCTAGCCATCGGGCTAGCTCGGTGGTCTAGTTGTAGGACATCTGCTTTAGCAATGCAAAGGTAGTGCGTTCAAATCCCACTCGAGTGATTTGCATACTATATTTGTTTTCACAGGGTACAGTGGTTAAAACACATCAGTGTAAAGGTTAAAAACAAATTATAAACCCAGAAATGGTTGAGTTAATAAATGCATTCTCATTCAGGGACAATCGATAAAAGGAATGACGATCTCAAAAACAAGTACAAAGTTGTATCTTTAAAGGGTTTTGGTACCTTTTGTATAACAATTTTGCCCATTACATAAATCCCTATGCACTGTGAATGATGTACATGTACTATACAATTTTAGCAACATTAGTTTTAAAGTTTTGCGAAGAAAACAAAAGGCAAAATCAAACAGCAAGGTTTTCAGGAGAGTAGCGTAAATACGTTTTACATGCTAAGATCACTTTTGTTTCATGAAACAAAAACTACTTTCATAATATTGTTTTACTCATGTCTCAAAACTTACAACCTCAGCAAGGCAAGTAATATTTTAGAAGCCTTCTACCACCATTATCTTCAAACCGGATAGTTTAATGTATATCTGTTGACATTGAGTTTTGTGTTGTACAAAAGGTATCCAAACCCTTAAGTACGGTGTTGCTGAGATGTAATCTTGAATAAGAAAAAAAACAGTGTCTCTTACAGAGTCTTCCTCCGCTTCCTGTTATCCTTCATTTGACTCTCCAGCTCAGCTCTTTTGCTCTCTTGGGTTTTGTGCAACTGAGAAAATGAGAAAACATTCATAATGTTATAATTTGTTTAGAGTGACCATTAGCATCGACGTCAATCTGTCTTGAAAGATGGGGGGAGGAACATCGTTAGTCATACCATCTACGGCGTGGGGTCCCGCCTCGCTTAAGGGCCCCAGGAAAATTTTAAGGCCATTTATGCTCTCTAGTGCAATCTTATGAGTCTGAGGGAAGATGTGCCCCATCTGAGATCTTGGAATTTAATGGCTATTTCGAGCTATGACAAATGATGCACCATTTAATTGCTATCCTGGTTATTAGCTAAAAACCAATTCAATTATAGCTGCGTATACAAATTATTTCTACATATAATGCTCAGACGGCGGTTCATTCCTAGCATCGTCAAGGGTGGATTAAGACAGGAAATTCTATAAAGGGGGTGGGGGCTTGTTGGTAGGGCAAACCAATTAAAGATGGAGCATGCTATAAAGCGGAACGCAAAACCTTTTTCGGCCTGGGCAAAACTTTGCATTCTAGATTCTCTGGTGCAAACTTAGGCCAATAGGCAAAACGAATGGAACAGAACATTTATAAAGCCTTTTAAATGTGAGCAGCAGTTGTATAACCTTTTTGGTTAACATCATCTTCATGTGCGGATCTATAAGCATGCTCGTGTGAAACCTTTACAGCGTGGGTCGGGCCCGTTTAAGGGCCTGGGAACAGTTCACATTCTAGATGCTCTGTGGTGCAATCTTAGGGCAACTGTCAACAAGAGGCAAAAAGAATGGAATAGAGCAAAGCCTTTAAAATGTGAGCAGCAGTAGAACCTTTTGAGTTAACAGCATCTTCAAGTACGGATCTACATACATGACACAAGTTGTAGGGGGCAAATGAGTCCGGGCTCGCCTAAAGACTCTGGACACTATTGGTAATTTTCAAAGACCAGTCTTCTCACTTGGTGTATCTCAAAATGCCTAAAATAACAAACCTGTGAAAATCTGAGCTCAATCGGTCGTTGCGAGATATTAATGCACAAAACAAAAAAACACCTGTCACACAGAGTAGTGTGCTTTCAGATGCTTGATTTCGAGACCTGGCATTCTAAATCTGAGATCTTGAAATGAATTTCATGAAAAATTACTTCTTTCTCGGGAACTACGACACTTCAGAGGGAGCCGTTTCTCACAATGTTTGATACTATCAACCTCTCCCCATTGCACGTTACCAAGTGAGGTTTTAGGCTGATAATTATTTTGAGTCACTACCAATAGTGTCCACTGCCTTTAACCAGGCCTGGATCCTAGATGCTGTTTGGCTTCTCACACTATTGCTCAAACGTTGACAAAATTGCACCTCCCCCTTGAAACAGTGGAAGGGACTATCCCCCCTCCCCCCCCCCCATTTTTGAAGGGTGGAGGGCATAAACTCAAATGTTTGCCGTATCTAATGACTTGTCTTTATCTTGAAACTCAAGTATTGCACCGTATAAGACCAAACCCTGTGTCCCGTCAATGGCATCAATCATAATGTTTGAGCATTTGTGTGAGAAGCCAAACAGCATAGGGTCCAGGCCCGCTTATAGACGATGTGACCATGTTTACATTCAAACCACCCTCTGTTGACAAAACACTCTATACGTCATGTTTCGCCGGGCACCTGAGTTGCGCAGTCACAGTAAGATTGCGTACATTTTCTAGCTGGCTGCCAAAACACAAAGGTTTTGCCTGGCAGTATGCGCGCGAATCATGTTATGGTTTTCGTGTGATGTCAGAGGTCACATCGTCTATAGGCACGGGAAAATTCTGCATTTTAGATGCTCTGTGGTGCAATCTTCGGTCAATTTTGAGAGGGGGACGTTTGATATAGTGTCCCCCACCCTTCTAAAAAGTTGTGTCACATTTTTGTCGGACGGGCCACAGGATGGGAGTTCATATGGAACAAGGTTCCACACGATGAAATGTGTATTCCCGTCCGATACACAGTACCCAAGGCACCCCACTGAGCGCTCTGCGGTTTCACTGGCTCATTAAACACTAACTAAACAAACCTGGGGTTTGCGGTTTGGGGCAAGTCTGGACTGACTGTTTGGAGGTCACTGTAGGAAAGATTATACTAGCATAGCTCATGTAAACCGTTAACAGTGTTTTATTCTCCATTCCTAAATTGTATAGGTTTATAAAAATTAAACCAATGAAAAATATAAAGCATCAAATGAAAACTTATTGCAATACTGGTGAAATTATCCACCATCTTGAAAAATAACCACATGGATGCTAATCATGGCCACCCGTTCATACACAGGAAATTCCCTTCAAAGATTTATACCCTTCAAAAATGGACCATAACACTTCAAACTTGTTGGATTGTGGGGTGATGTTCCAAGGTTATTTATTGTCTAAATTACTTTCAGGATAATTTCTATTCAATCACGATGCATCAAAAGGGATACATCATTGTAAAGGTGCTGTTTAATAACATGGATTTCTCAAATAATTAGATTTTAATCTAAAGATTTTAAAAGGGGTTGTCCCACTAGATTGAATGGCACCAACACGCATAAACATAAAACTGACTGTTTATTGTGTTGATCCTAATTCATCATTTGACGTTTGTGACTTTTGTTTTAAGGAAATATATACCGTAAGAACCGTTTGCTTTTTAACATTTTATAATCACTGCGTACAATTTTGAAAATACCATTGTAAGATATCTATTTAAAATGCGTACATTTTAAGTGCATAAAACTTCTATCCTTTTGTTGATAATGAGTTAAATTAAGTATATATACTGTAATTAAAAACACCCCGACCGATTTAAACTTTGTAATGAACTGAGTTTTATGGGGGGTTGATGCAACACAATTACATTCGAGTGCCTTCAAGTTTAAGTTGACCATTAATAGTGAAAGATACGAGAATCGGATCCGTCTCATTGTTCCAAACTCTAATAAAACAAGGTACCCCGTTTGTTCGAAAACTTTTCTTGTTGATATGTTGAAACTGATTCTCTAGGATCTCAAATAATTAAATAAGCTTTTATTGACGCAGAAGAACAACATAGACAATAAAGACAATTGCAATTTTGTCCACAGACTGAAATAAAAACGTTGAAACCCATCCTGTTAAAAAGTTACAAATTGAAATGCACAGAGAGCTTAAGATATGACCAATTTGTCTGTAGTAAATACTCAAGGTCATTGAAGCCCAGTGTGAAACCCCAAACTGGCCCTCGGGAGACCCCCTGCTTGTTTTCCAGTAGATAGCAATCTAAACACTCTGCGGTTTGTAAACAAATGATCTCTGGTGAAGGCCAGTCACTGCGAGCTCGTCCTATAGCCCGTCCGATAAAGTAATCACTACAAGGGAATTGAACATGGGACAGAAACCTGGTCCTGGACGGGCGCCCGTCCGTTGGCTGTCCAGGATGAGTTTTGACAAAGTCCCTTAGCCCCCAGGATTAATGCCCATGGCGAGACACAGGGTTGGTCTTACACAGTGCAACACTTTGGCTTCATGATCAAGGTGGTCAAAAAGATGGGGGGGGGGACATTTGATATTGTGCCCCTCTCCCCTTGTCACACCCCACCCCCACCTATTTGATGCCCACCACCATTAGTAGAATTTGAAACTTTGTATGGTGGAATTATAACTATAAGAACATTTTGTGATAACACCGTGTGAGTCTCTTTTTGAATAGTGTTGGTTAGGAAAAGAACTATTGGTTAAAGACTCATGTTTCTATTAATATACGCTGATCATCTACAGGAGAAAAATCATTAGAAAGACTGTACTTACCGTTTGTCTAGATGCTACTGCTCGCCGAATGTACTTCTGTAGGGCTTCTCTACGCAACCTACAATAGACAACAAATATCGGACAAATTTACATCAGCTGCTGTTAAACGAAGAAATTCAGTCTGAATGATCTACATGTGTAGTTGCATGTTTTGTGTGCATTTGATCACTAGCACTAGGCATAGTTAATTTTTTACAGTATTACATTTAACAATCACCAGTTTCTTAAAAGCTCAGAAATGCCTAGTTCATTTTGATGGGCCATAATAAATAATTTGCAGATATTAATTACTATACCTATTTGTCTTTTTAAAGACAAATTTGTCTTTTTAAAGACAAATAAAGCACTTGTGTTTTAATCCAACGAAGTCTTTTGGGGAAAAAAGTACCTACATGTGAGGTGAAACTAAACATGGATTGGAAATCACTAACAAGGCAATACTTTTTTTAGAAACCTCTTTCATCAGTGAAAAGGGTACAAAAGAATTTAGGCTTTGCATGGTGAGGTATCAATTGTATTTGGTTTGCGGTAACAAACACCATATGTGTTTCTACTTGCCAGGTAGAGTTTGTTCTTTAGAGAACTGTCTTGCTTTATTTTACTACCGCAAAGAGTAGAATATCAGATTTTGGGGAAACTTGTTCTGAAAAGAACTGTCCTGCTTTGTAAATATACCCTGGCGCAGGTATAGAAAATTGGCTGGGACAACTACTTTAGCTTTATAGGATCATAATTAACTGCACTACCCCGGAGTCAGTCTCTTGACGATGGCTAGAGCAAGCTAGTCAAAATGTTGAGACCAATTCAAGAACTGAATAGTGATTTGGTTCCCTATTGGGCAATCCATATAGGCTTCTGCTTGCTTTTTGTTGATAGGTCTCTAATTATTTTACTAATAATGCAAAAGTTATACATTTCTACTTATTGTTGCTGTGTGTTTTGAAGTTTTTAAAGCCTGGGTGAATAAATAAATAAACAAATAAATAAACTACTTGTCCTCTGCATTGTTCTCACTAAGCCTCTTCCTTGATTCAACCTCTTCCCTGCAAACAGCCAATCAAAACAAACAAAGCTCGGTAAATAACACCAAACTCACAAATCTCAACTCATGTTAATCCGGCATGGTTAGGCCTGTCGTCTTCTTGATACTCCAAGGGTTTATGAAGATGCACCAAAAATTCAATCCATACTCAGTGATACTGCCTCTTGAAATACATAATTCTAAAAACACCCCCTTTCTGGAGCTCCAGCCCTGACCCCACGCGTCGACCTGGTATTCTTTTAAAACGTAAGAGCCCATAATTTAATAACAACAAGTATGCTAGTAGCTGGGTTAAACAACAGAGGAACCGCAGTTGAAATGACCAGATAGAGAAAGGACCAATAACACTATAATTAATACCAGTATCAGCCACCAGACTTGAGATTTGCTGAATTGGGCCCGCCAGACACCCCCCCCCCCCCACCCTCTCCTGGGTTAAACATCTGAGGAACCACCTAAAACCAAGTTGAAATGACCAATGATGACACTATTCCCAATACCAGTATCAGCCACCAGACAAAGGTTTTGCTGCATTAGGCCTGCCAGACCCCCCCACGTTAAATATCAGACCCCCTTGTAAACCAAGTTGAAATGACAAATGATGACACTATTCCCAATACCAGTATCAGCCGCCCGACAAAACATTTGCTGCATTTTTATTTATTTATTTATTTTAAATCTTTAGACATACACAATAGTTGCAAGTTGTACAGGGGCTGTCAAGGCTAAAACAAAAGTATAAAACTGTCATCAAAAGATGTGTAAAACCAGACCCCTGCCAACGATAAAAATATAATTATACAATATAAAAAGGTGATTGCACTGAAACATTTAAGAATCACACAATAGAAATCATTAAAACACAACAAAATCAGACTATTGAAAACAAAAAACTACACCCACAACAAAACACCGCAGCGATAAGAGGAAGGGACAACAATTGAAAATAATAAAAAACATAGAATGGACTAAAAAAAAACAGAAAAAATAAAATTGGCACAGAGTGCACCCTCACAGATTCATGCCAACCCACTGGGCTCGAGGACAATGATAGCAGAGAGCCTCCCCAAACACCACCCAAAAAGCACAAAGACCCCTTAGACAATTAAAACCACTAGCACTTTTAACATACTAAAAATTCCCCCCTCAGCTTCATACGAAAGGACTTGTACCCCTCCAAAATCAAAACATTCCTGGTATCCAAAGTGAGCTCTGAGAACATTTTAGGAAAGCGAACAATGGTAGAAAATTTATAAGCATCCGTCCTAGGTTTTAGGTGATGAAAAGTGAGCAATTCTGTGTGACGGGAGTTAACTTTAGACAGATTAGTTAAGTCATTCATAAAACTATACCGAGTGGACATCAACAGTTTTACAATAAAGCAAATGTTTAAAAAAATTCTTCTGTCAGACAGCAACATAAGACCCAGAGTCTTCAGTCTTTCTTGATAAGGCTGTTCCATATATGTTTGCCGAAGTATCATCCTGCTGGCTCTGCGCTGTACCGATTAGATTGATATGATGTGTTTTTTACGGTGAACCCACCAGACGGGTGAGCAGTAGTCCAAGATTGGCTGCACAAGAGTCTTGAACAAATGGAGCGATACGCACGAAGGACAGTTGCCAGAGATGAGGCGAATCAAACCAATCAGTCTATTACATTTTGAAGTAACAGCCTGCACTTGTAGATCCCAAGATAAGTTACTCTGGAATATACAGCCTAGAAGCTTGATGGAGTCCACACATTCCAGGGGGGAGTTTCCAAGATTGTATTCTGGTTTGCTCATACGTCGCCAAGTCAACCGTATCGATTTGCACTTGTCAGCATTTGAGCGCAAACAGTTCAATTTAGCCCAGTTAACTATAGTGTTTAGGTCCTTCTGAAGTAGAGAATCCGGCGCGTCAGTTGTAACATTTTTGAACTAAAATGTGTCATCTGCGTACTGTACAAGGTTTGAAGAAAGTTGAAGCTGAAGATCGTTCGCGTACAAAACAAAGAGCAGGGGGCAAAGTACAGAGCCCTGTGGCACTCCTGAACCGACCGGTAGCCAGTCTGAAGTAAAGCCTTTGTAGACAACTCGTTGCAGGCGGTTTGTTACAAACGACTCAATCCAGTCAAGAGCAGCACCCTTTATGTTGTAGCAAAGTTGGAGTTTCTTAACAAGAATATCGTGGCTTATAGTGTCAAACGCACGACTGAAATCTAAGGAGATTACATCCACTGCAGGTACCCGTGCGTCCAAAGATTGAAGCCATCGAGAACTAGCAGACACCAATGCTGTAGAACAAGACCTCCCAGGAATGAACCCATGTTGCCGGTCAGCTACAAGTCCGTTGATTTGACAGTGGTCGAGAATTTGACGACACAAGATTTTTTCTAAAAGCTTGCAGATTATTGGAGTCAAAGAAACGGGTCTGTAATTGATCAAGTTGCTCTTTTCTCCTTTTTTGAAGACGGGCACTACATTAGCACGTTTCCACGCACTTGGAAGACAACCTGAAGCAAGAGTGTAGTTGTAAAAAGTTGTGAGAACAGGAACAATGGCTGGGGCAGCAAGTTTCAACATTTGGGCGCTAATACCATCAGGTCCATATGCTTTGTGTGCGGAAAGATTCCGAATCTCAGACGAAACTTGAGTTGAAGTGATGGAAAAACGTTCCAACGGGGGAAATTCCAACGTGGGAGAAGTGACACGGTCCTGGTCGGTGGATCCGGAGAAAAAACTGGCGAAAAGAGAGTTAAACTCATTTGCAATCCGAGATGGGTCACTTATATTTTCACCATTGATGAAATAAGAATTGGTAGATTGAGAAGATTTGCGTTTGGACTTCACAAAAGACCAGAAAGTTTTCCGATTATCTCTTTTCTTAAACAAATCAGTTACGAACTCACTGTACGCCCTTTTGGAGAGATTGCGTACTTTGTTCCTGACAAGTTTAAATTGTTTCCAAGCTGTCTCAGTTCCACTTACACGAGCTCGTTTAAACAACCTTTGCTTCTCAAGGATGAGCCGATGAAGTTCCTCGGTGATCCAGGGCTTAGCTCTCTTGCTACCTTTTCGGACAGGAACACACTCCTTGACGCAATTGAGGAAGAAATCACTGAACGTATCCCAAGCATCGTTAATGTCGTTGTAGTCAATCATTCCCCAAGGAACTGCAGCTAGCAAAGTCTGGAAATGAACAAGGTCCGTTTTGTGGTACTGGAAGGTTTCCCTTACACGACGTGGTAATTTTCTAGGCGACCCGCGAATTAGGGGCCCGCCATCCAGGGGCCAGCCAGACACCCCCCCCCCCCCCCCCCCGGGTTAAACATCAGAGGAACAGCCTGAAACGCAGTTGAAATGACCATAGAGAATTAGGACGATTAACACTATTCTTAATACCAGTATTCAGCTGCCTGACAGAAGTTTTGCTGCATTGGGCCCGCCCGACACCCCCCCCCCACTTAAGTAAACATCAGAGGAACCACCTCAAACAAAGTTGAAATGACCAATGACACTATTCCCCAAACCAGTATCAGCCGCCAGACAAGGTTTTTGCTGCATTGGGCCCGCCAGACTCCTCCTCTCCCAACCCCCAGGTTAAACATCGGAGGAGCCACATAAACCAAGTTGAAATGACCAATAACACCATTCCCTATACAAAGTTGGGGGGGGAGCAGAGCGTCTGCCAGGCCAAATGCAGCAAAACATTTGTCTGGCGGGTGACACTTTGTTTTTGGAAAAGTGTTTTTGGTCATTTCCACTCGGTTGCAGGTGGTTCCTCCGATATTATGTCAAAGGGGCGGAGGAGCGGGATGTCTGCAGGCCTAAGCGGTTTGTCTAGCAGTTCATACATGTGGATGTAAAGGGTTTTAAACTAGAAAGGGCTTTCAACCTTTTTCAGTTGCTCAGATCTCATGGTGTTATCTCCTTTCATAAATTTTGAACAAAAGGTTGTATAAACCTAGAGTTTTCAAAGTAGCAGAGTATAGCTTTTGCTCTTTTCAGATTTCCAAAAATTAAATAAAAAATGACAAGGGTCGAAAGACAACTCATTTTGCCTTAAAGCATCATTGTACAAACTTAAAGTCACCTGGAAGTAGAATTTTTTTCTTTCAAACATAAGAGTATATAATTTTTTTAGTAATTGTTTGTCACAATATATATATGTTAAAAAAATATATAAAGTTGTTTGGGGGGCTGACTCCGCCTACCCCTTTTGTGACGCCATTCGAGGCAGACTTTGCCTGCAATGCGTATAATAAACACACGTGCAAAGTACATGTACGTCCAAGTCGTGAGTTGCAGACCTGCCAACCTTGTAATTCTTTTTTGAGTACCACATTATCGCAGCGGCATAAACATGATCGCCCAGTGCACAACGGCATATGGCACAATGCTTACGGTCAGTCAGCAAAAACCATGGACCACTTCATTTTAGATGAACCATTCATTTAATGTAATTGTATATCATATTCACACAAAATACAGGCTACTTCATAATAAAAAAAGTTGTATCATGATATCAGTGGTTATTTTAGGGGTGGTTGATGTGGCCTTTTCTGACTTTTTGTGATCGTGACCTTAAGTCTGAAAAAAAAATGAAAACGAAATAACCAGTTGACTGCTGGAACCATGTTCCAAATGCCTAGATCAAGGATTTAAAACTGAAGGAGTGATTAAAACTGAAGGAGTGAAGGGGCAAAATTTTTTTTTTTTTTTTTTTTTTTTTTAACATCACAAAAAAATTGGCCAGGGGTTTCCCTGCGGGCGGTGAGCCCATTTTGACACATTTCTGATCCATAACATATATTAATTTCATTGACAAGCTCTGTTGAACAATGTTCCTAAATTATGAGTAACTTACACTCGGAATGCAAATATTATAACTTGGTATCCATCTTTGGTTGCCCAGTAAACGGACAAACGAAAACCCACCGTAGAGTTTTCAAGTTCCACTTCAATTCAGGCATGCTTCAATTCATCATTTGTTTCCCTTATCAGGCTTATACAAAGATTACAGGCCATCAAATTCCCATTATTCTCCCCAAATTCTCGGGAGTTGGGAAAAAATCGTGACGTAAATAATAACATGAATGCTACCTCCTGACCTAAACTGCTGCCGCTCTTTGAGATGTCTAAATGTCAAAGTGTGTGTACTGCCGACTGCACACGTGCACTGTGCAAAATGCATTATTTTCCACGTTGAGGAAGAAACATCTTTGGAGCATGCATTCTCTTTTTTCCGGGTAGAGGAGTACTTTTTCCCCCATCACTGACACTTCGCCTACGATCGGCGTCCATGTTGCATAATAGATAAACACACGGCGACGCCGAACGAATTCGAGCCGAACACGTGCGTTGTGTGCATGTACGTGTACATCCATGCATAAGGCTGTACATGTACTATACCAGGTTGACCGAACTGGTATGCGCCCTTCCCACCCCTTCTGTACGCATTGGTTTATTAGTTTTCCAGCGGGAGTAAGAATTTAAAAAATAATTCTAAGCACAACCTCTTTTTTATCGAAGCGCATAATGATCACTCAGATGTGGGGTGTGTGGGGTGTTTTTGATCTGTTGTTTTGCACTTGGGGTCGAACGAATAACAGTTGATTAAATTGAGAACAAAATTGTCCGTTCGTGCTGCAGTTTTAAAACACCGCGATATAGATTTTGCTTTTTGCGTACGTTCTGCAGAATATCTCGTACCACCGTACTCAGGGGTGAAAATGCGTGCATGGTACGCAAAATGCGTACAGGTTGGCAGGTCTGGAGTTGGTACATTTCAAAAAGTGTTTTTCTGCATTCAGCAGCAATACACCTGGTCGGCATTGCCGGAAAAAAACATTTTTGTTTGTTTTTAAAAGTACAAACTCACGACTTGGTCCGTACATTTTGCAATTGTGTTTACTCTACGCATTACAGGCAAAGTCTGCCTCGATTGACGTCACGAACAGCGCCTTCTCGGGTCGGGGTCTACTGTTAAATTTGTAAATAACATAAGAACTGATTTTTTAAAACCTTAGTTAACTGATTCACATTCCACTCATCAAAACACATTAGTGACAAAAGCTTTATTTTTAAAAAATACCACTTCCAGGTGACTTTAAGAGCCCAATAAAACTTCTGCCCACAAATAAATCACAGAAGATGTTCAACTGCCTCACTGGCTGATGACCATTATGCAATACAAGACCTACCATTGGAACTAGTTGTGGTATTGGCAGTCTGTTTTTCAGCTGAAGTGCCAGGCGGAACATGTCAGTACTGGGCAGGCCCGCCCACCGTCGCCCACCATGGCTACAACACTGATCATCACCAATGAAGGTAAGTATTACAGTTCCAACATCAAGAGTACTGTACTGTAAACAAAAAAGGTGAAAGCAAATGAGAAAATTGGAAAGAAGTTGTTCAATCTTCACTTACCTTCATCCATTGTTGAAATGAACGAGCTTTACCACTGATTGGTGATGTCTTTACCTCTTCCACAGAATAGAAGAAGCAGGCGTGGGTAAACAAAGCACACATCACATATCCGTAGACAACGAAACAGGCCTAGGCCTAGTGTCAATTATTATAAAAAAAAATTTTATAGGTAATACAGCATGTACACAAAACAATGAGATCAACTGGATTATTATTAGGCCCAAAGAGAAGAAACACAGCACTAGTAACCTTAATAATCAACCACTTGATGATTGGGTACTCCGGAACTTCTGTAACTACGGTAAAACACTACCATATCGTAACTGGTAAATAACAAACTTTCCCATGCACGCAGCAAACCATCAATGATTGATCATCACACTGATCACGAGCCCCATACTTAAAAAATACCAATATCCCATCTTTAGAGATAACAAAAGAAGAAAAGTCCTACTCACTTCTATACTGCACGCACGGGCGAGAATTAACTGGTTGATGGATAAGGAATAATCTGTAATTTTTAAGGCGATTTCGTGAAATTATTGGAGAACATTGGTGAAGAACAATTGGCGATATAATTTGAATCATAATGAAATTAGCCTGTCAATAGAGGGCGCTATCAAAGTTCAATTTGTATGACTTTTTCCAATATTTTTGTGCAGAAATCCAGCCTTCTATTTATTTGGTCGTTATCATACAGCATTTTTCATAATAATGAGCAGTGGAATGTATTGCCTGCCAGGAAATAGACTGGAACGTAGGCCTAATTTCTTTATGCCTGGAAGCACAAACACTTGCTAAGCACAGAAAAATAGCTTAAAGGCAGTGGACACTATTGGTAATTACTCAAAATAATTATTAGCATAAAACCTTACTTGGTAATGAGTAATGGGGAGAGGTTCGTAGTATAAAAGATTGTGAGAAACGGCTCCCTCTGAAGTGGGTAGTTTTTGAGAAAGAAGTAATTTTCCACGAATTTGATTTCGAGACCTCAGGTTTAGAATTTGAGGTCCCGAAATCAAGCATCTGAAAGCACACAATTTTGCGTGACAAGGGTGTTTTTTTCTTTCATAGTTATCTCGCAACTCCGACGACCAATCGAGCCCAAATTTTCACAGGTTTGTTATTATATGCATATTATGTTGAGATACAGCAAGTGGGAAGACTGGTCTTTGACAATTACCAATAGTGTCCAATGGCTTCTGGCGACCCCAAAATTTAATGTAAGAAGCGTCACTGCGGTAATGCTTCTCAGATTGTGTTTCTATAGGAACTATTCTTCCCATTATGACAATGAAACTCTGAAAAACCAGTGGAAAAAAATCTAAGTGGTAAGAAGTACGACAGCTTTGGATAGTACAATGCATCGTTTAAGAAGTACATTTACGTCCGGGTATGGAAAACGGGGTACCACTTTTTATTCCCTCCCCCCCCCCCCAAATTGAATATAAAAGCATTACCGCAGTAACGCTTCTCGGATTGTATCCCTATTGTATCCTAATTTGACTAAATTGTTTCCAGTTGGACCATATTGAACTCTGGAATGCTATAAAACTTTATACATGCGGTGAGGAGTAGGGCCTATAGCAGTTGGATAGTAGGCCCTACAGTGCAAGTTTTAGATAAAAAAAGTATACTTCGCTTCCTGTTACAAACGCTTGACCCCCCCCCCCCCCCCCCTCCCCGATCATAACACGCATTACCGCGGTAATGCTTCTCAGATTATATTCCTATTGGGATTATCCTTCCTATTTTTATTCTCCCAAATAATTAAAATGAGAAGCGTTAAAGGGAAGGTACACGTTTGGTAATTACTCAAAACAATTAACTTAAAAACTGACTTGGTAACGAGCATTGGAGAGCGGTTGTTCATGGTATAAAACATTCTGGGAAACGACTCCCTCCGAAGTAACGTAATTTTTGAGAAAGGGGTTATTTCTAACTAAAATATTAAAAGACTTCTAGCTAGAAGTATTTTATTCCTAGCTGCAAGCACACCAAATGTTTTCTCGCAACTTCGATGGCCAATTGAGCCCAAATTATGACAGGCTTGTTATTTTATGCTTATGATGGGATACACCAAGTGAGAATACTGGTCTTTGACAATTACCAAACGTGTACAGTGCCTTTATTGCCTCCCAGATTGTATTCCTATAGATAATATTCAACTTTCAAATAATGGGTCAGTAAAAACTTATAACTGCGGTGAAGCTTAGTAAACAGCTTTAGATAATCGCATTTTGAGAAACATTTCATCTTTTTTGTACATTATGGGGATGAAAAAGGTGTAACAATTTTGAACCCCTCTCACAAATTGAACATAAGAATCGTTACAGCGGTAACGCTTTCCAGCTTGTATTCCTATATAAAGGGAAAATTCTTTCCATGTTGACACAAATTACACAGGTTTTTAAAAACGCAATCACTTTTTGAAATGTTTTGTTGCAGATTAATTCTATGTTTGAAGTTCTGGCATAAAGAATCGTTAACCAACGGTCTTTAAAACAAACACTTCTCAAAACAGATGTTTTACTGTGTACTATCTCTTTAATAAAACTTCCACCGTGCAAAGTTTCAAATCATATCAAAGGAAATTACTGACTGGGCAAATTGTAAATGATTTTGGGGTGAACAAAGACAAATTCACTGGAGTGGGATACAAACCAAATAACTTAAGGTTTTTCCGGATTTTTTATAGGTTAACAAATCATAACTCACACAGGCCCCTTTTCCTTTGACATTTTGACAAAACAATGCACGGTTGTTTTACAGGGCAGGGGTATTTCTACTATTTTTTACAATGATCAGTCTACATCACACAGTTGTTTCCTGTTTCACATGACCAATGCATTTATTTTACTCAAAAGCCATACTTGTACACTGAATGTTAAGCTCTATTTTTCTCTGCCTCAATAAACAGCTTTGTTTATTGGTTATCCTTTACAAAACCAATTGTTTGTACTTGATTTCATGAAGATAAATGTAAGTTTGAATGAATAAAAACCTGGCAACACAAATTGAACATTTTAAAACTTACTATAGCTTAGACCTAATGGCAAAAGAAAACACTTCAAAGTAAAGTGATTGATAATTATGTTAATGAGCATTACCAGCAATGACATACGGATACTAAAAATAACATAATGCCAGGGAGCTGATACACAGTCGAGTTATGATAATGCATTAAAGTTAATAAACTGCAAACTAAGAAAGCTTAGACGGAAGTTTTACTGAAAATTCATGAAATTTATAAAAATCCATTCATAAATACCCAAGACAGTTTCGCTACTCCTATTGGTTGAGAGCGCTACACCTGAGGTGTTTAAATGGTTGAGAATGACCAGGGCCCAATTTTATGGCTCTGCTTACCGCCGAATTCCGCGCTTACCATCACGATTCCCCGCTTACGTGCAAGCGCCAAATTTCTGAGGTAGGCTTTTAAGCGTAGAATGCCTAGAAGCGTGGAGTAGGCTTGCGCAAAAGCCAAAATTCGTCGCAAGCCCGTGAAATACACTTGCCATATACACAGAATTCACTGCTTCCGTAAGCACTGATTCTTTGCTTACGGCAAGCAGAGCCATGATATTGGGCCCAGCTGGAGCTGTTTATAACCAGCTTTCTTGCTAGCCTTTTAAGCAGAGAATGCATAGAAACGTGGAGTTACCATCACGATTCCCCGCTTACGTGCAAGCGCCAAATTTCTGAGGTAGGCTTTTAAGCGTAGAATGCTTAGAAACGTGGAGTAGGCATGCGCAAAAGCCAAAATACGCCGCTAACTTGTGAAATACGCTTGCCGTATACACATAATTCCCTGCTTCCGTAAGCGCTGATTCTCTGCTTATCGTAAGCAGTGTTATGAAATTGGGCCCAGCTGGAGCTGTTTATAACCGGCTTTATGTGCTAGCCTTTAAAGCGTAGAATGCCTAGAAACATGGAGTAGGCACGCACAAAAGCCAAAATTTGCCGCTAACCCGTGAAATATGCTTGCTGTATACACAGAATTCCCTGCTTCCGTAAGCGCTGATTCTCTGCTTATCGTAAGCAGTGCCATGAAATTGGGCCCAGCTGGAGCTGTTTATAACCGGCTTTATGTGCTAGCCTTTAAAGCGTAGAATGCCTAGAAACATGGAGTTAGGCACGCACAAAAGCCAAAATTTGCCGCTAACCCGTGAAATATGCTTGCTGTATACACAGAATTCCCTGCTTCGGAGAGCGCTGATTCTCTGCTTACTGTAAGCAGTGCCATGAAATTGGGCCCAGCTGGAGCTGTTTATAACCGGTTTTATGTGCTAGCCTTTCAAGCGTAGAATGCCTAGAAACGTCATGCGCAAAAGCCAAAATTCGCCGCTAACCAGTGAAATACGCTTGCCGTATACACAGAATTCCCTGCTACCGTAAGCGCTGATTCTCTGCCTACCGTAAGCAGTGCCATGAAATTGGGCCCAGCTGGAGCCGTTTATAACCGGATTTCATTGCTAGCCTTTTAAGCGCAGAATGCCTAGAAATGTGGAGTAGGCACGCGCAAAAGCCAAAATTTTCCGCTAACCTGTGAAGTACGCTTGCCGTATACACAGAATTCCCTGCTTCGGTAAGCACTGATTCTCTGCTTACTGTAAGCAGAGCCATGAAATTGGGCCCAGCTGGAGCTGTTTATAACCGGCTGGCTTCCGCGTGTCAGGCTTGCACGTACGCCAATATACTCATGCCAAACACGCAATTCATAGCTTTTAGTAACAGGGCGTAATGTAAGTGCGCACACATATCTATTTCTAAGCGCGCTTTTTAACAAAAGGGCATTACTATTAATGGGAATAAAAGATTAGTGACTTGTTCTTAAACGTATGTTGCTGTGCAATAAAGGCCCTCGCCATCTGCTCGGGCCTTTATCACCTGGCAATGACCCTGCTGGTTTTAAAAGGCCAATAAAGAACTCGTCGCTTCCCTTTTGTTCCCCTATCAAACGTCCATCAATTGAACAGATAAACAGTTCTTGAACTTGGTTCATGATCTGCTCTAATGAACATGTTATGAACTGTTTTAGGCATGGTCATTGACTGATCATGAACATTCTTGAAAGTTCATCGAGCCTGATGGGGTTACTGGTTAAATGCATAGAGCTATATATACATACGTATATACAGCTGTATTGTTTGATGACAATTAGTTAACAACAGGGTGGACCACGTGAAGGTTGTCATCTCCCACCCCACAAAAGGGATCGTAATAAATTTGAGTGTGTAACCACTACAACAATTGCTTATTTGTAATGTTACCCCTCTCTGAAAATTATTTATCACTATTATTTTATATTGTTATTATAATATAAAATCTTGTTAATGAGTACTCTACTCTGCTAAGACAATGCCATGACCTTTGTAATTATTAAACCTTGTTAATGAGTACTCTATACAGCTAAGACAATGTCATGACCTTTGTAATTATAAAACCTTGTCAATGAGTACTCTATACAGCTAAGACAATGTCATTACCTTTGTAATTAGAAAAACCTTGTTAATGAGTACTCTATACAGATAATGTCATGACCTTTGAAATTATTCAACCTTGTTAATGAGTACTCTATACAGCTAAACAATGTCAATAGCTGTGTAACTAAATAACCTCGTTAATGAGTACCCTATGACATTGTCAACACCTTTGTAGTTTAATCACCTCGTTAATGAGTACTCTATGACAATGTCATTCCCTTTGTAATTAATTAACCTCGTTAATGAGTACTCTATGACATTGTCATTCCCTTTGTAATTAAATAACCTCGTTAATGAGTACTCTATGACATTGTCATTCCCTTTGTAATTAATTAACCTCGTTAATGAGTACTCTATGACATTGTCATTCCCTTTGTAATTAAATAACCTCGTTAATGAGTACCCTATGACATTGTCAATACCTTTGTAATTAAATCATCTCATTGGTGAGTACTCTATGACATTGCCATTCCCTTTGTAATTAATTAACCTCGTTAATGAGTTCTCTATGACATTGTCATCACCTTTGTAATTAATATAACCTCGTTAATGAGTACTCTATGACATTGTCAATACCTTTGTAATTAAATCATCTCATTGGTGAGTACTCTATGACATTGCCGTTCCCTTTGTAATTATTTAACCTCGTTAATGAGTTCTCTATGACATTGTCATCACCTTTGTAATTATATAACCTCGTTAATGAGTACTCTATGACATTGTCATTCCCTTTGTAATTAATTAACCTTGTTAATGAGTATTCTATGACATTGTCATCACCTTTGTTATTAATTTACCTCGTTAATGAGTACCCTATGACATTGTCAATACCTTTGTAATTAAATCACCTCTTTAATGAGTACTATATGACATTGTCATGACCTTTGTAATTAAATAACCTCGTTAATGAGTACTCTGTGACATTATCATTCCCTTTGTAATTAATTAACCTCGTTAATGAGTACTCTATGACATTGTCATAACCTTTGTAATTAAATAACCTCGTTAATGAGTACTCTATGACATTGTCATTCCCTTTGTAATTAAATAACCTTGTTAATGAGTACCCTATGACATTGTCATGACCCTTGTACTTAAATAAACTCGTTTAATGAGTACTCTTAACCAACCTCCATTTTCACACGACACAATGGCATGACCTTTCACATTAAAAGCTTTATTCAGAGTTACCAACAACAAAGTATGGTGGCCACCGTGTAAGCTACCCCAGAACAAATACCATGTAAACAATTAGACTTATAAATAATTGATAGACAGAATGACACATTACAAAAGTTACATTTTATATTTGATTCATTATTCAAATTAAGTAGTAACAATACAAAACTTAATGTCTAATAAACACTCAAACAAACTCATTAAAACAAATTCTCTTTTTATTTGTTATGAATTTACTATAAATAAAATTATGTTGTTTCGTATTTTGTAATTAGCAAACTGCATTACAAATTAACTTAACTTGTTTCATGGTTGTAATGCGGTACTTCGTTACGCACATGAAGCTTTTACATACTTGCAATAAGGTACTTTATTGCAAGCATGTTATAATTACATGATTGTAATGAAGTACCTCATTACAAACATGCAATTTTTGTATGTGAATACATGAACTTGTATAGTACCTCGATACAAGTTTATTATGTATTCTGTCTACATACTTGTAATGAAGTACCTCATTTCAAGTATGTTGACAATATTTCTAAAAGCACATATACTTCCAAGAATGAATTAAACAGGCCAACGAAATGTGAAATCTACACAAACCTTTTTTTTTTATTGTAAGTGACATAATATCCAGCCTATGTGGCTCCATACTGCAGAAGGAAGGCTTCTTCATCACCATTCCACCTTGATCTTTCTTGTGCTTGTTGCTTGATGTCATCCATCTAACGCCAACTTGGTCTGTCTCTTCGTCTCATTCGTGTACGTGGGTTGCATTCTGTTGACAATGTGTTCATCTGTTGTCATGACGCCTTAGATGAGGTGGTGATGATGATGTTGTATGCTATGCTGATTTTAAATGGTACGGCATAAGGTGGCTCAGCATCTTGATGTGTCCAACTCAAAGTTGTTCGACTGCGTTAGTCCTGTAATATGATCAAAAACCGAAAAATAAACCAGTTAGATTGCGACTTGGATTTAAAGATCGAAGATTTGTGCATAATAGTAACAATAATGGCTTTTTATAAAGCATGCATATCCCTCACTCAGTGACGCTCCTGGCCCTTTAACAGTATTCGTGCAAGGTAAATGGGACTAACTTTAATTATGAGACCCAAGAAATGTCAATTTTATGCCCTTAATTGACTTCTAAACTTGAAAGTCAAGCTTAACTTAAAAGACATCTTACCTTCATATTCCATTTGGGACCCTGGTATGTAGCTGCCTCAAGCCATGATGTATCTCTCTCTCTCTGTACTGTGCTGTCACATCTTCATGGTCCAGGTTGACGGGATGGCTGGAAAGCAGTCGTCACAATCATCTGAAAGAAAATTACAATGTACTACATAAGTACAAACCATATAAAGACATAGATCATCAGGGGCAAATTTCATAGAGATGCTTATAGGCACAAAAAGGATCCAAGCATAAAATAATAGAGAACTGTTTTAGCAATATTTCTGCCTAAACAGCTCTATAAAATTGGTCCCAGATGATCATCACAGAACTACTGCTTAAAAAAATGCTTAAACTTACTTTTAAAGCACTTTTAAAGGCATTTATCGAAGAAAAGGAACCTTGTAGGGGATGGAACTTCAAACACCATTTGGGGGTCTAAACCAACATGTTTTCTACGAGGGACCAAGTGTTAAACCGAGAGCCCTTTAATTAACAAGATAATTTTCTAGCCATCTACCAATGTTTGATGTGCTTCAATCACATGGGATGATGGCTCGTAGTCAGGCACCCTCTGGGATGTGGCTCGTAGTCAGGCACCCTCTGGGATGTGGCTCGTAGTCGGGCACCCTCTGGGATGTGGCTCGTAGTCGGGCACCCTCTGGGATGTGGCTCGTAGTCAGGCACCCTCTGGGATGTGGCTTGTAGTCAGGCACCCTCTGGGATGTGGCTCGTAGTCAGGCACCCTCTGGGATGTGGCTCGTAGTCAGGCACCCTCTGGGATGTGGCTCGTAGTCGGGCACCCTCTGGGATGTGGCTCGTAGTCAGGCACCCTCTGGGATGTGGCTTGTAGTCAGGCACCCTCTGGGATGTGGCTCGTAGTCAGGCACCCTCTGGGATGTGGCTTGTAGTCAGGCACTAAAAAGATTCACACAAAAAAACTTGGCTAGGGCAAGCACTTTTAAAGGCATTTATCGAAGGAAAGGAACCTTGTAGGGGATGGGACTTCCAACACCATTTGGGGGTCTAAACCACCATGCTTTGTAAGAGGGACCAAGTTTTAAACCGAGACCCAATGAATTAACAAGATCATTTTCTAGCCATCTACCAATGTTTGATGTGCTTCAATCACATGGGATGATGTCCTTTAGGCAGGCACCCTCTGGGATGTGGCTTGTAGTCAGGCACCCTCTGGGATGTGGCTCGTAGTCAGGCACCCTCTGGGATGTGGCTCGTAGTCAGGCACCCTCTGCGATGTGGCTTGTAGTCAGGCACCCTCTGGGATGTGGCTTGTAGTCAGGCACCCTCTGGGATGTGGCTTGTAGTCAGGCACCCTCTGGGATGTGGCTTGTAGTCAGGCACTAAAAAGATTTAAAAAAAATTCGGCTAGGACAAGCACTTTTAAAGGCATTTATCGAAGGAAAGGAACCTTGTAGGGGATGGGACTTCCAACACCATTTGGGGGTCTAAACCACCATGCTTTGTAAGATGGACCAAGTTTTAAACCGAGACCCAATGAATTAACAAGATCATTTTCTAGCCATCTACCAATGTTTGATGAGCTTCAATCACACGGGATGATGTCCTTTAGGCAGGCACCCTCTGGGATGTGGCTTGTAGTCAGGCACCCTCTGGGATGTGGCTCGTAGTCAGGCACCCTCTAGGATGTGGCTCGTAGTCAGGCACTAAAAAAGATCCACACAAAAAAACTTGGTTAGGGCAAGCACTTTTAAAGGCATACATCAACGGAAAGACACCATGTAGGGGATGGGACTTCCAACACCATTTGAGGGTCTAAACCAAAAAGTTTTCTAAGAGGGACCAAGTCTTAAACCGAGACCCCTTGAATTAACAAGATCATTTTCTAGCCATCTACCAATGTTTGATGTGCTTCAATCACATGGGATGATGTCCTTTAGGCAGGCACCCTCTGGGATGTGGCTTGTAGTCAGGCACCCTCTGGGATGTGGCTCGTAGTCAGGCACCCTCTGGGATTTGGCTCGTAGTCAGGCACCCTCTGGGATGTGGCTCGTAGTCAGGCACCCTCTGAGATGTGGCTCGTAGTCAGGCACCCTCTGCGATGTGGCTCGTAAAGATAAATGTAAGTTTGAATGAATAAAAACCTGGCAACACAAATTGAACATTTTAAAACTTACTATAGCTTAGACCTAATGGCAAAAGAAAACACTTCAAAGTAAAGTGATTGATAATTATGTTAATGAGCATTACCAGCAATGACATACGGATACTAAAAATAACATAATGCCAGGGAGCTGATACACAGTCGAGTTATGATAATGCATTAAAGTTAATAAACTGCAAACTAAGAAAGCTTAGACGGAAGTTTTACTGAAAATTCATGAAATTTATAAAAATCCATTCATAAATACCCAAGACAGTTTCGCTACTCCTATTGGTTGAGAGCGCTACACCTGAGGTGTTTAAATGGTTGAGAATGACCAGGGCCCAATTTTATGGCTCTGCTTACCGCCGAATTCCGCGCTTACCATCACGATTCCCCGCTTACGTGCAAGCGCCAAATTTCTGAGGTAGGCTTTTAAGCGTAGAATGCCTAGAAGCGTGGAGTAGGCTTGCGCAAAAGCCAAAATTCGTCGCAAGCCCGTGAAATACACTTGCCATATACACAGAATTCACTGCTTCCGTAAGCACTGATTCTTTGCTTACGGCAAGCAGAGCCATGATATTGGGCCCAGCTGGAGCTGTTTATAACCAGCTTTCTTGCTAGCCTTTTAAGCAGAGAATGCATAGAAACGTGGAGTTACCATCACGATTCCCCGCTTACGTGCAAGCGCCAAATTTCTGAGGTAGGCTTTTAAGCGTAGAATGCTTAGAAACGTGGAGTAGGCATGCGCAAAAGCCAAAATACGCCGCTAACTTGTGAAATACGCTTGCCGTATACACATAATTCCCTGCTTCCGTAAGCGCTGATTCTCTGCTTATCGTAAGCAGTGTTATGAAATTGGGCCCAGCTGGAGCTGTTTATAACCGGCTTTATGTGCTAGCCTTTAAAGCGTAGAATGCCTAGAAACATGGAGTAGGCACGCACAAAAGCCAAAATTTGCCGCTAACCCGTGAAATATGCTTGCTGTATACACAGAATTCCCTGCTTCCGTAAGCGCTGATTCTCTGCTTATCGTAAGCAGTGCCATGAAATTGGGCCCAGCTGGAGCTGTTTATAACCGGCTTTATGTGCTAGCCTTTAAAGCGTAGAATGCCTAGAAACATGGAGTTAGGCACGCACAAAAGCCAAAATTTGCCGCTAACCCGTGAAATATGCTTGCTGTATACACAGAATTCCCTGCTTCGGAGAGCGCTGATTCTCTGCTTACTGTAAGCAGTGCCATGAAATTGGGCCCAGCTGGAGCTGTTTATAACCGGTTTTATGTGCTAGCCTTTCAAGCGTAGAATGCCTAGAAACGTCATGCGCAAAAGCCAAAATTCGCCGCTAACCAGTGAAATACGCTTGCCGTATACACAGAATTCCCTGCTACCGTAAGCGCTGATTCTCTGCCTACCGTAAGCAGTGCCATGAAATTGGGCCCAGCTGGAGCCGTTTATAACCGGATTTCATTGCTAGCCTTTTAAGCGCAGAATGCCTAGAAATGTGGAGTAGGCACGCGCAAAAGCCAAAATTTTCCGCTAACCTGTGAAGTACGCTTGCCGTATACACAGAATTCCCTGCTTCGGTAAGCACTGATTCTCTGCTTACTGTAAGCAGAGCCATGAAATTGGGCCCAGCTGGAGCTGTTTATAACCGGCTGGCTTCCGCGTGTCAGGCTTGCACGTACGCCAATATACTCATGCCAAACACGCAATTCATAGCTTTTAGTAACAGGGCGTAATGTAAGTGCGCACACATATCTATTTCTAAGCGCGCTTTTTAACAAAAGGGCATTACTATTAATGGGAATAAAAGATTAGTGACTTGTTCTTAAACGTATGTTGCTGTGCAATAAAGGCCCTCGCCATCTGCTCGGGCCTTTATCACCTGGCAATGACCCTGCTGGTTTTAAAAGGCCAATAAAGAACTCGTCGCTTCCCTTTTGTTCCCCTATCAAACGTCCATCAATTGAACAGATAAACAGTTCTTGAACTTGGTTCATGATCTGCTCTAATGAACATGTTATGAACTGTTTTAGGCATGGTCATTGACTGATCATGAACATTCTTGAAAGTTCATCGAGCCTGATGGGGTTACTGGTTAAATGCATAGAGCTATATATACATACGTATATACAGCTGTATTGTTTGATGACAATTAGTTAACAACAGGGTGGACCACGTGAAGGTTGTCATCTCCCACCCCACAAAAGGGATCGTAATAAATTTGAGTGTGTAACCACTACAACAATTGCTTATTTGTAATGTTACCCCTCTCTGAAAATTATTTATCACTATTATTTTATATTGTTATTATAATATAAAATCTTGTTAATGAGTACTCTACTCTGCTAAGACAATGCCATGACCTTTGTAATTATTAAACCTTGTTAATGAGTACTCTATACAGCTAAGACAATGTCATGACCTTTGTAATTATAAAACCTTGTCAATGAGTACTCTATACAGCTAAGACAATGTCATTACCTTTGTAATTAGAAAAACCTTGTTAATGAGTACTCTATACAGATAATGTCATGACCTTTGAAATTATTCAACCTTGTTAATGAGTACTCTATACAGCTAAACAATGTCAATAGCTGTGTAACTAAATAACCTCGTTAATGAGTACCCTATGACATTGTCAACACCTTTGTAGTTTAATCACCTCGTTAATGAGTACTCTATGACAATGTCATTCCCTTTGTAATTAATTAACCTCGTTAATGAGTACTCTATGACATTGTCATTCCCTTTGTAATTAAATAACCTCGTTAATGAGTACTCTATGACATTGTCATTCCCTTTGTAATTAATTAACCTCGTTAATGAGTACTCTATGACATTGTCATTCCCTTTGTAATTAAATAACCTCGTTAATGAGTACCCTATGACATTGTCAATACCTTTGTAATTAAATCATCTCATTGGTGAGTACTCTATGACATTGCCATTCCCTTTGTAATTAATTAACCTCGTTAATGAGTTCTCTATGACATTGTCATCACCTTTGTAATTAATATAACCTCGTTAATGAGTACTCTATGACATTGTCAATACCTTTGTAATTAAATCATCTCATTGGTGAGTACTCTATGACATTGCCGTTCCCTTTGTAATTATTTAACCTCGTTAATGAGTTCTCTATGACATTGTCATCACCTTTGTAATTATATAACCTCGTTAATGAGTACTCTATGACATTGTCATTCCCTTTGTAATTAATTAACCTTGTTAATGAGTATTCTATGACATTGTCATCACCTTTGTTATTAATTTACCTCGTTAATGAGTACCCTATGACATTGTCAATACCTTTGTAATTAAATCACCTCTTTAATGAGTACTATATGACATTGTCATGACCTTTGTAATTAAATAACCTCGTTAATGAGTACTCTGTGACATTATCATTCCCTTTGTAATTAATTAACCTCGTTAATGAGTACTCTATGACATTGTCATAACCTTTGTAATTAAATAACCTCGTTAATGAGTACTCTATGACATTGTCATTCCCTTTGTAATTAAATAACCTTGTTAATGAGTACCCTATGACATTGTCATGACCCTTGTACTTAAATAAACTCGTTTAATGAGTACTCTTAACCAACCTCCATTTTCACACGACACAATGGCATGACCTTTCACATTAAAAGCTTTATTCAGAGTTACCAACAACAAAGTATGGTGGCCACCGTGTAAGCTACCCCAGAACAAATACCATGTAAACAATTAGACTTATAAATAATTGATAGACAGAATGACACATTACAAAAGTTACATTTTATATTTGATTCATTATTCAAATTAAGTAGTAACAATACAAAACTTAATGTCTAATAAACACTCAAACAAACTCATTAAAACAAATTCTCTTTTTATTTGTTATGAATTTACTATAAATAAAATTATGTTGTTTCGTATTTTGTAATTAGCAAACTGCATTACAAATTAACTTAACTTGTTTCATGGTTGTAATGCGGTACTTCGTTACGCACATGAAGCTTTTACATACTTGCAATAAGGTACTTTATTGCAAGCATGTTATAATTACATGATTGTAATGAAGTACCTCATTACAAACATGCAATTTTTGTATGTGAATACATGAACTTGTATAGTACCTCGATACAAGTTTATTATGTATTCTGTCTACATACTTGTAATGAAGTACCTCATTTCAAGTATGTTGACAATATTTCTAAAAGCACATATACTTCCAAGAATGAATTAAACAGGCCAACGAAATGTGAAATCTACACAAACCTTTTTTTTTTATTGTAAGTGACATAATATCCAGCCTATGTGGCTCCATACTGCAGAAGGAAGGCTTCTTCATCACCATTCCACCTTGATCTTTCTTGTGCTTGTTGCTTGATGTCATCCATCTAACGCCAACTTGGTCTGTCTCTTCGTCTCATTCGTGTACGTGGGTTGCATTCTGTTGACAATGTGTTCATCTGTTGTCATGACGCCTTAGATGAGGTGGTGATGATGATGTTGTATGCTATGCTGATTTTAAATGGTACGGCATAAGGTGGCTCAGCATCTTGATGTGTCCAACTCAAAGTTGTTCGACTGCGTTAGTCCTGTAATATGATCAAAAACCGAAAAATAAACCAGTTAGATTGCGACTTGGATTTAAAGATCGAAGATTTGTGCATAATAGTAACAATAATGGCTTTTTATAAAGCATGCATATCCCTCACTCAGTGACGCTCCTGGCCCTTTAACAGTATTCGTGCAAGGTAAATGGGACTAACTTTAATTATGAGACCCAAGAAATGTCAATTTTATGCCCTTAATTGACTTCTAAACTTGAAAGTCAAGCTTAACTTAAAAGACATCTTACCTTCATATTCCATTTGGGACCCTGGTATGTAGCTGCCTCAAGCCATGATGTATCTCTCTCTCTCTGTACTGTGCTGTCACATCTTCATGGTCCAGGTTGACGGGATGGCTGGAAAGCAGTCGTCACAATCATCTGAAAGAAAATTACAATGTACTACATAAGTACAAACCATATAAAGAAATAGATCATCAGGGGCAAATTTCATAGAGATGCTTATAGGCACAAAAAGGATCCAAGCATAAAATAATAGAGAACTGTTTTAGCAATATTTCTGCCTAAACAGCTCTATAAAATTGGTCCCAGATGATCATCACAGAACTACTGCTTAAAAAAATGCTTAAACTTACTTTTAAAGCACTTTTAAAGGCATTTATCGAAGAAAAGGAACCTTGTAGGGGATGGAACTTCAAACACCATTTGGGGGTCTAAACCAACATGTTTTCTACGAGGGACCAAGTGTTAAACCGAGAGCCCTTTAATTAACAAGATAATTTTCTAGCCATCTACCAATGTTTGATGTGCTTCAATCACATGGGATGATGGCTCGTAGTCAGGCACCCTCTGGGATGTGGCTCGTAGTCAGGCACCCTCTGGGATGTGGCTCGTAGTCGGGCACCCTCTGGGATGTGGCTCGTAGTCGGGCACCCTCTGGGATGTGGCTCGTAGTCAGGCACCCTCTGGGATGTGGCTTGTAGTCAGGCACCCTCTGGGATGTGGCTCGTAGTCAGGCACCCTCTGGGATGTGGCTCGTAGTCAGGCACCCTCTGGGATGTGGCTCGTAGTCGGGCACCCTCTGGGATGTGGCTCGTAGTCAGGCACCCTCTGGGATGTGGCTTGTAGTCAGGCACCCTCTGGGATGTGGCTCGTAGTCAGGCACCCTCTGGGATGTGGCTTGTAGTCAGGCACTAAAAAGATTCACACAAAAAAACTTGGCTAGGGCAAGCACTTTTAAAGGCATTTATCGAAGGAAAGGAACCTTGTAGGGGATGGGACTTCCAACACCATTTGGGGGTCTAAACCACCATGCTTTGTAAGAGGGACCAAGTTTTAAACCGAGACCCAATGAATTAACAAGATCATTTTCTAGCCATCTACCAATGTTTGATGTGCTTCAATCACATGGGATGATGTCCTTTAGGCAGGCACCCTCTGGGATGTGGCTTGTAGTCAGGCACCCTCTGGGATGTGGCTCGTAGTCAGGCACCCTCTGGGATGTGGCTCGTAGTCAGGCACCCTCTGCGATGTGGCTTGTAGTCAGGCACCCTCTGGGATGTGGCTTGTAGTCAGGCACCCTCTGGGATGTGGCTTGTAGTCAGGCACCCTCTGGGATGTGGCTTGTAGTCAGGCACTAAAAAGATTTAAAAAAAATTCGGCTAGGACAAGCACTTTTAAAGGCATTTATCGAAGGAAAGGAACCTTGTAGGGGATGGGACTTCCAACACCATTTGGGGGTCTAAACCACCATGCTTTGTAAGATGGACCAAGTTTTAAACCGAGACCCAATGAATTAACAAGATCATTTTCTAGCCATCTACCAATGTTTGATGAGCTTCAATCACACGGGATGATGTCCTTTAGGCAGGCACCCTCTGGGATGTGGCTTGTAGTCAGGCACCCTCTGGGATGTGGCTCGTAGTCAGGCACCCTCTAGGATGTGGCTCGTAGTCAGGCACTAAAAAAGATCCACACAAAAAAACTTGGTTAGGGCAAGCACTTTTAAAGGCATACATCAACGGAAAGACACCATGTAGGGGATGGGACTTCCAACACCATTTGAGGGTCTAAACCAAAAAGTTTTCTAAGAGGGACCAAGTCTTAAACCGAGACCCCTTGAATTAACAAGATCATTTTCTAGCCATCTACCAATGTTTGATGTGCTTCAATCACATGGGATGATGTCCTTTAGGCAGGCACCCTCTGGGATGTGGCTTGTAGTCAGGCACCCTCTGGGATGTGGCTCGTAGTCAGGCACCCTCTGGGATTTGGCTCGTAGTCAGGCACCCTCTGGGATGTGGCTCGTAGTCAGGCACCCTCTGAGATGTGGCTCGTAGTCAGGCACCCTCTGCGATGTGGCTCGTAGTCAGGCACCCTCTGCGATGTGGCTACAACTGCGACTACAACTGCGACTACAACTGCGACTACAACTGCGACTACAACTGCGACTACAACTGCGACTACAACTGCGACTACAACTGCGACTACAACTGCGACTACAACTGCGACTACAACTGCGACTACAACTGCGACTACAACTGCGACTACAACTGCGACTACAACTGCGACTACAACTGCGACTACAACTGCGACTACAACTGCGACTACAACTGCGACTACAACTGCGACTACAACTGCGACTACAACTGCGACTACAACTGCGACTACAACTGCGACTACAACTGCGACTACAACTGCGACTACAACTGCGACTACAACTGCGACTACAACTGCGACTACAACTGCGACTACAACTGCGACTACAACTGCGACTACAACTGCGACTACAACTGCGACTACAACTGCGACTACAACTGCGACTACAACAGCGACTACAACAGCGACTACAACTGCGACTACAACTGCGACTACTACTGCGACTACTACTGCGACTACAACTGCGACTACAACTGCGACTACAACTGCGACTACAACTGCGACTACAACTGCGACTACAACTGCGACTACAACTGCGACTACAACTGCGACTACAACTGAGACTACAACTGCGACTACAACTGCGACTACAACTGAGACTACAACTGCGACTACAACTGAGACTACAACTGAGACTACAACTGAGACTACAACTGAGACTACAACTGAGACTACAACTGAGACTACAACTGAGACTACAACTGAGACTACAACTGAGACTACAACTGAGACTACAACTGAGACTACAACTGAGACTACAACTGAGACTACAACTGAGACTACAACTGAGACTACAACTGAGACTACAACTGAGACTACAACTGAGACTACAACTGAGACTACAACTGAGACTACAACTGAGACTACAACTGAGACTACAACTGAGACTACAACTGAGACTACAACTGAGACTACAACTGAGACTACAACTGAGACTACAACTGAGACTACAACTGAGACTACAACTGAGACTACAACTGAGACTACAACTGAGACTACAACTGAGACTACAACTGAGACTACAACTGAGACTACAACTGAGACTACAACTGAGACTACAACTGAGACTACAACTGAGACTACAACTGAGACTACAACTGAGACTACAACTGCGACTACAACTGCGACTACAACTGCGACTACAACTGAGACTACAACTGAGACTACAACTGCGACTACAACTGCGACTACAACTGCGACTACAACTGAGACTACAACTGAGACTACAACTGCGACTACAACTGAGACTACAACTGAGACTACAACTGGGACTACAACTGGGACTACAACTGGGACTACAACTGGGACTACAACTGGGACTACAACTGGGACTACAACTGGGACTACAACTGGGACTACAACTGGGACTACAACTGGGACTACAACTGGGACTACAACTGGAACTACAACTGGAACTACAACTGGAACTACAACTGGAACTACAACTGAAACTACAACTGAAACTACAACTGAAACTACAACTGAAACTACAACTGAAACTACAACTGAAACAGTACTCACAAAACATAGCACAGCAAAGCAAAGCAAAACAGCACAGCACACAGATCCACCAACAAGCACTTCCAACCGCGGCATATTGACGAGTCACTCAACCGTGCTGTGTGCAGGTTTCGTAGCAGAAATTTCCACTCAATCACGTGCTTACTTGAGAAGAACTATTCACAACTGGGCTATTCACATTCAAATTAGCCAAGGAGCATGCAAGCCCCACACCAAATATAACAAAGAAATTGGATCACAAAAGCGCTCTTCTTAATCAATACGATCTTATAGCAGTAGCGATCAATGGAATCTTCACGGGCTTTTACTTTCTGAGTTATAATTGGTCAGCTATGAAATGATGTACGAAGTCATACATCCATGGGCTAGTTCCATAAGCTGTTAAAGGCACTATTTGTAATTACTAAAAAAGATGATTTTTTAGCATTTCCCCCCCGGAAAGTAGACAATCTGACGTGAAATGAAAGTAAAAAAAATAATTACTCACTAATAAGCCTCCAAAAGCACAAAAGTGCGCTCACTTTAGGCAGAATTGCTCCCAAATTCTCGAGACTAAAGATTTGCATAAAAACGAGTATTAATCAAAGACGTTTACTTTACGTCAGATTTTTGCAAAGTTCTTTTTTTTCGCACCAAGACTAGAACCACGCACCCAAAATACCCCCTTGCCAAATCCCTATTCAAGGCCTGCGCAAAAAGGGCAGCAAAAAAGCTACTCCTTACCCTAAGGGAAAAAGGCTCAAAACGTACGTTTTTCTTCAAACAATGACACTACACGGAGGCCCATATCGTATCCAAGACATTATTGAATTCGCACATACGATACACCAACGGAAAGCGTAAATCATGGGTTACAGTTTCATGTTTTTGTTTTGTGTCTGTGGCTTGGATCTAAGCGATGCATGCCGACAAAAGAGGGAGCCATTTTCGGCCATTTTGGGCAAGTTTGAAAATGCCAGGCAACGGGGTGCCGAAAATGGTTGGCATACAAGTTCGCTCAGAGTCTGTGAACTTGACCATTGTTCCTGAACTTGGTAGGCTAGAGAAATAATCAGGGTACCTGTGTGTGGCTTGAATAATACCGCATCCGATGATCAACTTGCGGAGACCCTCCATCAACTCTGTGGTGCTCAAAAAAAACGTTTGAGCAAGCCTACTCCGAATGGTTGGCACGAAGAGTGTTTTCCGGACGTCAATATTAGCCGTTCTGGAGAGAAATTCAAAGTACAAAGGTTATTTTGAACCCGAAAAATATTGTTGATCCACACATAATATACACCAGAGGAAAGCCCTATTCAAGGGCTACACGTTTATAATTGTTTCGTGTCTGACGCATAAATCTGCGCAACAAGGGCGGCGAAAAAGCTAACCCTCACCCTAAGGGAGAAAAAGGCTAAAAAAAGTAAGTTTTTCTCCAAATAATGACACTACACGGAGGCCCATATCATATCCAAGACATTTTTGGATTCGCACATACTATACACCAACGGAAAGCGCTAATCATGGGCTACAGTTTCATGTTTTTGGTTTGTGTCTGTGGCTTGGATCTAAGCGATGCAAGCCGACAAAGCAGGGAGCCATTTTCGCCCATTTTGGTCAAGTTTGAAAACGCCAGGCAACGGGGTGCCGAAAATGGTTGGCATACAAGTTCGCTCAGAGTCTGTGAACTTGACCATTATTCCTGAACTTGGTAGGCTAGAGAAATAATCAGGGTACCTGTGTGTGGCTTGAATAATACCACATCCGATAATCAACTTGATGAGACCCTACATCAACTCCGTGGTGCTCAAAAAGTGTTTGAGCAAGCCTACTCCGAATGGTTGGCACGAAGAGTGTTTTCCGGACGTCAATATTAGCCGTTCTGGAGAGAAATTCAAAGTACAAAGGTTATTTTGAACCCGAAGAATATTGTTGATCCACACATACTATAAACCAGAGGAAAGCCCTATTCAAGGGCTACACGTTTATAATTGTTTCGTGTCTGACGCATAAATCTGCGCAACACGGGCGGCGAAAAAGCTACCCCTCACCCTAAGGGAGAAAAAGGCTAAAAAAGTAAGTTTTTCTCCAAATAATGACACTACATGGAGGCCCATATAATATCCAATACATTATTTGATTCGCACATACTATACACCAACGGAAAGCGTAAATCATTGGCTACAGTTTAGTGTTTTTGTTTTGTGTCTGTGGCTTGGATCTAAGCGATGCAAGCCAAAAAAGGACGCCTACTTTTGGCCAATATTTTCAATTCTATTTGAACATTCTTAGGCCCAGATAGCAGTACAATTAAGAAAACTTTCACCTCAAATTTTAATGCAAACGTTTCTTGAAACTTAAAAATACAAAGCATAGAAAATGTATACAAGTTTAGAAATATTGGAAACTTGCACAAGTTCAAATTGCCGTTTTCGCCTGTTATTTCCACTAGTTTATGTGTGCACACGCCCTGATAGTTGTTTAATAGACCGATTCACTAAGCTCCGCCCAATTGCGTATTGACCAATCACAAAGCAACGAAGGTCCGACATGTGTGCGCGTATCTTGGTGCGCGCGGCAGAGTTCTGCAGAAAAGCATTGGAGAGCCCCACGTGTTCTTGATCACGCGTGCGTCGTGAGCGGTGCCTTCTGGATCGGTCTATTAATATCACTGTCACACTGAATTTGCATGCAATTGTCTCTTGAAACTAACCCTACCAAATAAAGCATCTAAGGTGACAATAAAGTGAAACTAAATTTGTTTAATTTAACTTACTTGCGTTTAATGCCTAACAAGAAATGCGAGACTGCTTTAATTTATGTCTGTCGCCTTGGACCGGTCACCACTGGAACGGAAGATATTAGAGAGGGGTTGCAAAAGTATTATCTCTAGCAGGGTTATGGGGGTTATAGGTAAGGCTGTCAACCTCCCTAACATCTACTGACCTTGTGTGGTCAGGCCTTAAAAAGGTGCACTCATTATTGCAAGCATTTGTAGGGGCTTGTTACGCACGTAATCTTAATTAAACAAATTTAATTAAATTATACTGGAACCCCCATGACAGGGCTAGGGATAAAAAACTTGTAAAGTTTGGAACCTCATTAAAGGAACACGTTGCCTTAGATCGGACGAGTTGGTCTATGAACAGCGTTTGAAACCGTTTGCATATGGTTAGAAAGATGTTTTAAAAGTAGAATATAATGATCCACACAAGTATCACTCAAAATTGCACGGTTTTCTTTTTACGTCGTGAACTAACTCGGTCGACTATTTATGGGAGTCAAAGTTTTGACTCCCATAAATGGCCGACCGTGTTTATCGACGAGGTAAAACGAAAACCACTCAATTTTGAGGCATATTTGTGTAGATCATTGTATTCTACTTTTACAACATCTTTCTAACCATAACAAGCGGTTACAGGACGCTTTTCAAAGACCAACTCGACCGATCCAAGGCAACGTGTTCCTTTAACATTTTCAACCTAGGGTGCTAAGTCCAAGACGTCAAACATAATTTAAAGACGCAGTCATTATTGCATTACTTGTTAGTGCATAATACGCGCGTAACTCTAAATGTACAAATTCAATTAAAATGTATTTGCATTTGTGATACCTCGAATATGGTTGATACATTATTCGGGAGGGTTACCTTGTTTCAAGAGACATATGACAAGATATCAATTATTGTGGAACTATCAGGGCGTGTACACACATACACATAGTGAAAAACAGGCGAAAACAGACAGTTTTGAATTCATGCAGTTATGACTATTTTTCGTGGTTCCTTTTTTTCTACGTGATACATTGTTTTGGGTTGTTTCAAAATTGATTTCAAAATTTGAAGTGAAAATGATATAACTTTGACTACTACCAGGGATACATACATACATTAATGTACCTAGAGGCAAAATGGCAACTTGAAATTTCACAAACAATGCATATTTTACCTGCTTGCTTTTTTCTACTTTTTCGATGTGGTGTTGCAATTTCGTCTACAGGTCAAGTCATTTTTGGGGGGCCTTTAAAGACTAGACTATTTGGCGTATAACGGGCTGAACTGTAATCTTCTAGCGCCTCCTTTGCTTTAAAAAAACACCTGGTAATGCTTCGATGAACTAGGAATGGTAGATCTGTATAGGACTCTTTGTACTGTAAATCCGTACACTATATTTAATAATACGAAAGTATATGGCCGCCAGGTCTATAGGTATGGCAACTATTACCGCGCTGTTGCATTCTTGCAGCCAACGCTAAGTCCTCCCACCGAACAAAACTCAACTTTTATTCGCCTTTGCTTTGCGTATAGGCATCAAATAGGGTGCTGTATCGGGCGACATAACAATTACACCGACACATCAGTTTCATTACCTCGTAAAAGATGACAGTTTGCAGAAAGTGTCCTGTAGCCATCTTGGCATCTACGGTCTTCTTAGCTCCAATTCTTTCTTGGATGCCTCCTCTGATACTAAAACTCTCTGTCTGTCCTCTGAGGAAATGCTGGTTTTTCTCCCATCTCTCGAGACGTTGGATGATGGTTATCCGACCAGATTTGCTTGTATCAGTTTTCCCAACCGAATTTCCAACTGTCCGCAGAAATGAAAACAGTGCTATTTTCTCGGTATTGTTAGCTGTTGTGCCTCTCCCCGCTCAAAGCTCTTTAAATCTTACATCAGCCTCGTTTGATGTTGCGTTTGTGATCGACTGGAGCTTTCAGTCGAAATAATGCTGTTTCGAATGGCAAGTCAGTGTAAACCCCAGTCGGCTCCACTTTTTTATACATCGTTTCTCGATAGTACTGATTTACTATAATGTAAGGTATTGACATGTATCCTATGGCGTATAGCGGCCTGACCTAAATGTTCTAGCGCCACTTCTATACAGGGTTATGCTTCATTGAACTAGGAATGTCAACTATTTCCTTGACTTGTTATTGGAATAAATGGATGATGCAAGATTCTCTGTATAACAACGGGACAAACTTTAAGATGTCCCACAGCTTTCATGAGCAGTTGGCAATGCACCATTTCGTTTTAAGATTAACCATGGTGGAAGGATGGTTTAATAAATATGAGTACCGAGTACTGAGTAGGCATATGTACAGTGCTAACACACGTCGGTGTGTGTGGGTAAAAAACAAAATGAATATTCTTTATCCCCGATGCAAATTTAACATTAATAAATCGTTCGCAGTACCCGCTGCTAAAACATAATATCCGAACTGCCTCTAGTGTAGCCACCGGGCAATCTATGTGGTTTAGTTGGTATGACACTGCTCTAGAATTTCAAGGGTCGTGGGTTCCAATCTCACCCGAGTAATATGCCTGTGATTTTACAAGTACTTAGTTTACAAGGTTGTTAAACACATCTGTGTGTAACTGTAAAAATCCTCATGTCGCGCACCTTACTTTGGTGGATCTGGAACCTAAGATCCGATCTGGACCCAATCTCATAAATACCACGATAGCCACAATATGCAAACTTCTTTTGCTAACAATCTGTTTCTGCTAAGCAATACTTTTATGTGCTTACTTTTTTTGTATTCCAGCATGCCTACGAAATTGGTCCCAGTATGTAGCTGCTTTAAGGCAGTGGACACTATTGGTAATTACTCAAAATTTCTTATCCTGCCTCCATGCTCAAAATAATTGTTGGCATAAAACCTATCTTTGTGACGAGTAATGGGGAGAGGTTGATTGTATAAAACATTGTGAGAAACGGCTCCCTCTGAAGTGCCATAGTTTTCGAGAAGGAAGTAATTTTCCACGAATTTGATTTCGAGACCTAAGATTTAGAACTTGAGGTCTCGAAATCAACCATCTAAACGTACACAACTTAATCTGACTAGGGTTATTTTTCTTTCATTATCTCGCAACTCCAATGACCGATTGAGCTCAAATTTTCACAGTTTTTGTTATTGTATGCATATGTTGAGATACACCAACTGTGAAGGCTATTCTTTGACAATTACCAATAGTGTTCACTGCCTTTAACGGCAGATTTTGCGCTCACTGTGTGATTTCCATTTTAAAGCAAACGCAATACCTATGCCCTACTTCTTGGAATAAACACTTAAACCCATCGTTTAAAGGCACTGATGGACACTTTGGTAGTTACTCAAATAATAATTGTAAGCAAACAAACTAGCTTTGTAAAAAACAAACAATGAAGGGCTGTTGACAGTACAAAGTATTGTGAGAAAAGGCTCCCTCTGAATGAAGTAGCGTAGTTTTTTATATTCGAGACCTCAGATGAGATCTCTAATTCAAGCATCTGTCAACACAATCTCTTGCAACTTCGACGACAAATATTGAGTCCAAATTTTCACAGGTTTATTACTTTATGCATTTCTTGAAATACACCTAGTGAGAAGACTGGGCAAAAATTCAGCCCGTTGCTTGTACCGTGCACAGAATCGGCGCTTACGGAAGCAGGGAACGATGAACTATAACCTCAAGCGTATTTCACAGGTTATCGACGATTTTTGGCTTATGTGCGTGTGTACTCCGCGTTACTAGACATTCTACGCATACAAGGCTAACGCAAAAACTCGGCGCTTGCAATAGCGGGGAATCGTGATCATCAGGGCAGAATTCTGCGGTAAGCAGAGCCATGAAGTAGGGCCCTGGTCTTTGACCAAAGGTGTCCAGTGCCTAATATTGAAGCATTGCTAGATAATAATTTTCCCAATCAGTCTTCATTCCTGGTTAAATCTCTTAACAACAGACTAATGGACAAAGTTCGAGGTCCTTTCAAAATTTGGAATAAGTGGAAAGCGTAATTCCGAAAGGATGTCAGTTGGAGATGGTTTCATATTTTATTTCTTCATAGGTTCATGGTTAATGATGTTTTTATCCAGATTGAACCATTTTTAACCATAATATTGAGGATATGGTGCACTTATTGTGTCAACTAGCCATAAGTTTTTCAATTTTGGAAAAAAGTAAGTAAGAACAAGCTTTTTATTAAAACTTAATATTGATCTTCTGAATATAATATCATGTTTGGTTACAATTTGTTTAAAGGCGCTTGACACGTTTGGTAGGTGTTTATCAACATACGCATAACATACATGTAACAAACCAGTGAAAATTCGAACTCTTTGTCGTCAATGTTGCGAGAGAATAATGGAGGAAACAACACCCTTGTCGCACAAGTTGTGTGCTTTCAGATGCTTGAATTCAAGACAACTTCATTGCTCGTTACCAAGTAAGTTGTTATTTTTGTTTACAATTATTTTGAATAATTGCCAGTAGTGCCGTGAGCTTTTAACCAAGATTTGTTTAAAAAGTAATTGATTTTCTTAGGCGAGCAATACATTTATACTGATTTAGAATTGACCCAATCTCTCAATCATTCAAGACAAATTATGGAGAGACTGGAAATTAATCAGACTAAATGTTTTTATAGTAAGTGGTCTTTGATAAGGAATCAAATCAAACCCTCTCCTACAATATTTTACTTTGTATCCAAGTGGTCGTTGTTGTTAAATTAGTTCCAAATTTATTTAGCTTATTTTCTTTCTGTCTCTCTTCTCTCATATTGACGGAAATTCTCCATGTTACTTCACAGAAGAAGAGATCTCAATAATTACCTCCGGTACACATTGGTGAGACCCGGGTCTCATGTAGTGGTGCAGTGAGGGATCTTGGGGTGACACTAGACAGCCATCTATCTCTACGCCAGCATCTGAACATAGTATGTCGCAAAGCCTCATTCGCACTTTATAGAATCGGCAAAGTGCGCCATCTTCTCGATAAGCAAACTACAGAGATTCTGGTCCACTCATTTGTAAGCTCCCTTCTGGATCACTGCAGCTCTCTCTTGTTTGACATTCCCCAAAAAGACATAGCTAAACTTCAACGTATCCAGAATTCCGCTGCCCGTCTGGTCTCACGTTCTACTAAGCGCAAACACATCACTCCGGTTCTGAAAGAATTACACTGGCTTCCCATCTCTTTTAGAATTCAATACAAGCTCCTCATCACTACGTTTAAAGCAATCCATAGATCATGCCCTAGCTACCTGTCTGACCTCATCATCCCTTATGTACCAGCCCGTCCACTCCGTTCATCATCACAACATCTTCTCACCATACCACCCGTTCGAACTAAATCCTTCGGTTCAAGGACTTTCTCTAGTGCCGCCCCCCAACTTTGGAACTCTCTTCCTGGCTACATCCGCTCTCCACAGAGCATGGAACAATTCAAAACTCTGCTCAAATCCCATTTGTTTTCTATTGCCTTCTGTTCAGTTTAATCCTTTCGTTTGCATTTTGTTAGCGTATTTTTTGTTATTGGTTGCTTTATTGTTTGCCTTTTGTTTTTTGTTAAGCGCATTGGTATTTCTTTCAGTTATGAAATGCGCTATATAAGAATTAGCTATTATTATTATTATTATTGTTTATTTATTTTTATTTTTTTTTATTGTTTTTTTGTATTCAGTGTTGTTTTGCAAATAAAACTATTAAGATAACTTTTTGGTAAAGTAAGTTGTTATTTTTTTTACAATTATTTTGAATAATTGCCAGTAGTGTCGTGAGCTTTTAAACAAGATTTGTTTAAAATGTAATTGATTTTCTTAGGCGAGCAATACGTTTATACCGATTTAGAATTGACCCAATCTCTCAATCTTTCAAGACAAATTATGGAGACCCTGGAAATTATTCAGAAAGACTGAATGCTTTTATAGTAAGTGGTCTTTGACAAAGAATGAAATCAAAACCCTCTCCTACAATATTTTGCTTTGTATCCAATCTTCTTTGTTGTTAAATTATTTCCAAATTTATTTAGCTTAGTTTTTCTCTCTTCTCTCCTATTGTTTATTTATTTATTTGTTTATTTTTATTTGTGAAAAAAAAATATTAAGATAACTTTTTGGTTGCTTAAAGGCAGTGGACACTTTTGGTAATTACTCAAAATAATTATTAGCATAAAAGCTTACTTGGTGACAAATAATGGGAACAGGTTGATAGTATTAAACATTGTGAGAAACGGCTCCCTCTGAAGTAATGCAGTTTTCGGAATAGAAGTAATTTTCCATGAATTTGATTTCGAGACCTCAGATTTAGAATTGGAGGTCTCGAAATCAAGCATCTGATAGCACACAACTTCCTGTGACAAGGGTGTTTTCTTTTTCATTATTATCTCGCAACTTCGGCGACCGATTGAGCTCAAATTTTCACAGCTTTGTTAATTAATGCATATAATGTTGAGATACACCAACTGTGAAGAGAAGTCTTTAGAAATAACCATTAGTGTCCACTGCCTTTAACTAAAACAAAAACGAAACAAGAAACGAGAATGTCCAAAATTACAGACACCTAGGTAGCACCATATCGACTCGTAAAACAAGAAGTATTATTCGAGTTTACAGATCACACTTAAAGCTTAATTCACACGAGAGCACTTTTAGCAAGGGTCCATTGCTAAATTGTAGCATGGTTGTTAAATTTTACAAAGATGTAGTCATGTGAAAGGACAACAATTTGTTTCTACTGCCCAAGTGTTCTTGCGAAATTTTGTTAAACATTGCTACAGTTTACAACCATGCTAAAATTAAGCAAGGGACCCCAGTTAAACAGAACGTAGACCAAGAACTTGGACAGTAAAATTTACCGATCAGAATGATTTCAGTGATTTGTTTTCAGTCCTTTCCTGCATACAAGATACAAGGCACTTGGCATGTAAGGAAAAATCAACCAAATAAATGTGGCGGTTCAACAATATACATTAAAAGCCTACCACCATATCAATTGTTTGTTAAAATTAAATTCATGATTCTCACTTCTAAGATACCAAATAAGCCACACAGATAGATTTAATGTGATTTGGTGTCTACCTTAAAGCTCAGATACACGGCATCCTATACGCAGGAGAAAATGGTTATTTGAGTGTGAAACAATATCAGGGTGATAGTATAATAGTGAAAGTGGCCTTTGAATAAAAGTTTTTTTATCTAAGACTTATAAGAACATGCCTAAGTTTATAACCCAAGAGGGGTTGTGGCCCAAAGATTAAAAGTAACATTTAAACCCGTTTTTTAAACTGGTTAAAAACTTACTTTATTTACAGAGTTAAAACAGAGACTTGGCATTTAGCATCTTGTAAATGGCAAGACACTCAGCAGATCAAGCCAGAAATACAATCTTATTACATACATTTCAATGCATAAAGACGGAGGACAAGTTGCATCAAACATTATTAAACTAGCCTCTACATTTGAAATGTTCAAAGGCACTGGACACATTTGGTTATTGTCAAAGACCAGTTTTCTCATTGGTGTATCTCAAAATATGCTTTAAATAACAAACCTGTCAAGATTTGAAATCAACTGGTCATCGAGCTTGCAAGATTATAATGAAAGAAAAAAACACCCTTGTCGCAAAAGTTTCGAGACATCAGCTGATAACTCAGCTGAGGTCTTGAATTCAATGCAAATGTTTTTGCGAGAAATTACATCTTTCTAAAAAACTACGTTACTTCAGAGAGATCCGTTTCTCACAATGTTTTATACCATAAACAGCTCTCCATTGCTAACAATTATTTTAGGTAATTGCCGTTAGTGTCCAGTGCCTTTAATAAAACAGAAAAAAGTTGAATTAAATACATTGATTAATTTCTTCAAATAAAAAATGACCCTAGCAGGACTGAGTAGAAAGTTTGGTTGCAATTTTCAATCTAACCTTGTCAAAAAAAAGACACTGAACACATTTTGGTAACTGTCAAAGACCAGTCTTCTCACTACGTGTATCTCAACATCTTGAACTCAACTGTTCATACTATGAAGTTGTGAGATAATAATGGGAGAAAAAAACTCTTGTCACACGAAGTTGTGTGATTTCAGATGCCTGAATTTGAGACCTCAAAATCAGTTCTGAGGTCATGAAATCAAATTCAATTATTTCAGTGAGAATTACTTCTTTCTAAAAAACCACATTACTTCAGAGGGAGCTGTTTATCACAATGCTCCCCAACAGCTCTCCAATGCTTGTTGCCAAAAAAGTTTGTATGCTAACAATTATTTTGAGCAATTACCAAAAGTGTCCAGTGCTTTTTTAATAAAATAATGTCCGAGCTACTCAGGACATAATAATAAGTGACAAATGCATGAAACGCCAATTTCACCATAGTTGCATACATGAGTGTTATAGACATAATAAACAGATTGTTTTCGAATTTGAAAACCATTAAAACACATTACTTGAAAGTGTTATAACTTCACAAAATGTCACTACTTTTACTTCGAAGTCACACCAATTTTCGAAATGATAAATAAAACTTGTTTATCATAGAGTGTCGCTGCCGAGTGGTTAAGAGCATCGAATTCAAGTTCTGCCTGAATTCACTGGAGTGTGGGTTCAAATCCCGGTCGTGACACTTGTGTCCTTGAGCAAGATACTTTACTATAATTGCTTCTCTTCACCCAGGGGTATAAATGGGTACCTGCCAGGGTAGAGGTTGATATTGTGAATGAAAAGCTTTTGGAGTGCACAGCAGCTCGGGGCTGTATACTCCCTAATGGGAGCTGAGAAAGATTAAAGGGATGTTTATTGGCTCAATGACCAGGGGACTAATGTAAAGCGCATTGATACGGTTTATTGTGAAATGCGCTAAATAAGAACTTGTTATTATTATTATTATACCATTTTTTATTACTAATAGTTCAGGGTTGAATATCATACCTCCTGATTCGTCTAGGTGTCTGACCAATCTGAACTGTTGTTTCATTCATTTTATAAGAGGCTTGCTTTGATTGGCCAAGCGAGATTTCTTGTAGTGATCCATTTGATTGGCTGGAAAGAGTACTCTCTTGCGAAGAAGTATGTGGTGCTGGCTATCTAAGAAAAATAAAGAAATCCGATAGAAATATAATAATTAATTGACTGGGTTTGTTTTGGTGTTAGCTCTTTTTCTTTTCCAAATTAAAAAATACCCTTGGTTGGCCTGCCTGGTATTAACTAAAAGTAATGATAAAACTAAAGTCTTGTAATGTGCACATATCCACCATGCTGGGTGTTCAAGGCGTAGTAAAAACCAAAAACAAAATTAAAGAAAACAGACACAACAAAATTAGTCCTAATTGAAAACCTGTGGCATAAGATAAGTTTTGATTAGATTTAAATTTTGTGGTACAAAGAAAAGATCCAAGATTAAGTGGTAGAGAGTGCCAGTACGACGCCGCACTGTTCCTCACTCCAAAGATTCGAGGAAGAAGCTGAGATGATGGGGATGCACACATCATGGGCAAAAACCAAGATCCAGAACTGTACCAACCTCCGCCAAACACCTGCTTCAGTCAACGTTGAGGGTAACTCTGTCCAAATTACACAGAAGTTCAGGTATCTCGACTGTGACATCCATTCCTCAGGCTCATCCTCCCCCGACATTCTCCGACGTCTTGGACTTGCCTCATCCACCTTTGGCCAATGAGATTGTGTCTGGAGAAAAAAACGCCTGAAGCTCACAACCAAGCTGAAGGTATTTACTACCTGTGTCCTCCTCGTCCTACTCTTTGGCTCAGAAACATGGACACTCCGGGCAGACGACACAGGAAGGCTCCAAGCCTTCAGCCTAAAGTGTCTACTTCATCACTAATGCAACAATCTGGGAGACCACCATCATTGAGGACATCCCAGAGGATACACCTTCCCATGTGACCATTAAGCTGAATGTCGAAGCACGGGGAGGATCCCGCCCCTGCCTACCTTGCGGACTTCGAGTATCTGCATGGCAGCTGTGGCGAAGAGCATTAGAACCCATTAGTTTGGCAGCTTAACGTCCCCATAATGTATTAAGAGAATGATGACGACGATGATGATGATGATGATGATGATGTTCCAGATGCATGGCAAAGCTGAAGAAAAAGACCTGTCACTCCATGAGTGTTGAGACTGGGGTTCAATGAGGAGAAGCATGGAACATGATCAAAGACTCCATGACAAAGTGTAAACTTGAAGCAATTCAGAGATATAGTGGGGAGCCTTGCCATGTCAATTTCCCCAAGTCCACACTTTCCTGACCCGAAGTTTGCTGCAAACGCCGGCAATAAAAAAAAAGAAGCTAGGAATAATCTAGACTTGTGGACAAGTCGTTAAATCGGCCCCACGCGCTGAGATAGTGCTCTCGCGAGATCACTGCTCTCGAGCGAACTGATGGCTCCCCGATTTTCGACTCCTCAGCGCAGGGGCCAAACTTAACGACTTGTCCACAAGTCTAGGATTAATCTAGACTTGTGGACAAGTTGTTAAATCGGCCCCACGCACTGAGATAGTGCTCTCGCGAGATCAATGCTCTTGCGCGAACTGATGGCTCCCCGATTTCGACTCCTTAGCGCGTGGGGCCGATTTACCGACTTGTCCACAAGTCTAGGATTAATCTTGTGGACAAGTCGTTAAATCGGCCCCTCGGGCTGAGATAGTGCTCTCACGAGATCAATGCTCTTGCGCGAACTGATGGCTCCCCGATTTCGACTCCTTAGCGCGTGGGGCCGATTTACCGACTTGTCCACAAGTCTAGGATTAATCTTGTGGACAAGTCGTTAAATCTGCCCCTCGGGCTGAGATAGTGCTCTCACGAGATCAGTGCTCTCGCGCGAACTGATGGCTCCCCGATTTGGACTCCTCAGCGCGTGGGGTCGATTTAACGACTTGTCCACAAGTCTAGGATGAATCTAGACTTGTGGACAAGTCGTTAAATCTGCCCCTCGGGCTGAGACAGTGCTCTCTCTCGATTATGACTCCTCAGAGTCATAATCGGAAACCATCAGTTCACGCGAGAGTGCTCTCATGTGAGCACTATCTCAGCGCGTGGGGCCAATTTAACGACTTGTCCACAAGTCTAGGATTAATCCCGATCTAGAGTAAGGACAAGTTACTCATCCCAACTTAGGAAGGGTTCAATGTGTCTTAACTAGTATGGTTACGGAACTTAACTCGTCCTAAGCCATTAGATTATATCCTAAGTTAGAAAGAGTTTGGTGAAATCAACGGCTGGTTATACAGTGGATCGCACTCTGTATAATGAACAACTAGCATTAGTTGAGTAATTGACTGATTGATTGATTGATTGATTGACTGATTAAAGTTATTTGGTTAAAAATACAGTAAGAACATGCCGAAAAAACACACACACAACAACATGAGAAAAGACAATGAAATAAGATAAACCAAAATGTAACGTAAGATAGAAATACTGCACAATTATAACCCCCAAAAATCAACCTTACAATGTCAAAGACCAACAAGGTTTTATACCAATCTTCACAAACTGTTATTTTGTCTGTATTTATTTTGTTTTTCTCTATTGTTACAAACAAGTACAGTACCATCAGCTATTGTTGTAATCTACAAACAAGTACAGTACCATCAGCTATTGTTGTAATCCGAATGAATTATATGAATTGTATGGATTCGTTTGAAAACAATACCTTCTTTAAAAACTCTGGCAAGCGTATTGGGCAGTCTTCCCTGGTACCAGTCTTTCCAAGCACAGTTCAATACAAAAGGCAAGGACCTGGAGATACAGATAAGAAGACGGATGATAAATTAGCAACACCCCCTGAATACAAAACATTACAAGACATGTTGAAATAAAAATGAATAACGAAATAAATCACAGCAGGACTGGGCACCTATCAATGTGGTGGGTGTTGGTACTTAACAAGAAAAATATGAGAGCAGAAAAATAAGTAAGTGAAATCCTTGTAAAGAGAAGTTCATATGCTCACTATTGGTAATGACTCAAAAAAGTTACTAGCATAACACCTTACTTGGTGACGAGTAATGGGGAGAGTTCGATAATAAAGAACATTGTGAAAACATTGTGAGAAACAGCTCCCTCTGAAGTGACATAGTTTTTGAGTAAAAAGTAGTTTTCCATGAATCTGATTTCAAGACCTCAGATTATTTGCTAACACGTGACGGACAATCCTGCAATCAAATGGCAAGAATCTGCTTGGGTGTTATATAATATAAAACATTGCGAGAAACAGCTCCCTTTGAAGTGAAGTAGTTTACGAGAAAGAAGTAATTTCCACAAATTTGATTTCAAGACCTCAGATTTATAATTTGAGGTCTCGAAATCAAGCATCTGAAAGCACACAACTTCGTGTGACAAGGGTGTTTTTTATTTCATTCATATCTTGCAACTTCAACGACCAATTGAGCTCTAGTTTTCACATGTCTGTTATTTTATGCATATGTTTACATACACCAAGTGCGAAGACTGTTCCTTGACAATTACCAATAGCGTCCACTGTCTTTAAAGCAGATAATATTCCTGCTTGATGCCCTAACACTCATAACAAGTAATTAGTCGTACCTGAACTGTTTTTCCCATTCCCATGCCATCTCCCAATATAGCACCCTCGCCCATCTTATAATGCTGGCACAAGAACTTCACTCCCTCCCTTTGGTCATCTCTCAAATATCGGTTGATAGTTACAGGAACCTACTGGGTGATTACAAAGAAAACAAAGATAGGATGAGTTGCTTAGTGTTCTTCAATTACAAGTCATAAATGATTTGTGAGTTTTGTCTAAAAATGCGTCTGGTTACAAGAATGCCACTTGAAATAAATAAGATGTACATGTAAGATAGAAAAAACCATCATAGCACATGAAAACAGTTATCATTACTAATATTTACAACAATCAAGCCTTGTCAGTCAACACATTAATTGTGTCGCCAGACACACATGGCCTGAAGGCCACTTCAAGTTATTGCCTTCAATCAACTGTTTTTCTACAGGATTACCCCCTTTACAGTCCATACAGATGCAGACTTGGGTATCATCTATCTGAAGCCTGGCTGGAAGAGCAGAAAGCACTACCTCCCCAACTTTTATGAAGCAATATGGTTACGTGTCTTGCTTAAGAACACAAGTGTAACGACCAGGACTCACATCTGCGTACACTCTACTGATCTAACGCCAGAGCTTGAATCTGCCGCTCTTAACTGCTAGACCATTACTCGTTACTGTTGTGTTTACGAGCGACTAACAGCTCTAGTCTAATTACCATTAGGTCAAAGGTTATGTGTGCATGTGCCGACAGGATTGTGATTTGTAGTTTAGATACGAATAAACCGAAGATTCAACATTGGCACGAGGATAATCCGGAAAAATCATGGAGAAAACATTAATCCCCATATTTGACTGTTTTTCGGAGCCAGCAACCCTTGGACCACGATGGGAAAGGTGGCTAATGTCGTTCAAGCTGTATGCAGACGGCAAAGGCCATATTATTGGGTCTACCATGGCACTGAAGGTGAAGCAACGACGACGTGCACTAATGCTCCATCTTACCGGACCGGACGTACAGGAAATTTTCTTGACACTACCGGACACGGGCGTAACTACTGATATTGAAGCTGCCAAAACCGCACTGAACAAATACTTCGTGTCGCAGAAAAATGCAGCATTTGCACGGCAGACTTTTCACTAAGTCGTCAAGAAGGAAGGGGAAACGGTATAACAATTTGTAACCAGACTTCGGAGAGCGGCTAGTTTATAGAGACTGTGATTTTGGAGGTGAAAAAGACAACCAGATAAGAGATGCTGTGCTGAGTAAGTGCAAATCTGATTATGTTAGACGCAAGCTATTGGAAGCAGGGGATGAACTAACTTTAGCAAAGGCAATGAAAGTAGCTGATAAATGTGAAAAGGTAGAAAGTCAGATGGCTGCACTGTCTGTCAAGAGCAAAACCTCTCTGTCTGACACTACTGTCAACATGGTGTCTGACAGGAAACCAAAGCTTCATGACAAATCAAGCAAGCCTAAGAAATGGACCCAACAATCCAAATCAGAGACAGGAAAACCAATCAGTGAAATCCGCAACCACTACCATGACTACCAAAGGTGCTTGTTACAGGTGTGGTCGAACTGGGCATTTTGGTCGAGACCCCAAGTGCCCCGCAAGAGGCCAGACATGCCAAAAATGTTCTGGAAGAGATCACTTTGCCAAAGTCTGGAAGACCAAGTCCAAGCCAACAGTCAACTAAATCGGTGAGCAACATCTTGATTCAGAACCATCGCATGACTATGCATTTCTCATTCATGCGTAAAACCCACCCGTATTCACTGTGCGTAACATCGCACGACACGATGCCCCCGTACACTATCCGCATGCGGAGGCCGTCAGGCCGACAGCCTTGTAGGATCTGTGTTGAAGCCACTGACCTCATTACTATAAGCGAAGAGTTCCCACGGTCAGCTCATTACCATAATGCCCGCGAAAGACGAGACATGTTTACCTCACACACCACCACCACGGACGCATGATAGGGTCCAAAGGTCGTGATAAGGGAAGTGCGTGATTGGACGTCAAAATGAATAATTCATTTGCCTCACATCCTGTGTTGTCTGATAGGTCTGACAAATATACATATTCATGAGCTGCATACTAGCATATCCTCGAGCCCCCCCAATTTCGTCCACTATTGGAATTTTTTCAATACAACACATTAAAACGGGAAGATACAGATCCGACAAGGCTGTCGGCCTAACGGCCTCCGCATGCGGTTAGTGGTGTACGAGTGCAATGACTTGTGTGAACAGTATTCGTGCGATGTGACAGTGTGTTTACGGGTTGGTCATTCGGTGTGATCACACACACCATGCACAGGGTATACGGCGGGTGGGTTTACAGCTGCGTCTTTTCGGAGCGAATAATGCGACTGCCTTGAGCAAGGCTAGGTATTCATAGGAATCCTACTATCAGAGAAAGGCATTGGTCCTACACAAGAGCGCATAAGAGCTGTAGCAGAAGCGTAACGTCTCAGAGATTCGAAGCTTTCTGGCCTCGTTGGGTTTAGTGGCAGATTCATACCTAACTTTGCTACAGTATCAGATCCACTTCGAAAGCTAACCAGGAAAGGAATTCCATTTCAATTTGGATCTCACGAGCGAACAGCCCTTCAATTCGCTAAAGGAAAGCCTCGCAAACGCAACCACGCTCGCGTACTATGACAAGAACGCACCGACAAAAGTGATAGCTGATGCGAGTCCAGTAGGACTGGGTGCTGTTTTAGTCCAGGAACAACACGACGGTTTAGTTCCAATCTGCTATGCCAGTCGCAGTCTGACAGATTGCGAGAGGAGATATTCGCAAAAAGAGAAAGAAGCCCAATCACTCGTCTGGGCTTGTGAAAGGTTTCACGCATTCATCGATGGTCGCAGTTTTGAACTACTGACTGATCACAAACCATTGGAGGCGATATATGGACCCCGATCTAAACCATATGCACGAGTTGTATACATCCCTGGAGGCGATAACATTGCCGACGCTTTGTCCCGGCTTTCGCAGGAAAAGATTCAATTCAAGCATGACCACGGGGCAGAGGACTATGTGCGTTTTGTAGCCATCTCTGCCACACCCAGTGCTATGACAACGAAACAAGTTGAAAGCGCATCCGCAGAGGATAAAGAGCTAGCAGAGTTAAGAGAAGCAATTCGAACCGGCCACTTTGAAAACTGTAAGGCGTATGCGCCGATTGCAGGAGAGCTATGTGTCATCGGACAGCTGATATTACGTGGAACGCGTATCGTCTTACCACAGAAACTCAGACAACAAGCCTTAGCTCTTGCGCACGAGGGTCACCTTGGTATTGTGGGAAAGAAGCAAAACCTTCGCACAAAAGTATGGTGGCCAGGAATGGAAAAAGGTGCCGCAAAGTTCTGCAGATCGTGCCATGGATGTCAAATTGTAGCACGACCTGACCCCCCGAGCCACTGAGACCAACCACACTCCCTGACGGTCCTTGGCAGGACTTAGCAACTGATTTACTTGGACCATTTCCATCAGGACATTCCGTTCTAGTAGTTATTGAACTACAGCCGATACTATGAGTACCAGATACTGAGTTCCACTACCGCAGACAAAGTCATTGATTCCCTAGAGGAAATCTTCAGCCGTCATGAACTTCCAGTGACACTGAAATGCGACAATGGTCCACAGTTCCGTTCTCATGAGTTTCGCGAGTTCTGTGAGGAGAACGGTATAGACCATGTCAAGGTCACAGCTAAGTGGGCTCAAGCGAATCGCGAAGTGGAACGCCAAAATGACTCAATCATGAAAAGAATCCGTATCGCACAGGCCGAAGGTCAAAACTGGCGAAAGGAACTACGAAAATATGTCACAAAGTATCGCGCTACTGAACACCCCGCCACAAGGAAAACTCCAGCTGAGTTGTTGTTCAATCGAAAAATGCGCGGAAAACTACCAGTGTTTCAGGCCGAGAATCATTCTGACTTGGAAGTCCGCGATCGCGATGCCAAAAACAAAGGAAAAGCCAAGCTTTACACGGACGCTCGTCGGAATGCAAGATACTCTGAGGTGGAAGTCGGTGATCAAGTCCTTGTGAGACAAGAGAAAACAAACAAGTTTTCTACCCCGTTCAACCCTGAACCCTTCACAATTGTGGGCAAAACTGGCAATAGTGTCATAGTTGCCTCCCTGAAAGGTGCTCAATATTCGCGAAACACTAGCCATGTGAAGAAGTTTATGCAAACTGCACATGACGCGGATATGCCACTGTCTGACCCTGCCATTCAACCATCCAAAATGGATCACGGAAGAGCTGTCCCTGAACAGATTTTAGTTTCCCCGACTCAGAGTTTGGCAGATACCAATTCAGTCGCGACCCCCCACCTGTCGTGGACCAACAATCTTCCCCACCATTGCCAGACCCAAAAGACAGTGTGGCATGCATCCGAAATACAAAGACTTTGTTCTAAACTGAATGAACTGGACAGAACTTTGAACTTGAAGATGAGAATACATTGAAAACATTGAAAGCATTGTTCTTTGTTTATTAAAGTTTGTTTAAAAGTTTTTCATTGTATTAAAAAGCAGTTGGTCTTTATTCATGCACGACCGTTTTCAATACTGCTAAGTTAAAAGTTTAAACTAAAAAAAAATGTGGTTTATATTGTACGCATATGTTACTGATATAACAACTTTATTTGCATCCAATCAAGTCTTTAAACAAGTTGTAGAAATTGCCTTGTCAGAAACATACATGTAGTAAGTCAGAAAGTAGGCTACTGTTAAGCAATTTAGGCTATCTCCAGTTGTTTCCCATTGTTTACAAAAGTTGAGATTTTGTCTAAAAAGGGACGGATGTTGTGTTTACGAGCGACAAACAGCGCTAGTCTAATTACCATTAGGTCAAAGGTCGTGTGTGCATGTGCCGGTGGGATTGTGATTTGTAGTTTAGAAACGAATAAACCGAAGATTCAACAGTAACAAAGTGAGGTTTCATGCTAAAAATTATTTTGAGTAATTACCAATAGTGTCCATTGCCTTTAAAGGCAGTGGACACTATTGATAATTACTCAAAATCGTTTTTAGCATAAAACCTCACTTGGTATTGAGTAATGGGGAGAAGTAATTTTCCACGAATTTGATTTCGAGACCTCTTGGTTTCGAAATCTAGCATCTGAAAGCACACAACTTTGTGTGCCAAGGGTGTTTTTATTTCATTCAAATCTTGCAACTTCGACGACAAATTGAGCTCAAATTTTCACAGGTTTGTTATTTTATGCATAATAGATGTTGAGATACAGAAGACTGGTCTTTGACAACTACCAATAGTTTCCACTGTCTTTAAATGATGCTGTTAAATATTCATCATCTCTATCTGTGTTTGTTAAAAACCTACATAACAGTTCCGTTCCTTGACTCTTTTTCAAGTTGTGTTGGTCTTGTCTCATCCAGAGCCCAGAGCACTTTGGTTAAACGAACAAGGTACCAATATTTGAGTACAAGAACATTTACTGGATAACCTGACATAGTCAGATATGGATGTTTGCCATGGACACCCAACAAAGACGCAATATAATGAGCTGAATCAAACATTGTAGGTACCACCTAAAACCAAGTCGAAATGAACAGTAACGATATTCTTCGTTTAAGTATCAACCGCCAGACACGCCCCCCCAAAAAAAAATTCAGAGGAACCACCTCAAACCATGTTGAAATGACCAAAATCAATATTTCCTATACGACGTATGAGCCGCCAAACAAATGTTTTGCTGCATTAGGCCCGCCAGACAAACCCCCCCCCCCCCCCCCCCGTGCCATGGGTTAACCATCAGAGTAACCACCTGAAACCATGTTGAAATGACCACATTGGAGGAACCACCTGAAACCAAAATGAAATGACCAGTAACAATATTCCCAATAAAAAGATCAACATCCGTACAAATTGTCTGCTGCATTTTGCCCGCCAGACACCCTCTATCCCCTCTCCCTGGGTTTACTATCTGAGAAAGTACCTGCAACCAAGTTGAAAATGACCAATAACACTATTCTTTAAACAAGTATCAACAACCAGACAGGCTGCCATACACCCCCCCCCCCCCCACATCGGAGGAACCACCTGATGAAACAGTGCTGAAATGATTAAAAACACTATTTCCTAAACAACGTGTGAGCCGCCAGACAAATGTTTTGCTGCATTTAGGCCCACCAGACAACACCCTCCCCGCCCCCTGGGTTAAGCATCAGAGTAACCACCTGAAACCATGTTGAAATTACCAAAAAAAGTATACTAAATACATAGTATCAGCCACCAGACAATCATGACAATGCAGACACCCCCCACCCCCCTCACCCAACATTGGAGTAACCACTTGAAACCAAGTTGAATATGACCAGTAACACTATTCCCAATGAAAAGATCAACAGCTAGACAAATTGTCTGCATTTTGCCTGCCAGACACCCTCTATCCCCTCTCCCTGGGTTTACCATCTGAGAAAATACCTGCAACCAAGTTGAAATGACCAACAACACTAATCTCCATACAAGTATCACCCACCAGATCAATTGTCTGCTGCATTAGGCCAGCCAAACACACCCCTCCCCGTCACATCGGAGGAGCCCTATGAAACCATGTTTAAATGACCCAAAAAAACTAATCCCAATACAAAGTATCCTCTGCTTTGCTGCATTAGGCCTGCCATGGACAACACCGCCCCCCCCCCCCACCATCGGAACCACCTGAAACCAAGTTCAAATGACCAATAACACCATTGCCAATGAAAAGTATCAACCACGAGGCAAATTGTCTGCTGCATTTTGCGCGCCCAGATACCTCCTCCGCCCCCTCCCTGGGTTTACCATCTGAGGAACTACCTCCCAGCAAGTCGAAATGACCAATAAAAACACTACTCTTCCAACCAGTATCAACAACCAAACAACATGTCTTCTGCATTAGGCCCGCCAGACACACCCCCTCCCTCCCCCAACATCGGAGGAGCTATCTGAAACCATGTTGAAATGACCAATAACACTATCCCAATGAAAAGCATCAACTGCTAGACAAATTGTCCGCTGCATTTTGCCCCAAGAGACACCCACCCCCTCCCCCTCTCTGGGTCAAAACCAAGTTGAATTGACCAATAACACTTTTCTCCATACAACATGTACAAGCATTAACTGCCAGACAAATTGTCTGCCGCTTTAGGGCCCCCCCCCCCCCCCCACCCTCGGAGGAACCACCTGAAACAATGTTGAAATGACCAAAAACGCTATTTCCTAAACAATGTATAAGCCGCCGGACAACTGTTTTGTTGCATTAGGCCCGCCAGACAACCACCCCCCTCCTCCCCACCCCCTGGGTTAACCATCACAGTAACCACCTGAAACCATGTTAAGATGACCAAAAAAAGTATACCGAATACATAGTATCAGCCACCACACAATGTTTTGCTGTGTAAGGATGCAGACACCCCCCACCCAACATTGGAGTAACCACTAGAAACCAAGTTGAATATGACCAGTAACACTATTCCCAATGAAAAGATCAACAGCCAGACAAATTGTCTGCCGCATTTTGCCTGCCAGACACCCTATATCCCCTCTCCCTGGGTTTACCATCTGAGAAAGTACCTGCAGTTGAAAATGACCAATAACACTATTCTTCATACAAGCATCAACCACTAGACAAGTTTTCTGCTGCATTAGGCCAGCCAGACCTCCCCCCTCCCCACATCAGAGGAGCCCCATGAAACTATGTTTAAATGACCCAAAACTCTAATCCCAATACAAAGTAGCCTCTGCTTTGCTGCATTAGGCCTGCCATGGAAAGCACCCCCCACCCCCCGAAGTACCACCTGAAACGAAGTTCAAATGAACGATAACAGCATTGCCAATGAAAAGTATCAGCCACTAGACAAATTGTCTGCTGCATTTTGCGCCCAGACACCCACCCCCCCCCCCTCCCTGGTTTTACCATCTTAGAACACCACCCCCTTCCCCTCTCTTGGTCAAAACCAAGTTGAAATGACTAATAACACTTTTCTCCATACAAGCATTAACCGCCATACAAACTGTCTGCCGCTTTAGGCTGCCATACACCCCCCCCCCCAACATCGGAGGAACCACCCGATGAAACAATGTTGAAATGACCAAAAACACTATTTCCTAAACAACGTACATGTATGAGCCGCCAGACAAAAGTTTTGCTACATTAGGCCCACCAGACAACCCCCCCTCCCCGTCAGAGTAACCACCTGAAATCATGTTGAAATTACCAAAAAAATATACCGAATACATAGTATCAGCCACCAGACAATGCAGACACCCCCCCCCCCACCCAACATTGGAGTAACCACTTGAAACCAAGTTGAATATGACCAGTAACTCTATTTTCAAAGAAAAGATCAACAGCCAGACAAGTTGTCTGCTCTTTTTTGCCTGCCAGACACCCTCTATCCACTCTCCTTGGGTTTGCCATCTGAGAAAGTACCTCCAACCAAGTTGAAATGACCAATAACACTATTCATCATACAATAAGTATCAACCACCAGACAAGTTTTCTGCTGCATTAGGCCTGCCAGACACATCCCCCCCCACATCAGAGTAGCCTAATAAAACCATGTTTAAATGACCCACAACACTAATCCCAATACAAAGTAACCTCTGCTTTGCTCGATTGTTGACTTTGATGGATTTGAATTTTGTAAACGTTACCTCACACTCAGCCACAACAGCAATCTCATTGTATCCATTCTTCTGCAGGGTGTATTTTCCTCCAATTTCGTCGATTCTCAATCCCGACTGTGAGACGTCTCCCTACTTCGAGCCACCTTCTCACCGGACCTGGGCGAAGAATGCTTCTTCCTACACAGGGATGTCCTTGACACCTGTTTTGTCTTGGGCTTAGGAAAACGTCTTGAAAGTTTACTTGTGTGCGTGTTGACATTGGGATGTTAACGGCTACACTGGGATCTAGCTTGTAAATTATGTAAGAAGAAAGACAGACAAAAATCAGTTAATTTATTTTTGCAGATTACTAGATTGTTTAAAGACTAATTCTGTCATAGCGCTGACATGAACTTACAGTAAAACATGTATGAAGCTATTTACATGTAGTATTGTATTGGTCTGTCATGATGAATTTGGACTAATCTATGGCATGTGATTTAGGCCTAGATGTATGATACTTCACTGTGGCACCAAAGGCGATTGCCTCCCTGGCCCCTGGTCATTGCCTTGGTGCCCTTGAAATGCTCCAGTGCAAATTTATAATTTCCTCCCCTTTTCCAAGAGAAAATGCCTTGGTGCGCTTGCCCTTTCAAAAACGAAGCAAAAGCATACAGGCCTGATGTATTGTATTGGTCCCTCTTGATGAATTTTGAGTATGGCATGGGATTTAGGCCTAGATGTATGTAAAAAGCACATCGAAAAAGAGTAAATGCACAACCATAAATCACTAAATAATATGGACACAATAAAACTCACTAAAATAACTAAACTGCACTAACAAAGTATTTAACTACTTACAAATGGTCAGATTTATCGGAACCTGAATTAGTATGCAATAAAATAATTGGTTGACTCAATTCACAGGATTTAAAGGCAGTGGACACTGTTGGTAATTATCAAAGACTAGCCTCCACAGTTGGTGTACCTCAACACATGTATAAAATAACTAACCTGTGAAAATTTGAGCTCAATCAGTCATCAAAGTTGCAAGATAATAATGAAAGAAAAAACACCCTTGTCACACGAAGTTGTGTGCGTTAGGACATGTTAGATGGTCGATTTTGAGACCTCAAGTTCTAAATCTGAGGTATCGAAATCAAATTCATGGAAAATTACTTCTTTCTCGAAAACTATGGCACTTCAGAGGGAGCCGTTTCTCACAATGTTTTATACCATCAACCTCTCCCTACTACTCGTCACCAAGAAAAGATTTGTGCTGAACATTATTTTGAGTAATTACCAATAGTGTCCGACTGCCTTTAAGGGCACTTGAGCGGCTAAAAGATGCTATGTCAGATGTTTGGCCCCAAACATAAAAAAATAGATTTGTTTGAGTGAATGGTATTTCAAAGAGTATCACCTGCTCCAACGAAAAAAAGTTTAACTTTTACTTTCAATGGTCAGGAACCATTTTACAGAATGGTTTAGCCCATTTAGCCCATCAACAAAATAATGCGTTTGATGCGACAGGTTCAAAATATGAACCTGGGAATCGCTCCAGGATCTGTAAGTTTTTGTCCATTGTTCTTCGAAAAATATTCTAAATGGTGTTTTGAGTATTATGGAAGGCTGCATTAGACATTGCGGATTAAGTTCGTACCCTCAGAATTTGTGTCATGATTTTTGAAAGTGGTAAAGATGGGGCAATTCTGGTGACTAGCTGTCGAAATTGTATGTGTTGGACCAGATCAACTGTTTCCGATCAAAAGAATCTCGTAACCCTACGGCCTGGCGGCCGTCGGGAGGAGAGTTACGTATCGCAACTAGTATGTGATGCTTAAGTGCTAGTTCCCAAGGTTCTGGAATTGGGTGAATGGGCTTTTGCAACTTTTTAAATTTGACTTTAAAGGCAGTGGACACTATTGGTAGTTACTCAAAAACATAATTAGCACAAAAGCTTACTTGGTGCGGAGTAATGGGGAGAGGTTAATGGTAAAAAACATTTTGAGAAACGGCTCCCTCTGAAGTGCCATAGTTTTCGAGCAAGAAGTAATTTTCCACGAATTTGATTTCGAGACCTCAGATTTAGAACTGGAGGTCTCGAAATCAACCATCTAAACGCACACAACTTCGTGTGACAAGGGTGTTTTTTTTTTTCATTATCTCGCAAGTTCAATGACCAATTGAGCTCAAATTTTCACAGGTTTGTTATTTTATGCATATGTTGAGATACACTAACTGTGGGGACTAGTCTTTGACAATTACCAACAGTGTCCACTGCCTTTCAGCCACTCAGGTGCCCATAATAATTCTGCAAAACAACATCATCATCATTCAATCATACTCATAGACATAGTGCAACATTAAAGGAACACGTTGCCTTGGATCGGTCGAGTTGGTCTTTGAAAAGCGTTTGTAACCGTTTTTTGTAAAATGCGAATGGGTAGAAAGATGTTGTAAAAGTAGAATACAATGATCCACACAAACATGCCTCGAAATTGCGTGGTTTTCCTTTTACCTCGTCGACTAACACGTCGGCCATTTATGGGGGTCAAAATTTTGACTCCCATAAATGGCCGACCATGTTAGTTCGCATAGTAGAAGGAAAACCACGCAATTTCGAGGCAAACTTGTGTGGATCATTGTATTCTACTTTTAAAACATCTTTCCAACCATATGCATTTTATAAAAAACGGTTACAAACGCTTTTGTTTTGACCAACTCGTCCGATCCAAGGCAACGTGTTCCTTTAATACTGGTGTCAATCAAAATGCTCAGTCAGTAATTGTGAACCGAATTAACAAACTATTTTGTTGCCTACTACACTCAAGTTCCGCTAAATCTGACCATTTGGATAACTTTCCGTATGGCGCCACCACCTTTTCACTCATTTTTACAAAAAGGGATATATCAATCAGGTAAATTAGATACTATATTATTTTATTTCGAATGAAAAAGTGGTGGCGCCATACGGAAACTTTTCCGACCTTTTTTTAAAGTGTAACATAATCCTGAGTGACCATTTGTAAAGTTTTTAGGCATTTTATTGGTGCAGGTTAGATAATACTGCAGAAGTACTGTATCTGGTAATATTGCACATGTCTTATGATGTACACATGTACTGTGTACTATGCATTGGTAAGTAATGTACTTTACAAAGGAATATGCAAGTTAAAGTTGGGCAATTTCGAGTCAATAAAAGAAGTACTCTTGTTTGAACACTGATGACTGAAGTAAGGTACGCTACCAAAATAAATAATTTTGCTTTGGTTTTCCATAACATACCTTAATAGATCTTCCCTTGCCAGAATACTTATTGTAGGCCCTTACAATTATGAAAATACACACCGGCTGTGTGGTCCAGTTCACGGACCAGTTTCAGGATCTCCGCCGTTTCAGCAGCCGAGGAATACACCGCCAGTTGGTGGCGCTACAACATCAGGGTTCGAATTATCTGGGCGTTTTAGAAACGGCGAATGGATATAGCAGACTTTAAGTACTTTTGGATCCTGACCTGTAAAAATACCTGCGTTTCAAAAAGACCCTGGTATTTTCGAAACGGCGGACTGGAAACAACAGGTTTTCAGAGCACTACACTCACACTCACGCGATGCTGTTTGTTCAACTTACAAAATGGCCGCACAAACACACGCTGTGAGATAGCTGTGTTGTCAACTTAAAAAATGGCCGCCTGCTCGCATACCGGGGCGCGTATATAGGTCAGTGCGCGCTCTAGTTCTTATATATAACTCTATGGTTTGTGCTTGCTAAAAGTAGCTATATGAAATTGGGCACTGATGTTAATGCTACTGTACAAGTACATTGTATGGTTTGTTAATACTATCACAGGCAGTACGCATCTTAATTTAAAAAAAAAAAACAATAAGGACTGAACACGTTTGGTTTTTGTCAAAGACCAGTATTCTTACTCGGTGTATCCGAACATATATGCATAAAGAAACAAGAATGTGGAAATTTGGACTCAACTGTTCATTGAAGTTGCAAGAAACTGATGAAAGAAAAAATCACCCTTGTTGTATAAAATAGTGTGCTTCTGGCCAATTTTTATATATATTATTTTAGTGAGAAATTATCTCTTTATAGGAAGTCGTTTCTCACAATGTTTTATACTATCAACAGTCTTCCGTTGCTCGTTACCAAATAATGTTTTATGCTAATAAAGGCCTATTTTGAGTAATTACCAAATGTGTACAGTGCCTTTAAAACAGTAAGTTAACTTTGTTCCTTGTTATAAGTTTTGCTTTTTATACAAACCCTACTATCCCATATAACATCATATAATTTTTTTAATTTGTTGTTGTATTCATGCCCTTATGGAAAGGGTTTGCTTTGTGTATGGCATCCTGTCACATAATTTGATAAAGGCATTAACAAGTCCACGGTGCTAATTCATTTAGGGGTTAGCACTGCATACCAGTTGATTATGAGTAATGGGGAGAGGGTGATAGTATAAAACTTTGTGAGCTCAAATTTTCTCAGGTTTGTTATTTTGTGCATATGTTGAGATACACCAACTGTGAAGACTAGTGTTTGACAATTACCAATAGTGTCCAGTGTCTTAAAAGCCAAGTTAAATAATTATACATCTGAGGTGGTTTAATACATTTAAAAGCAACTGGTACAACTGTAGCGTCATTGTTGCAGTTAATATGTATAAAACTCAAGGATAACAAAACAATAAAACCTGTTTAAAAAACTTCGGGATTGACGCCTTCTTCCGGTACTTTCTTATGGCTGATGCTTCTGGTGTGATGACCAGGAAACGCTGCAGAGAGCTCATCACCTTGGGATTTCTGTGGTGAACCCCAAGGTGATGGGATGACAGCATCTTTTCTTGGAGATTTCTCCGTTGATCGTGTTGGCGATGGAGGCTCTGAACCGACTGACTTTGGTGAAGCATTACCAAATTCATCACTGTGACAAAAATGACGTCGTCTGAGCGACTGGACTTCAAAATGGTGGACCTCACCAGTCTTATCTGACCTCTCCTTAGGATTTTGCTTGGTGACCACCTGAACCTCAAGATTCCCATTGGTGTTCTGGTCGGCAGACTATGGGGCTCTCTTGATGGGCTTGGGTACCATCACTATAGACTATGATTACAGGTGTTTTGGATGAGGCCTGATGAGCTGCTCGCAGTTTGAATCATACTCCCAATCAATCAAGTCAAGCGCCATCTAGAGGCTCGAGCCTGCTCAGTGATTTTTCTCCAGATGTTCCGGTCCAGCATGAAGGAGCGTAGTTCTTCAGCGCTGGTCAAGCCGATGTTTCATTTCAGTGTGTCTAGGTAGGAGAGTCATCTTCTCCCACGAGAAGCCTTGCCTTGGGTGGGCTCTCAGAGGATGATTGGGCAAGGGGCAAGCTCTGAGTGGCGGACACAGTGCCGAGCAAGCTTGAGGCGGCGTTCACGGATCTTCTCTGTAGCCTTTGGCCAGCCAGCATACAGATTGGAGTTTCTCATGTGGTCTTGCCAGGGGATGTTTAGGGTCATACGCTGCATCCTGGTGTAGCAACCATCCAGAGACTTCTCCATCCTGGTGGTTAGGGTCTAGGTCTCATCTCCGTATAGTAGCACTGACTCCACTGTTGTGACAAAAGGTGATCTTTTCACTCCCACTCCAGCGCTGCTGCGTGCTGCAGATGAAAATAAACATTACACAATAACTTTACATTTCTAATACAAGCAATTTGGACAGTAACAACAAGAATTTTTACTACTGGCACTACAATTATTTATTGTTAATAGGGTTATGGGTCAGTCAGTTTTTTAAACCCAGGATTTGAGCTGCCTCTAGCCATCGGGCTAGCTCGGTGGTCTAGTTGTAGGACATCTGCTTTAGCAATGCAAAGGTCGCGCGTTCAAATCCCACTCGAGTGATTTGCATACTATATTTGTTTTCACAGGGTACAGTGGTTAAAACACATCAGTGTAAAGGTTAAAAACAAATTATAAACCCAGAAATGGTTCAGTTAATAAATGCATTCTCATTCAGGGACAATCGATAAAAGGAATGACGATCTCAAAAACAAGTACAAAGTTGTATCTTTAAAGGGTTTTGGTACCTTTTGTATAACAATTTTGCCCATTACATAAATCCCAATGCACTGTGAATGATGTACATGTACTATACAATTTTAGCAACATTAGTTTTAAAGTTTTGCGAAGAAAACAAAAGGCAATATAAACAGCAAGGTTTTCAGGAGAGTAGCGTAAATACGTTTTACATGCTAAGATCACTTTTGTTTCATGAAACAAAAACTACTTTCATAATATTTTTTTACTCATGTCTCAAAACTTACAACCTCAGCAAGGCAAGTAATATTTTAGAAGCCTTCTACCACCATTATCTTCAAACCGGATAGTATAATGTATATCTGTTGACATTGAGTTTTGTGTTGTACAAAAGGTATCCAAACCCTTAAGTACGGTGTTGCTGAGATGTAATCTTGAATAAGAAAAAAAACAGTGTCTCTTACAGAGTCTTCCTCCGCTTCCTGTTATCCTTCATTTGACTCTCCAGCTCAGCTCTTTTGCTCTCTTGGGTTTTGTGCAACTGAGAAAATGAGAAAACATTCATAATGTTATAATTTCTTTAGAGTGACCATTAGCATCGACGTCAATCTGTCTTGAAAGATGGGGGGAGGAACATCGTTAGTCATACCATCTACGGCGTGGGGTCCCGCCTCGCTTAAGGGCCCCAGGAAAATTTTAAGGCCATTTATGCTCTCTAGTGCAATCTTATGAGTCTGAGGGAAGATGTGCCCCATCTGAGATCTTGGAATTTAATGGCTATTTCGAGCTATGACAAATGATGCACCATTTAATTGCTATCCTGGTTATTAGCTAAAAACCAATTCAATTATAGCTGCGTATACAAATTATTTCTACATATAATGCTCAGACGGCGGTTCATTCCTAGCATCGTCAAGGGTGGATTAAGACAGGAAATTCTATAAAGGGGGTGGGGGCTTGTTGGTAGGGCAAACCAATTAAAGATGGAGCATGCTATAAAGCGGAACGCAAAACCTTTTTCGGCCTGGGCAAAACTTTGCATTCTAGATTCTCTGGTGCAAACTTAGGCCAATAGGCAAAACGAATGGAACAGAACATTTATAAAGCCTTTTAAATGTGAGCAGCAGTTGTATAACCTTTTTGATTAACATCATCTTCATGTGCGGATCTATAAGCATGCTCGTGTGAAACCTTTACGGCGTGGGTCGGGCCCGTTTAAGGGCCTGGGAACAGTTCACATTCTAGATGCTCTGTGGTGCAATCTTAGGGCAACTGTCAACAAGAGGCAAAAAGAATGGAATAGAGCAAAGCCTTTAAAATGTGAGCAGCAGTAGAACCTTTTGAGTTAACAGCATCTTCAAGTACGGATCTACATACATGACACAAGTTGTAGGGGGCAAATGAGTCCGGGCTCGCCTAAAGACTCTGGACACTATTGGTAATTTTCAAAGACCAGTCTTCTCACTTGGTGTATCGCAAAATGCCTAAAATAACAAACCTGTGAAAATCTGAGCTCAATCGGTCGTTGCGAGATATTAATGCACAAAACAAAAAAACACCTGTCACACAGAGTAGTGTGCTTTCAGGTGCTTGATTTCGAGACCTGGCATTCTAAATCTGAGATCTTGAAATGAATTTCATGAAAAATTACTTCTTTCTCGGGAACTACGACACTTCAGAGGGAGCCGTTTCTCACAATGTTTGATACTATCAACCTCTCCCCATTGCACGTTACCAAGTGAGGTTTTAGGCTGATAATTATTTTGAGTCACTACCAATAGTGTCCACTGCCTTTAATCAGGCCTGGATCCTAGATGCTGTTTGGCTTCTCACACTATTGCTCAAACGTTGACAAAATTGCACCTCCCCCTTGAAACAGTGGAAGGGACTATCCCCCCCTCCCCCCCCCCATTTTTGAAGGGTGGAGGGCATAAACTCAAATGTTTGCCGTATCTAATGACTTGTCTTTATCTTGAAACTCAAGTATTGCACCGTATAAGACCAAACCCTGTGTCCCGTCAATGGCATCAATCATAATGTTTGAGCATTTGTGTGAGAAGCCAAACAGCATAGGGTCCAGGCCCGCTTATAGACGATGTGACCATGTTTACATTCAAACCACCCTCTGTTGACAAAACACTCTATACGTCATGTTTCGCCGGGCACCTGAGTTGCGCAGTCACAGTAAGATTGCGTACATTTTCTAGCTGGCTGCCAAAACACAAAGGTTTTGCCTGGCAGTATGCGTGCGAATCATGTTATGGTTTTCGTGTGATGTCAGAGGTCACATCGTCTATAGGCACGGGAAAATTCTGCATTTTAGATGCTCTGTGGTGCAATCTTCGGTCAATTTTGAGAGGGGGACGTTTGATATAGTGTCCCCCACCCTTCTAAAAAGTTGTGTCATCCTTAGGGGTCTTGTCAAAACTCATCCTGGACAGACCACAGGACAAGGCTCGTCCGATGTCACATTTTTGTCGGACGGGCCACAGGATGGGAGTTCATATGGAACAAGGTTCCACATGATGAAATGTGTATTCCCGTCCGATACACAGTACCCAAGGCACCCCACTGAGCGCTCTGCGGTTTCACTGGCTCATTAAACACTAACTAAACAAACCTGGGGTTTGCGGTTTGGGGCAAGTCTGGACTGACTGTTTGGAGGTCACTGTAGGAAAGATTATACTAGCATAGCTCATGTAAACCGTTAACAGTGTTTTATTCTCCATTCCTAAATTGTATAGGTTTATAAAAATTAAACCAATGAAAAATATAAAGCATCAAATGAAAACTTATTGCAATATTGGTGAAATTATCCACCATCTTGAAAAATAACCACATGGATGCTAATCATGGCCACCCGTTCATACACAGGAAATTCCCTTCAAAGATTTATACCCTTCAAAAATGGACCATAACACTTCAAACTTGTTGGATTGTGGGGTGATGTTCCAAGGTTATTTATTGTCTAAATTACTTTCAGGATAATTTCTATTCAATCACGATGCATCAAAAGGGATACATCATTGTGAAGGTGCTGTTTAATAACATGGATTTCTCAAATAATTAGATTTTAATCTAAAGATTTTAAAAGGGGTTGTCCCACTAGATTGAATGGCACCAACATGCATAAACATAAAACTGACTGTTTATTGTGTTGATCCTAATTCATCATTTGACGTTTGTGACTTTTGTTTTAAGGAAATATATACCGTAAGAACCGTTTGCTTTTTAACATTTTATAATCACTGCGTACAATTTTGAAAATACCATTGTAAGATATCTATTTAAAATGCGTACATTTTAAGTGCATAAAACTTCTATCCTTTTGTTGATAATGAGTTAAATTAAGTATATATACTGTAATTAAAAACACCCCGACCGATTTAAACTTTGTAATGAACTGAGTTTTTTGAAGGGTTGATGCAACACAATTACATTCGAGTGCCTTCAAGTTTAAGTTGACCATTAATAGTGAAAGATACGAGAATCGGATCCGTCTCATTGTTCCAAACTCTAATAAAACAAGGTACCCTGTTTGTTCGAAAACTTTTCTTGTTGATATGTTGAAACTGATTCTCTAGGATCTCAAATAATTAAATAAGCTTTTATTGACCCAGAAGAACAACATAGACAATAAAGACAATTGCAATTTTGTCCACAGACTGAAATAAAAACGTTGAAACCCATCCTGTTAAAAAGTTACAAATTGAAATGCACAGAGAGCTTAAGATATGACCAATTTGTCTGTAGTAAATACTCAAGGTCATTGAAGCCCAGTGTGAAACCGCAAACTGGCCCTCGGGAGACCCCCTGCTTGTTTTCCAGTAGATAGCAATCTAAACACTCTGCGGTTTGTAAACAAATGATCTCTGGTGAAGGCCAGTCACTGCGAGCTCGTCCTATAGCCCGTCCGATAAAGTAATCACTACAAGGGAATTGAACATGGGACAGAAACCTGGTCCTGGACGGGCGCCCGTCCGTTGGCTGTCCAGGATGAGTTTTGACAAGGTCCCTTAGCCCCCAGGATTAATGCCCATGGCGAGACACAGGGTTGGTCTTACACAGTGCAATACTTTGGCTTCATGATCAAGGTGGTCAAAAAGATGGGGGGGGGGGACATTTGATATTGTGCCCCTCTCCCCTTGTCACACCCCACCCCCACCTATTTGATGCCCACCACCATTAGTAGAATTTGAAACTTTGTATGGTGGAATTATAACTATAAGAACATTTTGTGATAACACCGTGTGAGTCTCTTTTTGAATAGTGTTGGTTAGGAAAAGAACTATTGATTAAAGACTCATGTTTCTATTAATATACGCTGATCATCTACAGGAGAAAAATCATTAGAAAGACTGTACTTACCGTTTGTCTAGATGCTACTGCTCGCCGAATGTACTTCTGTAGGGCTTCTCTACGCAACCTACAATAGACAACAAATATCGGACAAATTTACATCAGCTGCTGTAAAACGAAGAAATTCAGTCTGAATGATCTACATGTGTAGTTGCATGTTTTGTGTGCATTTGATCACTAGCACTAGGCATAGTTAATTTTTTTACAGTATTACATTTAACAATCACCAGTTTCTTATAAGCTCAGAAATGCCTAGTTCATTTTGATGGGCCATAATAAATAATTTGCAGATATTAATTACCTATTTGTCTTTTTAAAGACAAATTTGTCTTTTTAAAGACAAATAAAGCACTTGTGTTTTAATCCAACGAAGTCTTTTGGGGAAAAAAGTACCTACATGTGAGGTGAAACTAAACATGGATTGGAAATCACTAACAAGGCAATACTTTTTTTAGAAACCTCTTTCATCAGTGAAAAGGGTACAAAAGAATTTCGGCTTTGCATGGTGAGGTATCAATTGTATTTGGTTTGCGGTAACAAACACCATGTGTGTTTCTACTTGCCAGGTAGAGATTGTTCTTTAGAGAACTGTCTTGCTTTATTTTACTACCGCAAAGAGTAGAATATCAGATTTTGGGGAAACTTGTTCTGAAAAGAACTGTCCTGCTTTGTAAATATACCCTGGCGCAGGTATAGAAAATTGGCTGGGACAACTACTTTAGCTTTATAGGATCATAATTAACTGCACTACCCCGGAGTCAGTCTCTTGACGATGGCTAGAGCAAGCTAGTCAAAATGTTGAGACCAATTCAAGAACTGAATAGTGATTTGGTTCCCTATTGGGCAATCCATATAGGCTTCTGCTTGCTTTTTGTTGATATGTCTCTAATTATTTTACTAATAATGCAAAAGTTATACATTTCTACTTATTGTTGCTGTGTGTTTTGAAGTTTTTAAAGCCTGGGTGAATAAATAAATAAACAAATAAATAAACTACTTGTCCTCTGCATTGTTCTCACTAAGCCTCTTCCTTGATTCAACCTCTTCCCTGCAAACAGCCAATCAAAACAAACAAAGCTCGGTAAATAACACCAAACTCACAAATCTCAACTCATGTTAATCCGGCATGGTTAGGCCCGTCGTCTTCTTGATACTCCAAGGGTTTATGAAGATGCACCAAAAATTCAATCCATACTCAGTGATACTGCCTCTTGAAATACATAATTCTAAAAACACCCCCTTTCTGGAGCTCCAGCCCTGACCCCACGCGTCGACCTGGTATTCTTTTAAAACGTAAGAGCCCATAATTTAATAACAACAAGTATGCTAGTAGCTGGGTTAAACAACAGAGGAACCGCAGTTGAAATGACCAGATAGAGAAAGGACCAATAACACTATAATTAATACCAGTATCAGCCACCAGACTTGAGATTTGCTGAATTGGGCCCGCCAGACACCCCCCCCCCCCCCTCTCCTGGGTTAAACATCTGAGGAACCACCTAAAACCAAGTTGAAATGACCAATGATGACACTATTCCCAATACCAGTATCAGCCACCAGACAAAGGTTTTGCTGCATTAGGCCTGCCAGACCCCCCCCCCACGTTAAATATCAGACCCCCTTGTAAACCAAGTTGAAATGACAAATGATGACACTATTCCCAATACCAGTATCAGCCGCCCGACAAAACATTTGCTGCATTTTTATTTATTTATTTATTTTAAATCTTTAGACATACACAATAGTTGCAAGTTGTACAGGGGCTGTCAAGGCTAAAACAAAAGTATAAAACTGTCATCAAAAGATGTGTAAAACCAGACCCCTGCCAACGATAAAAATATAATTATACAATATAAAAAGGTGATTGCACTGAAACATTTAAGAATCACACAATAGAAATCATTAAAACACAACAAAATCAGACTATTGAAAACAAAAAACTACACCCACAACAAAACACCGCAGCGATAAGAGGAAGGGACAACAATTGAAAATAATAAAAAACATAGAATGGACTAAAAAACCCCAGAAAAAATAAAATTGGCACAGAGTGCACCCTCACAGATTCATGCCAACCCACTGGGCTCGAGGACAATGATAGCAGAGAGCCTCCCCAAACACCACCCAAAAAGCACAAAGACCCCTTAGACAATTAAAACCACTAGCACTTTTAACATACTAAAAATTCCCCCTTCAGCTTCATACGAAAGGACTTGTACCCCTCCAAAATCAAAACATTCCTGGTATCCAAAGTGAGCTCTGAGAACATTTTAGGAAAGCGAACAATGGTAGAAAATTTATAAGCATCCGTCCTAGGTTTTAGGTGATGAAAAGTGAGCAATTCTGTGTGACGGGAGTTAACTTTAGACAGATTAGTTAAGTCATTCATAAAACTATACCGAGTGGACATCAACAGTTTTACAATAAAGCAAATGTTTAAAAAAATTCTTCTGTCAGACAGCAACATAAGACCCAGAGTCTTCAGTCTTTCTTGATAAGGCTGTTCCATATATGTTTGCCGAAGTATCATCCTGCTGGCTCTGCGCTGTACCGATTCGATTGATATGATGTGTTTTTTACGGTGAACCCACCAGACGGGTGAGCAGTAGTCCAAGATTGGCTGCACAAGAGTCTTGAACAAATGGAGCGATACGCACGAAGGACAGTTGCCAGAGATGAGGCGAATCAAACCAATCAGTCTATTACATTTTGAAGTAACAGCCTGCACTTGTAGATCCCAAGATAAGTTACTCTGGAATATACAGCCTAGAAGCTTGATGGAGTCCACACATTCCAGGGGGGAGTTTCCAAGATTGTATTCTGGTTTGCTCATACGTCGCCAAGTCAACCGTATCGATTTGCACTTGTCAGCATTTGAGCGCAAACAGTTCAATTTAGCCCAGTTAACTATAGTGTTTAGGTCCTTCTGAAGTAGAGAATCCGGCGCGTCAGTTGTAACATTTTTGAACAAAAATGTGTCATCTGCGTACTGTACAAGGTTTGAAGAAAGTTGAAGCTGAAGATCGTTCGCGTACAAAACAAAGAGCAGGGGGCCAAGTACAGAGCCCTGTGGCACTCCTGAACCGACCGGTAGCCAGTCTGAAGTAAAGCCTTTGTAGACAACTCGTTGCAGGCGGTTTGTTACAAACGACTCAATCCAGTCAAGAGCAGCACCCTTTATGTTGTAGCAAAGTTGGAGTTTCTTAACAAGAATATCGTGGCTTATAGTGTCAAACGCACGACTGAAATCTAAGGAGATTACATCCACTGCAGGTACCCGTGCGTCCAAAGATTGAAGCCATCGAGAACTAGCTGACACCAATGCTGTAGAACAAGACCTCCCAGGAATGAACCCATGTTGCCGGTCAGCTACAAGTCCGTTGATTTGACAGTGGTCGAGAATTTGACGACACAAGATTTTTTCTAAAAGCTTGCAGATTATTGGAGTCAAAGAAACGGGTCTGTAATTGATCAAGTTGCTCTTTTCTCCTTTTTTGAAGACGGGCACTACATTAGCACGTTTCCACGCACTTGGAAGACAACCTGAAGCAAGAGTGTGGTTGTAAAAAGTTGTGAGAACAGGAACAATGGCTGGGGCAGCAAGTTTCAACATTTGGGCGCTAATACCATCAGGTCCATATGCTTTGTGTGCGGAAAGATTCCGAATCTCAGACGAAACTTGAGTTGGAGTGATGGAAAAACGTTCCAACGGGGGAAATTCCAACATGGGAGAAGTGACACAGTCCTGGTCGGTGGATCCGGAGAAAAAACTGGCGAAAAGAGAGTTAAACTCATTTGCAATCCGAGATGGGTCACTTATATTTTCACCATTGATGAAATAAGAATTGGTAGATTGAGAAGATTTGCGTTTGGACTTCACAAAAGACCAGAAAGTTTTCCGATTATCTCTTTTCTTAAACAAATCAGTTACGAACTCACTGTACGCCCTTTTGGAGAGATTGCGTACTTTGTTCCTGACAAGTTTAAATTGTTTCCAAGCTGTCTCAGTTCCACTTACACGAGCTCGTTTAAACAACCTTTGCTTCTCAAGGATGAGCCGATGAAGTTCCTCGGTGATCCAGGGCTTAGCTCTCTTGCTACCTTTTCGGACAGGAACACACTCCTTGACGCAATTGAGGAAGAAATCACTGAACGTATCCAAAGCATCGTTAATGTCGTTGTAGTCAATCACTCCCCAAGGAACTGCAGCTAGCAAAGTCTGGAAATGAACAAGGTCCGTTTTGTGGTACTGGAAGGTTTCCCTTACACGACGTGGTAATTTTCCAGGCGACCCGCGAATTTGGGGCCCGCCATCCAGGGGCCCGCCAGACACCCCCCCCCCCCGGGTTAAACATCAGAGGAACAGCCTGAAACGCAGTTGAAATGACCATAGAGAATTAGGACGATTAACACTATTCTTAATACCAGTATTCAGCTGCCTGACAGAAGTTTTGCTGCATTGGGCCCGCCCGACACCCCCCCCCCCTACTTAAGTAAACATCAGAGGAACCACCTCAAACAAAGTTGAAATGACCAATGACACTATTCCCCAAACCAGTATCAGCCGCCAGACAAGGTTTTTGCTGCATTAGGCCCGCCAGACTCCTCCTCTCCCAACCCCCAGGTTAAACATCGGAGGAGCCACATAAACCAAGTTGAAATGACCAATAACACCATTCCCTATACAAAGTTGGGGGGGGGAGCAGAGCGTCTGCCAGGCCAAATGCAGCAAAACATTTGTCTGGCGGGTGACACTTTGTTTTTGGAAAAGTGTTTTTGGTCATTTCCACTCGGTTGCAAGTGGTTCCTCCGATATTATGTCAAAGGGGCGGAGGAGCGGGATGTCTGCAGGCCTAAGCAGTTTGTCTAGCAGTTCATACATGTGGATGTAAAGGGTTTTAAACCAGAAAGGGCTTTCAACCTTTTTCAGTTGCTCAGATCTCATGGTGTTATCTCCTTTCATAAATTTTGAACAAAAGGTTGTATAAACCTAGAGTTTTCAAAGTAGCAGAGTATAGCTTTTGCTCTTTTCATATTTTCAAAAATTAAATAAAAAATGACAAGGGTCGAAAGACAACTCTTTTTGCCTTAAAGCATCATTGTACAAACTTAAAGTCACCTGGAAGTAGAATTTTTTTCTTTCAAACATAAGAGTATATAATTTTTTTAGTAATTGTTTGTCACGATTTATATGTTAAAAAAATATATAAAGTTGTTTGGGGGGCTGACTCCGCCTACCCCTTTTGTGACGCCATTCGAGGCAGACTTTGCCTGCAATGCGTATAATAAACACACGTGCAAAGTACATGTACGTCCAAGTCGTGAGTTGGTACATTTCAAAAAGTGTTTTTCTGCATTCAGCAGCAATACACCTGGTCGGCATTGCCGGAAAAAAACATTTTTGTTTGTTTTTAAAAGTACAAACTCACGACTTGGTCCATACATTTTGCAATTGTGTTTACTCTACGCATTACAGGCAGAGTCTGCCTCGATTGACGTCACGAACAGCGCCTTCTCGGGTCGGGGTCTACTGTTAAATTTGTAAATAACATAAGAACTGATTTTTTAAAACCTTAGTTAACTGATTCACATTCCACTCATCAAAACACATTAGTGACAAAAGCTTTATTTTTAAAAAATACCACTTCCAGGTGACTTTAAGAGCCCAATAAAACTTCTGCCCACAAATTAATCACAGAAGATGTTCAACTGCCTCACTGGCTGATGACCATTATGCAATACAAGACCTACCATTGGAACTAGTTGTGGTATTGGCAGTCTGTTTTTCAGCTGAAGTGCCAGGCGGAACATGTCAGTACTGGGCAGGCCCGCCCACCGTCGCCCACCATGGCTACAACACTGATCATCACCAATGAAGGTAAGTATTACAGTTCCAACATCAAGAGTACTGTACTGTAAACAAAAAAGGTGAAAGCAAATGAGAAAATTGGAAAGAAGTTGTTCAATCTTCACTTACCTTCATCCATTGTTGAAATGAACGAGCTTTACCACTGATTGGTGATGTCTTTACCTCTTCCACAGAATAGAAGAAGCAGGCGTGGGTAAACAAAGCACACATCACATATCCGTAGACAACGAAACAGGCCTAGGCCTAGTGTCAATTATTATAAAAAAAAAAATTATAGGTAATACAGCATGTACACAAAACAATGAGATCAACTGGATTATTATTAGGCCCAAAGAGAAGAAACACAGCACTAGTAACCTTAATAATCAACCACTTGATGATTGGGTACTACCATATCGTAACTGGTAAATAACAAACTTTCCCATGCACGCAGCAAACCATCAATGATTGATCATCACACTGATCACGAGCCCCATACTTAAAAAATACCAATATCCCATCTTTAGAGATAACAAAAGAAGAAAAGTCCTACTCACTTCTATACTGCACGCACGGGCGAGAATTAACTGGTTGATGGATGAAGAATAATCTGTAATTTTTAAGGCGATTTCGTGAAATTATTGGAGAACATTGGTGAAGAACAATTGGCGATATAATTTGAATCATAATGAAATTAGCCTGTCAATAGAGGGCGCTATCAAAGTTCAATTTGTATGACTTTTTCCAATATTTTTGTGCAGAAATCCAGCCTTCTATTTATTTGGTCGTTATCATACAGCATTTTTCATAATATGAGCAGTGGAATGTATTGCCTGCCAGGAAATAGACTGGAACGTAGGCCTAATTTCATTATGCCTGGAAGCACAAACACTTGCTAAGCACAGAAAAATAGCTTAAAGGCAGTGGACACTATTGGTAATTACTCAAAATAATTATTAGCATAAAACCTTACTTGGTAATGAGTAATGGGGAGAGGTTCGTAGTATAAAAGATTGTGAGAAACGGCTCCCTCTGAAGTGGGTAGTTTTCGAGAAAGAAGTAATTTTCCACGAATTTGATTTCGAGACCTCAAGTTTAGAATTTGAGGTCCCGAAATCAAGCATCTGAAAGCACACAATTTTGCGTGACAAGGGTGTTTTTTTCTTTCATAGTTATCTCGCAACTCCGACGACCAATCGAGCCCAAATGTTCACAGGTTTGTTATTATATGCATATTATGTTGAGATACAGCAAGTGGGAAGACTGGTCTTTGACAATTACCAATAGTGTCCAATGGCTTCTGGCGACCCCAAAATTTAATGTAAGAAGCGTCACTGCGGTAATGCTTCTCAGATTGTGTTTCTATAGGAACTATTCTTCCCATTATGACAATGAAACTCTGAAAAACCAGTGGAAAAAAATCTAAGTGGTAAGAAGTACGACAGCTTTGGATAGTACAATGCATCGTTTAAGAAGTACATTTACGTCCGGGTATGGAAAACGGGGTACCACTTTTTATTCCCTCCCCTCCCCCCCCCCAAATTGAATATAAAAGCATTACCGCAGTAACGCTTCTCGGATTGTATCTCTATTGTATCCTAATTTGACTAAATTGTTTCCAGTTGGACCATATTGAACTCTGGAATGCCATAAAACTTTATACATGCGGTGACTGGGAGTAGGGCCTATAGCAGTTGGATAGTAGGCCCTACAGTGCAAGTTTTAGATAAAAAAATTATACTTCGCTTCCTGTTACAAACGCTTGACCCCCCCCCCCCCCCCTCCCCGATCATAACACGCATTACCGCGGTAATGCTTCTCAGATTATATTCCTATTGGGATTATCCTTCCTATTTTTATTCTCCCAAATAATTAAAATGAGAAGCGTTAAAGGGAAGGTACACGTTTGGTAATTACTCAAAACAATTAACTTAAAAACTGACTTGGTAACGAGCATTGGAGAGCGGTTGTTCATGGTATAAACATTCTGGGAAACCACTCCCTCCGAAGTAACGTAATTTTTGAGAAAGGGGTTATTTCTAACTAAAATATTAAAAGACTTCTAGCTAGAAGTATTTTATTCCTAGCTGCAAGCACACCAAATGTTTTCTCGCAGCTTCGATGGCCAATTGAGCCCAAATTATGACAGGCTTGTTATTTTATGATTATGATGGGATACACCAAGTGAGAATACTGGTCTTTGACAATTACCAAACGTGTACAGTGCCTTTATTGCCTCCCAGATTGTATTCCTATAGATAATATTCAACTTTCAAATAATGGGTCAATAAAAACTTATAACTGCGGTGAAGCTTAGTAAACAGCTTTAGATAATCGCATTTTGAGAAACATTTCATCTTTTTTGTACATTATGGGGATGAAAAAGGTGTAACAATTTTGAACCCCTCTCACAAATTGAACATAAGAATCGTTACAGCGGTAATGCTTTCCAGCTTGTATTCCTATATAAAGGGAAAATTCTTTCCATGTTGACACAAATAACACAGGTTTTTAAAAACGCAATCACTTTTTGAAATGTTTTGTTGCAGATTAATTCTATGTTTGAAGTTCTGGCATAAAGAATCGTTAACCAACGGTCTTTAAAACAAACACTTCTCAAAACAGATGTTTTACTGTGTACTATCTCTTTAATAAAACTTCCACCGTGCAAAGTTTCAAATCATATCAAAGGAAATTACTAAATGATTTTGGGGTGAACAAAGACAAATTCACTGGAGTGGGATACAAACCAAATAACTTAAGGTTTTTCCGGATTTTTTATAGGTTAACAAATCATAATTCACACAGGCCCCTTTTCCTTTGACATTTTGACAAAACAATGCACGGTTGTTTTACAGGGCAGGGGTATTTCTACTATTTTTTACAATGATCAGTCTACATCACACAGTTGTTTCCTGTTTCACATGACCAATGCATTTATTTTACTCAAAAGCCATACTTGTACACTGAATGTTAAGCTCTATTTTTCTCTGCCTCAATAAACAGCTTTGTTTATTGGTTATCCTTTACAAAACCAATTGTTTGTACTTGATTTCATGAAGATAAATGTAAGTTTGAATGAATAAAAACCTGGCAACACAAATTGAACATTTTAAAACTTACTATAGCTTAGACCTAATGGCAAAAGAAAACACTTCAAAGTAAAGTGATTGATAATTATGTTAATGAGCATTACCAGCAATGACATACGGATACTAAAAATAACATAATGCCAGGGAGCTGATACACAGTCGAGTTATGATAATGCATTAAAGTTAATAAACTGCAAACTAAGAAAGCTTAGACGGAAGTTTTACTGAAAATTCATGAAATTTATAAAAATCCATTCATAAATACCCAAGACAGTTTCGCTACTCCTATTGGTTGAGAGCGCTACACCTGAGGTGTTTAAATGGTTGAGAATGACCAGGGCCCAATTTTATGGCTCTGCTTACCGCCGAATTCCGCGCTTACCATCACGATTCCCCGCTTACGTGCAAGCGCCAAATTTCTGAGGTAGGCTTTTAAGCGTAGAATGCCTAGAAGCGTGGAGTAGGCTTGCGCAAAAGCCAAAATTCGTCGCAAGCCCGTGAAATACACTTGCCATATACACAGAATTCACTGCTTCCGTAAGCGCTGATTCTTTGCTTACGGCAAGCAGAGCCATGATATTGGGCCCAGCTGGAGCTGTTTATAACCAGCTTTCTGTGCTAGCCTTTTAAGCAGAGAATGCATAGAAACGTGGAGTTACCATCACGATTCCCCGCTTACGTGCAAGCGCCAAATTTCTGAGGTAGGCTTTTAAGCGTAGAATGCTTAGAAACGTGGAGTAGGCATGCGCAAAAGCCAAAATACGCCGCTAACTTGTGAAATACGCTTGCCGTATACACAGAATTCCCTGCTTCCGTAAGCGCTGATTCTCTGCTTATCGTAAGCAGTGCCATGAAATTGGGCCCAGCTGGAGCTGTTTATAACCGGCTTTATGTGCTAGCCTTTAAAGCGTAGAATGCCTAGAAACATGGAGTAGGCACGCACAAAAGCCAAAATTTGCCGCTTACCCGTGAAATATGCTTGCTGTATACACAGAATTCCCTGCTTCGGAGAGTGCTGATTCTCTGCTTACTGTAAGCAGTGCCATGAAATTGGGCCCAGCTGGAGCTGTTTATAACCGGTTTTATGTGCTAGCCTTTCAAGCGTAGAATGCCTAGAAACGTCATGCGCAAAAGCAAAAATTCGCCGCTAACCAGTGAAATACGCTTGCCGTATACACAGAATTCCCTGCTACCGTAAGCGCTGATTCTCTGCCTACCGTAAGCAGTGCCATGAAATTGGGCCCAGCTGTCGCCGTTTATAACCGGATTTCATTGCTAGCCTTTTAAGCGCAGAATGCCTAGAAATGTGGAGTAGGCACGCGCAAAAGCCAAAATTTTCCGCTAACCTGTGAAGTACGCTTGCCGTATACACAGAATTCCCTGCTTCGGTAAGCACTGATTCTCTGCTTACTGTAAGCAGAGCCATGAAATTGGGCCCAGCTGGAGCTGTTTATAACCGGCTGGCTTCCGCGTGTCAGGCTTGCACGTACGCCAATATACTCATGCCAAACACGCAATTCATAGCTTTTAGTAACAGGGCGTAATGTAAGTGCGCACACATATCTATTTCTAAGCGCGCTTTTTAACAAAAGGGCATTACTATTAATGGGAATAAAAGAGTAGTGACTTGTTCTTAAACGTATGTTGCCGTGCAATAAAGGCCCTCGCCATCTGCTCGGGCCTTTATCACCTGGCAATGACCCTGCTGGTTTTAAAAGGCCAATAAAGAACTCGTCGCTTCCCTTTTGTTCCCCTATCAAACGTCCATCAATTGAACAGATAAACAGTTCTTGAACTTGGTTCATGATCTGCTCTAATGAACATGTTATGAACTGTTTTAGGCATGGTCATTGACTGATCATGAACATTCTTGAAAGTTCATCGAGCCTGATGGGGTTACTGGTTAAATGCATAGAGCTATATATACATACGTATATACAGCTGTATTGTTTGATGACAATTAGTTAACAACAGGGTGGACCACGTGAAGGTTGTCATCTCCCACCCCACAAAAGGGATCGTAATAAATTTGAGTGTGTAACCACTACAACAATTGCTTATTTGTAATGTTACCCCTCTCTGAAAATTATTTATCACTATTATTTTATATTATTATTATAATATAAAATCTTGTTAATGAGTACTTTATTCAGCTAAGACAATGCCATGACCTTTGTAATTATTAAACCTTGTTAATGAGTACTCTATACAGCTACGACAATGTCATGACCTTTGTAATTATAAAACCTTGTCAATGAGTACTCTATACAGCTAAGACAATGTCATTACCTTTGTAATTAGAAAAACCTTGTTAATGAGTACTCTATACAGATAATGTCATGACCTTTGAAATTATTCAACCTTGTTAATGAGTACTCTATACAGCTAAACAATGTCAATAGCTGTGTAACTAAATAACCTCGTTAATGAGTACCCTATGACATTGTCAACACCTTTGTAGTTTAATCACCTCGTTAATGAGTACTCTATGACAATGTCATTCCCTTTGTAATTAATTAACCTCGTTTATGAGTACTCTATGACATTGTCATTCCCTTTGTAATTAAATAACCTCGTTAATGAGTACTCTATGACATTGTCATTCCCTTTGTAATTAATTAACCTCGTTAATGAGTACTCTATGACATTGTCATTCCCTTTGTAATTAAATAACCTCGTTAATGAGTACCCTATGACATTGTCAATACCTTTGTAATTAAATCATCTCATTGGTGAGTACTCTATGACATTGCCATTCCCTTTGTAATTAATTAACCTCGTTAATGAGTTCTCTATGACATTGTCATCACCTTTGTAATTAATATAACCTCGTTAATGAGTACTCTATGACATTGTCAATACCTTTGTAATTAAATCATCTCATTGGTGAGTACTCTACGACATTGCCGTTCCCTTTGTAATTATTTAACCTCGTTAATGAGTTCTCTATGACATTGTCATCACCTTTGTAATTATATAACCTCGTTAATGAGTACTCTATGACATTGTCATTCCCTTTGTAATTAATTAACCTTGTTAATGAGTATTCTATGACATTGTCATCACCTTTGTTATTAATTTACCTCGTTAATGAGTACCCTATGACATTGTCAATACCTTTGTAATTAAATCACCTCTTTAATGAGTACTATATGACATTGTCATGACCTTTGTAATTAAATAACCTCGTTAATGAGTACTCTGTGACATTGTCATTCCCTTTGTAATTAATTAACCTCGTTAATGAGTACTCTATGACATTGTCATAACCTTTGTAATTAAATAACCTCGTTAATGAGTACTCTATGACATTGTCATTCCCTTTGTAATTAAATAACCAACCTCCATTTTCACACGACACAATGGCATGACCTTTCACATTAAAAGCTTTATTCAGAGTCACCAACAACAAAGTATGGTGGCCACCATGTAAGCTACCCCAGAACAAATACCATGTAAACAATTAGACTAATAAATAATTGATAGACAGAATGACACATTACAAAAGTTACATTTTATATTTGATTCATTATTCAAATTAAGTAGTAACAATACAAAACTTAATGTCTAATAAACACTCTTTTTATTTGTTATGAATTTACTACAAATAAAATTATGTTGTTTCGTATTTTGTAATTAGCAAACTGCATTACAAATTAACTTAACTTGTTTCATGGTTGTAATGCGGTACTTCATTACGCACATGAAGCTTTTACATACTTGCAATAAGGTACTTTAATGCAAGCATGTTATAATTACATGATTGTAATGAAGTACCTCATTACAAACATGCAATTTTTGTATGTGAATACATGAACTTGTATAGTACCTCGATACAAGTTTATTATGTATTCTGTCTACATACTTGTAATGAAGTACCTCATTTCAAGTATGTTGACAATATTTCTAAAAGCACATAATACTTCCAAGAATGAATTAAACAGGCCAACGAAATGTGAAATCTTCACAAATCTTTTTTTTTTTTATTGTAAGTGACATAATATCTAGCCTATGTGGCTCCATACTGCAGAAGGAAGGCTTCTTCATCACCATTCCACCTTGATCTTTCTTGTGCTTGTTGCTTGATGTCATCCATCTAACGCCAACTTGGTCTGTCTCTTCGTCTCATTCGTGTACTTGGGTTCCATTCTGTTGACAATGTGTTCATCTGTTGTCATGACGCCTTAGATGAGGTGGTGATGATGATGTTGTATGCTATGCTGACTTTAAATGGTACGGCATAAGGTGGCTCAGCATCTTGATGTGTCCAACTCAAAGTTGTTCGACTGCGTTAGTCCTGTAATATGATCAAAAACCGAAAAATAAACCAGTTAGATTGCGACTTGGATTTAAAGATCGAAGATTTGTGCATAATAGTAACAATAATGGCTTTTTATAAAGCATGCATATCCCTCACTCAGTGACGCTCCTGGCCCTTTAACAGTATTCGTGCAAGGTAAATGGGACTAACTTTAATTATGAGACCCAAGAAATGTCAATTTTTTGCACTTTAATTGACTTCTAAACTTGAAAGTCAAGCTTAACTTAAAAGACATCTTACCTTCATATTCCATTTGGGACCCTGGTATGTAGCTGCCTCAAGCCATGATGTATCTCTCTCTCTCTGTACTGTGCTGTCACATCTTCATGGTCCAGGTTGACGGGATGGCTGGAAAGCAGTCGTCACAATCATCTGAAAGAAAATTACAATGTACTACATAAGTACAAACCATATAAAGACATAGATCATCAGGGGCAAATTTCATAGAGATGCTTATAGGCACAAAAAGGATCCAAGCATAAAATAATAGAGAACTGTTTTAGCAATATTTCTGCCTAAACAGCTCTATAAAATTGGTCCCAGATGATCATCACAGGACTACTGCTTAAAAAAATGCTTAAACTGACTTTTAAAGCACTTTTAAAGGCATTTATCGAAGAAAAGGAACCTTGTAGGGGATGGGACTTCCAACACCATTTGGGGGTCTAAACCAACATGTTTTCTACGAGGGACCAAGTGTTAAACCGAGAGCCCTTTAATTAACAAGATAATTTTCTAGCCATCTACCAATGTTTGATGTGCTTCAATCACATGGGATGATGGCTCGTAGTCAGGCACCCTCTGGGATGTGGCTCGTAGTCAGGCACCCTCTGAGATGTGGCTCGTAGTCAGGCACCCTCTGGGATGTGGCTCGTAGTCAGGCACCCTCTGGGATGTGGCTTGTAGTCAGGCACCCTCTGGGATGTGGCTCGTAGTCAGGCACCCTCTGGGATGTGGCTCGTAGTCAGGCACCCTCTGCGATGTGGCTTGTAGTCAGGCACCCTCTGGGATGTGGCTTGTAGTCAGGCACCCTCTGGGATGTGGCTTGTAGTCAGGCACTAAAAAGATTTTAAAAAAATTCGGCTAGGACAAGCACTTTTAAAGGCATTTATCGAAGGAAAGGAACCTTGTAGGGGATGGGACTTCCAACACCATTTGGGGGTCTAAACCACCATGCTTTGTAAGATGGACCAAGTTTTAAACCGAGACCCAATGAATTAACAAGATCATTTTCTAGCCATCTACCAATGTTTGATGAGCTTCAATCACATGGGATGATGTCCTTTAGGCAGGCACCCTCTGGGATGTGGCTTGTAGTCAGGCACCCTCTGGGATGTGGCTCGTAGTCAGGCACCCTCTGGGATGTGGCTCGTATTCAGGCACCCTCTGGGATGTGGCTCGTAGTCAGGCACCCTCTGGGATGTGGCTCGTAGTCAGGCACTAAAAAGATCCACACAAAAAAACTTGGTTAGGGCAAGCACTTTTAAAGGCATACATCAACGGAAAGACACCATGTAGGGGATGGGACTTCCAACACCATTTGAGGGTCTAAACCAAAAAGTTTTCTAAGAGGGACCAAGTCTTAAACCGAGACCCCTTGAATTAACAAGATCATTTTCTAGCCATCTACCAATGTTTGATGTGCTTCAATCACATGGGATGATGTCCTTTAGGCAGGCACCCTCTGGGATGTGGCTCGTAGTCAGGCACCCTCTGGGATGTGGCTCGTAGTCAGGCACCCTCTACGATGTGGCTACAACTGCGACTACAACTGCGACTACAACTGCGACTACAACTGCGACTACAACTGCGACTACAACTGCGACTACAACTGCGACTACAACTGCGACTACAACTGCGACTACAACTGCGACTACAACTGCGACTACAACTGCGACTACAACTGCGACTACAACTGCGACTACAACTGCGACTACAACTGCGACTACAACTGCGACTACAACTGCGACTACAACTGCGACTACAACTGCGACTACAACTGCGACTACAACTGCGACTACAACTGCGACTACAACTGCGACTACAACTGCGACTACAACTGCGACTACAACTGCGACTACAACTGCGACTACAACTGCGACTACAACTGCGACTACAACTGCGACTACAACTGCGACTACAACTGCGACTACAACTGCGACTACAACTGCGACTACAACTGCGACTACAACTGCGACTACAACTGCGACTACAACTGCGACTACAACTGCGACTACAACTGCGACTACAACTGCGACTACAACTGCGACTACAACTGCGACTACAACTGCGACTACAACTGCGACTACAACTGCGACTACAACTGCGACTACAACTGCGACTACAACTGCGACTACAACTGCGACTACAACTGCGACTACAACTGCGACTACAACTGCGACTACAACTGCGACTACAACTGCGACTACAACTGCGACTACAACTGCGACTACAACTGCGACTACAACTGCGACTACAACTGCGACTACAACTGCGACTACAACTGCGACTACAACTGCGACTACAACTGCGACTACAACTGCGACTACAACTGCGACTACAACTGCGACTACAACTGCGACTACAACTGCGACTACAACTGCGACTACAACTGCGACTACAACTGCGACTACAACTGCGACTACAACTGCGACTACAACTGCGACTACAACTGCGACTACAACTGCGACTACAACTGCGACTACAACTGCGACTACAACTGCGACTACAACTGCGACTACAACTGCGACTACAACTGCGACTACAACTGCGACTACAACTGCGACTACAACTGCGACTACAACTGCGACTACAACTGCGACTACAACTGCGACTACAACTGCGACTACAACTGCGACTACAACTGCGACTACAACTGCGACTACAACTGCGACTACAACTGCGACTACAACTGCGACTACAACTGCGACTACAACTGCGACTACAACTGCGACTACAACTGCGACTACAACTGCGACTACAACTGCGACTACAACTGCGACTACAACTGCGACTACAACTGCGACTACAACTGCGACTACAACTGCGACTACAACTGCGACTACAACTGCGACTACAACTGCGACTACAACTGCGACTACAACTGCGACTACAACTGCGACTACAACTGCGACTACAACTGCGACTACAACTGCGACTACAACTGCGACTACAACTGCGACTACAACTGCGACTACAACTGCGACTACAACTGCGACTACAACTGCGACTACAACTGCGACTACAACTGCGACTACAACTGCGACTACAACTGCGACTACAACTGCGACTACAACTGCGACTACAACTGCGACTACAACTGCGACTACAACTGCGACTACAACTGCGACTACAACTGCGACTACAACTGCGACTACAACTGCGACTACAACTGCGACTACAACTGCGACTACAACTGCGACTACAACTGCGACTACAACTGCGACTACAACTGCGACTACAACTGCGACTACAACTGCGACTACAACTGCGACTACAACTGCGACTACAACTGCGACTACAACTGCGACTACAACTGCGACTACAACTGCGACTACAACTGCGACTACAACTGCGACTACAACTGCGACTACAACTGCGACTACAACTGCGACTACAACTGCGACTACAACTGCGACTACAACTGCGACTACAACTGAGACTACAACTGCGACTACAACTGAGACTACAACTGAGACTACAACTGAGACTACAACTGCGACTACAACTGCGACTACAACTGCGACTACAACTGCGACTACAACTGCGACTACAACTGCGACTACAACTGCGACTACAACTGCGACTACAACTGCGACTACAACTGCGACTACAACTGCGACTACAACTGCGACTACAACTGCGACTACAACTGCGACTACAACTGCGACTACAACTGCGACTACAACTGCGACTACAACTGCGACTACAACTGCGACTACAACTGAGACTACAACTGAGACTACAACTGAGACTACAACTGAGACTACAACTGAGACTACAACTGAGACTACAACTGAGACTACAACTGAGACTACAACTGAGACTACAACTGAGACTACAACTGAGACTACAACTGAGACTACAACTGAGACTACAACTGAGACTACAACTGAGACTACAACTGCGACTACAACTGCGACTACAACTGCGACTACAACTGCGACTACAACTGCGACTACAACTGCGACTACAACTGCGACTACAACTGAGACTACAACTGAGACTACAACTGAGACTACAACTGAGACTACAACTGAGACTACAACTGAGACTACAACTGAGACTACAACTGAGACTACAACTGAGACTACAACTGAGACTACAACTGAGACTACAACTGAGACTACAACTGAGACTACAACTGAGACTACAACTGAGACTACAACTGAGACTACAACTGAGACTACAACTGAGACTACAACTGAGACTACAACTGAGACTACAACTGCGACTACAACTGCGACTACAACTGCGACTACAACTGCGACTACAACTGCGACTACAACTGCGACTACAACTGCGACTACAACTGCGACTACAACTGCGACTACAACTGCGACTACAACTGCGACTACAACTGCGACTACAACTGCGACTACAACTGCGACTACAACTGCGACTACAACTGCGACTACAACTGCGACTACAACTGCGACTACAACTGAGACTACAACTGAGACTACAACTGAGACTACAACTGAGACTACAACTGAGACTACAACTGAGACTACAACTGAGACTACAACTGAGACTACAACTGCGACTACAACTGCGACTACAACTGCGACTACAACTGCGACTACAACTGCGACTACAACTGAGACTACAACTGAGACTACAACTGAGACTACAACTGGGACTACAACTGGGACTACAACTGGGACTACAACTGGGACTACAACTGGGACTACAACTGAAACTACAACTGAGACTACAACTGAGACTACAACTGCGACTACAACTGGGACTACAACTGGGACTACAACTGGAACTACAACTGGAACTACAACTGGAACTACAACTGAAACTACAACTGAAACTACAACTGAAACTACAACTGAAACTACAACTGAAACTACAACTGAAACTACAACTGAAACAGTACTCACAAAACATAGCACAGCAAAGCAAAGCAAAACAGCACAGCACACAGATCCACCAACAAGCACTTCCAACCGCGGCATATTGACGAGTCACTCAACCGTGCTGTGTGCAGGTTTCGTAGCAGAAATGACCACTCAATCACGTGCTTACTTGAGAAGAACTATTCACAACTGGGCTATTCACATTCAAATTAGCCAAGGAGCATGCAAGCCCCACACCAAAAATAACAAAGAAATTGGATCACAAAAGCGCTCTTCTTAATCAATACGATCTTATAGCAGTAGCGATCAATGGAATCTTCACGGGCTTTTACTTTCTGAGTTATAATTGGTCAGCTATGAAATGATGTAAGAAGTCATACATCCATGGGCTAGTTCCATAAGCTGTTAAAGGCACTATTTGTAATTACTAAAAACGATGATTTTTTAGCATTTCCCCCCGGAAAGTAGACAATCTGACGTGAAATGAAAGTAAAAAAAATAATTACTCACTAATAAGCCTCCAAAAGCACAAAAGTGCGCTCACTTTAGGCAGAATTGCTCCCAAATTCTCGAGACTAAAGATTTGCATAAAAACGAGTATTAATCAAAGACGTTTACTTTACGTCAGATTTTTGCAAAGTTCTTTTTTTTTCGCACCATGACTAGAACCACGCACCCAAAATACCCCCTTGCCAAATCCCTATTCAAGGCCTGCGCATAAAGGGCAGCAAAAAAGCTACTCCTTACCCTAAGGGAAAAAGGCTCAAAACGTACGTTTTTCTTCAAACAATGACACTACACGGAGGCCCATATCGTATCCAAGACATTATTGAATTCGCACATACTATACACCAACGGAAAGCGCTAATCATGGGCTACAGTTTCATGTTTTTGGTTTGTGTCTGTGGCTTGGATCTAAGCGATGCAAGCCGACAAAGGAGGGAGCCATTTTCGGCCATTTTGGTCAAGTTTGAAAACGCCAGGCAACGGGGTGCCGAAAATGGTTGGCATACAAGTTCGTTCAGAGTCTGTGAACTTGACCATTATTCCTGAACTTGGTAGGCTAGAGAAATAATCAGGGTACCTGTGTGTGGCTTGAATAATACCACATCCGATAATCAACTTGATGAGACCCTACATCAACTCCGTGGTGCTCAAAAAGTGTTTGAGCAAGCCTACTCCGAATGGTTGGCACGAAGAGTGTTTTCCGGACGTCAATATTAGCCGTTCTGGAGAGAAATTCAAAGTACAAAGGTTATTTTGAACCCGAAGAATATTGTTGATCCACACATACTATAAACCAGAGGAAAGCCCCATTCAAGGGCTACACGTTTATAATTGTTTCGTGTCTGACGCATAAATCTGCGCAACAAGGGCGGCGAAAAAGCTACCCCTCACCCTAAGGGAGAAAAAGGCTAAAAAAGTAAGTTTTTCTCCAAATAATGACACTACACGGAGGCCCATATAATATCCAATACATTATTTGATTCGCACATACTATACACCAACGGAAAGCGTAAATCATTGGCTACAGTTTAGTGTTTTTGTTTTGTGTCTGTGGCTTGGATCTAAGCGATGCAAGCCAAAAAAGGACGCCTACTTTTGGCCAATATTTTCAATTCTATTTGAACATTCTTAGGCCCAGATAGTAGTACAATTAAGAAAACTTTCACCTCAAATTTTAATGCAAACGTTTCTTGAAACTTAAAAATACAAAGCATAGAAAATGTATACAAGTTTAGAAATATTGGAAACTTGCACAAGTTCAAATTGCCGTTTTCGCCTGTTATTTCCACTAGTTTATGTGTGCACACGCCCTGATAGTTGTTTAATAGACCGATTCACTAAGCTCCGCCCAATTGCGTATTGACCAATCACAAAGCAACGAAGGTCCGACATGTGTGCGCGTATCTTGGTGCGCGCGGCAGAGTTCTGCAGAAAAGCATTGGAGAGCCCCACGTGTTCTTGATCACACGTGCGTCGTGAGCGGTGCCTTCTGAATCGGTCTATTGATATCACTGTCACACTGAATTTGCATGCAATTGTCTCTTGAAACTAACCCTACCAAATAAAGCATCTAAGGTGACAATAAAGTGAAACTAAATTTGTTTAATTTAAGTTACTTGCGTTTAATGCCTAACAAGAAATGCGAGACTGCTTTAATTTATGTCTGTCACCTTGGACCGGTCACCACTGGAACGGAAGATATTAGAGAGGGGTTGCAAAAGTATTATCTCTAGCAGGGTTATGGGGGTTTAAGTATTTTTTGGGACTGAACTTAGTTTAATAAGTATTACGTCACGTATTACAATGCACTAAAAGTTATTGAAATAATTATGTCACTTGCGCTTTAAATTATGCTGGACACCTTAGACTGGGCACCACTAGGTAAGGCTGTCAACCTCCCTAACATCTACTGACCTTGTGTGGTCAGGCCTTAAAAAGGTGCACTCATTATTGCAAGCATTTGTAGGGGCTTGTTACGCACGTAATCTTAATTAAACAAATTTAATTAAATTATACTGGAACCCCCATGACAGGGCTAGGGATAAAAAACTTGTAAAGTTTGGAACCTCATTAAAGGAACACGTTGCCTTAGATCGGACGAGTTGGTCTATGAACAGCGTTTGAAACCGTTTGCATATGGTTAGAAAGATGTTTTAAAAGTAGAATATAATGATCCACACAAGTATCACTCAAAATTGCACGGTTTTCATTTTACGTCGTGAACTAACTCGGTCGACTATTTATGGGAGTCAAAGTTTTGACCCCCTTAAATGGCCGACCGTGTTTATCGACGAGGTAAAACGAAAACCACTCAATTTTGAGGCATATTTGTGTAGATCATTGTATTCTACTTTTACAACATCTTTCTAACCATAACAAGCGGTTACAGGACGCTTTTCAAAGACCAACTCGACCGATCCAAGGCAACGTGTTCCTTTAACATTTTCAACCTAGGGTGCTAAGTCCAAGACGTCAAACATAATTTAAAGACGCAGTCATTATTGCATTACTTGTTAGTGCATAATACGCGCGTAACTCTAAATGTACAAATTCAATTAAAATGTATTTGCATTTGTGATACCTCGAATATGGTTGATACATTATTCGGGAGGGTTACCTTGTTTCAAGAGACATATGACAAGATATCAATTATTGTGGAACTATCAGGGCGTGTACACACATACACATAGTGAAAAACAGGCGAAAACAGACAATTTTGAATTCATGCAGTTATGACTATTTTTCGTGGTTCCTTTTTTTCTACGTGATACATTGTTTTGGGTTGTTTCAAAATTGATTTCAAAATTTGAAGTGAAAATGATATAACTTTGACTACTACCAGGGATACATACATACATTAATGTACCTAGAGGCAAAATAGCAACTTGAAATTTCACAAACAATGCATATTTTACCTGCTTGCTTTTTTCTACTTTTTCGATGTGGTGTTGCAATTTCGTCTACAGGTCAAGTCATTTTTGGGGGGCCTTTAAAGACTAGACTATTTGGCGTATAACGGGCTGAACTGTAATCTTCTAGCGCCTCCTTTGCTTTAAAAAAACACCTGGTAATGCTTCGATGAACTAGGAATGGTAGATCTGTATAGGACTCTTTGTACTGTAAATCCGTACACTATATTTAATAATACGAAAGTATATGGCCGCCAGGTCTATAGGTATGGCAACTATTACCGCGCTGTTGCATTCTTGCAGCCAACGCTAAGTCCTCCCACCGAACAAAACTCAATTTTCATTCGCCTTTGCTTTGCGTATAGGCATCAAATAGGGTTCTGTATCGGGCGACATAACAATTACACCGACACATCAGTTTCATTACCTCGTATAAGATGACAGTTTGCAGAAAGTGTCCTGTAGCCATCTTGGCATCTACGGTCTTCTTAGCTCCAATTCTTTCTTGGATGCCTCCTCTGATACTAAAACTCTCTGTCTGTCCTCTGAGGAAATGCTGGTTTTTCTCCCATCTCTCGAGACGTTGGATGATGGTTATCCGACCAGATTTGCTTGTATCAGTTTTCCCAACCGAATTTCCAACTGTCCGCAAAAATGAAAACGGTGCTATTTTCTCGCTATTGTTAGCTGTTGTGCCTCTCCCCGCTCAAAGCTCTTTAAATCTTACATCAGCCTCGTTTGATGTTGCGTTTGTGATCGACTGGAGCTTTCAGTCGAAATAATGCTGTTTCGAATGGCAAGTCAGTGTAAACCCCAGTCGGCTCCACTTTTTTATACATCGTTTCTCGATAGTACTGATTTACTATAATGTAAGGTATTGACATGTATCCTATGGCGTATAGCGGCCTGACCTAAATTTTCTAGCGCCACTTCTATACAGGGTTATGCTTCATTGAACTAGGAATGTCAACTATTTCCTTGACTTGTTATTGGAATAAATGGATGATGCAAGATTCTCTGTATAACAACGGGACAAACTTTAAGATGTCCCACAGCTTTCATGAGCAGTTGGCAATGCACCATTTCGTTTTAAGATTAACCATGGTGGAAGGATGGTTTAATAAATATGAGTACCGAGTACTGAGTAGGCATATGTACAGTGCTAACACACGTCGGTGTGTGTGGGTAAAAAACAAAATGAATATTCTTTATCCCCGATGCAAATTTAACATTAATAAATCGTTCGCAGTACCCGCTGCTAAAACATAATATCCGAACTGCCTCTAGTGTAGCCACCGGGCAATCTATGTGGTTTAGTTGGTATGACACTGCTCTAGAATTTCAAGGGTCGTGGGTTCCAATCTCACCCGAGTAATATGCCTGTGATTTTACAAGTACTTAGTTTACAAGGTTGTTAAACACATCTGTGTGTAACTGTAAAAATCCTCATGTCGCGCACCTTACTTTGGTGGATCTGGAACCTGAGATCCGATCTGGACCCAATCTCATAAATACCACGATAGCCACAATATGCAAACTTCTTTTGCTAACAATCTGTTTCTGCTAAGCAATACTTTTATGTGCTTACGTTTTTTTGTATTCCTGCATGCCTACGAAATTGGTCCCAGTATGTAGCTGCTTTAAGGCAGTGGACACTATTGGTAATTACTCAAAATTTCTTATCCTACCTCCATGCTCAAAATAATTGTTGGCATAAAACCTATCTTTGTGACGAGTAATGGGGAGAGGTTGATTGTATAAAACATTGTGAGAAACGGCTCCCTCTGAAGTGCCATAGTTTTCGAGAAGGAAGTAATTTTCCACGAATTTGATTTCGAGACCTAAGATTTAGAACTTGAGGTCTCGAAATCAACCATCTAAACGTACACAACTTAATCTGACTAGGGTTATTTTTCTTTCATTATCTCGCAACTCCAATGACCGATTGAGCTCAAATTTTCACAGTTTTTTGTTATTGTATGCATATGTTGAGATACACCAACTGTGAAGGCTATTCTTTGACAATTACCAATAGTGTCCACTGCCTTTAACGGCAGATTTTGCGCTCACTGTGTGATTTCCATTTTAAAGCAAACGCAATACCTATGCCCTACTTCTTGGAATAAACACTTAAACCCATCGCTTAAAGGCACTGATGGACACTTTGGTAGTTACTCAAATAATAATTGTAAGCAAACAAACTAGCTTTGTAAAAAACAAACAATGAAGGGCTGTTGACAGTACAAAGTATTGTGAGAAAAGGCTCCCTCTGAATGAAGTAGCGTAGTTTTTTATATTCGAGACCTCAGATGAGATCTCTAATTCAAGCATCTGTCAACACAATCTCTTGCAACTTCGACGACAAATATTGAGTCCAAATTTTCACAGGTTTATTACTTTATGCATTTCTTGAAATACACCTAGTGAGAAGACTGGGCAAAAATTCAGCCCGTTGCTTGTACCGTGCACAGAATCGGCGCTTACGGAAGCAGGGAACAATGAACTATAACCTCAAGCGTATTTCACAGGTTATCGACGAATTTTGGGTTATGTGCGTGTGTACTCCGCGTTACTAGACATTCTACGCATACAAGGCTAACGCAAAAACTCGGCGCTTGCAATAGCGGGGAATCGTGATCATCAGGGCAGAATTCTGCGGTAAGCAGAGCCATGAAGTAGTGCCCTGGTCTTTGACCAAAGGTGTCCAGTGCCTTGAATAATGAAGCATTGCTAGATAATAATTTTCCCAATCAGTCTTCATTCCTGGTTAAATCTCTTAACAACAGATTAATGGACAAAGTTCGAGGTCCTTTCAAAATTTGGAATAAGTGGAAAGCGTAATTCCGAAAGGATGTCAGTTGGAGATGGTTTCATATTTTATTTCTTCATAGGTTCATGGTTAATGATGTTTTTATCCAGATTGAACCATTTTTAACCATAATATTGAGGATATGGTGCACTTATTGTGTCAACTAGCCATAAGTTTTTCAATTTTGGAAAAAAGTAAGTAAGAACAAGCTTTTTATTAAAACTTAATATTGATCTTCTGAATATAATATCATGTTTGGTTACAATTTGTTTAAAGGCGCTTGACACGTTTGGTAGGTGTTTATCAACATACGCATAACATACATGTAACAAACCAGTGAAAATTCGAACTCTTTGTCGTCAATGTTGCGAGAGAATAATGGAGGAAGCAACACCCTTGTCGCACAAGTTGTGTGCTTTCAGATGCTTGAATTCAAGACAACTTCATTGCTCGTTACCAAGTAAGTTGTTATTTTTGTTTACAATTATTTTGAATAATTGCCAGTAGTGCCGTGAGCTTTTAACCAAGATTTGTTTAAAAAGTAATTGATTTTCTTAGGCGAGCAATACATTTATACTGATTTAGAATTGACCCAATCTCTCAATCATTCAAGACAAATTATGGAGAGACTGGAAATTAATCAGACTAAATGCTTTTATAGTAAGTGGTCTTTGATAAGGAATCAAATCAAACCCTCTCCTACAATATTTTACTTTGTATCCAAGTGGTCGTTGTTGTTAAATTAGTTCCAAATTTATTTAGCTTATTTTCTTTCTGTCTCTCTTCTCTCATATTGACGGAAATTCTCCATGTTACTTCACAGAAGAAGAGATCTCAAGAATTACCTCCTGTACACATTGGTGAGACCCGGGTCTCATGTAGTGGTGCAGTGAGGGATCTTGGGGTGACACTAGACAGCCATCTATCTCTACGCCAGCATCTGAACATAGTATGTCGCAAAGCCTCATTCGCACTTTATAGAATCGGCAAAGTGCGCCATCTTCTCGATAAGCAAACTACAGAGACTCTGGTCCACTCATTTGTAAGCTCCCTTCTGGATAACTGCAGCTCTCTCTTGTTTGACATTCCCCAAAAAGACATAGCTAAACTTCAACGTATCCAGAATTCCGCTGCCCGTCTGGTCTCACAATCTACTAAGCGCAAACACATCACTCCGGTTCTGAAAGAATTACACTGGCTTCCCATCTCTTTTAGAATTCAATACAAGCTCCTCATCACTACGTTTAAAGCAATCCATAGAACATGCCCTAGCTACCTGTCTGACCTCATCATCCCTTATGTACCAGCCCGTCCACTCCGTTCATCATCACAACATCTTCTCACCATACCACCCGTTCGAACTAAATCCTTCGGTTCAAGGACTTTCTCTAGTGCCGCCCCCCAACTTTGGAACTCTCTTCCTGGCTACATCCGCTCTCCACAGAGCATGGAACAATTCAAAACTCTGCTCAAATCCCATTTGTTTTCTATTGCCTTCTGTTCAGTTTAATCCTTTCGTTTGCATTTTGTTAGCGTATTTTTTGTTATTGGTTGCTTTATTGTTTGCCTTTTGTTTTTTGTTAAGCGCATTGGTATTTCTTTCAGTTATGAAATGCGCTATATAAGAATTAGCTATTATTATTATTATTATTATTGTTTATTTATTTTTATTTTTTTTTATTGTTTTTTTGTATTCAGTGTTGTTTTGCAAAAAAAACTATTAAGATAACTTTTTGGTAAAGTAAGTTGTTATTTTTTTTACAATTATTTTGAATAATTGCCAGTAGTGTCGTGAGCTTTTAAACAAGATTTGTTTAAAATGTAATTGATTTTCTTAGGCGAGCAATACGTTTATACCGATTTAGAATTGACCCAATCTCTCAATCTTTCAAAACAAATTATGGAGACCCTGGAAATTATTCAGAAAGACTGAATGCTTTTATAGTAAGTGGTCTTTGACAAAGAATGAAATCAAAACCCTCTCCTACAATATTTTGCTTTGTATCCAATCTTCTTTGTTGTTAAATTATTTCCAAATTTATTTAGCTTAGTTTTTTCTCTCTTCTCTCCTATTGTTTATTTATTTATTTGTTTATTTTTATTTGTGAAAAAAAAATATTAAGATAACTTTTTGGTTGCTTAAAGGCAGTGGACACTTTTGGTAATTACTCAAAATAATTATTAGCATAAAAGCTTACTTGGTGACAAATAATGGGAACAGGTTGATAGTATTAAACATTGTGAGAAACGGCTCCCTCTGAAGTAATGCAGTTTTCGGAATAGAAGTAATTTTCCATGAATTTGATTTCGAGACCTCAGATTTAGAATTTGAGGTCTCGAAATCAAGCATCTGATAGCACACAACTTCCTGTGACAAGGGTGTTTTCTTTTTCATTATTATCTCGCAACTTCGGCGACCGATTGAGCTCAAATTTTCACAGCTTTGTTAATTAATGCATATAATGTTGAGATACACAAACTGTGAAGAGAAGTCTTTAGAAATTACCATTAGTGTCCACTGCCTTTAACTAAAACAAAAACGAAACAAAAAACGAGAATGTCCAAAATTACAGACACCTAGGTAGCACCATATCGACTCGTAAAACAAGAAGTATTATTCGAGTTTACAGATCACACTTAAAGCTTAATTCACACGAGAGCACTTTTAGCAAGGGTCCATTGCTAAATTGTAGCATGGTTGTTAAATTTTACAAAGATGTAGTCATGTGAAAGGACAACAATTTGTTTCTACTGCCCAAGTGTTCTTGCGAAATTTTGTTAAACATTGCTACAGTTTACAACCATGCTAAAATTAAGCAAGGGACCCCAGTTAAACAGAACGTAGACCAAGAACTTGGACAGTAAAATTTACCGATCAGAATGATTTCAGTGATTTGTTTTCAGTCCTTTCCTGCATACAAGATACAAGGCACTTGGCATGTAAGGAAAAATCAACCAAATAAATGTGGCGGTTCAACAATATACATTAAAAGCCTACCACCATATCAATTGTTTGTTAAAATTAAATTCATGATTCTCACTTCTAAGATACCAAATAAGCCACACAGATAGATTTAATGTGATTTGGTGTCTACCTTAAAGCTCAGATACACGGCATCCTATACGCAGGAGAAAATGGTTATTTGAGTGTGAAACAATATCAGGGTGATAGTATAATAGTGAAAGTGGCCTTTGAATAAAAGTTTTTTTATCTTATAAGAACATGCCTAAGTTTATAACCCAAGAGGGGTTGTGGCCCAAAGATTAAAAGTAACATTTAAACCCGTTTTTTAAACTGGTTAAAAACTTACTTTATTTACAGAGTTAAAACAGAGACTTGGCATTTGGCATCTTGTAAATGGCAAGACACTAAGCAGATCAAGCCAGAAATACAATCTATTACATACATTTCAATGCATAAAGACGGAGGACAAGTTGCATCAAACATTATTAAACTAGCCTCTACATTTGAAATGTTCAAAGGCACTGGACACATTTGGTTATTGTCAAAGACCAGTTTTCTCATTGGTGTATCTCAAAATATGCTTTAAATAACAAACCTGTCAAGATTTGAAATCAACTGGTCATCGAGCTTGCAAGATTATAATGAAAGAAAAAAACACCCTTGTCGCAAAAGTTTCGAGACATCAGCTGATAACTCAGCTGAGGTCTTGAATTCAATGCAAATGTTTTTGCGAGAAATTACATCTTTCTAAAAAACTACGTTACTTCAGAGAGATCCGTTTCTCACAATGTTTTATACCATAAACAGCTCTCCATTGCTAACAATTATTTTAGGTAATTGCCATTAGTGTCCAGTGCCTTTAATAAAACAGAAAAAAAATTGAATTAAATACATTGATTAATTTCTTCAAATAAAGAATGACCCTAGCAGGACTGAGTAGAAAGTTTGGTTGCAATTTTCAATCTAACCTTGTCAAAAAAAAGACACTGAACACATTTTGGTAACTGTCAAAGACCAGTCTTCTCACTTAGTGTACCTCAACATCTTGAACTCAACTGTTCATACTATGAAGTTGTGAGATAATAATGGGAGAAAAAAACTCTTGTCACACGAAGTTGTGTGATTTCAGATGCCTGAATTTGAGACCTCAAAATCAGTTCTGAGGTCATGAAATCAAATTCAATTATTTCAGTGAGAATTACTTCTTTCTAAAAAACCACATTACTTCAGAGGGAGCTGTTTATCACAATGCTCCCCAACAGCTCCCCAATGCTTGTTGCCAAAAAAGTTTTTATGCTAACAATTATTTTGAGCAATTACCAAAAGTGTCCAGTGCTTTTTTAATAAAATAATGTCTGAGCTACTCAGGACATAATAATAAGTGACAAATGCATGAAACGCCAATTTCACCATAGTTGCATACATGAGTGTTATAGACATAATAAACAGATTGTTTTCGATTTTGAAAACCATTAAAACACATTACTTGAAAGTGTTATAACTTCACAAAATGTCACTACTTTTACTTCGAAGTCACACCAATTTTCGAAATGATAAATAAAACTTGTTTATCATAGAGTGTCGCTGCCGAGTGGTTAAGAGCATCGAATTCAAGTTCTGCCTGAATTCACCGGAGTGTGGGTTCAAATCCCGGTCGTGACACTTGTGTCCTTGAGCAAGATACTTTACTATAATTGCTTCTCTTCACCCAGGGGTATAAATGGGTACCTGCCAGGGTAGAGGTTGATATTGTGAATGAAAAGCTTTTGGAGTGCACAGCAGCTCGGGGCTGTATACTCCCTAATGGGAGCTGAGAAAGATTAAAGGGATGTTTATTGGCTCAATGACCAGGGGACTAATGTACAGCGCATTGATACGGTTTATTGTGAAATGCGCTATATAAGAACTTGTTATTATTATTATTATACCATTTTTTATTACTAATAGTTCAGGGTTGAATATCATACCTCCTGATTCGTCTAGGTGTCTGACCAATCTGAGCTGTTGTTTCATTCATTTTATAAGAGGCTTGCTTTGATTGGCCAAGCGAGATTTCTTGTAGTGATCCATTTGATTGGCTGGAAAGAGTACTCTCTTGCGAAGAAGTATGTGGTGCTGGCTATCTAAGAAAAATAAAGAAATCCGATAGAAATATAATAATTAATTGACTGGGTTTGTTTTGGTGTTAGCTCTTTTTCTTTTCCAAATTAAAAAATACCCTTGGTTGGCCTGCCTGGTATTAACTAAAAGTAATGATAAAACTAAAGTCATGTTTAAAAGATGCAAGCACTGCTTAAAACCTCTTTATTCAAGTACATTTGTAGCAGCAGGTTTGGGGAGTTGATACATAAGAGTGGACTAACCACTAGCACCTGGTTGTTAATGATTTCATGTTTAAAAGATGCAAGTACTGCTTCAGATCTCTACATTAAAGTACATTTGTAGCAGCAGGTTTAGGGTGTTGTTGCGTAAGAGTGGACTAACCACCAGGACCTGGTTGTTTATATTTTCATGTTTAAAAGATGCAAGCACTGCTTCAAACCTCTTTATTCAAATACATTTGTAGCAGCAGGTTTGGGGGGTTGTTACATAAGAGTGAACGAACCACTAGCACCTGGTTGTTAATGATTTCATGTTTAAAAGATGCAAGTACTGCTTCAGATCTCTACACTAAAGTACATTTGTAGCAGCAGGTTTAGGGTGTTGTTGCGTAAGAGTGGACTAACCACCAGGACCTGGTTGTTTATATTTTCATGTTTAAAAGATGCAAGCACTGCTTCAAACCTCTTTATTCAAGTACATTTGTAGCAGCAGGTTTGGGGAGTTGTTACATAAGAGTGAACGAACCACTGGGACCTGTTTGTTTATATTTTCATGTTGAAAAGATGCAAGCACTGCTTAAAACCTCTTTATTCAAATACATTTGTAGCAGCAGGTTTGGAGAGTTGTTACATAAGAGTGGACTAATAACCACTGGAACCTGGTTGTTTATATTTTCATAAGGCAAGCACTCCTTCAAACCTCTTTATTCAAGTACATTTGTAGCAGCAGGTTTGGGGAGTTGTTACATAAAGAGTGGACTAACCACTAGGACCTGGTTGTTAATATTTTCATGTCTAAAAGATCAGTACTGCTTCAGACCTCTATATTAAAGAACATTTGTAGCAGAAGGTTTGGGGAGTTGTTAGATAAGAGTGGACTAATAACCACTGGAACCTGGTTGTTTATATTTTCATAAGGCAAGCACTCCTTCAAACTTCTTTATTCAAGTACATTTGTAGCAGCAGGTTTGGGGAGTTGTTACATAAAGAGTGGACTAACCACTAGGACCTGGTTGTTAATATTTTCATGTCTAAAAAGAAGCAAGCATATGCAAAATGACGTCATAAGGTCATTCTCGCTCGGGTTTTCTCCGATTGGCCGAACCGCTGTGGAGTTTAGTATTTGTGCCTTTCGTGCAAATACTCAGCAACTTGTCGCCAAGGCCGCTAACCCGGCGTTTTTTTGCAGCAATGACATGATTATATAATAGTTTCTTTTTTAACAAAGTGTTATCCAGTCCATTATCTCATACTGCATTTGTGTCTGGTATGGTGATCTTAGAGCCAACACTAATAACAACTAAGTATTTGTGGATTTTTTTGAAGAAAACCGCAATTGATAGCACGTCAAATTAATTCAAATTTCTATTTAAAAACTTGATCCGTTTTACGAATGCTTTCAGCAGATGTGGCGGTTTCAATTTTCCGCCGTGTTCAGTTTTACGAATGACCAAATACGGTAACATTACGTCATGCGACGCCTGCGCACAGCAAGCAAAAGTAGTAAATTTTTGTCGCCATGTCGCCAGGGAGAATTGCGTTAAACGTGCGGTAACTCGAAGTAACTCTATCATTTTTGGTTTAGTTTAATTATTCATTCGCTTGTCAACGATACAGTTGCCTTGAATCGGTCGAGTTGGTCTTTAAAAAATGCGTACGGGTAGAAAGATGTAAAAGAAGAACACAATGACCTACACAAATATACCTCGAAATTGCGTGGTTTTTTTTTTACCTCGTCGGCTAACACGGTCGGCCATTTTTGGGATTCATTGACTTTATGGGAGTCAAATTTATGACTCCGATAAATGCCCGACCGTTTTAGTTCGCGACTTAAAAGGAAAACCGTGCAATTTTGAGTGGTACTTGTGTGGATCATTATAGTCTACTTGTAAAACATCTTTCTAACCACCTTATGCATTTCATAACAAACGTTTTAAAACGCTTTTTATTTACCAACTCGTCCATTTTATCAACTTAGTCATCAGCTACAATGTTGTAATTGGCTGTATAGTTCAAACAATATATGTTAAGAATAATAATCTTTGTTTATGTTGACGTCATAAATGAGGAAATCTATTGAAAGATTCAAATGATTGTTTATATACATATGTTGTATAGGCTATGGCGCGTATACGGATCTAACGTTGTTAATATCCTAATGCGAAAAATCGTGGGATTCAGATCGGAATCAGCAAGAAAAACTGTAAGAAAGTAAAACAAAACAATCCTTAAAAATCTGGGCAAAAAAAATAAGTAATACCCTAAGCCCCCCCCCCCCCCAAAAAAAAAAAACAACAAAACAAAACAAAACAAAACAAAACAAAAATCAAGAAGAAAATCCATATGAAAAGTAGAGATAGTCTAGGCGTTTCTCCATACACCTATATAGTGGAACTAACAAACAAGCTTCATCAACGTTAGCAAAGTGTCGGTGCCAGTGAGTGCAAAACAAATTAGAAGTTCCCAAGCACTGCTTGACAACTAACAAAGGCAACTGTTTGCCTGTGCTCGCAATCGATTCAAAAGCAAATAATACTAACCAAGCTTTTAAAAGTAACACCATAATGATAATGTAATCAGTGTTTCCATGCCATAGAAAATAATGACTTGGCAAAATCAACCTCTGTAATTTAGTGAGAGACCTTTCGATTCGAGGAGGAGTCATTCCACTTTTATGATATCCACCAACTGACCGAGGAGCTTTATTCATCAGTGAAAGTGCCTTTGCTTCCAAACAACAACAACTGTGAATTATTTTGTAAGTATTGTGACGGACAGTGCCGGGTGTATGTTGTAAATGGTGTAGTTATGAGCATGCGCGAGCTTATGCACGATCTGCGCATGCGTTGGCTTGCGGAGCACGCTGGTACTTCTGGGACCATGCGTGCATCGTCAGTCGGCAGCGAGCATTCAAGGAAGAAACAGGTACGTTCTTTTACTCTGATTATTACCCAAGTGTTATTTGTTGTGCAATCTGCGCTAGCGTGCGTGATTTATTGCAAGTTATATGCAGCGAATTCTAGGTCTCACTGATTAGCTGAAAGGCTTTGTGCTGTTGATCGTGAGAAATTCTGGGTGAAAGGATTGACGGAAGCTGAGTGCTTGTCGATCTTTTTTGGGGTAGCAGTCCGTCGCTGAGTTAGCCAACGTTAGTTTTGTGGTTGACTAGCAGGATTGTGGTTCAGGGTATCTGTGTGAATGTCTCAGGGGGTACACGTGAGTTGAAGCAGGGAAGACTGTGCTTTGTGCTAGTCCCCTTCTCCTCAAACGTGGCGGCTGCGGGACTCGTTTAGGTAATTGCTGGTGCTTTACCTAGGGTTGTCGATATAGCTGGGCTATATTGCGGTGTGGGTGATTGCTTTGTGCTTTACCTGCGGTGTGGGTGACTGCTGTTTTGCGGTTTACCTGCGTTGCGGTTGACTGCTGTTTTGTGGTTTACCGGCGGCGTGGTTGACGGTTTTTGTGCTCTATACCGGAGGTGTGGTTGGCACTGCTGCAGCGCGTGCTTGTTAACGCGTGACGTTTTAACCTTTAGCTAGGAGGTTGACTAGGCGATTGCTGGTGCTGCTTAGGCGCGAGAATCACGGGTAATAGTTGAGTAGAACGTAGGTGTCTTTTGCAAGTAACTGGTACTTTATTATTTAATGCTCTGTAGCTCTGTATTGGTCATTGAATGTGGTGGATACTGCAGAGGTTGACACTCAAACCACATTGACTGATGCTTGTTTCTCATGTTTATTGGATACTGAAGAGGTTGACAATTAAACCACATTTTCTCATGTTTATTGGATACTGAAGAGGTTGACAATTAAACCACATTTTCTCATATTTATTGGATACTGAAGAGGTTGACAATTAAACCACATTTTCTCATATTTATTGTTTACTGGAGAGGTTGACAATTAAACCACATTTACTCATTGTTCATTGTTTACTTGAGAGGTTGACAATTAAACCACATCTATTGCTGTTTGTTCTTCATAAATCTCTTGTGGAACTGTGTATTATTTTGGGAACTGTGTGTGTCTTGACAGAGAGGTTTGCCATCTTTTATAGTCGGGCGGTATATTTCCTCCCAAACGAACCTCGCCACTCAGCCTCAAGTCCGCTTAGTGACTTCAACTTGAGTCGGCAAGAGTCAGGGTCAAGTTGTATTTCAGCGCGGATCCGATAACGACCCGTGCCCGCCACAAATGGTGTCAGGAGTGGGATGATTATAATTGATTAAGTGAACTCTCTGTTAAAGATTTAGCCTCCCTTGGTATAGGGAAGGGGCTAGTACACAAGTTACCAGTTTGGCATGAGATTGTGGGTTGTTGTTGTGTTATTGGTGATTGTTATTTTTGTTGGTCTGGTTGCAACTTGTCAGTTTGCTAAGAGTCGTTTGGAGGTGAGGCGGTTAAGACGAATTGCAAGAGAGCAGAACTTAATACTGCTGCAAATTCGCAGTTTGGCTAGTCAGCAGGCGGGCGGTGCCAGGGTTTCGCAAAGTTTGACACCACAGAGGGATACAACACAGACTGGGGTGCTAGATGTGAATTTGTCACCTAGTGCTCCGTGGCCGAGTGTGGCAACTTTGTAGGTGCTAGAAAACTTTAGCGAATTTGGTCAGGTGTCTTGTGTCTTATATTGGTTGTTGTGGTACTGTCGTTGAGTTTTCGTAAGGTTTCGGACCACGTAGGAGTGCATACTTGGCCACTTTGCTTGAAGTGACAGGGTCACCGAACAGAATTGGTCAAGTGTAGCAACCGTGTGAGGTACATGTCCCTTTTGCAATTTTGTTTTGCCGTTGGACTTTTGGTGTTTCTGGTTGTTTTGTTGTGTATTTTATCTGTCGGGTTTTATCGTGCGTGGAGTCAAATCCAGCAGCGGATAAGGGGTGTTCGTTGGTTGTCATCCACACGAGGTACTGTGGAATTTCGGGAGACAACAGTATGAGTGTAGGGTCAAAGGTTTCAATGGATCCTACGGGTGCAGAGTCTGAGTTACAGAGACTCCGCATGGAAAACCAGGTTCTGCAGCTAGAGAAGGAATTTGCTGAAAAGAAGTTGGAGATTCTTAGGAATGGAGAGTCTCGAGGAATCATGCCCCCTGGAGGAAGGCGTGTGAGGCAGAGGGTGCTAGATTCTGAGGTAGAATTATTGGAGACAAAAGAGACATCAGGGTATAACTCTAATCCACCGGTTGATTTTTGGAGTGCGGACTCGAAGGAACCAGAAATGGATCCCAAGTCGAGGAGGGTTGGTTTTGTGGGGAGTACACCTCTGTGGGATGGAAGTGCGGCGCAATTTTCCCAAACTGAGTTGACCCCCATTACAAATGAGCCCCCAACACACACTCCTGTGGATGAATTGGTTTTGGATTTTTGGGAGACGGCCCCAAAGAAATCACACCATGATTTGCTAAGTTGTGCTACCCACCCAGTGGGCGTAGCACAAAGCGGCAGTCCTGTTGTGAAGGACCAGACTTCAGTAAGGCCTCAGCCACTGAAAAGTGAAGTCCGGGCTAGTAGTGACTTGGGGCAGAAGGACCGTTTGGAGCGACTACAAAATCGTCGCCCGAACATAGTCCCTGATCGGTATAGTGGCAAAGTTGTCTGGAAGGAGTATTTCCGACATTTTGAATCATGTCGTGAAGTGAATGGTTGGACTGATGAGCAAGCTGCAAAGTATTTGACCGCAGGCTTGCAGGGGAACGCTCTCCGAATGTTGGGCGAAACCGGACAAAAGTACACTTATAGTGCACTTGTCAAATTATTGGAGAGACGTTTTGGGTCAAGTAGGCTTAGTGAGAATTATCTAGTTGAATTGAGACATAGGCGGCAAGGTTCGAAAGAGTCGCTGCAGGAACTGGGTCAGGCGATCTATGAGTTGACGGCACGGGCATACCCTGAAATTCAGGAAGATGCACGTGACCGGTTGGCTAGAAATCACTTTGTGGATGCAGTGGATAGTCATTCAATACGGGAGGGCATAAATAGGGCCCGTCCGAATAACTTGGATGAAGCCATCCAAGCGGCTTTGGAGACGGAAAATTTTGAGAGTGTTGAACTGCAACGGTTGATGGACAGAAAGCCTGCTAAATTAGCAAGAGTTTTGGACTCTAGTGTAGAGATGAGGCTTGGTTCAGTAGAGGCCCATCTAAGTACACAGGCTCAGAGTCTGCAGACTTTGGCAGAGTTTTGTAAGAACTTGTCAGGTAAAAAGGTCTTTGAATCGGTTCAACAGAGAGACGTGTCAACAGACAAAGAGCACCAGTCTCCATCAGGTTCAACTGGTAGCTGGAAGTGCTATAATTGTGGGTTGGAGGGGCATTTCGCACGAGAGTGCAAGAAACCCCGGAAGAAGAGGAACCAGATGTCGGGAAACGCCGACCAGCCTCCTGCGGGACCCCCAGTCAGGCTGAATGTCCAAGAGGGTCCAAACGCCAACATGACGACGTAGATGAGAAGAAGTTTATGTTTGTGGAGGGGTTAGTAAGGGCTACCAAGTGTCGGTTTTTAATCGATACGGGGTCCACTGACACTTTGATAAGTAGTTCGATCTATTATGAAATACCGAAAGGGCAAAGGCCGTTGTTGGAGACAAATGGTGTGGTTGTTAGACAGGTTGATGGTAGTCCTATTCCCACACTGGGGAGGGCATCTGTGGAAGTGCAAGTTGGGCGTACAACGCACATGGTAAAGGCAATTTTCACGGAAATGAAATACCCAGGCATCTTGGGGATGGATTTTCTATTGCCTACTGGTGGGACACTTGATTTCCAGGCGAAGGAGTTGAGGCTTTATGGTGAGCGAATAAAGTGCATTGGTCGGACTGGTGAGGCTTTCATAGGGCGTGTGGTAGTTTCGAGAACCACAGTGATTCCTCCTGGTCATGAAGCTGTCGTCATGGGTATTGTGGCTGGAAGGAATGCTGCCTCGGCAGGTCCTGCCATGGTCGAGCCTTTTGAAGGTGGTGGAGAGTTGGCACGGAAAGGTTTGGTACTGGGTAGGTCCCTGGTAGATGGCGAGGCGGAAGTAATTCCATTGAGGGTGTTTAACCCTGGGAGAGGGGAGAAGGTGGCTCGTGAGGGGACCACTGTGGGAACACTCTCTGAGGTTGACGCTGACTCTGAGTATGGAGAATTAGCGTCACCACCGAGTGCAGTGAATTCTCTCCCGGTACATTTGCTTGACGTCTATGAGAGGGGTACGGCCAACCTTGAGGCCAAGTACCACAGTGAGGTTCGGAAGTGTTTGTACGACTATCAGGATGTGTTTTCCAAGGGAGAAAATGACATTGGTACAACCAATATTGTTGAACACCAAATAAAGACAGGAAGTGCTAGGCCAGTTAAAGAACGGCCAAGGAGGCACCCCTATTGCAATCAGCAAGAAATTCAGAGACAGGTGGCAGATTTAGAGGAGAGAGGCGTTATTGAGCCCTCAGACAGTCCTTGGGCTGCAAACGTTGTTTTGGTTCGAAAGAAGGACGGGACCAAGCGTTTCTGTGTTGATTACAGGAAGTTGAACGCGGTCACCATCAAGGATGCGTATCCGGTGCCACGTATCGATGAAACTTTTGACGCTCTGAATGGGGCAAGGTGGTTTACGACACTCGACTTGGCGTCAGGGTATTGGCAAGTCGCTCTGGATGAGGACGCCAGCCAAAAGTCCACTTTTGTTGTCAGGAATGGGTTATACAAATGGAAATGCATGCCTTTTGGGTTATGCAATGCCCCGGCAACGTTTGAACGTCTCATGGAAAAAGTCATGGCTGGTTTGCAGTGGGACATCTTGTTGGTTTACTTGGACGATGTTATTGTCTTCGGTCGAACAGAAACGGAGACTATAAATCGTTTGAGGGTTGTTCTGGATAGATTGCGACATGCAGGACTCAAATTGAAGCCCAGCAAATGTCACTTGTTTCAAAGGTCAGTGGCTTATCTGGGGCACATTGTGTCCGCAGAGGGGGTTGCGACGGATCCGGAAAAGGTAAAGGCGGTGGCTGAGTGGCCAACTCCGAGGTGTGTAAGAGATGTGAGGAGCTTTCTAGGCCTCGCCTCTTATTACCGGAAGTTCATCTGCAGATTTGCAGAAATCGCCAGTCCGTTGCATGCCCTGACTGAGAAATCAAGGGAGTTTGCATGGACGGAGTCTTGTCAAGGGGCATTTGATGAGTTGAAGGACAGGCTTCAGTCTGCCCCAATCTTGTCATACCCAAATCCTGAAGGTGACTTTATCTTGGACACCGATGCCAGCGGAGAGGGCATTGGGGCGGTACTCTCGCAGGTCCAAGATGGTGAGGAAAGAGTTCTGGCTTACGCAAGTCGCAAGCTCAGTAAACCTGAGCGCAACTATTGCGTAACGCGACAGGAGTTGTTGGCGGTGGTTATGTACTTGAAGTATTTCAAGCAGTATTTGTATGGTCAGAAGGTGAAAGTGAGAACTGACCATGCTGCATTGCGGTGGGTCCTTAATTTTAAGAACCCGGAGGGTCAGCTGGCTCGATGGATTGAAGTTATCTCACAGTATGATTTGACGGTGGAGCATCGACCCGGTAAAAAGCATGGCAATGCTGATGGGTTGTCGAGGAGACAGTGCAAACAATGTGGCCGACAAGAAATGACTGATGTTGAGCAGCAAAGTGGTGAGGAACCCGAGGTGAAACCTCAGGGTGAAGAGTTGATGGTAAGGGGTCTTGAGGCCAGACCTATGATTTCGAGGGATGCTTTGCGAGAGGCACAGCTGGTAGATGAGACTATGAGTTGGGTCCTTAAGTCCAAGGAGGATGGTGGTAGTCGTCCAGAGTGGAAGGCACGGTCCCACTCCTCTGTGGCCTCCAAGACGTATTGGTCCCAATGGGATCAACTAGAAGTCAAGGAGGGGATTCTCTACAAGCGTTGGGAGTCAGATGATGGGAAGTTGGTGAGATGGCTCCTGGTTTTGCCACAGAAGTTCAGAAAGGGTATCCTCAATGAGTTGCATGGTGGGCAATTGAGTGGACACCTAGGTGTTAACAAGACTCTTGCCAAGGTGAAGTACAGGTATTTTTGGCCAGGATTGTCTGCGGATGTTCGGTCATGTTTGAGGGTTTGTGACCTCTGTGCTAGGAGGAAGTCTGCTGCCAAGAAAAGGGTTGCCCCTTTACAGCAGTATCGGGTTGGCATTCCGATGGAACGGGTAGCAATAGACTTGCTCGGGCCACTGCCCAGGACGGACAGTGGCAACCTTTGGATTATGGTGGTGGGGGACTATTGCACCAAGTGGATGGAGGCATATCCGCTTCCTGACTCCACTGCGAGCACGGTTGCTCTGAAACTGGTGAACGAGTTCGTTTGTAGGTTTGGAGTTCCCCAAGAGCTCCACTCTGATCAGGGCCGCAATTTTGAGTCTGAGGTGTTTAGCGAGATGTGTCGACTCCTTGGAATCACGAAGACCCGAACGACTGCCTACAATCCAAAATCAGATGGCATGGTCGAAAGGTTTAATAAGACGTTGGTTAACATGGTGTCGGTCATGATTGATCCGAAGAAGAGGCAGAAGGACTGGGATGTGTTTCTTCCCTATGCCACCTTTGCGTATCGATGTACTCCTCAGGAATCGACTGGAGAGTCGCCCCACATGATGATGTTGGGAAGGGAGGTCTGTCTTCCAGTAGATTTGGTAACAGGATGTCATGATGAAACTCAGGAGGACATCGACACCGACTTTGCGGAGAGGTTGAGGAACAACATGCAATTGGCACATAGGAGGGCAGAGGTGTGTCTCGGCAGGAGTGCCATGAGACAGAAGAGGAATTTTGACAGACGGGCGTCAGAGCATGGTCTGAAGGAGGGACAATTCGTCTGGTTGTTCAATCCAGCCAAGAAAAAGCAATTGTCTCCAAAACTGCAACTGCGGTGGGAAGGACCTTGGCTCGTGGTTAAGAGATTGTCTGATGTGGTGGTACGCATCCAGTTGAGAAAGGGAGGCAAACTTAAGGTTGTTCATGTGGATAGGCTGAAACCGTATGTTGGAGAGGCTATTGAACCTTGGGACAGTCCATCTACTGAGGTGGTGACGGAAAGCCCCCTTGGTGGAGAGGTGACTGGTGGAGAGGTGACTGCCCCTCGTAGGGAGGCGACAGGAAGCCCCCTCGTTGAAGAGGCTACACCCCCGCAGGAAGAAGTTCAAGAGATAGAGAGCTTCGCAGAGGAGGTTGTCCAAGACACTGTTGAGTTGGTCCCTGCCTGCGGTGCAGAAGGATCGGGTGAGGGCACAGGTAATCCGCCAGTAGTTGGGGAGCAGACGCTGCCTAGGCGTAACCCGACGCGGACACGTAGGTTGCCCCTGAAGTACCGTTAGAACTTATCAGTTGTAAATAGTTGGGTGTTTTGGGTAGGAATGGATAAAGATTCCACCAGAACTGGTTGCCCTGTTGTTGTGTATGATAATGTATATAAAAGTTATTCGGGGACGGGTAAGAACCCCCCTGAAGATGTCAAATGAAAGGGACGGGGTGGGGTCAGTCCCTCCACTTTTGCTGAGACGATGTTGGCAGTGTAACGGTTGTAAATAACCAAGTTTCTTTTGTGTTTTCTGTTGTCTGTTACAGAAATATCAAGCGAGTTACGGTCATGTCCGGCAGAGGAAAAGTCGCGAAGTCAGGGAGAGCGAGAAGGTATCGCTGCAGGCAGTGTCAAAATGCGTACCCTCACCGGCAAGGCCTTTGGAGACACATAAAGGAGATGCATGGCCCCCTAATGTTCAGGTATTGCCGTAGATGTTCCTACAAGGCATGTCGCAAGGAAGCCCTCCGACGCCACTATGCGTCCCGCCACCCAGAATTCGAAGATGAGGCTATGGTGATCAGGGAGGAGCTAGAGAGACACGAGGACACGCCCTCCACTGCAAGGCTGGTGGCGGCAGGCTGGCTCCCAGAAACCGTGTCTACGCCTCCGGTGGAAGCGGAGAGTCAGAAGACCGAAGAAGTCGTCATCTCGTTGTCGCCAACCCCCATTTCTCCATTGCAGCGACCAGTCTCTCCAGACACCCTCGCCGGCCCCAGACCTCCCGGCAGCTATGGACGGGGAAAGCCACGGGGGATGCTTTCTCTGTTGGACCCAGCGCCAGTAGTGACCAGTTCTGACAGCTCATCGATGCCGTCCCTGCAGTTAGTGCGACCACCCCCAGTCCAACAAAACAGCCAGGGGACGCAGACTGAACCAGCAGGCCGCAGAGTCATCGCCGTGGTGCGCGAGCAAACCATCAGAGTATTCCTACACGAGGGAGTGGAGCTCCGACGTGAGCAGAGTTCGAGATCCTATCGGGAGGTGGTCAACATTCCCTAGAGAGGACAGGGACATGAGCCGGTAACAAGAACTTTCATGGTTTTAACTTTGGCTGGCTAAGGCTGATTGTTGTGATTTTTCAAAAATGTATGTTTGATTTATATATAGATGATTTTCTTTTAGATGACAGTACTGTGATTTGCCAATTAGAGGAAAAAAAAAAAAAAAGGTGCCAGGTAATTATCTTGCCACAAGTTGATTGTTTTTATATTGCTAAATTGTACTCTTTCTAATGTATAAATTAAGAGCCTTTAATCATTGTATAAGAAATTACGGGTAATATTGAATCAGTGTGTGTATAATGTGTAATTCTAGAAGAAACCTTGATTTTGTACTGAAATTTTTATATGCCAAAGTATTCTCAGCCAGAGATCATGTATTTTTGTATTTTTCTAAGCCAAAGAAGTGTTTTATATTTTCTACTTATTTAAGTAAACCACAGTAGGTCTGTGCATATTTATCGAGGCTGGAGAGAAGGAAGGGTCCCTCTCCAAGTCAACCTCATGAAGTGTGAGGTTGACTAGGATTTCCTATGTGGAAATGTTAACAGGGTTTGTGAATATTTAATTAGATGTGGAGAGAGGGAAAAATCTCTTTCCAAGTCAACCTCATTGTAGGTACCGTGTGGTTGACTTTAGTGTTTAGTGTTTTAAGGTGATGTAAGTAGATGCACTGTCCTTTTATTTTTGTATTGTGAAGCTGTTTGGACTGGGGCAGTCCAAGCTTCGCTCGGGCCTGTGTGACGGACAGTGCCGGGTGTATGTTGTAAATGGTGTAGTTATGAGCATGCGCGAGCTTATGCACGATCTGCGCATGCGTTGGCTTGCGGAGCACGCTGGTACTTCTGGGACCATGCGTGCATCGTCAGTCGGCAGCGAGCATTCAAGGAAGAAACAGGTACGTTCTTTTACTCTGATTATTACCCAAGTGTTATTTGTTGTGCAATCTGCGCTAGCGTGCGTGATTTATTGCAAGTTATATGCAGCGAATTCTAGGTCTCACTGATTAGCTGAAAGGCTTTGTGCTGTTGATCGTGAGAAATTCTGGGTGAAAGGATTGACGGAAGCTGAGTGCTTGTCGATCTTTTTTGGGGTAGCAGTCCGTCGCTGAGTTAGCCAACGTTAGTTTTGTGGTTGACTAGCAGGATTGTGGTTCAGGGTATCTGTGTGAATGTCTCAGGGGGTACACGTGAGTTGAAGCAGGGAAGACTGTGCTTTGTGCTAGTCCCCTTCTCCTCAAACGTGGCGGCTGCGGGACTCGTTTAGGTAATTGCTGGTGCTTTACCTAGGGTTGTCGATATAGCTGGGCTATATTGCGGTGTGGGTGATTGCTTTGTGCTTTACCTGCGGTGTGGGTGACTGCTGTTTTGCGGTTTACCTGCGTTGCGGTTGACTGCTGTTTTGTGGTTTACCGGCGGCGTGGTTGACGGTTTTTGTGCTTTATACCGGAGGTGTGGTTGGCACTGCTGCAGCGCGTGCTTGTTAACGCGTGACGTTTTAACCTTTAGCTAGGAGGTTGACTAGGCGATTGCTGGTGCTGCTTAGGCGCGAGAATCACGGGTAATAGTTGAGTAGAACGTAGGTGTCTTTTGCAAGTAACTGGTACTTTATTATTTAATGCTCTGTAGCTCTGTATTGGTCATTGAATGTGGTGGATACTGCAGAGGTTGACACTCAAACCACATTGACTGATGCTTGTTTCTCATGTTTATTGGATACTGAAGAGGTTGACAATTAAACCACATTTTCTCATGTTTATTGGATACTGAAGAGGTTGACAATTAAACCACATTTTCTCATATTTATTGGATACTGAAGAGGTTGACAATTAAACCACATTTTCTCATATTTATTGTTTACTGGAGAGGTTGACAATTAAACCACATTTACTCATTGTTCATTGTTTACTTGAGAGGTTGACAATTAAACCACATCTATTGCTGTTTGTTCTTCATAAATCTCTTGTGGAACTGTGTATTATTTTGGGAACTGTGTGTGTCTTGACAGAGAGGTTTGCCATCTTTTATAGTCGGGCGGTATATTTCCTCCCAAACGAACCTCGCCACTCAGCCTCAAGTCCGCTTAGTGACTTCAACTTGAGTCGGCAAGAGTCAGGGTCAAGTTGTATTTCAGCGCGGATCCGATAACGACCCGTGCCCGCCACAGTATTTTGTACAATTTTTTATAATAATCTGAACTTTCACAAAATAATGATGTGCACAAGAAAAAAGAAAAAAAGATATGTGTTCGAAAGTTCGAACTGCCTCTAGGATTCGAACTGCCTCTAGGATTCGAACTGCCTCTAGCTGCCGGGCAACCTCGGTAGTCTAGTTGGTAAGACACTGCTCTAGAATTGCAAGGGTCGTGGGTTCGAATCCCACCCGAGTAACATGCCTGTGATATTTTTTCACAGGACTCGGGAAAGTACTGAGTATACAGTGCTAACACACATCGGTGTATGGGTAAAAACCAAAATTAATGTTCGAAAGTTGTTTCTGACTAAATAAGTAAGTTTCCTCAAAGCAATGACACTTGCATGCATGCATGTTTTATAGAACATGGGGTTATTGAGGCTAAGACGCCACTCTTCTCACTCGGTGTTTCTCATTATGCATAAAATAACAAACCTGTGAATATTTGGACTCAATTTGTCATGATCGAAGTTACGAGAGAATAATGAAACAAAAAACACCCCTGTCACAGTGCTTTCAGATCCCTTGAATTAAAGATCCGTCAGCTGAGATGGGTCTCGAATTAAATTCAAAATTTTCTAGTGAGAACCTATATAGGTCTACTTCTTTCTCAAAAAGTAGGCCTACGTTACTTCAGAGGGAGCCGTTTCTCACAACGTGTTATACTACGCAGCTCTCCATTGGTCATTACCAAGTAAATTTAGACATTGTACACTATTGATTATTGCCAAAGATCAGTCTTCTCACTTAGTGTACCTCAACATTATGCATAAAATAACACACCTGAAAATTTGAGCTCAATCGGTCGTCGAAGTTGCGAGATATTAATGAAAAAAAGGAAGAAAAAAACCTTGTCACACGAAGTTGTGTGCTTTCAGATGCTTGATTTCGAGACCTCAAATTCTAAATCTGAGGTCTCGAAATCAAATTCGTGGAAAATTACTTCTTGCTCGTTACTATACGTTACTCCAGTGGGAGCCGTTTCTCACAATTATTTATACTATCAACCTCTCCCACTACTCGTAATCAAGAAATGTTTTATGATAAGATAATAATTATTTTGAGTATCTACCAATAGTGTCCACTGCATGCCTTGCTCAACTCAAGTTCAAGTAATTTATGTTTGACTCGTAGGTTGGTCATGACTCTGCAGACCGGCAGAAACTACCGGATGAAAGAGGGTCAAGTAGGGGTTGTCTTAATGACAGAGAACCCTGCAGAAGAAAGACGGCTTGCTCAGAAACTCCACAAACTAGAAGTAGAGAAGAGACGGTGTGTGACAACTCTCTCATGGAACCAGAGAAGTTTCTTCATGAGGCAGGTATTCGATGAAGACAATGACTTGAGATTTGTCAAAGCACAAGAAAGACCAAAGTACTTTGATGGGTTTTCATCATCAGATGACACGGAGGAAATGCAAACATTACGGAAACAGACATCACAACTAAGGAGGAGTGAACGTGGGCATGATGAATCATTGTACCATATTGAATGGTTTCAGGAAAACAAAATAAAACCACAAGGTAACATTAATGCCAGCACAAACCTTCCTGATCCATTGACTGAAAGAAGCCACGGGGCTTCAGGTGACAATTTAACTTTGAAAACAATGAATGGGAGTTTAAGAGATACAGATGAATCCCAAGTTATAAAACCCCGATCTCGATTTCCAGCTGTGAAAATAAAGGCCCTTGGTCTGTTCGCTGCATCAGCAAGAAGAGCGTCGTTGAAAAATGTGAGAAAACAACCACTTACCCTTGATGTCAATAATATACCAAATGGTGAACATGAAACCGCAGATTTATCAAATATTAAAACCACACAGAAGCAACCATTCCTAGTGAGAGAACTAAATCAATCTTCAACGTCTTCTTCATATGGACATAAATCAGAGAAATCAAGTCAAACTCGTAAAATGTCTTCATTCATTGAAAAACAACTGGAAAAAGACACACTCGATGACCAGGTAACATCTGCCAAGAAACCACCAACATCTATTCCTGGTGAGAGAAAAAATATATGGCTGAAAGTTTCTGAACTTACTGAAACACACTTCAAGAATGGTAAAGAGCAGCGTCCAGCTATAGGCCTACCGGCAAAAGAAAAGGAGACTTGTGATGATATTGATGATCTTGTTATCCGAAAACTTGTCCGAACATTACCGACTAGCCTTCTCCTCAAGACGCACCAACGGGAAGAAGAAGCCGGAGGGCAGAGCACACACAACATGCATTTGGTTTTACTTGATCAAACTAGAAAAAAAGTGACTACTAGAACCATACATGACACTCGCTTTAAAAATTTGGAACAAATACTTAAAAAGGGCTTATAAAACGAAACTTTTGAGTTGTTGTCTTTCAACATTACAGAATTGGTATCTGCTATAACAAAACCGTTGCTGGCAGTGTAACACTTCATGTAATCCACATGAACTATACATAACTGGTTTCTGCTATAACAAAACAGTTGCTGGTAGTGTAAGCATCCGTTGCCCCCAGGATTGATGCCGATAGCGGAACAAAGGGTTTGGTTTAACAAAGCAGAATGCTTAAGCTTCATGATAAAGGTGGTCAAAAACATGGGGGACATTAATTTGATATTGGATATTGTGTACCCACCCTTCAAAAGTTCTTTTTAAATGTTTTTTTTAATATTTTTTTTTTTTTTTTTTTTGGGGGGGGGGGATCTGTCCCCCTGTCCCTCCCCTGATTGACGCCCAAGCCTGGGACATGTGACATAATGGTGCGTCACATTTGTCCAAAAAGTATAAAGACTTGAACACATGGGATAGGTAGACTATACAGTACCTGAAGGCCTACAAATTCTTCCTCACCAATATTTGTGTCTGGGGAAACGATCAAATCAAAATCAACCCCCTACTTTAAGGACACTGGACACTTTTGGGTAATTACTCAAAATAATTGTTAGCATAAAAACTTGTATTAAACATCTTTGTGGGAAATGGCTCCCTCTGAAGTGACGTAGTTTTCGAGAAAGAAGTAATTTTCCACTAAATTATTTTAATTTGATTTTGAGGCCTCAGAATAAGATGTTGAAATCAAGCATCTGAAAGCACACAACTTCGTGTGACAAGGGCGTTTTTTCTTCTATATCACGCAACTTTGACGACCAATTGAGTTCAAACTTTCACATGTTGGTTATTTTGTGCATATGTTGAGATACACCAAGTGAGAAAACTGGTCTTTGAGAATAACCAAAGGTGTCCAGGGTCTTAAACAAAATAAAAATCTAGAAGGTTAATGTACAGTACACACGAGCAGGATGTGGTAATTAGTGTGGGACAACACTTTAATATCACTTGCTAATCACAATAACTTTATTCAAAAACTATATAGGCGTAAATCCAAATCAACACAAGCAAAAAGTGAACAACACAAGTGCATGAAGTATATAAAGAAGTGTTAAATTTAAGTGTGATAAAGCATCCAAAGTAAAAACATTGTACATATATTAGAAAACATTAACGCAAACTTCCTTAGCAGTAACGCTAAAGGAACACGTTGCCTTGGATCAGTTGAGTTGGTCTATAAAAAGCGTTTGAAAACCGTTTGTTATGAAATGCATATGGTTGGAAAGATGTTTCAAAAGAAAAATACAATGATCCACATATATTTGCCACGAAATTGCATGGTTTTCCTTTTACTTTGCGAACTAACCCGGTCGGCCATTTATGGGAGTCAAAAATTTGACTCCCATAAATGGCTGACCGTGTTAGTCGACAAGGTTTAACGAAAAACGTGCAGTTTTGAGGCAAATTTGTGTGGATTATTGTATTCTACTTTTAAAACAACTTTCCGACCATATGCATTTTATAACAAACGGTTTCAAACGCTTTTTATATACCAACTCGTCCGATCCAAGGCAACATGTTCCTTTAACGCAAACTTGCTTAGCAGTAATGTTAACAACATTTATTTTACTTCTACATTATCTCTGCTGTATACATTGCCCCTTGCAAACTATGTATTTGACATCACTTTAAAAAAAACCATGTATACTGTTTGATTAATTTTTGAAGTGAACTTGACACTATATATACACAAGAAAAATGGATTCTTCACAAAATGAAATTCTGTTGCATCACCAGGGCAGAAATTACATGGTTTATCAGCTTTTTTTGTGATGGCAAACAACAATACGGAATTTACATACTTTATCAATGATTCTGACTACACCTGTACATTCCAAAATTCTTATAGAAAGAGGCTGCTCTCTAGAAGTGCCTTGATGAGAGTTTGATATGTCATCTGCCTCTCTTAATATTTATGCACGAGTACGTCACAATTCTAACCCAAAACAAGGCCATAGGCGCAGCCACTGCAAGTGGTGACGAACGTGCGCCTAAAGCCTCATTTTTGGGTAAGGATTATAACGTCATGCATGAATATTCAGAGAGGCGTATTAACTTTAAACTCGCTCATAACATAGTTTCATAATTCGAAATGAAATTGGGACATGATTTCCCATTTGGAAGACAACGGGAGACTTTCTGGGACGATAGAGAGCAGCAGACTTACCGGGTTAATCCAATGTTCTTAGAATTATGCGTATGTTCAGAACTACGTAAACAATGGAAATTTACCCGGTATGTCTGCTGCCACCTAGCGTTGGAAAGTCTCCTATTCTTCTGTATTCTGTTATCTTGGACGAGTCCACTTTAAAGGGAAAGGTGCACTATTGGTAATTGTCAAAGACCAGTGTTCTCACTTGGTGTATCTCAACATATGCATAAAATAACAAACCTGTGAAAATTTGAGCTCAATTGGTCATCTGAGTTTGGAGAAAATGTTGAAGCAAAAACCACCCTTGTTGGACGAATCTGTGTGCTTTCAGATAGGAATAAAAGACTTTTAGCTAGACTGCTTTTGTTATTTTAGTGAGAAATTACCTCTTTCTCAAAAACTACGTTACTTCAGAGGGAATCGTTTCCCACAATGTTTTATACTATCAACAGCTCTCCAATGCTAGTTACCAAGTCAGCTTTTAAGTTAATATTTGTTTTGAGTAATTACCAAACGTGTTCCTTCCCTTTTAAACTATTGATTACTGGTTTCTCATGAAATTAACAATGTGTTTTAAAAGTAAATAGTGTTGTTCCATCCAAATACAAACATAGAATACAATCTGAAATTTTAAATGTGGTTTTATTTTGGGGAACTCTTTTTCTATTTGAATGCATCAATCATTGCTTGAACTACTTGGTTTCTAAAGAACAACATTAATTTACAACGTAGCCTACGGTTTAGTGCCATTTGTTGTTGAGAAAATTAAGTTGGGACTGTACATCGCTTCTTTAGATAATTGCTATGAATGTCTTAAATTTAAAACAAGGACTGTAAATAGTACAGAATTAGTTACAAAAGACAACTATTTTAACTTTATGTAGTAGGGCCAAGGTCATGTGAGCCCGAACTCTTTCTGCTGCAGCTGATTTCACGAAGCGCTAGGATTAATCCTATCTCGAGTTAGGACGAGTAACCTGTCCTAACTTGGGATGGGTTCAATGCGTACTAATGTCTTTTGATACGGAATTTAACTCGTCCTAAATCCTAAGATTAGTCCTAAGTTAGGAAGAGTTTGGTGAAATCGACGGCTGGACACTTAACATATTATGGATAACAATAAATTTATACAATTACATGTAGTTCAGATTTAAAGTCTCCTTCAAACCTAATTTGGGCTGCATATTTATCAACTAGCCGGGTAGAAATAGCCCGTGAACTTTAGTTAGCCATTACAAGTGAAGCTACTCTACCTACAACTGTATTGTCACAAGTTTAATCCAATATTCTGACAAAGTTTACAAAGCTCTAGTGTCGACCAATATCTAATAATTACTATACTGTTTCCTACTCATTTTGCAGTGAGATAGAAAAGCAAAATTACCCGACATTTAACACAAAACCACACACGGGTAGCACCAAAGCTCCCTATTACTTATGTCATGTCTAAAATTTGAACCACAGACAAGCTAAATTATTCACATTTATAGTTTAATACAAGATACATCAGTAGTTCATTATGCATGTGATTTAATAACCGTTGTAGTAATACAAGATAACCAACGGGTTAAAGGGACACGTTGCCATGGAATGGTCTACAACATTTGAAACCATTTGTTATAAAATGCAGATGGTTAGAAAGTTGTTTTAAAAGTAAAACATAATGATCCACACAAACATGCCTCGCATTGGCACGGTTTTCCGTGAACTAACACGGCACGCCATTTAGTGGAGTCAAATTTTTGACTCCGTAAAATGGCCGACCGTGTTAGTTTGCAAAGTAAAAGGAAAACCGTGCCATTTCAAGGCATGTTTGTGTGGATCATTGTATGCTACTTTTAAAACATCTTTCCGACCATACGCATTTTATAACAATTGGTTTCAAATGCTTTTCATGGACCCACTCGCCCGATCCAAGGCAACGGGTCCCTTTAAAAACCAGGGTTGCAGTACGTTTCATGTCATCATCAATGGGGGGTAACCAAGGCGTGGTCTAGCTCTTCAAGGCTCACAGACTTTAGGAACACGCTAAAATGTTTGGATTCAAACAAAATAAAGAAAAAATAAGGTTAGAAATTATGAAAATCACCAAGTTAATATTCATAATACTAGACGTTAAACCACTGATGCTTGTATGGGAGATATTGGGTGTTGCAATCTTGGTGTTTAGAATTAGAATTAGAATGTTTTATTGTCCGAATTATAAATACACAGAATTTTAGCTGCCATTTGCATTTATATACAAGAATAAAACGATTATTAGTCAAAAACAATTACAATACTAAACAGATTAAAAAGGACAGAAATATACATGTACACCCTCAAAATAAGTAAAAACACCCACCTAATAAATTTGAGTAAATATTTACAAAGAAATCCAGTGAATGAGAAAACTGATTGTGAATAAAACCTGCAAGTAGTTTACATCCCCTTGTGGGAGTTTTGCAGATTATCTGTATAAATTTTGTTTATTTCCTCACAACCTCAGAAAATGGAGAAGATAAAAAGATTTTAAAAAATTACATCAAATATACAGTATAAGGGACATAAACCGTAATATAAAGAAACAGGATAACCCCGACACTCTCAAACGACCCCCAATCTTGACCATCTTGAAACGGGAACAAAACAAACAAACAAACAAACAAACAAAACAAACAACCAAACAAACAAACAAACAAACCTGTGATTGCTTCCTGTGCAAAGAACTTGACATCCACATCGCTATCTCCGTACAGTTTGTCCAGGACAGGTTTTACTTGGCTCTGTAGACAACTAAAATAACAAAGAATTTCAAACAAAACTGTTACATTAGGGTTGACGTAAAAGAGCTGTTAGAATGTTAAAGGCAGTGGACACTATTGGTAATTTCTCAAAATAATTATTAGCATAAAACCTTACTTGGTAACGAGTAATGGGGAGAGGTTGATAGTATAAAACATTGTGAGAAACGGCTCCCTCTGAAGTAATGTAGTTTTCGAGAAAGAAGTAATTTTCATCGAATTTGATTTTGAGACCTGAGAATTAGAATTTGAGGTCTCGAAATCAAGCATCCATAAGCGCACAACTTCGTGTGACAAGGGTGTTTTTTCTTTCATTATTATCTCGCAACTTGACTGATTGAGCTCAAATTTTCACAGGTTTGTTATTTGATGCATATGTTGAGATACACCAAGTGAGAAGACTGGTCTTTGACAATTACCAATAGTGCCCAGTGCCTTTAAGCGAGAACCAAACAAGGTCTTGCTTGTGCACCAGTCAATGTTGTTGTCTGAGGGTATGTTCAGACAGCGTACTAAGTTAGACCCGAACCGGTTTAACTTTACGTGTTTGTCGTAAATTGTTCCCCTTGCGTGCAGACAGCACTGAGTTAAACCCGATTAACTTCGGTTTTGAGGGGTCAAGGCAGACGCGACCCAATTACTCTCACATCTGGTTTACCGTCGTGTTCAATGGTCACTTTGTGTTTATGTAACGATCACGGAGGTCAATGGGTCATCTGTTGTGAGTTACACCAGATGTGAACTTCCATGTATTTATTCTGTCCACACAAAGTGTTAAAAGATAAACCTTTATTTTGCATACTGTGATAGACTAAAAAGTAATAACAATAATTGTTGGTAATGAAGAAAATAAATAAAAAGGTACTTACCCTGCTTCTAGATTTGGTGCTAGCTTCTGTAATGTCTTGGCAACATTGAACCTGACGTTGGCCACAGCGTCCGCAGCCAAGCTGACCACTACGGGCATCAGGAGTTTATTGGTTACCTCAGCACCAACCACCTCAGCCATCACATTGATGCAAAACAAGCAAGTCATTCGGTGGAGGTAGTTCTGATCTCTGGACATGGCCAAGACTTTGGGGAGAACGGTACTCTGAAATACCAGTTTAAGGAAAAAACAACATTTAAAGGCAGTGTACACTATTGGTAATTACTCAAAATAATTATTAGCATAAAACCTTACTAAGTAACAAGTAATGGGGAGCTGTTGATAGTATAAAACATTGTGAGAAACGGCTCCCTCTGAAGTAATATAGTTTTCATGAAACACGCAATTTTCCACGAATTTGATTTTGAGACCTCAGAATTACATTTTGAGGTTTCGAAATCAAGCATCTGAAAGCACACAACTTCGTGTGACAAGGTTGGTTTTTTCTTTCATTATTATCTCAAAACTTCAACGACCAACTGAGCTCAAATTTTCACAGGTTTGTTATTTTATGCATATGTTGAGATACACCAAGTGAGAAGACTGGTCTTTGACAATTACCAATAGTGTCCAGTGTCTTTAAAGGGTCTGGGTATTTTTTACATAATGTCCACAGGTTTACATTAAACTTGCACAGTTTGAAGATAATGATAATAGAAAGCTTCTCCTAAAATATTACTTGCTGAGGTGCTGTACTTTTTGAGAAACGAGTAAAACAATGTCACAAAAAATATGTTAGTCTCAGTTTTACATAGCATGTTAGAACGCTCTAACCAGTTTTGGTATTTTACCATAACATGTGTTTTTATATGCAAAATAATTTTCGTCTCACTGACAGATTGAGACGAAAATTATTTTGGTGACATTGTTTTACTCAAATCTCAAGAACTACAGCACCTCTGAACTGTTGCTAGCAAGTCCACAATCCAACAGTGCAAGCCTAAGACTCTATAAGTACCAAAAACATTGGACTCATTTACGAGTCAACAGACAGTCAACAGCTCTGCAGTTATGCAAGATAAACACACAATGCACCAAAAGGCAAAATGTGCGAGTATCAGTACTATACACATTCAAACCGAGGACCTATAACAAAACAGGACAATAGAGTCTACAGTTCGGGAAAGGTCCGCAGTTGGAAAATGTGTACAATGGGAGCTGTTGCAAAAAAGTTTGTGTATAAATAGAAGAGGGACAATCAGATCTTTATCACGGTGCAGCCTACTTGAACTTCTCCAATTGATATCAATGTAACCAAGCCAAGGCTGGAAGAACAAAATAGTCTGGTTCCTATTTGCAAAATGATTATTAGCATACAGTATTGTTATTTGATATGAGGAACATGACCAAGATGGAGGCATCATATCAAAGGTCTATAGGAGGTCCACGGTTGCAGAAGACACAAGCTTGTGTGAGTCACCAGGAGCCGGTTTTACAAAACGCTTGGATAAATCTTATCTCCAGTTAAAGCCATTGGACCCTTTCGGTAAACATTGTTGTCCAAGGCCCACACTTTGTGTACCACAACTTCTATATCAAATAACAAACCTGTGAAAATTTAGGCTCAATCGGTCATCGGAGTCAGGAAAAACAGAAAAACCCACCCTCGTTTCCGCGCGTTTCGCTGTGTCATGACATGTGTTTAACATAAATCCGTAATTCTCGCTAATGAGAATTTATATTGTTTTACCGTTTTCTCAAAATGTAAAGCATTTCATGGACTAATATTTCAAGAGAAGTCTTTCACCATTACCTTCTGTAAACCCTGTAAATTATGTGAACTTTTATGTTTTTTTCTGAACCGAAAGGGTCCAATGGCTTTAAGACGAGTAATTCATCCCAACTTAGGATGGGTTTGCTGCGTCCTAAAAGAGGTTCACAGCGCAGGCGTTTACAAGCTAGTGTAAGCAAGACTTAAGCAAGACACTTCACCATTGCTTTGTCCTTGGGATGGGACGTAAAGCCGTTGGTCCCATGTGTTGTGTAACGCATGTAAAAGAACCCAGTGCACTTTTCAAAAAGAGAAGGGGTTCGCCCCGGTGTTCCTGGCTGTGGCTGCTGTATGCGCCGTAGCACCTTGTAAACCCTTATAAGGTGCTAAATAATTGGGTCTCAAAATTCATCACTGCAATTACCTATCTTTCTGAAAGTTTGTATATATACTCAGCGCCTTGAGTACCTTGTTTGGTAGATACGTGCGCTATATAAGACTTTGATATTATTATTATTATTATTATTATTATTATTATTATTATTAACTCATCCCAACTTAGAATGGGTTCAATGCATCCAAACGTCTATGGATACGGAACCAAACTCGTCCTACGATTAATCATAAGTTAGGAAGGATTTGGTGTAATTCACGGTAGGAAAAGACCCATTCTTTTCCATAACTGGGGTGTCATGGCCGAGCGGATAAGAGCACCAAAACTCAAGCTCTGGCGTTTCTGTTCAGCAGAGTGTGGACTTCGAATCCCAATCGTGACACTTGTGTCCCTGAACAAGACACTTTACTATAATTGCCTAGGGGTAAATGGGTACCTGTGAGGGCAGAGATGGTTCCTGTGGATGGTTTAGCTATAGTGCGCTACATATTTGGCGGCACAGGCTGTATACTCCCCAGGGAGCTGAGATGGTTTAAGGAATGAAATGGCCCACTGATCAGGGCAATAATGCTGGAAACGCTTTGAGACATGATGTATAATGCGCTATATAAAAACCAAATGTTATTATTATTAACTAACAAAAGAATCCTTACCTGAGCCCACTCAATTCCAAACTTCTCAACGAGTTTCTTCAGATTGTTGGTAGCTGCTTCCCTTATAGCAAAAACTAAAGCAAATAAATAAATATAGAATGTCGATTACTTCATTTGTGTGAGGTGAGTTTAAAAATTATAAAATAAAAAACTTACAAGTTTTACTATTACACCAGCAGAAGCAAATACAAAAGGTATGGCCCCAATTTCATACAGCTGCTTAAGCAGACAATATTGCTTAACAATTTTCTGCTAAACAGAAATGAGCAGGACACCAGTCATAAACTATACACATGACATGGTAGTTTGGCCGGTAACCCTATTCTGCTAAGCAAAGTTTTGTTGCGCTTAGCTACTTTTAATGCTTAAGCAGCTCTATGAAATTAGGCCATGGCCAAGCTATGGCAGTTAAAACAATGTCCTATAGACAGTGTAGCATTCAATATACAATGATAAGCTAAGAAAACATTAAGAAAATCTCCTTAAAGACACTGGACACCTTTGGTAATTGTCAAATTCTATGGCAGACATGATAGGAGTGTACTGTTTGTTTTGGGCATCTGTAGAAAGCTCATTTCACTGTGCACGTCTATCCAATGATATCATTGTATCCAATGGAATCACTGGATCCGAGTAGCAGGTACCTGTCTTTATCCTTGCAGATAAAGACAGGGGCCCAGTCTGGACTGGTCCAAGATCCCATCATACCATGGCAGAATATCGGCTGCAGCTGATGGCCAAAGTTTTGTGATTTACAGTGAAAGGTTGCCTGTCAAATCTCAAAACAAAGCCTGGAATTTTTTTGTCACTTCAACTTTCAGTTTGGCCCTTAAGACTAGGTCAAATTGGGTCAAACTTTAAAAACTAAAACATTATTTCCTAAACTAATACCTGGATTTATTGTGCAGACAATTGCTGTAAACACAATGTTTCACCTAGTAGCACAAACTCAAAGAACAGACAGTAACTTTAAAGACACTGGACACCTTTGGTAATTGTCAAAGACCAGTCTTCTCAGTTGGTGTATCTCAACATATGCACAAAGTAACAAACCTGTGAAAACTTTAACTCAATTGGTGTTGCGAGATAATAATGGAAGAAAAAACACCCTTGTCACACAAAGTTATGTGCTCTCAGATGCTTGATTTCGTGACCTCACATGTGAGGTCTCGAAATCAATTCATACAATTTACAGAGAAATTACTTCTTTCTCAAAAACTACGTTACTTGAGAGGGATCTGATTCTCACAAAGTTTTATACTATCGACAGCTCACCATTGCTTATTACCAAGTAAGTTTTTATGCCAAGAAATATTTGAGTAATAGATCTTATGCATTGACGTCATCTAGCCGCCATCTGAAGAGGTAAAACGGTGATGAAACAATCGAAACACACAGATTTGTACGCGCGGCACACAGGATTGGCCAAAGAACAAACTCCTTACTCGACCTCTAGGTGAGGGCGCCCTACTGAAATGACGTCAGCTACGGGGACAGGGTTTTTTTCCATTCTGGAATTCACTCCCTGAAATACATAACATCTCCATATTTCAGCAGCAACTTAAGACACACCTGTTCACACTTGCTTTCCCCAATACTTGAGAATTTCCTCTTTTCCATCTTTTTCAGATTTAGTGCGCCTTTACAAATGCTGTGTAATTATTATTATTTTTATGTGCATGAAGTCTTTTACCAAAAGTGTTCAGTGCCTTTATAATTGAGGCTTACAAAACTACAAGTATTTGCGGTTGCATCACTCAGTGTGTACAGTGCAGACAAGCCTGGCTCGATGTGGCCTTCTGGCTCCAACCAACTCTTTACGTATAATACTCACCATGATCTACAAGCCAAGTCATACAAAGACTGTTGAGTTTCTCGTCAAAGAATTCCACCCCCTGTAGTGGCATTAGGATGTTTAGAAATTGTACAAATAAGAAAATTGTTCATATTGGTTAGAAAAGGCAATCTCCCTACTTGCCTGAGGTCATTAGACATTTTCAGAACCTATATGAGGATCCAGACAACACACATGTGTATTATGACCGATGTTAATCTCTGACTTGCACTCTGTAATCACCGGCAGAGAATAAGCCATTTGCGAGTTAGATTTGAATGTAGTCTGGTACAATGGCGTGCTTGATCACAAGTCACCACTTAAGTTTGAATTCAACAGACTATAGAGACAGTTGCTATGTCAGATGATTCGGGGCAAGCTTTTGCGTAGTTACGCAAGAGATGGTGGACACCCATACACAATTCTGAATGGACATGTATGGCACAATGGTACAAGGGTCTGCTCATCTAAAGGTTGCTCCATGTTCACAAAAGCTCGCCCTGAATTATGTGACATAGCAACTGTCTCTATAGTCTGAGGAATTCAACTGTATAAGCGGTAACTTGTGACTAAGCAAGTCATTGTACCAGACATTAGGGAGGTTTCGCACGCGAACGGATACGCATACGCATACATTTAGCTATCCGTAACCTACTTACGTGTATCAAGCAGGATATCAGTGTCGTCTGCACGTATAGCGAGTAGAGTATGACATCATAATGATGACGTGTCCGTCGCACTTACCGTATCCGTTCGCATGCGAAACCTCTCTAATACTCAAAACTAACACGCAAATGGCCTGTGCTTGCACTATGTTACAGGACTAGAGATTAATCAGTTATAATATACAGCGTGTCGTATGAACATTAGCACACAGAGCTGCCAACACTGAGGATCTCAGCAAAGGATACAAGCCCTTGTTACTTCTACCAGTTTCCATGCTTGTTGGATAACTTTATCGACGATGTGACCTATGTTTACATTCAAACTGCCCTCTGTTGACACAATACTGTACACGTCATGTTTCGCTGAGCAAAAAGGCGTGTAGTCATGGTAAGATTGCGTGTACTTTCTAGCTGGCTGCCAAAACACAGGTTTTGATCGGTGGTATGCGACGTCAGAAGTCACATCGTCTATAGTCAGACATTGTTTTTCAAAGAAAAAATGTGGTTGGTTTGAAGTGTTTGAAATAGGCCCCCTATCTATTTGTCTTTTGAAATATAAAAACTTCTTTCCTTTTTACTCGCAAGTGTTGTTGGTTTTTTGGTTTCAATTTAACAATGAGTGATTAAAAAATCAATTTTCTTTTAAAATATAAAAACTTGTTTCCTTTTTACTTGCAGATTGTTAGAAATTGTGTCTGTGTTTGTCTTCTCCAAAAGGTTTAAATTTCAATGAGCGATTGAAATATCCATTTTACTTTCAAATAAACTGGTTTCCCATTTTTTTTTTGCAGATTGTAAACAAAAATGTGTCTGTTTTTTCTTCTCCAAAAGTTAACTAGTACGTGGTATCAACAATCAAACAAACATGAACAACTGGTCAAAATTAATTTTTGAAAGCATAAATGAGCAAAGTATGATGCCAATGCAAGTTATGTTTGCAATAGGAAGATCAATGCACCAACTGGCCAGACAATGACATGAGGGGGGAAAAGCAATAAAAATACCAAAAATCAGTAAGAATGCTGCTAAGAACAAAAGCTTCACATAATAAAATGACAGATCATGTTAAAGATGCTATGTCAGATTTTTGGCCGATGAACCACAAATTTTTATTTAAAATTCAATAGGTATTTCGATGGGGGGGGGGTCGAGAAAGTTACAAGCTTTCATTTGTGCCGTTCCTCGAAAAAGCCCGCCAATTATTAGTAGCAGTGAAATAAAGTGCTTAAAATGAGTTTTTGTAGGGATCCCGACACTATATCACGCGACCAATTCTTGTGTGTTTTAAAGGAAACGTTTTAAATTGCTGTCATGATTCATGACCATTAAAAGTAAAAGTTAAACTTTTTTTTCGTTAGAGCGGCTGATACTCTTTGAATTACCATTCACTCAAAAACAAAAACAACTTTTTAATCTTTGGGGCCAAAAATCTGACATAGCATCTTTAAGAAGCTATCAAGTAATTAAAAACCAGGAGTGATTAGTAGTCAATCATTGGACAACTAAAATAACAACATAGGAGTACTGTGTCAAATAGTGCCTTGGTGAAGAGTCAGACATTCAAGGCAGTGGACACCATTGGTAATTACTCAAAATAATTATTAGCATGAAACCTTAGGCCAAGAGGGGCCGGGGTGGCGGTAAAAAGAGCCACGAACTCAAGCTCTGGTGTTTCTGTTCAGCAGAGTGTGGGTTCAAATCCCGGTCGTGACACTTGTGGCCCTGAGCAAGACACTTAACTATAATTGCTTCTCTCCACCCAGGGGTAAATGGGCACCTGTGAAGGCAGAGATGGTTCTTGTGATTGATTATCCTTGATTGCGCTACATATTTGCCAGCACCAGCTGTATACTCCCAAGGGAGCTGAGATGGTTTAAGGAATGATTTAAGGCCCAGCGATCAGTGCTAATAATGTTAGAGGCACTTTGAGACATGATGTATAAAGTGCTATATAAAAACCATTATTATTATTATGATTATTATTATTACATACAGGTATGTCAAACGGTTCCAGAAGAACATGACAAAGTGTTCTGGACAGGTATGACAAACCGGATGGTCTGGGAAAACCCTCGTGGCACAGCAAAGAACCAACGCACAACTCAACTCACATAATGGCCCTGGCCGGGTATCGAGCCAGGGTCACCTCGGTGAGAGGCGAGCGCTCTACGCACAAGCCAGCCATGCCACCCAAGGAAAACAACTCAAATTAAGGAAAATGATTGGAAACGTTTGCAAGGCAAGTTTACTCCATGACACAAGGAGCCAGTAAGGCAAAGAAGCTAATGATCGACCTTTATCATGGTGCGTGCAGCCATCTTGAATTTCTCCCATTGAAATCAATGTTTCCAAACGGAGGCTGGAAGAACAAAATAGTCTGGTTCCTATTTGCAAAATGAGTATTAGCATTCACTCCACTACACTGGACTGATTTAAAACCGCTCTCAAACCCCACTTATTTAAATCCATCTATAAAGCCAGTTCAGTTTCAGCTATTTGCCCCGCATCGCGCTCGCCCTCAATGGGTGAAAGTCGACATGTTTGAATATGCTTCGAGGCTGTACATTGTACCATTCTGTACATGGGTGTGGAACACTGTTGGGTAATTCTTTCTCAGTTTGTGAAAGTGCGTATTGTGTTGGAGTCTATCAACGGCCAATAACAGCGTGCGGACTGTTTATGCACTATGTATGCAGTGGTATTTCCATGGTCTGGGCGACGTGGACGGTGCGCATGGTTGGTTGATGCACTCGGTACACGAACCAAGTGGCCATCCGCGTGTACATCAAGTTTTGTTTACGATCGCATTTCTGATGCGGTAGTTTTGAAGTCGGTTTTGGCTTGTCAGGTACTCGTTTGATCTTATTAAATGCAGTCTAAAAATAATCTGTTTGTCCTTTTTTGGGCAGGGCGGCCAATAATTTTAGCAGGGCGGCCAATTCTTTGGCAGGGCGGCCTAAATTTTAGGAGGGCGCCCCGCCCTCCCAATTTACGTGTGTGGAGAACACTGAATGTTATTATTATTTACTATTAGTATTACTGTTATTAGATACAAGGAACATGACCCAATCTGGAGGCAGCATGGTAAAGGTCTTATAGCAACAGAATGATAGCAAGGAATGAAACCACTCATTGAGCTTAGAGATGTGCATGATCATCGAAGCAGTAAACATGCATGAAAGCATGAGAAGCTGGCAACTCCATGTGGCCTCATGACATGCACAACTCAGCACAATTGAGTCATGGCTACTACTAACCAGTTGGCCGGCCAGTAGCGGCATGTACTCAATAATGGCCAGTCGTACACGCCATTTAGTATCCTCAGCAAGTTCCACAATGGCGGGTAGTAATGACTGGGATAGCTGTTTGATACCAATCACGTTGTTCACGCAGTCCAGGTTGCTGATGATGTTGAGGCGTACTTCTGGGCACTCGTCCTTCAACTGGGCCAAGAACAGAGGCAACAGGTGCTCGATGGTTCTACAATAACAAAACAACAAAACATTAGGGGTTACCGTGGTTAGACTGCAGGACTTACAGGGTGCATTCGATTAGCTTCCCCGGGTCAACCCCGATCTGCCCCCAGTACGTCATTCCAGGGGCTCACCCGGGTCTTGTGGAACAGGTCACTTGGGGCTGGCCTGAGGTGCATTATGTCACCACAAGAGGGTGAGTGATCGTTCGATTAACTCTTGTCAGGGGCTCAACTGAACGAGCACCTCGGGGTTGACACAGGGAAGCTAATCAAACGCACCCAATATCACAAGGTTTTGGGTTCCAATCCCCAGCTCCCAACGGCCAATTTTACAAAAGCTAGAATAAATATTGTTGTCCAGGTACCGAATCACAGTTTCTTAATTTGTGCAATTCATAATCATAGACGTTAAACCAATGTTTGTATGAGAGAGACTGGCTGTTGCCAGCTTGGTGTTTATAATCCCCTTATGGGTAGTTTGCAAAGTTCCCTTGACGGGAAGATCATTAAAAAAATATAAAAAAATTCTTTCAATTCATCACATGCTTATCAGATCAATGTCTTGAGGTTAAAGTTATGTTTTAGGAATCTGAGTAAAAAAATAAAAAAATAATAATTGTTATACAGTTTTGCTTTTGTGTGTTATAATGTTTTCCTTGTACCGCTTTATCATAAACTGTAGCAACGTTTTCCCATTCTTCAAATCAATCTTATTTGTAAATACAAACTACACAATTGTACCTAAGATGTATTATAACAGGGACATTTTTGGGGGGTAAATATCGTTTGCTCAAAAAGTTTGGAAGATATGATATCTAAAGGGCGGAAAAATTGGTGATGCAAGAAACACACACAGTTAAAGACAGTGGACACTATTGGTAATTGTCAAAGACTAGTCTTCACAGTTGGTGTATTTTAACAATATGCACAAAATAACAAACCGGTGAAAATTTGAGCTCAATCGATCGTCTAAGTTGCAAAATAATAATGTGAACAAAAAAAACCTTGTCACACGAATTTGTGTGCTTTCAGATTTCGAGGCCTGAACTTCTAAATCTGAGGGCTCGAAGTCAAATTCGTGGAAAAATACTTCTTTCTCGAAAACTTTATTACTTCAGAGGGAGCCGTTTCTCACAGTGTTTTATACTATCAACCTCTCCCCATTACTCGTTACCAAGTAAGGTTTTATGCTGCTCATTATTTTGAGTAATTACCAATAGTGTCCACTGCCTTTAATTCAATCGGGGGAAAAACAACAAATAATTTTGCTGACAAATTGTTGGCTATGTAGCGCCCCCCTTTACTAACCCCTTGCGCGTACGTCACATGCGGTGACTGTGCCACGCTCACCATTTTGGTGGGCAATAGGTTTACGTGTAATAACACAGTGATATTGCCCACCAAAGTAGCGCATCCAAGATATTTCTAATGATGACGTCAGGTGAATTGGGTCAATACACAGGACGTTGTAGATAGTGAATCGGAGACTGGACGTCCAATCATGGCCAATACACAGGCATGCAACTGCCCGTTAAAAAAAAAAAAAGGAACATTTTCAAAGGCACAACGCAAGTGCGGAGCGAGGCAGCCGAAACGCCACGGGACATGATACCCACAATGGTACCCTAGAAAATGTTGAGGTTTATTATGCTCTTCGGTGCTTTTTTAGCATGTACTAGGCTTATTTTACATGATTGTAGTTGTACACTGTTAATGCCAGGCATATATTAGGCTAAAAAAAATTTTTTTTAAATGCGGAATTCCGCGGAAACGCGGAAGAGTTGCATGCCTGAATACAAGTACATGTTGTATTTAATTGACTGGGAATGGGCCATGGGTTTGTACTAAGAGTCAATGCTATGGCCAATCAATGTAAACATGAAAACCCAAGTATTGAATGACAGTACGTACCTTGATACTTTTTTAACATAATTTTTTTAAATTATCGTTGGCTTCTATTTTATTGTCCTCTCTCAATTATAATTTTGATTTGCTTAAGACCTCTTTGCTTTCTCTGTTTAATTCCAATCTTGTATTTGAAGTTTTTAAATATGTGCATGTACAAATGTTGTAATTCTGCCTCTGGCTGCAAATACATTTGTTATTGTGAACAAACCATGTCAAATCAAATCAAATCCAAAAATAACCATAAAAGGAAGTTTCTCATATCTGTGTTTTTAATACTCAATGTTTTGTTTGGTTTTTTTATTCATCAAAGCAGTGACAAATTTCATAAAAATTGCTTTAACACTTAACAAAATAAACAGTCATAAAAAAAAAGAGAAGAAATGTAACAAACCCAGGAAAAGGAAAACAAAAAAGTTGTTACTCAATCTTGACACTGACTGTTGACTACATGCCTTTCATAAATACCCCAGGCAGTTTCGCTATTCATATTGGTGGAGAGCACGTCACGTGGGGGTGTTTAAACGGTTGATAATGACCAGCTGGAGGGGGCAAGCTCATGTCTGCCAATTTTTTATACGCGGAACGCAATTCATAGCTATTAGTAACAGCGCGTAATCTATTTCTAAACGAGAGTACACACAACCCACGCGCACCAAACAGATTGTTCACAAAGTTTTTGTGAAAATATGTTCAATCCTTGAATGTCGATTATCCAAGTGTCTATAATTTTATTTTTTTACGTTTTTAACAGAAGGGCATTTATTAATGGGAATAAAAGAGTGTTGACTTGTTCTTAAATGTCCGTTTAAAACTTGCAGGGTTGTGGTCGTGCGCTAAAGGCCCTCGCCCCGTTTAAGAACTCGTCGCTACCCTTTTATTCCCTATTTAAAATCCCTTGGAACAAAATTTGCAACAACCTTGTTCAGTGTAAAGTGTTATTTAGGTAAAAGCTAACTTACTTGTCTTTCCCCAAGATTGGCGATAATCCCATGATGACAGAAGCCAATGCGCTCTTTACGTGCTGGTTAGCATCAGACACCAACTCCTGAAATGTATCATAAACAGTTGGGGTGAACACATGAATACGTAACTACGTAACGCTTGTTTTGTTATACCTCGGTAACATTGTAACCCTCTTCTCGAAGTTCTGTTGTCATATCTTCAAACATTATTACACGGAGTATTCATTGTTTAATAAGCAGACGAACAGTTCAAATAAGAAAAAATTCTTCACCGTTCCCTCGAACCCGCGGGTGTTTCGTACACAGCGCTAGAAATCGTCCAACGGTGGGAACGATCAAGGTGATGTACAACAGTGTACATCACTTTTCACTTTACCCCGCCCAAGAGCCATGTAACATGCATCTTTGTGTTGTATCACGTGATTGGTTTTCAACCAGTAAAAGTTTACAATTTGTTACTGAAGTATAACAAAACATCCTGGACCACACTTACTATCATTGTAGCAAACAAGGTCCATTATGGACCGTTCCGGCTTTCCACTAAGCTCCACCCATCGTGCACATGAGCAAGACACGTGTACGAGCACTCCCAATGACATTCTGCACGATTCTGCCGCGCGTGCCAAATATACACGCACGCATGACCAAGTTTGTCCGACCACAATCATTGCTGTGATTGGTCAAATGGGTGAACGCGTACAGTTTGATTGACAGGCCAGATCGGTTCATTGGTGGGCAGCATAGTGCATTTCTTGACTTTGCATAATACATAAGAAACTTTACAAATCTCCAAAAAGAAGAAATCTTACTGCTCACATAAGTTTAAAGTATTTGGGTACTTTTTGTAACACATGACACAGTGTCCACAGATTTACATTCAACTTAAACAGTTTGAAGATAATGATGGTAGAAAACATTTGATTGCAGTGTATAAACCACTTTATGTAATCCACTATATACATAAACTGACTAATATTTTAAAAGTAGAATATAATGATCCACACAAGTGGTTTTCCTTTTACCTCGTCGACTAACACGGTCGGCCATTTATGGGAGTAACAGGGTCGGCCATTTATGGGAGTTGACTCCCATAAATGGCCGACCGTGTTAGTCGACGAGGTAAAAGGTAAACCACGCAATTTCGAGGCATGTTTGTGTTGAGCATTGTATTCTACTTTTAAATCATCTTTCTAACCATATGCATTTTACAACAAACGGTTACAAACGCTTTTCAAAGACCAACTCGACCGATCCAAGGCAACGTGTTCCTGTAAGTCATTGATGTAATCAGGAAATGAACCATACCTTCACACACGGAAGAATATTAGTCATGATGATCTGTTCCCTGGCGTCTGGGGCCAGGTTCTCACAGAACGACTTGACTTTGTGTGCACTAGCTGCACGCACCTCCGCCTCACAGTCCTTCAACAAGCTCTGAAAAGCTCCCACTAAATCTTGCTTTGTGATCTCAGGTCCAACAGCTTGCTGCAACTATAGGTTACACAAAGGCAAAACAATTTCAAATTATGTGTTAATAACCACACCAGGGCCCGATTTCATAGAGCTGCTAAGCACAAAAATTTGCTTAGCATAAACAATTTATTGAAGAATGGTAAATCGTTGCTATAGTCAATGAAAAAGCAGTACAGATGAAAACCTTGTAACACAAAAAAGCAAAAGATTTTTACCCAGTTTTACCTGAAGACAGAGCATACTGATCGAAACGTTGAGTTGTTAACCACTGGTTCTTTTCAAAACCACCACTACCATAGAGCTATTGACTAGAGCGCTAACTTGCTCTGCGTTTTGAAGCCACCCTGGGCGCAGACATGTTTGATGTGGTGCGTGTTTATGGAACGATTTTTATTTTAAAAGAACACACATTGCCGCGATTTTTTTTACATTTGGCGTGTGCGCTTTACACACGTACGCGACTGCCCATTCACGCACGTCCCCGCGCTGCCTTATTATTGTTTGTGCTAAATGACATACTAAAAAAAGTATACGTGCCTCATGATGCTCGCAGTTTGTACGCTTATCAGCAGATTATGCGTTCACATTTGCTGCATTTTTTGGTTCAATGACACACAGAAAAGAACAAACGCACTACCATGCAAATAGCCGTACAATTGCCATACAGTAAGTATTTCAAGTTTTTGTATTGGTTTGTACATAAACATGGATGCGCCCATACGGCTTCAAACCTTAGTGCGCGTATAATGGGGTGTAAGCACTTTAGTCAATATATATACCTATATTAAGCTTGGGCGATATCACGATATTATCGAATATTGCGATATTACTTGGAAACGATTTCGATATCGGATGGATTTGGTTTTAATTGAAATATCGATTTGTATTTGCTAGCTGAGACATCTCGCACCCCATAGGTTTGGAGTAAATCCAGAAGAATAGGTCATTAGAACACCTCTCTTATGCTATGACTGTCTCTTCTACAACTTTCACTTGGAGTTTGAAGACTGATGATGTCAAATTTAATTAATCGCGATTATATTGAATATCGCGATATATTGTCGGCGATATATCGTGAATAAAATAAATCGATATCGCCCAAGCTTAACCTCTATGACCACTACTCAAGAGAGATATTCGTAAGGTGTAACCACAAACCTCTGTTCAGGCCTGGAACTTGATCTTTGAAAGGGCAAGGCCATTTTCATTTTGCAAAGGGGGCACTTCCACTGGAAAATCTTTTGAGTCAATTAGAAAAGATTTGAAGGGGCACCAAGGTCTAGACATTGGGCGCAATGAAGGCCAGGCCTGCGTGTAACTCTAGGCCTGTCTTGTGGCATTTGTCTTATTCTACTGAGACTGCAATTTAGGTGAAGGGTTATGCAAAAAAAGAGGATGGCAACCCCGGTGTCTTGTGTTTTCTTTTTCCAGGACGAACGTGTGCAGATAATTACCCACGTTTGTCCTGGGGAAAAAAATCCGCCACACACCGGGGTCGACCCAGGGAAGCTAAACGAACGCACCCATACTAGGCCTGGGCAAATAATTCAAATATCCGGTTAATGGCGAATAAGTTTTTCTATCCGTAACTGCGAATGTCTTTTTTCTTCTTAACCGGATATCTTAACCGATCGTCGGGGCGACAACTGATAGAAATGTTTTGTCTGAATCCTTATGAAACTTCTACTAAGACAGCATAAACAGCATAAATTAGGCATTTAACTATGCTCACCTCCGTGAAGAGTTAAAACAATGACATTTCTGATTCAATTTGTTCAAAGATTATGAAAGTTTTCCTTCACGTAGAGTCAATCACGATCAAAAGTAAAGGCAAATCGGCATCTTTAAATTAGATCCGGTTATTTTTAGGAATGAACTGAGTGACACAGAAAGATCTCATTCACAAATGAATAGCGCCCTATAGCAGCCCCCAAAATGTGTATTTTTTTGTTTTTTAAAGTTTTTTTAATAGCGCCCTCTAGCAACAAGAACAAATATTTGAATATACGGTTAATTTCAGATAGTTGGCCAGCGGTTAACCAAAAACCAAATTTCACTATTTGCCCAGCACAATTAAATACGCAAATTTCTATATTTTAAGAATCTAGGCCCAGTTTCATGGCACTGATAACCACTGAATTCTGCGCTTACTATCACCATTCTCCACTTCTGTGCAAGCGCCGAATTACGTATTCAAGCAAAAATTCCGTGCATACCCATGAAATATGCTTGATGTCAGCACAGAGTTCCCTGCTTCCGTAAACGCCGATTCTTTGGTTACGGTAAGCAGAGACATGAAACTGGGTCCTAGTTGCGTCTGAAAAGTTTGGGGTTATTTGTTTTGTAATGACATGGAAAACGCTTTAAGTTACTTACATCAGTAAACTTGTCAGCTACCATATAGCGAACCCTCCATGACTTGTCTTCTGCGCACTGTCTCAGCGTCACCATGATTAGCGATTCTGTGTCCTCGTGTGATAGAGATGTTGCAATGCTGACGCAGGCTTCCACTGCCAACAGGCGCACAGAGTCCTAACATTCATTCAAAACATAAGTAACATTACATAATAATAATAATAATAATAATAGTATAAAGTTTTTATAGAGTGATTTTCACACCTAATCAATCACAAGAACATTCTCTGCCCTCAAAGGTGCCCCTGGGTGGAGAGAAGCATAAAGTTAAATGTCTTGCTCAGGGACACAAGTGTCACGACTCCCGAACCCACACTCTGCTAAACAGAATCACAAGAGCTTCGGTTCAGTGCTCTTATCCGCTCGGCTACGACACCATACCATTACTTTTTAGATCAAACGACAACAAATAATCTTTCTACATATATGTGTTAGTATCTTAAAGACACTGGACACCTTTGAAAAAATGAACAGTGTTCTCACTTGGTGTATCTCAACATATATGCATAAAATAACAAACCTGTGAAAATTTGGACTCAATTGGTCGACAAAGTTGCGAGAGAATAATGGAAGAAAAAACATCCTGTCGCACAAGTTGTGTGCTTTCAGATGCTTTAGTTAGAGATCTCAGCTGAGGTCTCGAACCAATTTAAATATTTTAGTGAGAAATTACTTGGGGTACTTGGGGCTGACCCAGGTGAGCCCCTGGAATGACGTCAAAGCTTAAACCAAAGGTTTCCACTCATTGCTCTATTATCAAATTTAATCATTATTGAAATACTTTGGGTGCATTCGATTAGCTTCCCCCCGTGTCGGCCCCGCGGAGCTCATTCTGGTGAGCCCCCTGACAAGAGCTCATAGAGCAATCACTCACCCTCTTGTGGTGACGTCATGCACATCGGGGCAGCCCCAAGTGACGGTTCCCGAAGCAGGGCACTTGGGGCTGACCCTGGTAAGCCCCTGGAATGACGTCAAAGCTTAAACCAAAGGTTTCCATTCATCGCTCTATTGTCAAATTTAATCATTATCGGAATACTTTGGGTGCCTGGGTTAGCTTCCCCCTGTGTCGACCCCGCGGTGCTCATTCAGATGAGCCCCTGACAAGAGCTCAACGAACAATCACTCACCCTCTCGTGGTGACGTCATGCAAATCGGGCCAGCCCCAAGTGACGGTTCCCGAAGCAGGGCACTTGGGGCTGACCCTGGTAAGCCCCTGGAATGACCTCAAAGCTATTCGAACGTACAGGGGGCAGATCGAGGTCGACGCAGGGAAGCTAATCGAATGCATCCTTTGAGTTCGATTCATTTATTACCTGTTCATCAGCAGCAAGGTTGACAAACATAGGGATGACATCAGACTTGAGATATTCCAATTCTACTGCCTTGGCGAATTCTCCCAGTTTACTGGCAGCAGCGCGTCTTACCATCGGTGTTTCATCTGTGCACAAGTTTCTGAAATGGCTGCAGTTAACAAATAATACAGATTCTTTTAAAAAGCAGTTCAATGCAACAGTGTACTTATTGTAATTTTATCACTCTATATTTTTGTATATGGACCTTAAAGACACTGGACACTATTGGTAGTTGTCAAAGACCAGTCTTCTCACTTGGTCTATCTCAACAAAATTTGAGCTCAATTGGTCGTCGAAGAAAAAACACCCTTGTCAAACGAAGTTGTGTGCTTTCAGATGCTTAATTTCGAGACTTCAAAGTCTATGTCTGAGGTCTCAAAACGCATTGAAACTCACAATACGCAGAGTGCAGTATAAAAACTGGGAGTAGGTTATGGCCTATTATCACACTCCAGTTTGAGCATCTGATTGGAGGATTAGCGCACACTGGAAGATGTCAAATTGACTTACGTGCGTAACTCTGCCTTGATGTTGTTTGGACACTTAGTGTAACAAACACTAAACAATCCACAGGCCGACGTGCGAGACGTGAACCAATCACCAGACGAGAGCCGTTTGACTAATGGGTAGAAGTGAGCCTCCATATCAGCCGCTGAGTGTTCTTCAGAAAGCTTACGTAATGAGTCAACAGCTTTGTCACGGACAACCGTCTCCTCTACAGTCGCTAGACTCTCCAATGGAGGCTACAACAAGGAAACAAAGACAAGATGAATATAATAATATAAGTTAGCCTCCATATCAGCCACTAAGTGTTCTTCAGAAAGCTTACGTAATGAGTCAACAGCTTTGTCACGGACAACCGTCTCCTCTACAGTCGCTAGACTCTCAAATGGAGGCTACAACAAGGAAACAAAGACAAGATGAATATAATAATATAAGTTAGCCTCCATATCAGCCGCTGAGTGTTCTTCAGAAAGCTTACGTAATGAGTCAACAGCTTTGTCAAGGACAACCGTCTCCTCTACAGTCGCTAGACTTTCCAATGGAGGCTACAAGGAAACAAACACAAGATAAATATAATAATAATAATTATTCACTCCATGCATTCCTACTAGAAACCTCCGCTCTGCTAACAAAGACACCCTCGTTAGTCCTTATCCCTCGATTTACAAGGTGATGTGGGGCAATATGCTGCCAACCAGCCAAGAACAACGGCGCAAACCCCTTCTCTTTTTGATAGGTGCACTGAGTTCGTTTACATACGCTGCGCAACACATGGGCCCAACGGCTTTACGTCCTATCCGAAAGACGAAGCAAGGAACACAAGTGTCACGACTGGTGAATTAGCTTACTTCAAAGCCAGACAAGCTAACTTCAAAAAGGGAGTTCTTCCAAAATTTTAAGTTATTGTCACCTTACCAGTAGAAAATGAAAGAACTCTGACCCTCCTACCAATGCAGTGAAGCCACCAAGAAACACCAGAGTTTGTATTTGGTGCTCTTAACCGCTCGGCCACGACACTTCCCAAATGTAGGACCCAAATATAGGACATGCAGGGATTTGTGAACTTACCAGCAGTGAGTGAACGAACTCTGACCCTCCTACCAATGCAGTGAAGCTACCAAGCTGCTCAGCCAATGCCAGTAACACTTCATCCTCATCATATATAGTGTCTAGAAAATCAAATAAGTCAAATCATCTATTACTAACAGTTCCCGATAAGGTCTTGGCTAATTAAAAAATATCAACAGAGGGCGCTGTTGAACCCACACAAAGATATAGGCAATGCGTGCGCAAGTCGTGCTTGACATAATACACCTCATAGCAAACTGCCCCATCTGCCTTCCAACAACGCATTGCGGTTCTGAATCGCTATAACCTTATGCAAATTTAACATCTTTAAATCGTTTTCAGTACCCGCTGCTAAAACATAGGATTCAGATGAAAATTATGTCAGCATGTAAAAACGTACACGTTTAATGTAAATCTATAGACATTGTGTTTTGTGAAATTACAAAAAGTACCCAAATCCTTTAAATCAATGGCCCTACTGTTTGCAAATACCTGTAAGAAAAGGAATAAGTTCACTGCGGGTTCTCTCTACACCAAGAGCCAAAGCAATGGTGGATAACTTCTTGATACTATTGAGCCGCAACTGCAAGTTTGAAACACAAAAGAAAAAAATTGCTAGTTAATGCATGGAAATTATGTGTTGTTATCTTGCTCATAAATACCTAAGACAGTTTATCCATTCTGATTTGTCGAGAGGGCATCACGAGGGGTTGTTTGAACGGATGATATAACACACTAGTAAAAAGTGTTATAACGTGGGCGTGACACGCACGCTTGAACCTGTCCTTATAAGACAGTTTCTTCATTCCTATTGATCGACAGCAACTGCTGAAACAGTGCAACATCACGCGATACGCGCGACACACATAGCATCTCCTTATAAGGAGATGTTTACCCGAGGGCCTTACCATTTCCTAGCTGGAGGGGTGTTGTGTTGAAAGAAATCATAATTTTTGCATTTATTTTACCTTTTGACCAAAAAGTGTTGATGTTTTTTGACCGAAAAGGTATTTATGAATGGGAATCAAAGTGTGTTGAATCGGTTTTCAACTAGTGGTTTAAACCTGCCGAGGCCTGGTTCTTGATAATTTTCCTCGACCTCATCTCGGTAAAATTATCAAGTCCAGGCCTCGGCGCGGGTTTAAACCACTAGTTGAAAACCTCTAGTTGAAAACCTCTTCACCACACATTGATTCCCTTATTAATAAATCCCTTGAACAGTTTCCAGACTCTAGCAAGAAAGGAGAGGGCACATTTGCGTAACATTGCGCATTGTAGTTATTTACCGAGGTAAGTGACAACTGAGGAAAAAATCTAGGCATAAATCTGTTGGTTTCTATTCAAATAATTTGTTAACACCCTGAAGCTACATGGGCGTAGGGCCATGAAGCGGAGGGAGTCCAGCGTATTGTCACTATTGATGGGGCCAGGCTGGGGCTATGCAAATAAATTGAATGATTGAATGAAGAGGGCCAATCAATCCGGTCGCACTAAATAACGACAACTCACGACCCCTCATGACAACTCACGACAACAATTTTTAAATGCACTTTAACAGAACATTTGAACATAAGTCAACCGTTAATCATATGCTCAAGAGTCATATGCACCTAAATCACTTTTAAACTGTTGAAAAAATTGTATTTTTATTTGTGAAAAAGGTTTTTTTACCCTGAATTTAGTAATGAACGGAAATATTCCCCGTGTTGTCTTTCGGCATACTTGGACGATTCTATTAAACCCAAGGGTAATTTCTGAGGGCTGAGTTGTTTTTTGTTATTTTTTATCATTTTTTGTTATTTTTTTCAGCTGCTGTATTTTTTCTTCCTTGGAAGTAACTAAGCCGCCACTCTGGAATTTGAAATTACAAGGGGAGATTTAAATATAATATTTTGTTCAACTCCATGAAAGAGGCACATCAAATGGTAAATAATCATCTTGCATATTGTATCACCCCTGCGGTGAAATGGAATCGTCCACGTACGTCGAAAGCAACATGGCGAATATATCCGTTCATTACTAAATTCAGGGTAAAAAACACTTTTTTTACAATTAAAAATATTATTTTTTCAACAGTTTGAAATTGCATAATTTTAATGGTTGACTTATATGTTCAAATGTTCTGTTAAAGTGCATTTAAAAATTGTTGTCGTGAGTTGAAATGAGGGGTTGTGAGTTGTCGGTATTTAGTGCGACCCAATCAATCTGAGACTGAGCGTTTTCGATGTTTCTACTAAAAATTAACTAAATGAAAAGCAATTGACTTTCTGAATCAGATAAAAAGTGTTGTTGAAATTGTCAAAAGGTCACAGGAGATAAACAAATTGCGTTGTCAGCAGTAACAGACATGCGCGTGCAGCTGCAATTAGGGGAATGCGAATAGGCCTAAGTATTTTACATGTTGTCTTCAACTGTCATGGAGTTATTTTTAAATGTATAGTCGTGACTCAAGTTGATGCTTAAGTTTGTGAGAGCGTGAGAGACACAACATCTTCATTAATTAATTCTCGTTTAAAAAATTAAATGTTTTAAAACTAAATTGAATGAATTGTTGATTGTAAATTGAAGTCTCGTATATTTCAGACAGCTCCGTTCACTTTAAAAGTTTAACTTACATTTTATGCCACAAATAATATTGTACTTCTCTTCTCTTTAGTTTCAACAGTTAAGTGTTCACTCTGACGGGCCCACCATTAATTGACAACATTTTTTACTGACCCAAGTTTGGTTTTCTAAACAAGTTATGGTTTTCTAAATTCTAGCATTAGCAACGCAGCTCGCAAAACGACGTAACGTTTTACAATACAATCAAAAATTAAAACGAATCTTTTGTCTGTCATCAATCCCATAAAAGCGTCTAAATTTTTGGATCGGCCTACCATTAGCCACAACAATTAAACATCATCATACCTGGACATCTTCATTTCTTAACTCGTCGATTAAAACTGCGATTGGATACAGAGAATCATCTCCTGACTCACTTGACGCCATCTTGTCTTTCCGTGCACTCTTTTTATACTCCTCGTTTTCGGAAGCACTCGGGCTGTGTGTCGTCAGCCGCCGAAGGACGGATTGCCAAACAGTTGTGGTGTAGTCTTGTTTCAAAGACGCTCCAGTCGTGTAAGTCACGAACACCCACATGTATTCGAAACAACCAATAGAGGGCGCTATAATTCATGTAACGGCGGTGCACACCGCAGTAAATACAAAAACACAAGCATGCAGTGACCTCTGAACTTCAGTTTTCTTTTCTATTTTATGGGTGTAGTCCGGCCGGGGTCCCCCGCACAACAAAAAACGATTTTATTGGTAATCCTACTCCAACAGTGCTCTACAAAGGCCTGTGATAATCAAGATGACAACCTGCAACTAGGCCTGCGCCTATACCTACACTGAACTGATTTTGATTATTAAAGGAACACGTGGCCTTGAATCGGTCGAGTTGGTCTTTGAAAAGCGTTTGTAACCGTTTGTTATAAAATGCATATGGTTAGAAAGATGTTGTCAAAGTAGAATACAATGATCCACACAAACATGCCTCGAAATTGCATGGTTTTCCTTTTACCTCGTCGCCTAACACGGTCGGCCATTATATATGGGAGTCAAATTTTTGACTCCCATAAATGTTTGACTCTCAATGGCCGACCGTGTTAGTTCGCACAGTAAAAGGAAAACCACGCAATTTCAAGGCAAATTTGTGTGGATCATTGTATTCTACTTTTAAAACATCTTTCCAACCATATGCATTTTATAACAAACGGTTACAAACGCTTTTTACAGACCAACTCGTCCGATCCAAGGCAACGTGTTCCTTTAAAGGCAGTGCAAAATAATTATCATCATAAAACCTTTGTGGTACTGGGGAGAGGTTGATGGTATAAAACATTGTGAAAAACAGCTCCGCCCTCTGAAGTGACGTCATTCATTCATTCATTCATTCATTCATTCAGTCGAGTTTTCGAGAAAGAAGTAATTTTCCACGAATATGATTTCGAGACCTCAAGTTTTGAATTTGAGGTCTCGAAATCGAGCATCAGAACACACTTTCGTGTGACAAGGGTGTTTTTTCTTCCATTATTATCTCGCAACTGCGACGACCAATGAGCTCAAATTTTCACAGGTTTGTTATTTTATATGCATAATCTTGAGATACACCAACTGTGAAGACTAGTCTTTGACAATATTACCAATAGTGTCCACTGTCTTTAAGTGACGTTGTAGAAATGACAAACAAATTGAAGTATGGCGAAGAATAAATGCACTCGCTCCGATCCAAGAGGAACATTAGGCTTATTGAGTGGAGTTATTTAATATTCATCAGCTTGTCAACTAGTAACACAGTTGCCTTTAGCGGTTTTTTTAATCATCTGTCTTTAGCTTCTTTAGGGAGCCACTTGCTTCATGGCCCCGATCTGGTGGAAAAACGTTTTAATTTTTGGAGCACGGCAAAGTGCAAAGTCGGAGGCATTCGTGTGAGAGATGAGGGGGCTACAGCTGCGCTTCGTGCCTCACGAGCTCGTCTCTGAAGACACGGTAAGTTATAAAAGTAGGGAGCCGGATGCCTTTTGCCGATGGGTTCCCGCGGATCTCCTCTCCCGGGCAAGTGCCTAGTCCGAGGATCCGCAACAAACGCCAATGACACGGAGGAAACACCCAGCACTGATCCCTGCGACCGGGGACCCCATAATGGGTGCTCTGGTATTTGTGGCGCATTTGCCAAACAAAGGGCCACAAAGCGCAGATGAATGTTTTTCAGTTTTTATGGTCTTGGCGATGGGGTCCACGATTCGCCTCTCCCGTTCAAGTGTCCTGCCCGATCCGCCCCGAAAGTGTAACACACAGAGGACATATCCACTGGGCCCCCTACGATCGGGCCGCCCGTGGGTGCTCTGGTATTTTTGTGGGACATGTGCCCAAAGGTTGTGAAAGCGCAGAGGCTGAGGTTTTTCAGTTTTCAGGCTCTTGGCGATGGGGGTCGCTTTGTCTGATTCGGCCAGAACTTTTTACAAAAGAGAAATGACGTACCAAGCAGTGATCCCTGCGATCAGGGCCCCCTGGGTGCTCCGACAGTGCTGGCGCATGTGCGCAAAGGTTGCATAAAAACTAACGATTTTGGGCGTAGGGTCGGGCGGGGCACGCTGGGAAAGGATGAGCTTTGGCCCTCGCCATGGTGCGGATTGTTACGGCGCACCCGGCCATGCAGGCGTCGGGCAGGAGAACAAATAAATCTTGGAAGAAAAAAAAGGTACTCCTCGGAAAAAAAAAATTCACCGGGCCGGACGAAAAATTGCCCGTGCGGCACAGCGAAAAATCGGCCGTACGCTCCCGGATTGAAATATATATATATATAGTTGACGCTACTCGGGCCGAACTCGACACGAGATGTTATGACCTTGGGTTTGTCCAATGTTAGAAATTCGTCTCTGCCATCTAGGCCGATCCAGGGCAGCTTGAATAGCTTGATCGTATTGTAGGCCGATGGCGTTGAGGTCGTCTATAAGCTGTGATATGTAGGTGCAGCGGAGGCTTCCACCCTGTCGAAAGGGTTCAGATGGCTGGTTTTGTGGATTTACGAAAGTAGCGAGAGGCACCTCAGGTCTCCGAAGAGCATGGCCGATCAAACAAAGACGACTTAGGGTTGTTGTGGCAGGTGTTATGCATGTGCGAGAGTACAAGTCTGTGTTGGACAGCCGTACTGGAAAGTGCACACCGAGGCTGTAACGCATGAGAGCACGGTGAGACGCGTCGAGATTCTTGGCCATGGTGTCGGTGATCGCTAGAGCTTCACAGCTATACAAAAGCACTGTCTCGACCGTGGACTTGAAGAGCTGCATTTTGGCTTTATCGCTGGCTACTCCATCCCACACAGGTGTGAGTTTACGAGCGGCGACCCATGCCAGCTGCCGTCGTCGCTGAATGGCACTTCAGCTATCTGCAACGTTGCATCCCAGGTAGCAGAAGTCGTCACAGGATGCGAGAGGGACGCCGGCGGTTGTACAGATGGTGGTGTGTGGAATGTCTCCTATATACATGACCTTCGTCTTGCTGGCATTCAGACGCAGACCTACTTTGGCTGATGCTGCCTCAAAGCGATGTAGTTGGCGTTGGGCTGCGTCAGGATCGTCAGAGATCAGCGCAGCGTCATCAGCGTATGCAAGTGCGGGGATTTTCACGGCCGGATTGAAATCGCGAAAGATCTCGGACTTTGGCGAAAAGTAGACTGACGATGACAAAGAGCAAGCTAGTGGAAACGTTGGGACAAACCCAAGATCGAACTGACTCCGCGGTAGTATAGTTAATTACGATGTAGTCTAGTCCCACCCTATTTCTATACCATCCGCCTAGGTGTAGTTAATAAGCAGGACAGTTCTTTTCAGAGCTGAGAAGTCTCCCGAACACCCGACAATCTACTCCGAGTAAGTAGAATTAAGCCAGACAACTTGTTCTCTAAGAACCAACTCTCCCCGGCAAGTAGATACACACATGGTGTTACCGCAAAAATGCCTCAAATCCTACAACTGTTACTAGTAGTAGTAGTGACAAGCCAAAGTTTGGTAAAACGAATTAATTACGGGATGTTTTTTCTGGGGTAGTTAGCAAATTTCAAAAGACTGACCAAATTATTGAAAATAAATCTGTTATAGGCTGATTGTTATATAATTATTAATATTAGTCGTGTGCACCCATAAAAAGCTGTTTACTTCATACAATTAACATAATACAGATCTGTCCCCGGAGACTACGTGGGGAGGAGGGTTATTCAGCACCAAAAGAGGGCGCTATCAGAAGTAGTTTGTGTAGCAGTTTCGCCGTGTAGTGGGGGAGAATCTTCTGCCATTGGCTCAAAAATCAACACGTCATTACGACTGCAGAAAAAGACTATGCGCTCGATTTGGCAATGATAATATATTTTGATAAAGTGCAATGACATCATAGATACCTAAACAGTCACTGCTGTCATGCTTGCAATATAATCTGAGTTCGTATCTCTGTAGATATCTCCATGATCTCATCTCTATGTGAAATGAGGGAGGTAAAAGGTCAAAATACACGTCGGTTTCGACGTCAGATGTTCATTCAGGTCGATCACCCCTGGGAACGAGGTTGATCAAGCTACAAAGACATGTTCCGTCCCAACTTTAGAACTGTCCCAATTGTAGTTGGGACCAGTTCCAACTTGAGTGTTACAGTTGGGACGGCACAACCACAGATGGATCCAGATAATCTGTAACCAACTAGTCTTGATGGAAAACTTTCTCGTGGTGATTGTCACAATTTTTCCAACGTAGAGGACGCTACCACTGGCAGACCGCTCTCACGCACGACGACCGCTCCACGTGCAAGGGCGGTTCATGAGTGATAGCGTCCTCCACGCTGAAACATTTTGACAAGTCAATACGAGACAAGACTAGTTAGTTACAGGTCTCTGGAGCCCAACTGTACCACTCAAGGTTGGACCAGCCCAACTACAGTTGGGACAATTCTGAAGTTGGGACTATTTTTGGTACAACAACCGGTAGGAGGAAGAAGGAAAAGCTCTTTGAAAACAATCAATAATGAGTAAACGTAAGCCGCACATGATGGGATACTATTTTCAGTAGGAAATTGGTCAGGACACGGAACGGATTATGTGGTCGGAGTTTTTGTAAAATTGTACCGCCAGTACGTTTTCAAAATGACGATGTTGTTGTCTTTGCTCACATTGTTGAGTCTGCACTTTGCTTCTGTCATCACGGTGACATCATCCCTTGCACAAGGACCCCTTGAAGGAGGAGGCCTACCATCGCAACGAAGCACAGAGAATATTGTGCCATCTCCAGTTGAGGATCAAGTACACGATGGAAAGATTCTTCGATATGACTTCTCATTTAACGATGTTGGAGCGGTAAGATAATCAGTGAACATTATTATTATTTATTCGACCAATACAAGGTACAACAAACATTGAAACAAGTTACACTTACAGAACATTAACGTGAAAAAAAATAATTATAAAAAAGCAAGAAGTAAGGAAAATAAATACAGAATTAAATAAAGGAATTAGTAAGGTTAAATTAAATTTTATGAACCATTTTATATAGCTAGACATATTTTGTGTTTAGTCTAAAGGTAACATTTTTCACTAAAATTATAGATTATTTAAAATATCAACCAGCAAGGCTACGATTTGTCCCATCTTTGCAGGAGAATGAAGATGATGTATACTTTCATGAAATCAAAATATTATGTCATTGCGTATTGTAAACAAAAAGTTACGCGGCAGGAAAGGTGCCTGCAGGAATATTTGTAACTCGCAGATTTGGGGTATCGGAGGATATAAAATATAAACAGTGATAATTGAATCACCAAGGCGATGTTTAATTTTTAATAGTAATAATAATATTGATATGAGGGTTAAAACAAAAAAATTCCAAATATATTAGAAAGTGATATATAAGGCACATGGCTTCTTTAAACCTCTGTATTTTTTTCCCCAGAATGCTCAGTAGAATGTTCAGTCACATGATTTGATCATCGTGATTTGTGAATCGAAATAGTGTTTGATGAAACTTTTTTGGTGGGAATTTTTTTGTTGTATATGGCCCCAACATTATTACATATTTTTTTAACTTGTAGAAATGCCTAAAATACTTTTTGCGTTGTACAAGTGCAACTAACCAGTCAGTGGAGCCTTCCGTGTTTCTACGTTTTGGTCAAGGGAGTCGGGAGACTCTTTGCTTGGCAGGTCAAACCACAAACATTTGATCTAGGGACTGTTTACATTGCGCACACAAAGAGGTAAAAGATTTGCCTCGATTTAAGGGACACCTTGAAAACAGGACGTCCTTCAATAATAATTGTTTTAATGTTTACAATTTTTTCTAGAGGTTCCTTCCGCTATAGTGGTGGAGACGATAGCAGAACGAACCCTTACTACATGGTACAACAGTTTTTTTAATTATAAACTTTTAATTAAATAATTTTTCATTCCAGAAACCAACTTGTTCGTTTGTACATGCACAGTACCTTTAATTTGTCACTTAATTTGTACATGTTTCAATCCAACAGTCAAAGGGTATTCGTGTGACTGCCAGTAGCAAGCAAGCAACTTTGAATTATCCTGTGCTTTTTGTCGTCAGACAGCAAAAGAGTGTGCTTTCCTGGTCTGTGCCATATGTCATACAGTCCACGTAAGTACAGACATTACAGTAGAAGAAAAACGTAACATTAGCAGGCCTGGGGTAGATTTCACAAAGAGTTAGGACTAGTCCTAACTTAGGGACTAGTCCTAGGATATACAAAACGCGCAGCTAGTCCTTTAAGTTAGGAGGAGATAAGACTAGTCTTAACTCTTTGTGAAATCAACCCCACATACTTCACGGAGGCAATGAAGGCGATTGCCTTGGTGCCCTTGAAATGCTCCAGTACAAATTTACAATTTCCTCATATAATAGGGTGCCCTTTACCAAGGAGAAAATGCCTCGGGGCACTTGCCCTTTCAAAAACGAAGAACACAGGCCTGCATTTAAAGGAACACATTGCCTTGGATCGGTCGAGTTGGTCTTTGAAAAGCGTTTGTAACCGTTTTTTATAAAATGCATATGGGTAGAAAGATGTTGTAAAAGTAGAATACAATGATCCACACAAACATGCCTCGAAATTGCGTGGTTATCCTTTTACGTCGTCGACTAACACGTCGGCCATTTATGGGGGTCAAAAATTTGACTCCCATAAATGGCCGACCATGTTAGTTCGCACAGTAGAAGGAAAACCACGCAATTTCGAGGCAAACTTGTGTGGATCATTGTATTCTACTTTTAAAACATCTTTCCAACCATATGCATTTTATAAAAAACGGTTACAAATGCTTTTGTTTTGACCAACTCGTCCGATCCAAGGCAACGTGTTCCTTTAAGGGCAATCAGAGATACTATAGTAAATAACTGTTTTACACTTTTAGTAACAATTCAAGTAAGATTTCAAGTAAAAATTCACTCTGCATGGCGTTTTCAACCGAAAGTAAAAACACTCCTGATCTATGATACTATATGCATTGATCCCTTTGACGTCACCAGTGGCTAGAAAAAACATGGTCAGCGTTTGAAACACACACATTTATAAACAAACTCACCCAAACCCCCATTTACATTGAAAACAACACATGAATCTTACATTTAAATAAAAAATTTAAACACAGTATAGTAATGTTTCTGTCGGAATCCATGGCAGATTTTCCCTTCACAGTGATCCGCTGGCCATATGCCAGTATACAATTGTTGCACGCTGTGATGGGATCCTGGCGTTTTGTACACCCGAGGGGGCAAATGGCACCCGAGGCGAAGCCGAGGGTGCCATTTGCCAACCGAGGTACCTTGGTTACATTGTTATTCCTCAGATTCTCAAAGTTCTGTTGTCATCTTCAAACATTATTACGACGGAGTAATGCATAGTTTAATCATGGTTTAAGAAGCAGTCGACCAGTTCAAATAAGAAACAATTCTTCACCTGTTCCCTCGAACCTGCGTGTGTTTCGTACACATCACTGGAAATCGACCAACGGTGGGAACGATCAAGGTGATGCACACCGGTTAACGTCACTTTCCATGTTACCCGACGCGCTGTGCATTACGCGTAGTGCGCATCCTTTGCCATGGTACATCTGTTTTTGTTGCACACCACGTGATTGGTTCTCGACCAATCAAACTTCACAATTTGTTACCGCGGTATAACAATTTAACAGGTTAACAAGCCAAACGACCAGTCAGAATTCTCACCGCCAAGTGGTCTGACTGGCTGGTTAATATTTTATTTTATTGGACGTGTAGCTAATGTTTGGTGTTTTATGTTTTGTCAAAAGGTACACCTACCAGGAGGTTAGTCACACGTTGTGTCCAGAGAACGGTTTCACCAGCAGCCCAACGCAGAATGTTACCGTTGAAGTAGCAACATCGTCAACTAAGAGTGTGGACTTCTTTCTCTTAGTAGAAAGCATTGACAAATTCAATCTCAGGTACATAACAAGAATATATAAGAACAAGAATAAGAATAATATCTACTGGGCAACCTTGGTAGTCTAGTTGGTAAGACACTGCCCTAGAATTCCAAGGGTCCTGGGTTCGAATCCCACCCGAGTAACATGCCTGATATTTTTATACAGGACTCGGGAAAGTACTGAGTATACAGTGCTAACACACATCGGTGTATGGGTAAAAACCCCAAAAAACAAAATGAATAAGAATATAAGAGTTAGTGAATAACAGTGTTCGGACCCGGTCCTCACTGCGTGGTAACAACGGGGTTGGTGGCTGGCGCTGTTAACGGATCGAGCCGGAGCCGGAGGCGAGGTCCGTTAACAGCGCCAGCCACCACCAAGTCGCACTGGTCATTCAGGCTTACTCATTCAGGCTTACTCAAAATAATAATCATAATAAAAATAATAATATAAGATTTGAGGCATTGCATGGTGAGGTATCAATATATATTTGGTTTGCGGTAACACCATGTGTGTATCTACTTGCCAGGTAGAGTTTGTTCTTAGAGAACTGTCTTGCTTTATTCTACTACTGCGGAGTAGATGTTCGGGGGTTTGGGAGACTTCTCAGTTCTGAAAAGAACTGTCCTGCTATTCTTGAATTGGTATCAACGTTTCGACTACCTTGCTCTAGTCATCGTCAGGAGACTCCTGACGATGTAGTCTCCTGACGATGACTAGAGCAAGCTAGTCGAAACGTTGAGACCAATTCAAGAACTGACTCCGCGGTAGTGCAGTTAATCACGATCCGATAAGCTAAAGTAGTAGTCCCAGCCTATTTTCTATACCATCCGCCCGCCCTGGTAATAGTTAAAAAGCAGGACAGTTCTTTTCAGAACTGAGAAGTCTCCCGCACCCCCAAACAATCTACTCCGCAGTAGTAGAATAAAGAAAGACAGTTCTCTAAAGAACAAAACTCTACCTGGCAAGTAGATACACACATGGTGTTACCGCAAACCAAATAAAAGTAATAATAATATGCAGTTCTTATGTAGCACTTTATCTACTACTCCTTATTGGCATCACAAAGGGCTCAGTGGTTTCCCTAGAAGGTATGTGGAGTGTTTTTTTATGAGACCTATTACTTTTACATAGCACTGTGACTGGTTTACAATGTTCCTCGGTGCAATAACCTATCCTTCTGAAAGTTTGTATTTTATACTCGGCGCCTTGAGTACCTTGTTTGGTAGATACGTGCGCTATTTAAGACTTTGATACTACTACTACAATATGCAGCCAATATGCCAGCCATTTCATTTAGGATGATGTCAACTTGCAGTATATGCAGGTATCCAAGGTTTTATTACGATGTAGATTTAAAATAGTTGATGAGCATGTTTTTTTTATTCTTCTTTTTACTTTCTCAGGACAAATGAACCCAAGACTTTCACGGTTAGCCCATCCAAACCAGAGGTAAAATTACAAGTTTATTAATTAATCATTCGTTATTAGTGATGGTGAAGTGTATCCTTGTTTTCTAGTATTCAAGAAACACATAAACGTGGTCAAGTTTCTTTAATAAGGCAGCTAAACTTACAACAACAACAACAACAACAACAACAACAACAACAACAACAACAACAACAACAACAACAACAACAAAACATGCTTCTTAAATGCAACTGGGCCCAATTTCATGGCTCTGCTTACCGTAAGCACAGAATCTGCGCTTACGGAAGCAGGGAATTCTGTGCTTACGGCAAGCGTATTTCAAGGGTTATCGGTGAATTTTGGCTTCTGCGCGTGCATACTCCACCATTACTAGGCAAGTGCAGATATTCTGCGCTTGCATGTAGAAGCGGGGACTTGTGATCGTAAGCGCAGAATTCGGCGGTAAGCACAGCCATGAAATTGGGCCCAGGTGAGGCTTTATTCCTCCCATGTATATAATGTTGGGAATACTTAATGGACACTTGTATGACTTTATATGTTTTGTTTTTAGATGGAATATTTTTTTTTTTGGGGGGGGGGGGGAATTTGTTGTAATCGAACGTATGCAGGCTTCAATTTTATTTCAAAGAATTAAATAAGTGGAGAGTATTGGTAAGGTAAATGCACTGTGATCAGTATTATATTTAGGTACTGTTTTTGAAACCTAAATAGTTGTACTTTGAAAATGCGTTTAATTTGGTTGCACAAGCAATTGGTTGGGGAATGTGTTTAATTCGGGAACATACGTGCATATTGTGGTTGGGTGGTATAACACACAGGGTGTGGAATAAGCCCAACACTCCTGCATTTTTACATCAATAGACCGATCCATTAGGCTCCGCCCTCGGGGCACGTGTGAGCAAGAACACGAGCGCCTCTCCAATGCCATTCTGCACAACTCTGCCGCGCACGCCAAGCATACGCGCAGGCATGTCGGACCTTAATTTGTCTTACTTTTGGTTGCGATATGGGTAATGGGGCGGGGCTTAATGGATCGGTCTATTATTCTATGATTCAGTCAGTTGCTAATTGTAATTATGTTGTAATTATATTGGAGACTGTTGTGCCCTAATAGAGGACCTCAACCACTCAACTACATCGCCGTGATCGGTAGAGATACAATGGCTGAAATCATGAACCTTCCAAACTTGATGAGGGATAAACACCTCTAGCATGACGTTGTGCATGGAATCTCGATTGCGACCGCTAAATGATGATGATGATTGTAATTATAACCCAATGTTTTTGTTTTGTACAGTACTATACGTATAGTTTCTCTAAAGGTGTTGAGTCTATGATCGTCAAAGCTACATCGTCCTCAGATATTTGCACAGTGGTATCAGTTCAACCTGCACAGGTAATCAATTCTAAAAACTTTGACAAAACTTTGTCGGACCTATATAAGCTAAAGTTGTAGTTCCAGCCAATTTTCTATACCTTCCCCCAGAAAAAATGCCCCACACAGTATCCTGGCGATGACTAGAGCAAGCTAGCCGAAACATTGAGACCAATTTAAGAACTCACTCCGCGGTAGTGAAGTGAATAACTGTCCCCAGCCAATTTTCTATACCTTCCGCCCAGGTAGTAGTAAACAAGTAGGATAGTTCTCTTTAGAACTGAAAAGTCTCTTGAACAATCAGATAAATCTACTCCACAGTTGTGGAATATAGAGAGACAGTTCTCTAAATGACAAACTTTACCTGGAAAGTAGATACACACATGGTGTTACCGCAAACCAAATATATACATTGATACCTCACCATGCAATGCCTTTAATCATAAATAACCCAGACTCATCAATAAGTCTTATAGGGGAAGTTGATTGGCCATAACAAATAGTGGTAAATAGATAGTAGTTCCTGCTTCTTTGTATGGACGATGTGACCTGTGACATCACATGTTTCCAAAAGAGCCACAGAGCCTGGACTGCCTGCAGGCACGATTTGTACACAACCCTATGGAAGAAAACATAAAATCTTATATTTTATGGAGATTGCACTGTCTAATTCTTATCAACTTTTATGATGAAAAGGGGCACATCTCAAAACGTGTCCCGCTTTTACTTTTATAATTCTTGGATTTATGTGGAAATTATGACACAAAATGTCAACTTTCCCATATGATCTGTGCAGTATTGTGCCTGCCAGAATACTTGAAGAATGCACAAGGTCACGCTTATTGTAAAAAAACGTCTGTATCTACAGAGTGAAAAGCAACACACAGAACAACTGTACCAAGTTCATACCTAAAAGCCGGTTTATAGTCGGTCGCACGGATGATCATAAAAAAACACAGTTCATATGCCTCAGCGATGACTATTAACTGTGTTTTTTAGGATCGAGCGTCAAGGTTTCCATCGCGTGACCAACTATAAACCAGCCTTTGCAGGCAGGGCTGTACACTAACAGGAAGTTGCTGGTACAATAGCTTGCTTGTAGGCCTATACATTTTTTATTGCTTGGGTCATTGTTATTTTTGCAGGCAGAGTAATCTTTCTGATTTAGTAGGCCTACTTGATTTGAATGAGTCCAATTCAAGGACTGACTCAGCTGTAGTGCAGTTAATTACGATCATATAAGCTATAAAGTATTGTAACACCCCTTACAAATACTCTGCCTGCCCTTTTCATTGGTTTAGAGCGTGTCACATGATATGTCTTAGTTTGCCGAGTGATAGTGCATCGTTTGCCGTGTGATTGCAAATAATAATAAAAAATTAACCCTGAAGAAACTGCATCAAACTAATAATGAAGTACTGTGATTTATTAAATTTGTAGCATTGTTCAAAATATTATTGGTTAATTGTATGTCTTTATGTGTTTTAAACAGTGCCCAGTTTATGACCAGCATGGCAATGTGGAATTTGTGGGCCAATATCAAACCATCACAAAGCAGGCAGCTATCACAGTACAGGTAATAATGTGCATAATGTTTCAACCTGCGGATAAATTAAAAGACACTAGACACTATTGGTAATTGTCAAAGACCAGTCTTCTCACTTGGTGTATCTCAACGTATGCATAAAATAACAAACCTGTGAAAATTTGAGCTCAGTTGGTCGTCGAGGTTGCAAGATGATAATGGAAGAAGAAAAAAAACACTGTTGTCACACAAAGTTGTGTGCTTTCAGATGCTTGATTTCGAGACCTCAAAAATCTAATTCTGAGGTCTTGAAATCAAATTCGTGGAAAATTACTTCTTTCTCGAAAACTACATTGCTTCAGAGGGAGCCGTTTCTCACAATGTTTTATACCATCAACCTCTCCCCATCACTTGTCACACAAGTAAGGTTTTATGCTAATCATTATTTTGAGTAATTACCAATAGTGTCCACTGCCTTAAAATAATTGTTCTTCTCTAACCCCATACCATGTGTGGCTTTTAACCGTGTTTGGGCCTGAGCAAAAACAAATTTAAAGAAAAAGTTGTTATTTATTAATATTTGCTTGTTCTTTATATTTTTGTACAGAGGAGTTACTACCCTGATGGCAATTTTTTTGTGGTTGTCGTCGTTCAGCCTACAGATAACGACTGTTCTGGACACGCTGTACCTTATGTCCCAATAATAAATAGTAAGTTTGATATAATCTCTCTACTGTAAAGACACTGGACACCTTTGGTAATTACTCAAAATAATTGCTAGCATAAAAACTTACTTGGTAACGAGCAATGAAGAGCTGTTGATAGTATAAGACATTGTGAGAAACGGCTCCCTCTGAAGTAGCGTAGTTTTTGAGAAAGAAATAATTTCTCACTAAAATATTTGAATTGAATTCGATACCTCAGCTGAGGTCTCGAATTCAAGCATCGTGAAAGCACACAACTTTGGCAACAAGGTTTTTTTTCCTTCCATAATTATCTTGCAACTTCGACAAACAAATGAGCTCAAATTTTCACACGTATGTTATTTTATGCATAATGTTGATTCACACCAAATGAGAAGACTGGTCTTTGACAATTACCAAATGTGTCCAGTGCCTTTAAATGGTTTGTAGCCAAACTGGACTCAATCTCTGGTAGCAAAGTAATAATAATAATAAACTACAGCATTTATAAGGCGCACTTTACTGAAAAGGAGAAACATTCAAAGGCGCCGGTCAAGTTTTGTCAAGATGTTGGAAAGCAAGCAAGAATAAGTGTGTTTTGAGTTTCTGCTGGAAGAGAGTGATGTTGTGTATTTGTCTGAGGTAATCCGGAAGTGAGTTCCAGAGTCTTGGTGCTATGTTGGAGTAAGCCCTGTCCCCATAACTGACCAGTCGAGTTCGAGGAACATGGAGCGTATTTCTGATAGATCTTAGACCTGGTCTAGTTGTACGGGGTGTCAAGAGATCGTGTATGTAGGGTGGAGCTGAACCATGTAGTGCTTTGAATGTGAGTATGATGATTTTGAAGTGAGGGTGAGTCCCAATCATGACTTATAAACTTACATGCAGGGTTAATTTTTCAGAAATTATATCCCTCTTTGTACGTAGCAAATGAATTCGGCCACTCTGGGAATTCTTGAGTTGCAGATCGGAACTAATATTTAGCATACATGTATTGTTAACAAGTAGGATTTGAAACTGTGCATTGTGGGAATATATAATATGGAAAGGTTTTGCGGTAACACCATGTAATGACTATCTCTAAATGAGATGGGGTGGTTCTGAAAAGAACTGTTGGTTTCAACTTGACGTTTCGATCAGTATGCTCTGATCGTCTTTTGGAGATTGCACAGAGACCACTATATACTTGTATAGAAAGGTTTTGCGGTAACACCATGTAATGACTATCTCTAAATGAGTTGGGGTGGTTCTGAAAAGAACCGTTGGTTTCAACTTGACGTTTCGATCAGTATGCTCTGATCGTCTTCTGGAGATCGCACGGAGTACACTATATATAGAAGGGTTTGCGGTAACACCATGTTATGACTATCTCTCAATGAGTTGGGGTGGTTCTGAAAAGAACCGTTGGTTTTAACTCAACGTTTTGATCAGTATCCTATGGTCTGATCGTCTTCTGGAGAATTCTCCAGAAGACGATCAGAGCATACTGATCCCAACTCATTTAGAGATAGTCATTACATGGTGTTACCACAAACCTTTCTCATATTGTTAATAAGTTAAAAAATTTAGTGATTGTATAATTTAAATAGACAGATAAATTTAATCTCACTCCCCGTTGATGTTGAACAGTGACCTCAAGAAGTCTGACGGAGAAGAACACAAATCGGAGTAAAACCATTACCATCACAGTCACTGAAACACTTCCATGTAAGTAAGATCTGTTTGTAGTAGGGCCCTGATTGGCTTAGTGTAGTTTAAAGGCACTGGACACAACTAGTAATTACTCAAAATAATTATTAGCATAAAACCTTACTTGGTAACTAGTAATAGGGAGAGGTTGATAGTATAAAACATTGTGAAAAACGGCTCCCTCTGAAGTGACGTAGTTTTCAAGAAAGAAGTAATTTTCCACGAATTTGATTTCGAGACCTCAAGTTTAGAATTTGAGGTCTCGAAATGAAGCATCTGAAAGCACACAACTTCGTGTTACAGTGGTGTTTTTCCTTTCATTATTATCTCGCAACTTCAATGACCAATTGAGCTCAAGTTTTCACATGTTGGTTATTTTAAGCATATGTTGAGATGCACCAAGAGAGAAGACTGGTCTTTGACAATTACCAATAGTGTCCACTGCCTTTAAACGCACTGGACACAATTCGTAATTACTCAAAATAACTGTTAGCGAAACAACTTACTTGGTAACGAGGAAGGGAGAGTTGTTGATAGTATAAAACATTGTGAGCAACGGCTTCCTCTCAAGTAGGTTTTTAGGAAAAGGTAATTTCTCACTCAAATATTCAGGCCTGAAGCCTTAGGCATTTGAAAGCACACAAACTGGTGCAACAAGGGTGTTTTTCCTTTCACTATTCTCTTGCAACTTCAATGACTAATCTGTCGTTGACAATTACCAAAGGTGTCTAGTGCCTTTACAGCATTTACTGTTTGCCTTTTAGAGTCTAGTGAAATCCCACTTAATAATAATAATAACAATAATAATAAGACTTGTAATGTGCACATAACCACACTGCTGGGTGTTCAAGGCGCAGAAAAGCTTATCATGGTAGGTTGTGAGAAATCGTGGGCGATTTTGAGAGATATTCAAATTTGCAATATAAATATTGTTCTATTTTGAGTGTGGTGATTTGTTTAAGTTTTTAGATATATGTAACTGACCGAGTTTGTGTTTGTTATCTTTTCTAGCAACGGAATACTGGAGGCCTATTTTAGCAACAATTGGTGTGCTCCTCACTTTCTATGTTGTCACTGGTATCATAATGTGTGTGTTCCATAAGTAAGTAACAGAACAGGGCCCAGTTTTATAGAGCTACTTAAGCACAAAATTTTGCTTAAAAGCAAAAAAAAGCCTTGCTTAGTAAAATCAGATTACTAGCCAAGACTCCACTCAATTGTTATGCTAAGTGAACAACAGCTAAAGACCAGTCACAATCAATGTATATGGCATAACATTTTGGCCAGTAACATGTGTAAAATAAGCGAGCTGTTTCCGTGCTTAAGTAAATTTTTTGCTTAAGCAGCTCTATGAAATTGGCCCCAGGGTTTAGGGTAACCAGCGAAAAACTTACAATTACAATTATTAACATCAAAAAATCATTTATTATGATGTGTACACCAGATTGGTTTTGGGTTCCCCCAAAAGCCTGTTGGCTTTTAACCACATTGTCAAACACATGCTAGGTCATTATGGATAAAACAAAGGAAATGTTGTCTAAGCAATAACTCAAGAATTGGGTTTATCTCAGCAGACATTTGTGATTTTAGACACACCATTCCTGTTTTAAAGACACTGGACACTATTGGTAATTGTCAAAGACCAGTGTTCTCACTTGGTGTATCTCAACATATGCATAAAATAACAAACCTGTGAACATTTGAACTTAATTGGTCGTTGAAGTTGCGAGAAATTAATGGAAGAAAAAACAACCTTGTCACATGAAGTTGTGTGCTTTCAGATCTTGGCACCTGATTTACACAATCTTTTGACAGCCAGAAAAATGTAGATTGTATAAGGAAATAAAAGCGACGAGTTCTTAAACTGCAGTTTAAAACCGGCAGGATCGTGGCCGTGCGTTCGGCTCGGGCCTTTATCACCTGGCCACGACCCTGCAAAGTTTTAAACGGCAGTTTAAGAACGAGTCACTACTCTTTTATTCCCATTCATAAATGCCTTTATGGTTCAAATTTGTAATAAAGTAAGAAACTCTGTCAAACTTATCCGTTTTCCAATGCCTTGAGCTCTTTCCATGTGTTACATTTTTATGCATATCAACTATTTAAACGCCCCCAATAGCGAGACTGTCTGAGGTATTTATGAATAACAATTAATTTATTTCTGAAGCAGGTCAGATAGTGGAAGTGATGGAAGATTAGAAGAACAAGGTATGTTGCTTTTGCTTATATCTATGAATAATCATTTACAGTCTGCCTGCTCCAACCTCACCAATAGACCTTTATCATGGTGCAGCCATCTTGAATTTCTCCCATCGATATCAATGTTACCAAACCGAGGCTGGGAGAACAAAATAGTCGGGTTCCTAATTCTAGATGATTATTGGCATGCATTTATTGTTATTTGATTTGATCAGATTATAACCAAGATGGAGTCAGCATGATAAAGGTCTATTGCTGCTTATCTTTCATGTGCCTTTATTAGGAACTGGTATCTTATTTGTCTTGGGTCTTTCTGCATCTCCGCCCCCCCCCCCAAAAAAAAAAAAAAAAACCCACAAAAAAACATTCAACTGCTACACTAAGCTCTTATGAACAAAGGCAGCACAAATACAAATTTATTCTGTGCGCAAATTCAATGTGTATATTGAAATTAGGATGAATTATGAGGTGATTTCACTTGTGTTTTTCCAAGTTCTGTCGTTGGTTTGACCATCGAGGCACTCGGGTCTGTGTAATGACACTTTACCATTGGTGCTTTTGATTGTCGGCCCCGCGGTGATCATTCGGGTGAGCCCTTGACAACAGCTAAATCAAACAATCACTCACCCTCCCGTGGTGACATCATGCACCTTGGGCCAGCACCAAAGAGACCCATTCCACAAAAAGGTCATTTGGGGCTGACCCGGGTGAGCCCCTGGAATGTCGTCAAAGCTCGAACGCACCGAGAGCAGATCGGGGTCGACCCGGGGAAGCTAATTGCACGCACCACTTGGTTTTCGTTTAGGTAATGTTTACCTTGATAGTAACACCCATAAAACATAAAATAACCTGCATCAACTTTTCATCAAGCTGCATTTACTTTTTCCATCCAAAGTTAATTGAAAAGCCAGTTTGTTTGGAAAGATGAATTAAATTGTGTATGTTCACTTTATTCAATACGTAATGAAGAAATGGGCCAATCCAAACCAAAAAATTCAAGTAAGTCAATTTCTTTCTCTAGAAATGAGTTAATATTGTTGAATTATCACAAAGCATAACAAAATGTACAACTAAACATGTACCAAACATGTGCACTGTTGATCCATGTTTTCTGATGGTTAAAACCGAGTGAAGTTTGATCACGTTTGTTCATGTTTGTTCTCAGTGGTATTGCTCCTGTATTTCATTGAAAGGTCAGAGGTTAATTTGTTATTTTCAAAACAAGTCTTCTTGCAATAATACAATAAGTCGGGGACTGCTTCTGGTTCAACTTCAGTAATGACTTCAATAGGGAGCAGCCATTATTATTGGCTTGAGAAAATGGCAGTGTTGCAGTTAAGACATGTACATAGAGCATATCGAAAATACTTGGTACGTGCGCGTTATGGGTGCAATGAGGTGCATGCTGGTCTAGCTAGTGGTCAAGTTTGATCGCTAGCTAGACCAGCATGCATCGTCCTCATTCATCAGTTTGCACTTGCGCAATGGGTATTTGCAAAAAGGTCTATATGTATGTATGTCTAAAGGCTGAGTCACACTGCAGCGATAACGATCACGACGCAAAGAGAACACATTCTATTGGTTGAATTCTGCGTGGAGCAATTCAACCAATTCATTCATTCATTCATTATTGGTTTATTATTTAAAAACAAATTCCCATGGCGACCGGAGGTAGAATTACTGGAAAATATACAGAGATTAAAAATAAGAAAAAAAACACTATTACACATTTAAGAAATAATTGACTAAGGAGAGACAAATATTTACAACGTATAAAACAAACTGTTCTAAAAGTTGCGAGAACAAAAAAACCTGGATAAAAAATATTGCTGGCACAGTCAAAAGGCGCATAAAAAGCTGCATTCTATTGCAATTCAGTTGTTAAAAAGGCGTTCTCTTTACATAGATATCGTTTTTTTGTTATCGCTGCAGTGTGACTCTGCCTTTATCAATAGACCAATATCTAGATTGTGAGAAGGCATTTTTTGTTTGCACTAACATTTTATCATGTTTATCCCACTTACCTATGCATTGGTTTTAATTGTGGAAATTCAGCTTAAATTGTTTAACAATTACACAAGATATAAACACTTTTTCAGCAAAATTGTTCCAGCAATGACTATCACTCAATTTGGTTCAGCGTGACTCTCGAACGCCTGTCTGAATAGGGTGTAACTCTTGCAAAGAACTATGTTTTGTTCATGTTGGACGTTAGTTGACCTGGGCCCAATTTCATGGCTCTGCTTACCGCCGAGTTCTGCGCTTACCGTCACCATTCTCCGCTTACTTGCGAGAGCCAAATTTCTGCGCTAGCTGTATCGGCATAGAATGCCTAGTACTGTGGAGTACACACGCTCAGAAGCCAAAATTCCTCGCTAACCCTTGAAATAACGCTTGCCGTAAGCACAGACTTCCCTGCTTTCACGAGCTCCGATTCTTTGCTTACGGTAAGCAGAGCCATGAAATTGATTGGGCCCTCATTGCTGAAAACAATTTTAAAACATCTTTCAATTGTTTTTTTAGATTGGACACCTGAGCACCTCAAATAACTCACAGCACTGACTGTTGTAATACTTGTGACTCTTTGTAGTAAGCTTAATGACTTCAATCTTTGATTAACCCCAGAACATTTCTCCAAGATTTTAGATGTTAGATTATATTTGAGAATTGTGTGATTGATATTTTCATTTTGTAATTGTTGCTTGATATTGAGGTGTTATTTGGTTTTTTGTTTTGGTGTGGTTTGGTTGCTTTGCTTTGTTGTGAATCTTCATGGATTGCCAATTCTGACTGCTCTCCTATTGCAGTCCCTATACTTCCTGTAGGTATGTAAAAAACACTATGTGGTGTCATTTCTCTCTTGCATTTTACCTTGCATAGCTGTAGTTATCAATTACTGGATTGAAAATAGGAAAATATCACTCTAAAAATAATCATTTAATCAGTCTAAATCATATAAAAAAAAACATTCAGATTGCTGGGTTTATGCCACATCATAATAGCCCCAAATGTTTAAAGGCAGTGGACACTATTGGTAATTGTCAAAGACTAGCCTTCACATTTTGCTGTATCTCAACATATGCATAAAATAACAAACCTGTGAAAATTTGAGCTCAATCGGTCAGCGAGATAATAATGAAAGAAAAAACACCCTTGTCGCACAAAGTTGTGTGCGTTTCAGATGCTTGATTTTGAGACCTCAAGTTCTAAATTTGAGGTCTCGAAATCAAATTCGTGGAAAGTTACTTCTTTCTCGAAAACTATGGCACTTCAGAGAGCCGTTTTTCACAATGTTTTATACCATCAACCTCTCCCTATTACTCGTCATCGAGTAAGGTTTTATGCCAATAATTATTTTGAGTAATTACCAATAGTGTCCACTGCCTTTAATAAACCCTTCCCATGAAATATGCTAATTAAATTCACAGACCCCATTGATTGGCTAACGCCATAGAAATTGTCATATCAAAGTCTTATATAGCGCACGTATATACCAACAAGGTACTCCAGGCTATTAGTATATACATTTTTACAGAAATATAGGTTATTTAAGTTATGAATTCTGAGGCCCAATTACACACAATCGCGTCTCAGCATGCCCCCATCTGCCGCATACAAAATAGCTGTTAAGCGCAGAATACCTTAATAGCTGTGTAAGCGTAGAATATGTGGAACACGAACGCGCACAAGCAGGAGTTCCCTGCTAACCCGTGAAATACGCTCAATGCACAGAATTCCCTGCTTCCGCAAGCGTCGATTCTTTGCTTGCGGTAAGCAGAGCCATTGTCTCATTAATAATTCACAGCCGTTTGGAAAAATGCGCTGTCTGGGCAAAGAGATTTTTCATTTCTTGCAGGTTACATGTATTTTGTAACAGTGGCTTTGATTTAAGCTATCCGTCAAATTAGTTCCAGTCAGCGAAGTTTCACCCAGGGTATCTAGTGAAGCTTTTTTTAAATTTTGTTGAGCCAGTCGTGCATGAAAGCTTTCAATGGTTGAAGCAAATATGTTGCTGCTTGTAAATTAAGAGTATAACATCATTGTGTATTGGAACAATAAACTCATTCTTATTCTTTAGGTTTCAACAAAAACCAATCAATGAAAATGTTGCAAAATTTCTTTTTGTGCACAATTTTGTTTTGCTTATTTTGAGAAGCATTTAAAACAGACAAATTATGATAAACTTAGTGAGCTTTCAGATTGATGTAGTTTTGGCCCTTACTAATCGTGTCCTTGTTCTTCTTAGTTAACAAATTAAAGAAAATGTTCTTTGGTAATAGCACTGTGATTTGAGTGAAGACTTTTAACCTAAACCATAATAGAAAAAAATCAAATAAATATACAAAATTACAGCACCCATCCTCCTAAGAATTTTGTTGTACCAAACTTGCTATTGATCCATTTCACCTGACGTCATCAGATGGTGGGCAATTTCACTGTACGTTTTTATATATAACTCTATGATGTGCGTTATGCAGTGAAAGTGCACGTTTTAGGCGACGCGGCGTTAATACACGTAAACCTAACTTGCCCACCAACATGGTGAGCGCGGATCAGTCGTCGCGTGTGACGCGCGTGCAAGGGGTCAATAGAAATGAATATGTTCTTAATGTTGGTATATTTGTCTGTGTGCATTCCCTAATTCTTACAAACTATGGATGTTTCTAAACCAACCATGAAATATGTTGGCGTACTTAGGTTATAATTTTGTGTGTTCACAGATGACGATGGCTGCAATAATGTGCCTTTTGCGGCTTCAACAGACGCATCAACAAATTATGGGACAGCTGCAGGTAAATAAGCAATTGCTTTTGAATTCCATTGAGTGATTTTAAAAAAAAAAAATTTTAACATTCATTATTTGTATGATAGTCACCAATTCAAATTCAATTGAATTCAATTTAAAATTGGTTTATTTTATAAAAAATAAAAAGTCACAGAATAAGAGAATTTGGTTTACAATAACATTACATTAAGATCATCTACATGTATACATGTATGAAAAAGTTCCTTATTTCCCAGTATGTAACATAGTTTCTATACCGTTTTTCCCCTTTAAGTTTTGCCTACTTTGTTACTGTCATTTTCTCCAGTACATTGTAGTTTGTTCGTCTTTCTGTCTGTCTGTCTGTCTGTCTGTCATGTCTCTGTATTGTCCTAAGCACGTACATTTAGATTATGTATTTTGTTATGTCAAGGCAAGCCGCTACAAGCTACCTGGCTTACTTTGCGCTTTGCCTCCACGCTGTTTACTCTAATTTATTCTTTTGTTGTATCTTATTTATACATGTATGCAGTACAAGGTATTTCTGTATTATTTTGTGGAAATGTGTTTGTGGAAGTAAATGTGAATTGAATTGAACTTACCAAATTGGTTGTGGTAATGTTGTTGGTTTATTTATTTATTTTTGATTGACAGGTAAGGCAGATCAAGCGGGGTCAAGTGAAGCACACCGCAGAATGCAACAACCACCGGAGAACGGATATGATTCTGATGAAGATGATATTGATATGCTAGATGACATTCATGAAGAAAAAGAAATCTATAGGACTAAGGTATAGCCAACACCCACTGGTGCAGCCATCTTGAATTTCTCCCATTGATATCAATGTTACCAAACCGAGGCTTGAAGAACAAAATAGTCTGGATATGATTCTGATGAAGATGATATTGATATGCTAGATGACATTCATGAAGAAAAAGAAATCTATAGGACTAAGGTATAGCCAACACCCACTGGTGCAGCCATCTTGAATTTCTCCCATTGATATCAATGTTACCAAACCGAGGCTTGAAGAACAAAATAGTCTGGATATGATTCTGATGAAGATGATATTGATATGCTAGATGACATTCATGAAGAAAAAGAAATCTATAGGACTAAGGTATAGCCAACACCCACTGGTGCAACCATCTTGAATTTCTCCCATTGATATCAATGTTACCAAACCGAGCTTGAAGAACAAAATAGTCTGGATATGATTCTGATGAAGATGATATTGATATGCTAGATGACATTCATGAAGAAAAAGAAATCTATAGGACTAAGGTATAGCCAACACCTACTGGTGCAGCCATCTTGAATTTCTCCCATTGATATCAATGTTACCAAACCGAGGCTTGAAGAACAAAATAGTCTGGATATGATTCTGATGAAGATGATATTGATATGCTAGATGACATTCATGAAGAAAAAGAAATATATAGGACTAAGGTATAGCCAACACCCACTGGTGCAGCCATCTTGAATTTCTCCCATTGATATCAATGTTACCAAACCGAGGCTTGAAGAACAAAATAGTCTGGTTCCTCTTTGCAAAATGATTATTAGCTATGTCACGCTATGCTACACATTGTCCTGTTTTGTTAATAAATTAGACAGTGAAGACTTGTTACACTGATATTCCCTTATCAATAAATAGTACTAATAATAGTGGCCATTTATAATGCGCCATGTCTGTCTAGAAGACACTCCTGCTGCTAATTAACACATAAAAATGATGCTACAACAATTTCGTATATTAATACCAGTATTACTTTTTTTTTTTTTTAATAATATTTCAGATGGGAGTTTGTGTTGCTGATCTATCCCGCAAGAAAGTAAAGACCCTAGATCGTAAATACAAGCTTTATTACTGGAACCTTGTTACGATTGCCGTGTTCTATGCTCTTCCAGTTGTGCAACTTGTCATAACGTATCAAGCGGTAAGTCCTTTATCTCATCCCACTGTAAAATAAAAATTGTTTTAGTAATTATTTAGCCCTTTGGTGCACAGATTAATTGTTAAATAAATATATACAAATATTCTCAATTTTGTTCAATACGCCCCCTGATGAACATAACATCAAGCGAAAGCTCAACAACGCTCTAAACAACCGAAAGAGGGCCGTATATATAGATAATAAGTTATGCCCCTTTATCAAAGTCCAATTTGACATGTTTTTGGTGGTCGCTAGCGACCGCCTTGTGCACCAAAGAGTTAAATGAAGCATTGATGACAATAAATTAGTTTTTCAGAATCATTTACATTGTACGTGACGTACATGTACGTGGCGTGTCATGGCCGAGCGGTTAAGAGCACCACACTAACGCTTTGGTGTTTCTGATCAGCAGTCATGACACCTGTGTCCGTAAGCAAGACACTTAACCATGATGCTTTGTACATCAGATGGGATGTAAAACCAGTTGTCTAGTGTGTTATGTAATGCAGGTAAAAGAACCCGGTGCACTTAGCGAAAATGAGAAGGGGTTCGTCCCGGTGCTCCTGGTTTGATTGGCAGCACACAGCACCTTGTAAACCATTACATGGTGCTATGTAAAAAGGAGTAGGTGTCCTAATTCAAATGTAGTCCCACATACATTGCAGGAAATTACTGTATGTTGAAGCGTCCCTGAGTGATGGATATGAGCGCTATATAAGAAGCAACTATTACTTGTTTTGTATTTGGTGTTCCTAAACGGCGTTAAAGGATTCAGGTACTTTTTCAAAATGTCCACAGATTTACATTAAACTTACACAGTTTGAAGACAACGATAGTAGAAAGCTTTCCTTTAAATATTACTTACTGAGGTGCTGTAGCTTTTGAGAAGTTAGTATAACAAGTCACCAAATAAATTTCGTCTGAGTGAGACGAAAATTATTTTAGCATGTCAAAACGTATTAATCAGTTATGATATTATACCATAATATACCATAACTGGTTAATATGTTTGTACATGGTACATGCTAAAACTGAGACAAAAATTATTCTTGTGACTTTGTTTTACTCATTTCTCAAAAACTACAGCACCTCAGCTAGTAATATTGTGAGGTAAGCTTTCTACCATCATTATCTTCAAACTGTGTAAGTGTAATGTAAATCTGTGGATATTGTGTTTTGTGTTACAAAAAAGTACATACATGTAGACCCTCTAACAGCTTGGCCACAAAAATGTACAAATTTGGATTCACGTGCAGATGCAAATGAATTCACCGGTTATGGTATTATACCATAACTGGTTAATACCGTTTTGCTAAATAATTTTCGTCTCTATGAGACAAAATTAGGTTTGTGACTTGTTATACTCATTTCTAAAAAAAAACTATAGCACCTCAGCAAGTAATATTGTAAGGGAAGCTTTCTACTATTATTATCTTCAAACCGTGTACATTGTAGTTTTTTAATGTAATTGTGTGGAGATTGTGTTTTGTGTCTTACAAAAAGTACCCAGACGTTAAGACTCATTGTATTCACATTAAATGTACTAATTCTGCCTTATTTCAGGTGTTGAATAAGTCTGGTGATGAAGACCTCTGTTACTATAACTTCCTGTGTGCCATGCCTGGTGGATTACTAAGGTAAGGGCAGTACTGTCTTAAAGGCAGTGGACACTATTGGTAATTGTCAAAGACTAGCCTTCACAGTTGGTGTATCTCAACATATGCATAAAATAACGAACCTGTGAAAATTTGAGCTCAATCGGTCATCAAAGTTGCGAGATAATAATGAAAGAAGAAAACATCCTTGTCACACGAAGTTGTGTGCGTTTAGATGGTTGATTTCGAGACCTCAAGTTCTAAACTTGAGGTCTCGAAATCAAATTCGTGGAAATTACTTCTTTCTCCAAAACTATGGCACTTCAGAGGGAGCTGTTTCTCACAATGTTTTATACCACCAACCTCTCCCAATTACTTGTCACCACGAAAGGTTTTATGCTAATAATTATTTTGAGTAATTACCAATAGTGTCCACTGCCTTTAAAGGTGCTGGACACTATTGGTAATTACTCAAAATAATTATTCGCATAAAACTGACTTGGTAACGACCAATAGAGAGCTGTTGATAATATAAAACATTGTGAGAAACGACTTCCTCTGAAGTAAGGCCAAAGAAAACATAATACCAGGTGATCATTCCCACCCGCGTCCTTTTTATTTTTACTATTTGTTATTTTTCACTTTGTAAAAAAAAAATTTGAAAAAAAATCCATCTTTTTTAAAAGGACCGACCTAGGAGCTTTTATAGGATCTAACGTGATGCTCTCAGACGTGTAACTGTCTGTTTCATAAAACAGTATTAGTGAATGTCTACCAGCAAATCTTTTTAGTGTTATCCGACACTGTTAACCATGAAATTGTTATTACTAAATTAGAGAATATTGGTGTTCCCTTGACTTGCTAAATTTTAACTCCCTAAGACCCAACACAATTAGTGTGAAGCTTTTAGCCAAAATGCCTGTTTTTCAACATTGGTAATGATATGTTGATAATGACTGATTTCAAGGAAAATTGAAATCAATTATCTATCTACTTTTGTTCATTTGCAGTGCCTTCAACAATGTGTTTAGTAACATTGGTTATGTAATGTTGGGATTCCTATATCTATTGATCGTGTGGAGGAAACATCATCTACACAAGAAGGCAGTGGCAGCAGACTACCACCATGCCAAGGTACCAGTCATTCAGTTATTGTTTATTAAGGGAATAAATGGGTAGGGATGAGTTCTTAATCTGTCGTTTAAAACCAGCAGGTTTGTGGCCGAGCGATAAAGGCTACCAGTCATTCATTTATTGCTTTTTAGGTTTTTCTTGATGAGTAGATATTTGATGGGTAGACACCATAGAGGGCGCACTGGTGATGCTTCTTGCACAAACGCGACGGGACCGCAATGAGACACGCACGCCATTCTGCACACACGTTGAACGCGAAGTACACGTTGGAGTTTGTGTTTATTGAACGCTGATGTGATGCTGTTTTTCAACTAACAAAATGGCTGCACAAACACAGGCTGTGAGATGTCTGTTTTGGCAACTAAGAAAATGGCCATCTGCACGCATGCTGGGTCGTGTATATAGGCCAGTGCTCTCTAGTTTTTATATATAACTCTATGGTAGACACGTAGAAAGCTAACTGCTTGTCCAGTGTGTGGTACAGGGATGCTCGTGTTGAACACTAAATAATAATAATAATAAGACTTGTAATGCGCACATATCCACCCTGCTGGGTGTTCAAGGCGCAGTTAAACCAAAAAACAAAACAAAAACAAAACACAACACAAAGAAAAAACAGACACAACAAAATTAGTCACTGAAAACCTGTGACATAAGATAAGTTTTGAGAAGAGACTTGAATTTTGCAGTACAAAGACAAGATCAAAGATTAAGTGGTAGAGAGTTCCAGATGCGTGGCGCGGCTGAAGAAAAAGACCTGTCACCCCATGAGTGTCGAGACTTTTGGGTTCAATGAGGAGAAGCATAGAACTTGATCGAAGATTCCTTGATGGAGTGTAAACTTGAAGCAGTTCAGAAATATAGTGGGGAGCCTTGCCATTAAGAGCTTTGTGGCAATGAGCATTAGCTTGAAGATGATTCGTTGAGAGATAGGGAGCCAGTGTAGTTGTTTCAGAATGGGGGTCATAGAACACTGTTAAAGGCACTGTAATTACTCAAAATACATATTAGCATAAAACCTTACTTGAACTAGCAACAGAGAGCTGTTGATAGTATAAAACATTGTGAGAAACGGCTCCCTCTGAAGTAACATAGTTTTGAGAAAGAGGTACCTTGCACCCGTTTCAGACAGGCGCTCCAGAGTCTCGCCTAACCAAATTCTGAATTAAGCTTGTGACAAGTTCGTCGTCTTGAACAGTTGGGAGCGACTGGACAGGCTGGAAGTCAAAAGAGCAACTCTGGAGCGCTTTGGTTTTAGAAGTGATCTTTTCCATGAGCCAAGCCAATGTAAACATTATGTCAAGTTCGCCTGTCTGAAACCAAAATTTATTTTGGTCGACCTACGATCGCTTTTAAATCTATTTGGTTTGGCGGTCTGAAGGAGACCTTAAAGGCTGTTTTCGAATTGATAGCAACAGCTAGGGCTACGGCTAGATTTCTGCGTTGTCATTTGTTGAGGTACATGTGAAAAAAATCCTTAGTAACACCCTTGGCAACAGTCGTAGCTGTATCTGTAGCCGCCAGTTTGATACGACCAATCATTTGTTTATTAAATGGTGTTTGAAGCTTTGCATGGTGTGACGAATAAGAGTGACTGCAAATATGAAAAGTAGACTTGCAAGTAAAACCATGAGTAAAGTTTCTTTTGAAGTAGTGGTGGCTCTGAAATGAGCCAGTTTGGTCTCGACGTTTCGAACAGTCCTGCAGACGAGCAAAACATACTGTTCGAAACGTCAAGATCAAACCGGATCTTTTCAGAGCCAACACTCACCCTAAGAGATTTACACATGGTTGTACCTGCAAGTTTACTATTCATATTTGTATTTATAGTTAATCTCATTTATTTATTGCTTATTAGGTGTTTAGACATAAGCGGAACACTGTTGATGTTCAAGTTTTCGCAGGTGTTCTGGCATCAGTCGAACTTCTACTGTTCTTTGTTTGGCTTTTTAGCGTTTTTGTTCTTCTTCCTTGAAACTGAATATCTACATTTAAAGGCAGTGGACACTATTGGTAATTACTCAAAATAATTATTACCATAAAACCTTACTTGGTAACGAGTACTGGGGAGAGGTTGATAGTATTAACCGTTGTGAGAAACGGCTCCCTCTGAAGTTGTGTAGTTATCAAGAAAGAAGTAATTTTCAACGAATTTGATTTTGAGACCTCAGGTTTAGAATTTGAGGTCTCAAAATCAAGCATCTGATAGCGCACAACTTCCTTTGACAAGGGTGTTTTTTCTATCATTATTATCTCGCAACTTCAATGACCGAATGAGCTCAAATTTTCAAAGGTTTGTTATTTCATGCATATGTTGAGATACAGCAAGTGAGAAGACTGGTCTTTGACAATTACCAATAGTGTCCAGTGTCTTTAACTTAATCAATCAAACAAGATGAAGAAAAAGTAAGTTTTTATGCTAACAATTATTTTGAGTAATTACCAATAGTGTCCAGTACCTTTAATAAGTTTAATTGCATCATCAGAGATAAACTTAGTGGAAGCTACCTTTTCATATCTTCCTTACTCCCCCGTCGAAATGTAATTGGCTATTAGTGGCAGTAAGGTCAGAAAAGGTCACAAACTTCACAAATAGAGTTGGCATTACATAAAAATACTTGTCTCAAAATAACATGCTATCTTTTCAACTGTTGTCTTGGACTAGAAGAAATTGTGAAATTCTCTAAAATTGAGGGATCAAGAGCAAATCATTCAAGCTTTAAACATAACATGAGTTTAAACCACAATTCCTTAAAGGCAGTGGACACTATTGGTAATTACTCAAATTACTTGTAAAATAAAACCTCACTTGGTAACAAGCTATGGAGAGCTGTTGATAGTATAAAACATTGTGAGAAACGGCCCCCTTCTGAAGTAACGTAGTTTTCGAGAAAGAATTAATTTTCCACGAATTTGATTTTGAGACCTCAGAATTAGATTTTGAGGTCTCGAAAATCAAGCATCTGAAAGCACACAACTTCGTGTGACAAGGGTGTTTTTTTTCTTTCATAGTTATCTCGTAACTTCGACGACCAATTGAGTTCAAATTTTCAAAAGGTTTGTTATTTTAGGCTAAAATGTTGAGATACACCAAGTGAGAAGACTGGTCTTTGACAATTACCAATAATGTCCAGTGTCTTTAAGTAAAAAGTTTTATGTTAACTGTTGATTTGTGTGTGTTTTTATTTGTCTAGATGTGTGGTATACCCAAGCATTTTGGCTTGTTTTATTCCTTGGGTATTGCGCTAGTTATGGAAGGTGTACTGAGTGGAAGTTATCACGTCTGCCCAAACTATTCAAACTTTCAGTTTGGTAAGTACTGCTTTTATTGTAACATAAGTTTCACCAGATCTTTTTTAATATTTTTGAATAAGCAAATAAATAAATATTAAACACTGAGACATGCACAAGTGCGTCTACATTCGTATGGACTGTGAAAGGGGTAACCCTGTTTCAGCCCTAGGAGTAGGTGGCAACGGCCTCTGGAAAAAAATAATTGTAGCCCACACCTTGAAGTGGCCTTCAGGCCTTGTGTGTCAGGCGACTTGCATAAAAAAAAAATTAAAAATTAACAATTAATAAAAAATGAAACCGATGTGTTTAAGCACTGTATACTCAGTACTTTCTAGAGTTCTGTGAAGAAAAAATCACAAGCATGTTACTCGGGTGGGATCCGAACCAGAGCAGTGTCATATCAACTAGACCATCGAAATTGCTTAGTAGCTAGAGTATGAATAATTTGAATATGATTGTAAAGGAACATTATAGAATTGGTTTTGCTAGCAAACAAGTTGCTGGCAGTGTAAGCACTTCATGTAGTCTACTATATACATACATAAACTGACAAACCTGTAAAAGTTTGAGATCGATCAGCCATATTGGTCGCTAGAGAACAGTGAAAAACCGATAAAAATTTTTGCGTTGCATCAATGCCAAAATAAAAAAGAATAAAACGCTCAATTAGGATATTTATTTCTCATCAAATATGAAATTTCAGAGAGAAATATTTCAAGGGATGTTTTCTACTATCATCGTCATTAGACCGTGTAATTTTTATGTAAATCTGTGATCTTCATGATTTTTGTTTTTTACCAACTCTTTAAAGCCATTGGACCCTTTCGGTAAACAGTATTGTCCAAGGCCCACACTTTGTGTATCACAGCTTCTATATCAAATAACAAACCTGTGAAAATTTAGGCTCAATCGGTCATCGGAGTCGGGAGAAAATTACGGGAAAACCCACCCTTGTATCCGCGCGTTTCGCCGTGTCATGACATGTGTTTAAAATAAATCCGTAATTCTCGCTAACGAGAATTGATATTGTTCAACTGTTTTCTCAAAAAGTAAAGCATTTCATGGACTAATATTTCAAGAGAAGTCTTTCACTATTACCTTCTGTAAAACCTGTAAGTTATTTGTAAATCTGTGAACTTTTTTCTTTTTTTCTGTACCGAAAGGGTCCAATGGCTTTATTGTTCCTAACAGTTATTTTGAATATAATTTTGTTATTATAGATACGGCCTTCATGTACATCATAGCTGGTCTAGGGATGTTAGTGTTGTACCAGCAGAGACATCCTGATATCAATGCCAATGCGTATGCAGCATTTGCAACCTTTGCTTCGGTCATCTTTATTGCTCTAATGGGGGTGGTAAGTCACAATGTCACTCTCAGATATTGGGTGCGTTCGATTAGCTTCCGTGGGCCAACCCCGGTCTGCCCCTGGTGCGTTCAAAAAGCTTTGACGTCATTCCAGGGGCTCCCCCAGGTCAGCACCCAGTGCCCTGCTTGTGGAGTGGGTCACTTGGGGGTGACCCATGGTGCTTGACGTCACCGCGAGAGGGCGAGTGTGATCGTTCGATTAGCTCTTGTCAGGGGCTCACCCGAGTGAGTACAGCGGGGTCGACCCGGGGAAGCTTATCGAATGCACCCAGTAACAAGTTCATCGTAGACACTGGACACCTTTGCTGATTGTCAAAGACTAGTCTTCTCAGTTAGTGAATCTCAACATATGCACAAAGAAACAAACATGTGAAAATTCAAACGCAGTTGGTACGCGAAGTTGCGAGATAATAGTGGAAGAAAAGGCCCTTGTCACCCGAATTTTTGTGCTTTCAGATGCTTAATTTCGGGATCTCAAAATCTAATGCCGAGGTCTCGAAATCAAATTCATATATTTTAGTGGAAAACTACTTCTTTTTCAAAAACTACATATGTCACTTTAGACGGAGCTGTTTCAGCTCTGCTCGTTACCAGATATGTTTTTATGCTCAACTATTTTGAGAAAGTACCAATAGTGCCCAGAGCCTTTAAGATTGCTTCACACTTGAGATCAGTCTTAACTCTTTCTTAATGAGAGTCATCTTAGTAGTTTTTCTTCATCTCTACTCATGGAAAACCCAGGCCCTTGACTGCATATTGTAGCGTTGACCGGGGGTTGCGGTGTACACAGCTTTAAATGACACAAGGATGCAAATAACTGGCTTCTCTGTCCCTTTTTCTGGAGGTTTATTTACACTCGACAAGTCATGAAATTACACAAAGCAGAAACCTAAACCATAGGACGCCCTCTCGGGGCGAGCAAATTTACCGATCGGCCTGCATGGACGACCAGCAGTGCTCCGAATGGGAGTCGTGCTGGCGCCCCCTACCGGTTGATCGGAACCGTCGCTATAATATCCCGGGCGAACAGTGTATTAGACCTGTCGTATCTTTACCACTTTCCTCACATGTTGCCAGTTTATCCCAGCATTAAACCAAGCTAGAAAATTTTCTAAAGACACATTTCTATCCCGGAGCCTTTTTGACTACCAGTTGTCCCTCAATTGAACTATGAGTAGTTTGGCAACTCAGACCTTGTCATTCTAGCTTGTCATGCTAGATGTTTTAATAAGGGAATAAAAGAGTGGAGATGAGTCGCCGAGGGAAAATGGAACGGTCCGGGGATCACCGAGGGAGTCAGAGTTTTAACCATAGCACGAGTAAAATCAGTCAATATTTGTTTTATAACACCCCAACAGACTATTTATCATCCTCGTACACATAACGTTCGTACGCGCGTTTCAGATACACTGAGTTCGAGGTTGGTAAAAAGAAGTCTGGGTACTGCGACTATCACACGGCAAACGATGCACTATCACACGGCCGCCATTTCTAGTAAAACTAAGACATATCATGTGACGCGTTCTAAACCAGTGAAAAGGCAGAATGTTTGTAAGGGTTGTTATAATTCCTAACAAGGTCGAGCTCAAAGAGGTCGAGGTCACCTGACTTATGTTGATCTGCTCAGAAGGGACATTGGGTTTGTGACAGCTGGAGAAACATCTACATGCATGAGGGACAGGCGGATCTGGGGCGACCCAGCCGGAACGTCATTGACCGAGAACACCACTCGAAATAGAAGAATGTGGGGTTAATATGAATTTGGTTTGCTGTAACACCATGTGTGTATCTACAGCATTGTACTTAACAGGTAGAATTGGTTCTTTAGAGAACTGTCTTTCTTTATAATTCTACTACCATGGAGTAGATTTATCGGATTGTTCGGAGACTTGTCAGTTGAAAAGAACTGTCCTGCTTGTTAATTACTACCTGGGCGGAGGTATAGAAAATTGGCTGAGGACAGTTATTAACTTCACTACTGCGGAGTGAGTTCTTAATATTGGTGTCAATGTTTCGACTAGCTTGCTCTAGTCATCGTCAGGAGACTGTGTGGTTACTTTTTAAATTTGTGTAATTTAATACTCAAATTTCTGTTCTGTGTGGATAGATTACTAACCTCTTGTCAGTGCATTCATATCTTGTGAGCATTATGATTAAACTGTACCTAAAGTGAGGACTGAGGAAGGCAAAAGAAGCATTTCTGACGAAGGTTCCCTTTTGTGGAACGGTTTACCTGAGAGATTGCGTAATGAGCCAACTTTGACTTCATTCACTTCAAGGTACTGGCGTTTACAGAGTCATTGTTTTATTTTTGCATAATTGGCTTTTTGTAGCCTTGTTTTTCTCTGATTTTGATCCTGGTGGTATAGAGTGCTGTTGTTGCTTTTGTGGGGTTTGTTCTTTATACATGTGTATTTGTTTATCTCCTGTTCGGTGTATTGCTTTTTCTACAGGGCCCTCAGGGAGAACAGTGTTTTTACACTTATGGGGCAACCCTGGTTATATAATACTTAATAATAATAATAATAATAATAATAATTTTGTAGGGTTGCCTATTCTTTCATAGTGTTATAAGGGAATCAATGTGTGGTGAAGAGGTTTTCAACTAGTGGTTTAATCCCAATGAGGCCAGGTTCTTGATAATTTACTGAGACGAAGTCGAGGTAAATTATAAAGAACCATGCCTCGGCGGGTTTAAACCACTAGTTGAAAACCGATTCAACACACTTTAATTCTCATCCATAAATACCTTTTCGGTCAAAAACATCATCACTTTTTGGTCAAAAAGTAAAATAAATGCAAAAATTATAATTGTTAAATGATTTCTTTCAACACAACACCCCTCCAGTTATGAAATGGTAGAGCCCTCCGCTGCCCTCGCGTAAACAACTCCTTATAAAGGAATGCTGTGGGCGTCGCGCGTATCGCGTGATGTGGCACAATTGTTTCAGCCATTGCTCTTGACCAATAGGAATGAAGAAACTGTCTAATTACATGTAGAACAGGTGCAAGGTCGCCTGTCACGCTTATGAATTAACACTTTTTACCGGTCATTAACAAAAGGTTTATGCACACCCACGTGACGTGCTCTCAACCAATAGCAGTAGAGAAACTGTCTGGGGTATTTATGAATACTGTATTATAGTACATTACCTGTTTGTCACTGTGCCTGAAGTGTTTTGGCACAGCCTAGGTCTATACTGTAATTGAGCTTTTCCTCAAGGCATCTCTGTTCTAAAAATAGGTTGAACTTGAACATTACACAAGTATGTTATTGTCACATGGAGCGGTGCGACTGAAGAGCCTTAAAGGTACTGGACACTATTGGTAATTACTCAGAATAATTGTTGGCAAAAAAAAAAATTAATTGGTAACAAGCAATGGGGAGCTTTTGATAGTTTAAAACACAATGTGAGAAACAGCTCCCTCTGAAGAATAGTTTTTGAGAAAGAAGTAATTTTGCACTAAAATATTTGAAGACCTCAGCTGAGGTCTCGAATTCAAGAATCTGAAAGCATGCCAAACTTGTCCAACAAGGGTGTTTTTTCTTCCGTTATTCTCTCGCAACTTCAACGACCAATTGAGTTCAAATTTTCACAGGTTTGTTATTTTATGCATATGTTGAGATACACCAAGTGAGAAGACTGGTCTTTGACAAGTACCAAATGTGTCCGGAGTCTTTAACATGCTTAAATGATGATGTCATCCACCCATCATGACTCCATCACAAATTGGCAATTTCCTCTGTGTGTAGAGTTAAGCGATGCAAAATGTGCGCATTTAAGCTCAAGCTCCTCTGTAAAAACAACTGACCATTGTTTTGAAAGACAGGGTTCACTTAAATTTTAATGAGATTGTTTTTGGACGCATCACTGATGGATGGGGGAGGGGGGATGGACACATAATTAACCCACAATGGCAGGAACTGACAAGTGATTACTACCCAAAATTTACGAGTAACTCGTCCTAACGTAGGACTGGTTCAATGCGTCCTAACATCTATGGATACGGAACTTAACTCGTCCTAAGTCCTAAGATTAATCCTAAAATAGGAAGATTTTGGTGAAATTGACGGCAGAATAGTGACCTTTGCCTGGTCAACACTTATAGCGAGATGTTGTTCTTAATTTAGTTGAGAGAGTCTCGGTTCAATGACTCATTTATGATATGCAGATTGGATTGGTTCTTTCAGAAACATCAATGTTTTCCCTGGTAAATTTTTTCCCTAAGTTATTTTTAGTTGTTGACAAGGAATGAACCCAATTTTGCGAAATGAGAACTCAGCTAGAGCTCCATGTAGGTGCGGCCAATTGGACTGGAAAACTGTAATGCAACAGACCATGATTTTCCATATACCTAAAAGTTCAAGTTGCTGACCATTTATAAGTATCCTGTTGGATACTCATGTATAAGAGTTGTGTGTTGCATGTAGTAAAACTTTCCTAAGTTTTTTAGTTAGAGGAATTTTTCGATTTGTGACTAGTGAATTTTGTCCATGTCTTTTATGTGTAATGCGACTGACAGCTTTTTACATCTTAATAACGTCCAGAGCACAAAGCCCACAACATTTCTAATATCATCACTTCAAAGCCTTGGGTGTCAAGTACAAACCAGTCTATAAACTTAGTGGAAAGAGTATCTTACACAGAACTACTAGCACCAAGATCAAGAAATGTCCACAGAGCTATATATATTGACTAGAGCGCTAACATTTCGTTATACACGCACTAAGGTTTTGAAGCCGTGTGGGCGCATCCATGTTTATGTACAAACCAATACAAAAGCTTGAATTTTTGTACGGCAGTTGTACAGCTATTTGCATGATAGTGTGTTTGTTCTTTTCTACGTGTCATCGAAGCAAGAAATGCAGCAAATGTGAAGGCACAATCTGCTGATTAGCGTACAAACTGCGAGCATCCTATGCGTCATTTTAAAAGGTGCGTAAACTTTTTTTTTTACTACGTCAATCAAGTCAAGCTTACGGTTACGTGGATGGGCAGTCGCGTACGAAAGCGCACACGCCGAATGTAAAAAAAAATCGCAGCAATGATGGTGTTCTCTTAAAATTAAAATCAGGGAGTTTTCGTTTTCGACGACGGATGGCTCAGCGACGGTAATGATGACATTTGGCACCATCTGCGCATGCATCGGCTTTGAGGACGGTCGTCCCTCAATTTCTAAAACAGTACTTGGGATGAACCTTCGTTGTGCTGAAAACGACAACGTTTGGCTGAAAACCGTAGCAGAACCATCGAAAACGAAACTCCCTATCGTTCCGTAGTCACGCAACACATCAAACATGTCTGTGCCCAGGGTGGCTAGAAAACGCAGAGCAAGTTAGCGCTCTAGTCAATATATATAGCTCTATGGAAATGCCACAGAAAAAAGGAATGCGACTGACCATGGAATTGACCTTACGACTGTTTGCCTTGAAGAGTATTTGACAGGACGTATGAATATGAGTCATGCAGGCCTAGGTACCTTTCTATAGAAACACGTTGCCTTGGATCGAGCGAGTTGGTCTATAAAAAGCGTTTGTAACCGTTTGTTATAAAATGTATATGAATGGAAAGATGTTTTAAAAGTAGAATACAATGATACACACAAGTTTGCCTCAAAATTGCATGGTTTTCCTTCTACTTTGCTAACTACATAACACAGTCGGCCATTTATAGGAGTCAAAAAAAAAAGTTGACGAGGTAAAAGGAAAATCGTGCAATTTCGAGGCATGTTTGTGTGGATTATTGTATTCTACTTTTACAACATCTTTCTTACCATATGCATTTTATAACAAACGGTTACAAACGCTTTTGAAAGACCAACTCGTCCGATCCAAGGCAACGTGTTCCTTTAAAAGTCTTGGACTGAATCATTCTAAAGTAGTGTTCCCATTGGACTTTTTTTCGTTGAAGTACCAGGAATTTTCTCTAGATTGACATAATTAAATCCATTTGGGACGCATGGTAAACTGACCTCCCTGTCAACTTACCTCAACTGGGATGGTAAACTAATAGCAGAGTAGTCTCGGTTCGAGACTGTCTTGGTGATTTTATTCCATGATCCACGGTCAGCATACATCGCGCAATACACTACCCACGCCACCCACACACACACCCGTCCGTCCGCCGCACAGCCATGAAGCGCTAGCCACACAGAGCTATCAGCCACACTACGCTATCAGCCACACAACACTATCACGGGGACCGCTCTCACAAGACGCTGTGTGGCTAGCGCTTCATGGCTGTGCGATGGGCGGACGGGTGTGTGTGTGGGTGGCGTGGGTAGTGCATTGCGCGATGTATGCTGACGTGGATCGTGGAATAAAATCACCAAGACCGTCTCGAACCGAGACTAATAGCAGAGTTGCCAACTCTCCCTGATTCTGCAGAAAGTTCTCTGAAAATAAACCATTCTATCCATGTTCTGATCAACAAATTTGATAATCTCCCTGATTATAGGAACTTTGTTCCTATTAGGTTGAATGTAATTCTAAATATCTCTCTGATTGTCGCTTAAAGGAATACGTTGCCTTGGATCGGACGAGTTGGTCTTTGAAAAGCATTTTGTAACCGTTTGTTATAAAATCGATATGGTTAGAAAGATGTTGTAAAAGTAGAACACAATGATCTACACAAATATGCCTCGAAATTGCGTGGTTTTCGTTTTACCTCGTCGACAAACACGGTCGGCACATTTATGGATGTCAAAAATTTGACTCCCATAAATGGCCGACCGTGTTAATTTGTTCGCGACGTAAAAAGAAAACCGTGCAATTTTGAGTGACACTTGTGTGGATCATTATATTCTACTTTTAAAACATCTTTCTAACCATATGCATTTCATAACAAACGGTTTCAAACGCTTTTCATAGACCAACTCGTCCGATCCAAGGCAACGTGTTCCTTTAATATCTCCCTGATTGTCGCTTAAGATCTCCCTGATTGTCGCTTAAGATCTCCCTGATTGTCGCTTAAGATCTCCCTGATTGTCGCTTAATATCTCCCTGATTATCGCTTAATATCTCCCTGATTGTCGCTTAAGATCTCCCTGATTGTCGCTTAATATCTCCCTGATTGTCGCTTAAGATCTCCCTGATTGTCGCTTAAGATCTCCCTGATTGTCGCTTAAGATCTCCCTGATTGTCGCTTAAGATCTCCCTGATTGTCGCTTAAGATCTCCCTGATTGTCGCTTAAGATCTCCCTGATTGTCGCTTAAGATCTCCCTGATTGTCGCTTAAGATCTCCCTGATTGCTGCTTAATTGGTAGATGCAAATGTTGGCAGCTCTGTAGTAGACCGAAAGAGGTCGTAGAAGATATTTTCATGCAGCTTCAGTAACTTACTTGGTGTATCTCAACATATGCATAAAGTAACAAACCTTTAAAAATTTGAGCTCAATTGGTCGTTGAAGTTGGAAGATAATAATTAAAGAAAGAAAAAATACCTCGTCACCTGAAGTTGTGTGCTTTCAGATGCTTGATTTCGTGACCTCAAATTCTAAATCTGAGGTCTTGAAATCAAGTTTGCGGAAAATTACTTCTTTCTCGAAAACTACTTCACTTCTGAGGGAGCCGTTTTCTCACAATGTTTTACACTATCAGCAGCTCTCCATTTCTGGTTTCCAAATAAGTTTCTGTTCTACCACACTGTTTTAATACTATCAACCTCTCCCCATTACTCGTAACCAAATAATTTTTATGCTAACAATTATGTTGAGTAATTACCAAAAGTGTCCATTGCTTTTAAACGGGGGTAACAATTTGAAAAGAAAAACAATGACTGCAGAGAGATGTTAGTGGTGCATTCTATCAATAGAGTGAAGTGAATTTATTTATGTACAACAAGTTACATTTATAAAAGTAACAAGTAAATAGTATGCTGTATTTACATGAAATAATGATAAAATAAAACTATACCTGAAGTATTTTAATATTTGAGTGAGAGATTAACTCTTTCTCAAAAAACTACTTTAGAGGGAGCCGTTTCTCAACATGTTATACAACATGTATTATAACACCCCTTGCAAGTATTCTGCCTGCTCATTGGTTTAGAGCGCGTCACATGACACGTCTTAGTTTTGCCAGACGACGGCCGTGTGATAGAGCGTCGGTTTGCCATGCGCTAGTCCAACAGACTAGCACATGGCGTGCAATACCCAGACGTCCGTTGCGTGTACTGGGATGATAAATTAATAGTCTGTAACCACTTCGGATTGCACGACACTAAATGCAACACAGTAAGTAAAAGTGTATGCAATCTGTATTCGCGTTGTCCGTGGATTGTAGCATTCAGGTCTGTAACATAATAAGAACAGTACAGTCATTAGAAATATTTGGGGTGTTATAAAACAAATATTGACTGCTTTTACTCGTGCAATGGTTAAAAACTATGACTCCCTAGGTGATCCCCGTAGCGTTCTATTTTCCCTCGGCTTCGCCTCGGGAAAATAGAACGCTCTGGGGATCACCTCGGGAGTCATAGTTTTAACCATAGCACTCGAAGCAGTCAATATTTGTATACTATCAACAGTGCCCAATTTCTTAGAGCTGCTTAAGCAGAAAGTTTTGCTTAAGCAAAAAATCCTTGCTTAGTAAAATCAGATTACCGGCCAAGACTCCACTTAATTGTAATGCTAAGTAAACAAGAGCTAATTACCAGTCACAAGCAATGTATATGGCATGAAATTTTGGCCAGTGATATGTGTAAAATAAGCGAGCTATTTTCATGCTTAAGCAATTTTTTTTGCTTAAGCAGCTCTATGAAATTGGCCCCAGCTCTCCATTGCTCATTACCAAAGTTAGTGTTTTGCCAACAATTATTTTGAGTAATTACCAATAGTGTCCAGTGCCTTTAAGTACACCTGTTAAAATCACAGTAATTGTTCTCGCCGAGCAAAAAATGGTGGGGCCGGCCCACATTGTTTGTGATTTAAAAGAGCGGGAAATTCTTTTGAGAATGCTGAACATGCATTAGGCATATCTAAGTACCCTGATCATACTTTTACAAATGGTCAAAAGGTTCAGGCAAACTGCCTTCAAAACAAGTTTTTCCTAATTCGTTTAGCAAATTCGTTGAAATGGGCTCCACTAGCGAAGGCACAACAGGCAGAAGAAGTGAGCGGAGGATTTTGGACATCATTTTTAGTCGATTTTATTTTTATTTTGGGGGGAGATAATCTGACACAATCGTTCCTCCACATTAACCATCAACATCTCCTGTGTACCGCATGTCAGTTTTAATTATTCTAAACAGGTTTTCCACAATTAAATTTCTGCAATTGTTTTTATTTTATTAAAAATATAAAAAAAGTTGGGCGGCGATTTCAAAAGGCCTTCTTAAACTGACAAAACAAATTTCGGGGGGGGGGGGGGGGTGGTGGTGAGCTTTGAAAAATCTCACACAAAGCTGGCCTCTGGACTTGGCATCTCTGGAGGTCTCAAAATCAAATTCGTGGAAAATTACTTCTTTCTTGAATGAAATGTACGTTACTTCAGAGGGAGCCGTTTACTCACAATGTTTTACACTATCCTCGCCTCGGGAAAATAGAACGCTCTGGGGATCACCTCGGGAGTCATAGTTTTAACCATAGCACTCGAAGCAGTCAATATTTGTATACTATCAACAGTGCCCAATTTCTTAGAGCTGCTTAAGCAGAAAGTTTTGCTTAAGCAAAAAATCCTTGCTTAGTAAAATCAGATTACCGGCCAAGACTCCACTTAATTGTAATGCTAAGTAAACAAGAGCTAATTACCAGTCACAAGCAATGTATATGGCATGAAATTTTGGCCAGTGATATGTGTAAAATAAGCGAGCTATTTTCATGCTTAAGCAATTTTTTTTGCTTAAGCAGCTCTATGAAATTGGCCCCAGCTCTCCATTGCTCATTACCAAAGTTAGTGTTTTGCCAACAATTATTTTGAGTAATTACCAATAGTGTCCAGTGCCTTTAAGTACACCTGTTAAAATCACAGTAATTGTTCTCGCCGAGCAAAAAATGGTGGGGCCGGCCCACATTGTTTGTGATTTAAAAGAGCGGGAAATTCTTTTGAGAATGCTGAACATGCATTAGGCATATCTAAGTACCCTGATCATACTTTTACAAATGGTCAAAAGGTTCAGGCAAACTGCCTTCAAAACAAGTTTTTCCTAATTCGTTTAGCAAATTCGTTGAAATGGGCTCCACTAGCGAAGGCACAACAGGCAGAAGAAGTGAGCGGAGGATTTTGGACATCATTTTTAGTCGATTTTATTTTTATTTTGGGGGGAGATAATCTGACACAATCGTTCCTCCACATTAACCATCAACATCTCCTGTGTACCGCATGTCAGTTTTAATTATTCTAAACAGGTTTTCCACAATTAAATTTCTGCAATTGTTTTTATTTTATTAAAAATATAAAAAAAGTTGGGCGGCGATTTCAAAAGGCCTTCTTAAACTGACAAAACAAATTTCGGGGGGGGGGGGGGGGGGGGTGGTGGTGAGCTTTGAAAAATCTCACACAAAGCTGGCCTCTGGACTTGGCATCTCTGGAGGTCTCAAAATCAAATTCGTGGAAAATTACTTCTTTCTTGAATGAAATGTACGTTACTTCAGAGGGAGCCGTTTACTCACAATGTTTTACACTATCAGCAGCTCTCCATTTCTGAATTCCAAGTTAGTTTCTGTTCTACCAATAGTGTCCATGTGTCTGTATAAGCCCTCTTTGATATTACTCGTATACAGTGATGTGGACTACATCAAGGCTCAAGGCAGCTTAAAGGAAATCCCTTGTGAAGATAACATAATGAACCATGTAAATTGCCACGGTATACATGATGTATCATTAAGCTTGGGTGATATCACGATATTATCGAATATCGCGATATTAATTTGGACACGATTTCGATATCGGATGGATTTGGTTTTAATCGAAATATCGATATATCGCGATAATCGCGATAATCGCGATAATTGCGATATATCGATTAAATATCGCGATGTATTTGCCAGCTAATACCCCATAGGTTTGGAGTAAAACCAGAAGAATAGGTCATTAGAACACTTTTTATATACTAGGACTGTCTCTTCTACAACTTTCACTGGGAGTTTTAAGACTGATGATGTCAAATTTCATTAATTGCAATTATATCGAATATTGCGATATATTGTCGGCGATATATCGTGAATAAAATAAATCGATATCGCCCAAGCTTATGTATCATATGCAGATAATCAGCTTGAATTTGAAATCTATAGCCTCCACAGTCTGTCCTCTCATAAAGTTAATGTTGATGTTTGAAACTTGGTTATAATATTTAAAGCCTGCTTCTGTAAATACATGTACTATTAAAATTTAGGGAAGAAGTATGTCCGGTGCAAGTCAAATTCACTGCTAGCATCCATATCACGCGCATTAGCTGTACGCATGACATGGTTACGGATGGTTACCGGTAACTCCCTGATGTTAGCTGGTGGCACACTACTAACACGCTGTAGTCTTCTATTATAGTGGAATACATCCGAAGTTAACAGGGACTGTTTGGTTTCGGTCACATCAGGTGGCGCATAGGAGGGAGCGCATGGTGGATGCGTCATCATTATCACACGCGGGTTATGAAATACGTTACCGTACTCGGGCTCGTTTGCGTTGTTCGCGCACGCATGTATCGGTGGTGGACTCAAGAATGGATTGTTGCTGTGTTTATACGACGCGATGAGGGGCTGACTGTTATAGGGGATGTGTATCTTAGCAGTGTCGTATTCATCACTGGTCATGCTGGTAGCTGCGTTAGCATTCCTGGATGGATGAAGCATTCTTTGCTGCCTGCTCGTTGAGGGCATATTCCTCGCTGACGTAGAGGGTCCTAACGGACGGAGTGGGATGGCCTTTTTCTTCATGCATCTCCGTTGACACACCAGTGCAATGATCATGATGAGGATGAGCAGTACGATGAGAGATCCAACAATGGTCCCCATAGCAGCGACTGATATTCCTTTTTCACTCAGCAATAGCGGCCTGGTTTGAACCTCCCTGCATTGGTCTCGGAGTACCGCCTTCTTGTTAGACACATTTTGGAACACGATGCTGATACAGACGGTGTATTGCTTCCCGGGCTCAAGGTCCTAAAAATAAAAAATAAAAATTATAAATAATATTTTTTCATATTATGATTAGAAGATAAATGTTTTTAATAAGGGAATCAATGTGTGGTGAAGAGGTGTTCAACTAGTGGTTTAATCCCAACGAGACCTGGTTCTTGATAATATACCGAGACGAAGTCGAGGTAAATTATAAAGAACCAGGCCTCGGCGGGTTTAAACCGCTAGTTGAAAACCGATTCAACACACTTTGATTCCCATTCATAAATACCTTTTCGGTAAAAAACATCACTTTTTGGTCAAAAAGTTAAATAAATGCAACAATTATAATTGTTAAATCATTTCTTTCAACGCAACACCCCTACAGCTATTACAGCTATGAAATGGTGGAGCCCTCCGCTGCCCTCGCGTCAACAACTCCTTATAAGGGAATGCTGTGGGCGTTGCGCGTATGGCGTGATGTGGCACAACTGTTTCAGCCGTTGCTCTCGACTATTAGGAATGAAGAAACTGTCTCATAAGAACAGGTGCAAGGTCGCGTGTCACGCTCATGAGTTAACACTTTTTACCGACTTGAAATCGGGGAGCCATCCGTTTGCGCGAGAGCAGTGATCTCGCGAGAGCACTATCTCAGCGCGTGGGGCCGATTTAACGACTTGTCCACAAGTCTAGTCATGTGTATGTGAGTCATAATGGTTTCTACTGATTATAGATGGCAATTGAATAAAAAAAAAATTACCATTAAGTTCAAAATACCCTCTTAGTTATACTGTTTGGCCAAATGGACATTCATTTCCGGACTGGTCTAGCATCTTCAATTTGCTGGACCTGCATCCACCCAGAGCAATGACCTACGGGTGCACCCAACTAAATAAACTCACAAATATTCAAAAATACATGAAAAATACTTAGAAGTCTCACAGCTTTTTATAGCGAAGGGGAACTTATTCATTGACTATTAAAGGCAGTGGACACTGTTGGTAATTACTCAAAATAATTATTAGCATAAATTCTTACTTGGTAACGAGTAATAGGGAGAGGTTGATAGTATAACACATTGTGAGAAACGGCTCCCTCTGAAGTGGTGTAGTTTTCGAGAAAGAAGTAATCTTCCACGAATTTGATTTCGAGACATCAGATTTAGAATTTGAGGTCTCGAAATCAAGCATCTGAAAGCACACAACTTCGTGTGACAAGGGTGTTTTTTTCTTTCATTATTATCTCGCAACTTCGATGACCAGTTGAGCTCAAATTTTCACAGGTTTGTTATTGTATGCATATGTTGAGATACAGAAGACTGGTCTTTGACAATTACCAATAGTGTCCAGTGTCTTCAAACTTTTATTCTCTGCTCCATTTGATACGGGGAGTCCCAGGGCCTGTCGAGTTATTCTCCCTCTAAATCAAAAACACACTTTTCCGAGCATCAATCTTGAAAAATGTCTGTAAACCTCTCGGTGTATTTTAATAATAAACTACAGCATTTTTAAGGCGCACTTTACTGAAAAAAGGCGCCAGTCAAGTTTTGTCAAGATGTTGGAAAGCAAGCCAGAACAAGTGTGTTTTGAGTTTCTGCTGGAAGAGAGTGATGTTGTGTATTTGTCTGGAAGTAGACAAATACAAGTACTCAAAAAGCAGGACAGTTCTTTTCAGAAGTAAGAAGTCTCCCGAACATCCGATAAATCTACCCCGCGGTAGTAGAATAAAGAAAGACAGTTTTCTGAAAATAAACTCTACCTGGCAAGTAGATACACACATGGTGTTACCGCAAACCAAATATACAAATGAAAGTGAATTGGACAAATGGACAGATTGACAGAACTGTCCTGCTTTTTAGAAAGTAGTTAAAAAGCTGGACAGTTCTTTTCAGAACTGAGAAGTCTCCTGAACATCCGATAAATCTACTAAAGAAAGACAGTTCTCTAAGAACAAACTCTACCTGGCAAGTAGGTACAAGCTTGGTGTTACCGCAAACCAAATATACAAAAAGAAGAATTACTTACCCTCAGAGTGTATTGTGTCACAGATGGGTGAATAATTTGACTAAACGCCATATCCGACTCTCCGAATTTATTGTGTTGTACCACAAAGCCTGCTATTTCCTTTACTCGTGTCAGGGGTGTCTTCCATTTGACTTGCACCGATTCTGACGTTAACTGTACTACAGATATATTCTTCGGTGGTGCGATGACCACCTCACAGAAATTCCCGAGATAGAGTCGCCTACATTTACACTGTACCTGGTTGAAACCACTATGCTGACAAACTCCTTTGTTTTTACACGGATTCGGATAGCAACTCCATGGATGAGCCGTAGTAAGTCTAGGAACAGTCGTTGCGTTGGACGCAGCGTTGGACGCAGCGTTGGACGCAGTGTTGGACGCAGTAGAAGGTTGAGTCTGTGTTACATGTTGCAAAGTTATCGTCGTAGGTGTCGTCGTTGCTGGTAGGCTCATTGTAGTGTGAGGGATTGGTTTTCTACGAGGTACATAGGGTTGGATATCCTGACCTAACGGAAAATCCACGGGTCCTGGCTGTATGCTCGGATCCACTGGTGTACCCGGTGGTAGTGGTTTGAATTTGGTAGGTCGGCGTGGTCGTTTAGGATACGACGCAACTCCTCCTGAGGCTTGCTCATTCTGAAGTCCGTATTGTTGACCGAATGCACCATGAAGAATCATAACACATAGGATACTAACCAATGCATCTGACCCCATGACTGCAGTAATCACACATAGATAAAAGTACTAGAATGGTTGATTTTGTATGTATTAACTCCAGGGTTTGAAAGTTGCGTGGTGCTTGACTCGATCTATAGGTGGTACAAGACGAGGGTAAACGGCTTGTGACACAGCTAGCCTGACCTGCAAGGAAACTACTTGATTAGGGATAGTCCATTTTCTAGGGGAGGTTTGCATCCGCGACTTGAGATTTACTTCTGTTATGACGATGTCCCAGATTCCTTTTTCTTTTTGTGAGAATCGAACTGCAGAGATGTTATAGGTAGTTTGGTTATCATGTAACAAAAAAAGAATTTTGTAAACAATTTAAAGATTTATGTGAATTAAGTGGTTTAATCTGAGAATCTGGGAAAAAAAAGTGTCAACAAAGTGCCGGCAGGCAGGCAGGCAACAAGACGTTTGTATCTAGGGACATACATCCTGAAACAGGATATGACTCAAATCACATGAGCGACACGAGCAAGCGACCCTTCTGAGTATGTATTAGTAACGTCAAGCAACTAGAATAGCCTTGTGGTATAACTTAAACTATTAAGCCAAAAATATTCTTCATGACTCTCTGACAATTATAAGTCAGGATATTTTTAATAATGTTTGCAAAAGTCAATAGATAAGTCTGCTTTCTCATTTATGTGGAGTGCTGAGATAGTTTAATGGGAGTTAAAGCCATTGGACCCTTTCGGTAAACAGTGATGTCCAAGGCCCACACTTTGTGTATAACAACTTATATGTAAAATAACAATCCTGTGGAAATTTAGGCTCAATCAGACATCGGAGTCGGGAGAAAATAACGGGAAAACCCACTCCTGTTTTCGCGCGTTTCGCCGTGTCATGACATTGTGTTTATAACAAATCCGTAATTCTCGCTAACAAGAATTTATATTGTTTTACCGTTTTCACAAAAAGTAAAGCATTTCATGGACTAATGTTTCAAGAGAAGTCTTTCACCATTTCCTTCTGTAAACCCTGTAAATTATGTGTAAATCTGTGAACTTTTATTTTTTTTTTCTGAACCGAAAGGGTCCAATGGCTTTAAAACATTTTTTTACTAGTAACGCAAAAGCAACCAGAATAGCTTTGTAGTAAACTTAAACTAAGCCAAAATAATTCTTTTATGGTTCTCTAACATTTATAAGTCAGGATATTTTTAATAATACTGGTAAAAGTCAATAGATAAGTCTTCTTTCTAATTTATATAGTGGCGTGCTGAGCAATTAAGTTTGATGGTAGTTTAATTGTTTGTTACTGGTAACATACAGCAACCAGAATAGCATCGTGGTGACGACTACCACAGTAGTTTTATATAGCACATTCAATAATCATATCAATGTGCTTTACATGTTCTTTAGTGCCCTGGCCCCAATTTCATAGCGCTGCTAAGCACAAAAACTTGCTTAGCATGAAAATTCTTTCTTGATAAAAAACAGGATCACCAACCAAATTTCCAAATGCTTTTCAGAATAAGCCAACGACAGCAGAATACCAGTAACAAGCAATATGTGACAAATGGAAATTTACATCCCTGTAATCTTTCTCAGCTCATTGAGGAGTACAAAGCCCGAGCTGCCCTGGCGCTCTGAAGGATTTTTCAAATACAATACCAACTTCTACCCTCGCAGGTACCCATTTTTACACCAGGATGGAGAGAAGCAATTATAGTAAAGCATCTTGCTCAAGGACACGTGTGTCATGACCGGGATTAGAACCCACACCCATATGACTTAGCCACCAGAACTTGAATTTGATGCTCTTAATTAACCGCTCGGCCATATAATAATAATAATAACCCGTTTTTATATAGCACTTTTCACACCCGGAGGGCGTCCCAAAGCGCTTCACATTATTACCCCTAATCAATGGGCCTTAAATCACTCCTTAAACCATCTCAGCTCCCTGGTGGGGAGTATACAGCCTTGTGCAACATTAATATGCGCTACTCGGCTAAATCAATCACAAGATCCATCTCTGCCCTCGCAGGTACCCATTTACCCCTGGGTGGAGAGAAGCAATTATAGTTAAGTGTCTTGCTCAGGGACACAAGTGTCACAACCGGGGTTCAAACCCCACACTCTGCTGAACAGAAACACCAGCGCTTGAGTTCTGTGCTCTTAATCCACTCGGCCACGACACCCTACGTACTAGAGAGGGGTTGTGGGTAAATCCAGGGGTACTTCTCTGTACATTATCAGTTGTCATTGACGTCTTGTTATTTCCTTTCCTAAGATGTATTGAATCATACCTTGGGATTGACCTCTGGGTTTCATTAAAGAAGATACAGGAAGACAAGCCAACTGAATTAAGGCCTGATTGTTCTGTTGTGATTGTGGTTTTTCTAATTTGTGTGTGATGTTGTTTTCTTCTCACCCTTTACTTTGACTTAGCCTTTCCCACATGGGCCCAATTTCATAGAGCTGTTTAGCACAAAAATTTGCTTAGCGTAGAATTTCATCGTTGATAAAAACAGGCCGGACTACCAACCAAATTTCTGTTTGTTGCATATTGGCTTGTTACATGTATTCAGCTGTGTTGTTTGCTGATCCTGAAAATCACGTGGAAATTTACTTGGTAATCCTGTTTTTATGAAGGCAACAGTTTCATTCTAAGCATTTGTGCTTAGCAGCTCTATGAAATTGGGCCATGATGTTTACAGACACTATTGGTTGGCAAAGGCCGTATACTTGTGCACTAGGCAGACGCAAAAACACATGGTGCATCACACCCATAAAGCACAATCCCCAAAAGGCATGATGTTCCCTCATTGTGTGAACGAGTAGTGTTATTAAGGAACACGTTGCCTTGGATCGGGCGAGTTGGTCTAAGAAAAGCGTTTGAAAACCGTTTGTTATAAAATGCATATGGCTGGAAAGATGTTTGTTTTATAGTAGAATATAATGATCCGCACAAAAATGCCCCGGAATTGCACGGTTTTCCTTACATGTCGTGAACTAAAACGTAACGCCATTTTGTCATATTTTTGACTCCACAAAATGGCCAACCATAGTTCGCAATACAAAATGAAAACCACTTGAAAAACTGACTTAGTTTGAATATTGATTTGTTTGATTTCTTCTTGTCAGATATAATATATTTTTCAAGACTTAATTTTAATATTTATTTGTTTATTCTTGTCAGATATTTGTCTCAGTGTACTTCTATGTACTATTCGCTGTGGTTTACATCTTAACATGCTTGGCTGTTAGTGCTCAGATCTACTACATGGGAATATGGAAACTAGGTAAGAGTCTGGGGTGTTTTTTTTTTTTTTTGGGGGGGGGGGTTTATGCAAGTCGCCAGACACACAAGGCCTGACAGCCACTTCAAGGTGTTGGCTACAATACACTATTTTTCAGGGGTCGTTGCCACCTATGGCTGAAACAGGGTTACTCCTTTTACAATCCATACGGATTGGGTATCAGTCCGAAGCCTGGCCGGTAGAGCAGAAAGCACTACCTCTTCAACATGTACGAAGCAATCAAGGTTAAGTGATGCCATTATCTAGCTTTTGACTGTTTGCTGAAATTATTGATTTGGGGTCAAGACCTGGGGATTCCCGCAGTATTTTCGTGAGACTGCTGGCCCCGCGAGGCTGCTGCTCTCACGACTACACGGTCCTATTTAATGGGGAGTAGAAGTCGGCAACCAGCAGTTCGAGCGAGAGCAGTGATCTCGCGAGAGAGCAGTGATCTCACGAGAGCAATGCCACAACTCTACTATCTCACTGTGTGGGACCATTAACAACTTGTCCACAAGTCTACTAAGACTAGTGTTTGGGTGGAATGTTTTGGCCTGAACCCCACTACTCTGCAACAAAGAAAATTTGGTCATCAGGAAAATTTCTAAGACTGTGATGAACAGCTTTCTCAATAATTTTGCTCCTTGTTGGTAAGGCATTGCAATGGTTGTGGGTTAAAATACCACCCAAGGAATATGCCTGTGTGTTTTTATTTCACAGAACTCGGGAAAGTACTGAGTATACAGTGCCAACACACATTTAATTGGTGTAAGGTTAAAACCAAAATTAATAACTTTGCTTTTGTTAGTGTTACAGTTTTTAATCTTTGTGTTTTGACTTCAGATTTTGGAATCTTCAAGCGAGTTCTTTTCATATTGAGAACCGAATGCAGTAAAAGTGCTAAACCACTGTATCTTGTGAGTAAAGTGAATATTTATGTGTATTTAATAATTTGAGAACTTGTTCCTTAAAGGCACTGGACACGTTTGGTAATTGTCAAAGACCAGTCTTCTCACTTGGTGTATCTCAACATAAGCATAACAAGCCTGTGAAAATTTGAGCTCAATTGGTCATCGAACTTGCGAAAGAATAATGGAAGGAAAAAACTCCCCTGTTGCACAAGTTGTGTTCTTTCAGATGCTTGACTTGGAGACCTTAAAATTTAATTCTGAGGTCTTGAAATCAAATTCAAATATTATTTGATTGAGAAATGACTTCTTTCTCAAAAACTCTATTACTTCAGAGGAAGCTGTTGCTTTAAATGTTGTATACTATCAACAGCTCTCCATTACTCGTTACCAAGTAAGCTTTTATGCTAATAATTATTTTGAGTAGGTGGCAATAGTGCCCAGTGCCTGTAGTTACTTTATTGATGATGGTAAAAGGTCTGTAAGGCTTGTCATTTGCTGTTAGTTTTGCCTTTTGCGGATATCTCACTGTGCCAGAAAGAAAAAAATCCAGCCACGGTTTTGATGAGCATTTACTCATTAACTTTGAGAATATTTTTTTGTGGTATTTTATTTTGATTTAGGATCGAATGATAGTTCTCATCATAGGGAATGCTGTAAACTGGTCTATGTGAGTATATTGCAATCATTCTAAGAAAGTCAGTACGTATTCACTATATTGTATTCACTTTCACTATATTGTATTCACTAAATGAGACAACCCAGACGTAGTGGAAGTAAATCTCAAACTTGAAATAAGTCAATGTCTAAACAAAATACATGTAACAATATAAACCACAAGGGAAACTGACTGGGTAAATTTGTTGGGACACCGCCAATATAGGGCTAGATAGCTCAGTTGGTAGAGTGCCGGCACGTTAATCCGGAGGTCGTTGGTTCGAACCCCACTCTAGTCAATTCTTTGTTCAACCCCAAAAATCATAAACAAAACAACGCAAGCTTTGCATGCTGTGGAGAATAAGAGTAACTATAATATGAATAGTAAACTTGCGGGTGCAACCATGAGTAAAATCTCTTTTGAAGGAGTAGTGGCTTTGAGACCAAACTGGCTCTTTTCAGAGCCACCCTTCCTTCAAAAGAGATTTTACACATGGTTGTACCCACAAGTTTACTATTCATATTTATATTTATAGTTACTCTTATCACGTTTAGTGTTGAACAAAAGGCTTACATGACGGGCAGGCGTTAATTTCCCATTGAACAGAAGGGAAAGGCGTGGTTAAGAGCATCAAGTTCAAGTTCTGGTGGTTAAGTCATCGGAGTGTGGGTTCGGAGCAAGATGATTGATACAATGATTGCTTCTCTTCACCCAGGGGTATAAATGGGTACCTGCGAGGGTAGAGGTTGATATTGTGAATGGCCCAGGTTGTATACTCCCCAGGGAGCTGAGAAAGATTTAAGGGATGTTATTGGCCCAATGACCTGCAGCCAATTTCACGGAATGCTAGGATTAATCCTTACTCGAGTTAGGACGAGTAACCCGTCCTAAATTAGGATGGGTTTAATTCGTATTTGGATATGTAATGAACCGTCCTAATTCCTAAGTTTAATCCTAAGTTAGGAAGAGTTTTCGATATGGGATAGATTTGGTTTTAATCAAAATATCGATATATCGCGATATATCGTGATATATGGCGATAATAGCGATATATCGATATAATAGCGATATATCGATATATCGATTAAATATCGCAATGTATTTGCTAGCTGAGACATCTTGCACCCCATAGGTTTGGTATAAAACCAGAAGAATAGGTCATAAGAACACCTCTCTTATGCTATGACTGTCTCTCTATAACTTCACTTGGAGTTTTAAGACTGATGATGTCAAATTTCATTAATTGGGATGATATCGAATATCGCGATATACTGTCGGCGATATATCGTTAATAAAATAAATCGATATCGCCCAAGCTTACCCTATTGATTGAATTACTGGAGAGGTACTCTTCCTTGAATGGACCCAAGCATTTCTGCACAAGAGAGCCAACTTTGGACTGGAGGAGAGAGAAATGCCGAACAGTCAGTTAAAGCCGTTGGACACTTTCTGAACAGAACAAAAATTAAAAGTTCACAGATTTACAAATAACTTACAGGGTTTACAGAAGGTAATGGTGAAAGACTTCCCTTGAAATATTATTCCATGAAATGCTTTCCTTTTTGAGAAAACATTAAAACAATTATCAATTCTCGATATCGAGAATAACGGATTTATTTTAAACACATGTTATGACACAGCGAAACATGCGGAAACAAGGGTGGGTTTTCCCGTTATCTTCTCCCGACTCCAATGACCGATTGAGCCTAAACTTTTACAGGTTTGTTATTTTATATATATGTTGTGATACACGAAGTGTGGGCCTTTGGACAATACTGTTTACCAATGTTGTGGGATTGCTTTAACAAATGGAATACATTTATTATTCTATTTCAGAATGATCTATGGTCTTGCCAAGATGCCCAAAGATTTTAACTCCTTTTTGTTGGCCATTTTTCTTGTCAATCTTCTTTTGTACCTGGCTTTCTACATCATAATGAAGGTAAGATCGTTTTGTTTTGTTGGATAAAATATTGGTTTTGACAAACTAGGTCAGGCTATGGGGATAATAGACTGACGTGTTTGTATATTTATATTTATATTTATTTCATTTCTCGGGAATAAAATGTACAGCATTGCACATTAATTAGGTTAAAAACATTGAAAAATACACTGCAGAGAAATTTAAATACACTAGGTTCAAAACATTGAAAAACACAGCGAAGAGCAATTAAAATAAAGTAAAGAAAAGAAACAGATGGAGCCCAAAGGATTGCCTAAAAGAAACACAGTTCCTGTCGAGAGGCTCTCCTCTCGAGAGGCTCTCCTCTCTGATCCTAAACAGAACAACATATATACTTAGGTAATTCTGATTGGAATTGAACGAATTCAGAATACTGGGAACAATTTCATAGAGATGTTTACGCAGAAAAGAATTGTCTGCTAAGCGGAAACGAGCAGGATATCAGTCAAAATTTAACATGTGACATAGTGACACGGTAGTTTGGTTGGTACTCTGATAAGCATATTTTTGTTTTGCTTAGCTAACTTTTTGTGCTTAAGCAGCTCTATGAAAGTGGGACCTGGTCTTTGACAATAACCAAGGGTGTCCAGTGCCTTTTATCAATTCCAATTATGAAAGCATATTATGGTGAAACATTTTATTATTATTACTTTTAGGTGCGAAGTGGAGAGAAGTTAACAGCAGTGGTGATAGTAATAATTGTAGTCACCCTAGTGGTATGGGGATTTGCTCTGTACTTCTATTCCATGAGCCTTACAGGATGGGAGGTAAGTGCAGCGAACGATTTATCTCGTATATAGGATTTGAGGCATTGCATGGTGAGGTTTTAATATATATTTGGTTTGCGATAACACCATGTTTGTATCTACTTGCCAGGTAGAGTTTGTTCTTAGAGAACTGTCTTGCTTTATTCTCCTGACGATGACTAGAGCAAGCTAGTCGAAACGTTGAGACCAGTTTAAGAACTGACTTGGCTGTTGTACAGTTAATCACGATCCTATATTAAGCTAAAGTAGTAGGCCCAACCTATTTTCTATACCATCCGCCCGGGTGATAGTTTAAAAGGCAGGACAGTTCTTTTCAGAACTGAGAAGTCTCCCAAACCCCCGAACATCTACTCCACGGTAGTAGAATAAAGCAAGACACAGTTCTCTAAAGAACAAACTCTACCTGGCAAGTAGATACACACATGGTGTTACCTCAAACCAAATATAAAGAAAGACAGTTCTCTAAAGAGCAAACTCTACCTGGCTAGTAGATACACACATGGTGTTACCGCAAACCAAATATATATCAGATAGCAGAGCAAAATGCTACACAAAGGGTATCAGTTGCTACTCAAAAATCCTGATTTACAGCTCAATATTGGCATTCAGTTTGCTCAAAATAAGTTCATGTTAAATGTTTTGCTAACTAAAATTGCTGGACGAAATCGTTCCATGACGTGAAAACCAGACATAAGTAGATGTTAAATTTGCATCAGGGATAAAGAATATTCATTTTAGTTTTTAAAATCACAGGCATTAGTTGGTAAGACACTGCTCTAGAATTGCAAGGGTCGTGGGTTTGAATCCCACCCAAGTAATATGCCTGTGGGTTTTTTGTGGTTTTTTCAAGGAACTTGGGAAAGTACTGAGTGTACAGTGCTAACACACATCAGTGTATATGGGTAAAACAAAAATTAATTAAACATACGTATATAGGGAATTACTTCAGATCATACTCTTTCATCCCGCCGGTTTGAGAGATCAGTAATGTTGCGTCTTGTCTTTGTAATAACAAAGGCTGAATTTTTCAATCATCAGAACTATAGATTCTGATTTCCGAATAGACATTATGCATTGACGTCATCAAGGCGCCATCTTAGAGGTAAAACAATGGCCTAACAATCTCACTGCACAGATTTGTATGACAGTGTATGAGCGGTGCACAGGTTTGACCTCTAGGTCAATGATCAACTTTCTTTTGACCTCTAGAGTGCCCTACTCAAATGACATCATGTGCCAGAAGAATAAACAACACACAGAAGTGTGTAATTTTTGTTTTCTCATAAAAAAATAATAAAAAAATACATAGAAACCAAACGTTTCTCTAAACTTTCTAATACTTTGAAGTCATTCATTTATGCAGAAAACTGCTGCTGCATCTCGTGAGAGCAACGCTGCATGTCTGTTGTTCAACTTCTACGATGGTCATGATATTTGGCATTTTCTTTCTTCTGGAGCACTCTTCTTTTCATTCCTGGTAAGTACCATTTATAGCAAGACTTCAAGCAGACTACCGAGCTTTAAGGTGGCAAGATGGCTTGTGCGTAAAGCACTCACCTCTCACCAAGGTGACCCTGGTTCGATTCCCGGACGGGGCCTTATGTGAGTTGAGTTGTGCCTCAGTTCTCTGCTGTGCCATGAGAGTTTTCCAGACCATCAGGTTTTCGATCTTGGCTGTACTTCGTGGTCATTATGGGTTGATGGGTGGATCATTATATTCTACTTGTAAAACATCTTTCTAACCTTATGCATTTCATAAAAAACAGTTTCAAGCGCTTTTCATAGACCAACTCGCCCGATCCAAGTTAAGTTATGACAATTTATGTCAATCTGTTCATTTGTCCCATCTACTCTCAGTTGTTCTAACAATATTATTACATGATTTAAATTTTTGGTTTTGACTGGAAGAAAAGGTCGAAATGGGGTCATATTTATACACACAATTTTGATAAGCCATTTGCTTTTGGAATAATGTCTGGTACAATGACTTGCTTGGTCACAATGTACCGCTTACATTTGAATTCCTCAGACTACAAAGACAGTTGCTATGTCAAATGGTTCGGGGCAAGCTTGATTGTTCAATAATACTCTTATTTTTCAGAGAAATTTATACGAAGGTGACAAGTTGATATGTATTTGTGATATTTTTTGTTTGTCGTAGTTGTTGCTGGTGATGGACAACGATCTGGATGGGAAAGAGAGAACCAAGATTGCTGTATTTTAATCTGAATGAAGAAGAGACCAAGACAAAATCCAACATCTTCAGTGCAAAGGGTGTCATGGCCGAGCCGTTTAGAGCATCGAATTAAAAGTTCTGGTGGTTCAAGTCTTCGGAGTGTGGGTTCGGGTCCCTGACGTGATACTTGTGTCATTGAGCAAGATACTTAATTGATTCTCTTCACCCAGATATAATCCATCATCTTCAGTACATTCTTACAACAGAAAACTACTCAGGCTCAGGGGTGGATTGCACAAAGAGTTAAAGTCACCTGGAAATAAAAAGAAATTTCTTTCAAACATAAGAGTATATGCATACGAACAATAAAACAATTTTTTTAGTAATTGTTTGTCACAATTTATATGTTTACAAAATATATAAAGTTGTTTGGGGGCTGACTCCGCCTACCCCTTTTGTGACGTCAATCGAGGCAGACTTTGCCTGCATTGCGTATAGTAAACACACGTGCAAAGTACATGTACGTCCAAGTCGTGAGTTGGTACGTTTCAAAAAGTGTTTTTCTGCATTAAGCAGCAATACACCTGGTCGGCATTGCCGAAAAAAAGAAAAACAAATCTTTTTTTGAAACGTACAAACTCACGACTTGGTCCGTACATGTACTTTGCAATTGTGTTTACTCTACGCATTACAGGCAAAGTCTGCCTCGATTGACGTCACGAACAGCGCTCTCTCGGGTCGGGGTCTACTCTTAAATTTTTAAATATTATAAGAACTGATTTTTAAAACCTTAGTTAACTGTTTATTCACATTCCACTCATCAAAACACATTTATTAGTGACAAAAGCTTTATTTTGAAAAAATACCACTTCCAGGTGACTTTAAGACTCGTCTTATCTCGAGTTAGGACGAGTTACTCATCCCAACTTAGGACTAGTCTTAAAAGGACACATTGCCTTGGGTCGGTCGAGTTGGTCCATGTTATGAAATTGATATGGTTAGAAAGATATTTTAAAAGTAGAATATAATGATCCACACAAACATGCCTCGAAATTGTGTGGTTTTCCTTTTACTTTGCGAACTAACATGGTCGGCCATTTTATGGAGTCAAAAACTTGACTCCACAAAAATGGCGTGCCGTGTTAGTTTTCAAGGCATGTTTGTGTGATTCATTATATTTGACTTTTAAATTACCTTTCTAACCATAATTGCAATTTATAAAAAAAAAAACGGTTTCAAACGCTTTTCATAGACTAACTCGCCTGATCCAAGGCAACGTGTCCCTTTAAGTTTGTAATGTCTCCTAGGACTAGTCCTAAACCCTAACTCTTTGTGAAATCGGCCCAAGGACATAGAAAATGCCAAAATTGAATAAGCCTATCCTCATAGTGGTGTTTGGTATAGCAGCTTGTATAGTACTACCACGAACCTTGCATCAGGAAAGGAACTTCTAAGAATGTGGATGTCCACATCAAAAGATTCCAAGAGAAAATTCCCTTGACAGTGGCAAACAAAATAATAATTTTGTGTTGCCCTCCACAGGACAACACCAACAATTTGAAATCTTTTGTCATTTTTAGGTTACCCCTCCCCCTTCCCATTTCATTTAATTGTTACTTAGCCAAAGCGTTGATGTGTAGGGTATACCTCTGAAATCCAGATATTTATCACAATAAAATTTCTTAAGTTATTAAAATGATCTGTTCAAAGAATACACATACAGGAAGATAGAACATTTACAAGATGTGCTATTAAGACCAAACTTTCCCTTAATCTGTTAAAGGCAGTGGACACTATTGGTAATTACTCCAAATAATTATTAGCATAAAACCTTACTTGGTGATGAGTAATGGGGAGAGGTTGATAGTATAAAACATTTTGAGAAACGGCTCCCTGTGAAGTGATGTAGTTTTTGAGAAAGAAGTAATTTTCCACGAATTTGATTTCGAGACCTCAAGTTTAGAATTTGAGGTCTCGAAATCAAGCATCTGAAAGCACACAACTTCGTGTAACCAGGGTGTTTTTTCTTTCATTGTTATCTCGCAACTTCGATGACCAATTGAGCTCAAATTTTCACAGGTTTGTTATTTTATGCATATGTTGAGATACCCCAAGTGCAAAGACTGGTCTTTGACAATTACCAATAGTGTTCATTGTCTTTAGGTCAGTTTTGGGTATGTACCTTCATATTAACATCCTCTGTGACAGTGATACAATTTGTATAAGGACAATTGTATACAGTTGTTTGCAACATAACCAATATAACATACTTACAGTATCCTGACGATGACTAGAGCAAGCTAGTCGAAACATTGAGACCAATTCAAGAACTGACTCCGGGGTAGTACAGTTAATTACGATCCTATAAGCTAAAGTAGTAGTCCCAGCCTATTTCTATATCATCCGCCCAGGTAATATTTAATGAGCAGGACAGTTGTTTTCAGAACTGAGAAGTCTCCCGAACACCCGAACAATGTATTCTGCGGTTGTAGAATTAAGCAAGACAGTTCTCTAAGAACAAACTCTACCTGGCAAGTAGATACACACATGGTGTTACCGCAAACCAAATATATATACTTACAGTAATTAAGCTTATAATTAATTTCACTTTAAGGGCACACTTGACTGTAAACATAAACACTTGATATGTCAACATGAAGGTGACCGCATAGCTGTGAACCTTTCCCAAAAGAAGTCGCCATAATCAAAAACAGTTATGTTGGTGTGTTATCGGTCTTCCAGTTAATCTTACTCAGATTTACTTTCTACAGCTCTGACTGCTTGGCTGAATACCGTTAAAAAAATATTTGTATTTTATGGGACTTTGTAATTATCTTTGCATATTTCAAAAGTTAACCCTTGTGGTTTATTATGTACATTTTAGCCTAACGTTTTATTGGTTTTGGGTAACAATATTCTCAGTCAAATGATGCTGTTATATTTTAATGATGAAATAATTGTATACTTTTTTTATGACAATTATGCAGTCATGTATGGGAACATCGAATAAGGTCGAATTTCTCTTTTAAATGTGGTTTATCTTTTTGATGTAAATAAACAATATTTTTTCAACCATTTGATCAATGTTAACATTTGAACTTTAAACAATGTATATGTTGTATGTAAACAAACAGATGAGAGATATGCCATTTTGATGTAGCTCTTAATCCGAATTTATTGTATGTAAACAAATTATATATACGTGTGCATGATGCCTTGGTTACATTATCATAAAATGGTGTATTGATAGCAATATTAAATAAGGTGTTTACATTGATGAAGGGTTTTGCCATGTATCTTTGTCGTTGCTATGCCATCATGATTGTCTGTTATATAGAAAAATGGAACTAAAATCAAAGCTGGGAGTTTGATTTATATTAGTACTTACATGAAGTTATGTGGGGTGTCGTGGCTGAGTGTATATAAGAGCACCGAACTCATCAAGCTCTGGTGTTTCTGTTCAGCAGATTGTGGGTTTGAATCCCGGTCGTGGCGCTTGTGTCCCTGGGCAAGACACTTAACTATAATTGCTTCTCTCCACCCAGGGGTAAATGGGTACCTGTGAGGGAAGAGATGGTTCTTGTGATTGGTTTAGTCAAGTAGTGCATATATTGCGCATAGGCTGTATACTCCCCAGGGAGCTGAGATGGTTTAAGGAATGATTTAAGGCCCAGTGACCAGGGCTCATATCGGAAGTGCTTTGAGACATGCTATATAAAAACGGTCTATTATTATTATTATGTTATTATTCATTGATAAGTGTAAATATTGATGATTGTTATTGCCACTGATAAGCCTTTGCATTAACATCGAAAAAGGACAGTTTGTTGCCACGATTCCAGTGTAATGAATTTATAATACCTGTCTTTGAAAATGGCTTTGTAGTTAAAGTTTCCCTTGAAATAATTATGCTTATTGTATTCATGCATGTGCAGTGCACAGACACTATGTGTTGGCAAATACCACAGTCATGCACACCAACGCCAGAGCTGAAAAATGTGAGTGCGTACCCAGGTCAAAATTCCAGTTGAACCTAGTTAAACTGGGTTTAGCTGGAACTAGTTGAAACCAGTTGATAAACTAGTTGAACACAGTTAAAACCAGTTGGTTTAATATGGAAAATGGACAGAAACCAACTGGTTTATAATTTCAACCTAGTTGAACACAGTTAAACCTAGTCCAGACCAGTTAGTTAATATGGAAAATGGACGAGTTTGGTCACTTTCCAGTTGAACCAGTTGACCCCAGTTAACTAGGTTCAACTGGAATTTTTACCTGGGTAGCGCCACCATCAGCCCCATAGACCTTATTAACACTCGGTACCACGGCGTTGGCGTGTAACAAGGTGCATGCTGGTCTATAGCTAGGGATCAAGTTTGATCCTTAGCTAGACCATCTTGAAACTCATTCTTCCGTTAGTTAGTGCTTGTGCATACATGTAGGTTGCGGAAAGGTCCATACAAAAAGCATGATGCTACGTCATTGCCAGCCAGTAGTGTAAGTGCGCACCGGTTGGGTACAATTATTTACATATCAATTAGTAAAGGTGAATTTCCATACACATGTATGGAAAGGTTTGCGGTAACACCATGTAATGACTATCTCTTAATAAGTTGGGGTGGGTTCTGAAAAGAACCGTTGGTTTCAACTCGACCTTTCTCCAGAAGATGATCAGAGCATACTGATCGAAACTTCGAGTTGAAACCAACAGTTTTTTTTTCAGAATTACCCCAACTCATTTAGAGATAGTCATTACATGGTGTTACCGCAAACCTTTCTATATATAGTGTACTCCGTGCGATCTCCAGAAGACGATCAGAGCATACTGATCGAAACGTCGAGTTGAAACCAACAGTTTTTTTTTCAGAACCACCCCAACTCACTTAGAGATAGTCATTACATGGTGTTACCGCAAACCTTTCCATATTGTATTTCCACCATGCAAAGTTTCAAATCCTACTCATATACATGTACTTGTTTACTTTAATTTACTTTACGTTAAAAAAAAGGTTTCTTACTTATCCTGTACTTTTTTTCATATTATTCGGAAATGATTTTACGGAATAAAAAAAGCTCAGTACAGCAACTTTGACTCAATTGTTTAGTCTATCAGTATTCAGTAACACTCTAGTATAGCAAGAACCATGTTAGCAAATGAAGTTGGACGTTGAGGAGATGATTTTAAAATGTGCATACATTACAGACATGCAACTTTTCTTCAGATCAGCTGATTTTCCTCTTTTTTTAGTTTCAGTTTTACATGGCCTATTTCTACCTGCATGGTTTTACCATTCAAAATTGAAAAAAAAAATATATATACAAAATCATTGAAATTTTGATGTTTGTTCATTTTTGTTTTCTTCTAAGATTAAGTTAGGAAGAGTTTTGTGAACTCGGCGTTTATCTTTGACTCAATCAACTGTTGCAAAGCAAGGTCAGAGATCAACAATTGATTATAATATAATTAGAAAAAGCCCTGGTGTTATTTATAATATCCCTTTCAACTTCTAATCACCCCGAGTCGAAGAATTGAAAACTTCCTGGATGCATCTGGACGAGGTAATCTAAATCTCCGCTATCTTATTTGTTTTCTCCAGTCAATAAATGGGGGGCTGGGTGGGGGGGGGGGGGTAGCTGACCATCATGGGTAACCGGCAACAACAAAAATGGCCTCTTCGAAACTGATTCAATTGTGCACTTGTTTAAGTGATTTAAAAGTCACTATATTTTTACAACTTAATACTTGATAATGAGCATTGCAGAAAATGCTACAACTTTATTTTTTTTTGCAGCGGCGGCATAGAAAGGGAAACATTTCAAGGGAGCACAAGGGGTGAACAACTTTTGTATTGGATGGAACTTCTGGTCAAGTTTCCGTTTGCCTGTAATTCTAAACATGCCGCCCATCATCTCGTGAACCAGGGGCCATACAAAATTCTTATAAATAAGTCCAATAAAATAAAATTAATAATTGAAGAAAAGGTCCGCATATTTGTTTTATATTTGGTTACAAATCTTTATCGATACCGTGTGCAACTTTTATAAACAACTATAACTCAGCAACAAAGTTTGTTTAACATACAAGAGATGTACGCCTAAAAGTGGACAAAAGCTTTGATAAAGTTAGTATACAACAAAATGTTTACGTATAGTAGGCCTATATACGCCCAGTAAATATTGAAGTTCCCAACTACATACCAGGAATTACTTATTGCAAATAAATCAAACTTTAAAGCTTCATGGACACCTTTGATAATTGTCAACGAACAGTCTTCTCCCTTTGTGTATCTCAACTTAATTATGTACAAAATAACAAACCTATGAAAATTTGAACTCAATCTTCGAAGTGGCGCGATTATAATGGAATTGTTACACACAGTTGTGTGCTTGATTTCGGGACCTCAAAGTCTAATTCTGAGGACTCGAAATTGTTGGAAAATTACTTTTTTTTCCCAAAAAATACGTTTCAGAAGGAGCCGTTTCTCACAATGTTTTTACGAACAACTTTCCATTGCTCATTTCGCAAACCCAGCCGAAAAGAGGACGGGGAAATATGTTATATCCCTTTCTGCTCGAGCCAAGAAAAAAAGATGAGGGGACAGATTTGTTTATCTCTTGAAACTCAAACATTACAAATTAATTGACGTGCGACTATTATTGCTAACAAAAATATTTTTCATGGTTCTCTGTTGAAATAATTATTACCCTTAGAAAGTTAGATTGATTCGTAAAATTCAATGCATTTCTACGAACAATTAGAACTTAGAAAATGGCACAAGAAAATTTGTGTTTTGTTTACCATAATTTACAATTTTAGACTGTGTGCCTTAATTTTGCATTATATACTTCTTAAGAGTTTCATTTTAAACTAAAAATTAATTGTTTTTGTTCACATAGAAACTTCTCTTGAAGTTGTTTGAATTGTTATTTCTGTTTTTCTCTCAAGACCTTACAATATTTCTGGAATAACAAAGTAAGAATTGGATGTACAAACGCAGTCGAAGGAGAGGGGGGAAGAATTTGTTATCCCACCAACTAACAAATAGTTTGAATTACTACCCATTTTTGAAATGTCAGCCTAGAAAAGTTGGACTGATCTATATATAAAATCTAGAGCATGTTTTTAACAATTTGCATAATAAAATGGCACAAGGAAATCCCGTTTCGACAGGAATTTTTGGACTAAAGATAATATTAGGCTGTAAATTTGACATTTTATCCAAATTTAAAATTGACTTATGCAAAAGGGACATTTTACACTTGAATAAAAAAAGAAAAGAAAAGATGGTAGGCTTTTGATCCGTAAAATCTTGAGCATGTTTTTAACAATTTTTGGAGGAGAAAATGGCAAAATGTTGTTAAAAATCCCGTTTAGATAGCAATTCTTCAGTTGTTTTAAAAATGTTAAAGTTATGCTCTTTTTCTTCGTAAAATATTTTTGGGAGAAAAAAAAGTAAAATTGAATCGGATTAGATGCACAATAATAATGTTGGAACAAACCGAAGTTTGCAAAGGGATTTGCACATGTTGAGGGCGCACTTTACCATGGCATAAAGTGCAAGTGGCAACCACGATAATTTTCTGCTGTTTTTAGACGCCGTGAAAAAACCCTACATATCCATGCAAAAAGACGTTCTTTTGACAACATTTTGTGTTACAAGAGAAACAGGAGCAGAACACTAGTATTTCGGACGATGGGATGTTATTAAAGGTAAACATTTTATCTATTCTAAGATAGTTGTTCCTACAGACATGGTAAACGAAAATTGCCTCGAAAGACGAAAGGGAGATTACATTTAATTGAAAATACGAGACCTTTTAGTTTATTTACGGATTTGTTTTTATAAGGACGAAAGACAACTATTAGTTACCGATTAAATGGTTGAACCCATGGTTGACAACCCACTGCTAACGTGGGATGATTTGAGGTCCAACAATGAGGGAAACTGCCCAATATTGTCTGAGCACGACAGTATTAAAAAGTGTGTTTTATATTCTACAAAACAGAGCAATTTATGTTCAGCCGGCCAGCCAGGTCAATCAAAAGGCACACTGCACAGTGTGTGTGTGTTGTGATGTGCAGCCCTCTGATGTGCCGTTTGCTGTGTGTGTATACTGACTGTATTTGTATTGGGCAAAATTACTGACTAGTTAGTTAGTTATTATTAAGGCAGTTGACAGGCCTATAACCCAAAATATGTTTTGGCATAAAACCTTACTTGGTAGCAAGCAATGGAGAGCTGTTGATATTGATAGTATGAAACATTGTGAGAAACAGTTACATGGTTTTCGAGAAAGAAGTAATTTTCCACGAATTTGATTTTGACTTTGAGACATCAAAATTAGAATTTTATTTAAAGGTCCCGAAATCAAGCATCTGAAAACACACAAGTTTGTGTGATAAGGTTGTTTTTCTTCTTACATTATTATCTTGCAACTTCGACGACTAATTGAGTTTAAATTTTCACAGGTTTGTTTTGTTATAAAATGCATGTTGATTTGTACACCGACCAAGCCAAGTGGGAAAACTGGTCTTTGACAGCCCAATAGTGTCCAGTGTCTTTAATGTGTAAAGCCATTATTCGGCTTTGCCAGAACTATATTTGCTTTAAAATAAATGTTGACAAACAACTGACTTCATGAGTTGAACTCCAAACTGTTCCCAGTCAAAATAATATTGTTTTGGACTTCTGCCCGCACTAACTTTGTGCCTACATGTAGCATAGAAATTTGTTGATAGCAGTATTTTCTTCTAAAACAGCTTAAAGGCAGTGGACACTATTGGTAATTGTCAAAGACTAGCCTCCACAGTTGGTGTATCTCAACATATGCATAAAATAACAAACCTGTGAAAATTTGAGCTCAATCGGTCATCAAACTTGCGGGATATTAATGAAAGAAAAAATCACCCTTGTCACACGAACTTGTGTGCATTTAGATGGTTGATTTCGAGACCTCAAGTTCTAAATATGAGGTCTCAAAATCAAATTCGTGAAGATATACTTCTTTCTCGAAAACTATGGCACTTCAGAGGGAGCCGTTTCGCACAATGTTTTATACCAGCAACCTCTCCCCATTACTCGTCACCAAGAAAGGTTTTATCCTTATATAATTATTTTGAGTAATTACCAATAGTGTCCACTGCCTTAAATATGAAATTGGTTGAGTAAGCGTGGGCGTATTCTCCGTGGAGCAATTCAACCAACGCGTCGTTATCGTTTTTCGTATGATCGCTGCAGTGTGACTCAGCAGTCATTTTTCTGACAAAAATGGGTCTACCGTTGAGCGGAAATCTTGGAAACACGACTTGAGGTGAGGTTTGCTGCCAACATTATTGAGGAGTTATTGGGACGGTGGTCCAGTGTAAAATTCAAGCCCTACAGAGTCCATCATCATCCTGAAGACGTTCAGAGCATACTGATCGAAAAGTTGAGAGAGTTGTCAACCACCAGTTTCTTTTTAGAACTAGCACTTTCCCTATTTTCCTGCGGATAAGACGCGTCTTATCATTTGACTTTTGAGACCCCCAAAACATTGGTGTGCCTTGTGACGGTGCGCCTTGTCTGTTGACGTTTAATTTTGTTGGGGTCATTTTAGGGTCCTGCGTCTTGTCCGCCGAGCGTCTCATCGACAGGATATTACGGTACTCAAAAGAGATTGTAACTGCAAACCTCACCTGATTAGGCCTCTACTCCCACCATGCAAGGTTTCCAATCTTACAAACATGATGTCATTGGATTTCAACAACTAATGTCTGTGTGTTTACATTCCATGTAGGAATGTTTTGTCTGGAATATTTTTGTCTGGAGTCAACATGTTTTGATTTTAGGCGGTTTTTATTAAATATTTATAATTGAAAGTCAGGAATGGATTAAAAATTCCCCATACATACCGTCCTATTTTCCTTAGAATGATGTCATCATGTTTTGGATGTTGAAGAATATTGCCCTGAAAGAAAGGCGAGGTTAGAGATTTGTTATTATTCCTCAATCAAATGAGGACTATAGGCCAACCTGTTTCAAAATGAGGTTATCACAAAATTGAATTTGAAATTTCCCTCGCTCATTTTCTTAATGAGGGATGGGCCCCCTAACATCAAGATGTTATTCTACTGTTTGCATTGCAAAAAGACACTGAATGTGAGAGTGATGTAATTGTTGGTCACTTCAAGTACACTTCACTTGAATTTGAGCTTTAAATAATAATAATAATAATAGTAAACATTTCTATGGCGCTCTACAATGCACACAGTGCCTCTCAAGAAAAACAAAATAACAAGTAGAAAACATAGCAAGTTCACTCAGTGGGAAACAAAAACGTTTTGAGAGACCGCTTGAAGACTAAAGTAGCCACTGCTTCTCTGACGTCACCGGGCAGTTGGTTCCAAAGCTTAGGAGCTGCATTGAAGAATAGATTGTCTCCAGCCTTTTTATAGGAGCGAGGAACAATTCAAGGAGCAATTCTCTTTTTAAAGAACTTTTTGAGCAAATGGTGGCACTGGATTGACCTTTCAAAGCTCAAACATTTATAAGCTGCATGTATTGTGAGAAAATATGGAGAAATAGTGGAAGTCCTAAATGACAAGTTTGCACCTATCTAGGAAACTTTTGCATGAATGGCAAACTTTGCCCCCACAAACACAACAATCTGTGTTTTGCATCTGGATGTACAATGTAAACAAACTCTGCACCCAGTCCAAAAGCAAAAATATTGAAACTGAATTCCCCATAGTGTTTTTTAAAGGAACACGTTGCCTTGGATCGGTCGAGTTGGTCTTTGAAAAGCGTTTGTAACCGTTTTTTGTAAAATGCATGTGGGTAGAAAGATGTTGTAAAAGTAGAATACAATGATCCACACAAACATGCCTCGAAATTGCGTGGTTTTCCTTTTACCTCGTCGACTAACACGTCGGCCATTTATGGGGGTCAAAATTTTGACTCCCATAAATGGCCGACCATGTTAGTTCGCACAGTAGAAGGAAAACCACGCAATTTCGAGGCAAACTTGTGTGGATCATTGTATTCTACTTTTAAAACATCTTTCCAACCATTTGCATTTTATAAAAAACGGTTACAAACGCTTTTGTTATGACCAACTCGTCCGCTCCAAGGCAACGTGTTCCTTTAATTTCAGAATGTTTTGTATTAACAGGGCTGTATGCTTCGTTTTTGAAAGGGCAAGGGCACCAAGGCATTTTCTCTTTGGCAAAGGGCACCCTATGAGAAAATTGTAAATTTCTACTTGGGCATTTCAAGGGCACCAAGGCAATGACAAGGGGCAACGAAGGCAGTTGCCTCCGTGAAGTATCAGGCCTGTGTATACTTTTGTAGTTGTATGCATAAGTTTTCCCCCTATAAGACTGCACGACACATTTAAGCCAAAGTACTGGATCTGAATTGTTTTTTTTGTTCCAGAAACTTTCAGTGTACAGTTTATATTATTAGCGGCCAGGAATATAAGCCTCAGCATGACCTTAAAATCATCCATCGAGTTTGAAACTGGTCTGATGCGGTTCATCTCTCTCAAACGGGACAGGGTTAGATGGGCACAACTCATCAACAAACCTAGTGAACAAATGAATGGATACAATGACGTCATCATCAGCTTTGTTTAATACATAGATAGGGAGCGATGAGTTCGGCTAAACCTTGCATTATTAAAATTGTAGAAATTTTGTGAAAAATACTTTTCATATAAATGTTGAGCTGAAAACCTTAGATGCTCTTGTCTGAACATTTTTTATTTTTTTTATTCCATTTTGTACAATTCACAAAGATACTATCAGTAGGGCCTATCATTAGTTATTACCATGAAATGATCCTTTTGATTTGGTCTCCTTGTTTCTGTTTTAAAGCACTGTTATGGACACCCACTGAATATTTGGGAAGTCACACAATGCTAGAGAAATCATGCATCTAGCTTGCTTTACTGATTAAGATGAAATACAAGTGGGTGTAATAAAAAAACAATAAATTTTGTTTACTACATATATTTTGTTTTAAGGGGCTTACAATATATTTTGTTTAGGCCCAACAATTGCTGGTTCGTTTGTCTATTTTTAATCTAGCTTTAAGTTATTTTTGTTAATCATTTGCTTTTCTCTCAGTGTTACGTGTTAGGAATGCCTATATTTTTGTTTTGTCTGCCCTACACTTTACCATGGCCAACTGTGTTGACCATGATAAATGACCTGGGCTTAAGGTGGGCTTCCTTTATCCTTTGCCTATCAATATTTTGTATATAATATTGACTTGTTCAACTGAGATTGATTTGACAATACATTTTTATAATTATGCCCAATACTTGTTTGTTCAGTTGCTTGAATGCGTTTACTAATATTTTGATTTCTCTATATTAAATTTTACTAATAGTGATGGCCTTTTTAATTTTGATTCGTAAATGTGTTTGACAAAAACAAAACTGACCCTGTCACCCGAGGGTCAGTTATTAAGGCTAGGTGACCCTAGTCTCTAGGGCTTGAGATTTTGTTGTCACTTCATCCTCCCATGGAGGTATGATCCTCCAGTATTTATGGTAAAAACAATTCTATGACACTTAAAGGCAGTGGACACTTGGTAATTACTCAACATAATTATTAGCATAAAACCTTACTTGGTAATGAGTAATGGGGAGAGGTTGATAGTATAAGACATTGTGAGAAACGGCTCCCTCTGAAGTGACATAGTTTTTGAGAAAGAGGTTATTTTTCTGCGAATTTGATTTTGAGACCTCAGATTTAGAATTTGAGGTCTCCAAATCAAGCATCTGAAAGCACACAACTTCGTGTGACAAGGTGTTTTTTCTTTCATTATTATCACGCAACTTTGACGACCAAATGAGCTCAAATTTTCACAGGTTTGTTGTTTTATGCATATGTTGAGATACACCGAGTGAGAAGACTGGTCTTTGACAATTGGCAATAGTGTCCAGGGTCTCTAATAAGATTTGGGTAAATTTGTCCTTATGGGCCTTACATTGTACACATTGTACGTATTCTAAAACCAAACAGTGCCTACTATAGCTTCCACTATGTCTCAAAAAGACTAGTTAGAATTTATGTAAATGTGCATTTGATATGTAATAAATCATACAAAATTTGAACATATATTGCAAATATTTGTTCAAATTTCAAATTTGACACCTGATGACATTTTTTGAAGATGCCATTTTGGATCTTTGAGTGTCTATTGTTGTGCCCAGCAAAAAAAAAAGGCCGCGTAGGAAATAATAATAAATAATTAAAAATACGAAAAAAAAATCAATTTCTCTAAACTGTATTGTATGAACTGTATTCCCTCTATAAGTCACTGTTTGATGTTTACTTACCCAATGATTGTAATATTAATAATAATAATAATAATAATAATAATAGTAATATTAAATGATAATATTAACAATAGTAATAATGATAATAAGAAGTGTTTGTCAAACGCAATCTGTTGTAGATTGCTGGTAGTGTAATGATGACCAAGGTTGCTTCGCTTTATCTGAGGGGCGGTTCACAATTATCAACATTTTCACAAGCGTACAAATCGTAGGCTGCTGTCTGTTATATACAGTACATTGCTTTCAGGTTTTTGAAACAAAATGTTGAACCATAAAAACATACCTTAATGGCCCTTTTGCACTTAAAATATGGCATTAGTAATCTGTTTTTAAAACATGTGTACTACCGGTATGTTCTTTATATCTTTTATCAATCTGTGTTCGTAACAAACAGGGCCATCGAATAAAAATAGTGTGAGAAAAACCCAAAATTTCCTTTGTAGACTTTTTCAGAGGGGGGAGGGGGCATTGAAAAAGTATTCGGTTTGTACGCTTGTGAAACTGTTGATAATTGTGAACGCCCCCATAATGCCCTTAGTAACCTTCTACATTGTGGTACATCGTATGACACGATATGTTAATTGCAGATTAAATCCATCATAAGCAACGCTGAACAATTGCGTTCTGAGTTGGTTTTGAAAATGTCTAGAGATTCCGCAGCTTAATTTTTAGGTGCTTTGTGACTGATTCACACTTAGTCAAATGTTTTTGTATGGAATCTTTATAAATGGTGAGATTTGCGGTTCATAGTCCTTGCTCTAGGGTTAGTATTAGTAAGGTAGGTGTTACTTCCGGTTCCATTTACAGGTGAAGGATTGCGGGCTATTGCTTGGATAAACGTCAAGTAGAGCAGCTTTTACATTGAAGACTTCTTAATACCATCAAGAGGACAAAAGCCTGTTGTGACTAACCCACATTCAATCAATTAATACTCTTTTTGTCATTAGTAAAAGCCCCTATTGTAATGTAATCTATAATGCCATGCAGTTAATTAGACTATGGGTGCACAATAACAATGTTGGTGGTCCACTCAGTGTGCATGCCTCAACAAAATGACCAAGAGGGATGAGGTATGAGTAATCAACATCTTTTATATAGGCCTAGTGTCTGAAACCAAACCACCTCCCCCCCTCACAGTTAATGGAATATCCCTCTTTGACTGTCAGGTCTGTAATCAAATGCTGTATTGAACTACAGCCTTGGTTGGGGAAAGAATGCTCTGTGGCTACAAATGGTACAATGGTGTTGGGTTTATGAACCAGGAATATAAGATTCCATCTACTACACATTGTAGGTGGTGGTAGTCATCTTTTATTTACCTGTACCTGGCTATTTTATAGGAAAACAACATGTTTCGACACTGATGGGAAATGCTGTTTTTTATTGCTTGTGCTTGGTGTGTAGTGTTTAGTTAAAGGATATATTGCTACTGTGTGGTGGAGAATAGTGAGTGCTCTGGGAACTATAACAACATTCTCCTGTGTACTTTCTACTTTATGTTAAATGGCTTCCATCTTAATAGAGGTAAGACTCTAGTGTAGTAAGATTAGGTTAACCATATTTAAGACACTGGACACTATTGGTAATTGTCAAAGACTAGTCTTCTCAGTTGGTGTATCTCAACATATGCATAAAATAACAAACCTGTGAAAAATTGGAATCAATCGGTTGTCGAAGTTGCGAGATATTAATGAAAGAAAAAACCACGTAGTTGTGTGCTTTCAAATGTTTGATTTTGAGACCTTGAGTTCTAAATCGGAGGTCTCGAAATGAAATTTGTGAAAAATTACTTGTCTTTGACAACTACATTACTTCATAGGGAAGTAATCTCACAAGGGCCGTTTCTCACAATGTTTCATGCTATCAACCTCTCCCCATTACTCGTTACCAATTAAGGTTTTATGCTAATAACTATTTTTAGTAATTACCAATAGTAGTGTCCACTGCCTTTAAAGGAACACGTTGCCTTGGATCTGTCAAGTTGGTCTTTGAGAAGCGCTTGATGAAGCCATTTGTTATGAAATGCAAAAAGGGTTAGATAGATAAAAGTAGAATATAATAATCCACACAAACATGCCTGGAACTTTTACCTAGCGAACTAACACGGTCGCCTGGTCATTTTATGAAGTAAAAAACTTGACTCCCAAACATGGCGTGCCAGTGTTTAGTTCACGACGTATAAAGAAAACCGTGCAACTTTGAGGCATTTTTGTGTGGATGATTATATTCTACTTAAATTACAACATCATTCTAACCATGCATTTTACAACAAACAGTTTCAAACGCTTTTCATAGACCAACTAGACCCGATCCAAGGCAACGTGTTCCTCTAAGTTAACTCTATTAACCCATGGTAAACATTGACAATATCCATAGTCCTTAGTATAAGTACATAACTGGAAAGTTTGCACGCTTACCCTCTTGTGCTTGTTAGCAATGTGGGTTTTAGCAGGCTTAGTCAGTTGATGTCTGTAGGTCTGTTAACACCTACTCAAGTAGGTCAGACTTCTTTATTTACTGTTCAATTTATTGCTGACCTCCACTCACCTTCTCCCCACTCTCTCACTCTCCGACTGTGGATGTAAGGTTTATGCTCTGAATACAGTGTCTTGTTAGTTGATACATTCATCATAGATGGTCTTACGCTGTCCGCCAACAATTTGTTGGACTGTGGATATAAGGTTTATGCTCTGAATACAGTGTCTTGTTAGTTGATACATTCTTTTTAGTCTTACTTCTGCTGTCCGCCAACAGTTTTTTTCAAACAAACATGGTTGGTACTGTTTGTATTTATTGCAAAAAGCATGTCGACGGCTGATATATATGATGGATAAATAGATGCACTGTGCATGCATCCGTATCAATGCATGTTTGGTTTGCGGTAACACCATGTGTGTAATCTATTTGATAGGTAGAGTTTGTTCTTTAGAGAACTGTCTTTTCTGTATTCTACTACCGCGGAGTAGATTTATTGGATTGTTCAGGAGACTTCTCAGTTCTGAAAAGAACTGACCTGCTTTTTAACGTACTACAGTGAGATGGTTGATTCTGAAAAAAAGGGAATGCGGAATTGTAATTTTTTTTTCTTTCTCAATGTGATTTATCAAATTAACAGGTTTCTCAAAAGTAAGTAATTCTTATACTTCAATGCACCAATGATGACTAAAAAAAGCAAGCTTTGATAAGAAGTTAGGCAATTCAAAATTAACAGTTTAATTGAAGTATTTTCTTTTGTTACATGAGCCTGTTCTTGAGATCCTTCAATTCAAAACAATTTTTTAACCCACTGTCTTTTTTTAATGGGATGGTACAATAATTGTAAAGGAGAAAGGGTTAAGACTTATAGTTGCAACTAAATGTTACATACAATCGCAGAGGTTTGGTGCCAAATAATAACTTGCATTTTGCACACTACCCAGTAGTATCCATTGAAAAATTTAATTACTGTAAGTGCATTACATTATACAGTGAGCAAATTGAAGGGGAATTATGCAGTGTGACTTCAGCTGTGGCTATGGCCAGTAGCTTCAATTGGCATCCCAGCTGTAGCCACTGCCATTAGCCAGCACAGTACAGACAAACATGTACATGTAGCCTTAAAACCTTAAAGCCATTGTACACTTTCGGTAAACAGTATTGTCCAAGTCTCACACTTCGTGTATCACAACTTATATTTAAAATAACAATCCTGTGGAAATTTAGGCTCAATCGGACATCGGAGTCGGGAGAAAATAACGGGAAAACCCTCTCCTGTTTTCGCGCGTTTTCATGTGTTTATAACAAATCCGTAATTCTCGCTAACAAGAATTTATATTGTTTTACCGTTTTCTCAAAAAGTAAAGCATTTCATGAACTAATATTTCAAGAGAAGTCTTTCACCATTACGTTCTGTAAACCCTGTAAATTATGTGTAAATCTGTGAACTTTTTTTTTTCTGTACCGGAAGGGTCCAATGGCTTTAAAACCTGGTTCATACTTCCTGCAAATGCGATACAAATTTTATAGTAAAGTCACAAATTTGTAACAAGTTAATCAACTCTTCTGAAACATTTGCCGCAAAAACAGGCATTTGTCATCAAAATTGGCTTTGCATTCCCAGGAAGTATGAACCAGACTTTACTATCAATATTTGTATAAGTATCAATACATGAACCCTTCTGTCTTAGTGATCAATTACAAACAGGAAAACCTCTTTTTGTTTAAATAATTAATGAGAAGATGTCCTTTTTTTATGTCTGTGACTCATTGGTAAAGGCAGTGGATACTATTGGTAATTAAAAATAATTATAGCATTAAACCTTACTTGGTAACGAGTAATTGGGAGCTGTTGATAATACAAAACATTGTGAGAAACAGCTCCCTCTAAAGTAGCGTAGTTATCAATACCCTTCTGTCTTACTGATAAATTACAAACAGGAAAACCTCTTTTTGTTTGAATAATTAATGAAAATACGTCCTTTTGTGTGTGTGACTCATGTGTTAACCATTTTAGCAATACCTGTACATGTAGGTTTCTTGAATTAATTTAACGACATGATTTGATTGGTGTTATCTGAGGCCACTGATACACAGTGAATGGACTGAGCAGCCTTTTAAGGTGGTGTTTAAAGCCCGGTTCATACTTTCTGTGAATGCGATGCGAACGTTGACATCACTACTTTGCAACAAATAATTCCCAGCAGTTGAATTGTGCTCAACTTTTGCGAAACATTCAGTGCAAAAACAGGGCTGTGACGTCAAATTTACGTGAAATTCACTTCGCATTGGCTTTCCCAGGAAGTATGATTGAACCAGGCTTTTGTCAAGCACCCACTACTGCAAGTTTATAATTCTCTGGCAGATTGCTAACTGTTTTATTTAGCAAGCCGAAAACATAGATGTGAAGTAACAGGATCAAGATTCTAACACAGCTCCCCCTGTCAATTTTGTCTTGTATAAAAGAAATTATTTTGAAAATAAAATAAATTTTAATTTATAAAGAACTGTAATCAAATTGTACCGCCTTGAGTTTTTGGGGACTGGAGCTAAATGCAGGAAGGGAACAGTAGTAAGATGTTTTCACTTCTTGTTGATTGACATTTTTTTTCCTGTCAAATTTGTTAATACTGAAGGATGAAGTCTATGTGGCGACGATATGTTCTAAAATACACAAAAATTACAGAAGGTCCGGAAAAGTTCTGAAAAATTATACTCCGCAGATCGAGACACAGAACCATTTTTTTTTAAACCAACTTTTTAAAGTAGTTGTTATGTTATAAAATGTGTGTTTTGATGTGCTGTATTATATATTTTTGTGTGTAAATAACCTGTCTTTCTGTAAAAACGTAGTGTATATTAAGCACCTTCAGTACATTGTTGACTTCGATATTATATTATTATTTTTTATAAAAAATGATGCTTTATTTAAAACACAAATAATAAATAATCAGTGGTTTTTACGAACAATCCAACAAATGCATCCAGGCTGGCTTCCTCTGACAGTTTCAACACACCTGAATGAATGTCTGTTTTATAACCGTCGTAAATTTACATGTCACTACAAAATAATGGCATTGATTTTTGAGTAATCTATTTGTTGCAGTAAGTGCCTCTTGCAGTTAATTGAATGGTTGAAGGTTTCGGTGCATAGAATAGCGCACTTAATTACATAGTAGTATTGATGGTTCAAGAGGCTTACTGTGATCAGATGAATGATAATAATAATAAGTCTGGAAGTACTTAACATAGTGCTAATTAATTAGCAAATAAGGTTGGATGTCAGGTACATTTTAAAGGAACACGTTGCCTTGGATCGGTCGAGTTGGTCTTTGAAAAGCGTTTGTAACCGTTTTTTATAAAATGCATATGGGTAGAAAGATGTTGCAAAAGTAGAATACATTGATCCACACAAACATGCCTCGAAATTGCATGGTTTTCCTTTTACCTCGTCGACTAACACGTCGGCCATTTATGGGGGTCAAAATTTTGACTCCCATAAATGGCCGACCGTGTTAGTTCGCACAGTAGAAGGAAAACCACGCAATTTCGAGGCAAACTTGTGTGGATCATTGTATTCTACTTTTGAAACATCTTTCCAACCATATGCATTTTATAAAAAACGGTTACAAACGCTTTTGTTTTGACCAACTCGTCCGATCCAAGGCAACGTGTTCCTTTAACCTTGAAGTCAAAGTCCTCTTTAAACATGAGCAATTTGATGGTATACTCTTAGGGAAAAACACACAGTATTCAGGAACATTTCTGCAACTGTTGCAGTAACACCATGTGTGTATCTACTTGCCAGGTAGAGTTTGTTCATAGAGAACTGTCTTTCTTTATTCTACTACCGCGGATTAGATTTTTCAGATGTTCGTGAGACTTCTCAGTTCTGAAAAGAACTGTCCTGCTTTTTAAACGCTACCCTGGCGGAAGGTGTAGAAAATCGGCTGGGACTACTGTACTACTTTAGCTTATTTTACTGCACTGCTGTGTCATTCGTTAAAAAAGGTAGCAGCTACATTACTCAAGATAATTTATTCCATAAATATTTCTGTAGGGAAGAATGAATGAATCAGAACAAACAGCTTACAATTAAAAGCAAGTCAATCAGATTGGAAACATTATATCCATATATGTGCATCCCTAAAGCCATACATAAGCTCAACCACCACCAGTAGTCCAGCATTCTCCTGAAGACGAGCACCCAAGAGACCCAACCGGCTCTTTTCAGAACCAACACTCCCTCAAAAGAGATTTTACACACGGTTGTACCCGCAAGTCTACTATTCATATTTATATTTATAGTTACTCTTATTATATGTCCTTCTCACCTTCCACGACTTCTATTTTGGAGAAATGAGAACCACCGAGATATGTTGTAAATGTACGGTCACGGAGAAACAATGATACTGCATAAAGAAACGATTATTACAACGATCTTACTGTACATGTACATTCTCAATAATTATGCATGTGTGCCCTTTAAGGGCAAATTTATTCCTTCATCTCCGTGCATGTAAATTATATCATAATTCATAAACCATCTGTGGCTTAGTATAAATTATTTATGTAAGATGTGCTGTGTGTATGTAGTTGCAGATCTAATAAACTAAATGAATAAACCACTTTAAATTGTCCTAAATTGTGTTATTGTTTCGTAGTTTTGATTGTGCCAGTCATATTGTCCTCTGTGACAGTAACTGACTGTAATTGAAAATTGACTGTTTGTTTAGTTGATTGTTCCTTCATTGATCACCATATTGCTGCAATACCACATGTATTATTGTGATTGATTGCTAGGTTTGTTTGATGGTCTGACATTGTTGGTTGTATGATATTTTAAGATTTAAATGTCTTTAAATGCGTTATTGTTTTGTAGTTTTGATTGTGCCAGGACATTGTCCTACTTCTCTTTAGTGTGACTGTAACATTGTTTGTTTAGTTGATTACTCCTTCATTTATCATCAGATATCACTGTTTGCTGCACTAATATAACATGTACTCATTATTGTGATTGATTGCTAGGTTTGTTTGATGATCTGACATTGTTGGTGTTATGGCAGGCTAGAATGCAGAGGTAGCGTCTACAACATTCATCATGATGATACCTTACTTATGGTTGTGTCTGGTAACTACTGGTGCCACTGCTGTATACGGACAAGGTAAGTCAATTGATAATATTGATACTTATTACTTTAGTATTAGGACAAGACAAATGTTGAAAGTAAAGCCTGCTTCATACTTCCTGCGAACGCGAAACGAATTTTGATTTCACACGGCTGTTTTGGACGTGAATGTTTCGCAGGAGTTGAACACATTATTGACCCTATTCCTGACGTCATCATCAGAATAATCTTGGATGCGCCATTTTGGTGGTCAGTGTCACTGTGCGTTATTCAGTGAAGTGTTTGCATCTTAGGCAACGGGGCGTTTACATGTAAAACCCATTGCCCACCAAAATGGTGAGCGTGGCACAGTCGCAGCGTGTGGCGAGCGTGCAAGGGGTCAACATGGACAAGATAAGTCAATTGCCATCCTGTGATTCATCTTCCACTGCATTATTGATAAGGAGTTGGCACTTTGCATTGCTCCAGGGAGGCGTACAATGAAGATGTGTGTCCTCATTACAACCACAGAGGAATAAGATCGTCTTCTTATTCCTCCATGACATGCCATCTTATGACATGCCATAATATCTCCGCCCACTTTTCGGTCTTCAGAAAGAAATAATCAATTATTTGAATGATAAGAAGAAACTATAAATAAATAGTTAACTTGCGAGTACAACCATGTGTAAATCTCTAAGGGTGAGTGTTTGCTCTGAAAAGAGCCGGTTGGGTCTTGACATTTGGAATAGTATACTCTGCTCGTCTTCAGGAGGATGATGATTTCTTTTCCTGGTCTTATTAGAAAGAAATAATCAAAAAAATTGTATGTATGATGATTTTTTCCAGTCATTAGAAAAAAAATAAGCAACTGTTTGAATGATTATTTAAAATAAGGTTTAGAGTTCACAAGGAACATCAAGAAAATACTTCCCGACAAATTAATTTGTGGTCATAGACTGTGCAAATCTCAAACAAATGCAAAAAAAAAAAACGAAAAAAAACCAAACACTTCCATCACCTTAAGTTTATGAGATACATTAATTAATTACTCAAAATAATTATTAGCATAAAACCTGAATTGGTAACGAGTAATGGGGAGAGGTTGATAGTACGTATAAAACATTGTGAGAAACGGCTCCCTCTGAAGTGGAGTAGTTTTCGAGAAAGAAGTAATTTTCCACAAATTTGATTTTGAGACCTCAGATTTAAAATTTGAGGTGTTGAAATCAAGCATCTGATTGCACACAACTTTGTGTGACAAGGATGTTTTTTCTTTCATTATTATCTCGCAACTTCGACGACCGATTGAGCTCAAATTTTCTCAGGTTTGTTATTTTATACATATGTTGAGATACACCAAGTGAGAAGACTGGTCTTTGACAATTACCAATAGTGTTCAGTGTCTTTAACACTACGCTAACTTTAAAGATGTCTAAAGGATTATCATTTAGAGTCCCATCTGTGAATCGCGTCAGAATTTGTGCAACCATTTCATTTTATAATTGGTGGAATGATATTACATGAACGTCAGACTGATGATGAACGTTAGTTGGGCAAAATTCTTTTAATTGGTTACAGGTGACTGGAAACCGATTTCAAAAGTTATTCTCTGGTTTTCTTCATTGATTTTGTGAAGTTTAATTTACTTTCATACTTTATTCGTTGATAAATTTGTCTTTCTCAACCATATGACATATTTTTTCGTAGCCATAAACTACTTTCTGTATATACTTGCGCTTTTTATGTGCATGTACAGTAAAACTGACTAAGGTTGGGACCAACTTGCCCCCAAGGTTTTAACTTCGCGCGAGACTTAGAGCCTGAGGTTTCATTCTTAGCAGAGTCTTTCCTCGCAGTCAACTTAAAGCCAGATTTCTTTTTAAAACTTTTTTTCTGCCTGCGACGTTTACACTATAAGTTATCACTATTACTATACTATATAAAAGATGATATTTACTCCAAAAGTAGCAGACAATGAGAGTACATTTGCCACATGGACATCAATACGCCTCTTTATAAATATTCATGCATGACGTCATAATTCTTACCCAAAATGAGGCTTTAGGCGCACGTCCGCCACCACTTACAGAGGCTGCGCCTATAGCCTCGTTTTGGGTTAGAATTGTGATGTTACTCAAGCATAAATATTAAGAGAGGCGCATTGCAATGGTACAATTAACTTGTCTTTAGCTCCATCTTATTAAAACACACAATATTATTAATTTATCATACTGAATCAAATTGACTATCATTATTTATTTACCTTAAGGACATGTAGTTCAGGCATTTGAGGAAATGTGTTAGTGAATTGAATTGAGAAAATTGTTAGGCAGGTCTTCCTCAATTGGCAGGTGTACTGTGAAATTTTGCTTAGTTTTTAATAATGTTGGCCTATGTACATGAGCATGACAGATGTCAAAATCATAAATCATGTACAACAATACCTCTAAATCTCCTTAGCCATCGGGGATGTCTATCGGAAAATGGACAGGTTGATGCTCTTAATTGGAGTAGGTATTTAAAGGGGCTGTACTTTTTTCTAACACAAAACACAATGTCCACAGATTTACATTAAGCAATACAGTTTGAAGATAGTGATAGTAGAAAGCTTCCCTTAAAATATTACTCGCTGAGGTGCTGTAGTTTTTTAGAAATGAGTAAAACAATGTCACAAAAATAATTTTCATCTCAGTTTTAGCAACAACGTATTAACCAGTTATGGTATGTTATGGTATAATACCATGGTTAATACATTTTTATGTGCGTAAATAATTCTTGTCTCACTGAGACAAATATTATTTTGTGTCTTGTTTTTGTTCAAAGATTTCTCAAAAACTACAGCATCTCAGTAAATAAGGGGAGCTTTCTAGATTCTTAGCTTTCTTTTTTTATCGTCAAACCCTGTATGTTTAAATGTAAATCTGTGGACATTTTGTGATAAGGGTACCCAAATCCTTTAATCCCATTGTACACAAAGACACTTATAAAGTGTCAGGTTTAAATGTAGGCCCAGTGTGTACTGTGTAAAAACTGTAACCACCATGATAAACACCCAACCTCTGGTTGAAACAAGGATTCCTTTGGTGTGAAGTGTTTAGGCAATTTAAGTCAACTGATGTTCACGTTACAGTAGTCTGCATACTTGAAATATGCAGTGTGTATTATCTTGAAATCAAATTAACCTGGAGAAACTTAAGACTATTAAATGTCCGTAATCCACACCGCAAGACCAAAGCTTTGTAGGGTTTTGTGTTACAAAGCAAATTGAGCACAATGTGCGCTGAGGTCATACTACCATAGTAGACAATGCCTGGTGTGTGACAGTGCTAGGAAACGCCTTCTGTTACCGCGCACTGTACTGTATACAGCCAAGTCTGCTAAAAAGGACTAGCGCCAGTGCATTGCAGTATAAAAATAGATGTCTGAGTAAGGACCTACATAGTACATACTAAAGGCCTACGTAGTACATTGTATTATTTACAAATACCTTTGAGAGTTTAAATACACTCTGATTGGTCAAAGTCTGGTTTAAAGGGGGGGGGTTGTTGTTATTTTATAACATGAAAGGAAGACTATAGTTATTTGAACTAGCAAATGGACAGCCGGTCATGTAAATATTAAAGCTTCATAAACAGTTTTGTATGCACTATTTTATTGAGTGGAAACTGTCAAATTTAGTGTTTTCTTTGTGTGAACGTGTTTTTTTTAAAGTTTGTAAGAAGATGGTATGCCTGCGTGAGTGTGCATGCAATTGGTTTAACCTCCATGGTTTAAGCATGAATGCGCAGACAGTGTGTCAATTTAATGTAGCTCGTATGCAAATGATCCCAACATACAAATACATTAAACTTGTAAGGCAATGTGAATTTTTAAAGCTCTTAGTTGGGCTCTTGAAAATATGCATTCAGTGAAAGAGATTAGGTGCCATGCAAGAGAATGGCCCTAGTTTTCTAGTTAATTTCAGCGAAAGAAAAATCACAAAATGTCAAGACAGCTTTTAGACCTTCACCTTGATCCCTCTCACCCACCCCCCCCCAATTTAATAAATAAACAAATAAAATTGAAAATAATTAGGCAGACATTATGAATATATTTGAATCATCCTTGATAAATAATTCTCTATCATGTTTTCTAACATGTTCTCTAACCTGACCATTGGCCTGAGGGTAACGCACCCACCAACAGTTTGGAAATATGCGTAAACAATCCAGGCGTGCCATTTCAGAATACTTTGTTATTAGCTCCAGAGCAACTAACATCCAGAGTATTTTAGGTTTAGTTTGAGTGAAGGCTAGGAGAACCGTGGTTTGCAAGAGACTTAGGCCATGTCCACAACGGCACTTTGGCTACAGCTAGATTGCGCGCGTCTGGCTATTCTTAAGCACATGGCAGACGCGCTGATCTAGTCATAGACGTAGCCGAAGTCGCCGTTACGGACCAGCCTTAGTATAAAATCTATGCAGCCATTGGAATACAGATTGCATCTAGCCCAGTGAACCAAATGAGACACGGGAAAACTGTTTGGGAAGGAATTTTAATCATGTCGGGTACAGTGACTTGCTTGGTAAACCAAAATAATTTTTTTACATATTTTATGAATTTCTCTTAGGAAAGGCGTTACTATACACTTGTTTTTATGTGATGTAATATATGGATTGGTATATCTAATGTGTCATGTTGTAGTTTGTATGCTTAATTTGGGGTTGAACAAAGAAAAATTTACTAGAGCGGGAAATAAACCAACGACATAATGCAGCGGCGAAGAGCGATCGTTTAATTTCAAATCGATGAAACTGGTTGTTTTTCAGAGAAGTTTTCTGTTGGAATTTGCTTCATGTCTGGATACATGTGTAGTAGAAGCTCTAGCTTGTTCTTACATACAACATCTTAGCATTAGAGTATTGCCGTAAAATCTTTTTTTTTCATTTGACAATTGACATACTGTGTTGTCTAAATGTAAGATCAGGAATCATACAAATTTGTTTTAAACATCAAATACAGTACATGTAACATGAACATACAGTACATCATGTAGCCTGAGGATGCATTGTATGCGATTCATAATCAGCATCCAATGAAGGTGTGACGTTTCAAAATGTCCTCTAAATTTCCTCATCTGCAAGACCTTTTGAACCGTGCTTTACTATACGATTGTTGGAGGGATAATTTAGAGTGCGCAGTACAGTTGTATGATTTCTGCATTTGATGTGATGGCAAGATCTACAGCTTAGGATAAGTGAATGAGTCATCCATTTACTGTACATACCCTTGAGGTATCTGTATCACTCTATATAGAGCAGACCTAATGCCGTACAAGTATACGCTACATTTAACATCCAAATGGCTGTCTTTATCATCATCTTAATAAAAGGATGTGTTTGTATTTAAATTAGTACGTACAATGTCCATACGTATGTATTTATTCCAGAAGAACTGCCGTAGCCTGCATAAATTAACATGTTGTGCTTGTAGTCTGCTAAGCTGCAGATTTTTTACAAGGCCTGTCTCGGTGCACAATGTATCCATACAGTACCCTTTTGTCGCTTGTACAATGACTGTAGGTTTTAATGACTGTAGGTTTTTTTCAATTCATATGGTTGGGTACGGGTACAGGGCTTTCCTAGTCTTAAAAAGTGTGTACTACATTTTGGTAGGCTACCTGCAATATTCTTAAACTGCTCTATGTTATGATCCTATACGATAACACAGTATCAAGAACTTGGATATCTTAGAAACATAATTATATATTATTGAGATTATAGTTTTAAGTGTTAAGGCCGAGTCACACTGCAGCAATAACGAAAAACGATTACGACAACGATGCAAAGAGAATGCATTCTATTGGTTGAATTGCTCCACGCAGAATATGCCCATATGCTTATTCAACCAATCGAGGGCGTGCATTTTTAACGTTATCGTTTTTGTTCTCGTTAGTGCCTTCAGCAAGAATTGTGGTGTGATCTTTAACCTTAATTACTTTCCTATTGCTTACTATTTTTAGCCAAAGTTCAAAGATCCTAAGCATCAATACTCTATACTTACGTAGTAATCAATACCCAAAGAAAAAATTGTTAGGCAGACAATAATAAAGCATGATATGCCGGGAAGAGTTTGAGGTACTTTTATATAACCCTCGGCCAGAGATAATTTCTTGCCAAGTCAGAAACGGACTTGACTTGTAGCAGAGGTTTGAATGTTCAAGTCTCATGTTACTGAACAGTTCCCATTTGTAAAAAAAAGAAGATTTTTTGCGAAGCCAAAATATGTCATCTTTGGACAAGTTTCATAAGATGAACCTGTCGATCTGGTGAAAACAAATCATCTGGAAAATCGCAAAAATTGATTAAAAATCAATAGTTTTGAAAGAAAAAAACCCCACACTGTTTTTCCGAACCAGACAAATTTTCACCGACAGTCTGTAATACAATAAGTGCCATTTTACCATAAGAGTATTTACCTGAAATGTTGTTCTGTCATTTGAAATATCAGTGTCCAAATCATGTTTCACCTGGACCTATTATACATTGAAACTACTACTTGTTTTCACCCCCAAAACTGGTCATGCACTAGGCAACATTATAAAGAACAATAAAAGTTACTGTGGATGTCTTCAGCTGAATACAGTGAAACAGCCAGAAGTTGTCATAAATATTTTTACACAAATGTCAAATTCATCCGACACCGAGTACCAAGCGCATTCCAAACAAACTCCAATCATCAGAAATCTTACAAACAATTTTCAGAATCAAATGTTTCCTTTTTACGAACTAATCAACAAGGACATTGTAGACAAAATAATTTTGCAGGATGCTTGCTACCATCTTTATAACAAGTCAGCTTTTAGGTGGAAATTTGTTTTGGGGTCATTTGATGACCCTATCTTTGAGGACAATGTAGACTGCAAGGAAACCTTGGGATGGAGGGCTATAATTTACAGCAAGGGTGTCAGAATTGGATGAGGAGAGCAAGTCAGTGTTAAGTTTTGTACTGTTTTAAAGACACTGGACACCTTTGGTAACTGTCATAGACCAGTCTTCTCCCTTGAAGTATCTCAACATATGCATAAAATAACAAACATGGGGAAATTTGAGCTCAATTGGTCGTTGAAGTTATGAGATAACTATGAAAGAAAAAACACCCTTGTCGCACAAGTTGTGTGCTTTCATATCATATGCTTGATTTTGAGACCTCAAAACCAAATTCTGTGGTCTCAAAATCAAATTCAAATATTTTAGTGAGAAATTACTTCTTTCTCAAAAACTACGTTACTTCAGAGGGAGCCGTTTCTCACAATGTTTCATACTATCAACAGCTCTAGAGCCATTGCTCGTTACCAAGTAAGTTTTTATGCTAATAATTATTTTGAGTAATTACCAATATATCAGAGAACGATTTCATCCAGCAATTTTGCATATAGCAAAATATTTTGACTGAACAAATTTTGTGCTCACTGAAAGCTAATATTGAGTAGCAAATGATGATTTTTGACTAGCAACTGACACTTATTGCATAGCATTTTGCTCTGCTATACAAGGGAAATCTTCACTGCCAATAGTGTCTACTGCCTTTAAAATGACCAGCTGTTTCATATTGGATTAGGAGGCCAGTGGATTGACTGGAGAATATGACATGTAGATCTGTCTCATTGGAAACCAAATTTATAGTTCTAAAAGCTGTCACAAACTCCACACAGTGTACTTTTATAAATCAAAGTACAGTAATGCTCCAGTAACTCAAGGAAAATGGCAAAAGATTTGAGAAGCGGAAGGTCAAATTTTTTAATGTCGGATGTGCTGGAACGTTTTTATAAATTTGGACTCAATTCATCAAAATTTATGATGAGATTTGAACACTCCAGCTTGCTCAGGACTCAACTTATCTTTACACCAAAAAAATGTACGTAGACTTCAAGTTTCTTTCACCACCTACAAAATAGTTCAAATAACACATGGATTTTGATCAGTCTTTGACTGCCAGGAATGAAGTGCCTGAACTGTGTTTTAAATTTTGCATAATGGGAAAGCAATGTGTAAAGTGTGGATGACTTGTTATTTTTCTCTGATAGTAGTGGTTTGGAGAAAGACTCTGTGGTTTAAAGCCATTGGACCCTTTCGGTAAACAGTATTGTCCAAGGCCCACACTTCGTGTATCACAACTTCTATATCAAATAACAAACCTGTGGAAATTTAGGCTCAATCGGACATCGGAGTCGGGAGAAAATAACGGGAAAACTTACTCCTGTTTTCGCGCGTTTCGCCGTGTCATGACATGTGTTTATAACAAATCCGTAATTCTCGTTAACGAGAATTTATATTGTTTTACCGTTTTCTCAAAAAGTAAAGCATTTCATGGACTAATATTTCAAGAGAAGTCTTTCACCATTACCTTCTGTAAACCCTGTAAATTATTTGTAAATCTGTGCTTTTTTTTTTTTTTTTTCTGTACCGAAAGGGTCCAATGGCTTTAAAATTGCGTTTTTTTCTTTGTACACTTTGATTCTTTTTTTTGGCGGTGACAACCTTTGCCTGGAGAGGTAAAATTGTCCACAAGTTACACTGAACTGTAGCTGATGAACAAATACTATTAAATGGTCGTTATTTTCTTGTTTTCTTGTCGTGTATTGTTTGTGACGTTATATCTATTAGCTTGTTAATGCATTCCTTCATCGCAAACGATTTGTTTTTGATGTGACGGACAGTTCAGAAAAATTCAAGCACCTTTTGATATTGTTAATGAAAATATGATCTCTGATGCAGAGAGAGAGAGAGAGCCGTGATCTATTGTGTATTTCTCCATATAACCCCAGGGCCTGCATAACTTTGTCAAGGAAGTGGTAGTAAAACATGGTGAATCGAGGAATAAATCACGTTTTAGTGGTAAATGTGAAGCCAACTGGTGCCAAGCAGGTGTTGAATGACATACCTGCTGAGTGATGTCATGGTGTGACTACCCTATGTGTTTAAGTCACTGCCCTTGTGGTAAATCATACCCCAAAACTCTGGGCCATGCTGACTACTGTATTTGTACCCACAAGCAGTATTGTATTGTAGGTGTTTATTTTTTTGAAAATATAAAAATTTGATTTCCACTGGCATGTACATGTACATGTAGGTGAAGAACAAACACTTGTTTTTTTACAATATGTTGGCGAGATGCACAGAGTACAACGGAAAATAAAAGACTGCCATTTTAAAATCTGAAAACACAGTTCTGCTTTACAATGAAGGGTAAAAGACTACCATGTACCCACAACAATGAAAGATTTCATGCAGCACTTTTGCATAGCAAAATATTTCAACTGAACAAATTTTGTGCACATAGAATGCTAATATTGAGTAGCAAATGATCATTTGTGAGTAACAACTGACGACACATTTTGCATAGCATTTTGCTCTGCTAACCAGGCCCAGGAGATCAGGGGAGGCATAACCTGAACCAAACATTTTTCAACTGAAATTTTATGGAATGTGTAGAAACACAAAATTATTGTATGCTTGTTATTAGAGTATGGATGTTAAAACATAGGGCTACAATTATCTTAACCCTCCATGCGACTGTTGGGGGATAGACTAGAGAGTACAATATATATGTACAAAGTACAATATTGTGGAAACAAACATCAAAATATAGGATTTGAGGCATTGCATGGTGAGGTATCAATGTATATTTGGTTTGCGGTAACACCATGTGTGTGTCTACTTGCCAGGTAGAGTGTTCTTAGAGAACTGTCTTAACGTTATGACTTCCTTGCTCTAGTCATTGTCAGGAGACTGATGATGACTAGAGCAAGCTAGTCCAAACGTTGAGACCAATTCAGAACTTACTCCGCGGCAGTACAGTTAATTACGATCCTGTAAGCTACAGTAGTAGTCCTGTCTATTTTCTATACCATCCGTCCTGGTAACAGTTAAAAAGCAGGACAGTTCTTTTCAGAACTGAGAAGTCTCCCGAACCTCCGATTATCTACTCCGTGGCAGTAGAATAAAGCAAGACAGTTCTCTAAGAACGACTCTACCTGGCAAGTAGATACACACATGGTGTTACCGCAAACCAAATATACATTAAACATCAAAATGTTGAACAAATTGAAAATGTTATGGCAATAGGATTCATCTATCCAAGGAAAACTGCATAAATGGCTATAATAAACTGTTTATGTTGTCTTTCATTTTTTTCAAACAGGCATTGTTGTTATTAAATTGCATTGCTATTTTAGCCTATAATATATATGCTGCCTTTAATTTTGTTTTCAAAAGATATAGTGTACACTTTACTATCTTAAAGAACGTTGGAAGATCTGGGACAAACATTTTGACAGTTTTATACAGAAGAGGGTGTGAGTAATTGTACAAATTACAATTTCTTCAAAGTATGAGTCCTACATTATTTGAAATACTTCCAATTCTACCTCCATGATGTCGGCATGTTTTTCATGTACTAGTCAGGGTTTTACCACCAAGATGGGGGAGAGTGATGTTATCATCTTGCATTGTTATTGTTTATTGAAGAGAACCTTGGATTGGTTTGGTGTGTATACCATACCACCAAGCAATGAAACACACGTGCAGACAAAGTGGTAGCAGTGTGACATGATTGAAGGTGAATGCTGCATGCTGTTACTCGCTGTGTACCTCTAGCCTGGCTAATGTGTAACCACATGCTTTATATTAACCACTAAAGGCCCATTCACACGAGCGCTGCAAACGAGGGTCCCGTGCGATTTCATAACATCGATGTTATGAAATCGCAAATCCACGTCGTGTGAATGCTATGTATGTTACGAAATTACCTGGGTCCCGTGTTGTTCATAACACAGATCGAGACCTCCTCCAAAAAATCGCATCGATGTTATAATCATGGGGAGCCATCGTCTGAACCGAATGCCTGCGATCGTAACGAGGGACCGCTGCGTTGACACGTGTGGAACTATGGAGGAAGAAATGGGCGAACTATAGCATGCATATACATGTACATGTACATACACGTGATGTATATCTGCTCAACGCTGGACAACGATCGTTTGGCTGGTGGGTTTTGTGGCCGGATGCTAGACCAGTCCAAACCTTGAAGCAAAAACATCGTTCAATCGGGAGCAGAATACGTCTTTTGGCAAAGCTTTTCGATGTTTTAATTCACCATTTGTTATGTCTCATCAATAATTCCATATCTACAAAACATTTTCATTCAACAATGTAGCGTTTTTAACGTCAAAAACTCAATTTGAATCGTGAAATTTTGTGTTTTTCTTCGACTCGAACATGACTCGACGTTGCTGGATCGCTGCATTTCAAGACAAGCTCAAACCTTGAATCAAAAACATCGTTCATTCGGAAGCAGAATACGTCATTTGGTTAAGCTTTTCGATGTTTTAATTCATTATTTGGTATGTGTCATCAATAACTTCATATCTATAAAGCATTTCCATTCAACAATGTAGCATTTTTAACGTCCAAAAAGCTATTTGAATCGTGTTTTTCTTTTTTTAGCTTCGAAAACGTAACCCCCTTCCCGCCGGCCGCCGGGATGAGAGTTACGTTATCGCAAATGTTTGTAAAATATTCTACATTTTATGTGACTTAAAATGAAATTGATTTCAATGAAATTGTATTATTTTATTCCTTTTAACTGTAATCGCTTGTAGACTTTAGTCCATGCAGTCAAGCCTACCCAAACGAGGGACGTATGTTTACATGAGTGTGTGTGTGTGTCGTGTGAATGCTCGCTAAAAAATCGCACGCGGTAAAGGTGACAGACGGCTGGCGCCCTTAACCAGGGACCCTCGTTTGCAGCGCTCGTGTGAATGGGCCTCTACTGGCTACTCAAAAGATAATCAGACCTTGGTCATACATCAATACTTACAGACAGTGCGCCTTGATACACTGAAAAAAATACAGAGAAGAGTGTTATAAATGATGTTATCAAAGGAGATTTGATCAAGATGCGCTTTGATCAAGATGCGCATTTTATATGAGTGTTCTCAAAGCGTGACAATGTACCCAGGGGTCGATTTCTCAAAGAGTTAGGACTAGTCCTAACTTAAAACTAGTCCTAGGAGATATATACAAATTGCATGGATAGTCCTAAATTAGGACGAGTAACTGGTCCTAACTCAAGATAAGACTATAGTCCTAACTCTTTGTGAAATTCACCCCAGGACATTTTAGCATTGGGATGGCCCCACAGGCCTTATCCCTCACGGAGCCAACAGAGGCGATTGCCTGCATCTTGGCATTGCTGTGGTGCTCTTGAAATACTCTGACAGTAGAAATTTACAATTTCCTCATAGGGTGCCCTTTACCGATGAGAAAATGCCTTGGTGCCCTTGCCCTTTCGAAATTGATAGATTGGGATGACCTCACATTCAAAATTTGAGGTGTTACTTGTATGTTGTTTTCCATAATCTGATAATAATGCATACATATTGCATGTAATTTTCACACAAATTCACTATAAATTGGTGTGGGAGATTCATTGCATTTAAAAAAAAGTAAAATCTTCCCTTTTTTAAAGTCGCTGGGGTGGATTTTACAAAGCATTGAGACTAGTCTCAATCTTGAGTTAGAAGGAGTTACTAACCCTTACTTGGGTCTAGCCTGAAGATTTTACCCAACTCTTTGTCTTTTGTGAAGTCCTTGCATTGCGAATGTGTGATCGCAATGTGGTCAGCGTTTCATGCCACCTTTGAGTGAATTTTTTTAATGTTAAATTCGAACCGTCAAAATGGAAAAATGGTTGGTTAACAGTGTAACCACCACAGCCTTAACAGGGTAACAAACGGGGACATTCCTTGCATTTTTGTTTTTCTTTATTTATTTAGTGATGGTTTCATTTTGACAACTAGGCCTATATATCCATGTTTTTGTATCACCTGGGCCCAATTTCATAGAGCTGTTTCAAAAGCACAACAATTTGCTAAGTATGAAATTTCTTGCTTAATAAAAACAGGACTACCAACCAAATTTCCATTTGTCGCATATTACTTGTTCCTGGTATTCAGCTGTTGTTTGCTTATCCAGAAAAGCACAGAGAAATTTGGTTGGTAATCCTGTTTTTATTTCTTAAGAAGAAATTTCATGCTAAGCAAATATTTGTGCTTAGCAGCTCTATGAAATTGGGCCCAGTTCTCAATGGAATTGCAGCATCACATGCATCACATGTAGCTATGGGTTTTTGTTATTATTATTTACTCTCACTGTACAATATCGGTTGTAGTCTGTCACCACTTTTCCATCCATGGAACTTATATCGTTCACATACCAGATGCAGTCTCTATTTACCCTATTTGTTCTGTCATCTGCTATTGATATGGAACTTACAGGTTCACACACCTCATTCAGCCTCCTGGCCCTTCATGTCTTACAGATGAACCCCACTAATCCATAGCATACAGTGCAAAATGCTAAATATTTAAAAATACACAAAACATACTTAGAAGGCTCACAATTTTTTACAGATAATTAGGGCAAATTATTCATTGACTCTTGAACTTTAAAGGGACACGTTGCCTTGGATCGGGTGAGTTGGTCTACGAAAAGCGTTTGAAATCATTTGTTATTAATGGTTAGAAAGATGTTTCAAAAATAGAATACAATGATCCACACAAATATGCTTCGAAATTGCACGGTTTTCCTTTTACATCATGAACTAACACGGTTTGCCATTTTGTGGAGTCAAATTATTGCTCAGTTTAATATGGGGAGTTCCTGGGCCCGAGTTATTCCCCCTCCTAGCCAAAACAACCCCTACACCAGTGTCACTTTTCCCAGATGTTTAAGCATTAATCTTGAAAAATGTCCCTACACCTCTCAGCAAAAAGGACAATTTTTGTTTAGGTTCCAATGTCATCCAAAAATACATCAAGTTGGAAGTCAACAACCCCCAGGTCAAAGTTGGGTATTTTTTTCTTTTTACACTGAAACACTTTTTGGGGGCTCTCAAATCTGTCTAAAGGAAGAATATTTTCAGGGCCTACAAAAAATGATAATGAGCTTGCATCCTGTTCTCTCCTTATTTAGTGGGTGCATGGTGGGTGCTACCTTACAACATCACCATCTTTTGTTTATACCGCCCTCTATGTCCACACTCAGAGAAGCTACTTCAGTGAACTTCTTTAATTCAAAACCTCATGATAAACAGCTGTCTACAATTCTTTAAGGGAAGGGGTTACTAAGGCCTCAATTATAATTTAGTAGTTTGTCACTTTGTGCTTGCAATGGTAAAATATTTGGTTGTGGAGTAATGTTTGCAGTACCTTACATTACAGATTCCTCCAAGACCAAGCTACTTTAAAGGGTTTGGGTAGCCTACTTTTTGTACCACAAACACAATGTCCACAGATTTACACAGTTTGAAGATAATGATAGTAGAAAGCTTCTCTTAAAATTTTACTTGCTGAGATGCTGTAGTTTTTGAGAAATGTGTACAACAATGTCATGAAAACAGTTTCCGATTCAGTTTTAGTATTTTGTTTTACATGCTAAAACAATTTTGGTGTCACTGAGACAGAAATTATTGTACTCACATTGTTATTCTTATTTCTCAAAAATGAAAGCACCTCAGCAAGTAATATTTCAAGGGAAGCTTTTTACCATCATTATCTTCAAACCGTGTAAGTTTAATGTAAATCTGTGGACGTTGTGATTTGTGTCTTACAAAAAGTACCCAAACCCTTTAATTGACCTTCTCTAAATCAAAACCTCAAGATATACAGACCTGTCTTCAATTCTTCAAAGGGGGGGGGGTATTAGGGGCTCCAAATATAATTTTGTATACTACTGCCGTCACTTTGTGCTTGCGATCATATTTTTTTGTTGTGGAGTTTGTTTGCAGTGTACCTGACGATACAGACCCTTCTTCACAATCTTCCTGTATCCTCAACTTCCCCCCTCTCTAGCCTCGAGTGTCTGTGCTTAGAGTACTAGAGAATGATTTACTTATGAGATTCAAAAGCAATTTACTGTTCCACAAGTCGTTTTATAACATATAAATGTACTGTAAATACATGGTTGTTAATCATCATGCCGCAGTAATACCATAAAGCAGGTGTAGCCAATTTGCAAGAGGCTACATTTAGTTCATAGTTTGTTCACAGGGTTAATTAATGGGTTGGCACATCTCCAGTCGATCAATCAATCTATCAGAAGAATTTTTTTTAAAGCACCAAAATAAAAATAAAAAAAATTCTAAGGCGCTTAAGACAGTTAAATGAGATAAATTACAATACAATTGATGAAAAAGATGACATTTGAGCAGTTTCTTGAAAGTATGGATAGTGTGCACATTCCTTGATGTGGCACTTACATCCAGTGGCACTTAAATCTGAACATGTACTGTTTGTGAAATTAGTCTTTCACTCAAAGTGGTCAGTGGAAGCTTGCAATTAGGGAAGACATTGTGATACTTCATCAAAACCATGATTTGCTGATAATTTGATTAACAAAAAATCAAGATGATACGGTAATCGTTTAAGAAATGATATCGCGATTTTTGATAATATCGAGATATCGCCCAAGCTTAATATATCTGTGCCCTAAAAGTGTTGAATCATTTCAATTTGAGTTTCAATCAATATAAAATTGCACTTCATATTCCAACGAGGTTAGAGCAAAAAAAAAAGGATACATTCAATTAGTAAAAAACAATTTGTAAAAAAAAAAAAACCCCAAAAACCTTTTATCGCTCCGCAACATTGCACTAAATACGATATGACTCGCATATTATTAAATTTTTCTTTACATACTTTGTGATGATCAACTATGTATACAACGCACAAAAATGCTAACATACATTTGTACATGTACTATGTAAACATTAACTGTTTCTTTTATGAAGTAACATGTACGCCACCTATGTAGATGAAATGATCACAATTTCTTTATATGGTTTATACTTAGTCTACTTTGCTGGTTGAACATATTGTAGATGAAAAAGGACGCAGTACCTGTGTACAATTGCAGAGAGTGGAACCACTCTATATGAAGTACACAACGTTTAGCCTACTTATAAATGTTGATACAGCAGTAAAGCTGTTTAATATATTCTAGGAGGGTATATATGATGAGATTGGGAGTACATGTAGGTCGGGCAAGTATCAGCAGTACAGACGGAAGCAAGGCGTCATGTCTGGCTCCAGACTCCACATCAAGTATTCATATAGTATAGTAAGTGACTATCCCCTAGTTGGATCAATATTTCCTTGCACTTAGTAGAGTGACAAGACTGAAATCCCAATTGCATTAAGTTCACTGTACTCTGATAGAGGTCAGTTAGACAATTCAAAGAAGTGCACAGCTTTGAACTCGAAGTTTATAAATTAATCTTGCTTCGTTTCTTGAAAACGCCCTACATTTTTTTACTTAAAAAAAAAAGAGGTGATTTTTGGGGTTCAACAAAGAATTGACTAGAGTGGGATTCGAACCAACAATCTGCGGATTACTGCGCCATTGCTCTACCAACTGAGCTATCTAGCCCTATGCTGGAGGTGTTCCTAAGTGTCAATATCTTTGTTAGGTTAATTTTTTTAAGACAATTTGAAAAATGCGATTTGAAAAATGGCTGAAACAATGTGGTTTTACCCTTTCTACTCAGTGCTTTCCTATAGTCTTACAGAAACAAACCCACATTCCATTTGGGTAGGATTTTATGCAAATTGTATGTACAAAATGCCAGATTTAAATAATGATTTCCTTATTATTTGTGCAGTCTCTCTCGCTGCCTGCTTGCACACATTTATGCACTTGAGCTTATAAATTGTTACCAAGACACTGATTCACACCTTCATCCCTGTAATGTTTTCTGAAGATATCTCAAACTCCTAAAGGCACTGGGGACCTTTGGTAATTGTCAAAGACCAGTCTTCTCACTTGGTGTATCTCAACATATGCACAAAATAACAAACCTGTGAAAATTTGGACTCAATTGGTCATCGAACTTGGGAAAGAATAATGAAAGAACGAACACCCTTGTCGCACAAGTTTTATACTTTCAGATGCCTTGAATTTGAGACCTCAGCTGAGGTGTAAATTTCAATTCAAATATTTCAGTGAGAAATTAAGTCATTCTCAAAAACAATGTTACTTCAGAGGAAGCCGTTTCTCACAATATTTTATACTATCAAAAGCTCTCCATTGCTTGTTACCAAGTAAGTTTTTTATGCTGAAACTTATTTTGAGTAATTACCAATAGTGTCCTGTGCCTTTTAAGTGTTACTGTTCCTGACCTTTGTACATTATTTTGCTAGCAATGCAAATGGAATGTACATACCCGCAGGCTTGATTCTTCACGGAGGCAATGAAGGCAATTGCTTCCAAGCCCCATGGTCATTGCCTTGGTGCCCTTAAAATACTCTGACAGTAGACTTTAACAATTTCCTCATAAGGTGCCCGTTACCAAGGAGAAAATGCCTTTCAAAAACGAAGCATACAGGGCTGTACCCATGTTGTCTCATCCATCAGACAGTGTTTGGTAAATTTGGTTTGTGCAGCAATCAGTGATGCATTGCAATACTGACTTTACCATCTGATATGACAGTGGTAATAATATTATTGTGGATCATCATGGGTAGATGTATTCCTAACTCTCAAGAGATCTCTCATCAATCAGGACACTTCAATTTATCAGTTATCCGTGGGCAACTGTAGAAATAGATGTATTTAAAGGCAGTGGACACTATTGGTAATTACTCATTTTTAAAAAAAAGCATAAAACCTTACTTGGTAACAAGTTATGGGGAGAGGTTGATAGTATAAAACATTGTGAGAAAAGGCTCCCTCTGAAGTGACGTAGTTTTTCGAGAAAGAAGTAATTTTCCACGAATTTGATTTCAAGACCTCAGATTTAGAATTTGAGGTATCGAAATCAAGCATCTGAAAGCACACAACTTCGCCGTGACAAGGGTGTTTGTTCTTTCATTATTATCACGAACTTTGACAACCAATTGAGCTCAAATTTTCACAGGGTTGTTATTTGGATACATCAAGTGAGAAGACTGGTCTTTAAAAAATTACCAATAGTGTCCAGTGTCTTTAAAATTACATTGCACAATTAGGCCAAATAAAAAGAACCAGTTGATTGTCCCCTCCTGCATCCTTTTTTGAGGCTGCATCCTTTGTTAAAACATTTTTTTGTTTTACACTTTTTTTCTTCCAAAAGACATTTTCTGTGTCTTTCTCATTCAACTTACTAAAATCGTTTATGAACTTACAACTACATAAAGTAAGTGGTGACTTTAAACTGAAGAATTGGTGGCCAATTTGAATTAAAGAGCTTGGCGGCCACCTTTGAAAGAAATAAAAAATAGAAAATAAAAAGGCCCTCATCCTACTTCTTTTTGGAAAAACCCAGACCATTAACTGTTATTTTTTTTTACTTGGCCTTATCCATAGGTAATTGTAGAAATAGATGTATTTGACATTACAGTGCACAATTAGTGTCTGGTTATACACAACCTATAACCACCCTCCCCTTTTTACTGCATTGTTTACATTCATTAAGTAATCTGTTTATTTGCTACTTGGTTAGTGTTTATGTTGGGCTAATGTTGGGTTGCTTAGTTAATTGCATTGTACACTAATGTACAAGATGGTCAATTAATGCAGGGAATAAAAGACATGATGTGTTCACTTGTGTGACAGGTGTACAGGTATCCTGCATTGGGTTGAATGGTCTGATGGCGCCTTATCCACAGTTTTTCCCTACTCAAAAGAAAAGTCTCTCGGTGGTTACCTACCTACATGTAGTATCCCAATGCCCCGTAAAATCATGTCAGAATTGGAGGGATTAGGAAAATCAATTTTTGAATTTTGTTTTTACAAATTGTGTCTTATTATGTCTCAAGGTGGTATTTTTAGGTCCAAATTTCAAGACCTTTAGTTGATATGTAGTTTTCAATGATACTTGTGAAAATAGCTTTAGGGCTAACAAATTTCACTGGACCACATGCCCGAGGCTAGTGATTTTAGAAGGTGAATCTACCCGCCGGTTTTGGAGGCAGGTCTCTGGCGTTATTCACCAGCCTCGAAATGTGGCGTCAGATGTTCAGGCTAAGCTGCTCCTTGCTCTTTGGTAAGCCCATAGACTGATGCCTGTCTACATGTACCATGAATAAAGACTGGGGACCAGTCTAGGTGTGTGCTCATGCTTTTGTGTAATTGCACTTGCCCATCTTTGCCAAATGAGGGGGCTGTTCTGGGTTTTTTTGGTTCAGGTTTGGTTGGATGCATTGCAATGCACATATTGTGATTAATTTTCAGTGCACTTGTGTTTCATGTAGCAAATCATTACAGATACGAGCCCACAATTATTACTTCTGCGTAGGACTGGGTGTCCCTTTGCCTTCTTGGAAAATTGTCCCCGTTTAGGTCTATTTATAGCTAAATGCTCTGCCTCCTGAAGTGGAATGTTGGCATCATCCTGAATTTGTGCCCTTTACCCTTTATTTGTTGGTGTCATATCCATGTTTGCTTGGAATTGCCCATATAAATCAGCGACTTCCATTCCAAACCATGCCTGTTCCAAACGATATTTACATTTGATGGTTATTTCATCCCCTACTTACTATGTCAAGTTGTTGTGTATGTGTTTGATAATGTGCTGTTTGATTGGAAATGACAGTGGATGGTAAGCCTCATTGTAGCATTGACAGAACTATCCTTCCAGGCAAACTAGTTTCCCATTACAATAATGTCAATAACCACTGTGGGTTTATGCATAAAATGAGTGTAACATTACATACTGGGACTTGTCAAGATGGTCCTATGACAAGTGGAGTTAAAGGCACACGTTGCTATTGCTATTTTATGACAATTAAAGTTAAAGGTGATTAGGCTAGATCAGCCAACACATTCGGAATTCCCATTGGACTTAAAGGAACATGTTGCCTTGGATCAGGCAAGTGGGTCTTTGAAAAGCGTTTGAAACCGTTTGGTATGAAATGTTGGTTAGAAAGATGTTTTAAAAGTAGAATATAATGTTCCACACAAATATGCCTCTAAATTGCATGGTTTTTCTTAAATTTGTTGTGAACTAACACGGTTTGTCAAATTTTTGACTCCACAAAATGGCCCACCGTGTTAGTTTGCAAAGTGAAAGGGAACACGCAATTTTTATGGTATGTTTGTGTGGATTATTATATTCTACTTTTAAAATACTTTCTAACCACATGCATTTAAAACTATATGGTTTTAAACTCTTTTCTTGGACCAACTCGACCGGTCCAAGTCAATGTGTCCCTTTAAGTCCAATGGGGATTCCTATAGGAAGTCCAATGTGTTGGCTGATCTAGCCTAATCACCTTTAACTTATTGTCATAAAATAGCGATAAGAAGTTAAAGTGGACCTCAGAGAGCCTAGTCTAGTTTAATCAATTCAGCAAGAGTACTTTTGATGCACAACAGTGACAAACTGTGCTTCACTCTTTTATGAATAGCCCCCTCTAGTGGTTGCTGACAGTTAATACTCTCTAAAGCATTTGCAGTATGGTATACAATAATGCATTATGGCATAACGCATGCAGCACTGAATGCATGATGCACAGGCTGTAGCGGTATGTACACCATGTACTGTATGTACATAATACAGTCATAGTTGCTGGGCTTGAAATGTGCTCAACATTCTGACAGATAAATCACCAAAACAATACTCGGGCGCACATAAATTGTTGCAAAAAACATACAGTTTTGGACGAGTCAGACAACAATGAACAATGTACATCACTTGATCTTGTGTCTGCCCTTTTTGTATGTTGTTAGGCTGTTTGATGTTGGACTAAAAATCGAAAGTGTGTTTTTATTAAGCAGAAATTAAATTGCATTTGTTGTTACTTGAAGAGAAGGACAAGTTGAGAGAAGCAGAAATACATGTGTATCAAGAATGTGAACAGAAGAGGTTTAATTTGATGAATTTTTGATGTTTTGATTTGATTGAGGCATAATTACATTTTAGTTCTCCTCGTTGCACTATGAACCAGATGATCAGTTGAGATTTCAGACTGAAACTTTATATTTTGTCAGCAATTTATTACAAATTCACCAAATTTGGCCAAGACCTTTGCCGTAGTAAGTGTAACCCTGTACATTGTTGGTGACCCTCCATAGGAACTACTCCAAACCATCTCTAAACCAAACCTAAAGTCATCTTACTTGTGATTGGCTGCTGTCTAATAATTCTTAAATAGTCTGATTGTGCTGAACCAGATGATCAGTGAAATTTAAGATTGAAACTTTTCAATATGTCACACTGATTTTTAATTCAAATTAATAATCAATTCACCCAATTTTTACCAATCCCTTTAACTAGTGTAACCCTAAACGTAGGTGAACCTAGTGAATGCAATAACACATCCCATAGGCCCTACTCCAAACCCAACCTAAAGTAATCGCATTTCTGATTGGTTCCTGTTTATTATCATTCTTAATAAGTCTGATTGTGCTGAACCAGATGATCAGTGAGATTTCAGTTTGAAATTTTTCAATACGTCACCGATTTATTACAAATCAATAAATTCACCCAATTTTTACCAAATCCTTTTGTCTAGTGGAACCCTTAAAGTAGGTGAACCTAAGTGAATGTAACACATTCCGTAGGATCGACTCCAAACCCAACCTAAAGTCGTCTCACTTCTGATTGGTTCCTGTCTAATGATCCTTAATAAGGCTGATTGTTAAGGCCATAGGCAAGGTGGTGGCTCAATCTAGCTGTTCCTTCTCCTACCTTATTGCTACCTAACCCCAGGGGCCAATCAAACTGTCAAAGGGCAAATTTATCCAAGGCAGTAGGGAAATTAGCTATTTCTGCGGTCATTCCCACAAATATAGGGCCCTTGCTACGTGCCTGCTGTGAGCTGTAATCCTTAAATGAGTGTGGATTTGTTTCAAAACCTGTTCTTACATTCCTTCCTCCATGTGTATACAGACGCTGTCTGTCAGAATGATACTGTAAACACCAGTAATCAATTTAAAACCTTGACAACAAGTAGATTTCAACTTTTTTTCTTCAATCCTTCAGATTTTCTCCAAAAACCTGTTTACCGTTAAAGGCAGTGGACACTATTGGTAATTACTCAAAATAATAATTAACATAAAACCTTACTTGGTAACGAGTAATGGGGAGAGGTTGATAGTATAAAACATTGTGAGAAACGGCTCCCTCTGAAGTGCCATAGTTTTTGAGAAAGAAGTAATTTTCCACGAATTTGATTTTGAGACCTCAGATTTAGAACTTGAGGTCTCGAAATCAACCATCTAAACGCACACACTTTCTTGTGACAAGGGTGTTTTTGTCTTTCATTATTATATTGCAAGTTCGATGGCCGATTGAGCTCAAATTTTCAAAGGTTTGTTATTTTATGCATATGTTGAGATACACCAACTGTAAAGGCTAGTCTTTGACAATTACCAATAGTGTCCACTGCCTTTAAATGGATGAAGGTTCTTTTATAGGCCCCTTTTGGGTAAGAGGACGAAATTCATTATGAATACTATCATTGAATCAGTTTATTTCAATAAAAAAATAAAAATTTAGGAGAATGTCATACTTTTTGTTTTCAATGAAAAACTTGTGATATACGTCTTCCTTGTACTGTTGCTGAATCCTTCTACACCTGATGTAGGTATTTTAATCAAGGCAGCTGTGGATTCTCAGTTTACCAACTTGAGAGAAGGTCATGACAGGCAAAGGACAAGTGTACACCAAAGCTCTGGCTTTGCTGGGATTAAATGATTTGTGCCATGCTACCTTGTCTAGTATATGCCTTGTGAAAGCTAGTAATTCAACAAATCAGCTGAAAATAAGGGGGATGCGATAGTCAGTTTTAAGATTGTTTTTTCTGTCAGGTAAATGTTCAGGATTATTCATGTCTGATATTTTTATCTTATGTCAGGTAACTGATACAGACTCATAAGTTGATGTGAAAGGCTGATGTGTTATTAAAATTTTCTCTTAGTTTGACCTACAGTTTGACTTAATTTTTTCATTTTCTGCCCTGTTTTCCTAAATCATGTGAATTTGATTTCAAGACCTCAGAATTTGATTTTGAGGTCTCTTTATTCCATTATTATCTCACAACGTCGTCGACCAATTGAGTTCAAGTTTTCACCGATTTGTTATTTTGTGCATATGTTGAGAAACACCAAGTGGGAAGACCAGGCTGGTCTATGACAATTGCTGAAGGTGTCCTGTGTCTTTTAAGTGAGCCAAATCTACACAGTAGGCATACAATGTAAATCTTTGAAGTCTGTTTGGATCTTCAATTTGACTATAAAATGTCTGCTCATGTAATTGAAATACAGTGTAGAAAAACATTCATGTGCTTATGACAAGTAACAGCTTGTGCCAATGTGTGATTGTAGTTGTTGGACTGCATGTTATACCATATATACTTAGACAACATTAGAAAGCCCAATGCATGATTACAAAGAAACTGCTATGATGAATATGTACATGTGCCAATGTGTGATTGTATTTATTGGACTGCATGTTATACCATACTTAGACAACATTAGAAAGCCCAATGCATGATTACAAAGAAACTGCTATGATGAATATGTACATGTGCCAATGTGTGATTGTAGTTATTGGACTGCATGTTATACCATATATACTTAGACAACATTAGAAAGCCCAAATGCATGATTACAAAGAAACTGCTATAATGAATATGTACATGTGCCAATGTGTGATTGTATTTATTGGACTGCATGTTATACCATACTTAGACAACATTAGAAAGCCCAATGAATGATCACAAAGAAACTGCTTTGAGGAATATGTACATGTGGTTTCTAATGCAAACAGATGTCAAACTAAACACAATACAAGAAGATGACTTTAGAGAAGAAGAGACCATTGTAATATTTGTTTGGACCAAAAAGCTTGATTTAATGGAAGCGCATCAGGGTGACCCAATTTGATTCAAGTGTCATGGTCAAGTCTTTATTGTAGTTCTTGGTTGTTGTGTGTCACGGCTCTGCAAGGCAGGACTGAGTTCATATTAAAAATGAATTGTCTGAAGACACTCATAAATTTCATAAAGACCCTTGCATACCCACCATAGCCATGTCAAATATCAGTGACTTTAAAAGGAAATTCCTTTATATAAATTGGTTCTAAAATTTTGCTTTCTCCAGAAGACGGCTTTCTCCAGAAGACGATCAGAGCATACTGATCGAAACGTCGAGTTGAAACCAACGGTTCTCTTTAGAACCACCCCAACTCGTTAGAGATAGTCATTACATGGTGTTATCTCAAACCTTTCTATATCGTATTTCCACCATGCAAAGTTTCAAATCCTACTTATCTAAAATTATGGTTAATTCAAACACTAGCATTCTCAACATGATTACTTCTACAATTAGGTATGCATACACTAAGCTTTCTCATTACTGCATGCTTTCTACAACCCTTGCTCTATGCTACAACAAATGAACCATTGATGGTGGAGAATGTCCTCTTCCAATGATATGTACATGTACATATGCTGATAATCTTAGCAGCCAATTATTCTTTTGTCTCATTGAGGGCGCTGTTTCACTATGATGTCCATTTTAACCAGGGAACAATTAATTTTGATGGCTTCTCCAAATAAAACCTAGAATCATAATATAGTGTGGGTGTGGTAAAATCAAGGGTTTTGTGTTTCACAGTACACTCTACTCTCAAGAATAAGAATCTGATTCTTGACAATTTGATTTAGGAAACTATGGAATCCCACTCCAAACCTAGTAGAAAAACAATCAGAGAGTATCATTCAATAGTTTCTTGAAGTTGTACCATGGAGGTAGGAAACCTCCATGTTTGTACTTTGGGTATTTGTGGACACACCTTATTTGGAAAAGATCAAATCAGGGCCCAATTTTATGGCTCTGCTTACCGTAAGCACAGAATTGGGGCTTACGGAAGCAGGGAATTCTGTGCTTACGGCAAGCGTAGTTCACGGGTTAGGGGCGAATTTTGGCTTCTGTGCGTGCATACTTCACGTTACTAAGCATTCTACGCTTACAAGGCTAGCGCAGAAATTTGGCGCTTGCACGCAAACAAGGAATTGCGATCGTAAGCGCAGAATTCGGATGTAAGCAGAGCCATGAAATTGGGCCCTGGTGTCAGTTTTTTTCTCAAAACTTATTTGGTAACGATCAATGGAGAGCTGTTGATAGCAATAAAACATTGTGAGAAATGGCTTCCTCTGAAGTAATATAGTTTTCGGGAAAGAAGTAGGCCTAATTTCTCACTAAAATATTTGACTTGAATTCGAGACCTCAGCTGAGGTCTCAAAATCAAGCATCTGAAAGCACACAACAACTTGCGCAACAAGGGTGTTTTTTTCTTCCATTATTCTCTTCAATTTACTCTCAAGAATGAGAACCTGAATCTTGACAATTTGATGTAGGAAACTCTGGAATCTGAATTCAGCGCTCCGGCCATGCATAAAGCAAGACTTGTACCTTGGGTCTTTGTATTTGTGGACACACCTGTGCAAAAGATCAGGTCAGCTGTCAGCTTTTCCTTTATTTTGGAGGAGTAGGGAGGGGAGTGACCCGAGTAACACAATATTAATTGAATCAGAGTAGCTCTTTTATAATACAATATAGAGGATTCATTCCCTGACCTCCAACTTTGTTCTGGAAATCTCATTTTTACTATGCCTCTTTGGACCAAGTACTGTGAGGTTTTTGTTCATAGACTTGGTACAGCTGTTGAAGTAGGGTCTGCTACAACACTGGGCTGCCAAGCCAACATGGTACCTAACTCAATCACAAAGTTAAAATGTGTGGTTTTCAAATGATTTGTTTCCAAGAATACATCATACCCCCAAGGTACCTTTTGAGTGACTCCAGGCCTGTATGAATCATTTTTGAAAGGGCAAGGGCACTAAGGCATTTTCTTCTTGGTAAAAGGGCACGGCACCCTTTGAAGAAATCGTAAAATTCTACTGGAGCATTTCAAGGGCACCAAGACCAGGGGGGCATGGAGGCGATTTGCCTCTGTGAGTTATCAGACCTGCTGGTCAGCAGGACCAGTTAGCTTGTAACTGCCAGCTTCAATTCACTGGGTCATTTTATTTCAAATGCCAATCAGGAAGCTTTTCAAACTGAACTAAGGTCCACTTGGAGTGAATTCTGACTTATCCCTATTATGATTTTGGCCAGCTGACCATCGTCACAAGGGAGAACGCTGAAGATCATGGTGTTCCTGGTTAACAGGCCAGGCATGCTTGCATGGACATTGACCAATCAGGTCTATAATATACCTTTATCATGTTGTCACCATCTTGGTCATGTTCCTTGTATTGAACAATAATAATGAATGCTAATAATCATTTTGCAAATAGGAACCAGACTCTTTTGTTCTTCTAGCCTCGATTTGGTTACATTGATATCAATGGGAAAAATTCATGATGGCTGCACCATGATAAAGGTCCATTGTGTTTCAAATTGGTTGATATCGGCATGGAGCTATCGGCAAGAGTCTGAAGGTTGACACACACATTACTTTACATCTATTACTTACATAGACCCATTCTTTATGCATTTCTGAACAGAAGCATTGGAACACTTTGTCATGAACCCCGCCCCCTCCCCACACTCACCCTAGTGTCAATGTTCAGAGCGTGCGGTATATTTTTGAGCCAATTGTTCCATACGTTTCAAATCATTAATTCGACTTAAAAGGGTGTGGGGGATCCGGATGCAAGTTTTCGAAGTGAATTTGACTTGAATTGTATTTTGTAGATTAAAGTGAAATGACAATTGATTGAGTATAGTGAAACTTGACAAGTTCAACGGTTGTTAGGCTGCAAGTTGATTAAAGGGTCTGGGTACTTTTTGTAACACAAAACACAATGTCCACAGATTTACATTTAACTTACACCGTTTTAAGATAATGATAGTAGAAAGCTTTCCTTAATTGTTACTTGCTGAGGTGCTGTAGTTTTTGAGAAATGATCAAAACAAATAGTTGAAATAATTTTCGTGTCAGTTTTTGCATGTAAAACAGTTTTATCATAATTGGTTTTTACATGCTCAAATAATTTTCGTCTCACTGAGATAAACAATTTTTGTGTGACTTGTTTACTCATTTCTCAAAAACTACAGCACCTCATCAAGTAATATTTTTAGAAAAGCTTTCTACCATCATTATCTTCAAACTGTAAGTTTAATGTAAATCTGTGGACATGGTGTTTTGTGTCCCAAATCTTTTAACTATTACAAATTTAACAGTGCAGCGAGAGTGTTCGGAGACAATTGTACAAACAAAACAAGGTGCAATGACATTTGGTTTTCTTGGAGCGATGCTGGTTCAAGTTCTTAGGGTTCTCTATTGATTGATTTTAATCCTCTTTCAGAGTAATGCTTTTTTGATGAGTGATTTCAAGCCGCAGTTGGCAGGCATTCTGTTAAGGTTTAGCCTTTGCAGGGGTTATGAAAACAGCAGACACACACAGGCTACTTTCTCTCTACCTTTGTAGAATAAAAGGCTTCCCTCCGGGCAGGCTTTACCTTTTCCCTTTCTGTTTTGGGATCTGTTAAAAAGAAAGTCCTTTTTTCTAGACTCTGGTTAAGTCTATGATTTATTGAGCAGCTTGGTCTGTGTTCGTTTTGGGTCTTACATGGTGGATTCATGTTTCTCAGCCCTTATCATAATATCCAAAGCAACCCACTGGATGTTAGACTTGTGGACAAGTCGTTAAATGTCTGTCGCGGTGATAGCGTTTTGACTATTCCGAAACCTCCCAGCAATTCTCGCAGTATTCTCGCGAGACTGCTGGCCCAGGAGACTACTGCTCTCAAGACTACGGTCCCATTTAATGGGGAGTAGAAGTCGGCGAGAGCAGTGATCTCACGAGAGCAACGCCACAACTTGACTATCTCACCGCGGCAGACCATTAACAACTTGTCCACAAGTCTAACTGGATGTGGGAATATGAGGAAGTGGAGTAAGATATAAGATCAAGTCCACATTGGATTACAACCATCTCATTGGGTAAACAAGGCAACTAGATCAGGACACAAGTTTCTAATCTAACGTACCGATTGTGGTTAAACTTTACGGATATTACCGTTAGTTACTAATTTGGGGGTAAAACAACCCTTTTTACAGTTAAAAATATAATGTTTTCAACAGTTTGAAAGTGATGTAGATGCATTATGACTCTTTTACATATATATATTTGACGGTTGACTTATGTTCAAAATGTTCTTTGAAAGTGCATTTAAAATTTGTTGTTGTGAGTTGTCGTGAGTTGTCGGTATTTAGTGCGACCCATGTTTCAAAACTTGATGTTGTTTATGAAAAAGTTCATTCCAATATTGACACGACAGTAGTAGTTGTTGCAAAATATACACACAGGGCCTATACTTGTGTCTTTTTTTGTTTTGTGTACATCACCTTGGAGCTAAACTAACTAATTAAATGTGCTCGTACTGTATGTAAGGAAGAAACTGGAATAATTAAAATGTATTCTATTTTCATCTTTTGTTCTATCTCTCCCTGTAATGTCAGTGACACTTTTTATTACAGGAAACCTTGTAGTTAAAATTATGACAAAATTATGTATGACTATAGTGATGGATAGAACTCAACCTTGTTAATGTACACTGTGCCACTCCTTCGTGACCAAATGACATCATCTTTGTGGCTCAATATGAAGAAAGCAGTTTTTACTTCATACCATGCACATTGTCAATATCATAACAAATGGTACTTTTACATTTAGTAACTTTCTTTTTGATTTGATAACATGATACCTTTATAAACAATATGTTGTTATAAGATTTTTAAAGGCAGTGGACACTATTGTAATTGTCAAAGACTAGCCTTCACAGTTGGTGTATCTCAACATATGCATAAAATAACTAACCTGTGAAACTTTGAGCTCAATCGGTCCTCGAACTTGGGAGATAATAATGAAAGAAAAAAACACCCTTGTCACACAAAGTTGTGTGCGTTTAGATGGTTGATTTCGAGACCTCAAGTTTTAGATCTGAGGTCTCGAAATCAAATTTGTGGAAAATAACTTCTTTCTCGAAAACTATAGTATTTCAGAGGGAGCCGTTTCTCACAATGTTTTATACCATCAACCTCTCCCCATTACTCATCACCATGAAAGGTTTTATGCTAATAACTATTTTGAGTAATAACCAATAGTGTCCAAGTCCTTTAAAGTATGTCTTCCTTTCACCTATAAAGACCTACTAGGCCTACATATAGGCCAAATAGATGTTAAATTTGCTTCAGGGATAGAGAATATTAATTTATTTTTTTTACCCATACACCGATGTGTATAAGCACTGTATACTCCGTACATACTCAGGCCTACCACACATGTTTTTAAGTAGGTTTTTAACCCCTAATGGTAACAGTGTGTTATATGACGAAAGAAAATAAAACACTAGTGAGTTGTACGAAATCTCTAATCTCATTTGTGCAAGGTTGACCTGCTGATTTGGCTAGCAGTGGGGGATTAAGCTAGGTCAGGCCATGGTCTGGGCTAACCAACCATGGGCTAACTACTAGTGCTGGGCGAATAGTGAAATTTTGTTATTCGGATACCGCTGGCCAACTATCCGAAATTAACCGGATATTCGAATAGTTTTTTTCGCCGCTAGAGGGCGCTATAAAAAAAAATAAAAAAAATAAAAATAAAAAAATATTTAGAAAAATATTTTTTTTTGTCGCTAGAGGGCGCTGTTCGTTTGTGAATGAGATCTTCTGGGCGGATTGATATTAGTTTTAGACAGTGTCACTCGGTTCATTCATAAAAATGACCGGATCTAATTTAAAGATGGCGATTTGCTTTTTCTTTTGATCGTGGATGACTCTACGTGAAGGAAAACTTTTGTAATCTTTGAACAAATTACGTCAGAAATGTCATTGTTTTGACTCTTCACGGAGGTGAGCATAGTTAAATACTTAATTTATGCTGTTTTATGCTGTCTTAATAGAAGTTTCATTAGGATTCAGACAAAACATTCATGTCAGTTGTCGCCCGACGTCCGCGGATATTCGGATATTAAAGAATATCCGGTTACTTGGTTGTAATTACAGAACTATCCGGTTTATAAATAGCTATTCGCGCCCTATGCGGATATCCGGTTAAGAAAAAAAAGGCATTCGCGGTTACGGATAGGAAAACCTATTCGCCATTAACCGGATATTCAAATAATTCGCCCAGGCCTACTAACTACATGTAAATCTTTGGTTTGGCATGTTTTCTGCATTAAAGCCATTGGACACTTTCGGTTAACAGTATTGTCCAAAGCCCACACTTCGTGTATCACAATTTATATATAAAATAACAAACCTGTGAAAATTTAGGCTTAACCGGTCATCGGAGTCGGGACAAAATAACGGGAAAACCCACCCTTGTTTCCGCACGTTTCGCAGTGTCATGACATGTGTTTAAAATAAATTCGTAATTCTCGATACCGACAATTGATATTGTTTTAACGTTTTCTCAAAAAGTAAAGCATCTCATGGAACAATATTTCAAGAGAAGTCTTTCACCATAACCTTTTGTAAACCCTGTAAGTTATTTGTGAATCTGTGAACTTTTAATTTTTGTTCTGTTCCGAAAGTGTATAATGGCTTTAAAGGCACTGGGCACTGTTGGCAATTACTCAAAATAATTGTTAGCATAAAAACTTTCTTGGTAACGAGCAATGGAGAGCTGTTGATAGTATAACATTGTGAGAAACAGCTCCCTCTGAAGTAACATAGTTTTTGAGAAAGAAGTAATTTCTGAGGTCTCAAATTCAAGGCATCTGAAAGCACACAAGCTGTGCGACAAGGGTACTTGAACTCACCTGGTTGGCAAAGTTACGGGAGAAAAATGGAAGAAAAAAACACATCCATCTCGCAACTTCGCCAACCAGGTGAGTTCAAATTGTCACAGGTTTGTTATTTTATGCATGTTGAGATACACCAAGTGAGAAGACTTGGCTTTTCTTGACAATTACTAAAGGTGTCCAGTGCCTTTAAGTACAAATTAGCTTATATTTTGAGCTAACTCTATGTTTTGAGTCTAAACTGTAAAGGTTCTTAAAAAGCATGGAGGTTAAGCTGCAGTGTGGTAATGACCAGCTATGCCTTTGATTGATCCCTCCTACACAAGGCACAGCTTTGTATTGATTCTCTGTGAGGACCCTAAGCATGGCCTAAGGCATTAAGGATACACTAGTTCACCTATACAAGAATGGGGTCCTTATGACCCTTGCTGGTATCCTGCCATCTATCATTGTATTAGCAGCTGCAGAGCTAGCCCACCATGGAGTTCTTATTGGCAGGAGCATGGCAGGAGTCATAGACCTCTAAACCGCACACACACCCTGCTTCATTTCAAACTCACAAACTTCTACATTACTCAACCCTTAATAAGTGCCAATTATAACAGTTGTTTCTTTGGTATCTTGAAATGAGAGGAGAAAACTTTTCATCTGATCACCCTGAGAGACTACACTACTTTGTTTTTCATAGAGCAGCTCTGCAGCTGCTAATACCAGTGATGAGTCGAATACGGAAAAATATAGCGCTTCTGCATCCCATATCCAACGAGGCCGAAGGCTGAGTTGGATATGGGATGCAGAAGTGCTGCATTTTTTCGTATTCCACGAGCGCGCATGTTATAACGAATTTATCTTCCAGTTTCACGTCAACACGCAAAAATTAAAATTTCAGAACGTTATTTTGCGACGAAGCGCACAAAGTTTAGAATGTTATTTTTTGCACTGTCCGTATACGGAGCGTGACGCATTGACACTCACAATACGCACTGTGCAATGAAAACAGAGGAAGTAGTATAGGTTTTTATCCCCCCCTCCAAGCATCTGGGCCCAATTTCATAGAGCTGCTTAGCATAAAAATTTGCTTAGCATGACATTTCTTCCTTGATAAAAACAAGATTACCAACCAAATTTCCACGTGATTTTCAGGATAAGCAAACAACAGCTGAGTACCAGTAACAAGCAATATGCAACAGATGGAAATTTGGTTGGTTATGCTGTTTTTATCAAGGAAGAAAGTTCATGCTAAGCAAATTTTTATGCTTAGCAGCTCTATGAAATTGGGCCCTGATTGGTGGATTAGCGCGTACTGGAAGATAAATAGCTATATAGTGAAAGGATTCATGTATTTTGTATGTGTACATGTAGGCTACACATTTGTACACATTACATGTTTGGTTTAGGGTTGACGCTGGTTTACTTTGTACCAAAAAAAGGGCAACTGGATCGTTCATTCTGAGAAGAAATATTTTCAAGTCTGGTCATAGTTCTTGTTATAATAAAAAATAAATAAACAAACAATGAATAAATAAAGAAATTACAACAGCAAAGTTTGTCAACACAGCAATTTCTTTTGTAAGTACCCATGTAGGGTGCCCTCAGCTAGTGGTAAAAATAAAGCACCATATTAAAGAGACACGTTGCCTTGGATCGGTCGAGTTGGTCTTTGAAAAGCGTTTGAAACCAATTGTTATAAAATGCATATGATTAGAAGGATATTTTAAAATATCACTCTAAATTGCGTGGTTTTCCTTTTACCTTGCTAACTAACACGGTCGGCCATTTATCCATAAATGGCCGACCACGTGAGTCGAAGAGGTAAAAGAAAAAACATGCAATTTCGAGTGATATTTGTGCTGTGGATCATTATATTCTACTTTTAAAATATCTCTCTAAAGTAATCATATATATGCATTTTATAACAAACAGTTACAAACATGCATTTTATAACAAACAGTTACAAACTCTTTTCAAAGACCAACTCGACCGATCCAAGGCAACGTGTTCCTTTAAGATTTATTGTCATTGATGACCATGATATTTTAAAATAAAAGTACATGTGTGGTTAAAGGATTTGGGTACCTTTTCAAAATGTTAATAGATTTACATAAAACTTACAGGGTTTGAAGATAATGATAGTGGAAAGCTTCCCTTCAAATTTTACTTACTGAGGTGCTGTAGTTTTTGAGAAATGAGTAAAACAATGTCATGAAAATACGTTTGTAAATATGATTAAAATAATTTTCGTCTCATGAGACGAAAATTATTTTCATGACATTGTTTTACTCATTTCCCAAAAACTACAGCACCTCAGCACGTCATATTTTCAGGGAAGCTTTCTACTATCATTATCTTCAAACTGTGTAAGTTAAGTGTAAATCTATGGACATTGTGTTTTTTATCCTACAAAAGTTACATACACCCTTTAAGTCTGGAGGACTGGTCTATGTGTAAGTCTCAAATCCCCCTGGCCTCTGACTCATACTAGACCACAACAGTGGGGAATTATTAGAAACCCACAAGAAATCTGTCAATGTGAAAACCTTCTCCATCCAAGGATTCCAAGAGAGTCCATCTTAGGATTCCAAGAGAGTCTTTTTGAAGGTAATGTGCACCGATTGAAAAGACTGTGTATTTATATATACAACTAGGAGTGCGTTTTGGCGACCCCAACCAAAAACTGTTTCGGTTGTTGGTCGTTGGTTCTGCTGTTCAGACTGAACTCGGTTACCGTCTTGGTTATGACGTCAGAAACAGTTCTTGGTCGGGGTCGCCAAAACGCACTCTAGGTGAGAATGAACCATTGATTTTAAAACTAAACCAGGTTTAAGAGAAGCTTTGACCAATTTGCACCATGGAAAACATCTGAAAACTGGAAATTATATTAACTTTCGTTTTATTGAACTCCAAATTATTTTAATGGGTGAGTTAGTGGCTGTGGTTTTCATGGACCATACAGTGAAGGTTTGTGTTTGTTGATTAGAGTTGATATGCTGATATCTGCTTTTAAATGTTGCTGCCTCAATACAAAATTGTTTGAAGGAAAACAAATCGTAAAAATGTACTTCATTTGTACATTGTAGCTTTGATCCTTGGTTCTTCCTCCATGCTTGGTTCAAATTGGGGGTAGAACTTTATGCTATCTATGTATACAATAGTATGCTTTTATTTATATAGCATGTATTTGGTGTACTGTATTTTACTTACAAGAGCAATGGATTAAGAAAGGTATGTCATAATCATTATAATATCTGAGAATATTTGTCAGAAATTTAACAGTCCACTCTCACTTGCCTTTAGAAAAATATTCTCTAAAACTCAATTCTGTTTCTCAATTATGCATCTGACCACTAAATGATGGCTTATTTTGTCAAAAAAGACTGACATGTTCATTCATTCAAACTGATATTTATTTCCATACTTCATGAAAACAGAGTACAAACAATGTTTTTAAGGAATAACCAATAAACAAAGCTATTTAATGAGGGTGAGAAAAACAAATAAATAGAGTATGGAGGCATCATCTGGAAGCCGAGGCTTATGTAGGGATGCCTGGGGACAGACAATAAACGGGGACAAGAACGAACGGACTGACAAATAGAACAAAGACAGACATGATGAAGACAACAATGATGATGTTTAGTCCTGTAGTCTTGTAGATTTTCCCCCATTTGACATGACTAAATGAAGTAAAAATAGTCGTTGTCTAGGAATGATGCAGTCGCGTTTTACCACCATGTATCTTGGGAGGTGTTCACCTAGCTTCATGTTCCCTTTTACAGCCCACTGTGTATTGTCTGAGTTAGTTTGCTATGCCCAAGTCCATGACCCTACACTCGGATTGCTCCCTAGAGCAAAATAACAGTGATGGCAAACACAGGTGCAATCCTACTGGACACTATTCCAACAATTTGTTTTATGCACAGTTGGCAATAATAAGCTCTTGAGTACAGGTACAGATATTTGCTGCTGAATTCATTTCATACAACTATTCAGATACGATGCAGTCTTTATGCTTAAAGACACTGGACACTATTGGTAATTGTCAAAGACCAGTCTTCTCACTTTGTGTGTCTCAACATATGCACAAAATAACAAACTTGTGAAAATTTGAGCTGAGATCTTCGAAATTTCGAGACAATAAAAAAAAAAAAATACCCTTGTCACATGCTGTTGTGTGCTTTCAGATGCTTGATTTTCGAGACCTCGAAATCAAATTTTTTGAAAATTACTTTTTTTCTCAAAAACTACTTTACTTCAGAGGGAGTTGTTTCTCACAATGTTTTATTCTATCAACAGCTCTCCATTACTCGTTACCAAGTAAGGTTTTATGCTAAAAGTTATTTGGAGTCCAATAGTGTCCAGTGCCTTAAATGCTTTTGCACAAACATCCAAGAGACAAGTACCAAATCCTCGTTTGACGATGTTGATATATTGCACACAAGCATTGTCTATTATTTTCCTCAGCGGTGTGCATGGGATGAAGGCATTTTTATTTACTAAAGTTGCCCAATTTACCTTGTCATATCTAAATCAAAATAGCACACAAATCAAAAACACATTTCAATTTGGTAGCTCATTGGGAAACTGAATAAAGGCTTCTTTTGTTATCTTGGCATGAAGGCCCGGTATGTAATGCAATGTACGACCTTTTTTTTATTTCATCCCCAGTGTACATTTATTATGTAGTGCATCCCAATTGCTCCATAGTGAAAGTATGGTTGACTCATAACTCAGTATCTACATGAAGGAACAGGCACACAGCATCTTGTGTTCATAATCTTTATGATTACCACGTGGTAGTGTCTTGACAGAGGAGGAGAGGGGGGGGGGGGGGGGCGTTATAGACCTGTATCATGCTGCCACCAACTTGGTCATGTTCCTTGTATCCAACAACAGTAACAAATTCTAATATATGTGTTATACAAAAAGGAACCAGACTATCTCTCCTTCCAGCCGCGGTCTGGTTACATTGAGTTAAATGGGAGAGAAAAAAAAGATATATGCACCATTATTATGGTCTGTTGTGACCCTTTACAAAAAAGGGTTTACCTTCTGATAATCATACTTTATCATGTCAATATATTTTGCAAGACCTTAGAGCAAAGGTAGAGCAACAGCTACACATCATAAGGGACCTTACAAAATGTGGCTTCTTGAGAGAGGAGGAGAGGGGGACCGTTATAGACCTGTATCATGCTGCCACCATCTTGGTCATGTTCCTTGTATCCAACAACAGTAACAAATTCTAATATATGTGTTATACAAAAAGGAACCAGACTATCTCTCCTTCCAGCCTCGGTCTGGTTACATTGAGTTGAATGAGGTAAAATTAAGATGGCCGCCCTATCCTTGATAATGGTCTATTGTGACCCTTTACTCCATATTGGAAATGGAAATGTCTTGGATAAAAAGGGTTTACCTTCTGATAGTCATTCCAAGACCATGTTTTAAAGCAACATCTAGACATCTATATATAAGGGATCTTCTACTGAAAGTTCTTGAAGAACTTCCAATACCTTGCATTTTGATTCCATATTGAAAATGGAAATGTCTTGAAAAAAAAATAAAGGTTTTCCTTCTGATAGTCATACTTGATTTTACTGATATTTTTGTAAAACAACAGCTGCACATCATCAAATAGTCAAGTAGTCTGTTTTATTGTCACACATTAATATAAATACAGTGAAATTCACACAGTCGTGTTTGACCATTACATTGGAGGACAGCTAGTGTACTCTCTGTATTGAAGCAATCCCTATTTGGTTTTGTACTCAAATGCCTACTGAGGACCCATGAAAACAAAAAACTGACTAGTGAGGACATATGTTGTCCTTTTTGAAAAATGTCCTTGGAGGGTAGGTCATGGCCATACAAGCCCACTTTGGTTTGGGAGTCTACAAAAAACACTAAAATTACAAAAACACAGAGACCTTCCCTACAGAAATGTGGCTTCTTAAATAACTTTCAATTCCTGGCATTTTGATTCCATACTGGAAATGGAAACGTCTTGAGAAGTACTTAGTCTCAATGGTATTAAGGCTTGAAAATGCCAGGATTAGGAGATGCCTTGTCCTGGTGATCTTCTGCTAAAGTGATTAAGGAAAAGTGTAAGAACCCTGCAAAGCAATTCATGTTTTTAAAAGAGATTTAGTTAAAAGCCATATTTTCTTTTGGAAGAGCTGAGGTAAATACAACGTTGTGTCAGACAATACACATGTTGCAGACATTAAGCAGTTGTTGTGTTTATTTGTGCTTGACTTCAGCAGATGATGATGCTTTCCATCCTGCTCAGGTTTTGTACTTACTCGATGTATATTTATGTACATTGAATGCATTGAACATGGGCGGAATTCCTGCTCCGTGAAACGACTGTGTTATTTGTTCAGACCCATCTGCTGAAAGCAAGTCGTCACTTCAGCCCTTTTTCCTAAGGTTTTTAAAATAACATCTCTGTGAATCAATTGTGATCGATTAATAGAAGCTAAATGCGGTCGGTTTGACGTGTTGGCCTGTTCTTGGTGAAAGGGTTCAATCTGGCAAGAGGCACACAGTACAGTGTGACTCAAAAGCGAGATCAGCCGTCGATTTCACAAAACTCTTCCTAACTTAAGACTAATCTTAGGACTTAAGACGAGTCCCAACCCTGCACTATAGCATGCAGACCTTAAGATTAATCCTAAGTTAGGAAGAGTTACTCGTCCTAACTCGAGATAAGACGAGTCCTAACTCTTTGTCCTAACTCTTGCAGTACCACTAAAAAAAAAGAACGGAAGATGGTGATTTAAAATCTGAAATTATTATTATTGGTGTACTTAAATTCTTTAAATAGTTTGTGATTTTTTCCTCCCCTGTGCCATCTTCTAGTTGTATTTTTTGGGTACCCAAAGAGATATTGCAAATTAACAAATGGTTAACGTGCAATTTAATATGTTGATAAATATGACTGTTGCTTCATTTGTATTTAACAAGGAATGATACCATGCCGCTTTGGTTTTCCTACGCAATATTATGTATGTAGGCCTACAGTCTGAGACGTTATTAAAGAATTGTTAGCTTGTGAATCAAAAATCCACAACATCATTTGTCATCACGGCACTATAATGAGCTGGGCCCAATTTTTCAGAGCAGCTTTTTGAAGCACAAAAGTAGTACACAATAATATTGCTTTCCGTAGTAAGTTTACATCACCATGAAAATTTGCCAGAATACATGAACAAGCTATTAAGCAAAGGAACCATTAATATTACTCGTAGCTAGCAAGGTAACTATGGTAACCATGTTATTAGAGTACGGAAGTCCTTGCTATGCAGACTAATTGTTACCGTTCCATGCACTCAGGAATTGTTCATTAAAATTATACTCAGATATTTGATTTTTATGTTTATTTCTAACCATAAATTAGTCTTGATTAATTAATTATGTGAGGGGTGTTTACTTATAAATATAAATGAATCATGATGTAGAAATATTGTGCGGTAACAGTTTAGTGTATGAAGTGTTGATGCAGTATGCATGAATGGTGTTTTCCCCGGTCATGTGTCAGCCAGGCTAGTAAACCATTGAAGCAGATTAATGGTGGCTAATTTGCCAGAAGTTTTCACATGTGATTTGTGCAATGAGTGATGTACGGATGCAGGAACCCCTCGGTGTGCATGTATAGCCATAGTAACGGGACTGACCTTGACTGTGTGTTGATAATGAGACAAAAGCATCAAGATGCTCCAACCAAAGATCTTTTTGTATTGTAATTGCCGGAGAATCTATGTGTTTTGTTGTTGGATTTTTTCTTGTATAAAATTAAGAATGAGTATTTTCATTGTACTATCAAACAGTATAAAGCCCGGTTCATACTCCCTGCACATGCGAATGCAATGCAAATATGACCTGAATTTTAAGACACAACTGTGTTTTCGCTGCGATATTCGCAGGAGAGTTGAGCACAACTCAACTGCTGCGAATTATTCGTTGCGAATATGTGAGGTCAACGTTCATATCGCAAGAATAAATTAAACAAACAAAAAACTGTATAAAAATGACATTCAATATTTAATGCATCATCCATTTTGCAATGAAAATATTTTCTAAAGGAAGTTGAAACTTTGTGTTTTGCACGTACATGTAACTCAAAAGGAATTTCCCTTTTTTTTAAAAGGTCAGAGCTGGTTAAAACATAGCATGCAATGCATATAGTCTGCATTCGGTACTTGAAGCCCAGATCAATGAATGAAGTATTACCGTGCCTTAGAAATATAAATTGTTACAGGGAATACAAGGATAATATAAAGCCTCCATTTATAAAAATGGCCACAAATACTTAAACAGGTTGGTTACCCCTGCAGTAGAATGAAATGACCTTATTGCTTGGCATTGCTTTTGTATAGTGATGAGGGCAAGCCGTGATGCAGCAGCAGCGACTAGCTGGCACGCAGGCAGGGAGTCAGTTAGGCAGCATGCAGTCTGCCACCACTGTAATGTGTAGGCATTCCTCAACTCAGTGTTGCTTGTGTCACACTTTTTAGTGCCACCACCACATCCAGAGCGGAGTGAGCTCAAATCATTTAGCATGGTTCATCGCAGCTAGCCGCATATCCACCACAGCTAGTGCAGATTCCTTCCTCACCTATTTCGATGGGATATATCTTCCATTTAAGTTAAATCAAGGATGCGCTGCTGTAGATTTGGTGTCAAGTGGACTGGATTTTTTCATGACATCAAATGGTGTTTTCTTCAGTAGTTGACTTTTCTTGTGGAGTCATCGGGAATATTTGTTGCTGTAAACTGTCAGTGGCTGTCAACACTGTATCTTAATATTCATATCTGTGAGTACAATGAAGTACGTTTTGGATGGAAATGAGTGTTGCAGCATCAAGTCAAATCTTTGTGGAATAGCCTTCTTGTTATGGGCATTTGTTCTCATCCCTGTTGGTAAGTTTTTACATGTAATCATCAAACTGTATGTTTAGAGAGCCACTCCAGGCGTTTTCATGCAGTATAAGTTTCTGAAGGTTCCTCTGTCTAAGTCTCTGGCAAAAGACACATTTTAATTTCCTGGGACCATTTCCTCCAGCATTTTTGCATTTAGCAAAATATTTTGACTAAACAAAATATGTGCGCACTGAATGGTAATGTTGAGTAGCAAATGGTTATTTTCTGAATAGCGACTGGGACATTTTGCATAGCATTTTGCTCTGCTAAAAAAAAAAGAAATTATTCACTGATTTCGTCAATTTAGTCTGTACATTTTCAAATTCACACAACAGGCATGATTGCATCACAGGCCTTATTCTTCTTTGAGGCAATTGCCTCCATGCCATTGATCATTGCCTTGGAGCCTCCTGAAATATTCCAATAGCAATTCACAGTTTCATCACAAAGATGCCCTTTGCAAAGGAGAAAATCTCTCTTGGTGCCATTGCCCTTTTAAGAATGAAGCATTGGCCTGCATACATACATGTAATGTACCGATTTAGAAAACAAAAATGAGTTTACAAAATATCCTTTTTGAGGTTTGTTTGTTGACTTTACAATTTATAGAGATAATTTGGGGTAGTCATTCATTATTTTGATGTAAGATTCTGAATGGATGTTTTCTGGGCACTCTGGCTACCAACCCTGGCATGTAGGAGTCTTTCTTTTTAACATGTCTAAATAAAATCATCCGATTTGAACACTTACCACAATATGGACATAGACAGAAACCTTGCAGTGTTTTTCCTCCATGCAATACAACATGGACAGAAATGTTTGCACTCATGCCATGGTTCTCCCAGGATTGTGGGGCACTCATGGAACAACATTTTGGCCAAAGACACTGAATTAAACGATTCTGGAGCATAACAAATGTTTTGTTTTGTTTTTTTTATAAATAAAAACGATTTCCATTTTTTTCAACCCTGCATGCAGTTTTGAGATGGGTGTTCAGAGCAGTAAGATGATAAATCCTCACCACTAAACCTATGTAATAAGCTCAAATACACTACAAATATTTCAAATTAATATTGTTATGAAAAAACATGCATGTGACATTGACAACAAGTACATTGACAATCAAGCACAAAAAATTAAGTATTAGATTTTTTTTACGCAGACACATCCATTCATTGATTTCAATTCACCTTAATGTTAATGATTTTTTGCATTTGCAGCAAGATGCAGTCTTACATGTAACTAGTAATATCAGCCAAGTAGGACTATATTATGGCAAATGATAATCAACAAGATTTATCACTATCCACATGTTGGACGAGCAGGGTTTCCACAACATAATAATATGAACAAGTACATGTACAGTCAAGAATAACAAAATTAGCAGATCATTTTTTGTTAAATTTTGTGTGTGCTTAAAATCCTCCATTTCCCCCAATTTATCCCTAGACAAAGTTGGGGAAATTATGTTCACTCTGAAAGATGGTTACTTTTTTTTATCAGGAATTTGTTCCATTGAAATGTATTCCTAATTTGTTTTACCTTGGATGTTTTTGTCAATTTTTATTTTTTTTATTTTTATTTTTTTATACAGCAAACCCCCTCCCCTGACATTTTTCAACTTGAGATGTTTGTTGAATGTCTGATTTGAATTGATATAACCTCCTTTGCAATCAGAAAGCACGCTATATCAAGTGACTGGCAAACAATGCTGGATGAAGGGTATCTATTTATCAATCTTTGACGTAATCATACGTTCTGTTTGTCACAAATGAACATTTAATTGTCTTGTGTGGCACATCACAGTTTGAAATCCAGCAAACATATACATGTATGCCTACATGTATACAGTGTTACATGTATGGAATAAAGCAAGCATGGATTTTGTTTAATTTTAGTAGTTATTTTGATGGGGGAAAAAGAAGAAAGACGACTAAAAGAAGCAGTGTCTTATTATCAATCTTTGAGGCAATGATACTTTCTTGTTTTTCATAAAATGTACAAGATTGTCGTGTTGGGCACATCACAGTTTGAAAACCAGCAAATGTATAATGCCTACATGTGTACACTGACATCTATGGAATATAGCAAGCATGGATTTGTGTTTAATTTTATTAGTTAGTTTGATGAGGGGAAAAAAGAAGAAACACAACAAAAAGAAGCAGTTTTAGTCTTTTTATCAATCTTTGAGGCAATCACACATTCTGTTTTTCACAAATGTACATTTGATTGTCTCGTTGGGCACATCACAGTTTGAAATCCAGCAAACATATGATGTACTGTACATGTAAAGCAAGCATGGATTTGTGTTTTCACTTCAGTAGTTATTTTGATGGGGAAAATAAGAAGAAGTTAATTTGACGGCAGACATTGGATTGTGGCGATTTCTAAATGATTTGAGCACCTCTGTGAATAGTGTGAAGTTAAAGTATCAATGTATTAGTGGCTCCTATAGTTGACTACCCATGATGAGACAGGTGTGACGAGTTACCTGGTCTATTCTCGCTTCACTCCCCACTGTACAATATTGATTGTAGTTTGCCTTCAACTAGTCAGTCCTTAAACCCTGATGTGGTGCCTCAATGTCCGTCATTCTTACAGTGAGTTGAGAAGAGTGATACATACTTGATGTGCTTGATGCTTATGGCTTGAAGATGAAACTACCTCCTTCATAGTGGGTGGCGCCAGTATCTAGGATTGAGCCCTGCATACATGAAGAGAGTATGTCAACCAACACAGTGTTCCTGTCACTTAAGCCATTCAATGTCTAGAATTATTTCTGTCTCTTGATGTTGTTGCATTCCTTTTCCGACCTTTTTTTAAAATACAAAAATGGGGACTTGTGGTTGTGAGTTTCTTAATTTTCATTATGCCAATAGGTTTTTTTTTTCGTAGCATTTTATATTAGAAAATGAAGCTCGAATATTCTTTAACCTTCAGTGTATTCACACTGATTAAAAAAAAAAAAAAAAACATAGTTTCTGAAATTATTATTTAAGATTGATTTGTACAATACATTGTATTCCTAAAGGTACAAGAAAATGTACAATATTGATATTATTTTTCTCTCAAAATTTTCCATGTGAACATCACTTTATATTTGAGAGAGTCGAACCCTAAAAACTGCATTGAAATCAGTGTTCATATTTGTGTGAATACTACAAACTTGAATTTACAAACCAATGACATTATCTTCACTTGAAATTATTATCATATATCAATGAGAGTTGACTAAGCCTGTTTCTCTACTTAAGTCATTTGAGGTCAGTAGAATTTGTTATGTTTGACCATGGAGGCTGGACTCCATGCTCTGACTAGATCTAGGTTGATGAATGTTGAGTTGCAGTATAGTGAGAATCTCATGTTGTCATACAGTGATCTGTCACTACGTATGACTCCAACGTCTCATCAGTAAACTGTAAGGCCAAATAAAAAAAATATCAGTTGATCGTCCCCTCTCTAATCCTTTTTTTCTTCTTCAAAAAGACAAATTTTCCTTTGAATTCTCATTAAACTTACTCATCTTTTAAGAACTTGTAACTACATAAAGTAAGTTGTGACTTTAAAGACACTGGACACTGTTGGTAATTGTCAGAGACTAGCCTTCACAGTTGGTTTATCTCAACATATGCATAAAATAACAAACCTGTGAAAATATGAGCTCAATCGGTCGAGAAATAAGCAGATGCTTGATTTTGATACCTCAAATTCTAAATATGAGTCTCGAAATCAAATTCAAGGAAAATTACTTCTTTCTCGAAAACTACATAACTTCAGGGAGCCGTTTCTCAAACTGTTTTTTACCTTCAACCTCTCCCCATTACTCGTTACCAAGAAAGGTTTTATGCTAATAATTATTTTGAGTAATTGCCTATAGTGTCCACTGCCTTTCAACTAAAGAATTGGTGGCCAGTTTGAATTGAAATTCTTTGTGGCCACCTTTGAAAGAAGTAAAAAATGAAAAGGCATTTATCCTGCTCTTTTATGAAAAACCCAGACAACCAACTGGTATTTCCTTTTACTTGGCCTAATCTATGGCAGACTAGATCCAAGTTTATCTCATATTACTGTGGCTTGAAATGAGGCTAGCTTTGCATGCAGGAGTCATCAGCAATAACCCATGGTGGTGCCATCCATTAACCTGGGCTTAGTGATTGGACCGCTGTACTGTGCCATAAGGCCAAGAAAAAAAAAATAACGTTGATCGTCCAGATTTTTTTTTTCCAAAAAGAGGATGATGAGGGCCATTTAATTTTGTATTTCTTTAAAAGGTGGCCGCCAAGCATTTTAATCCAAACTGGCCACCAATTCTTCAGTTTAAGTTCACCATTTACTTTTGTTACAAGTTCTTGAAAGATGAGTAAGTTTTTATAAGAAATACACAGAAAATTTTGTCATTTTGAAATGAAATGTAAAAATGGATGTGGCCTTAAAAAAGGATGAGGGAGGGGACGATTACCTAGTATTTGTTTTATTTGGCCTAACAAGGAAGAGTTGCCTAGGCGTATTTCACCACCTCGGCCTACTAGAGTTAAAGAATTGGTTTGAGTTGGGTTTTGCTGTTGTATTGTATCAAACAAAAGTGCATGGAAGGTTTGGACCTGGGTTTACCTGGAGCTTCAAGATGATTGATGTTGCACTATCAGTACCAGAGAACAACAATTAATGCAGTAAATGTATTCAACTTTATAGCAAGAGGCCAAATACTGCATTTGAAGAGTACATGTACCGCAGTGTAGCTCTTTGACAACAGTTGAGTTTGAATTGTACTTGTGAATTTTATGATTGTGCTTTTTTTAACTGCCGTCAATACCACTCTTTGTGGGCACATTTTTATGATTGTAGATTTTACATGAGAAATGAACTTGAGGTCAAAAACACTATTTGCTGAAAACATATATTTTCTGTCTGGCGTTTTGCATCTTTTGCATCTTTTGCAATGGTCCAGTGAACCAAGTTCTGTCAGTTTCCCCTTGTAATTCTCTTCTTGTAGCCCCTCACCTCGAGTTAGCTTTAAAGGCAGTGGACACTATTGGTAATTACTCTAAATAATTATTACCATAAAACCTTTCTAATTTACTCTAAAATAATTATTTCTAATAACTCTAAATAATCATAAGCATAAAACCTTTCTTGGTAACGAGTAATGGAGAGCTGTTGATAGTATAAAACATTGTGAGAAACGGCTCCCTCTGAAGTTACGTAGTTTTTCAGAACGAAGTAATTTTCCACGAATTTGATTTCGAGACCTCAGATTTACAATTTGAGGTCCCGATATCAAGCATCTGAAAGCACACAACGTGTGACAAGGGTGTTATTTTCTTTCATTATTCTTAACAAAAAATCCACTGCCTTTAAAAATAGAAATGGTTTGCTTTGTGCATACCGTATCCATCAACCCTCTTTGATTATAAACAAGCAGTAATGAAGTGGCTGTTATATAGATCTAGGAGTTGGTAAACACTGTCTGCTTTGTCATATTGGTACTCGGTAATTACATACAGAGTGCTTGTCAACATCCTACACTTAAGAATAAATAGATTCAACAAATACTGTGTTTGATTTTACTCTATCGTAGAAGAAGAAGCAAAAATTGCTTCTTTCTACAATGCAGATCTGCTATGTGTTTCCAAATTGGGGATTAATGACTACACCCCACAGGCCTTACAATCTGCTGCATGACCTGCTGTTTTAAAGGATTTGGTTACCTTCTCAAAATGTCCATAGATTTACATTAAACTTACAGGGTTTGAAGATAATGATAGTGGAAAGCTTCCCTTCAAATATTACTTACTGATGTGCTGTAGTTTTTGAGAAATGAGTAAAACAATGTCATGAAAATACGTTTGTAAATGCTTAAAATAATTTTTGTCTCATGAGACGAAAATTATTTTCATGACATTGTTTTACTCATTTCCCCAAAACTACAGCACCTCAGCACGTAATATTTTCAGGGAAGCTTTCTACTATCACTATCTTCAAACTGTGTAAGTTTAGTGTAAATCTGTGGACATTGTGTTTTTTGCCCAACAAAAGTAACATACACTCTTTAAAGCAATTAAAATTTAAATGAAATCTCATGCAAAATCAGTTAATATTTTGCGCTTTGTTTATTAAACCACTCCCCAACCTGCAATATGAGTCTTGACAGAATTGTGATATGACACAACTTTTTAAATTTTTATTGTGTACAAGAAATGAGAAAATTAGAGCCTTTTTTGAAATAAAAACAAGTTTCTCTACACTTCAATACATGTACAGTATCAAAGCATAGCCAGATGTTAGTCTGATGGTCGGATAGAACAAGGAAGGTACTTGGTAGCACCTTAGCTTAAGCTAAAGAAAAACTGCATTAAGCTTTTGTAGCTACTTCTAACATGTGCTTGACATGTCCCCTTCTTTGCACCCGAGTGATAAAGTAGTGTTGCTATCGAAGCTTATGTGATAAAGTTTTTATGCCATTATTTAGTCTTTTAAAGACACTGGACACTGAGTATTAGTAAATGTCAAAGACAAAGTTGTGTGCTTCCAGATGCTTGATTTCGGGACCTCAGCATCTAATTCTCAGGTCTCAAAATCAAATTCAAACATTTTAGTGGAAAATTACTTCTTTCTTGAAAAATACGTTCGTCAGAGGGAGCCGACTCACAATGTTTTGTATATCAACAGCTCTCCATTGCTTGTAACCAAGTAAGTTTTTATGCTAACAATTATTTTGAGTAATTACCAATAGTGTCCACTGCCTTTAAGTGCTTCCACTACCTTCAATATAAAGAAATATTATTCCATTCTTAGCAAAACACATTACAATTCCTAAATACCCCCAGACATTATAAACACCTGGCATAGAGGTATAGAGGCAGACAGGGAGGCATAAAGCCAGGCAGGTGGTGGGTGGGTGAAATACGGCGGGAGAAAGGTTCATTTTTGCATTGCTCATTCCATCATTCTAAATATTTTGACAGTAACAACATATTGACTAGGAGTTGTCCAGCCTTCGATTTCACCAAACTCTTCCTAACTTAGGATTAATCTTCAGGACTTCAAATGAGTTAAGTTCCATATACTTAGACGTTAGGACGCATTGAACCCATCCTAAGTTAGGACAGGTTACTCGTCCTAACTCGAGATCAGATTAATCCTAGCATTTCGTGAAATCGGCTGTAGGGAAGAACAGTTTTAAAACTGTCATCAAAGAGTTGTGTCTTCTCGTTATCGTGGCTTGAGTGACCGAGCCTTTAGTATTGGGGGGGGGGGGGGGGGGAGGTCTTCTGATTGAAATAATCATAGGCTTGAACAAAATTCAAGTAATTATAACTTAAAGAAAACACCTCCTTCCCCTATAGTCATTGTTTCATCAGCTGTTCAACAGAAAAGAGGATCCTTCTGTAAGATTAGGGAAGTGATTAACATTCTTTGTTCTAGCCTTGTAAATTGTATCTGCATGTAAGTTAGAGTCAAGTTGTTAATGAGTAAAATGAAGGAGTAGGATTGGACAGCATTCGTTAATTTAATGACTTGGACCGATAATTGGGAAATAATTGAATTATACCAATTAGTCGCGGTTGAGTAGTCAGTACAGAATGATGTAGTTCAGACGCTGCAATACCACTGAGTATAGAATTGACTTTAGTTAGTGAGAGACAATGTCAACACTAGTGTGAACAAGTCTTAATGGCTAAGTGATGGTTAATCTAGCGTGTGCCGAAGGCTACATGGTGATAGCGCAAGTGGTTCCTTCAAGTCTGGCACTAGACAACCACTATTGTATCATTTTTCAACATTGCCCATTTATAAATAATGCCAAGATGAAATATTGAACCCATCAGTGCAGTGTTCATACAGCCAAATTGGACTGTAGTCTTAAATAAATGCCTCAATGTTGACATTGTTGGACATGGTCAATCAGCGAGCGATTTCCCTTGTATAGCAGAGCGAAGTGCTGCGCAAAATGTCCCAATCGCTACTGAAAAATCACCAATTGCTACTCAATATTATTTGCATTCATTCAAAATAAAAAAAATTACTTACTGAGGTGCTGTAGTTTTTGAGAAATGAGTAAAACAAGTCACAGAAATAATTTTTTTCTCAGTGAGACAAAAATAATTTTAGCATTTAAAACGAATTTTCATAACATTGTTTTACTCGTTTCACAAAAAAATAAAGCACCTCAGCAAGTAATATTTTAAGGTAAGCTTTGTACTATCATTATCTTCAAACTGTGTCAATATAAATCTGTGGACATTGTGTTTTTGTTGTTACAAAAAGTACCCAAATCCTTTAAAGAAATGATTTTGTGATGCACAACAACGTTTGCTTGTAAAATGTATGGGATGTCTACAACATCGCTGATGAGAGAGTCATGTGTATTCAGTGAAGTAACCCTGAGTAGCCTTAAAAGACATCCGTGGTCTAGAATGGTCTAGATGTGTCTGCTAGTAAGTTGTAATTTACATTGTGTAAGGCTAGGTTATTGCCATCAGTCTTCGCAGCATGGCTGTGATAGACTGCTGTGCATGCTGTGTTGAAGGTGTTTCTCTTTGTCATAGCAATGTGCCAGATGCCAATATCACGCTGCCTGCTGTAAGCTTTGTGGCTAGGTCTCACGCTGATTTTCGCTTTTAGTGCAAGTCAATGCTTAAAGAGGCATTATGGCGTACTATTCATATATTACAAGTGCACTAGTCAGTCTAGTGTGTTGTGGATTGTACTTTTGGTTATCATAAAGCTGGAAACTGCGTTTGAAATAGGAAAGGGTACATATTAGTGCTGGCTGACTGGTATCACCAAAGATAACGATATTAATATGCAGGCCTAATACTTCATCCAGGCAACGCAACGGTGGCGATTGCCTCCATGCCCTCTGGTCATTGCCTTGGTGCCCTTAAAATGCTCTGCAGTAGAAATTTACAATTCCCTCATAGGGCTCCCTTTACCAAAGAGAAAATGCCTTGGTGCCCTTGCCCTTTCAAAAACAAAGAATACAGCCCTGAATATGGTATGATGACGAAGGCAATTTAAACAATATTGATTTTGGTTTTGAAAGTATGATACAAATTGCGATGGAGACGATATTCACAAATTTATTTAAAATTGATTTTGACTTGTGCCCTGTGGGAGAAGACACCCACACATTAAGTATTAATTTAAAATCGTTTTGAATTTTTGTCAACAATTTTTTTATTGTAACCAAATTGTTTGTACAATTGGTACAGTTGTACCTTGCAAGAAAATCAGTCTCCAATGTGTAGGCCTAATGACCCCTTGCATACACGTCACATGTGGCGACTGTGCCATTTTGGTGGTCAATAGGTTTTCGTGTGTAAACGCCGCGTCGCCTAAAATGCGCACTTCACTGAATAACGCACAGTGACATTGACCATCCGAGATTATTCTAATGATGACCTCGGGTAAATTGGGTCAATACGAAAGAAGGCATCCTCCTGTATGGGGCGTTTGCCATTTACATGACAGATGGCCGGACTGTGTAATAGAACAGCTTTGTTGTTGTTGCTTTGGACAAAATCCAAAATCAAGGCACCAGCTTTTGGAAATCCTAATCCAATCATGGCGGCAGAAACCATAGAAACCAAGAACCCATTGGGTCTGCTAACCAGCGATAACAATGTAAGCTATTCAATTTAATGAAGTAATTTTATTTTGTTGTTTGCCCCCATTTATTTGTTTATTTAATCGCCCATTTCCTCTGCACAATAACTGTTTTCCGCTGTTGTTCGAGGATGAGCCATTATTAAACCTATAGATCGTATCAAAAACATGACCTTACTATCGCACACTACCTGCCCACAACATGGCGTCTGTGAGCCTGTACGTGTGCATGTGTGTGCCATAGAAATCAAACCGGGAACCCTGCGCACTTCTTTGATGTACGCGTTTAGACGCGCATATGGTCTGCCCTATAATGTGGCCACTTATCATAGCAACAAAGGGGTTATTCGATATGGTCTTTTCTGTAGGGTAATTTTGACTTTATAGATGTATTGATTTGTCGACATATCGGCAATATTACCTGACGAAAGTATCAGCAGTCAAAATTTGGTACATCTTCTCCTGATATTATTGCATACATGTACATGGACAATGAAGGTTAGGCCTGTATGCTTCATTTTTGAAAGGGCAAGGGCACCAAGGCATTTTCTCCTTGGTTAATAAAGGGCACCATATGAAGACATTTTAAATTTCTACTTAGGCTTACATTGTACATGTTTGGTATAATTAAATGTGGCCATACTCATGGTGGAAGGTACAGTTTACCATTAATACTCAAACCTTGCCTTGCCTTCTCCCCCAACCCCCCCCCCCCTTTTTTAAATTTTTATTAAAAAGAGTAAAATTATTATTAAAAAGAGTAAATTACATGTTTGTTATAATTACATGTGACCATACTCATGGTGGAAGGTACAGTTTACCATTAATGCTCAAACATTGCCTTGCCTTCCCCTTTTTGTATTACATGTTTGGTATTATGTGACCATACTCATGGTGAAAGCTGTACAGTTCACCATCAATGCTCAAACCTTACCTTGCTTTCTTCCTTTTTTCAAAGAGTAAATTACATGTTTGGTATTATGTGACCATACTCATGGTGGAAGCTACAGTTCACCATCAATGCTCAGACCTTGCCTTGTTATAACAAATCCTATTGATGCTTAGTATTGATTAGGGGCCTTTAGTTGTGGCGTTCCTATGCAACTGTTCATGTTGCAATCAGGATGTACTATGTAGAATGCATTCAGAGCAATAAATCATACATCAGGCTAAGTAAAGACAAGGATTTATTGTCAATTCATACACAAATATGATAGATGAGATGTGAAGTAAGAGCAACCACTAAATGCAAATATCAAGCCCAGACTATAATCAAAGTATCGGTTTCCATAGGAGTCAAGATTCTGCCAATAATTTGTTTGTATTGAGGAGGGACTTGAACGTTAACAATCATAACTTATTACCATGTTCAACGTTCAAACCAATCAAAGTCAACCATAGATCATGTCATCATGATGTGAACAAGCAATAGAGCCAGGTCTTAAATATTGCAATTTATACCAATTTTGTGCTGCAAATGGACCACTGATGTGACTCATAAAAAAAATGTTATCAGTAATTTACATGAAATCCCAGAAGTTACAGGTTTGCGGGCAAAAATCGAACGAGGACAAAAGAATTTAAGACAATTTTAACAGATGGTTTGGATTAAGGGAATCAATGTGTGGTGAAGAGGTTTTCAATTAGTGGTTTAAACCTGCCGAGGCCTTGTTCTTAAAAATTTTACCGCGACGAAGTTGAGGTAAGTTATCAAGAACCAGGCCTTGACGGGTTTAAACCACTAGTTGAAAACTGATTCAATGCACTTGATTCCCATTCATTAATACCTTTCAGTCAAAAAACATCAACACTTTTTGGTCAAAGAGTAAAATAAATGCAAAAATTAAAATTATTCAATGATTTCCTTATAAGGAGATTGCTGTGCATGTTGTGCGTATTGCGTGATGTGGCACACCTGTTCCAGCTGTTGCTCTCGACCAATAGGAATGAAGAAACTGTCTTATAAGCACAGGTGCAAGCTCCCGTGTCATGCCCATGTTTCAATACTTTTTACTGGTGTTATATCATCCATTCAAACAACCCCTTCGTGATGCCCTCTTGACCAATCAGAATGGATAAACTGTCTGAGGTATTTATGAATGTAGAATCATACATCCTGGACGTAATGCTTTTAAATCTCATCACTACGTATCTAAAATCAGAAAGCATCTGATAGCGATGAGATTTATAATACTTAACAATATCTGCCTGTGTAAGATTATATTTATATTGTCAAGACTGCTCTGCTACTTTGTCACGCCATAAATTACAAACTATTGTGACCCTTGGACTCATGCGCAGTACTCTCCGACTCAAGGGTGTGCCTTTTGGTCATCTTGACCACGACGGACCAAAGAGTAAAAGAAAATATACGAAAGAAGCTTTAAAAAGCGGAAAATATGCTGTAAGTGTCAAGGCTGTGGTCTGTGAAGTCCCGGGATGCTGTCATGCATTTAATGTACGTCAACTGCTTTGAGCCAGACCAGTCATGCCATGGTATTGTCCTCATGCAGTACATGTTATGAATGTGAACATGTAAAACTCCTTATTTAAAGGGTCTAGGTACTTTATGTAGGACACAAAACACAATGTCCACAGATTTACATTAAACTTACACGGTTTGAAGATAATGCTGGTAGAAAGCTTCCCTTAAAAATATTACTTAATGAGCTGCTGTAGTTTTCGAGAAATCAGTAAAACAAGTCACGAAAATAATTTTTTGTTTCAGGAGACGAAAATTATTAGCATGTAAAACCAGTCTTTGTGACATTGTTTTATTAATTTCTCAAAAACTACAGCACCTCAGCAAGTAATATTTCAAGGCTTTCTACCATCTTTATCTCCAAACAGTGTAAGTTTAATGTAAATCTGTGGACAATGAGTTTTGTGTTACACAATAAAAAAATTAAGAACCTAAATCCTTTAAAGACCAGAAAGCCAAACCATGGTGTTGTCCTCATCATAATAATAATGATTAAAGGAACATTTAATATAAAGAGCCTTATGCAAAGCCTCAAAGAGCTGTACACAAATATAAAAATCAGCTTCATACAAAACACAAAGAGAAAACACTCAACAAATCTTACAACAAGCAGATAAGCAAATTACATACTAATAACAATGCAGTACATGTTATGGATGTGAAAATGTAAAACTCCTTTATTTAAAGGCTAGACAAGTCATGACGGTTTGCCTCTTGTCACATACTCTTTACCAGGGCTTGCCTGCTTGCATGTCACGTACACGTACTGCTTGTAGTGTGCCATGTCCTATATTACAGTATGCTGTATTTTGAGTGTTTTATTGATAATAATATTTAGGGATTGATGGGGGTTGGCAATCTTGTACTTCACTTTTTTGTTTAAAAAGAAAATCCACTTGATACCCACATGCAAATTTTCACCTTTTGTAAAGACTGTTTGATTATCATATATTTTGTGTGTTCTTTGAATGTCTTTTAAAATTGTAATTTCATAATGCAATTGGGTCGTTGGATCACAAATTTTTTGAATGTTTTTAAAAAATAAACCATAAACCATAGATTTGATTTGATGTGCATACGAAGGCCTACATGTAGGCCCTATAGTATGCCCAGCATGGAAACCATTTTCAGTGTGTAACTGTATACCTCCTTGGACAAGACTTTATGGTGGGCGAGAATTGAGTTGCACTACGTACCGTAAAACTGTACTTGTGTTGAAAGCTTGATTTTCTTCAGACCACGGTATTTGTCGGTTCATATTTCCTGCGAATGCGATGTGAATTTGACGTCATATTTACAAGAGAGTTGAGCACAACTCAACCTCTTGCGAATTATTTGTTATGTGAATTTGTGAAGTCAACATTCGTATCTTATTCGCATTCGCAGGAAGTATGAACCGGGTTTAACTCAAAACCTCTGGCACACTCTGTCTCAAATCACTGTGTATGTTCACCCACATCAATCTAAACACCTACATGTACATCTATCTAGGCGCCGTTTCTTTGGAATAGTCTTCCTGTGCATATTCGCCAAGCTAATTCTTGACAATGCTTTAAGTCCCTGTTGAAAACTCATTTGTTTAAAGCTGCTTTTTTGTAATTTGCTTATTTGTATCTTGTATCTCTCTCTCATTGTTTATTTTATTGTTCTCTTTATGCCCTTAGAGGCTTTTGCATTAGGCGCTTTAAAAATGTCTTATTATTATTGTTATTAGTATGAATTCAAAGTTGATAGATAATGTATGTAGCTTTAGAGACATATTCCTGCACACTGTCGGCCATGTCAGATCTAGGCAGCCAGTTGGGTCTTCAACCAGTTGGATATGTGTTGATAGGCCCAGTTATTGCTTGCTTGTTGTAGAAAATAAAAGTCCTGCTTGACCCAGGAGCAATCCATTTGGATTCTAGGGTGGTGATTTGAAGATTTTTAATTTGTTAAATTCTTTTTGATGATGTGGTAAAATGAAATCAATCAACTTTTTCAATATTAATTTTGGTTTTTACCCATACACCGACGTGTGTTAGTACTGTATACTCAGTACTTTCTCGAGTCCTGTGAAAAAAATCTCACAGGCATGTTACTCGGGTGGGATTTGAACCCACGACCCATGCAATTCTAGAGCAGTGTCTTAACCAACTGGACTACCAGTAGCTAGAGGCAGTTCGAATCCTATGTTTTGGCAGCGGGTACCACGGCGATATAAGAGATGCTAAATTTGCATCGGGATAAAGAATATTAATTTTGGTTTTTACCCTTTTCAAGTTTTAGGCATATACTGTCACCGCCCCCCCCCCTTCCCAAAATTAAATATGGAAAAAAGGTTGTGGACAGTACCTTTTACTTTTGTAGTTTATTTTAAATACATATATGGTAAAGCCATTGGGACACTTTCAGAACAGAAAAAAGAAGAAAAAAAGTTCACAGATTTACAAATAACTTACATGGTCTACAGAAGGTAATGGTGAAAGACTTCTCTTGAAATATTATTCCATGAAATGCTTTACTTTTTGAGAAAACATTAAAACAATATCAATTCTCGATATCGAGAGTTACGGATTTATGTTAACACATGTCATGACGCGGCGTAACATGCAGAAACAAGGGTGGGTTTTCCCGTTATTTTCTCCCGACTCCGATGACCAATTGAGCCTAAATTTTCACAGGTTTGTTATTTTATATATAATTTGTGATACACGAAGTGTTGGACTTGGACAATACTGTTTAAGTGTCCAATGGCTTTGCATTTTTTCAAGTTCTATTTTTCCTACGAATTGAATGAGTTTGTTAACTCATGATACCGCTGTATTGTTGTATGTAATATTGTTTGCAAGGTGTGTCAAAGCCATATATGTATAGCTCCGATAGAACTCTGCTAATATTAAAATCATGAAATGATTGCAGGGCACTGCGAAAGTTGATAAAATAAACTTCATGGGTTTATGCGTAGACTTGCTCGAGGCCTCGGATTGCCTGAAGTATAGAGCTTGAAGTTAACCGACAAGCACTCTCCTTGTCAAAGACATCTCAATATATTCTCTCCATTAAATTGATAAGACTTTGAAAGCATCAGGACATGATATGCACTTCACCATTCTCACACTTGCATTCAATTTGCTCTCAAAGTACATACATGTGTTGTTGAAACTGAAAGAAGGTAAATCACACTTTGTCCATGTGCAGGGTTGTTTGTACTTCATGTTTTAACCTCCATGGTTTGACTATTGTCAAGTTTGCTTTATATACATTATATGTATTTCTAGATCTTTTACTGCCGACGTGCTATTCACACGACAGCAACTTAACTGTGGTCCCTTGCTTAACTTCATCAGCATGGTTGTAAAATATAGCAATGTTTAACAAGATTTTGTAAACTCGGACAGTAAAAAAAATTGCTGTCCTTTCACACATGGTACATTTTGTAAAATTTTACAAACTAGCTAAATTTCTGTCATGTCAAAGGGGATTTTGGCAGCAAGACAAAAGTACAGGGGGTATGGTTGGCTTGTGCGTAGAGCGCTCGCCTTTCACTAAGGTGACCCTGGTTCAATACCTGGCCAGGGCCATATGTGAGTAGAGTTGGGCGCTGGTTCAGTGGTGTGCCACAAAGGATTTCCCAGATCTTAATGGGTTGATGTGGCTGCCTGCCAAAGGCTATGCCCTAGCTTGCTTGCTTCCTCGAACACGTTGTAGTTGCGTCCTTCGCAATTCAGCTCTTAGCTGCGAGTAAGGATGATTAGCCTCCCAGATTATTATATCTTTGTACATAAAGCAAGTATTTGTGTTTACAACAATAATGTTTCTGAGCAGAACAAAAACGATTATCGTTATATTTTATGGAATGTTTCTGATTGATTTTACAGTGATTGGAGGAACAGGGGGCAACAGAAAAGAAGATTTCAAACCACGGATAACTGAACATCCGCAGAGTGTCATTGTGCAGAGAGGGGAACCAACCACTCTTATGTGTAGAGCAGTTGGGCAACCTGAACCTATGATAACGGTAAGTGTCATTGTACAGAGATGGGTACCAGACCACACTTATGTGTAGAGCAGTTGGGTAGCCTGAACCTATGATAACGGTAAGTGTCATTGTACAGAGAAGGGTACCAGACCACACTTACGTGTAGAGCAGTTGGGTAGCCTGAACCTATGATAACGGTAAGTGTCATTGTACAGAGAAGGGTACCAGACCACTCTCATGGCGAGTTGGTGCTTGAAAAGCGTTTGAAACTGTCAAATGTCATAAAACACACATGTTAGAAAGATGTTTTAAAAGTAGAATATAACGATCCACACAAATATGCCTCGAAATTGCATGCGTTTCCTTACTCCGTGAACTAACACGGCACGCCATTTTGTAGAGTCAAGTTTTTGACTCCATATAATGGCGAACCGTGTTAGTTCTCAAAGTAAAAGGAAAACCACGCAATTTCGAGGCATATTTGTGTGGATCTTTATATTCTACTTTTAAAACATCTTTCTAACCATGCACTTATAACAAACAGTTATAAACGCTTTTCATAGACCAACTCACCCGATCCAAGGCAAAGTGTCTCTTTAATAAATGAACATTACAAAACTGGTTTTGCTGAACAGTTGCTGACAGTGTAAGGTCTTTATGTAATAAATCATATACATAAACTGACAAACCTGCAGAAGTTTGGCTATCTGGGTTTGAGAAAATAGTGCAAAATTGATAACACATTTTGCATGAGACATCAAATCGGTTTCAAACGCTTTTCATGGACCAACTCGCCCGATCCAAGGCAACGTGTCCCTTTAAAGGAACATCACAGATTGCTGACAGTGTAAGCACTTTATATAATACACCATATACGTGTACATAAACTGACAAACCTGTAGAAGTTTGGGTTCGAGAAAATAGTGAAAAATCGATTACACATTTTGCATGAGACATCGCATCGGTTTCAAACGCTTAGACCAACTCGCCCGATCCAAGGTAACTAGTTCCTTTAACATTAAGGCTATATGTAGTTGCTGTGCAATGATGAATCTTTGTATCATCGGGCCTAGCCTAGAATGCTACAACAATTCTAAGTATAGATCAAGGTCTGATACCATCAGCTTTGGAATTCCACAAGGACTGAGTACATACATAATTTTGACTGCTGATAATATATCGTTGGTTCGTAGTTAAAAAAAAACCTCTGAGTTTAATGGCATCAGCCCAAACAAATCTGATTTTCCTGTGAGGGTTGTTAGAAATCCTTAGAGAAACCTGCGACGGCGGTCTGAAAATTAACATATTCTCGAAATAATTGAATATATTGTCTTTATAAAAGGAATATCGTCTCTGTAATGATGTTTTGGTATTTTCAAAACCAACATCGATATTTACAATGTTGTTTTCAACATCCTATTGTGACGATATTATTGTGATGTCGTCCAGATAGATAATTTTTTTGTAAAAGAGAGTAAAGGATTGAGGGTTTGTTGCCAAGCAGAAGGAAAACATAATGTAGGATTTGTCATGAAAGTTAAGGTTACATGTAGTTCTTTGATATTATTTAAAATGAAGATATCAGGAGTTAGGAGGAATATCAGTTCTGCAAACTACTGCAAGTATGTATCCATCGAGGTAATTTTCTTCCTCCATGATGTATCATACTCTTATGTGACAGGATTTTTCAAGAATTTTTTTTTTTACCAAAAGCTATTCAAAAGCCTTCCCCTTTTTTTTACGTAAGTCAAAAAGCTTTGTGTACAAACTGGTTCTGATTTGTTTGTAATTCTCCATGCCGTTGAATCTCATGAATGGGAGGTTCCAGGATTTTGAATCAGAAAAGCGGGCTGAAGAAAAAAATAAAATTCGTAAAGTTATTTAATTTTCTGGCTAGTAAGTATGCATTTATCGTTACTACGATGAGTCAATATTTTGGCTATGTATTGTTAAGAAATTCTTATGAAGTGTAGAAATATGCGAGTTGTGAATTGCATTATTTTGATAAACAGGTGAAACAAAGCATTTTGTTTTAAATTAAAAAGCTGGTTTTGGCTCATCTTTATATTAACACATGCACTGTACAGTAGCAGTCAAAAAGTACAATATTCCTATTTGATGATCAAGTGAAATCAGTACAGTGTATAAGATGGCAGGTTGTTTGTTTGTTGAGCCTTTACATTGACTATCTGTCTGCTCATGGTTGTATCACTGTAAGTGATCTTGCCTTCATCCATTCTCTGGCTGGCACTTGACAGTCACATAGCTCTTAGGGTATGTCTTGTAAGATGTCTTACAAGAAGGCTGCCACATAGGAATACTATAAGGCCAAGTAATTAAAAAAGTAGTTAATCGTCTGGGGTTTTCCAAAAAGAGGAGGATGAGGGTCTTTTTTTAATTTTAAATTTTTTTGAAGGTGGCCGCCAAGCATTATAATTCAAACTGGCCACCAATTCTCCAGTTTAAAGTCTTCACTTCATGTAGTTCTTAAAAATATTAATAAGTGTAATGAGAAATACACAGGAAATCTTTTCGAAAAATGAAATATATAAATTAAGAAAAACAAAGATTCGGCCTAAAAAAAAGGATGAGGGAGGGGACGATTAACTGGTAATTTTTTTGATGTGGCCTAAGGAGGTCCTAATGAATCACACACTTATGGGATTGAAGAGCCAGACAAGAAGCTTTCTTCTCACACTCTTGTAATATCAAGGACTTCTCTGAGGGTCCGTCTACAGGAAGCTCAAAATGAAACTTCAATATTGACAATCAATGTTCAGTGCCAACCAGAGACAGAAGCTTTAAGAAAAGAAAGAATGACGCATAGCAAGCAACTCTTTGACAATATTTGGCACTTTAAGTGATTGATTGGTATATTTTGAATACAGCATACCTCTGGTGTATTAAATCTATACTGTTGTTTGTGTCTTGAAAGAACATGAAATTGTAAAAAATGTAGGTGTATCCAGTTCAGGCATGTATGCGTTGTTTTTTGAAAGGGCAGGGGCACCAAGGCGTTTTCTTCATGGTAAAGGGTAGTTGCGATAACGTAACCCTCCTCCCGATGGCCACCAGGCCGGAGGGTTACGAGATTCTCTCGAGCGGCAAATGACAATCTGGTCCAACACGTATAATTTCGACAGCAAGTCACCAGATTTGCCCCATATTTACCACTTTCAAAAATCATGACACAAATTTTAAGGGCACAAACTTAACCCTCTATGTCTAATGAACACTCTTAACACCATTGAGAAAACATTTGTGAAGAAAAAGGACAAAAACATACCAGATCTCGGAGCGAATCCCCAGGTTTATATTTTGAACCTGTCGCATCGCTTTGGTTGGACTAAACCATTCTGTGAAAGGGGTGTTACAATGCAGTGCTGCAGTGCTGCAGTGCGCGCGCGCGCCATATTATGAGTGAATGGCGGCCAATGTACCCATTTATTCCCTTATTCATGTACAATGAACTGTACATTGATTTGAAGGAGAACTTATAAAAGCACTATAGACCTTTTCGCAAATACTGGGGCGCGCGCGTAAAGCTTGGAATTAGATGCATTGTGGTCTAGCTGGTAGCAAAATTTGATTCATATCTATCCCACAATGCACCTCACTCAACAGTCTGCGCTTGCGCATTGGTATTTGCGATAAGGTCTATGAGATGTTAGCATTGGATTGCTTCTATGTTGAATAAACAGCAACATGAGTGTACATGAGTAAATTGATAATCAAACACCTTAAATTCCATTCAATAAACATTTATTTCACGATGGCAGTTATAAAGATAGGTACAGGTTATTTACAAGGATATTATTATGTATGTGTGTGTGAATAATTAATGTCTCATAATATTATGAACAAAGCAACAAAAACACAAATGTTTGAAAACATCAAGTACTCTTCTATTCTAACATACAGCATTACACAATCATAGCCAACATGTAGGAAGCAAGTGAAGCATGGTGCTTTTATGGTTTCCCTATGACATACAATGACTTAGGCAGGACAAGGACAAAAACAAAACCAAAGACAGAAAGACCAAAGATAGATAGATGTAAGATGACTGTTATACCAAAATATCAAAATTATATTATTATAAAACAATTGTTTGTATTGTAAGAAGCAAAAAATAGTTAATGGCCTGACGTTTCGACCCTAGCAGAGTCTTTCTCGAAGGCTAAATGACAACACAACAAACATGAACAGGTAACTAAGTGAAACATAAGCAGTGAAGTGGAAATACATGAATGGGGTTAGAAAGCATGCAGAAAAAGAAAAAAAATGTGAGAAGCATAATAAGCAAGTTTCTTTTAGTATACACATAATAACGTAGCTGGAGAAGTGTTGTTGGAACGTATGTTGATATCTTGAGTTAGTTAGAATATGATCCATTATGAAGCCTTCTTCATCCATTGCATGCTACTCACCTTTATAGAAAGACTGGTCAATTGTTCCCTAGTGCATTGCATTGTGCATATTGCACTGAAATCTCCAGTCCCCTGTGAGACTCCAGTGGATTTCACTTGACGGCATTCTAACATTGGTCGCTCTGTTGTGAGAGAAACTCCAGCCTACCTCATTATGCCAATAACGTGACCTTTTCGTTTTTTATGCATGTCCCATAAGGTAAGGGCTTATCAATCTACCAGCTATTTTTACTTTCATTTCAGCTCTGCAGCTTGGAAGAAAATAAAAATAAATCTGGTTTAGAATACACCTGACATGCTTAATAAATTCCCAACCTTATTTGGTTTTACATTTTAGATAAGACTTCAAGGGAAAAAAGTTCAACCTACATTTATTCAGACCCTTCAAGTATCAACCATTTTAAAAGGAACGTGTTCCATAACTAACTCAAAAAAGAAGATTATTTTAACCCATGGAACCCTCCTACCACAAATGTTGACTAAAATGTAAGAAACAAGATGTTTGTGTTCGTTGACTTACGGACACTTAAGTCAAAAACCACAAAAAGTTGATGCATTTTTGAAATACTACTGCAATTGATATATATTTGGGAGCTGAATAACAAACAAGTTCTGATATGACACACGGCGTGGCGGCGTCTGCGTTACCTCTCTCGACCGACGTTACCTCTCTCGACCGACGACAGTCCAAACTGACCTGAGAGACTTCTCTCAGTGTCGCCAACTCTGCAAGCCCCTTATGCTATCTTTCATCCACTGCTGATTTCACAGGTTCCACATAATCCTTCCTCAAATTGCTTCTTCATGTGTAGTACTGGTTTGCTATTCCGCTGAGAGTCAGCTTGGACTACTTATCTTGCAAGCAGCTCATTCACCATGCCCTCACATCGCGCTGCTTTTACCTTACTCTCCCAATATTCTCCAAATTACTCCCAAGAAAAAATAGAAAAACAAGTTTCAAACATTAAAGATACATGTATACGTATAATTTAAAATCAAAGCATTGGAATAGAAAAACCTGAATAGTTCTCACACAATTAAAGCCATTGGACACTTTCTGAACGGAAAAAAATTAAAAGTTTACAGATTTACAAATAACTTACAGGGCTTACAGAAGGTAATGGTGAAAGACTTGCCTTTAAATATTATTCCATGAAATGCTTTGCTGTTTGAGAAAACATTAAAACAATTATCTGTTCTCGATATCGAGAATTTATTTATACGGATTTATTTTAAACACATGTCATGACACGGCGAAACGTGCGGTAAGAAGGGTGGGTTTTCCCGTTATTTTCTCCCGACTCCGATGGCCGATTGAGCCTAAATTTTCACAGGTTTGTTATTTTATATATAAGTTGTGATACACCAAGTGTGGGCATTTGGACAATACTGTTTACCGATATTGTGGTTGCTTTAACAACATGTACGTAGGCCTACTCCCATTATTCTCCAAATTACTCCCAAGGATCAAATATTAAAGATTCATGCGTACAACTTTAATTCAAAGCACTGGAAAAGATAAACCTGAATAATTCGAAAGACATTAACAACATGAAGGCTTAAGACCTACTTGGTTTATTATACAACTAATCACTGTTGTGAACTTTGTTTTAAACAAAGTAAACAGATAATTTTGATGAATCTGTATGGTAATACTTGTGCATAGTTTTTGTACTGAATGTGTAGAATTTATGTACATATAGAAACACATTTTGAATTATAAAAAAATAGGCCTACTTACAAGTTTTTGTTTGTATAAAAAAACCTTACTGATTTGTTGAGCCTGAATACTTTCAGATTAGAGGCACAGTTCTCATTGTCACGCTTTTCTTGATATTTTGGACAATTTTGATTTTAAGACTTTCTTGTTTATGAATAATATATGTTTTTTTCCCTGAAAAAAAAAGAAAAAAAAAACCCTGAGAAAACCCCCCCATAAATCTTCGGTAAGACCATTTTAAAAGATCAAGTATTTTACTTGGCGACAACACATAGGGGGTGGGGGCCTACATGTAGCAACGTGAATGGTTTGATCTGTCATAAATGATCATGCAGGTAGACAATCATTGGCGCAAATGTTGTTAGATGCAGTTTAAGAGTTAAAAGCAAAGTAGTTTGCAAGGGTTACAGACCTTCTTTACCAATGGTAAATTTAAGACGATACTAAATCCAACCAAGCATTCAACCCAAGCCATGTTAAGTGTCTACTGACCACAATATGCAGCCTGAAGACGGTGACTCAACCACTGAAATATTCAAACTGACACCGCACTGCATTTAACCTGATTAACTTTCTTTCTGCCGCTGGAAATACTTAGAGAGCTTTTTACTTAGCCAAAAGACTCGTCCAAGACAAAGCTAGTATTTTTTTATATTTCCCAGAGGTGAATGAAATTAATCGAATCAGTTTGATAATGAAGACAGAGTAAGTGATTATTGAAGGGCAGTATTGAAGAAACAATAATCACAAGGATCCCATTAGAGACCTGCTGCCTAAACAGTTATTGTAGAAAACCCCTTTCTGATTTATATGCATCGACCATAGAGTTATATATAAGAACTAGAGGGCGCACTGGCCTATTGAGGAAACAGGCATCGCACGTGGGTGTTTGTGCAGCCTTTTTGTAAGTTGACAAAACAGCATCGAGTAGCGTTCAATAAACACAAACTCCAACGTGTACTTCATATTCAACGCGCGTACAGAATGGCGCGCGCGTGTCTCCTTGTGGTCCCGTCGCGTTTGTGCAAGAAACATCACCAGTGCGCCCTCTAGTTCGTCTGAAATATCAAGATTGACAAGCCAACTTCCCAGACACTGGCCTGTGTAGACCTTTATCACAGTGTGGCCATCTTGATTTTTACTCCATTCCAACTCATTGTATCCAAACTGAGGCTAGACGAAATAATAGTCTGGTGCCACGCGCAATGAATGTTAGCATTCATTATTGTTTTGGGAAACGGGGAACATGACCAAGATGGTGACAGCATGATAAAGGTCTATACTTTACGGAGGCGATCGCCTCCATGCCCTATGGTCATTGCCTTGGTGCCCTTGAAATGCTCCAGTAGAAATTGACAGTTTTCTCATAGGGTGCCCTTTACCAACGAGAAAATGCCTTGGTGCCCTTGCCCTTTCAAAAACGAAGCATAGAGGCCTGCAGTCACATATAAAATATCTACTACTTTGGTTGAGTAGATGTGCCACACAGAGTGACTATAACAACGTGTAATATATACAGGTACATGTATTCAGTACTCCGGAAGGATTAAGTGAAATGGTGTTTTTCTATTCTGCATAGGAATTCATGCATACATGTATAAGTCCGTTTCTTTTTAGAATACCAGAAATACTGATAGAGAGTGTTGACATTGTATGAGTATTTTGGTAAAATGATGTATAGCAGATTCCCCATAAATACCAAGTATTATACAACAACAATACTAAGCCCCACTAAAATCTGAAATGTCTCCACTAAAGGTACCAAGGTTAGATTTTGAAACCTGTCTGAATTTTATGTTGCTATCATAACCGTTCATTCAATTCAAGTTGTGTTTTGAATGGCCAAACTTGTTGTCAAAGGGGTACTTTTTGGAAGGACACAAAACACAATGTCCACAGATTTACATTTAACTCACACAGCTTGAAGATAATGCTGGTAGAAAGCTTCCCTTAAAATATTAAATATTACTTGCTGAGGTGCTGTAGTTTTTGAGAAATGAGTAAAACAATGTCACGAAAAATAATTGTTGTCTTAAGTTCTAGCATGTAAAAACGTATTAACCAGTTATGGTATATTATTATGGTATAAAATCTGTGGACATTTTGAAAAAGTACCCAAATCCTTTAAGTCCCTTTCACACGAGAGCCATTTAGCAAGGGTCCCTTGCTAAATTTGAGCGTGGTTATACAATTTTACCAAAATATACCTTGTGTGAAAGGACAACAATTTGTGTACTGTAGAAGGTCTCTTGTAAAATCTTGTCAAAAAATGGCTACATTTTACAACCATGCTAAAATTTAGCAAGGGACCCCCTGCTAAATTGCTGTCTTGTGAAAGCGCTTTTGGATATGTGACTAAAAACTGAGTCTCCACCTTTGATTTCTTGACTTGAGAGTAAAAATGAAATTCTAAACTTGTACTGAAAATTGTGAAGTCTCTACTTGAACTTGATGACTACTATTCTTGAAGGAAGCTGCATACTATGGTTGCAGCTGTATACTCAGCCAGAGGGCTTGCCGTGTCAAACCTATTCCCAAGACACATTCAATACCACTCATCAACCAATTCTTCTGCTTTCATTCTCTACTACCTGTAGAGAGGTCCTTCTAGGGTTACGTGGATCAAATATCTCTCACCATGGACGTTGTGATCATTATCCCCAAAATGTAGAAAGTAAAACCAAAGTTAAAAAGAAAGCAAAGTAATGAGTGTGTAATGTGGAGGTCAGATATGTGTGTACAATGTAAATAGATCTAGTGAGGATCACATGCCAGGGCAGGACAGCTTTTAGGCGTGGTTTGAAAGAGCATGGAACATAAGTATGTCTGGATCACATTCCTGGGCAGGACAGGTTTTTGCCCTGGTAAAAGAGCAAGGAACATTAGTACTTAAGGATACCATTCCTGGGCAGGACAGGTTGTTTTCCCTGGGAAAAAAAAGCAAGGAACATTAGTACTTCAGGATAACATTCCTGGGCAGGACAGGTTGTTTGCCATGGTAAAAGAGCAAGGAACATTAGTACTTAAGGATAACATTCCTGGGCAGGACAGGTTGTTTGCCCCGCGTAAAAGAGCAAGGAACATTAGTACTTAAGGATAACATTCCTGGGCAGGACAGTTGTTTGCCCCGCGTAAAAGAGCAAGGAACATTAGTACTTAAGGATAACATTCCTGGGCAGGACAGTTGTTTGCCCCGGTAAAAGAGCAAGGGACATTAGTAGTTAAGGATAACATTCCTGGGCAGGACAGGTTGTTTGCCCCGGTAAAAGAGTGAGGAACATTAGTACTTAAGGATAACATTCTTGGGCAGGACAGTTGTTTGCCCCGGTAAAAGAGCAAGGGACATTAGTACTTAAGGATAACATTCCTGGGCAGGACAGGTTGTTTGACCCAGTAAAAGAGCAAGGAACATTAGTACTTAAGGATAACATTCCTGGGCAGGACAGTTTGTTTGTCCCAGTAAAAGAGCAAGGAACGTTAGTACTTAAGAATAACATTCCTGGGCAGGACAGGTTGTTTGCCCTGGTAAAAGAGCAAGGAACATTAGTACTTAAGGATAACATTCCTGGGCAGGACAGGTTGTTGCTTGGTAAAAGAGCAAGGGACATTAGTACTTAAGGATAACATTCCTGGGCAGGACAGGTTGTTTGTCCCAGTAAAAGAGCAAGGGACATTAGTACTTAAGGATAACATTCCTGGGCAGGACAGGTTGTTGCTCGGTAAAAGAGCAAGAAACATTAGTACTTAAGGATAACATTCCTGGGCAGGACAGGTTGTTGCTCGGTAAAAGAGCTAGTAACATTAGTACTTAAGGATCACTTTGCAGGGACAATTAAGTAGGTTTCTCAATAATAATAATATAGAAAACTTACAATGCGCCATGATTGTCACAGGTGACACTCCTGGCAGGAACCCTTACAAAACTAACATCCAGGAAACAATTAAACAAAATAAACAGGAAGAAACAGCCGATTAGAAGAGATGGCTTTTGAGTTTAATCTTGAAAGTATTGAAGGAAATCTCCTGTCTCAGTTTGATGGGGAGTGAAATCCATAGGGAAGGAACCGACCAAGAGAAAGAACGGTTTGTCAGACCATCGAGGAAGACTAAATGTAACACCGTAGCCATCTTTGTAAGGATCGTTTCAGAAACATTGAGTAATCCTCAAACACATCGTGCACAATCAATACATGACCAAAGTATGTAAATGAATGTGGACTAAAAACAAGAAGGGGTGCATAGTGATTCATGGGGTGTTCTTTTTTGCACCTGGTCATATTGAGTACGTGAAGGTATAATGTATGTCTGACTATTCATGGAGTTCTACCTCCATGGACTATTCATGCACATAGGCCTATCTGGGTCCTTGATCCATGCTGTACCTGACTAGATGTACACGTCCACAGCACAGGTAATTCAATGCATGTCAGAATACACCTCGTTTCGTGCAATTTCATTGGTCTAGAACCATCGTGCGTCAAGTCTAAACAATGGAATACATTTTCCTGCCATATCTTTATTTCTTCGCTGCCATATTGTGTCAATTCAATACAAACTGAATGCATTAATTAGCTTTATTTAAGTGATTTAAAGTCACTGTACACTATTGGTAAGTGTTGGAGACTAGTCTTCACAGTTGATGAATCTCAACAATGCATAAAATAACAAAACTCAAAAAAAAAAATTGAGCTCATTCAGTTGACGAAGTTGCAAGATAATAATGGAAGAAAAAACACCCTTGTCACACGAAGTTGTGTGCTTTCAGATGCTTGATTTCGAGACCTACATCTGAGATCTTGAAATCAAATTTATGGAAAATTACTTCTTTGTCGAGAACTATGTTTAGTACTTCAGAGGGAGCTGTTTCTCACAATGTTTTATACTATCAACCTCTCCCCTTTATTTGTAATCAAGAAGATAAATATTTATTTTGAGTAGTTACCAATAGTGTCCACTGCCTTTACATCTTGGAGCAAGCTAATTTCTGTATTTTTGAATACAGCCCAATTTTGTTTTCCCTGGATACATATCCATGATTTGAACGTCACACTGTATGAAAATTTGATGTGTTTGACAATTTATGTAGGCTGTTTGTGTTAGGGCGTTGTTTGTGTGTCGTGCTGACATAGCAGGTGTGAAGAAGACGCAATGAGTAGGACGGATTAGTATGATGGTCTTGTTGCCATGGGTTACGGAGATCTTGGCATTTTAGCAAGGTACTTTGGTTGTACACACTTTGGTACATGTATGTCTGATGATGGTCATACACAAAAGTGCTGTTCACACGACAGCATTTTAACTGGGGTCCCTTGCTTAATTTTAGCATGGTTGTAAAATGTAGCAATGTTTGACCAAGAGAACTTGGACAGTAGACACATTTGTTGTCCTTTCACATGAGGTACATTTTGTAAAATTGTACAACCATGCTGTAATTTAGCAAGGGAACCTCGCTACATTGCTCTTGTGTGAAGAGACTGTCAGTTGCTCTTCACACTAAATCAATATATCAGCAGTGTGCGAGTTGCGTTGGTCAATTTATAAGTAAAAATTATTCCTGATTTTGTTCTGTGCAGCTGTTCGTTATGCTCATAAATTCTTGCCCCCCCCCAACATAAATTCAAAATTTGTTTGTTGGCTTAAAATAAAACCTCTTACATGTATGCTACATGTGTAGCTTGAAATATAGTGTGGGCCTGACAAGTAGACTATGTATAGCAACTAGGACTACGTGTACATGTATGTCAGGGACTATGGCTACAGCTACAACATGAGTAGGGGCGTTAAGTTTGAATTGTTCCCATACACCGATTTGTGTAGAACTATATACTAAGTACTTACGCGAGTCCTGTGAAAAAAATCACATGCATATTACTCAGATGGGATTTGAACCCACAACCCTCTAGAGCAGTGTCTACCAACTAGATTACCGAGATTGCCCGGTAGTTAGAGGCAGTTCGAATCCTATGTTTTGGCAGCGCGGGTACGGCAACAATATAAGAGATGTTAAATTTTATCCCCGATGCAAATGTAACATCTCTTATGCATTGGTCTGTTTCATAAAAGAGCATCTCCTTTCTATAGTAGACCTCCATCTTGGTCATGTTCCTCAGATCAAATAACAATAAAGAATGCTGACAATCATTTTGCAAATAGGAACAGACTGTTTTGTTCTTCCAGCCTCGGTTTGATAATAACATTCATATCAATAGGAGAAATTCAAGATGGCTTCACCATGATATAGCCTAGGTCTATTCCTTATAAGGAATATAATAGTGGCTAGATAGTCTATTCCTGATAAAGAATATAATAGTGGCTAGATAGTCTATTCCTGATAAAGAATATAATGGTTGCTAGATAATTGGTCAATATGTAAAAAAATATAGGTCTCTGGTTTGACAGTAGATCATCAAATAATCCTTGATTCATGTGTTTTGTAACTTTGATTGGATAGAAGATGACGTCATTGAAGTGAGTTACATGTACAGTTTTCCAGGAGACTAAAGTGTAATTGAATTCACTATAATTTACATACTGAATAGGGATGGTTGAAAAATAAATGACAAATCTGAATAGGATTAGTGGTTCTGATTGAAGTCTCCATATAGCATCTGCCATTGAAGGGATAACAATCCAGCACTCAGTATCTGTCAGCTTAAGTGCTATTCACACGGCAGCAATTTAACGGGGATCCCTTGCTTAATTTTAGCATGGTTGTAATACGTATGTCACAAAGTTTGACAAGATTTTGCATGAGAATTTGGACAGGTGAAAACAAATTGTTGTCCTTTCACACAAGGTACACTTTGTTAAATTGTACAGCCATGCTACAATTTAGCAAGGGACCCTTGCTAAATTGCTCTCATGTGAAAGGGGCTTTAGTGTGATCCAGTAGGCTATTCAGTAACTGCAGCTCAATTTGATCACAAATTGAATTGTGAGTTTTGTTTATGGCAGAGTTTGGATTAGAAGAAAGCCTGTTATTGTGATATTTTATAAAGCCTGTATATTATGTTTATTACATGATAATTGGATTGTCTAGACGTGACTGCATATTATAAACAAAGATGTCTGACTGTCTCTTCTTCACTAAGATTCAGATTATAATGCAGTTTCTGCCTATTGTCCTGTGTTGGACGTGTCTTAACCATACGTAGATGCGATAAGCTTATCCAGTGTTCAAAACAGGCTTTGGTTACACCTGTTCATATCATCGGCTTTAAGGTCCTTGTATGTCAAGATAATAGGAAGTTTTCGTTTTAAAAGACGGATGGTTCTGCGACGGTATGTAGTTATCAGCCGAGGTTTTCGTTTTCAGCACAATGTAGATTCATCCCAAGTACTGTTGTTGACATTGGGGGACGATCATCTTCAAAGCCGACGCATGTGCAGATGATGCAAAATGTCATCACTATCGTCGCAGAACCATTCGTCGCAGAACCATTCGTCGCAGAACCATCCATCGCAGAACCATCCATCGTCGAAAACAAAAACTCCCTATATTGCTTGCTGATGTACAGCACATTATGTAGACCTGGGCAAGAAACTCCTCAAATGTTTTCTATTCCAACAAGTGTATCTTATCCAACAGTCTTGAGCGCGTTGGAACAACTTTGGTTGACCACGGTGCTATATAAATTCCCTCTGATTGATTGATTGATTGATTGATTGATTGATTGGCATCGAATGGACAATGACCATGGAGTGATAATGCACATTCCTGAACATTTTGCTCAGGTGTTCTTCATTGCAGCCCTTCATATTTGTCAGTTTTTTGGATCTGTTGAGAATTTGTGCAGACCAGTGCTTTGGAGGACTCGAGTCTGGCTGGTCTCAGACTTGAGACTTGAGACCGGTCTACTCTTGAGTAAATTTTTAGGTGACTTGGACCACAGTCTCTTGGGCCATGGATTCTGGTATGACTTGGCTCAAGACCGGGAAAGGAAAAGAGGGGGGTTAGGAATAGGCAACTTTAGCTACCTTTATTGTCATGCCTTTAACTATTTTTGCTTGTTAATTGATATGTAACACTGGAAATCAATCATAAGTATATCTTGAAAATATGTTTTGACTCAAATTGAAATGCTACAAATAGAGCAAAACGTGTCATGAGTTTCACAGAATTGGATGGAGATGGTCGAAATTGCACACGGAGAAATTCCATATCAGCGTCTTGAGTACCTATATAGGACTTTGACATTACTATTATATCCGTGTCCGTAGCAGGAATGACTTTTACCGCACCCTGTTTTGGGGTTTATTTTTATTTTTTAGAAAAAAACAACGTTTGGTTATGAACTGCAGCAGCCAAATGAACGGTTTTTCATTTGTGTGTCTTTGTAAATCTTGATAGGTATTGAATCCAATTGTAGGAGGTGCCATCAATCATGATATTGTGGTTTTCTCATGTATGATGATCATTGTTAAGCTGGCTTTGTGTTTGGATTAACTTACTGCATGCAACATGCATTCATTTTGTAATACACATCCTACCTTCATTCAAAACGCTGACCCTATACAGTAAAGTTAACCTCATACGATCAAGATATTGTATTTTTTATATGCTACTTTTTATACACTGTTAGTGCGACACAACAAAAACATACATTAGACTTACATTTAATTTAAAGGAACATTACCGAATTGGTTTTGCTAACAAAACAGTTGCTAGCAGTGTAAGCACTTTATGTCATACATAAAGTGACAAACCTGTAAAAGTTTGAGAGCGGTTGGCCATCTGGGTCACAAGAAAATGGTGAAAACCCGAGTACTCATTTTGAATGAAATCGATGCGAAAAACAAATTAATTAAACGTTCACTGAGCGATAAACTCCAAACGCGAAATTAGATTATTTATTTCTCATCAAATATGACTTTTCAGACAAAAATATTTCAAGGGATGTTTTCTATCGTTATTATTAGTTCTTGTAAGTTTGATGTAAATCTGTGATCTTCACGAATTCTTTTCGCAATAATATAATAATAATATCAAGGTCTTATATAGCGCATGTATCTACCAAACAAGGTACTCATGGCGCTGAGTATATACAAACTTCCAGAAAGATAGGTTATTGCAGTGATGGATTCTGAGACCCAATTTTGTAGCACTTATAAGGGTTTACAAGGTGCTACGACGCATGAAGCAGCCACAACCAGGAACACCGGGGCGAACCCCTTCTCTTTTCAAAATTCATATTCAGCTAGCCAATTCTGTAACGTTCCTTTAACACTGGTTCTTCTCAGAACAAGAATTTGGTCTCTTGATTACTTCCTTACAACATGATGCAATGTACCTCAGATGTTTTCTACACGAAAATCTGCATTTGCTGCCTGTGGGAATGGGCAAGAATGGGACATTTGCGTGAATTGTGTGTCGATATGCGCACATTGCAGGCTTTCAGGCCTGTTTGCTTCATTTTGAAAGGGGCAAGGGCACCAAGGCTTTTTCTCCTTTTGGTAAAGGGCACCACCCTATGAGGATATTGTATATTTCTACTATAGCATTTGAAGGGCACCAAGGCAATGATCAGGGGGCACTGAGGCAATCGCCTACGTTGCCTCCGTAAAGTATTAGGCATGGATGCGCAATGACTGTCATTTCAGCACATTTGTGTTAAAAACTCATTAAGCGGATTGTGCTAGATTTTCCAATTCCCTTAAGTGGTTCAAATTATGAACTAAGCATACATTGGCAATTTAGACTGATTCATATATAATTTTTAGTGTCATGCATTTGATCAATCTGTACCCATGAACGCACTCAGTCATTAATGTGTTGAGCTGTCATTAAACACATCCAAAACAGGCGTTTTCTCGTCAAATTGGAATTATCTCTTAAAGCCATTTTCAGATTTGTATTAATTGCTACAATACTTTGAATTCCGTGAAAAAAAGATGAGCATGAGTATTAATTGTGGTTTAATCCATACATTGATGTGTGTTAAGTACTGTATATTCAGTACGTTCCCAAGCTCTTTGAAAAAAAAATCACAGGCAGGCATTTATTTGTAAAGTATTCTTATCTGTAAAGAATTTCTTAATTCGGCCCCTGGCTGCGATGACGTTTTTATCAATAAACCATTTCAACTCAATTACTTGGGTGGGATTCAAACCCACGACCTTAATTGCCTGGTGGCTAGAGGCAAATGGAATCCTATATTTTGGCAGAGCTCGGGAAAGTACAGTGCCAATACACCTTGGTGTATATGGGTAAAACCAAAATTAATATTCTTTATCCACGATGCAAATTTTCATATATTAAACATAAGCTGAGCTACAGGCCCGTATGCTTCGTTTTTGAAAGGGTAGGGGCACCAAGGCATTTTCTCGTTGGCAAAGGGCACCCTATGAGGAAATTGTAAATTTCTACTGTCAGAGCATTTCAAGGGCACCATGGCAATGGCTAGGGGCAACGGAGGCAATCGCCTTCGTTGCCTCCGTGAAGTGTCAGGCCTGGAGCTATGTTTTAGGAATTAATTTTAGCATGCCATGGTTGTAAAATGTAGCAATATCTGATAAGATTTTGCAAAGGAACTTTGACAGTAGAAAAATTACTGTCCTTTCACAGGAAGTACATTTTGTAAAATTTTACAATCATGTTACAATTTAGCACAGGACCCTTGCTAAATTGCTCTTGTGTGAATGGGGTTTTTGACATGCCTATCTGTTGTTTATTATGACCAAGCAGTATTTGATGATGTTGTTGATAAGTATGACTTTGTTTGTTTATTCCTAACAGTGGCTGAAGGATGGTGAAAGATTAGACTTGTTATTAGGAGATACTCATCGCTCTATTCTTACCGCTGGAGAACTGTTCTTCCTTAGAGTCATTCATAGTAAAGGCAACGCCGATGTCGGAACGTATCAATGTTTAGCCTCCAACTATCTGGGCGAAGCCTACAGCAATAACGCAACGTTAGAAGTCACATGTAAGTATACATATGTAACTGTCAAATACAATTGTGTTTCCATGTGAACAATAATATTTTAGACACCTGTGATTTTGTTTTTATTTCATTTTAAATTTTATTTGGCTTGGGATATTGACCCCTTGCACGTGCGTCACACGCGGCAACTGATGCCACGCTCACCATGTTGGTGTTAAATAGGTTTACGTGTAAACGCTGCGTTGCCTAAAATGCGCACTTCACTGAATAACACACATTTACATTGACCACCAAAATGGCGCATGCAAGATTATTCTGATGATGATGTCAGGTGAATTGGGTCAATAGGGGCATATTTTAACGCATTTTATCAAAAACTACAGCACCTCAGCAAGTAACATTTTAATGGAAGCTTTCTACTATCATTATCTTCAAACCCTGTAAGTTTAATGTAAATCTGTGGAACATTGTGTTTTGTGTTCACAACGTACCCAATCCTTTAAGCGTAAAGGGGTTGCTTAATGACCTGCCATTTTTGGTCCCTGCATGTCTGCAGGATGAAGGCTCATCTGTCTGCTACTGCATACAAATTACTCACCAACATCACATTAAGTCATCTCTCTGCAAGGAATATTAAATGAATACGTTTAAAGACACTGTACACTATTGGTAACTGTCAAAGACCAGTCTTCTCACTTGGTGTATCTCAACATATGCATAAAAAAAACAAACCTGTGAAGATTTGAGGTCAATTGGTCATTGAAGTTGGGAGATAATAATAAAAGGAAAAACGCCCTTCTCACACGAAGTTGTGTGCTTTCAGATGCTTGATTTCGAGACCTCAAATTCTAAATCTGAGGTCTCGAAATCAAATTCGTGAAAAATTACTTCTTTCTCGAAAACTACGTCACTTCAGAGGTAGCTGTTTCTCACAATGTTTTATACTATCAACCTCTCCCCATTACTCGTTACCAAGTAAGGTTTTATGCTAATAGTTATTTTGAGTAATTACCAATAGTGTCCACTGCCTTTAAAACAGTCTAGATTGTAGGATGGAGGGAAACATGCACCAGGGAAGAAGTTCAAAGAGATGCAGTACGTGGAATGAAGCTTGTTGGAATGCAATGGTTCACTGTTGTTTCATTGCACTGGTCCAAAGTAGTTTGATTCGATGAATTAGTACTTTTTTCTACAAAGTTATGGCTCAAACAATGGGTGCTCTAAGCTGGTTACAACAGTAATTTCTCACTCAAATATTAAAATGCCCTTTTAAGGCATCTGAAAGCAAAAAAAAAAAGTGCAACAAGGGTGTTTTCTTTCATTATTCTCTTGCAACTTCTATAACCAATTGAGTCAAAATTTTCACTGATTAGTCATTTTATGCTGTTATAACTTCTACGTGTATGTTGGGAGAAAAAATTGAAGAAAAAACACCCTTGTCGCACAAGTTGTTTGCTTTCAGACTCGAGACCTCAGCTGAGGTCTCAAACTCAATTAAAATATTTTAGTGAGAAAATACTTCTTTCTCAAGAACTTTGTTACTTCATAGGGAGTCATTTCTCGCAATGTGTTATACTATCAATAGCTCTCCATTGCTCGTTACCAAGTGAGTTTTTATAATTACCAATAGTGTCCAGTGCCTTAGTCCCATACTGTAATGTTAAGAAGGCATGAAGTGGACATTGTTCTCTCGCAACTTCAACGACCAATTGAGTCAAAACTTTAACAAATTTGTTATGTTATACAGATGTTGGGAAGCCCAAGTGAGAATACTGGTCTTTGACAATTACCAAAGGTGTCCGGTGCCGTTAACATTAGGGAATACTGGTTGACCTCAATGCTCTAATAACAGATAGGCTAGCAAATAGCAAGTTCTCTTTGCTGGCTAGCTCGTCAGTGTTTACAGTTAGACCCCAGTTATATAAATTGATCAGTTATTATATAGCAGCAGCTTTAAGTGGGAAAAGCAGGTCCGTACTGTAATGTGTAGAAGGCTCTAACTGGACATCCTGCTGATCATTAATATGGTCCATTACTAGCCTGCCTATCATCAATGGTAGAAGCTGTGCCTGACAATCTCAATCAATTGGCAGTTTTGCCTTGAGACAACACTGACTCCCTTGTGTAATGTCCTTCCACATAACTCCAATTAATCAGTCTCTCTAGCTGTAGATTAAGCACACACTCTCCTACTTTCTTGTGTGGAGAGTGGAGAGACATTTCTCGTGGGAACCTCTCTACCTAAGTTCAATACTCATAGTCCTGCAGAAGCAGTCAGCAAATATTGCCCGGCTTTGACATTCTGTGCATATTGGGGTATATTTGTTTTTAAAATAAAAAACAAAATAGCGGTTATAACTTATTATTGTGTTTTTGTTCCATTATAATTATTTTGAATCAAAATCTGCTTTAAAGCCATTGGAACCTTTTGGGTAAACAGTATTATCCAAGGCCCACATTTCGTGTATCACAACTTAAATATAAAATAACAAACCTGTGAATATTTAGGCTCAATCAGTCACCGGAGTCGGGGGAAAATAACGGGAAAACCCAACCTTGTTTCCGCACGTTTTGCCGTGTCATGACATGTGTTAGAAATAAATCTGTAGTTCTCGATATCGAGAATAGATATTTTTTAAATATAATCTAAAGATGGGGTCAATGCATATGGGCAATTCCAAGCAAACATGGACATGACACCAAAAAATCAAGTTTTTGTCACAACTTTCTTTCCACTTGGAAGTTATAGCTAACATATGAAACCAATTTATTTTTAGTTGTTGACAAGGAATGAACCCAATTTTGCCAAATAAGAACTCAGCTTGGGCCCCATGTAGGCGTGTCTAAATTAAATGGAAAACTGTAATGCGACTGACCGTAATGCGACTGACCATGGTTTTGCTATGTATATCTGAAAGTTCAGGTTGCTGACCATTTATAAGTTGTTGGATACTCATGTTTAAGAGTTGTGTGTTACATATAGTAACACGTTCGCAAGCTTTTTGGTTGAGGAAATTTTTGAATTATGAAAAGTGTGTTTTTAACCATGTCCTTTTTGTGTAATGCAACTGACCGCTTTTTACAACGTTATAACATCCAGAGTACAAAGCCCACAACATTTATAATGTCATCAATCCAAAGCCTTGGGTGTCAAGTACAAATTAGTCTGTAAACTTAGTGGAAAGAATATCTCACATCATAGAACTACTAGCACCAAGATCAAGAAATGTCACAGAAAAGTGTAATGGGACTTACCATGGAATTGCCCGTAAGGTCTATGGGTTGGATGGTTTAAGAATGGCTTCCACATGTATACAAGTAGATCGTCATTTTAAGGAATAACAGATTAGAATGTGTTCATACGGAAAGAATTAGACATGCTTAGAGATAGGTGTCAAATCACTACCAAACAAATCTATCAAACTCGCCCACTAAATCTAACATTGATTACTTTCCTAACGAAAGATATGACAAGTGTATGGTATACCTTGGCTATGTGAGGCCATGAATGCAATGTGGTTTGATCAAACAGCTCCCCTTGATTCAATCAGGGATCAAGCATTTCATCAATAAGCCAGCAATCTATGTCACATGCTAACCTATCTCTCTCAGACTTAATCAATTCTAGTCTTCGCTAAGTCTTATTTTAATCATTTTAATTCAATGGCGTGTCGTTTCCACCGGTGGATATACCTTGGTACCTTCTGTAGTCCCAATAGTCTTGATATATAAATGTCAGATGAGTTGAGACATTAATGAGTTATTGATTACAGCATGATCCACCATCAACAAACACATTCAACTTCCCTGTTCATGGTTTTCCCCTTTCCCCATAACTGGAAAAAATTCATCCCAAGCTCTGGTTGGAAAGATGTCCTTAGTTTGCTGTTCATTATTATCATTATGGTCGTTCAGGGGGTAGTTACTTTATAGCACATTATAAACAAGAAAGTTTTGCTGGTTACTAAACATGTTTATGTTACTTTCTTATAAATACAACTCTACATGTACATGTGCCCAGTGCCTATATTTTCCACTTCATAGAAAAAAAACATTGAGTATTTGAAAAATACCCAAAAGAAAAATAGTTAGTGTACCATTTTAGCATATAGCACAAGAATTACTTATTGTTTCCTATACCCGCACATGTGAACATGTTGTATACAACTCTAAATGTGTAGGCCTATACACTATATGTGCATATATTTTCCACTTCATAAAATGCATCGTGTATTTGAAAAAATACCCAAATGAAAAAAGGAGGAAAAAAAAAATCAGTAAAGAACATTTTATACCTCGAGGCAAATGTTCTGGAATATTCTCAAGGATTTCTTGCATTACCAACAAATCAATATCAATTTCATTCCGGTTATGTTAGACTTTTTGAAGGATGTGAGTGCAGCAAGGGAATCATTTTGAAGAATGTTTGTTGATGTGTTTATTGGGGTGTTGGTGTGTTTGTTTGTTTGTTTGTTTGTTTGTTTTTATTTCCATTGGTGAAACACCCTTGTCGCACAAGTTGTGTGTTTTTAGATACCTTGAATTCGTGACCTCAACTGAGGTCTGTTATTATTTTCAAATATGTAGTGGGAAATTACTTTTTTCTTAAAAACAATGTTACTTCAGAAGAAGCCGTTTTTCAATTTGGTTTAAACTATGAACAGCTCTCCATTGCACATTACCAAGTTAATTTTTATGCCAACAATTATTTTGAGGAACTATTTAAATGTCCAGCCGTCGATTTCACCAAACTCTTCCTAACTTATGTAGGATTAATCTTAGAACTTAGGACGGGTTCAGTTCCGTATCCAAATACGGAGGACGAATTGAACCCATCCTAAGTTAAGACGGGTTACCCGTCCTAACTCGAGTTAGGATTAATCCCAGGGATTCGTGAAATCGGCCGCAGTGCCTTTAGTGTAAAGTTCAAACTAAGTTCTTGTAAGAATTGTGTACTTTTTAATGTGGATGTATGAGGGTGCTATCGTGCACACTAAGTTGCCATGCATTCATGAATAGACACATAACTTATAGAGCGTTCCTACATGTAGTTCCTTGGGCAAGTAACTTACAAATAAGTAAATGAATCCTCGTAACGTAACGCTGTGTTTGTCACACGCAGATATTCGGGAAGAGTTTCGACTTGAGCCCTCACCAGCCCAGGCAATTGCCGGAGAGCCAGTGGTGTTAGAGTGTCAGCCCCCTCGAGGCTATCCAGAGCCTGTAGTCAGCTGGAGTAAAGACGGTCAAGATGTGAATACAGATGGAGATAGAGTCAAGGTGCTACAAGATGGCAACCTCATGATATCACAGGTACAAATTATCACCAAGTCAAATTTGTTTTACTCAAATAAGCTGTTTTGAATAATGTCTGGTACAATGATGTGCTTGATCATAAGTCACATGACTAGGGGCAAGCCTTTGCGTTGATACATAAAAACAGTGAACATCCATTCACAATTGATGTGTGCATGGCAAAATGGTACCAGGGTTTGCCCAGGGCTTGCCCCAAACCATTTGACATAGCAGCTGGCTCTACGGTCTGAGGAATTCAAACGTAAGCGGTACATTGTGTCTAAGCAAGTCATTGTAAGAGACATAATTCAAATCTAACTAGCAAACGACTTTATGGTATCATGGATTAAGTACTAAAGTCTGCATTCTCCATAGGTGCACAAAAAAAGACATAGGCCAACACGTTCTCACAACATTGGTTGCGTTCCATTTGGCTTCCCTGGGTCGACCCTGCAGTGCTCACTTGAGTGAGCCCCTGACAAGAGCTAATTGATGATGGCGATGGCATGCACATCGGGTCACCCCCAAGTGACCCACTCCCAAAGCAGGGCACTGGGGGCTGACCCGGGTGAGCCCCGTCAAAGCTATTGGAACGTACCTGGGCAGACCGGGGTCGACCCAGGGAAGCTAAACGAACTCGCCCATTGTCTTTAGCTAAAACATTCATAAGTGCTTACTTGGTGTATATATATCCACCATTACAATTCAAACAGATAAGTAATGCCTTTTGTTTCAACATAGAGTAAGGACAGAGATTTCAACAATACGTTATTTGCATTAATTTAAATAAAATAATAAATTCTTGGAGTGCACTAATGTATATGATATTGATGTGTGTTTAGTCCCGTGCGAGTGATGCCGGTGACTATGTTTGTACAGCCAGCAATCAGATGGGATCTAGGAGTACTGATCCAGTCTATCTGACAGTCAAAGGTAGGTCATAGTCTTAGAGTTATACATCAAAACTAGAGGGCGCTTTGGTGATGCTGCCTTTGGTGAAGGAGACACGCGCGCCATTTTTAAAGAATGTTGTTCGCGCGTTGAATAAGTTTTTTAAAGGTTAATTTCCAAAATGTTCCCCTTTTTTTTATTGCTTTTTTATGTCTTATTTACATACCTAATGGGATTGCTCCTTTGGAAAGTGATTTGGTTCGCTTTTGGGCAATCCCTTGGCTTCTTTTTGCTTTTTGTTTTTGATATACTCCTATTGTATATATTATAACTTTCTATTGTATATTGTTAATTTCTTTAATTGCTTGTCATTTTATCGCTTTATTTTTTGTTGCTGATTTTAAACTTATTTTTTATATCTTGTTAATTTTGCTGATTATCTATATTTTAAATGTTTCTCTGTATTAGCGCCATGGAGCATTGTTTTCGATGGATATGGCGCTATATAAATTTTTTACTAATATAATTATATTTCTTGTTATTGTTGCCGTATGTTTTTGATGTTTCAGAATTTACTGAACGAATATAAAAAATAACAAATCAACTAAATAAATATTATGGATAAATTGGATGACTCAATAATAAATTATTTCTTATTTTCTTTGTAGCTCCACCAACATTCCTAAGTCCATTGCAGGATGCAGTGATAGCACCAGGAAATACCGTTATCATTCGATGTGAGATTATCGGTGATCCTACACCAACAGTAACATGGACCAAACAAGGCAGTGAGCTACCTCATGACAGGTCAGTCTAGAGTCACTAATATAATAACCATTATAAGGGCTGTGTCTAATAGGTTTGCACTGGCTATGGATGTGACAGTCTTACATCCATTTCAGACTGGCGCTCCAGAGTCGCGCTGAATTAAGTTCTGAATTCAGTACATGAAAAGTTTGACGTCTGAAACAGTTAGGAGCGACTGGATGCACTTGAAACGACCCTGGGGCGCCTTGATTTCAGACGTTGATCTTGTCATGAGCCGAGCCAATGTAAAAGTTATGTGAAGTTCACTGTCTGAAACAAAAAGCTATTTGGGTCGACCTAGAGTCGCTCTTAATCTATTTGGTTCGCAGCGACTATACGAATGTTGACGTCACATTTACTCAACGCATAATTCACAGCAGTTGAGTTGTGCTCAACTCTCTTGCAAATATCGCTGCGAAAACAGATTTGTGGCGTCAAATTCAAGTCAAACTCGAGTCGCATTCGCAGGAAGCACGAACCGGGCTTAAGCCGGAGCCCAAGCTGAGGTGTGAGAAAGGCCTCAGATGTTTTCTTACTGAGACTCTATTGAGTGATTTGAAATGCCTGTTTTGTTTCTTTGATTCAGATCCAACATACAAGATGACAATTCACTGAGAATTCGTCAAGTGAGTGAGTTGGATGGAGGTGACTATGTGTGTTCAGCTGTCAATAGTTATGGCAGTGTGGAGGAGGAAATGACATTAACAGTCAGTGGTAAGTGCATCAACCTGGGATGTTTTTCCTCCGCTTTAAAGCCATTGGACCCTTTCGGTTCAGAAAAAAAAAAAAAAGTTCACAGATTTACACATAACTTACAGGGTTTACAGAAGGCAATGGTGAAAGACTTCTCTTGAAATATTATTCCATGAAATGCTTTACTTTTTGAGAAAACAGCAAAACAATATAAACTCTCGTTAACGGATTTATTTTAAACACATGTCATGACACGGCGAAACGAGCGGAAACAAGGGTGGGTTTTTCCGTTGTTTTCTCCCGACTCCGATGACCGATTGAGCCTTAATTTTCACAGGTTTGTTATTTGATGTAGAAGTCGTGGTACACATAGTGTGGGCCTTGGACAACACTGTTTACCGAAAGGGTACAATGGCTTTAAAACAGAAATAGTTTTTTTTTGTCCCCCCAATTTTTTTTTTTCCAAGATCGAATTTTCAAAGAACTGGAGATAAAACCATATACATGTATTAACGCCCCAGATTGCAGAGTAAGGCTCATCCACCTAAAGATAAATGTTAATAATTGGGCTTCGTGCTTGGAAGTTTTTGAGTTTGCATGCTTTCGCGCAGAACCGTTTAAGCTAAAAATAAATAAGACAAGTAATGATGAGGTAAGTGTATTGTCATTAAATATCAAAGATATAAAAAAAAAAGCAGAGTAAAAATTAGTTATGGAAAACCTAATTTTTGTCCCGGATTTTCTATTTTATGATTGTTATCGAGTTTTGGCAAGATATGCTGTCAAGTTGTTGCTGTTTTATTTTATTTTAAAGATAATATATTCTGAAGTTAAAAATACTTCATAAAATTGTACTGGAGTAAAAACAGTAACAGCGATATTATTTCAGGAAGGTTTGACAACGTCATAACTTTAAGAAATGTTTCATTGTTTCTAATAAATTGCCTATAAGCACAAGAAGTATGAATTTGCACTTCTGTCTTTATCTTTACAGTGATACCTACATTCACCCAAACTCCAGTGGACAGAACTGTTGAGTTGAACCAGATGGCGACTTTTCAATGTCAGGCTACTGGAAGTCCCCCTCCAACAATCTACTGGAAGAAGAAAGGCAGTCAGGTAAAAAGAACTGGAGTAAACAATGCAACAGTAATATTAACATGTATTATACAACTACATTGTATTATAACTGTGATCTGGGCTCAATTTCATAGCGCTGCTCAGCGATAAGCAAATTTTTGTGCTTACTGTAGCAGATTTTTTTTGCTAAGATGTAAATGTAAGTAGGATTTGAAACTTTGCATGGTGGAAATACAATATAAGCTTGGGCGATATCGATTTATTTTATTCACGATATATCGCCGACAATGTATATCGCGATATTCGATATAATCGCGATTAATGAAATTTGACATCATCAGTCTTAAAACTCCAAGTGAAAGTTGTAGAAGAGACAGTGCTAGCATTATAGAGGTGTTCTAATGACCTATTCATCTGGTTTTACTCCAAACCTACATGTATGGGGTGCAAGATGTATCAGCTAGCAAATACAAATCCATCCAATATCGAAATCGTGTCCAAATTAATACCGCGATATTCAATAATATTGTGATATCAACCAAGCTTAATACGATATAGAAAGGTTATGTGGTAACACCATATAATGACTATCTCTATATAAGTTGGGGTGGTTCTGAAAAGAACCATTGGTTTAAACTTGACGTTTCGATCAGTATGCTCTGATTGTCTTCTGGAGATCCCACGGAGTACACTATATATGGAAAGGTTTGCGGTAACACCATGTAATGACTATCTCTTAATGAGTTGGGGTGGTTCTGAAAAGAACCGTTGGTTTCAACTCGACGTTTCAATCAGTGTGCTCTGATTGTCTTCTGGAAAAAAGGTGTAAATGTATTTCAATGGTTAGCAAGCAAGTTAGGCAGCCATTTTGCGCGGTAAGCACCAAGAGGTTAGCATGCCTGTACGTGCGCTTTTGGTAAAGCAGGGCTATAAAATGAAAATGGTACAATAAGCACAAAATTGACCGCTAAGCAGTGCTATGAAATCGGGACAATGTGACAGCTCGGTCAATGTCATATTGATGCACTATCTAGGAAAGAGCAAACTAAGTTTAGAAATAGCTTTAAACTTGTAAATGTGTGCAAGAAACTGTTCCTACTAAAACATTGTTGAATACTACCAAGTTGATAATTTGCGCACACTCAGATACTAGAAAAATACCCTTACACAAAGTCCATAATATATAAAATGTAAGGTTGATAATGCCTTGATGCATGAACTTGCAAAGAGTACGAAATGTATTACAAAGGCATTGCTGGGTGGTTGTATTTCTTTGGGATTTTTTTTTTTTTTTTTTAAACAAGATATGGAATGTTGCATGTTATCCTTTCTTTGCCTTAGTACATTTTCTTGTGTGGCGGTTTAATCCTCATTTTGATTAGGAAATAGGTTACCGCAGTTGTTGATGTTGATTTGAGTGAATTGGGTGTGCTTTAAAGCTGCCCTAGGGAGTTAGTGAACTTTTCATGGTGGATTGAAGGGTACATGGCAGGCCAATGACTTTACACTCAGGCAATTGGAAGTGGTAGATGATGTTGTGTATAGTGCCAGGGATTGTTTGATTACCCCTACTGGAAGAGGTCATACAACCACAGTGCTTAAAGGGACACGTTGCCTTGGATCGTTGCCTTGGATCGTTGCCTTGGATCAGGTGAGTTGGTCCATGAAGATGGTTTAAAACAGTTATAAAATGCATATGGTTAGAAAGATGTTTTTAAAAGTAGAATATAATGATCCACACAAACATGCCTTGAAATTGCGTGGTTTTCCTTATACATCGTGAATTATCATGGCACGCCATTTTGTGGAGTCAAGTTTTTTGAGTCCATAAAATGGGCGACTGTGTTAGTTCGCAAAGTAAAAGGAAAACCATGCAATTTCCAGGCTTCTTTTGTGGATCATTATTTTCTACTTGTAACATATCTTTCTATAACCATATCGATTTCATAACAAACAGTTTCAAATGCTTTTCATGGACCAACTCAACCGAGCCAAGGCAACATGTCCCTTTAAAGGAATTGGACACCTTTGGTATTTGTTAAGGAACAGTCTTCTCAACTGGTGTATCTCAACATAAATATGTTAGCATAAAATAACAAACCTGTGAAAATTTGAACTTAAATGCAGATGCTTGAATTCGAGACTTCAGCTGAGGTCTCGAATTCAATTCAAATATTTGAGTGAGAAATTACTTCTTCCTCTAAAAACTACGTTACTTCAAGAGGGAGCCGTTTCTCACAATGATTTATACTATCAACAGCTCTCCATTGCTCATTACCAAGTAACTTTTTGTATGACAACATTTATTTTGAGTAATTACCGATAGTGTACGGTGCCTTTAAATCTCCAACTTGCAATGATGACAGATGCTAGTAGTAGCCCATGGGTTATTCAGATCTCTCCTTGAGTCGATACCTCTCTACTTAATTTCAAGATTCTAGTCCTAAGACTTAAGTGTGTTCCAATATGTGGATGGAAAGGTTTAAAGGGACACGTTGCCTTGGGTCAAGCGAGTTGGTTTATGAAAAGCATTTGTAAATGATGGTTTTGAAATGCATATAGCTAGGAAGATGTTTCAAAGTAGAATACAATGATCCACACAAATATGTCTTGCAGGGTTTTCCTTTTACTTTGTGAACTTAAACAAACGGCCATTTTGTGGAGTCAAACAAAAATGCGTGGCATAATAATTCTTGATGTAAAAGGAAAACCATCCAAATGCAATTGGCATGTTTGTGTGGATCGTTACATTCTACTTTTAAAACATCTTTCTAACCATTTGCATTTCATAACAAACGGTGTAAAACGCTTTTCATATACCAACTCGCATGATCCAAGGCAACGTGTTCCTTTAAGGTGCATCTAGTGTGTAGGTGCATGAATAATGTGCCATTGAGTTTAATAGGATTGTTTGATATTGCTTGGAGGGATGCACTGTGCAAACATATTGTTGGTACACCTACTTGTGTTCGTCTGTCCTTGTTGTCCCTTGTCTTTGTAGGTCTTATATTTAGTGTTAAGGCCCGGTCCCACTGCAGCGATAACGAGAACGATAACGATAACGACGCCAAGAGAACGCACTCTATGGGTTGAATGAGCCTCTGCTAAGGGCAATTCAACCAATAGAATGCGTTCTCTTTGCATTGTGAGCGTTATCGTTTTGGTTATCGCTGCAGTGTGACTCGGCCTTAAGTCGGGCAATATATTTGGGGTACAAAAGCCCTTCTGACTTAATTTTGTTGCCTATCGTTTATAACTGTCACTGTTAATATCATAATACACAATGTACAATGTATTTTATAATGTGAGGGTATTACCAAAAAAAGGAAGAGAAAAACCCAAAAAACAAACCCCACAAACATATTGGGTTAAACATGATTGTCATTGCTTTTGTTTGTTCACTAACATACATGTAGAGCAAAATGGATGGTGAGCAGTTAAACTCAAATGACATTTTATTTTATCCAGGGCCGAATTTCATAGAGCTGCTAAGCACAAAAATTTGCTTAGCATGAAATTTCTTCCTTGATAAAAACAGGATTACTAACCCAAATTCCATTTGTTGCAAATTGCTTGTTACTGGTATTCAGCTATTGTTTGCTAATATTCTGAAAATCAAGTGGAAATTTGGTTGGTAATCTTGTTTTTATCAAGGCAAAATTTTCATGCTAAGCAAATTTTTGTGCTTAGCAACTCTATGCTCATTTCATAAAGCATGTAAGCAGCCGTTTTGTGCTTATGGAGCGTCCCTTAGCAGAATTTCTATTTCAGAAAGCTGTTTACCGTAAGCAAATGTAAATGGTGGCTAACCCGCGGTAAGCACATGAGCAACGTACAAATGCAAATCCATGGTGAATGTGCATGCTTGCCTAGAAATGTTCTTTGTGCATTGTATAATTGTGTTTTTTTGTGTATCTGCCTGTTGTTACATGTACTTTTGATGTTTGTGGTGCTTTCTCAAACTTGTGCGTGCAATGCAATTTTGTCTTTTTGGAGATCATTAAAGTTTTCTTATGTCTTATGTTCTTATGTCTTGTGTAGATTCATTACAAACTAAAGTAGATAGTTCAAATTAAAAAAATACTGTCTTTCCAGACTGAAAGATACATGTAGCATGAAGTGCGACAAAACACAGCTCAAATTATGTTATCTTTCAATTTACAAAAACATTTTCTAGTTTAGTAAAATTACTTTAGTAACACAATTTATTGTTAGCTGAGTGAACTGTTATTGTACTTGATAATGTTGCAAGCACTTTGGTATTATTATTATAATTATTATTATAATGGAGTGATTTGCTTGTGTATAGGATGAGCTGGTGTTTACTGGATTGCAAAGTGGACGTCTCTCCGTGACGCAAGATGGAGAGCTACAAATAAGACACGTTACTCAAGATGATGAGGGGTACTACATCTGCTCTGCCGATAGTGGATCAGGCTCAAACAAAGCAGAGGCTTTCTTAAGGGTCATAGGTCAGTCAAATATTTATTTCATTAATTCAGCAGTCTGTGGAGTTTTGTCATGAGGATTTGGACGGCACTGGGCATACTATACAGTGCTTATATCACATACAGTGTTATTTTGTGTTAAATACATTGTTCTTGGTTTGTGCACATGCTGAGAACGACGTAATCAATGGCAAGTTACCTGGCAAGTCTGCTGCCACCTAGCATTCCGAAGTCTCCCAATGCATAAGTGAACCATTCTTTTGCATTATTTCAGTAGCTAAGTGCAAATTAAACAATGATACATTGGATAAAATCTCTAACCTGTTTCTTTATTGGTCGGGAAAAAAAAAATGTTGTAACCGAGTTGAATTTGTTTTGTACTTGACAGCTTCAGTGAGTCAGCCTCCACCCATCATACGCTACGGTCCCAGCAATCAAACATTGATAGTTGGTACTGTAGCTTTATTAACATGTGAAACAGCCGGCAACCCTGCTCCGAGTGTACGATGGACTAAAGATGGTGCACCACTACAAGCTGACAGTAATTCAAGGTAAGGCTGTGTGTCCGAAACAACCCCTTCAACTGCAGCTAGGGCTAGATTGTGCGTGAAGACTGGCAGACGCCCTGATCTAGCCGAAGCTGTAGCCGAAGTAGCCATTTTGGACACGGCTTGACTAACCCTGTGCAGTGGTTTCAGCTAATAGTTTGCAATACAAATCAGGAGTGTCACTGAGTGACAGACATGAGCGTACCTTAAGTTGGTGCGCACTCGAACTTGCTCCAAGTTAAAAGAATTTGTACGACTAATAATAATACTAATAGTGGCTTTTTATATATCACGCATGTTTGTCACTCAGTGACGCCCCTGGCGCTGTAACATACAGTATTTACTGCAAGATGTGGGACTACGTAGGAACTATGAGACCTAATCCTTTTATAGCACCATGTAATGTTTTATAAGGTGCTGTGGGGCAATTTGCTGCTGATTAAGCAATGTCTTAAAATAAAAGGTGATGATTTATCTAGACTGCTACTTTAGAGTAAAACCATTGGTTTACACAGACTTATTTGACTTACATATTGATGGATCCTGTATTGATTCTTTTCATGTAGATTCACTGTACTCGATACTGGGCGTCTTCAGATTTCAGGATTAAGTATAAATGACTCTGGATTGTATAGCTGTGTAGCCAGCAACGATAGCGGTCAAACTAGCTGGACGGCTAGTCTACGAGTCATAGGTAAGAACACTAGGATTAATCTTATCTCAAGTTAGGACGAGTAACTAGTGAAAAAATATCACATGCTTATTACTCGAATGGGAGTCGAACCTACGACCCTTGCAATTCTAGAGCAATGTCTTACCAGCTAGACTACCGAGATTGCCCGGTACTGTAGCTAGAGGCAAAACATAGGATTTGAACTGCCTCTAGCTACCGGGCAATCTCGGTAGTCTAGTTGGTATGACACTGCTCTAGAATTGCAAGGGTCGTGGGTTCATATCCCACGCAAGTAATATGCCTGTGATATTTTTTTCACAGGACTCGGGGAAAGTACTGAGTATACAGTGCTATGTAGGAACACAAATCTGTGCATGGGTAAAAACAAAAATTAATATTCTTTATCCCCGATGCAAATTTAACATCTATTATAACATTATTAATGTTTTTCTTCCTGTAGAGCGACATCAAGCGTCTGATATTCCTGTATTACAGGCGCCTAACACCCATGAGTTACCTGCCGCACCTAGTCAGCCAGTAGGTAGTAACATCACCAGGACATCACTAAGCTTGAGATGGCAAGCTCCTGGTCGAACTAGTCCTCCATTATCTCCTGTTACTCACTATAGATTGGAATACTTCAGTCATGAGGTAGCACCAGGTCAGTAATATTACAGGCATGTGAGACTTCTGCGTTTACGTGGAAGTCCGTTGTTTTCTCTTTACGGGCTCTGCTTTTTTTCCCCCGACTCCGTAGTGAGTCAACAAAAAATGTTTTATGTCCAATATCATCAAGCAGCAAGTACGTGGCACCGGGAAGCACTTTAATTGCCAATTGATTTTGACATGTGAGTCGATGGGCTAGACCCAGTAAAATGTTTTGCAGTGGTCTTTCATTAAAGCTGTTGTTAATTTTTTGTTAGGCTTGATGTTCCAATTCTAACCCATGTAATTGTTCCATTCCACCAAGAGAGGGCGCTTTACTTAAATCTTTATTAGAAACCATCGCAGCGTTGTAGCTGTCTAAGGGAATGCCACAAAAATCTTGAAAACGAGGGTGAACAACACATTGTTACCATGTAATAATTGTGACCGATGTTTCCATTAATGAATTGTCTACGCTGCAGTACAAAGCCTGATATTCCAGTAGAGCGTGGACATGTTCAATATATCGATGGATATATGGATGCCTTGGATCAGCGAGTTGGTCTTTGAAAAGCATTCAAAACAGGTTGTTATGAAATGCATTGTTAGATAGTTTGACTCCATAAAATGGCCGACCGCGTTAGTAAGCGTTGTAAAAGACAAAACGTGCAATTTTGAGGCATGTTTGGGTGGATCGTTATATTATACTTTTAATCTATCTAGCCATATGCATTTCATTACCAACGATTACAAACGCTTTTCATAGACCAACTCGATTGATCCAAGGAAACGTGTTCCTTTAATGTGGTGGCTGACATTCTGTAGTAAGTAAGTAATCATTGCTAATTGAAGTTCAATTGTTACATTTATTGGTACAGAATGGCAGATTGAACCTGGCCAGTGTGTCAGGGAGTCATGCCTGGTACAACAACTGCGTCCCGGAACTGTCTATTTATTTTTGGTGAGAGCTGTCAACGACCGTGGGATTGGTCCACCGAGTCCCATCTCTCAACCAATCACTACCAGAGGTGAGAATATCACACTTAAAGGCACTGCCGTCCGATTTCACCAAACTCACCCTTATCTAGGGATTAATCTAAGGACTTAGGCTGAGTCCAAGCCTTGCACTGTAACATGTAAACCTTACGATTAATCCTAAGTTAGGACTAGTTACTCGTCCTACATGTAACTCGAGATAAGATTAATCCTAGCATTTTGTGACATCGACTGCTGGACACTGTTGGTAACTATACTCCAAATAATTGTAAGCATACATGTAAAGGAGCAATGGAGAGCTGTTGACATTGTGAGAAAAGTCTCCCTCTGAAGTCATGTAGTTTTTGAGAAAAAGGTAATTTCTGACTCATATATTAAAATACGTGGTTGTTCTGTGAAAGTACTGAGTATACAGTGCTAACACACATCGGTGTATGGATAAAAAAAAAAAAAATGAATATTCTTTATACCCGATGCAAATTCAACATCCATTATGTATATACGTACACATGTATGTAGGATTGAAACAGTTGGAACGGTTTCATAAACCAAAGGTATACTTTGCACTTATCGATCATTTATTGGAATTGTAGACATAATAATCATTAATATTTGTGTGATGTTGAATGTTGTACGGTGTCGTGGCCGAGTGGATAAGAGCACCGAAACTCAAGCTCTGGTGATTCTGTTCAGCAGATGAGTCGTGAGACGTGTGTCCTTGAGCCAGACACTTAACTATAATTGCTTCTTTCCACCCAGGGGTAAATGGGTACCTGTGAGAGCAGAGATGGTTCTTGTGATTGATTTAGCCGAGTAGTGCATATTTGTTGCACAAAGCTGTACATGTATACTCCCATGGAGCTGAGATGGTCTTAGGAATGATTTTTGGCCCAGTGACCAGGGGTAATAATGTGAAGCGCATTGGGATGCCCTTCGGGTGGGAAAAGCGCTACATAAAAAATGACTATTATTATTAATATTAATTCTTACTTACAGATGACATGTCTGCTATACCATCTGAACAAACCACTGTGATTGAAGAGAAGTTAGCTGAAGCAAGAGTTGAAATAACTAACGCTATGGTACTCAGCCCTACAGCCGTCAAGGTGTTATGGGAGGTATGTGAAAAACATCTCTTCTTGTATATACTCTCAGTAAAACAAATACAGTAAAGCCCAGTTTATACTTCCTGGGAATGTGAATGTGACACGAAACTTTGACGTCTCAAATTTGCAACGAATAATTTGCGTTAGTTGACTTAAGCCCAACTCATGCGAAGTCGAGGTAAATTATCAAGAACCAGGCCTTGGCGGGTTTAAACCACTAGTTGAAAACCGATTCAACACACTTTGATACCCATTCATAAATACCTTTTTGGTAAAAAAACATCAACACTTATGGTCAAAGAGTAAAATAAATGCAAAAATTATAATTTTTCAATGATTTCTTTCAACACAACACCCCTCCAGCTATGAAATGGTGAGGCCCAGTGAAGGCCCTTAGGTAAACAACTCCTTATAAGGGAATGCTGTGCGCGTCGCGCGTATCGCGTGATGTGGCACAACTGTTTCAGCCGTTGCTCTCGACCAATACGGGATCAATTCAGATGCTGAGGGGGGAACATCAGGACCCCAAAATGAATCCCCATTCTGGAGGGATCATCAATACCTCATGGTAGAGTCCGTTCCATGATCAACTCTCTAACCCTGAGACCAGAATTACTCGGGTTGAAAATGAAAAAAAAAGAGGACAAGAAAACGTTGAGTGAAATTATTATTAGTTTATTAATGTTTGATTACTTTGATTGTTTTTTAGACGAGGCAACATCGCGAGTTCATTGAAGGATATCACCTGAAGTATCGCGCTTATTCTGGTAGCATTGGCTTCACTACGCAGACAGTGCTAGGATCTACTAATAAGATCATTACAGGCTTGGAAGCCAACACTGACTATGTCATCACTGTACAACCATTCAGTTCAAGATTCAATGGACCACAGTCTGAACCAGTGCGGGTTACTACCCTCAATCAAGGTATGTGTACCCCACTCAAGGTATAATAGGTTATGAACCAGTGTGGGTTACTACCCTCAATCATGGTATGTGTACCCCATTCAAGGTATATCAGGTTATGAACCAGTGCGGGTTACTACCCTCAATCATTGATAGTGTACCCCATTCAAGGTATACCAGGTTATGACCCAGTCTGTTACTACCCTCAATCAAGGTATGTGTACATGTTTTTTTTTTCCTGCATGAGTACACGATCACATTATGTGGAAATCATACGACCGTTTTCTTAACTAGACAATACAGGCATGGAATAGCTGTTGAAATAGCGTTTTTAGCCTCATCGAGAGTTTGTTTTCGGGTTTTATATTACTTGGGACTAATCGTGCTTGAGACGGGTTTCGTGAAATCGATCCTAGGACCGGTCTTATGCAGGATCGGTTTTAAGGCTAGGTCTTGTCTGAAATGCTAGGAAATTAATCCTCAGTTAGAAAGTGTTTTGTGAAATTGACCCTTAGTGCTCATGCATCTTTTCTTGATGGTAATTCATGTCTTTATATTCCAAGGTGTTACATTGCAAGAGTCGCCCATTGACAACCAAGTCTTACAAGCTAAGCTGAATACATGTGGGACATCAATAGTCAGCATTGATCCTGCTGGCTCAAACTCGCTCAAGATCACATGGAGGGTATGTATATCAACCATCCAATGTCTTATGCAGGGAAATACTGTATGTTACAAGACTTTTTGTAACACAAAACACAAAGTCCACAGACTTACATATAACTTACACAATTTGAAAATAATGATGGTAGAAAGCTTCCCTTAAAATATTATTTGCTGAGGTGCTGTAGTTTTTCAGAAACGAGTTAAACAATGTCACAAATGTAATTTTCAGCTCTCAGTGAGAAAAGACGAAAATAATTTATGCATGTAAAACTTATTTTTGTATATTCGGCTCAGGCCCTTATTCCTTGGCAACGACCCTGCCAGTTTTAAAACATCCGTTTAAAGGGAAGGTACACGTTTGGTAATTACTCAAAACAAATATTAACTTAAAAACTGACTTGATATCTAGCATTGGAGAGCTGATGATTAAAAAAAAATGTGGGCAACGACTCCCTCTGAAGTAACATAGTTTTTGAGAAAGAGGTGATTTCTCACTGAAATAATGAAAGACTTCCAGCTAGAAGTATTTTATTCCTATCTGAAAGCACACAAATTCGTCCAACAAGGGTGTTTTTTCTTTCATCATTTCTCCCAACTCCGATGACCAATTGAGTTCAAATTTTCACATGTTGTTATTGTATTCATACATGTATGTTGAGATACAATAAGTGGGAACACTGGTCTTTGACAATTACCAACAGTGTACCTTCCCTCTAAGAACCTGCCACCACTCGTTTCTCCCTTATTATTACACCTGTGTGTTTATTGCAATGCTATTATCTGGTTTGTGATTTACAGGTTGCTAAGAATGAGTACTACATTGATGGATACCACATCAGATATAGAGCAACGGAGGAGGGTGATTCTATAATACTGACGGTAACCGGATCCAACACTGCGGTTATAACGAATCTAACACCATGGACACAGTATACGGTGACTGTACAACCATTCAATGGGTTATACCTAGGCCCTCGTAGTAACGAAGAGCGTGCTATGACAGGATCAGATGGTAAGCTTCCATTAATCATTTTGGGGGGCTAATCATCCTTACTCGCAGCAAAGAGCTGAATTGCGAATGATGCGGCTACAACGTGTTCGAGAAGCAGGCATGCAAGGGCGCCTTTGGCTGCCAGCCACATCAACCCATTATGATCCAGGAAGCACAGCCGAGATCAAAAGTGTTTGATTTTTCCCATTCCGCTCATACTCAATGTAATGGAATGTGTGCAAATAACAATTACAGTGTGCTTTTAAAAAGGACTTTGGTACTTTTTGTAAATATTACTTGCTGATGAGGTGCTCTAGTTTTTGAGAAATGAGTTAAATATTGTTGCGAAAATACATTTTACATGCTAAAAATTTGCTGTGACTTTGAACCCACAACCTTTACAATTCTATAGCAGCATCTCACCAACTAGACCATCAAGATTTCCCGGTAGCTAAAGGCAGTTTGAATCCTATATTTTTGCGGTACCGCAATGATTTAACAGACTTTTGTTGTGATATTTGATTGATGATTTATTGATTTATAAATTTATTTACAAAACACAAGAGGGGCAAACATGGACAACGGACACACAAAATGAAGGAACAACTGAAGAACAACTGTTTGATTTATTTATGTTTAATGCACAGTACCAAGAGCCCCACCACGCAATGTGCAAGTGAGATATAATGGTACATCTGCTGTAAGAGTCAGCTGGCAAGCTCCTCCTCCTAGCACGGTTACTGGCGTGATTTCTGGCTACTACGTATACTGCCTCGGTAACACCACATCCCAACACAGGAACAAGACAACGAAGAAAGATGAGTTAGCAGTGCGAGTGACTGGGTTAGTGGTTGGTAGAGTGTACAGAGTGGAAGTTGCATCATTTACAACGGCAGGAAGAGGACCTCTTAGCTCACCAAAGAGTGTCTACATCATGGCAGGTAATAATAATAATAATAATAATAATTTGTTAAAAGCGGAATTGCGAAGGACGCGGTTACAATGTGTTTGAGAAGCAGGCATGCAAGGGCACTGTTAGCTGCCAGCCACATCAACCCATTATGATCACGGAGCACAGCCAAAGATCGAAAGTGTTTGATTTTTCCCGAGGGAGGAAAACCTGACGGTCTGGGAAAACCCTCGTGGCACAGCAGAGAACCAGGGCACAACTTAACTCACATAAGGCCCTGGCCGTGAACCGAACCATGGTCACCTTGGTGAGAGGTGAGCGCTTTACTCACATGCCAACCATGCCACCTTTAATATAAAACCCTCCCGTTTGCAGCACTTTCGCGGCTCCACGGTTTTCCCGGTTTCATAAAATATATAAACCCGCCGTTATGAAAAAACTCGGGTACAAAAAACATGCTGCACTGAAAAAAAAAAAACATGTTGGAAATAAATAATAATAACACCACTAATGTAGCGCCTTTTCCAAGGTTCAAAGTGCTCAGAGAAAAACCAAACAACAACAATAGGAATGCAATCAAGGAGGAAAACCACGACTAGGCAAAGCCTGCAGCATTTAGTCAGGAAAGTCTTGCGAAAAGCCAGTCTTTCTTTGGCGAGATTTACTAAGGGAATCAATGTGTGGTCAAAAAGTAAAATAAATGCAAAAATTATAATTGTTCAATGATTTCTTTCAACACAACACCCCTCCAGCTATGAAATGGTAAGGCCCTCGGGTAAACAACTCCTTAAAAGGGAATGCTGTGTGCGTCGTGCGTATTGCGTGATGTGGAACAACTGTTCCAGCTGTTGCTCTCGACCAATAGGAATGAAGAAACTGTCTAATAAGCACAGGTGCAAGCTCGCGTGTCACGCCCATGTTTCAACACTTTTGACTGGTCATAAACAAAGGTTTATACACACCCACGTGACGCGCTCTCCACCAATAGGAATAGCGAAACTGTCTGAGGTACTTATGAATGATTGTTTACTGTGGTACTTACAGGTGGAGGTGGTATGACTGATGATGACATTGATGGAGCAGTCATACCGGACGCTGGAAGTATTGTTACACAGCCATGGTTTATAGCATCTCTAGCCGTCTTCTTCTTACTTATCTTGCTGTGTATTATTGTCTTTGTGTGGAGGAGACATGTCCAGTACAAACTAGCTGGTTCTATTAACAAGGGTAAGTGGCCCATTTCATTGCTAGAATCAAACAACATGAATGTTTAACAGATTTGCATCTGGGATAAAGTAAATTTATTTTGGTTTTACCCTTACACCGATGTAAGGGTAAATGTGATAACATGTCTGTGATATTTTTTTCACAGGACTCTGGGAAATACAGTGCTAACACACATCGGTGTATGGGTAAAAAAACGATTAATATTCTTTATCCCCAATACAAATTTAACATCTCAAAATTGTGTGCTTAAGCAGCTCTATGAATCTAACTATAGTGTTTTTGTTAACGTACTGATTTGTATTGATTTACAGGTCCAATCAGCAGAGATAATGCTGCAGCAGCTCATAACATGTAAGTACTGTACACATCCAACAAGAGATTTAAAGACACTGGGGACGATTTCACAAAGAGTTAGGACTAGTCCTAGCTTAGGACTAGTCCTGGGAGATTTACAAATTGCATGGATAGTCCTAAGTTAGGACGAGTAACTGGTCCTAACTCGAGATAAGACTAGTCCTAACTCTTTGTGAAATCCACCCCAGGACACCTTTAGTTATTGTCAAAGACCAGTATTCTCACTTGGTGTGTCCCAACATATGCATAAAATAACATGTGGATAAAATTGGGACTCAATTGGTCTTCGAAGTTTCAAGAGAATGATGAAAAAGTACACCATTGTTGCACAATTTTGTGTACATTCATCAAGTTTTTAAAAGATTGGGACTCAGTATGCTTCGATACAATAGAAACAAATCCCAATTTAAAGTAATTTTACTGACATCTATTTGGTGTGTTTCAACTCACGAACTCCTGTAAGAAAATAATTTTACAAACTTTTGCCTAAGCAGAATTTAAAGATACTGGACACCTTTGGTAATTGTCGGTGTATTGTCGGTGTATCTCAACTATGCTAAAATAACAAACCTGTGAAAATTCAAACTCAATTGGTCGTCGAAGTTACGAGAGAATAATGGAAGAAAAACACTGTTGTCGCACAAGTTGTGTGCTCCTCAGATGCTTTAATTCGAGACCACAGCTGATGTCTCAAATTCAATTCAAATATTTTATTGAGAAATTACTTCTTTCTCAAAAACTATGTTACTTCAGAGGAAGCCTTTTCTCACAATGTTTCATACTATCAACAGCTCTCCATTGCTCGTTACCAAGTAAGTTTTTATGCTAACAATTATTTTGAGCAATTACCAATAGTGTCCACTGCCTTTAAATGAAGGTTCTGTTTCTTTGTTTGTTTTTTGTAGGGGTATAGCCAGCTCTACACAGTTTATACCAAGTAACCATAGCAGTGTCCAGAGCAGCTTACAACGAGGTCAAGGATGGATGAACCCATCACAGCGCCCTCTACCGTCGACGGCTGGGCTCATGACAGATCCTTCAGATCACCATGGTAACAGAGGTTGTATACCTATTGGATCAGCATCATCATCACTCAGCAGAGCTCAGTACTTGCAACCTAACAATGCGGCTTATTGGCTGCTCGAAGCTTATGGTGCGCTAACTTCATTCTTTCCATTCCTTGCTCTAAAGGTTTGGGTACTTTTTTGTAGGACACAATGTCCACAGATTTACTTTAAACTTACAGGGCTTGAAGATAATGATAGTAGTAAGCTTCCCTTAAAATATTACTTGCTGTGGTGCTGTAGATTTTGAGAAATGGGTAAAACAATGACACAATAACACGTTACTCATTTTTCAAAAACTACAGTACAGATCAGTAAGTAATATTTTTAAATAATTTAAAAAGGGAAGCCTTCTAATATTATTATCTTCAAACCAAATAGGTTTATTTTAAATTTGTGGACATTGTGTTTTGTACCCTACAAAAAGTACCCAGACCCTTTATAACTCGGCTCTAATGAGCTACAGCATTGGTTATCGCAAAACATTTGTTGGTCTCTGTTCTGTCCTGTCTAAATTCTTCCGTACAATGTTGCCAACCACATTGTACACATATTGTATAGTTCCTGGTTTTCTTATACAAGTCACACTGATTTTTGGGGGGTTGAACAAAGAACTGACTAGAGTGGGATTCGAACCAACGACCTCCGGATTAACGTGCCGGCGCTCTACCAACTGAGCTATCTATAGCCCTTTGTTGGGGGTCTCAAAGTCGCACTGTTTACACCTTAATGGTGGTGGCATTACGCTACTGCAAGTTTGTGTTTTAAATCAGTTTTAAAATGCAGCCTACAAGAAATTTAAAACTTGACTCAAATGAAAGGTTAAGATTATTCTTCTGTGGAGAAAACAAATTTATTAATCCCCGCCCCCCAAAAATGCCTTGAAAGTTTACTTTTTAAAGTTAATTTAAATGGAACTATTTTGGGAAATTACAGATCTGAAACCAATCTTTGAATAGAAAGGTTTATAAAAAGCTAATGCTGTAGTCTCTAAAGCTACAAATACATTAATTTCTTATCCCACCTTGTATTGAATGATCTTGATAATGCTGTGAATTCATTAGTAAAGACACTGGACACCTTTGGTAATTGTCAAAGACCAGTCTTCTCACTTGGTGTATCTCAACATATGCACAAAATAACAAACCTGTGAAAATTTGAACTCAATTGGTCGTTGAAGTTGCGAGATAATAATGGAAGAAAAAACACACATGTCACACGAAGTTGTATGCTTTCAGATGCTGGATTTTGTGACATCAATATGTAATTATGAGGTCTCGAAATCAAATTCAAATATTTAATTGGAAAGTTACTTCTTTCCACGAAAACTACGTTACTTCAGAGGGAGCCATTTCTCACAATGTTTTATACTATCAACATCGCTCGATTGATTGCTACCAAGTAAGTTTTTATGCTAACAATTATTTTGAGCAATTACCAAAAGTGTCCAGTGCCTTTATCTGTCTAAAAGCTGTAATAAACATCATGGTAGACATTCATGAGTCTCAATAGTAATATGAAGAGGGGGGGGGGGGTATTAATAATAACACTAATGTTCACACAAGGGCTCAATTTCATGGCTCTGCTTACCAAAAGCAAAGAATCAGCGCTTGTGGAAGCCGAGAATTCTGTTTTAATTTTTTCACGGGTGAGGGGGGAATTTGGCTTGTGCGTACTCCTTATTACTAGGCATTCTACGTTTATGCTAGCGTAGAAATTCGGCGCTTGCCATGCATGCAGAGAATGTAAGCAGAGCCATAAAATTGGGCCCTGATCTCACTGCTAGTAGCTGATTCAAAAAATGATCACCAACCACTAATCATCATTATAGACTCGTACTTACTGCTCCCATCTTTGTTATATCCTACATGCACTCATGCAATGGAAAGGTTTGCTTTATACCAAAAAGAGTACCATTCGAGCCCCAAACCCTGAGTTGGTTACCTTGGCCTAAGTGAGACCAAACTAAGATGGCTGCATAATTATTAACGTCATTTAACTTTCTACATTTGATTGTATTGATGCGTCTGCTGTGCACTATTATGTAAGACTGCTTAAGAGATACAGTTTGGATTGCAGAGCTATGCTAGCATGCATCCTATGGGAGGTCAAATATCAAGAGCCACTCGGGCTGAAAGAGTTAACAAGTCTGGATTGCAGAGCTATGCCAGCATGCATCCTATGGGAGGTCAAATATCAAGAGCCACTCGGGCTGAAAGAGTTAACAAGTTTCTGGATCAATCCTTCCTAAAAACACCACAGCTATTTAGCAAAACAAGAACTTTGTTTGAGACAAACAGAGTCAATTTGTTTGATTCTTCACAATCATAAAGTATTAATATGACAGAGTATAATTTGTTTATCGCAAATACTTTAAAATGCTGTGTGGCCCCCACCCCCCTTCCCGCTTTTCCTTTAACCCACAAACATAACGCAGACACTCTAACATTTTGGGCAAAAGGTCCACCGGAATTTAATTGTGTTTAGCTTTTGTGTATGTCACATAGACAGGTGCATCCTATATGAACATTACTCTTTGTCATCTTCACACCTTTGTGATTTTTATCATTCTGTGATTGAGATCAGTGATTTCTATCATTCTGTGATTGAGATCAGTGATTTCTATCATTTTGTGATTGAGATCAGTGATTTCTATCATTCTGTGATTGAGATCATTCTGTGATTGAGGTCTGTGATTGTTACTCAGCGCCTTGAGTACCTTGTTTTGTAGATACGTGCGCTATATAAGACTTCGATATTATTTTTGTGATTATTTTCTGAAGAGGAAATCAAATGGCACAAAGTGTTCATCTTAAAAAATGTGCAACATTGGAGCAAAATTACTCCCAAGGCATTTGAATTCATAAGAAGCCACGTGTACATGTAGCTCAATCAAGTTATGTGTGTTGTCTTTAGGGTGTCATGTCTGAGCGGTTAAAAGCATCAAATTCAAGTTCTGGTGATTAAGTCATCGGAGTGTGGGTTCGAATCCTGGTCGTGACAAGTGTATCCTTGAGTAGTATTGTTCTCTCTACCCAAGGGTGTAAATCGGAACCTCCAACAACCTGCAAGGGTAGAGGTTGATATTGTGTTTCGAAAAATCCTGCTGACTGCACAGAAGCTTGGGCTGTTTACTCTCCAGGGAGCTGAGAATGATTAATGGAATGTTATTGAAGATGACAAAATGAACAGAACCCAATGTAAATTGCGCTACATGTATATGAAGCCCTGATCATACTTCCTGTGAATGTAAATGCGAAGCGAATTTTGCGTCACATGGCTATTTGCACCAGGTGTTTCACAGGAGTTGCGCACAAGTCAATTGATGCGAATTATCCATTGTGAATCTGTGGCGTCAACATTCGTATCGCATTCGCATTCACAGGTAGTATGAACCGGTCTTAGAGAACTAGTATACTATTTTTATTTTTTCTTATTGAATGATAATTGTTTTTATTTACTTTTAGATCCTGAGTCTGGCACAGTCCGGCAGTATGAGACACAACAAATGGCTCCTGATGGCAGAATGCACCAGTATCCACCTGACCACTCATGCTATGGGTAAGTACTCAGTATGGTCAGCACCATTATACTGCCAGCAGCCAATTTCAAGAAACGCTAGGATTAATCCTATCTCGAGTTAATCCATAGAGTTATATATAAGAACTAGAGGGCGCACGAGTGATGCTTCGTGCACAAATGCCACGGGACCGCAAGATGACAAGCGCGTCATTCTGCACGCGCGTTGAATATGAAATACACGTTTGAGGTTTTTTTTATTGAACGCTCACGCGATGCTGTTTGTTCAACTTACAAAATGGCCGCACAAACACACGCTGTGAGATGCCAGTTTTGTCAACTTAGAAAATGGCCGCCTGTGCGCATGCCGGGCGCGTATATAGGCAAGTGCGCTCTCTAGTTCTTATATATAACTCTATGGATTAATCCTATCTCGAGTTAAGGCTGAGTCGCACTGCAGCAATAACGAAAATGATAACGCAAAGAGAACGCAGCCCACTTCAGGGGACTCCGTTACCTGTGTAACCTACAATTTGGCATATTTCTCTAAGCCTTGTGCTTCCACGCTTGAATTTAATACCACAAGAGGGCTCCCTTCAAACCCCCGCCCCTGCCCATGGCCAACTCGTCCTCTTTTCTCTAGTGTTCAGCGAAGGCAGACATGTTTCTGCTGATTTTGTACTGATGGTGTGTTTGTTTTTGTGATTTCTAGAAGTGGTGGTCCAGTCTATGCTGTAGTTGACAACGCTGACGACGACGAAGAAGATGATGAACACACCAGTATGCATGGACCTCATTCATCCAGAACCTTACCGATGCCAAGATGTCCCGAGCATGAGAAGCTGACAGCATCTAATTCTCTGCCTCAGCATGTGACTGAACCCTATGCTTCGACCACTCTCATCATGCCTCCTAACGTCAAGGAGTACGATGTACGGCAACCTTGTAGTCATAGCGGCTCGTCAGAACAGTCTGCTTGTAGTAATCAGAGTAGACCTGACAGTAGAGGGCGCCGTGCTGCAGAGGGTGTTTATAACAGCAGTGGAGGATCCTCACAACAAGGTTAGTCAGGGATGGAATTTATCCAGGTTTTTTCTTAATTTTTTTTTTTTTTTTTTTAAACAACACCCCCTCCCCCCTTTTTTCTTTTAAATTAAGATAAAATTCATAAAAACATGAAGATAGACCATATAGAATGCCCTAGATTGCAAAGTGGAGTTTTTAAAGGGTCTGGGTACTTTTTGTAGGACACAAAACACAATGTCCACAGATTAACATTAAACTCACACAGTTTGAAGATAATGATGGTAGAAAGCTTCCCTTAAAATTTAACTTGCTTAGGTGCTGTAGTTTTTGAGAAAAGGGTCAAACAAGTCGAGAAAATAATTTGCGTCTCAAAGATGAAATCTGTTGACAGTGTGTTTTGTGTTACAAAAAGTAGCCAAATCCTTTAAACAGGCTATGAACCTACATGTATATACCACATACATCCCTGGTTTTTGCATATAATATACCAAATGAACATAGTTTCAAAACAAGATGGTTGATTGTCCGTTAGAAACATCAATTGAGCAGTTCGTATTAATGTATTTTAGGTCTCTTTTTAGCACTTATTTTCTAGTTGTTGGTTTGTTGGGGTAATAAGTTTTGGTGTATGTCTCTATTTTTAGTGGTCACAGCTGGTCTGTTTTTACATTTACTTACCTTTGCATTTTGAAATACTGTATATTTTTTATTGTATATTGTATATTTTTTATTGCATACTGTGTTTTTCTATTGTATGTTGTATATTTCTATTAATTGCTTGTCATTTTTCACTTGTAATTTTTTGCTGATTTTAATACCTTGTTTTTAATTCTGACAATGTCTTTGTGTTTATCTATTTAGTGATTTTGTTTTTAAACGCTTCCCTGTAAGTGCCACGGAGCAATGTTTTTCGATAGATTAGGCACCATATAAATTTGTATGTGTATTAGTAGTTTTATTAGCTAAATAATTTGGGGTGGAACAAAGAAAATTTACTTCAGCAGGACTTGAACCACTGACCTTCCGGTCAATATGATTTAAAATTTTTTTTTTTTTATGCACGTTGCTAGACTCACGAGGCCTGAAGGCCTCTTCAAGGTGTTGGTTACAATTAATTTTTTATTCCAGAGGTCGTTGCCACCTACTCCTGAAACAGGGTTGCCCCTTTTTACAGTCCATACGGATGTTGGCTTGGGTATCATCAATCCGAAGCCTGGCTGGTAGAGCAGAAAGCACTACCTCCCCAATTTTTGGTGTAAATACAAAATTATTTTCTGCAATACAAGATGATTTGCTTATTTACAGGTGCACGAGGAAATAGAAAGAAAAACCGTCATAGAGGAGGCTCCAAACAACAACCTGCACGCAACTGGACTGAGTTACTGCCCCCACCTCCTGAACAACCTCCAACTGACATCGACTCACCTACTGGCACTACACCCTGCCTAGCACCCTGCTCACACGCGCCTACTACTAATGCACATATGAATCAAGCACCACCCTGCTCATATGCAGCTAACCCACACATGAATCAAGGCAAGATACCTCAAGAAAATGATCGCAATAGAAAGAAAGCTCCAACACCCCCTATTAGACAGTTCCACCCTATATCTCCCAATAACATCACCACTGCAGATACACAACACACCATGCCTGGGGTCATGCTACCAGCAATATCACATAGACCACAGCCAACAAACTCGATGCCTAATAAACTAGGCAACAATAGGAGTGGTTCCCCTGCAGATCGTATGCAGCAATCCCGTCACGATGTACCTGATAGACCCACAGAGGCTACTCAGTCACATCCAGGGGGATCCTGTTTAGCAACAAAGCGGTTATTTGAGGATCCAAGACATGAGCAGCTTGGTAAAGAGTTATTGGAGTTTAATGATGACATGTCACAGAGTGAGATACTGTCTGATAATGAGGAGTCTGGTCCACCAGTCACATGTAATACAGGTAATGTTGCACTCGGTTTATCCTAACAATAGTCCATGCCTGGGGCCGATTTCACAAAGAGCTAAGATTGGCTGCAAACCAGTCGTAGTTCCTAAGTGTGATGTCACGATACAAATCACTATGGTAATACTGACAATTTGTCTTGCGATGAAACTTTCGCTCGTCCCCAGTGCCTTGCTTTAACCAAAGGCGCTGGGATGGGCAAACGTATCATGCACTGTCATTGGTTTCTAATGCACAACCCATCATGCATCACACTCACACAGCACCACATTTATATGCACTGTGCGCATGACGTACTTCCTGAACAAGAATCTGTGCAAGCGATTAGCCCATCCCAGCGGTCCTGGATCTGGCAGGCCGTTGCGGCCGAGCGAATGTGAAACTGGCCTCTGGAATTGAACCCAGGCTACGAAGGCCATGACCTCAATTGCCCCCTGGTCTTGGCCTTGGTGCCCTTCAAAAGTCGCGATTGACTTAGAGATTATCAAATTTGAATTCAGTCTATCCTAAACAATACTAAGCCTGGAATTACACCCAGGCCACGAAAGGCCATCGCCTCCGTTGCCCCTGGTCTTGGCCTACATAGGTGCCTATCAAGACAGGCAGGCAACGCGCACTCACTTGACGCTACTTAGTCATTCTTACATCATGTAGTGTTTCAGCTCTTTTTTGTTAAGGGTCCACTCACAGGCCTGTTTATGTTCTTGTTATAACAACTGCATTAAAGGTTTTTAATTGATAGGCCTGCATAAGATACTCACAGTAGGATTTCGTTAATGTGGATGTTGAGAATCAATGATTCGCTTTAAAATCTTGATTTAACTTTCATCTGTGTTAGAAATGTCTAAGCACATTGCATCCAATGGAAAAGGCGCTCTATAAATGCCAGCTTGTCGTAACTAATAAAAAAACCAAATTATCTCTGATTTGATATTCCTTTACCAGGGTTCTGCCCAGGATTTCTTTAGTGGTCGAAAAATGTTTCCCTGGAAACCATTGTAAGATGCATCAGTAGTTACATGGTAGATCATATTAATAGACCCCAAATCAAAGAAGTGCTCAAAAATAATGGCTGCGGATACCAATTTTACATAACGTTGAAAACCTTTGAAATTGCAAGTGTAATTAAAAAAAAAAATTAAAAGGGTGTTGGTCAGAAACTCTACCAGTGGTGTTTGTGGAATCCCGAGTGCCGGGCGGGTTTAAGGGCAGAACCCTGTATTACCAGTGTTGTTGACTCGAGGCGTTGACTTGGCCTGGAGTCCGAGCGAATCACCAATTTTGTTGACTTGCAACTTGACTTGACTTGGACAAAAATGACTTGTGACTTGACTTGACTTGAGGAAAAATGACGTGGTTACGACACTGTGCATTACCTCATTAAATAATGATGTTTGGGGTTGAACAAAGTATTGGGATTAGAACCAACGACCTCTGGATTAACGTGGCGGTGTCCCAATTTTGTCAAAATCTTCCCTTGTGGTTTGTATTGGTATATAAATAATGATGTGATGGATTCTGATGGTAGAGTTGACTAATGACTTTGATATGTTTGTATTCCTACATAGGTTTGCTTGCTAATCACACAGCTCATGATTATGGGCATCAACCATTGCCTGATAGAGGTGACGAGACTGACATGGAATCTGGTAGTAATTGTACAGGTAAGCATCAAGACCGGGAGTAAGTGGCCGAGCGGATAAGAGCACCGAACTGGAGCTCTGGTGCTTCTGTTCAGCAGAGTGTGTGTTCGAATCCCGGTCGTGACACTTGTGTCCCTGAGCAAGACACAATAATTGCTTTTCTCCACCCAGGGGTAAATGCTGGGTACCTGTGAAGGCAGAGATGGTTCATGTGATTGGTTTAGTCAAGTAGTGCATATATTACGCACAGGTTGTATACTCCCCAGGGAGCTGAGATGGTTTAAGGAATGATTTAAGGCCCAGTGACCAGGGGTTATAATGTCGGAAGCGCTTTGAGACACCCCTCGGGCGTGAAAAGCACTATATAAAAATGGTCTACTATTATTATTATTATTATTATTATTAAGTTCAAGTGGGCACATTTAGTCGACCCGTGGTTGACTACTGACCAGCAATGTACATGCGCAGTGACGCACTCACTCGAACGACTCATTTCGAAGTCTAGTCAACCTTCCGCCTTTTCGCTGTAAAGTGTCACTGGTTCCCTTCTGCGCTTTACATATGTTAGAATGGAACAGGGTATTGGGACCAGTGAAGAAACCATGGGCTCGAGACTGGTTCCAAATGGTTGACCACAGTAGTCAACCAATGGTTGTCCAGCCTGGGTTCGAGTGTAAATAGTCAACCTTTAGTTAACCATTGTGCACACTCGAACTTGCTCCGGGTTTTAGTCGGTCGCGCGACAGTTTATACGCCTCAGCGATGACTATTGACTATAAACTGTGTTTTTAAGAACACGAGTCAAGATTTCCATCGCGCGGCCGACTATTAACCGGCCTTCACATGAAAGCTCATTCATTTAGTCCTTTGGTGCGTCAAATTGGACTTTTGAAAATCTAAGAGATATAAGACAACCACATTGATTGTAGTACATTATTTGATATGATTGACTTGTAGATGCTATGCTTGGATCCTGGTCATCAATGAATGGTAGTTCTAGCAGTGGTCGTCATAGCAGTGTTAGTGAAAGTTCTGATGGTTCATTCTTTACTGATGCTGATTTTGCTAGTGCAGTAGCAGCAGCAGCCCAGAGTTCTGGAATGAATGTTGTGGGCTCCACGGTCACAGATCCACGAGCAGGTAAAAAAACAGTCACACTCCAAAACCAGATTATTAATATAATTACTCTAAACCTTTCTTGGTAACGAGTAATGGGGAGAGGTTGATAGTATAAAACATTGTGAGAAACGGCTCCCTCTGAAGTAATGTAGTTTTCGAGAAAGAACTACATTTCCACAAATTTGATTTAAAAACCTCAGATTTAGAATTGAGGTCTCGATATCAAGCATCTGAAAGCACACAACTTCGTCTGACAAGGGTGTTTTTTTCTTTCATTATTATCTCTTCAACTTCGACAATCGATTGAGCTCAAATTTTCTCAGGTTTTTTTTTTTTGCATAGGTTGAGATACACTAACTGTTAAAGATTAAAGATTAAAATATTTTATTGTCATGATAAAAAACATGAAATTTGTCTTCCCTGTGTAAAGGAGACTATTCAATACATACAAGAAAGGCATAGCAAAAATAGACAAGAATAAAATTACAATTTACAATTTACAGATAAGGCTAGGTTAAGGCTAGACTTTGACAATTACCAATTTTTTTTGTGTGGTGTAGGTAAAAAACATGGACGATCTGGAGGGCAAGGGTGTCATCAAGGAGACCATAATGATCATATAAGCGCTTCTGCAGGTAATATTGGATTCAACAGAGACAACCAAGTTCAAGCTGGCCAGCCGTCGATTTCACAAAGAATTAGGACGAGTAACTCATCCTAACTTAGGATTAATCTTAAGGTCTGCTTGCTACAGTGCAGGGTTGGGACTCATCCTAAGTCCTAAGATTAGTCTTAAGTTAGGAAGATTTTTGTGAAATCGACAGCATTAACAAAAGAGTACTAAAACGCTGTGACCCGAAAGTCTGTCAATCCAAATTTGAGATGGGAACATATAAAGAATAAAACTATAAAGAAAAAATATGTAATGAGTAGGGTAGATGGCCTTAGCCTCTGATCCAAACCGGACCTTCTTCAGAGGCTGAACAAATACAAACAAGTACATATCCATTAATAAAATATATAAATACGAATATCATAGAAAATATAAATGAATTTAAAGACAGTGGACACTATTGGTAGTTGTCAAATACTAGTCTTCACAGTTGCTGTATCTCAACATATGCATAAAATAACAAACCTGTGAAAGTTCGAGCTCAATCGGTCATCGAAGTTTCGAGAAAATTATGAACGAAAAAAACACCCATGTCACATGACGTTGTGTCCTTTCAGTTGCTTGATTTCGAGACCTCAAATTCTTAGTCTGACGTCTCGAAATCAAATTTGAGCAAAATTACTTCTTTCTTGAAAACTACATTACTTTAGAGGGAGCTGTTTCTCAGAATGTTTTGTACTATTAGCCTATCCCATCACTCGTAATTAAGTGAGGTTTTATGATAATAATTATTTTGAGTAATTACCAAGAGTGTCCACTATATAAAAAAATAAAAAAAAATAAAAAAATGTAAAGTTAAGTTGTATAAACGGTTGATATTTTCTTCTAAACTTTGACTAGGTAAGAAGCCAGCGTCTACATCTCAAGCAGCACCTGATAACCACGGTAGAATGACTACGTTTAAACCAATACCCGCACCACCTAGAGATGCTGCAACTACCCATCAATCGAATCACGCGAGGAAAGATCATCCCTTAATCCTTAAAGATACTAACCATAGTGGACTAACAGTAACTGCCAATCCCTTAGCTTTTGCCATGGAGAATGCTGAAATGTAATTTGAAATAGTTATTATTACTGTTTTACCCTTTTTTTGTATTCCAACACTGTACTTTGTATGCTGTACTAAATGATGTCCAAGACATTTTGATTCTTTACTGTATTAATTTTTGTTTTTACCCCATATACACCGATGCGTATACTCAGTACTTTCCCCCCGAGTCCTGTGAAAAAACATCACTTAGGCATATTACTCGGTTTGGATTCAGACCCACGACCTTTGCAATTCTAGAGCAGTGTCATACAAACTAGACCACGGAGATCATGTTTTAGCAGCGGGTACTGCAAACGATTTATTATGTTAAAGTTACATCAGGGATGAAGAATATTAATTTTGGTTTTTACCCATATACACCGATGTGTGTTAGCACTGTATACTCGGTACTTTCACCTCCGAGTCCTGTGAACAAAATATCATAGGCATATTACTTGGGTGGGATTCGAAACCACAACCTCTGAAATTCTAGAGCAGTGTCTCACCAACTACATTACCGAGATGCCCAGCATCGGTGTACGGGTAAAAACCCAAATTAATATTAGATTCTTTACTGGTTATGAGTGTGTGAAGCCACTGTTATCTTTGGTTCATACTTGACCAGGGCCCAATTTCATATAGAGCTGCTACGCACCGAAATTTGCTGAGCATCAAATTGTTTGCTTTGATAAAAACAGGATTACCAACCAAATTTCCATGTGATTTTTAGGATAAGCAAACAACAGCTGAATACCTGTAACAAGCGATATGCAACAAATGGAAATTTGGTTGGTAATCTTGTTTTTATCAAGGAAGAAATTTCATGCTAATGAAATTTTTGTGCTAAGCAGCTCTGTGAAATTGGGCCCTGATTATTGTTGTTCTTTATTAAGCATCTATTGGGCATGGTTGACTTAAGTGCGTAAAGCGCTCGCCTCTCACCAAATGCAAGGTGACCCTGGTTCGATACCCGGTCAGGGCCATTATGTGAGTTGAGTTGTGTCTTGGTTCTCTGCTGTGCCACAAGGGTTTTCCAGAACATCCGGTTTTCCTCCCTCGGGAAAAATCAAACACTTGCAATCTCTGGCTGTGCTCCGTTGTCATAATGGGTTGATGTGGCTGGCAGCTAAGGGCGCCCTTGCATGCCTGCTTCTCGAACACGTTGTAGCCGCGTCCTTCGCAATTCAGCTCTTAACTGCGAGTAAGAATGATTAGCCTCCCACATTATTATGTTAATAAGCACTGAGTACAATGCTGGACTGCTTGCCATAGTTAAATAACCTAGTCCAAACTGATGTGTCTTAAGCCCCTTTCACATGAGAGCAATTTAGCAAGGGTGCCTTGCTAAATTGTAGCATGGTTGTACTTTTTTTTACTTTTAAAACATCTTTCGTTATAACATAACAAACGTTATGAAATGCTTTTTATGGACCCGATCCAAGGCAACGTGTCCCTTTAAGCAAATGCTGATGATCAGTGTTTCAAAGCCAAGGGGGGATAGTGCAGGAGTGACGAGTATTCAGAAGATGTATATATTACTTGCCCTGGTAACTGTGACCAACCTCCCAAGTTTTGCTATTCTGGACTTATTAACAAGTAGTTAAGAAGTATATATTGTGCAGTAAGGTAAACAGGGTATACTAATTGTCTAAATAGACTGTGTAGATAAACCTCAAGTTGCAAGAAATATCAAACTATTTTCTAACATGTTAAATATGTCTATGTTGTTGTTGTTCTCCACCTTGGTTCGATAGCTACGCTGATAAATGTTGTGTGTCGCTGCATATTTTCTAGTTCTGATACTTTTGTACGCATATGATGGTCTTCTTGGCCGCAAGTCTGTTGAATGGTTTTGGGTACTTTTTGTAGGACACAAAACACAATGTCCAGAGAGATACATCAAACTCACACAGTTTGAAGATAATGATGATAGAAAGCTTCCCTTAAAATATTACTTGCTGAGGTGCTGTTGTTTTTGAGAAATGAGTAAAACAAGTCACGAACATAATTTTCGCCTCAGGAGGCAAATTGTTTGTTAGCATGTGAGACTTATTTTCGTGACATCGTTTTACTCATTTCTGAAAAACTGCAGCACCCCAGCAAGTAATATTTTAAGGGAAGCTTTCTACTATCATTATCTTCAAATGTTGTAAGTTTAATGAAAATCTGTGGACATTGTGTTTTGTTTTACAAAAAGTACCCAAATCCTTAAACGTTCCTGTTCAGTGCCTTTAGTTTCTGCATCATTTTCCATCATTTTTTAATAAAGTTGTGTTTTCATTATGCAATCGTTGGTTGCTCAGAATTTCTCTCAGTTTTGAGGAATTTCGTTAATGTTACTTCGTCTTCTATTTGCCATCCATATTTGCTTATGAATAAATGAAACTAAGATCTTAAGATGTCCAGATATCTTAGTTATGTTGTCTGGAATTCATTAAGATGTGGTCTTCAGCCTAATGTCATGCAAATGTTCATCAAATCGATACAATTGTTTATGCTGTTGTTTTTTCAGGGGGCGGGGTGGTCTTAAATTTTCCTACCACAAATACATGTACCAGCTGTCAATTTCACCAAACTCCCTAGCTGAGGATTAATCTAGGACTTGGGAGGAGTTAAGTTCCAAATCCATAGACGTTAGGACGCATTGAACCCATCCGAAGTTAGGACTAGTTACTCGTCCTGACTCGAGATAGGATTAATCCTAGCATTTCATGAAATCAGCTGCAGCACATGTAAATATTATATACATGTAGGTTATGGTGATACATACAGTGTTGGGTTGGCAAAGTCCATTTTCTTTAGCCCAAAGATGCATTTGGAGTGCTTTAAAGTAATGGTTTTTAAAAGAGTATGTTAGTCAGAGTTTAGCGCCCCTCATCAGGACATGTTTTTGGAAATAGTGCCCTTATTTGACATGTTGGGCACCTACTGTGCTGGTGTTCACAGTGTAACCAGCGAAAGTTAATATTGTTTACCAGTTTTTTAACGCTTAATTGTAATCTGCAGTTCAGACTAATTTTTTTTGTTCAAGGAATCAACCGTTTTTATCTCAGTTAGTTCTGTTTGTTTTTTGATATTAGTTGTTGCTTGCTTTCATTAAATTTGTCCATGTACATGTATTTACTGAGTGCCAATTTGTCTCTGAGAACTATTTCGTTATTAAGATTAATGCCGCTATTCATATATTTGTACATGTATTCAGTTCTAAGTAAAACTATTTAGCTTAGTTGTATATATTGCAAGAATGTAAATATTTCACATCCACTTTTTGGTTTTTAATTAACACAGCTATATGGTATTAATGTTATTTAACTGAAACCAAAGGCTTGGTTTTGCAAGTGTTATGTACTGTAAATGCAACTTCAATTAAACTAGTCATGTTATAGCTTTTTATATAATCAGTTGGGTTAATATCTTGCCAGTATGTTTTGACGAACCTTGAGATTTTGAAAGCTTGTATGATGGCTGGTATTCCTTAGTTTAGTTATAAGGAAACAATGGATGTTGTCTCATGCTCAAGATGTATTGGACTTTTTTTTTAAAAAGACACTGGACACCTTTGGTAATTGTCAAAAACTAGGCTTCTCACTTGGTGTATCTCAACATATGCATAAAATAACACACCTGTGACAATTTTGACTCAATTGGCGGTCAAAGTTGTGAGGTAATATTGGAAGAAAAAAACACCCTTGTCGCACAAGTTGTGTGCGTTCAGATGCCCTGAAGTCGAAACCTCAGCTGAGGTATCTTATTCAATTCAAATATTTTATTGAGAAATTACTTCTTTCTCAAAAACGACGTTTGTTCAGTGAGATTCGTTTCTCACAATGTTTTATACTATCAACAGCTCTTCATTGCTCGTTACCAAGTAAGGTTTTATGCTAACAAATATTTTGAGTAATTATCAATAGGGTCCAGTGCTTTTAGGCCATTATTATTTGATTGTAATAAAGAGATTAATGTACACAATTTGTATTCACATTAAGGTCACATTCTAAATAAGATGCAGTCTCAGATTCAATAACTGCTGCATTAAGGCCCGGTCAAACAGGCCTCGATAACGAGAATGAAAACATTAAAAAATGCACGCTCTCGATTGGCTGAATGAGTGTGGGCGTATTCTGCGTGGAGCAACTCAACCAATAGATTGCGTTCTCTTTGCGTCGTTATCATTATTGTTATCGCTGCAGTGTGACTCAGCCTTAAATTTAGTCTCCACACAATAATGAGACTAATAATCCAAGTATTCAAATATTTATTGACATTTCAAACAATCTGCATTTCTGCAGTTTCATGTTACAGTTTGTGCTCAAGACTGTCTTATCTTGAGAAAATATAAAGATGACTTTGTCATCTTGGAGAAGACAGAATATTTTAAACCACACATAAATAAAAATATTAAGTCATGCTTAACCAAAAAAATGTATATCTGCTTGCTTTTTACTACAAATATGAAATGTCAAGTTATGAAAAGTTATAGAAGTTGATATACATAGCATATGTACATGTACATCGATGTACATGAAATGTTCAGGTCAATAACTGTTATTTCAGAACTGCGTATACAACTTCATTCAGTTAAAGTCATGGCAACCTTCCAAACAAAAACCTACAATGTAAGGGTTCTGCCCAGGACGTCTGTAATGGTGGAAAAATGTTTCCCTGGAAACCATTGCGAAATTGATCAGTTACATGGTAGATTATATAAATAGACTGAAATCAAAGAAGAAATTGCAAGTGTAATTTAAACATTTGGAAAATGTGTGGTGGTCCGAAACAGAGGAAATTCTTCGAATGGTGGTTGGGGAATCCAGAGTGCTGGGTGGTTTTTCTGGCAGTGACCATTGTGGGCAGAACCTTGCAATGTTAACTTAAAGCCTATAATGTTCATTCATATTTGCATTTCAGTTTTAATTATGCAAAGGTTTAACTCCTTGTCAGATTTGTTATAGTAAGTCAGGAGAGACTCTTTTGAAAGATCAAACGAGAAACTTTTATTAAAAAACATATGACAGCTTTGGAGCCAGAAAGGAACAAACTTAGTGTGTGGATCAGATGTACTTAATTTGTGTACATGTACATATTCTGGTACATGTACTAACTTACCAAGAGAACATTGGTTGTCAGACACAAAACATTCTCTGTTCACAACCGACTATGAGTGCGTTTGGCGACCCCCAACCAAAGCCCTACCGAACAGCATCCCAATTTTTCCAAGCTCTCAAATCTATCTCAAGATGAACTGTCTTTATTTTTAAAAGCAGTTACGTAGGATCAATCTTTGCGCTTGATAAAATCGGTTTGCAATGTTTTGACAAGAGGTATTCATTTTGGGGGTATATTTATTACTAATTTTAACTATAAAATGGCTATAACATGTTATTATGCATCCCAGTGCTGTATAGGGGTTACATGCTTGATACATTTCTAGTGCTAGGAATGGATGATTCAATTGAAGGGTCTGGGTACTTTTTGTAACACAAAACACAAGTTCCACAGATTTACATTAAACTTACACAGTTTGACGATAATGGTGGAAGAAAGCTTTCCTTTAAAAATATTCATAACTGAGGTGCTGTAGTTTATGAGAAATGAGTTAAATAATTTTCATCTCAGTTTTAGCATGCAAATTGTATTCACTAGTTATGGTATAATTACCCTTAAACTGTATAGTTACCATAACTCAGGTTAATACTAAGATTGCTAAAATAATTTATGTGACTTGTTTTAAAAACTACATCACCTCAGCAAGTTATATGTTACGGAAAGCTTTCTACCATCATTATCTTCAAACTGTGTAAGTTTAACGGTAATCTGTGGACTTTGTATTTTGTGTCCTACAAAGACTACTCAAATCCTTTAAAGCCATTAGACACTTTCGGTAAACAGTACTGTCAAAGGCCCACACTTCGTGTATCACAACTTGCATATAAAATAACAAACCTGTGAAAATTTAGGCTCAATAGTTCATCGGAGTCATGAGAAAATAACGGGAAAACCCACCCTTGTTTTCTGCACGTTTTGCCGTGTCATGACATGTGTTTAAAATAAATCTGTAATTCTCGATATCGAGAATTGATATTGTTTTAATGTTTTCTCAAAAAGTAAAGCATTTCATGGAATAACATTTCAAGAGAAGTCTTTCACCATGACCTTCTGTAAACCCTGTAAGTTATTTGTAAATCTGTGAACTTTTTTCTTTCTTATCTGTACCGAAAGTGTCCAATGGCTTTAAAGGGTCTATGTAACTTTTTTAGGACAAAAATCACAATGTCCACAGATTTACATTAAACTTCGACAGTTTGAAGATAATGATAGTAGAAAGCTTCCCTGAAAATACTACGTGCTGAGGTGCTGTAGTTTTTGGGAAATGAGTAAAACAATGTCATGAAAATAATTTTCGTCTCATGAGAGGAAAATTATTTTAATCATTTACAAAGGTATTTTCATGACATTGTTTTACTAATTTCTCAAAAACTACAGCATCTCAGTAAGTAATATTTAGTAGTATATCATTATCTTTAAACCCTGTAAGTTTGATGTAAATCTAAGGACATTTTGGAAAAGTACCCAAATCCTTTTTAAGAGGCAATGTGTCCCTTACTAAGACATAAAGTGTGTACATGTAGTTTAATACCTGCCAGCCAATGTACATGTAATAAGTTACTGCACAATAAACCTTCAGAAGCTTGAAACAAGAATTCAATTCGGTCTCCACAATAAAGTGAACGTCTCTCTTTTATTGTTTAATTTATATCCACCAAACTGGATAAGGATTGTACACACATACATGTAGTAGGATATAAAATTAAGCTCAAGAGAATGAAAATGTTTAACCTAGACAAACGGCCAACAAATGATGCACAATGAATGAACATGGATCACACTATCATGTTGCATACATGTACGTGCATAAAAAAACATTTATTTTCTCGTTAAAATTTGTTTAAGTAGTTTCCACGAATTTTACCACCCTAAAAGCAAGAATCTACATGTATATACAATTTTAATACAATAAATATATACATGTACAATAATAATGATCTTGGATTTGTATGTACAGGTACAATTTGAGTGTTTACAATATTTTTCCTAAGGATTTTTTTGGCCCAAGCCTTACCCTAGAACAATGAAAGTCATTATAAGGGTCAGGTATTGCTGTGAGCATAGACACTGCAAACATGCGGAATGGTCATGGCTGAGCGGTTAAGAGCACCGAATTCAAACTCTGGTGTTTCTGTTTGGCAGAGTGTGGGTTCAAATCCCCCAGCTGTAACACTCGTGTCCTTAAGGAAGACACTTAACCATCGCTTCGTCCTTCGGATGGGAAATATAGCTGTTTGTCCCATTTATTGGGTTACGCATGTAAAAGAACCAAGTGCACTTATCAAAAAGAGAAGGGGTTCGCCCAGGTGTTCGTGGCTGGATTGGATTGGCAGCATATTGCCCCACAGCACCTTGTAAACCATTAAATGGTTCTAAGAATTAGGTCTCACATTTCAAACTTCGTCCCACTCACCTTGCAGTAAATACCTAGCTTTGTATCCTTTGGAAAAAGGAGTGTTACCAAATATGGTTGTTATTATTTATGTGCCAAAAGCCCTAGATATTCATTGCCTACAACTGTCCAGTTTAAATGGTGGCTGTTAATGGCTCTAAGGCATCCAGTGTAAGCTGAGGACCAGTACCTCCAAGACCTTTCTGCCTCAGTAATTCTTGTTGAAGAATATATGCTTCTGCCTTGCACAGTGGTTTACGTTTCCCCTTGTATGTCTCCATGTGTACTGTGCGGAAATCATGCTTTCCTGCTTCTTCAACAGGCTTGTTAGCGGGAACAAACGGACGGGTGGGTTGATCTAATGTCTTCCCCTCAAACTTATTCATTGTCTCTGATTCGGTGGCCATTTTACCTAGAGCTGGTACGTATATGTTAGCTTCATGTAAATCACCGTAGCGTATGCGAGCCTTGACACCCCAGTCTTTGTAGAAGCGCTTGTTTATTGTTTGGTCGTCAAACTTGGCTGGTTGTCTCTGTGTGTTGGTCATTGGACGAGCTTTAGACACAACGTAAGCATCTTTGGACTCAATTGGCTTGTAGGTCATCTAGAAGGGATAAATGAAATAGTTTTTAATGTAACAATTAAACTGATTGCTCACCAATAATACACTAATTCACAAAAACGAGCTAATGTATCAATATACTATGTATTTAACACTTGAGGCATTGCATAGTGAGGTATCAATATATATTTGGTTTGCGGTAACACCATGTGTGTAATCTATTTGCTAGGTAGAGTTTGATCTTTAGAGAACTGTCTTTTTTTATTCTACTACTGCGGAGTAGACTATCAGATTTTTCCAAGAGTCCAAGTGTCCAGTTTTCTGAAACTTGTGTCTTTATGAATCAAGTTCAAAGTTGTTAATCACCATTTTCTCTCCTAAATTTCATAGATCAAACTTCAACAAAATGTGAATGTTTTGTCTTTTAAAGACACTGGACAATATTGGTAATTGTCAAAGACCAGTCTTCTCACTTGGTGTATCTCAACATATGCACAAAATTACAAACCTGTGAATATTTTAACTCAATTGGTCATCGAAGTTGCGAGATAATAATGTAAGAAAGAACACCCTTGTAACACAAAGTTGTGTGCTTTCAGATGCTTTATTTTGATACCTCAAAATGTAATTCTGTGGTCTCAAAATCAAATTTGTGGAAAATTACCCCCATCTCGGAAACTACGTTACTTCAGAGGGAGTCGTTTCTCACAGTGTTTTATACTATCAACCTCTCCCCATTACTCGCTACGAAGTAAGTTTTTATGTTAATAATTATTTTGAGTAATTACCAATAGTGGCAACTGCCTTTAATAAAGGCAAGAACTCACATGTTATTTCCCATTCACTATTGTATTATTCATGAGTCTGTGTAAGCTATCATACCTTATGATGAGCAGAGTATACTAATCGAAACGTCGAGACCAAACCGGCTCTTTTCAGAGCCACAACTCCTTCAAAGTTTACTTTTCATATTTATATTTATAGTTACTCCTATCATACCTTATTTGTTGTAGTTGTAGTAAACTTGGTTGTGGGTGGTATATACTCCGTTGGATCTTTGGTCATCAGAGCTGGCTTAGGATGCTTCCTTGTGTCATGTCCTGGATACTGGGTTCGTTGTTCAGTGACAAAGTCCAATCTAATTGTAATAAACACCAAACTGTCGTGAGTATTTTGTTTACTGCCTTTTACATTACCACTGCTACTCCAATCCGACCTTTATCTTTAAGTATTGTTGCTGAGCGGTTAAGCGCACCAAGTCGTTACACTTGTGTCCTTCAGCAAGACACCATTGCTTCGTCCTTCAGATGGAACATAAAGCCGTTGGTCCTGTGTGTTGTGTAGAAGCCAGTGCACTTATCAGGAAATGGGGTTTGCCCCAGGTGTTCCTGGTTTGATTTGCAACATTTTGTGCCACAGCGACTTGTAAACCATTACATGGTGCCATGTAAAAGGAGTATATCTCATAAATCAAACGTAGTCCCACATACTTTGCGTAAAATACTGTATGTTTAAGTGCCTTGAAACGCCCTTCAGAGCACTATATAAATACCGATTACTATTATTGTTATCTCTATATGCATAGTTTTCTGGTTTAACCCGTTAACAAGTAGGATTTGAATCTTTTTATTGTAGATGAGGTTTGCGGTAACACCTTTGAAAATCTCTTTTGAGTAGTGTCGGAATTACGAGGTGAACAGATGAGTTTTGAGTAGTTATACTATGAAATACTTTCAGACTTCAAAATAAGACATGTTCAGTCTGTCAGGACAACAATTTGACAGCAAAATGGTTGAATCCTGTAAGGCCCTTTCAATTTAATTTGTGCATACCTTGAGTCCATGCTAAGACGGATAGTAGTTGGGGGCGGAGTCACAGGGTGCTCAGGGAGGGGTTGACTGCGGTACCCTGGGAAGTCTGGAGGC